>NC_059177.1:61521-1344904 GCF_019923935.1 Bubalus bubalis
AGTACTGTATTATACACTTAAAAATATCTTAAGAGGGTAGATCTCATATTGTGTTATTACCACAGTAAAATAAAATTTAAGAGAGAATTAAAGGTACATTATGACGACTAAAATTTAAATTTAATTTGATTCCATCCGGTTTGTTTTTTCCCACTAATACACTCTTTTCTTTCTGAGATGTAATCCGGGTGCAGCATTGGATTAGTTTTCACATCTCCTCAGTATCCTCTGGTCTGAAACAGTCTTTCACTCCTTTCTTGTTTTTTCTTGACTTTGACAATTCTAAGGAATATTGGTGAGGTATCCTGAAGAATGTTTCCGGATATGGGTTTACCTAGTGATTCTCTCACATTAAACTGGGATTGTAGATTTTCAGTATGGTTTTATCACAGAAGTGAAGCTTTTCTCAGAACATTGTATCAGGGTGAATGATATCCACATTACATCACTGGCGAAGACCATCTTTATCTTTTGCCTAAGGCAGAGCTGGCCAAATTTCTCTACTCTAAACTTGAATGCTGGATTTGAAATGCAGTTAATAACAATTATTTCTATATTTTTTCCATATTTCAAAGTCTATATTTTATGTTTATTCGATGAATACCTATTATTTTAAAAGTTCAATATCAAAAAAGTAATTCATGGGATAGATGTGGTGGTGTAATTATCTTTAATGATTTAGCAGAAAATCCATCCACTAAAATGACACAAGAGACAGTGTTTCACCTAATTAAATGGCTTGTGGTCCACTGAGTAATACTCCAATTACAATTCTGTGTACTTCATATATTCATGGTCATGGGGGAAATATAAGACCCCAGGGTTTGGCAGCATTTAGACTGTGAATTCAGCTTTTAAATTTTTCTTTGTATTTGTTAATATTTCTAATGTTCCTGGAAATAAAATGACATTTTACTGGCATGCTCATTGAAATATACTGCCATTTTTGCAAGCCAAAAGTCTTTTAATATCTTAAAGAATGTTTGAATACTGAGAAGAAATATACTGGAGGTTCATTAATCCTAAAAAGAAATCCTTAGTAAATTAATTAAGAACATCTGGTTTCATATCAGCTCATGTTTCTTTCTGTATCTTGCAAATTAAGTGGAAAAGATGGAGTTACCACTAGTGCAGATTATTCCACAAACTATAGATGATCCCTTTCTATGATCAGAAACATTTTAATTTGCACTAATAGGGCATGAAGTGGTTTTCACAATTAAGATCTGTATTACTGAAAGTGGCAGCAGTGAGCAACAGGGAAATTGCAAAGATGCAGAGAATTCTGTAATTCCATAAACCTAGTTCCAATATGTGGAGAAGGCAATGACACCCCACTCCAGTACTCTTGCCTGGAAAATCCCCTGGTGGGCTGCCGTCTATGGGGTCGCACAGAGTTGGACACGACTGAATCGACTTGGCAGCAGCAGCAGTTCCAATTTGAATACAAACCTACCATTAATCCACTGATTTTCTGCAAAATCATTTGAAATTGCTAACGTTGAATACCAAATCAATTTTTCAGTCTCTTTGGTTATTGATATGAGTATTGCATCAGTAAACTAAAACAGTGGTTCCAGTCTTCCTAATATACCAGGGTGTTCCTAATATTTTCAAATGTTGAAGGAAAGCCATTTGTTAAAATAGCCTGAATAATAATGGATATTTACAAAGTATCTGCCCAGTCCCTCTTGCTATTGGAAAAAATATTCTGATGACATATTATTTATGTCTAGAGTTGTTTGTAGTGGATATCAACTAGGCCTTCATGGAGCTGAGTCTGTAGCCTGACACTTGATCTGGACAAAACAAAGATGAAGCAGACCATCCATCTAATTTTACTGAAGTTTTATGTCTATATCTCAGGGCCATTCATTTTAAGGCATTGCAGCTCTTGCTTCCCCATCTTCTCCAAGTTTGCCTCCTCATAACAGAGGTTTACTCATTGGTAGAGAAAATTTGTAATTTTCACTGTATCTTGAATGCATTTTGTATAAAATTATTGTTGGTAAATATAATAATTAATTATATATAATTATATATAATTTATAAATATAAATTATATCATTTGTTTCTCATAACATTATATATACTTTATATTATATATTTAATTATATATTCGTGGCTGAGACAGTAAAGAATCTGTCTTCAGTAAACTGGGGTTTGATCTCTGAGTTGGGAAGATCCCCTGGAGAAGGCAATGGCAATCCACTCCAGTAATTTTACCTGGAGAATCACATGGACAGAGAAACCTGATGAGCTACAGTCCATGGTTTTTCAAAGAGTCAGACACGAGAAAGCAACTAACACTCACTTATAATTTTAGATGTATATAAAAAATGTTTAGCTGCTAAGTCATACTGGAGTGGGTTGCCATCTCCTTCTCCAGGGGATCTTCCGACCTAGGGATTGAACTCAGGTCTCCTGCATTGCAGGTGGATTATTTACTGACTCAGCCACCAGAGAGGCCCACAGCAGTACTGGGGTGGGTTGCCATTTCCTTCTCCAGGGAATCTTCCCCACCCAGGAATCGAACCTGTGTCTCCTACATTGAAGGTGTATTCTTTACCATTAAGCCAATATGGAAGCCTTATATATTAAAATAGATGATCTAAAATCACATTTACAAATAATTAATATAAGTTAATTAGATTAAATTAATGAATGAGTCAATGTTAAGCAAAATGTCAATATAAAAACCCAAAAATTATTCCAGGAGGCAGTATAACCTTAATGGAGGTTTTGATGGAAGGTACATGATTATTTCATGAATAAGATTCTATAATTAATTTAAGCACAAGATGAAAGGCATAAACTAGTTACAACTTAAGATTTATGCCAATTCACAAACTTTTAATTTGTCAATTAAAAGTCAATTCTTTAATATGACTAGAATATGAAAAAATTATACTGAGATTTATACGGCACCTTTTACACACCATGTGATCTCCTTGATCCTTAGTGTAACTGTTAGAACCATAACAAAGTACTCTGCTTCTTTTTGGCATCTCAAAATTTTGAGATTTACACTTTCTTTTGTGTTCCAAATTTATATTTTAGTTGTATATTGAAAATACTAAGGCTAAATTTTAAATGATAGCATGAATAGTCTGTATTTTAGTGGTTCTCATAATTTATCATGCATCAGAAATCACCTGGAGGCCTGGATAAATCACAAATTGTGGGCTACTTTCCATAGTTTTTGATTCAGGAAGTTGGAGACAGGGCTTGAGAATTTGCATCCCTAACATATTCTTAGGCGTCCCTGCTGCTGCTGGTTTGAGGACCATATCTGGAGAATATATACCAGCTCCCCCAGAGACATATGAAGCTTCTGCCTTCTCTGTTTCTCTTCTGTATTCATTTCTATTTTTCAGGAATAATGTTTGGTCCTTTGTTCAACAGGAATCATCCTGCTAACAGAAGGAAATCAGAGTATCATACCCACATTAATTCTCCTGGGTTTTTCAGAATATCCAGAACTCCGGGTCCCACTTTTCCTTGTTTTCTTGTCTATCTACACAGCCACTGTGGTGGGGAATTTGCTAAGTCACTTCAGTCGTGTCCGACTCTGTGCAACCCCGTAGACGGCAGCCCACCAGGCTCCCCCGTCCCTGGGATTCTCCAGGCAAGAATACTGGAGTGGGTTGCCATTTCCTTCTCCAGTGCAGGAAAGTGAAAAGGGAAAGTGAAGTCACTCAGTCGTGTCCAACTCTTAGCAACCCCATGGACTGCAGCCTACCAGGCTCCTCCGTCCATGGGATTTTCCAGGCAGGAGTACTGGAGTGGGTTGCCATTGCCTTCTCCAGTGGTGGGGAATTTAGGTATGATCATAATCATCAAGGTCAATTCAAAACTCCACACGATCATGTACTTTTTCCTTAGTCACTTGTCCTTTGTCAATTTCTGTTTTTCTACTGTCAGTCAGTCAGTCAGTTCAGTCACTCACTCATGTCTGACTCTTTACGACCCCATGAATCACAGCATGCCAGGCCTCCCTGTCCATCACCAACTCCTGGAGTTCACTCAGACTCACGTCCATCGAGTCGGTGATGCCATCCAGCCATCTCATCCTCTGTTGTCCCCTTCTCCTCCTGCCCCCAATCCCTCCCAGCATCACAGTCTTTTCCAATGAGTCAACTCTTCGCAAGAGGTGGCCAAAGTACTGGAGTTTCAGCTTTAGCATCATTCCTTCAAAGAAATCCCAGGGCTGATCTCCTTCAGAATGGACTGGTTGGATCACACCCAAACTGTTGGAGAATTTGATTGTGGAGGACAGAACCATCTCTTTCTCTGGTTGCATTGCGCACTTTTGTTTTGCTTGCCTGTTTGGTGTAGCAGAAACATTCATGTTAGCAGCAATGGCCTATGACCGCGTTGTGGCAGTCTGAAACCCCTTGCTCTATGCCACTGCGATGTCTCCGAAGCGCTGTGCTCTCTTGGTGGCTGGTTCTTACTCATGGGGTGTAGTGTGCTCCATGACACACATATTTTCTTCTTGCATTATCCTATTGCAAGTGTAGCACCATAATTTTATCTGTGACCACTCTGTAATTGTTTCTGTCTCCTGCTCAGATCCCTATATCAGTCAGATGTTATGTTTTGTTATCGCCATGTTCAATGAGGCGAGCAGCCTGGTGATTATTCTGATGTCCTATATATTCATTTTTATCACTGTTATGGGGATGCCTTCTGCAAGTGGGCGCTGGAAAACCTTCTCCACCTGTGCTTCCCATCTGACAGCCATCAGCATCTTCCATGGAACCATCCTTCTCCTTTACTGCATTCCTAACCCCAAAACTTCTTGGCTCACAGTCAAAGTGACTTCTGTGTTTTACACAGTAGTGATTCCTATGCTGAACCCCTTGATCTACAGCTTGAGGAACAAAGAAGTAAAAAATACATTCACAAGATTAGTTTTCACAAAACCACTTTGTCACTCCACATAATATTTTTAAATTCATTATTTTATTTCTGAAAAAAAATTGATATCCTATGCTACAGATTGTTCAGTTCTTGTGGTGTAATTGATGATTCAAATCTTTTGATAAATATAAAGCTTTAAGTTAGTATATCTATGGCAGGATAGCATTTTATTGATGATTATTGATATTTGCATACCTCAGTGTTTAGTAAAATAGCTGTAAACCATATGTAAACCAAAATTTTTTTAATGACTGCTTTTTGTAGTATTTATAAATTATTTTTGAGTGAATTCAATTGTATTAAAACTTTATGGGTATATGATGAAATAAGCTATTTTTCCTGCTTTGGACAGTTGGCATATACCTCATAAGAAAAATGATTAAGGAGAAAGTTCAAGCTTCCTGCAAAGAAGGCATAAACTGTTTATGATGTCCTCTTCAAAACACTAGTCTGGGAAAATTAAAGACAGGAGGGCAACACAGACTCCAAGAACTAATCAATCAAACACACAGTAACGATAAAATGACCAATTTTATTGAGTGACCAATCAACAACACAATTATTCAAATCATACAATGACCAAGTATTGTCTTAGACTAAAGTGTTTAGGCACACATGACAGCAATCTGTCCTTCACTATATCACAGTTTGCTCATACTCATGTCCATCAAGTCAGTGAAGCTATCCAACTATCTCATTCTCTGTTGCCCACTTCTCTGCCTGCCCTCAACCTTTCCCAGCATCAGGGTCTTTTCCAATGAGTAACTCTTCTCAACTGGTGGCCAAAGTGTTGGAGCTTCAGCTTCAGCCTCAGCCCTTCCAATGAGAATTCAGGGTTGATCTCCTGTAGGATTGACCTGGTTTGAACGGACTCTCAAGAGTTTTCTCCAGCACCACAATTTGAAAGCAACAATTCAGCACTCTGCCTTCTTTATGGTCCAACACTAACATCTATACATGACTATTGGAAAAACCATAACTTGGACTATATGGACCTTTGTCAACAAAGTGATGCCTCTGCATTTTAATACACTGTCTAGGATTGTCATAGCTTTCTTTCCAAGGAATCATAGATGAATGAATCATAGATGTAAACATAAAAATGAAAACTGAAAAATATTTAGCATAAAACAGAAAAAATCTTTCAAAAGTTAGGATGATAATTCTTTGAATGAACATAAAAAGGATGGATCTTTAAAAAACAAAAAAGGAGCTTCATTGCCATTAAAAATGTGTGATAAAAGTTTCTTAAGCATAAACACCATTAATAAACTGAAAATACAAGCCATAGATTGTGAGTAAGTATTTGCAAAACATATTTGATAAATGATTTCAATGTAAAACATACAGAGGAAGTCTTTATACTCAATATGAGAAAAAAGCCTACTTAAAGTTTTGATGAACTATCTGAGCACACATTTGACAAAACAGAACACACAAATAAACACATGAAAAAATACTAAGTATAGCTAGTCATCAATGACATTCTTAGAGGCAGCAATCCCACTGCTGGGCATACACACTGAGGAAACCAGAAGGGAAAGAGACACATGTACCCCAATGTTCATCGCAGCACTGTTTATAATAGCCAGGACATGGAAGCAACCTAGATGTCCATCAGCAGATGAATGGATAAGAAAGCTGTGGTACATATACACAATGGAGTATTACTCAGCCATTAAAAAGAATACATTTGAATCAGTTCTAATGAGGTGGATGAAACTGGAGCCTATTATACAGAGTGAAGTAAGCCAGAAAGAAAAACACCAATACAGTATACTAACGCATATATATGGAATTTAGAAAGATGGTAACAATAACCCTGTGTACGAGACAGCAAAAGAGACACTGATGTATAGAACAGTCTTATAGACTCTGAGAGAGAGGGAGAGGGTGGGAAGATTTGGGAGAATGGCATTGAAACATGTAAAATATCATGTATGAAACGAGTTGCCAGTCCAGGTTCGATGCACGATACTGGATGCTTGGGGCTGGTGCACTGGGACGACCCAGAGGGATGGTGTGGGGAGGGAGGAGGGAGGAGGGTTCAGGATGGGGAACACATGTATACCTGTGGCGGATTCATTTTGATATTTGGCAAAACTAATACAATTATGTAAAGTTTAAAAAATATAATAAAATAATAAATAAATAAATAAATTAAATTAAAACTTAAACTACAAGGAGAAACTATTGTACTCCCTTTAGAATAGCTAAAATGAATAAGAGTTTCAAATACTGGTGAAAATGTGGAGCAAGTTAAATGCTTATGCATTTCATATAAGGGTTAAATAACTTTGAAAATAGTTTAGCAGTATCTTATGAAGTTATGCTTCCCAGACTATTATGCTACAGAAACTGTGATAGCAGTTTAAGCCTCGAAGTTGGTGGCAATTTGTTGTGCAGCCTGGAGAACTAATATCCAACAAGGTTGCTAGCTCTGGGTGACTAGGGTGTGGATACTGGCTCCAAAGCTAGACCAGGGTACAGAGGTGTCAGCAATGGGGGGAAGATGTACTGTGGAACTCAAGCCTATCTCAGTGAGAGAATAACCATGCAGACTTGTGGGATTTTGGATCAAGACCATACTATGTACAATAATTCTGTGCCTGGTGGGAAACAGCCTCTGGTGTTATGCCTTCCTGGTAGAGTCTGGCAAGTGTTAGTCAGGTTGTCAGGAGCCTAGGGAAAGCATTTGTTGCTGCTGTTTAGTCGCTAAATTGTGTCCAAATCTTTTGCGTATCCATGGACTGCAGCCCACCAGGCTCCTCTGTCCAACAGATTTCCCAGGCAAGAATATTGGGGTGGGTGGCCATTGCCTTCACCAAGTGCTATTCCCGACTCCAGGCAGGGATAGAACCTACGTCTCCTGCACTGCAGCTGATTTTTTTTTTTTTTACCACCAAGCCACCAGGCAAGCCAGTGGTCTACCTGT
This sequence comes from Bubalus bubalis, assembly GCF_019923935.1. Lineage (NCBI taxonomy): Eukaryota > Metazoa > Chordata > Mammalia > Artiodactyla > Bovidae > Bubalus > Bubalus bubalis. Next base: position 69,383 of record NC_059177.1, read on the forward strand.
GTGATATTTCACTGTAGTAGAACCAGTAGATTGACACTCAGAGGTTTTAGAGACTGAAATAAGTTTCCAAAATGCATTTGCCATTTTTAAGAGACTGTATTATTTAATTGTATAAGCTAGGAAGTGTGGATTGCTTATATTTAGAAGAAAGCACAATTTAGTTTCAGTAAAGAACATCACTGTTTCTGAAGACAATATTTATTTAGGTTAAGCAACAAAACCAGAGACCAAGTTATATTGCTATACATCTCAAAACACATGCACTTCATACACAAAATGGGAAAGAAAAATCACACAGTAAATATATATAATAGCAGTTAGTATCTCTGAACAGTTGTATTTTAGCTTATTTATCATTCATTTTGGGTTTTACTGTAGTCACCAAGTTTTCTTATTCAGTTCATGTATTTTTTTATAATTATTTTTAAAAGAAATTCATGAAATAGACTATTTGAGGCACCATTTCTAGTGATTCAGAAAAAAAAAAAAAACCTACCTTCTTGCAAGCTGCCACATAAAAAAAGCATTCAAGCTAATTTCTTGATATGTGATACAAAAATAAATAGCTCAAGAAATATTCTCTGGGGTCTAAATCCCTGAGGTTATGGGAGCCCTACATTTTGTTCATAGGAATCAGATTCAGCTTCCAAATCTCTCTCTCTCTGTTTCTTCCTTTCTCTGAGTTTTTCTGGATATTAAGAAAGAAGTATATTCCAGTCACATTGAATTTTTGTGGGCTCCTGCTATATTGATTAACTCCTTAATGTTTTACATGATGTTTGAATTCTGAGTGGGAACTGCCCTGGAGACAATTCATAGTAGAAATGGGATCTTGGGGTGAGTTGGTTTCAGGCGGGATGATCTATCTTGTCTCTTTTCTCTCCTTGGGGAACTCTGAGATCCTGAAACCTCTAAAGCAGTGGACACTCTTTGTCAGTCTTTGTGTGATAATGTCTCCTGAGTCCATTTTCCTGAGGGCTGAGCTTTGATATCCTCCCCCTTCACTGGGGTATCATCCTGATTTTTGCTCTGAGGATATCCACACTGTGCTTAGCAGAGTAGTCGCAATGAAATTTTTAAAAAGAATATTATAATGCCTGGTAATTCCTCAACACCTCAAAATTGAGTCAAAAGAAGATAAGAATAATATGCATAAAATAATAATAAATACCATAATATACAATTCCATTTTTCTGACAGTAATGTCTTCAGGTATGTCAAGGGTGTGGAAAATATGGCTGAAGTGAAAAGGAAAAGTGTCCTCATGATAGTAATTTTCATGAAATGCTTTATATCTTGTTCAAGTGCTGCATCAGTATGTAAGAAAAAGAGGAAATTGTAGGCATTATATTCTGAGAATACTGACATGAGCAGAGAAGGTTGAAAACTGGAGAATATAGCTAGGATAAGGGTTTAGGTAAAACTGAGCAGAGAAATTTAGATTCGATAAATTAGTTAGTGGGAGAAATTAAAGTTTTTAAGAGTCAGAAAATGTCATAACAACCACAGTAATCAAGAAGACAAGACATTGATTTTCTCACAGTGCAGGTTAGCAGCATCACAGGGAAGTTGGCTGAGCCTAGGTGACCATGAGATTAAAAAGTGATGATTAATAAGAGTCAGATAATAATGAGAAAACACAGGGGAAACAGAGACAATTTACTGAAGGATAGTGATTGATGAATTAACATGAACAGGGCCAAGAGGAAATTCAGAAAAAGAGTTGAGCTACTCTTTGACATCACAAATTGTTCCTACAGTTTTGCTGCTGCCAACTTTGAACCTTGATCTGTTTCTTAGATTGTTTAAAATAATACATTTAAAAATAAAACCAATTATTCAGAGTATTAAGAATTGAAATGGATGAGGGTGGGAAAACCTATATATTTTGAACTGCATAACTGTAAGACTTTGTGCAAATTATATTAATGCCATTTCCTATACTTATACACCTATAAAATATATATTATCATGTCATTATTACTGATAAAGAAGTTGAGGCTCATAAAATCTGAGTGATTCACCAAAGATCATACAGTAAATGCCAAAGCTTGGAACTGAAGTTAAATCTATGTTTCCAACTCCTTGCTTCTTTCATTGTGCCAGTCTGTCTGTCACTAACTCTTTTCCACTTCCCACCCGTTCCCTTTTCTGCATATAGGAAATACATGTTTTGAGTGTCAAAAGTACCATAAAGCTATTCAAGAAATAATGAATTTTTTTCTCCCTTCACATGGTCAGACAAAACTAAAATTGCATCTGTGTTTATGAGGTTCAAACAAATAGTCCCTTTATTAATGAATATTTCAGATGTGTGCTTGTTATTGGTTAACATATTTAAAAATCTTTGCTAAATAAGTATACTTCTGTTGTTATAAACTGCTTACCAGTACAAGATGCTTTTGCTTTCTCAAAATAATGTACACAAATAATGATTGTATGACTCAAAGCAAGATTATCACCTGTAGTTTTAATCAAACTCAATATTCCTGTCACCAGAAGTTTTGAGGGTGATAATGTAACCACTTGTGTTTATTACCATATTCTCTGATTTTCTTGAGAAACAGTATAGACTGTGAAAGAGTTGAGCAAAATATATTTTAAGTTACTCTGTAATTCAGATATTCTATAACCATTTAAATGTATAATATTCCTAATAAATTTATTAGATTAAAAATATTGATAGCAAGTTAAGAAATATTGATCAAAGAATTTAAAAGACTATATTGAGAGCATCAGTGGCAGTGAGACAAATGACAGTCAAATAGGAAAGAAAACAAAAGTGAGGGTACTACAAATTGTAATACAACTTCATTGCTTTACCAGGTCGCTGCATTGAACACAAAGACAATAATTTTAGCATCAAACTGGAAGCATTGGAAAACTTGAAGATAGAGATTTATTTCCTTCAATGTTCATTTATGTTTTCTAAAATGTGAAAATTCTTGTGATGACTCATGACCTCTGCCTTTTCGATGATCTTCAGTTTGAATATAATGATAGAAGTACTACGACCTCTAAAAATATTACTCCTCCTGCTTTTTAAAATAAATTTGAGTGCTATGTTTTCATTTATTGTTATGTTACTCGCACTAAACAGCACAGACCTTCAGAATGGTGGAACTATGAAAAACATGTTTCTCTGCAACACTATAGAAAACATTTCTAACTCTACACGAAATTCAATTTCTGTCACTCATGATCAACTTCAAACCTAACTCATCACTAGCAGGCTGTGTTAATTCAAACAAGTGTCTTAACTCATATATGCTTCCATTTCCTTTTGTAAAATATGAGACTAGTTGTTTTGAAATTCATAAGTCTTATTTAGTGGTCAAAACTAATGCACCAACATTTTAATACAATGTCTGCTGCACGATAAATGTGATATCCATGCAGTGTCGTCATTATCATTGTTATCATTTTATTATCACTGTCTCAGATTTTCTCCAACAACAATTTTGTGGTTTGCTGAAGGAAATCGGAGTGCAGGAGCCACGTTCACCCTCTTGGGCTTCTCAGAATATCCCGACCTCCAGGTTCCCCTGTTCCTGGCTTTCCTCACTGTCTATGCAGTCACCGTGGTGGGGAACCTGGGCATGATCACCATCATCAGGATCAGTCCCAAACTCCACACCCCCATGTACTTTTTTCTCAGTCACTTGTCCTTTGTTGATTTCTGCTATTCCACCACAGTTACACCCAAACTCTTGCAGAATTTGGTGTGGAAGACAGAACCATCTCGTTCACAGGATGCATCACGCAATTCTTCTCAGCTTGTATGTTTGCAGTGGCAGAGGCATTCGTGTTGGCAGTGATGGCCTATGACTGATTTGTGGCCATTTGTAAGCCTCTACTCTACACAGTGGTCATGTCCCCAAAGCTCCGTGCATCGTTAGTGGCCAGTTCCTGCACATGGGATATAGTCTCCTCCCTGACACTCACCTGTTTTCTCCTGGCATTATCCTTCTGTGGGTCTAACATCATAAATAATTTCCTCTGTGAGCACTTGGTCATTGTCTCCATCTCCTGCTCTGACCCCTTCATCAGCCAAGTGCTCTGTTTTGCCATTGCTGTATTCAATGAGGTGAGCAGCCTGGAGATTATCCTTACTACTTATATGTCCATTTTTGTCACTATCATAAAAATGCGCTCTGCCGGGGGCCGCCAAATAGCCTTCTCTACTTGTGCCTCCCATCTGACCACCATCACCACTTTCCATGGGACTGTCCTGTTCCTTCATTGTGTACCCAGCTCCAAAAACTCATGGCTCACGCTCAAAGTAGGTTCTGTATTTTATACAGTGGTAAGTCCCATGCTGAACCCTCTGAGCTATAGCCTCAGGAACAAAGATGTGAAGGAGAGTGTCAGGAAATTAATGAATCACTGAATACAATTTGGTTGAAGATTTGTATGTCCAAAAGAAATTTGATCATTACATAGTGTTGATTAAATCTTCTTGTAGAGATGAAGACTCAAATTATGTAGTCAACTCACTAGATCATAAATTTAGAGTCATGAATTGGCTATTTGATCTCTTAGTTTTTGTTCAGTTCAGCGTCAAATAAAATAGCTGTATATCATGTGTAAAATGATGTGTGTTGTGGGTGTATGAAAAGTGAAACTGTGAGTTTTTCAGTCATGTCTGACTCTTTGCCACCCCACGGACTGTAGCCTGCCAGGTTCTTCTGTCCGTGGAAGTCTCAAGGAAAGAATGATGGAGTGGGTAGCCATTGCCTTCTCCAGGGGATCTTCCTGACCCAGGGTTTGAACCTGGGTTTCCTGCATTTCAGGGAAATTCTTCAACTTCTGAGCCAACATGGAAGAGCTGCGGATGAATAGTGTCTCCCAAATATCCATGTCGCCCAGAACTCAGAATGTCACCTTATTTGGAAATAAGATCTTTGCAGATATAATTAAGGTAAGAGTCAAGATGAGCATAAAGTGAACCCAAAATCCAATGAGAGTGTCCTTATAAGAGACAATATTTGGCAAAACTAATACAGTTATGTAAAGTTTAAAAATAAAATAAAATTAAAAAAAAAATTCACAAAAAAACAAAACAAACAAAAAAAGATACACAGAGACACACAGGGAAGGAGGGTATGTGACTTCTGCTTCTCTGTCTTTCCTCCTAAACCACACACAATTCTTAAAAAAAAAACAAAACTAATTTTTAGTATTGTTGGTACATCACTGCTTCCTGGTTGTTTGTAAACCTGTGCCTTACACAGCTGTTGTGCCCCAGAAGCTGTGTTCCATCTTTCTGGCTGGTGCTACAGCTGAGCACAGACTGTTTCTTACACTCATTCTTTCAGTTGTATTGCCTACTGCTGCCCTTTTGGATCTTGTTTTACTTTAGCCAATTCAATGAACTAAGAAAGTTCATAGTCATCATTTCCTAGCTTTCCCTTCTGTCGCTATTTTAAAAATAGTTTCTACCTGTGGGCATCACAGAGTCCTGTCTACCTATCCCTTCCACGCATCATCATCCTTTCTCTCTAGCACGTGCGTGCTGTGTGCTAAGTCACTTCACTCTGTTGACTCTTTGAGACCCTGAACTGCAGCCCACCAGGCTCCTCAGCCCATGGGATTCTTCAGGCAAGAATACTGGAGTTTGTTGCCATGCCTTCCTCCAGAGGATCTTCCAGACGCTGGGACTGAGCCAGAATTGCTTACGTCTCCTGCAGGTACCTTATCACTAGTGCCACCTGGGAAGCCCTCTATAGTGTAGATAGATAGTGAAGTCGCTCAGTCATGTCCGACTCTTTGCGATCCCATGGACAGTAGCCAACCAGGCCTCTCCATCCATGGGATTTTCCAGACAAGAATACTGGAGTGGGTTGCCATTTCCTTCTCCAGGGGATCTTCCCGACCCAAGGATCGAACCCGAGTCTCCCACATTGTAGGCGGACGCTTTACCGTCTCAGTCACCAGGGAAGTCCTCTATAGTATGCTCAGTTCCAAATGCTCATAAGTGATTGTTCAAGTAGAGTCTGTTTTATACCATGCCAATCCTCACACTGAACTCAGTGACATACAGTATATATACCGACCCAGAGATCGAACCCAGATCTTCCACATTGCAGGCAGACGCTTTACTGTCTGAGCTACCAGAGAAGCCCCTATTAAATCATGTATGTGCCTATTCAAATACCACCTTCCAAGAAAATTCTTTTCTGAAAATCTAATATAATGAGACAATCACTCTTTATCCCATTAACAATATATTTTTTTGCTTAGAAACAGATGATACATTAACTACATGCAATAATTTATTTGTCTCATTTCCTTCTCCCTCTATACACTCCAAGAGAGTAGAAATTTCTGGTATTATTACTGTATCTTATATCTCTAATGCCTAGAAAATTACCTAGAAAACACATTTGGTCTTCAATGAATACTTGCTGGATGAATAAAAGATGAAAAGAAATGAAAACTTCTGACTAAATTCATAATATTTAGTACTGTGCTCACCTAGGTAAGGGAGATTCCCTGGTGGCTCAGTTGGTAAAGAAGCCCCCTGCAATGCAGGAGACCCAGGTTCAATCCCTAGGTCAGGAAGATGCCCTGGAGAAGGAATAGCAATCCCCTCCAGTATTTTTCTCTGGAGAATCCCATGGACAGAGCAGCCAGGCTACAGTCTATGGGGTCACAAGGAGATGGACACGACTAGGTGACTAACTCTTCATCTGGGTGAGACTTTAGATGATGTCTCCTTAATGAATATAGTTGTCACATGAGATTTAAAAAGCTAAAATACCATAAATAATACACTCAAAGACATATATGAGTGCTTCTATTGCCAAGTACTGTATCTTGGAATATATTTCTTTGCCTAATTTTAAGTCTTTAGCTGTAGCTGTATGTTCTATAAATAGCTGTATGTTCTGTTTGACTCTTTTGCAGTTTTCAGAACCACAGAAATGACACTTCCATTATCAAAAGTGTCTCTCACAAATAGTCCTTGAATATAGTTTATTAACACTGGTCATATTCAATTTAGAGATCTTGCCCTTTCTAAGCTAATACAGATTTCAGAAAATCTGAAGAGTTTATTCAAAATTCTCCAAGCCAGGCTTCAAAATATGTGAACTGTGAAATCCCAGACGTTCAAACTGGTTTTAGAATAGGCACATGAACCAGAGGTGAAATTGCCAACCTCCGCTGGATCATCGAAAAAGCAAGAGAGTTCCAGAAAAACATCTATTTCTGCTTTATTGACTATGCCAAAGCCTTTGACTGTGTGGGTCACAATAAACTGTGGAAAATTCTGAAGGAGATGGGAATATCAGACCAGCTGACCTGCTTCTTGAGAAATCTGTATGCAGGTCAGGAAGCAACAGTTAGAACTGGACATGGAACAACAGACTGGTTCCAAATAGGAAAGGGAGTACGTGAAGGCTGTATATTGTCACCCTGCTTATTTAACTTCTATGCAGAGTACATCATGAGAAATGCTGGGCTTGAAGAAGCACAAGCTGGAATCAAGATTGCCGGGAGAAATATCAGTAACCTCAGATATGCAGAATGACACCACCCTTATGGCAGAAAGGGAAGAAGAACTAAAGAGCCTCTTGATGAAAGTGAAAGAGGAGAGTGAAAATGTTGGCTTAAAGCTCAAAGTTCTCCTTTTTTAGCTCCTTGGGGTATAAAAGGTCTAGCTTTTTTTTTTTTTTTTTTTAATGTAAGCATTTTTTCACTACAAACTTTTCTCTTAAGCTGTGTTTGTTGTAATTTGTTATTGTCCTCTAATTTTTGGCATGATATTTTTCTATTTCCATTTGTCTCAGTATATTTTTTAATTCTTTTTTGATTTCTTCTCTGAACTACTGGTTGTTCAGGGATATGTTTAATCTCTATACATTTGCAAATTTTAAACCTTATTTCTTTAACTGATTTCCAGTTTTATACTGTCATGGTTGGGAAAGTGTTTGATATGGTTTAAATTTTCTGTGACATTCTTGAATGAAGGTCTTACTGTCTGTCAGAGTCAGATGATCTGGAGACATGTCGACCCTTAAAGTGTTAGTCACTCAGTCATGTCAGACTCTTTGTGACCTCATGGACTATAACCCACCAGGAACCTATGTCCATTCTCTCCAGGCAAGAATACTGAAGTGGGTAGCCATTCCCTTCTCCAAGGGATCTTTCTGACCCAGAGATCAAACCCAGGTCTCCCATATTCCAGGCAGATTCTTTACCATATCCTTAGGATAGTCACAAAAGCTGAGGTGTATCTATGTGTACAAGTTTCTTCCAGGGAGATATTGGTAAATTGAGGTGGGAGGCCCTCAGACAATTGAATAAGTCAATTTTTAATTTTATAATTCCATTTATAGGACTTAAAATATTCTTGCCTTTAGTTCACATCCACTAGATCTCATAATAACAGCCAGTATGTAGATAAATGAATCTTTAGATGCTCTGATACAGAGCAGTCAAAAAGAGAGAGATTACCTAACCAGATTACACATTTATATTCTCTAAATTAGCAACAATCCACCAACACTCCATTTTTCTTGGACTGCTGCTAAGTCACTTCAGTCATGTCCGACTCTGTGCGACCCCATAGACGGCAGCCCACCAGGCTCCCCCGTCCCTGGGATTCTCCAGACAAGAACACTGGAGTGGGTTGCCATTTCCTTCTCCAATGCATGAAAGTGAAAAGTGAAAGGGAAGTCACTCAGTCATGTCCGACTCTTAGCGACCCCCCGGACTGCAGCCTACCAGGCTCCTCCATCCATGGGATTTTCCAGGCAAGAGTACTGGAGTGGGGTGCCATTGCCTTCTCCGTTTCTTGGACAATATATCTCAAAAAATGATTTCTACCATGTTTCTGCTCATAAATAACAGTTCTAAAATATTGTGTGTAAATTGAGAAAACACATCAGAGGTGAAAACCCCTGAAGTCTTTTATTAAAAAAAACAATTCTTCATAAATTCTTTCCAGTGTGATTCTGTGTAAGAGGTCAGTTTCTCACAAAGTCCCCCTGTGGAAGCCAGAGAATCTTCCTGGGCTTTAATTTCATTCTGAAATGTTTTTGCACAAAGACACTCTACAATGATAGCTAGAAAATCTAAGAAACAGTGGTTTTCTAACTTTTGCAACTGTAATAAATAAGTACATGAATTTTACATGCTTCTTCAAATATATCTGTATTGTTTAGACATGCTGATTCAGTGCTTTAGCATCAGATTCTAGAGCAGAAACCCACAAAATAGATACATGTTAAGAATGTATACAGCTGAATGCTCTTTACTTCTAGTGTGATGTGTATCTTCTTTATAGATAAGCACCCTAGTATTCACAGCCATTTTATATTCTTTCTTAAAATTTATTACATATATGTATTCAAGGCACATACCATATCTTCAGTTAAATTTTATTTTGTTAATTATTGATGCCTAATAAACACTCAAAAATGTTATCTACTCTTTTTATTCCTTCCTTTTTCTTTGCTTTGTTCTCTCTCTCTCTCTCTTTCTCCATTTGTGTCCCAAACATTAGGTAAGTGCTTTGGATAATACAGACAGAATGCAGAATCCTTGAGCAAAGGTTGTTCACAATCTCATATTGTAGGCCATGATTTCACAAACAGGACGATATCAAATAGAATGATTAAAGGAAATGGTTGTCTGTGAACTATAAAAAGGAACATTTAATCAGAGCTAAGAAGAGGAGGAGTTGATAGCTAATTATTAAAGAAAACTAAGCAATTTACCAAGGCACTTTAAATTGCTTTCAGTTTTGGATTTCTTAATTCTAAAAAGCTGTGTGTATGTGTGTGTCTGTGTGTTCAGGCACATCCAACTCTTTGTGAGCCTGCCAGGCTCCTCTGTACATGGAACTTTCCAAGTAAGAATATTGGAGCAAGTTGCCATTTCCTACTCCAGGGGCTCTACCTGCCCCAAGGATTGAATCCGAGACTCCTGCATCACTTGCATTGGCAGGCAGATTGTTTACCACTGAGCCACTGGGAATCCCCTGGAAAGGTATACAGCTGCTCAACTCAAGACCTCTGCAAGTGTCAAATTATCTTCCTAGAATCATTTCCTTCCCAAATTTTTGAATCTGACAATTAATATCTCCATTCAAGAAAACCTTTCTTCTGCACACTATGTTTTGACATTTGTTCCTAGATTTTTAACCCTGTTTTTTTAATTGATGAAAGTCTTAAACTTTATTATGAATTGTATGTGTGGTTAGTTAATAAATGTTTCTTTATTCATCTAGATTATAAGGTCCATTTTTACACAAACTAATGAGTTTTTCAAGAAATGTAAAGCACTTAGAGGCAGACAAAGAATAATTAAATATTTGATGAATATTAATATACTTGAAATAATAAAGTTTGAATGAATGGATACACACAAAAATGATAGAATTTGAAGAGCCAGGAAGTTTTGCACAGAGAAAGTTTCATAGATAAGATCAAGTCATACAATGAAGCATGACAAGTTTTGAAAACTGCAACAATTCCTTATGGCTGAACTTTAATATAGCTACTCATTTATTAAATAACTTGATAAAATTATATTTCTCATGTGTCATACCATATAATTTTGCAAGAGTAATTACTATATGTGTGTGCATATGTGTGATATAAATCTTTGAAGCCACCTTTTATTTTTAGTTTTCCTAAGGCATTTTTCACATTCTTGTTCCATAGGCTATAAATCAGAGGATTTGACATGGGAATCATAAGGGTGTAAAACAATGAGGTCATTTTGTCTTGATCTAAAGGGTAGAGTGAACTTGGCCTAAAGTACATAAAAAGCATAGTTCCCTGGAAAATTGCCACAGCAGTTGGGTGGGAGGTGCAGGTGGAGAAAGCTCAGAACCTCCCCTCAGCAAAATGGATCTTTGAGACTGCAAGGATGATATAACAATAAGAGACAGGAACTCCTGAAATTGAGCTCAATTCAATAACTCCAAAAACAATAAATACTGTCAATCCATTGATCTGTGTATCAGAGCAGGAAAGAAGTTAGAGTGGAGGTAAGTCACAGAAGTGGTTAATCTCATTTGACCCACAAAAGTGTAAGTGGAATGCTAATGTCGTGTGTATCAGAGCATCTGCCAAATGGTGCCATTTCCCACCAGGTAAACCCCAGCCACGAGCAGGGAGCACGCCCCGCTGGAGGTCACAGAAGGAGAGGTGGCTGAGGAAAAAGTACATGGGTGTGTGCAGCTGGGGGTCCATCCTAATCAGGGTTATCATTCCAAGATTTGCCAGAAGATTGATGAGATAAACAAGGAGAAACAAGGTAAATAGAGTCACTTTGTTCTCAGTCTTCTCAGTAATTCCCAAGAAAATGAATTCATTCACGGAGGAGCAATTGTCTCTGTCCATTCCTCTTTGTTCTTATCTATACTCTTAGAAAAATATTTTTAAAAATAAATAACAAAGATACATGGATAGGTAACACTTCTGCACATCTGCAAAATATCATAAGACAGAACACATTTCTTTCTATAATTGTATTTTTGTATTCAGAAAAGCATCCAGTCAAGTGCCCACTCTTTAAAGAGGCAAAGCTATCTATTGGGACTTCTCTGTTGGTTCAGACAATAAAGAATCTGCCTGCAACATGGGAGACCCAGGTTTGATCCCAAAGTCAGGAAGATCCCTTGGAGAAGGGAATGGCTACTCACTTCACTATTCTTGCCTGAAGAATTTCATGGACAGAGGAGGATGGTGGGCTACAGTTCTTGGGGGCACAAAGAGTCCAGCATGACTGAGTGACTAACACTTCTTCAGGTATCTATTACCCAATAACAAAAATCGCCTAGAATAGACTGCTGAGAAACTGAACCAAATCTATTATGTCATTTATGAGGCATATTACTTCCTACAAGATCATGTCAGAGTCTGGCTTTTTTTTTATCTCAATGGATATATTTGAATTAATTTAGACTGGTTCCAAATAGGAAAAGGAGTACCTCAAGGCTGTATATTGTCACCCTGATCATTTAACTTATATGCAGAGTACATCATGAGAAACGCTGGGCTGGAAGAAACACAAGCTGGAATCAAGATTGCCGGGAGAAATATCAATAACCTCAGATATGCAGATGACACCACCCTTATGGCAGAAAGTGAAGAGGAACTCAAAAGCCTCTTGATGAAAGTGAAAGTGGAGAGTGAAAAAGTTGGCTTAAAGCTCAACATTCAGAAAACAAAGATCATGGCATCTGGTCCCATCACTTCATGGGAAATAGATGGGGAAACAGTGGAAACAGTGTCAGACTTTATTTTGGGGGCTCCAAAATCACTGCAGATGGTGACTGCAGCCATGAAATTAAAAGACCTTACTCCTTGGAAGGAAAGTTATGACCAACCTAGATAGCATATTGAAAAGCAGAGACATTACTTTGCCAACAAAGGTCCGTCTAGTCAAGGCTATGGTTTTTCCAGTGGTCACGTATGGATGTGAGAGTTGGACTGTGAAGAAGGCTGAGTGCCGAAGAATTGATGCTTTTGAACTGTGGTGTTGGAGAAGACTCCTGAGAGTCCCTTGGACTTGTAAGGAGATCCAACCAGTCCATTCTGAAAGAGATCAGCCCTGGGATTTCTTTGGAAGGAATGATGCTAAAGCTGGAACTCCAGTACTTTGGCCACCTGATGCGAAGAGTTGACTCATTGGAAAAGACTCTGATGCTGGGAGGGATTGGGGGCAGGAGAAGGGGATGACAGAGGATGAGATGGCTGGATGGCATCACTGACATGAGTCTGAGTGAACTCCAGGAGTTGGTGATGGACAGGGATGCCTGGTGTGCTGCAGTTCATGGGGTCGCAAAGAGTCGGACACGACTGAGTGACTGAACTGAACTGAACTGATCTCTCTTTTCCTCCTCAAAATAATATGAACAAGACTGTAATGTATTAGAGATGCTGAGCAGTAGACAGGGCTAAGGATTCTCTCCACTTGAAAGTATTTACATGGAAACAAAATGGGATTACAGCTTTAATGTTTCTCACTACATGATTGGCTTAAGAATATTTGTATTAATTCCTGAAATAATGACTCTGTCACTGACTAATAATAATGATCACTATTTTGTTACTGGTTTTATGTTGTATTTAATAGTGAGACATTTAAGTATTATTATCAACCTTTATTCCTAGTAATTTATTATTGATTAGTCACAATACTCATTACCCCTTTGCAGAGATAGTTGTCATAAATCAAGTCGCTTGATGAGTGAAAGAAAAGATCTAAAAGGAATTAAAAACAATAGAACAGATTTGCATCTGTTTGGATTTTAAATGGGCTGTAATATTATAAAATGGAAATGAGACGAGAGACAATAAATTCTTCTGAGAGACACACACCCTCTCTCATGTATGTGTCTTTGTGTGTGTGTCATGTTTGCTATGCCTATTTTTTTAATTGGAGTAAAATTGCTTTACAGTGTTTGTTGGTTTCTGCCATACAGCAAAGCAACTCAGCCACTATATCACCTCCCTCTTGACTTGTATATGTTTTTGATGTATATAAGAATAGAATGCATTTAATGAACTTCTTCCTTAAGCCTAAATAGATATGATGCTTTTTCACATGAGAATTAATTTGAAAGTTTTTATTTTTACTGTGGTGGTTGTATTATTTTTTAAACAAAATGAAACAAACCTTCAATTCATGTATACACTTATCCAACGATAACAAGTTCAGGAAGATGGTTCCCAATCAGAGAAATCAATATCATTTCTGGCAAATAAATGCAGAGTTAATTTAATTGAGTAAGTAGGCATAAATGTTTCACTTACAAATACATTTTTTCTTTCTCAAAATGTTATTTCCTCTTATATTCTTTAAGATAGGACCTGGAAACCTACCTGAAGTGAGCAGGTCTTGGGTGGCTAAATGATAATAAGTAGATGGTCTTTTATTTTACCAGGTATATGGGGACTTAAATCCCTGAGTTACTGCCCCTGGGTTTTGATGTCAGCAAACATTTCATTAATTATGTTTCTGCTTCTGTGTATTCCCCTGTGAATTCAGAAACAACTTTGCAAAGGCTGAGTTTTGAAGCCTCACTATTGCTGCCAAATTGATCTATGGTAGAAGAAAACAGCAATTGGTTTGTATGGTGTGCTTCACAGTCACCCTGATTCCGTCTCCTCCTTGTCCAGTCAAAGAGGAAAACTAATGAAACTCAAAAAGATCCTTCCTCTGTCATTTTCAGCTCCTTTGGATTGGTCATTGTGTCTTTGAAACAGTGTCCTTCAATACATTTAGAAATATTGCTACACTTTGACCGTATTTTCTTTTTTTATTGAAATATGAGGCATATACCATAGAATTGATCTTTCTTATGTAAGTATGCAGTTCTTGTTTTTATTGTTTTTTCATTATACTTTCAAGATTGTTCAATTATCTCCAGTCTCTAAATCCAGAATATTTTCATCACTTCAATAAGAAGTGCCCACCTGCTACCCGTCAGTTCTCCTTCCTTAGGCTATAGCAACCACTAATTCTATGTGGTTTCCTATTACGGATGTCTCATACAAACAGAATCATGTGATACCTTTTTTTGTTCTCATATGTTTTGTTCATTTGTTTATTTGTTTATTTTCCTGTCAGGCTTCTTTCCTTGAAGATAATGTTTTCAAGTTGCATCCATGTTGTTCCACATATCAGTATTTTGTTTCATCATTTTGGGACAGTAATATTTCATTTTAAAGATACAATACAACTTTGTAGATCCCTTCTTCAGTTAAGTGACTATCAGGTTTTTCTACTTTTTATCTACTATGAATAATGATGCTATAACATTAGTAACAATCATCACCACACATTATCTTATTCTCATCCTACCACATTACTTACAGGCATTTCATTGACTTTATGACTCCCTCACATTTCTTAAATAATGCATTTTTTTCTTTCTAAATTACATTTTATTTATATAAGAATATTTATATTACATTTAAGACCTCAGGAAAAATCAATGATTTTTTTTTCATTTCCTAAAATTTCTAGTGCAAGAATTTGAAAAGGTAATACTATCTAAATGTTCATTTACTACTAAGTATAGTAGTAATATTTCTGTCTATTAAAGTGGAGGCTGAGGAACAAAAATAAGAATGTAACTGTGTCCAGAATTTTCTACTGATAAAGTTCATATATGCAAAGATGACTCATTTAAAAATTTTTACACAAGTGATTTTTGTAAATAGAGTTCATAATTTTTCTTAAAAATGTTATTTGTTTGCTACGTCCTTCCAAATTGTTTGTTTACGTCCTTCCAAATTCTCCCTTCTAGACAGCAATGGAACTCTTTCAGTCAGTCAGTTCTGTCACTCAATCATGTCTGACTCTATGCTACCCCAGGGACTGCAGCATGCCAGGCTTCCCTGTCCATCACCAACTTCAGGAGCTTGTTCAAACTCATGTCCATTGAGTCAGTCACTTTGTTTCCATTGATTCCCCATCTATTTGCCATGAAGTGATGGGGCCAGATGTTGTCATCTACTTGATGGACATGAGTTTGAGTAAGCTCTGGGAGTTGGTGATGGGCAGGGAAGCCTGGCATCCTGCAGTCTATGGGGTTGCAAACAGTCGGACATGACTAAGCATCTGAACTGAACTAAACTGATTTGGTGATGCCATCCAACCATCTCATTCTCTGTCATCCCCTCCTCCTCTGGCTTTCAATCATTCCCAGCATCAGGGTCTTTTCCAATGACAATCATAATCATTGGACACTCATTTTCCAATGAATCATAGTTCTGGTATCTTTGGAAGTAGCCCAGTCATACCAGATTCAAAGATCTTAGAGCAAACTTTGAGTATGAAGTCCCTTGGACTGCAATAAGAGCAAAGCAGTCCATCCTAAAAGAAATCAGTCCTGAATATTCATTGGAAGGACTGATGCTGGAGCTGAAACTCCAATACTTTGGCCACCTGATGCAAAGAACTGACTCTTTAGAAAAGACCCTGATGCTGGGAAAGGTTGAATGCAGGATGAGAAGGGGATGACAGAGGATGAGATGGTTGGATGGTGACCCAATGGACATGAGTTTGAGCAAGCTCTGGGAGATAATGAAGGACAGGGAGGCCTGGCATGCTGCAGTCCATGGGCTCGCAAAAGGTTGGACATGACTAAGTGACTGAATAGCAACAAATCCTCCATTATAAATATGTTCTGAATCTTCTTTATCCATTCATCTGTTAACAGACATTTAGGTTACTTCTATGTCTTGGCTATTGTAAACAGCACTGTAATGAACATTGGGGTACACATATCCTTTCAAACTACAGTTTTCTCTGAATATATGCCCTGCATTGGGATGACTGGATCATGTGCTAGCTCCATTTTTAAGTTTTTAAGGGACCTTCATACTGTTCTCCATAGTGGCTGTACCAATTTACATTCCCACAACAGTGTAGGAGGTTTTTCTATTCTCCACATCCTCTCCTGACCTGCCTCTTGACAAATCTGTATGCAGGTCAGGAAGCAACTGGACATGGAACAACAGACTGGTTCCAAATAGGAAAAGGAGTACGTCAAGGCTGTTTATTGTCACCCTGCTTATTTAACGTATATGCAGAGTACATCATGCAAAATGCTGGGATGGATGAAGCACAGGCTGGAATCAAGATTGCCAGGAAAAATAATATAACCTCTGATATGCAGATGACACCACCTTTATGACAGAAAGTGAAGAAGAACTAAAAAGCCTCTTGGTGAAAGTGAAAGAGGAGAGTGAAAAAGTTGGCTTAAAGATCAATATTCAGGAAACAAAGATTATGGCATCCGATCCCATCACTTCATGGCAAATAGATGGAAAAACAGTGGAAACAGTGGCTGACTGCCGGGGTCCAGCCCCGGCTGATCCAGGGTATTCGAAGCGGGGACGGCGTCGGCGACCTATTTAATTATTTATTCATCAAAGATATAAAGAGTAATAGAATGAGGATAGCTCAGTAGGAAAATTCAGTGGAGAAAAGAGGCTGAGTAGCTTGGTTTACGCGGGAGACCAATAAAACTTCAAGACAAGAAGTTTGCACCACTTACGTAGGCCGCAGGCATCCTTCCGTTCTCCCGAAGGAGAGGAGACACTGAGGCCTCACCGGTCGGATCTTAGAAGCCCAGGCATAATTAGCAAGCATGGCGGGTTCCGCGCTCCAGATGGAGACTCAGCCAGAAGTTGAAAGAGAGAGCGACATGGGGAGACCAAGTTTTGGTGAACAAGGCCCGCAGTTTATTTTCCAAAGTAGTTTTTATACCTTAAGTTATGCATAGAGGATAATGGGGGAAGGGGTAGAGTCATGCAGCAAGCCAGGCTTTCTTCCTGCAAACTTATCATATGCAAAAGTTCAGGTGATTGACATCATCTTCTGGCCCGGAGGCCTGTTAACATTTTAAGAAACTTATTTTTCTCTAAAGGTGATTATTCCAAAGTCAGGCATCAGCCTCCAAAAAAGCATTGGACAAAGCTGCATTTTACATTTCTATACACCCATTATATCAATCAATACACTGCCAAGGACACAGTAGGTAAGGGGAATGGAGACTTAGCAGCAAACATTGGCCCAACAAGTGAAAAACCCTTCACCAATACAATTTCTAATCAATCTTTTAACTACTCAAAGGAATCTGTGTTTAGGCAGTTTAGAACATCTCCTGCCTCTCACAGTTGGGAGGCTCTGAACAATCACATGTGGCCGGAAAAACCCATTCAGGCAGGCTAGAGGATTTCCAAAGGAGTTTGTAGGTTGAAACACTGTCACATCCAAGAATTATTAACTGGAGCTGTAAGCTAACTCTTTTTTCAGAGAGAGGTAGTGGGAGACAGCCCCCTGTAAAGTCAGAGGTGTAGGTGAAAGCACAAAGCAGAAAGTAGGCAGACTCTGGTTTGGGGGGTAGATGCTCGAGAATTTCCAGGGGGACTCCTGAGGCTCGATCCCGCCTTTGCGTATGCCGAGCCTCCTTCCTCATGACCTTTGTCATGGGCGGAGTGCCTCACGCTGGCTCCCAGCAGTGATAGAATTCCAGTTGAGCTAGTACACATCCTCACTCAATATGCAATATGCCGGCTCCCGGCAGCTGACTCTATTTTTTTAGGCTTCAAAATCACTGCAGATGGTGACTGCAGCCATGAAATTAAAAGACACTTACTCCTTGGAAGAAAACTTATGACCAACCTAGACAACATATTAAAAAGCAGAGACATTACTTTGCCAACAAAGGTCCGTCTAGTCAAGGCTATGGTTTTACCAGTGGTCATGTATGCATGTGAGAGTTGGACTAGAAAGAAAGCTGGGTACCGAAGAATTGAGGCTTTTGAACTGTGGTGTTGGAGAAGACTCCTGAGAGTCCCTTGGACTGCAAGGAGATCCAACCAGTCCATTCTGAAGGAGATCAGCCCTGGGATTTCTTTGGAAGGAATGATGCTGAAGCTGAAATGCCAATACTTTGGCCACCTGATGCGAAGAGCTGACTCATTTGAAAAGACCCTCATGCTGGGAAAGATTGAAGGCAGGAGAAGGGGATGACAGAGGATGAGATGGTTGGATGGCATCACTGACTCAATGGACATGAGTTTGAGTAAGCTCCGGGAGTTGGTGATGGACACGGAGGCCGGGCGTGCTGCAGTCCATGGGGTCACAAAGAGTTGGACACAACTGAGTGACTGAACTGAAATGAAGTGACACCCTCCCCAGCATTTATTGTTTGTAGGCTTTTTGATTATGGCCGTTTTAACCAGTGTGAGATAATATCTCTTTGTGGTTTTAATTAGCATTTCTTTAATGATTCACGTGTTGATAATCTTTTCATGTGTCTCTTGACCACCTGAATGTTTTGTTTGGAGAAATGTCTATTCAGATCGTCTGTGCATGTTTTTGTTTGGATTTTTTTTTTTTTTTTTTTTTTTTTTTTTTGTATACTGAGCTGCATTAGCTCTTTGTAAATTTTGGAATTAATCCCTAGTTGCTCACATTGTTTACAAATATTGTCTCCCATTCTATGGGTTGTCCTTTCATTGTGTTTATGGTATCCTTTGCTGTGCAGAAGTTTTTGTTGTTGTTTTAGTTTAATCAAGTCCATTGGTTTATTTTTGTTTTTATTTCTGTTGCCTTAGGAGGTGGATACAAAAAAAATATATTGCTGTGATGAATGTCAAAGACTGTTATGCCTATGTTTTCCTCTAAGAGTTTTGTAATACCTCATCTTATATTTATATCTTTAATCCATTTGAACTTATTTTTGTATACAGTGTTAGAGAATATTCTAATTTCATTCATTTACATGGGCTGTACAATTTTCCCAGCACCACTTATTTAAGAGACTGCCTTTTCTCTTTTGATAGTCTTGCCTCCGCTGGATTCATAGTCCTCAATTTTTATTTCAGAGTGATTTTGAGGCTTCTTAGGAATTACCTGACTGTGTAGTTAATTAATGCTTGCTATTAGCTCTAACTTATAGTTATTAATATAGAAAATGCAGTGTGTATCATAGAATATAAAGGACCTAAATGCTCAAAGTTCTCTCAGTAAATATACAATAAATCTTAGTGTAATTGAAATAATATTTGAATGAAAGAATTAATCATAATATTTGACAAAATTGCAAGATTCTGGAAGTATTTGGCAAAAAGGAAGTGCTATATATTAGTTGTTATACATAATGAAAGCTGTGTTTTGGAACGGTAGTATTTTTAAAGATTACACTTTATTTAAAATAGTTATTCACTCCTTTAAAGTATTTGAAACAATGTCATTTCCCTTGGATCATGAATACAATTTTACAAAAACAACAGACATATGTATGTGTGTCTATATATTTATAGTACACCCTTTAAAACCACCTTTCATTTTCCAGTTTTTCAGGGCCTGTTTCACATCTTTGTTCTGTAGGCTATATAACAGAGGATTTAACATGGGAATCATAAGGGTGTAGAACAATTATGTAATTTTGTCTTGATGTGGAGAGTAGGAAGTATTTGGCCTGAAATACAAGAAAAGTACAGTTCCCTAGAAAATTGTCACAACATTTAAAAGAGAGGTGAGGGTAGAGAAAGCTTTGAACTTCCCCTCAGAAGAGTGGATCTTCAAGATTGATAGGATGATATAATAAGAGAAAAGGACTCCTGAAATGGTACTCAGTTCAATAAAACCAAAAATAGTGAATAACGCCAATTCATTTACCTGTATATCAGAGCGGGAGAGGAGGAAAAGTGGAGGTAAATCACAGAAGAAATGGTTAATCTCATTTGACCCACAGAAACATAAGTGGAATGCTAATGCCGTGTGTATCGGAATATCTGCCATTCCCACCAGATAAACCCCAGCCATGAGCAGGGAGCACATCCAGCTGGACATGCTGACCACATAGAGCAAGGGGCTGCTGACGGCCTTGTACTGGTCATAGCCATCACTGCCAGCAGGAGACACTCAGAATCTGCAAAGATATGGAAGACGAAGAATTGCAGAGCACAGCCGTAGAAGGGGATTGATTTGTTCTTGGCAAATAGGTCCATGATCATCTTGGGGTGAATTGCAGTGGAATAGCAGAGGACACAGAAGGAGAGGTGACCGGGGAAAAAGTACATGGATGTGTGCAGCTGGGGATCCATCTTAATCAGGAATATCATCCCAAGATTTGCCAAATGGCCAATGAGATAAACAATTAGAACCATGGTAAGTATGGTCGCTTTGTCCTCGGTGTTATCAGTAATTCCCAAGAAAATGAATCCAGTCAAGGAGGAGCAATTCCCTCCACCCATTTTTTTTTGTTCTTGTCTAAGCTTTCAGAAAATGATCAAGAAAAGGACACATGGATGTATAACACTTCTGCACATCTGCAGTATATCATAAGATAGAACACAATTCTATCTGCAATTGTCTTCATATTCAGAAAATTATACATTCATGCACACACTCTTGAAAAAGGCATAACTGTTATTACTCAATAAAACAAGTACCTGGTATAGAACGTTGGGAAACTGAGCCAAATCTAAATGTAATTTGTGAGGCATGTTACTTTCTACAAGCTTGTCTCTGAGCCTTCCTTTCTTTACTTCAAAGAATACATTTGACGAATTTACCTGTCTTCTCCTCTTCAAAATAATGTGGGTGAGACTCTAATGTTAGAGATATCTGGCTGTAAGCTTCAGGACTAAACATTTTCTGTGAATATTCATGTGGATACAAACCAAGATAACAATTCTAATATTTCTCAAAACCATGATCGTTTTAAGAGTATCTGTATCAGTTCCAGAAATAATCAGCATATCATGGATTGATCATAATACAATAATTATGTTTCTGGTTTGGGTTTATGTTATGTTCAGTATTTGGTGAGACATTAAGCAAGTATTAATGAGCAGTTCTCTAGATGTGTATTTTTGTTTTGTCATAATATTAATTACCTTTTTGTGGGAATAATCTGGTGCCAAAGAAAGAGTCTCTTTACTAATTGAAGGGAAACATTTCTACAAACTTATTTAACACATATATTTTTATCTCTTGAGCTACCCTGTAGCTCAGCTGGTGAAGAATCAGCCTGCAATACAGGAGACCCTGGTTCGATTCCTGTGCCAGAAAGATCCCTGGAGAATGGATAGGCTACCCACTCCAATATTCTTGCACTTCCCTGGTGGCTCAGATGGTAGAGAATCTACCTGCAATGTGGGAGACCTGGGTTCAATCCCTGGGTTGGGAAGATCCCCTGGAGAAAAGAACAGCTACCCACTCCAGTGAAATATAAAAAAGAGTTTTTCTTTATAAAATGGAAATGAGATGAGTGATAATAAATGCTGTAGGCTTCCCTCGTAGCTCAGCTGGTAAAGAATCTGCCTGCAATGAGGGAGACCTGGGTTTGATCCCTGGGTTGGTAATGAGCTCTTAGAGAAGGAAATAGCTACCCACTCCAGTATTCTTGTCTGGATAATTCCAAGGACAAAAGCACCTGGCGGGCTATAGTCCATGGGGTCACAAAGAGCTGGACACGACTGAGCATACACACAGCTGGGGTTTGTAATCAGGGATTTAGATGAATCTCAGGAGGGATTTAGCTTTGGTTTTAAGACCCTTTTAGCAGCGTCTTTTACATATTTGTTCCTGAAACTATAAATCAAGGGATTCAGCACTGGGATGATTATGGTGTAGAACACTGAGATGATTTTATCAGTGTTGGGAGAATACAGGTAGCCAGGTCTTGAGTAAATGAAGAGCAGAGTTCCCTGGATGATGGCCATGGATGTCAGGTGAGAAGCACGCATAGAGAAGGTCTTCTTCCTCCCACTGGAAGAATGGATCTTTAAGACTGAGAGGAGAATGTAAAAGTAGGAGATGATGATGACGATGAAGCAGATAATTTCCACTGAGCTGCCGTATGTGGAGAGAAGCCACTCATTAAGTGATGTGTCTGTGCACGATAACTTAAGCAAGGGAGGGAGGTCACAGAAAAAATGACTAATGACATTTTTATCACGGTATTTCAGAATAAACGCAAAGGATGTGTGCACCAGGGAACTCATATTGCCTCCAGTGTATGACAAGACGATCAACCATATGCAGATGCCCCGAGACATCACAGCCGTGTACAGTAAAGGGTTACAGATGGCGACATAGTGGTCATACGCCATGGCAACCAAGATTAAAGGATTCGGTATCTGCGAAAGTACAGAAGAAATAGAACTGCAGGGCACAGCTGTGATAGGAAATGGACTTGTTCTGAGAGAGGAGGTTGACAAGCATATTGGTAATGATGACTGAAGAATAGCAAAGGTCTACAAAGGATAGGTTACTAAGGAAAAAATACGTGGGGGTTTGAAGGTGCGGATCAACCTTGATTAACATCATCAATCCAATGTTCCCCATTAAAATCATAGAGTACAAAGTCAGAAACAGGAGAAACAGGACAATCTGCAGTTCAGGACGAGTTGGAAACCCTAACAATAAATTCTGTTACTAAGGTATAGGTTCCATCTAAAAAGTCCATATTCTGTGCTGTTTTCTTCTTATGAGAATTCTAACATCCTAAGATGCTATATTGATAGAGAAAAAGATTAGATATAGTTATAAGGTTATTTTATTGTTTCAACAAAAAAAACAAGCAATCAAGTCAAGAGTCCCAGACCAAAGTGAAAGTGAAGTCTCTCAGTCATGTCCGACTCTTTGCAACCCCGTGAACTGTAGCCCGCCAGACTCCTTTGTCCATGGGATTCTCCAGGCAAGAATACTGGAATGGGTTTCCATTTCAATCTCCTTCCAAATATAAATTATGAGAAACATATTTCAGAATTTAGTAGCTTTATCTCATGGTTGATAGTTTTATTTTATTTGTTTGATTAATAGCTAGTTCTTCCACTGGACAGACATGTGCAGATAACATCTCATATTTCTTACTTTTTTTAATTCTCAAGTATAGACCTATAGCTAGTACAGAGGATTAAATGAATAATGAAGTAATAAATGAAATGATGATAAAAGGAAAAATATATCTGTTATTAAAAGTATGTTAACTTGAGTACATCTTGCAATGATAATTCTAGAACAATGTACTCCTTCTGTCCAGTATTTAATAGATAGTAGTGTGTTGCACTCTTGACTGTAATTAGATTGATGCAATGAGATATACTTCAGCCATTAAAAGAAATAATATTAGTGAAATGAAAGCAAATGTCAGTAATCATCAGCTGAGAGCATGTTTTAGACAGGGATGAGTTTAAGGAAATTCCTTAAATCCTGTCAAGATACTAAGTCAAGGAGATTAAAGTGATTAACTGCTTTTCTCTTTGGCATTCTTTATCATTCTTGGCTTCTAGTAAGCACAGCATAAATATTAGATGACTGAGTAAAGTGGGCAAAAAATTAGTATTAAGTTAACATCTCATCTTTAAAAATGACTCTATATAGCCTCCTCACTAATTATATATGTGAGCAAACAAAAATAGCTGTGTTTAATTTTTATCCTAATATAATTCAGGTTAATTGAGTCTAAGAATTTTGTCAATTTCTGTTTCTGTAATCTCAGAGGTTTTCTGGAAGCAAGGAGAATTTGAACATGACTTTGAAGTATAAGACTTTTTATTGTAACCTTGAAAGATGACTTGGAAATCTATAAAACAAGCAAGTGAAACCTCCAATGAGCTTTGCTACTAGTGCCACAGTTGGCGAGAACAAATGGTTGGCGTCATTCTCTCACTTATATAAACTTATTGAGACAGGTACAGGGCTAAGAACTTCATTGTTGTAACATCATCTAATCACTAAAAGTATGCTATACCATAGGCACAGAAAAGTCTAAGAGAATTAGAAGGGTTAGGATGCTGTCTTATGTTATTACCTCAAAGAGTATGCATGAGATGAGTACCTTGTTAAAATAGTAGTTAATTTATTCTTACTTTGCCTGTTTTCAAGGTAATCAGAGTGTTCAGAAATGATAAGACCTAAATTTAGAGTTAATAAGCATTTGGTTAGAATCTCATAGCCACCTGGACTGTATGACCTTGCAAAATTATGTGTGTGTGTGTATAATATATATATATATATATATATATATATAGAGAGAGAGAGAGAGAGAATCTGCTATACTTAATACATATACTATATGTATATTATTACATATAACATTATATATATTTAAAATTTTACTATAATAATGACAACCGTATTTCACATGGTTTCTCTGCCAGGTTAAATTAGGAAAACTATCTATCTATACTTTTTTGCTGTCTCACTTTAGATAGACTGGCACATAATAGGTAAAGAGTGAAGATTAGTTTCAATTACTCCACTGGTCTCTACTCAGCAGTAAAGAAAGAATCCATTTGCCAAAGCAGGAGATGTGGGTTCAATCCCTGATCTGGGAAGACCTTCTAGAGAAGGAAATGGGAACCCACTCCAGTATCCTTGCCTGGAGAATCTCATGGACAGAGAGGCCTGATGGGCTACAGCCCGTGGGGTCACAAAGAGTCAGACACGGCTTAATGACTAAACAACGACAGAAACAACCCACTGCTCTCGCTTATCCTTAGCTAATAATTAGAACTATGTCACTAGATTTTAAAAATAATAGTTATCATTTATATAATGATTGTGATGTGAATGCAATATTCTAAACACTTTACGTATAATTTATTTACTTGTCGCACAGAAGTACATGCACAAAGTTTCATGCAGTTGCTGTCACTGCCGTCTTTCTCTCACAGTTGAGGGAGCTAAAGCACAGAGAGCGGAGACCTAAGACGTGATGAAAATACGATTGGAGCCCAGGCTCCTGCCTCCAAAACTTCAAGACAGATTGGCTGTGTAAGCTAGATTCTCATTATTGATTCCGTATGTTGCACGGGGACATTGAAGCTTAATGTTCCGAGTCACTCCGCAAGTAGTTGACAGGTATAATTCAAATTCAGATATGTGTGAAGTCAAAGTTCATGAGGACAACCATGAAGGTGGTTAGAGAATTAACAGTGCAGCCTCCATGAGACAGGCTGTGGTGCAGACTTGCTGAAGGCAGCGCAGAATGACTCAGTTATTTCCTGAAAACACAGTCCATTGCTCTTGGGGACTCACAGCGAGCATCCCTTCCAATAGACTAAAGAAGGGTTTCCCTGGTGGCTCAGCCCTTAAAGAATCTGCCTACAATGCAGGAGACCTGGGTTTGATCCCTGGTCAGGAAGATTCCCTGGTGAAAGAAATGGCAACCCATTCTAGTATTCTTACCTGGGAAATCCAATGGACAGAGGAGCAGGGCGGGGCCACAGTCCATGAAGAGTTGAACACGACTTAGTAACTAAGTCACCTCTACCACCACCACCACCACCACCCATGTAGAGAAACATGAGTGAGAAGAGAAGCACGAGGGGAAAAGTCAGAGATGAGGGTGAATCTTGGATTCTTGCTTTCAATGGGAATGACCAAAAAGATTCAATAAAACTGAAGTGATTTGCTAAATTTTTCATAAATGTATAGCAAAACAATGTTAGAATAGAAAATAAATTAAATGAAACTATCATGTTTCAGTTGGCTACATGCTAGCCAATCATGTTTCAGTTTATTTCTGTTAACAAAAAAAATTATTTAAACAAGGTAAGTGTCTCGGATCCCTGTAGAAGCTATAGAAGAATGACACGGGTAAATTTATTTGTGGGTAATATGCTCATACATATGACTTTGTAACTATTTTAACACACGTAAGAGGCCTCAGATCCATAAAAGTCTATTTTTGCATCAATAAAGCCAATCTGGTAAACACAGAAGCTACTTACCAAAGAAGGAGACATTTTCCTATTACCTAGATGAATAATTTCACCAATAGAACCAAGGACTTTTATATACATTCTCAAGTCATTAGGGACCTACTAACTGAAGGTCCCAAACATGTTCATTTCCAAGAGATTCCTAGGGAATAATTAGTAGGTTATTGTGAATTATTATTTTGAAACAGCTTCATAATTATAATAGCAATTCTGTTTGCATTAGTTTGAAGAGGCAATTTTTACTCTCAGTAATATTGTGGTTGTTTTTTTCTGACACTTGAAATCCCACTAGAGTCCTACACTCTAATACTGTAGAGGTTCTTTTAAATAGTTCATATATTTTAAAATGTAGCTCTCATTTAAAGTATTTCAAAAACCACATGGAAGTTCCTAAAAATGTTACTTGATGCCCTTAGCACTGAAATGTAATATTTTTTGTTGCACTGAAGGGTGAGACCCACAGGGGGTGCTATAGAACCTGTTATCGCAGGTGCCTTCTGAGAAGACGAAAGGGCTTTATTTTTAAAAAATTATCTATCTACCTATCTATTTATTTTTGGCTGTGCAGGATCTTCCTTGCTGTGCATGGGCTTTCTCTAGTTGCAGAGAGTAGGGCTACTTTCTGTTGCAGACCATAGGCTCTAGACCACGGGCTCTAATATCACAGGTTCAGCAGTTGTGGTGCACAGCTTAGATGGAATGTGGCTTGTGGTTATCTTCCTGGACCAGGGATTGAACCCATGTCCTCTGTAGTGGCAGGTGGACTCTTAACCACTGGACCACCAGGGAAGTCCCAGAAGGACTTTTAAATAAGAGTCGTATGCCTGAGCACACCAAAGGGAGGCAAAACCATCCCAGTTACTAAATAAATACAGTTTTTCATCATCAACTTGATTGTTCTTATGTGCGTTTTGTATGACGGTTTCACTAAAACAATGATATTTCAGCTGCTCTCAGAAAAACTTTCAGAACTTTTGGTGATTACACAGTACTAGAGTACCCTTGGAGAAGGCGATGGCACCCCACTCCAGAAATCTTGCCTGGAAAATCCCATGGATGGAGGAGCCTGGTAGGCTGAAGTCCACGGGGTCGCTAAGAGTCAGACACGACTGAGCGACATCACTTTCACTTTTCACTTTCATGCATTGGAGAAGGAAATGCAACCACTCCAGTGTTCTTGCCTAGAGAATCCCAGGGACGGGGGAGCCTGGTGGGCTGCCGTCTATGGGGTCGCACAGAGTCGGACACGACTGAAGTGAATTAGCAGCAGCAGCAGCAGAGTACTCAAACTGGGAAATTTGCATGTCTACAAACACAGAGCTGTCTTCCCTTCACAGCATTTGCCAAATTTTAAATTGCTTGGAGTGAGGGGTTAAAGATATGTCAAAACCTCTGAAATACAAGAATAGACAATTCTATATTACTTTCGTGCTGAAGAGACTAAGAAAGCTCAAGTATTTATGTGAAAGTCCTAGATCACTATGCCCTAGTAAGAGGGGTGAACTGGAGATACAGTGCATGTTGCCAAAACCAAAGGAATCTGTTTTCTATTGAATGGAGCTTATCACTCTTAATTGCATCAGAAAAATAACTGAAGCTTCATTGATTTGAGAAATCCTGTAGAACATCTTTGTAGTCTGTATGGCATGTAATAAACAAATTACTAAGCATGAAAACAGGAAAGATTTTATGCCCATACAAGAGGGAAAATGCCAAAAGCAAATACACATTGAACCAAAATTGGAGTTGGCAAGTAAGAATTTAAAAATAATTCTAAAAACATCTTAAAGAAAATTATCCAAAAAAAAATTGAAAATGACAAAAGTTGGGAGGCATTCCTCAAATGATTGGAAACCTTAGAAAATAAAATAGAATTGAAAAATACATCTAAATTAGCAACTTATTGAATGGATTTATTGATACATTGAATTTTTAAAAGCAAAGAATTGGATGAAAAATGACAAGGTCAAAAGGGTTTGTATTAAGGATCTTTGGTTTGGAACTTGGCAACTAATGTGGTAAAGGAGGTCATCAAGAAAATATATGCTACTTCCACTCAAATACTTAAATGCTCACCATGAACCAGCCTTAAGAAAGTAGACTTTCCTAGCAAATGCTCTTTCACATTGGCACTGCTTGAGAGGAATGAACTTTAAAAGTGCTTCCCATATACTGTGGATCCTAGAATTCTTACATCTTTCAGACAATAGATGGCACCAGAGACAACTATCTAATCTAGTCACTATGCCTCTGAGTCATCCCTGAAAATAACTTTCAGTGTTCTTAAAGATTTTGTGTAATTGAGATTTCCAATTATGTTAGTACTCTGTTTCTCACTGTATTATTGTTTCTTCAGAAATTTAAATTTTCTTCTAAGAAATTCTCTCATTCCCTGGTAAATTGATAA
Organism: Bubalus bubalis; assembly: GCF_019923935.1. Taxonomy (NCBI): domain Eukaryota; kingdom Metazoa; phylum Chordata; class Mammalia; order Artiodactyla; family Bovidae; genus Bubalus; species Bubalus bubalis. The sequence continues at coordinate 98,012 of NC_059177.1, forward strand.
CACTCCTCTCTCTGCAGGAAACTGTGACTCTCAGGTTCCAGTAAACCATCATCAAACAAAAAGTCCTGATTCTTCTCATTCTTGGTGTCAACACCCAGATATTCTTGTTGTTGTTTAGTCTCTAAGTCATGTCTGACTCTTTGCAACCCCATGGACTGTAACCCACCAAGCTCCTCTTCTCATGGAATTCTCTAGGCAAGATACCAAGTGGGTTGCCATTTCCTCCTCCAGGGATCTTGCTGACCCAGTGATCAAACTTGGGTCTCCTGCACTGTAGGTGGATTCTTTATCATTGAAGCACTGGGAAAGCCCTGATATCCCAATAAGTTGAATTAACTTTAAGGCAGGTCAGTAAAATACAATTGAATTAAAGTTGAACTCATGTTCCAGAATAAGCATCAAACTATTTCTTATAGTCACACATATAGGGCTTTTCATGGGAGGCTGTGAGACAAGTAGATCTCAATACCCACCAGTCAGAATTTCAAATATTTATATAGAGGTCTTGACCAGCTTCAAGCATGTATACTGTCCAGATGGTCTCAACAGCAAGTTGCTCTTTCAAGACTGCTTGTGTGGTCTTTGGAAATCTCTCTTGCTGAAGGAATGATGGACAGAATGCACATTCTAAAGACAAGGGAGAGGGTGAGGTGCACACAGGTCCAGTGTGCCAGTCAACCAGATGTCACCTTCTCCAGATGACCTCCTCCCATGGTCCTAAATGAATCTGCCAAATGAGTCCCTTTATGTGCATGAGTCCTAAGTTGCTTCAGTCGTGTCTGACTCTTTGTGACCCTCTGGACTGCAGCTCACCAGACTACTCTGTCTATGGGACTCTCTAGGAAAGAACACTGGAGTGGATTGCCATACTCTCCCCCAGGGGATCTTCCTGGCCCAGGGACTGAACCTGCATCTCCTGCAGCTCAGCAGGCAGACTCTTTACTGCTGAGCCACTGGGGAAGCCTGAATCCCTTTATACACAGTGTCATATCCATATTTCCAGAAGGAGTTGAATGCAGTTAATATCTTGAAAAAATTGTATGAGATGGCCGAGCTACCCTATGAGTAGTCAAGTAAAGTGTCTTGTGTCCCTTTAGAGGTGAAAGCAAACTTCCTCTGAAAGGCAGTTGAAGTAGGCACTGAACAGAATATATTAGCTAAATCTGTCTGCAGAAGACTTGACACTTGCTAATGGAATGAAGTCAGTAACTTCATTGCTATTGCCTAGTCAAGGCTATGGTTTTTCCAGTGGTCATGTATGGATGAGAGTTGGACTATGAAGCAAGCTGAACACTGAAGAATTGATGCTTTTGAACTGTTGTGTTGAAGAAGACTCTTGCGAGTCCTTGGACTGCAAGGAGATCCAACCAGTCCATCCTAAGGAGACTAGTCCTGGGGTGTTCATTGGAAGGCTGATGCTGAGGCTGAAACTCAGTACTTTGGCCACCTCATATGAAGAGTTGACTCATTGGAAAAGACTCTGATGCTGGGAGGGATTGGGGGCTATTTTCACCTCTCTATTCTGGTTTCCATTATTATCAATTCAAATTAATTTTATGTTCCTGTAAATATTTTGTAAGCCACTTAAAATTGTTTTGGGGATAAAGATAGTTAATTTAAAATGATGATCTTTCAGTGTGGTTTCCAAATCGTGTTTGTCTTTGATGTTATGCATATTTAGCCCTTTTACTATAAAACCAAATCAGTGAGCTGACCATTGGGTATTATGGGATACTATTTATTTTTTACAAGTGTGTATTTCAATGCAATGTCTATAAAAGCAACAGTCATTTTTTAATATATAATTTCTGTTTTTATTCATTTATTTATTTCAGTTTGGCCACAAGGCATGTGGGATCCTAGTTCCCAGGCTAGGGATCAAATCTGGACCCTTGCAGTGGAATCAGGGAGTCTTAACCACTGAACCACCAGGGAAGTCCCAATAGTCATAATTTTTATGCAGATTTTCCAACTTGGACAAAAGAATCATTAAGCTGATCTTTCTGTCCAGGAACACCCAAGAGATAAGAAGTAGGTACATCTGGCACTTAGGTTTCAGCTAGGAGTTCTAACTAGAATGCTCACCCCTCACATACTTACTGCATGAAAGAAACATCAGCCACAATTCATCTCTCAATCTTCCTAAATTACTCACATCCTTGATAATTGCTGTTGTTCTGCTGGCCCCATTTAATTCATTCATGCTTGTGGGGTTTTTTTGTTTTGTGTATGTTTGTTTATGTGAATGTAATATGTTGAGCTGAGGTTGCCCGTCTTCATTAAGTACTTGTCCTTTGCTATATCTAGATTTTAAGTTCTTGTGATATTCTATACATCTTTCTGGAATATAGTATATTTTCTCACAAAAGCAATTTCTTAATTTATTGAATAAATTAAAATGAGTCAACTTGATTGTTTCTTTACAATAGACCCCAAGATATAAGCAGGATTTCTACCCAAAATTCAGAACAACCTCCTGTACCCTCCTGTTTTATTTACTTATTTAATTCAGTGTAGACTGTAGTACTTGGATACTGATTAAAATTGCTTGTTGAAAGAATCATCAGTCTTTTTAGACCAGTACAGTTCAAGTGTAGAGGGTGTGTGTGTCTAGAAATTATATCTTCACTCACTCTTGTAGCAGTTGCAAATTACATCATTGTTTTCAGTATATCATACATAACTTCCATGGTATGTGCTAACTAATTTGAAAGTTCACAGAGACGAAGCCATTGCAAAGAAGAGACACCCTATATCCATATTCTAACAGTTTTAAGTGAGGACGAGGGTCAACATTTCAGCTACAGAAGTGTAGACACACATATGGGGCAGAAGGAACAGTCCATCCAACACTTGAGCACCCTGGGGAATTCCTTTCCCTAGGAAAGGAAAGCTAAATAAATCCATTTTACAGCTACATATTTCAGACTACTTATATATTTATATTTTACATATATATATATTAAGGATCAGAAGGTATTTAAACTTATTATTATAGAATTTTCCCAATGAAAATGTGATTTTAAAAATAAAAATGCTTAGACTGAGTCTTTAAAATGATCAGAAACAGGGGTCTGATAGGTGACATTATTAAGATATGATTTTATGTGTATAAGACTGTGAAACAGTGCCTATTTTTTTCATTACCTTATCCTGACACCTTTATCCATGTTTATTCACCTATTTAATTTAAATTAGAGTGTAATACTTGGATACTGATTAAAAAATTGCTTGTTGAATGAGCCATCAGTCTTTTCAGTCCATTATGCATCATGCCCTACATTTGATGATTAACCTCTGCCTTCAGAAACTACTGTCAGTTTTTTTTTCTTTTATTGTATCTTCTTTTTATATAAGGTCTTCTCTCATTTTTTGGACTTCTGTCTAAATTATTCCTTTCTGTTCAAGTAGGATAGTACATTTGAATATCCCTAGGTCAAGAAGATCCCCTGGAGAAGGGAAAGGCTACCCAGTCCAGTATTCTTGCCTGGAGAGTTCCATGAACAGAGGAGCCTGGTGGGTTACAGTCTATGGGGTCACAAAGAGTCATACATCCCTGAGCTACTAACACTTTCATTTTTTCACACAGGGTAGTCCATTTGAAAATTATACTGAAACTCAGGTTCAAAAAATAGCCAGAAGAAGTAAAAATACAGAACTTGCAATCAAAAATACAGTGTTCTTAATGTACTGAAATATTTTTTATTCTTAACTTTGCTTTTCTTTGTCAAATAGACCAAGATTTTATGAATCTTAAGTGGAATTACCAATGTAAAATCATATTTAAAGTAAGAAATATTAAAGCTATTCAAATCCTACCCAAGTTACACTTATTTTATAAACTCAATCTCATCAAAATTTTTCTTCTCAAATCTTGCAATGTCGCTGCTGGTTTCCAACTTCCGGAAACCTTTAGATAGCACGACTACTACACTCGAAAGAAGAGCCACTAACTTGTTCAGGTTATGCAGCCACTTTTGTTTTTATCCAAATAATCATGTTTGCTTTTCCAGTCTTTCCACTATGTGAGGATGATAATAAGCATGTACTCTGCTGCTGCTGCTGCTAAGTCGCTTCAGTCGTGTCCACTCTGTGCACCCCACAGACGGCAGCCACCAGGCTCCCCCATCCCTGGGATTCTCCAGGCAAGAATACTGGAGTGGGTTGCCATTTCCTTCTCCAATGCATGAAAGTGAAAAGTGAAAGTGAAGTCGTGAGTCTTGTCCGACTCTTAGCGACCCCATGGACTGCGGCCCACCAGGTCCTCCGCCATGGGATTTAAAATGTACATGCTTATTGAAAGCAAGTTTGTAAAATCAAATTGAAGATAGGAAATAGAAGTCTAAAATGGTGACTCCAGAAGTCTAATTCCTTTCTGCTGCAGTCCATGGGTCACAAAGCATCGGAACTGAATTCCTTATTTGAATCTTCTAAAGATTAAAATGAAAACATACCAAAATCTCTTTCATATTGTCAGATTCAGTTACCATAAAAGTTATTTTTAACAAACGGATTTGATGTAAATAGGGTGAAAATCCTTTTAATAAAGTTCATTTGCTATCTTATTCCTTAGTTATATACAGTTAATTTTAATGAGATATTGCCAGATTTAATACATGCAAGCTTCTTAAATACATACAAACACATAGCAATCACTTAATAAAAGTTAGCATTTAAATTATTATGATAGTGATGCAGAAGTTGGTAAACTTTGGTATACTAGCCCACTATATTATAAAGTACTTTTGTAATTTTTTATTTGATAATATAATGATGTGGGTCAGAAAAGTAAAAAGACTATCTGAATCAGGGTTTTGAAATTAAACAACAATAACAACAAAAGTCTCCTTGCTAAATTTTCTGAAATGAGTGGTTTTTGCCTGATGTTACATATAAACAGATACATTTAAAACGAAATTCGACATTGGACTAAAATGAGGCATGCTCACCTGTTTAGATGAAGTTAAATATGATGCTTAGCTTTATTAATTGAGTTATTGAGTTAAAAGCTGATAGAAACTGTGAAAGGTTGTTGTGTGTGTGTGTGTGTTTTGGCAGTTAGGTAATTAGTGATACCAAGAATTTGATACCAGGCTTAACCGCCCTCTAAAATATCTTCTATCTTCATAACAAATAGGGCTCTTTAAATAGGAATTATTCTTACCCTTGGCATCAGCTTCTTCCCCAGGTCACTTTCTAATTGAGCTAAACCTTTCTGCCTGCCACTTAAGAAATTTGGTGCAACAAGCAAAACCAAACCTGTCTACACCATGTGTTCTCCACATTCTCTATATCTCTTGCTGATTTTTGTAATTACTAAGAAATATAAGCATTGTAAAACAATAATTCAAGATGATATATTATTTTTAAAATAAAGATGATCTAAGAAGATGTAAATATACACTGTCTTACAGGGAATTTTGTTTTTCTGACATTAAGTGTTCTGCAGTAAGAAATCCAGGACTGTCAGGGCAGCTGTGTCATCTTCAATACAGATCTTCCATATCTACGTCCACATGAGCCAGATAGTCCTCACCACCTCCCAGACTACAGGGGGATACAGAGGAACGCTCACTCACTCCTTTTCAGATGTACAAACTGGAAACAGAATACTGAATTTCCAGGCATGACCCCTCATATCAACATTAGTTACAATCAGGCTAAACTGGAAGAGAGGATGGAAATATTTCTAGCTGTGCTGCTGTGTGTCCAGCCAAGACTCCCATTTCTATCAACTGCCCTCAGTTGTCACAAACTAAAGCTCCAAGAAGTTACTGTACTGTCTTCCCAGCCAAGCATGCCCTTAAGTTAATTGTGGCAACTCTTGGTACAGTGATTATAAAGTAATAGAACTGTATTTTCTGTAGCACACCCTACAAACACACATAGACACCAACTCACAAAATGCAATAGAGAAGAATATTAGATTTAACTAAGGCAATGGCACCCCACTCCAGTACTCTTGCCTGGAAAATCCCATGGTCGGAGGAGCCTGGAAGGCTGCAGTCCATGGGGTGGCTGAGGGTCGGACACGACTGAGCGACTTCACTTTCACTTTTCACTTTCATGCATTGGAGAAGGCAAAGGCAACCCACTCCAGTGTGCTTGCCTGGAGAATCCCAGGGACGGGGGAGCCCGGTGGGCTGCCATCTATGGGGTCACACAGAGTTGGACACGACTGAAGCAACTTAGCAGCAGCAGCAGCATACGGAGTAGGAATAGATTTATACTCTTACAAAGATTAATAATTAAAGAGATAATTTAGAAATTTGATGCCCTGCATTGAAAGCTATTCAAAAGTTATATATATACAAACCAATTTTGAATTATATCATTTTGTAATTTGTTTAACTCTAACAATTGAAATACATGTTTAGCATAATCTCATTTTTGTTTTCATTTGCATTTTATAATGACTAATGACAGTGACTATCCTTTATGTGATCATTTGACTTCTGCTTATCTCCTTTAGTAAAGTATCTATTTAAGAGTTGTGTATATTTAGTGAACATTTAGATTACTTCCATGCCTGGCTGTTGTAAATAGTGCTGCAGTGAACATTGGGGTCCATGTGTCTTTCGAATTGTGGTTTTCTCAGGGTATATGCCCTGGAGAAGGCAATGGCACCCCTCCAGTACTCTTGCCTGGAAAATCCCATGGACGGAGGAGCCTGGTGGGCTGCAGTCCATGGGGTCGCTGAGTCAGGCACGACTGAGCGACTTCACTTTCACTTTTCACTTTCATGCATTGGAGAAGGAAATGGCAACCCACTCTAGTGTTCTTGCCTGGAGAATCCCAGGGACGGAGGAGCCTAGCAGGCTGCCGTCTATGGGTCGCACAGAGTCGGACACGACTGAAGCGACTTAGCAGCAGCAGCAGCAGGGTATATGCCCAGTAGGAATTCTTGAGTCAATGGCAGTTCTACTTTTTTAGTTTCTTAAGGAACCTCCATACTGGTCTGCACAGTAGCTGTATTAATTTAAGTTCCCACCAACAGTGCAAGAGGGTTCCCTTTTCTCCATACCTTCTCTAGCATTTCTTGTTTGTAGATTTTTGATGATGGCCAGAGAGCTAGTGGGAGCCTACTGTAAAGCACAAGCTCAACTCAGTGCTCTGCGGTGACCTAGATGATGGGATGTCAGGAGTCGGAGGGAGGGGATGTATGCAAACATATAGCTAACTCACCTCACTATACAGTAGAAACTAGCACAGTACTGAATAGCAGTGATACTCCAATGAAGGAAAAAAGAAAAGTCTTGTACACTGATGTTAGATGGCTTCTTTTCTTCCTGTTGGTTTTGAGACTTCTTTGCATCATCTTTCTATATATTTCTTATTTGAAATGTGTGACTTTCAAATATTTTCCCTTTTAGCTTGTATTTTCTATTTGGGCTTCCCTGATAGCTCATTTGGTAAAGAATCTGCCTGCAATGCAGGAGACCTCGTTTGATTCCTGGGTTGGGAAGATTCGCGGGAGAAGGGATAGGCTACCCACTCCAATATTCTTGGGCTTCCCTTGTGACTCAGCTGGTAAAGAATCTCCCTGAAATGAGGGAGACCTGGGTTCGATACCTGGGTTGGGAAGATCCTCTGGAGAAGGGCAAGATTACCCACTCCAGTATTCTGGCCTGTAGAATTCCATGGACTGTAGAGTCCATGGGGTCACAAAGAGTCAGACACAACTGAGCGACTTTCACCTTCATTTTATATTTGTGAAGACAATTAGGACAACTGACTCCTCCTTTAGAGACCTTTCAAAAACATTTTGCCGACTTTATCTTAATGATAAAATTTTAGATGTAGGAGTTTATTAGGACTCTATGAATATTCAAAACAAAAATAGATTGAAAATAAGTACAGATCAGTGCAGATACAGGTATTATTAACAACGTCTCTTGAAATCATTTTTATCTTTGGGCTACTATTTCAAGTAATGATGAAGGGGTCATACTTGTCATGAACCAAGTTATAAGAAAAGTTCAAGGCCTGCAGTTTAACAATGCTTTTACATGTCAGAATTATACAACAAAAATTGATTATAAAATGAAATATTATTTAAAATGTAAGGGATTTGTCTAACAACTGCTTTAAGATCATCAAATTCCTAGCTGTGGAATATCATAATTATGAAAGCCACACTTACAGAAGCATGCAATTCTTTTCTGTGAAATATCAAGATCATTCCAGGGCCTTTCTTACTATTCTTCCCATTGACATTGTGGATATATTAAATTCTTGCAAAATGCTTATGAAATGTGTCTATATTCACAGCTATCTACATCCACAGAAGTTCAGAAACTGGATGAAGTTGGGTTGAATGCATGCACAGAAAAGAAACGCACACGTCCCTTGGAACACCCAAAATGTCAGTCATAACACACACATTAAAGTATTAAAAACTGATATTATTCAGCTGCTAAAAAGAATGAAGTGATGTAATTTGCAGCAACATGGATGGACTTAGAGATTGTCATACTGAGTGAAGTCAGACATAGAGAAATACGCACGGTATCATTTACATGCAGAAATTTAAAAAAAGATATGACGAACACACTGCTATACTTAAAATGGATGTTGAATGAAGACCTACCTACTGCACAGGGTGCTGCTCAATATTATGTAACAATGTAAATGGGGAGAGAGTTTGAAACAGAAAAGGTACATGTATATGTATAGTTGAATCACTTGCTTTACACATGACATTTGGTGAATTTAGGGAACAGCACTATTCCCACGACGTTGTGATTCCTGCTTTCCTAAATTTCAGAAACAAAACTGCTATCATCATCTTTATCATCACTATTATAATCCTCATCCTAGATTACATTACAGACTATATATAAAAGTATATAAACATACTAAACATTTAATTAGAAGGTATATGTGCATATAGACACTATGAATAAAATGCCTAAATAACTAAACCTCGTACTGCCTAGATATTAAAGGAAGCAAATAGACTGAGACGTGAACTATGCCTAGCTTCACCATGGGAGCTAACATTGCCTTAACACATGTGGACAATTATAACTAAAACAACAAAAGAGCATACTGTCCAAAGCACTGCCAGCAGACGTAATCTCTAAATGAGTTGCTGAGTGTGTGTGTGTGTGTGTGTGTGTGTGCGCGCGCGCGCACGCGCTCAGTCGCTCGGTCGTTTTTGAGACCGCCTGGACTGTAGCCCACCAGGCTCCTCTGTTCATGGAATTTCACAGGCAAGTAGACTGGAGTGAATTGCCATTTCCTGTTCCAGGGCATCTTCCTGACCCAGGGATCGAACTCATGTCTCTTGCATCTCCTGCATTGGCAGGCAGATTCTTTATCACCATGCCATCTGAATGGAATTGGGAGGATACCTGTTAATGATTCTATTGACAGATGCTCATTTTCCTTGTGAATATCAGTTCAAAGGTTTAAAAATTATATCACTTATAGAAGGTTAAAACTATGGAGGATTAGGCAAGGCACACTAATGTAAACGCAATTGTGGAAACTTTGTGCCATTCTGAAAAGAACTAACATTTTCTTTACATTAAAAATGCATATATTTTATTTTTAAAATATGAATTAGCATTGGGGTAGTTTGGAAGGCAGTGATGAAATAATTCTAAGCAGATTATTTTGGGGTCAAAATTGTTGCATAGTATATAGAAATATATACAAAGTAAAAGTGTTGAGACAAACAGGGAGATTCTTCTATAACATGCAGTTAGGAAAAGTACTCAGTACACGAAAGATTTTCTTTTGCTATGATTATTGAAGTAATTCCTCATGAGGGTACAGTGGGCTAAATAAACATACTCCTAGTGTTTATTGATTCTTTGAAGTTTTAGACTTTGCCAGGAGTCTGACATAGGGCAGGGTAATATGCATTTGTTCATTCACTTGTTCAATTCCTCCTTCAAATGGTCATTACTTAACTGCTACTGGTCAGTTTCCATGCAATTGAACCAAAAAATGCCAACAATAGTAGAAAAATAGAAGCTGTGATTTAGGTAAGGAATCTTGCATGTTTTAAGGTATATTTAAGCCAAAAGTCTTAAGAGCTTGAATTCTATTTTGTTTTTTTCATAAAGTATGTCATGAACATTGTTGGTTATTCACAATACAGGATTATTTAGGTATGAAATATTGAAGACAATTTTACTAATTATCCCACCAGGCACCTGTGTCTGTGGGGATTCTCCAGGCAAGAATACTGGAGTGGGTAGCCATTCTCCCCCCAGGGATCTTCCCAACCCAGAGATCAAACCCAGGTTTCCTGCATTGCAGGCAGATTCTTTACCAGCTGAGCCACCAGGGAAGCCCAAAAATATTTAAGCACAGTCAACTGTGGGTTATTTTAAAGTACCTAAAAGTATCTTATAAGCTAGAAATAGTTAAGTTTTTAGGGGAAAATATAGATATTTAAAATCTTTCTCTGATAACTGTGTGACAAACAGCTAAAACATTTAAAATACTCATCACTATATTATGTTTTCAGTCACACAGTGGAGTCCAATTCTTTGTGACCCCCATGGACTGCAGCAGCCAGGCCTCCCTGTCCATCACCAACTCCCAGAGTCTGCTCAAACTCATGTCCATTGAGATGGTTATGCCATCCAACCATCCCGTCTTCTGTCATCCCATCTGCTCCTGCCTTCAATCCATACTTTAAGTAACAACTTTCTCAATGCTGCAATCACATCCTTGTTCTGAAGGCTGTCTATCATGGGATTGAACATCCGAGTCACTATGGTATAGAACAGAGAGAGAGTCTGTCAGTTCCTGCAGAATGTCTGGATTTGGCCCTTAAGTAGGTAATGGTAGCAGAGCCAAAGAATAAAAGCACAACCAACAGGTGAGAAGAATACGTGGAGAGGCTTTGGCTCTTCTGGCTGTTGGCAACCTTAAAATAGTGCAGACATTTTACTGTAAGAGGCAAGTATTAATATAAAAGGCACTGCAGCAACCAGCAGAACTGCTACACAGACTGAGAGCGCATGTGCAAAAGTGTCTCTGCAGGCCAGCTTCAGAATGGGGAATCACAGAAGTGGTTAATCTCGTTCGAATGACAGAAGTGCAGAGAGAAGATCTGGCACATTTGCCCTGTCTGCACTGGGATTCCACTGACCCGGAGCCCACAGCCAGCTGGAGGCACACCTTTGGGGTCATGACCAGGGGACAGTGCAGAGGGCCACAGATGGCCACGCAGCAGTCACAGGCCATCACCGCCAGGAGGAAGCACTCAGTGGCTCAGAGGATAAGGAAGAAGCACGTTTGGGCAGCACAGTCCAGCACAGAAATGCTTCTGTCCTGAGTCCAAAGGTTCACCAGAATCCTAGGGAGAGTGACGGACACGGAACAGATTTCCAAGGAGGAAAAGTTTGCCAGGAAGAAATACATGGGTTTCTGCAGAGTTGGGTCAAGCCTAGTTAGTATTATTATGAGACTATTTCCAGTTAAGATAATGATGTAAATGATGGAGAACACCCCAAATAATAGCCCTTGAAGGTTTGGAAGGTCAGAAAACCCCAGGAGAACAAGTTGTATCACTGCAGATACGTTGTCTTCTGCTTCCATCTCTTCATATCTCATCTGTGGAATGATACAATCAGAAATACCATTTTTCACTTTTTGACTTTTGTTTCCTTACTATAAACAAGATGCTATGTCCTCTTATTTTCCCAGTTCCCTATAAAAACAAAACCTATTACTTATAAGACCTGTGGAAGTGTAGTGAATATATTTTTCATTAATATTAAATATATTTTTAAGAAAATAAATCTCTTCATCTCTTTTATCTATCATGGGTTATCATATATTTTTTATATCAAAGCTCATATGTTTATAATGTAAGTATGTGTCTTCAATTAAACAATAAAAAATGTAAAATATGAATTTGTATTCAGTTCTATCAGTCATTTCCCTATTCTGGCTGCTCTGTTTTGCTCCTCACCTCTCAATTCTGTTTTTAATCATTATCAATGTGAAAGTAATTTGGTTGCACAATTAAACTATTTGTAAGCCATCTGAAAGAGAAATACCAAACCACCTGACCTGCCTCTTGAGAAACCTATATGCAGGTCAGGAAGCAACAGTTAGAACTGGACATGGAACAACAGACTGGTTCCAAATAGGAAAGGAGTACATCAAGGCTGTATATTGTCACCCTGCTTATTTAACTTCTATGCAGAGCATCATGAGAAACGCTGGGCTGGAAGAACACAAGCTGGAATCAAGATTGCCGGGAGAAATATCAATAACCTCAGATATACCACCCTTATGGCAGAAAGTGAAGAGGAACTAAAACCTCTTGATGAAGGTGCAAGAGGAGAGTGAAAAAATTGGCTTAAAGCTCAACATTCAGAAAACTAAGACCATGACATCTGGTCCCATCACTTCATGGGAATAGATGGGGAAACGTGTCAGGTTTATTTCAGGGGGCTCCAAAATCACTGCAGATGGTTGAAGCCAGGAAATTAAAAGATGCTACTCCGCGAAGGAAAGTTATGATCAACCTGGATAGCATATTGAAAAACAGAGATATTACTTTGCCAACAAAGGTCCGTCCAGTCTAAGCTACGGTTTTTCCAGTGGTCATGTATGGATGTGAGAGTTGGACTGTGAAGAAAGCTGAGTGACGAAGAAGTGATGCTTTTGAACTGTAGTGTTGGAAAAGACTCTTGAGAGTCCCTTGGACTGCAAGGAGGTCCAACCAGTCTATCCTAAAGGAGATCAGTCCTGGGTGTTCATGGAAGGACTGATGCTAAAGCTGAAACTCCAATACTTTGGCCACCTCATGCAAAGAGTTGACTCATTGGAAAAGACCCTGATGCTGGGAGGGATTGGGGCAGGAGAAGAAGGGGATGTACAGAGGATGAGATGGCTGGATGGCATCACTGACTCGATGGACATGAGTTTGAGTGAACCCTGGGACTTGATGATGGACAGGAAGGCCTGGCGTGCTGCTATTCATGGGGTCACAAAGAGTTGGACATGACTGACGACTGAACTGAACTGAAGCCATCTAAGAAATTTTTAGGGGTAACTACAGTTAATCTTTTAAATTTCTTTATTTTTTATTGAATTATAATAGCTTTACAGAATTTTGTTGGTTTCTGCCAAACATTGACATGTAGTTAATTTTGAAATTGATAGTTTACCTGCTGCTCTTACTTTGGAAATTTGCATATTTAGGCCATTTTATCTGAAAACAAAATTGACATGTGACCAATAGTATTATGATGATAATATAATAATGTTTAAAATGATGCATTTCAATGTAGGGTCTATAAATAAAGCAGTCATAATTTATATTCAGATTTTTCAGTCAGAAGAAAAGGAACTAAACTCATCTTCCTTTCCAGGAACTCTAGAGGTAAGAGGCATGTTCATCTATCACTTCTGTTCAAGCAAGTAATTCTAACAAGAATGTTCACTCCTCACACACTTATTTTAAGAGACATCAGCCCAACTCACCTCTGAAACCTTCCTAAATTACCCCGTTCCTCTATAATTGCTATTGTTCTGCCAACCATTTAATACATTCATTCTTTCTTTTTGTTATGTGTATGTCTGTTAGTTCAGGCATGAGATGTATTGAGCTGCGATTGCCCATCATTATGTTATACTTTTCTTATTGCTATAATTAGATTATAAATTTATTTGGATATTCTATACATTTTTTGTACAAGCTTAGCATATCTCTTCCATAAAACTTGATACATTAACTGCTTGAATAATTAAAAGTGAATCAATTTGATTCTTAATTTTTTAGAATAGTCCTCAAGGTGTAAGCAAAGGTTCCTACCCCAGATTCAGAACTTCTCTCCCCATCTCTCCTGCTAGAGTTTAACCATGCCTTCAGTGGTGTGTGCGTAGGAGAGTTGCTGTTATTCAGTGGCTAAGTCCATCTCTTTGCAACCCATGAACTGCAGCACAGCAGGCTTCCCTGTCCTTCATCATCTCCCTGAATTTTCTCAAACTCACATCCATTGAGTCAGTGATGCCATCCAGCCATCTCATCCTCTGTCGCCCCTTTCTCCTCTTGCACTCAATCATTCCCAGCATCAGGGTCTTTTCCAATGAGTTGTATCTTTGCATCAGATGGCCAAAGTATTGGAGCTTCAGCTTCAGCATCAGTCCTTCCAATGAATATTCAGAGTTAATTCCTCTAGAATTGACTAGTTTGACATCCTTGCTGTCCCAGGAACTCTCAAGAGTCTGTGTTAGAAATTATACTCTTTCTACTCACTCTTTCACAGTAGCAAATTACTTCATCATTTTCAGTATGTTGTATGTAACTTGCATACTATATGTTAGTTAATTTGAAAGCCAGTAAATCCCTGCAAAGGAAACACACCTATATCCATATTCTAAAATGATAATAAGTGAGGACAGTGGTCAAGTTTCAGCTACAAAAATGTAGAGATACACGAGGCAAAAACAATAGTCCAAACAAGATTTGAGAATCCTGAGGAATACTGTAACTTAGAAAAGGCAAGTTAAGTAGAAATTTCTTTTACCATCTACACTATTCCAGACTATATACATACTAAGGAACTGAAGGTATTTGAACCTTGCCTCATTATTATACGTCACTTCAGTCGTATTCTCCCAAAGAAAATGCTATTTTAAGAAATATAAAAATGCTATAACTGTGTGGTTAAAAATGATCAGAAACAAGTGGCTGATAGGTGATGTTACTAAGAAATGGTTTCATCTGTATAAGTCTAGACAACCATGAATATTTTTTACTACCTCATCCTGACAGTTTAACCATGTTTTATTCACCTGTTTAATTCAATGTAGATAATAGTACTGGGACACTGATTAAAGTTGTCTTGTGGAATGAATCGCACTTTTTGTTTCAACTAGCTTGTATCATCCACCTACATTTGATGAGCTAACCATTGCTTTCAGAAACTGTCATCTGCTTTATTCTTTTTATCGTATCTGCTCTTTATGTAAGGTCTTCTCACAATTCTTATTGTTCCCCTCTCTCAATTATTCCTACTGTTCAAGCAGAGTAATGCATTTGAAATGCATACAGAAATAAAATATTGCCAGAAAAAGAAAGAACAACAGAACTTGATAGCAAGACTGTAGTGAAATCTTGTTTTGCCTCAATTTTTATTTGTCAAATGGAACCACATTTTATGACTGTTAAGTGGAATTATCAGTGTAAAGCCATGATTTGAAAGTAAGAAATATTATAATTTTTCAAATTCTATCAAATTGGACTTATCTTCAAAACTCTAAGTGTTAGTTGTTCAGTCATGTCCGACTATTTTGCCATCCCATGGACCGTAACCTGCCAGGCTCCTCTGTCCAAGGGTTTCCCAGGCAAGAATACTGGAGTGGGTTGCCATTTGCATTCACAGGGATCTTCCTGACCCAGGGATTGAACCCGGGTCTCCTGCACTGCCGGCAGACTCTGTGCCATCTGAGTCACTAGGGACCACACTTCTGAACTCTATCTCACCAATAATTTCCCTCAAATTATGCCACACATGTTCTGGGTTCTGTGACTTCTAGAAACTATTGGGTCCTTCTATTATACTATTCAGAAAGAAAAACAAATAGCTAATTCAGCTATATGTAGCAACTTTCTTTTACTTAAATTATTCATTTTTTAATATTTCCACTAAAATAATGATTTTGTTTGCTGTGGGGGTTATGATATTAAGTGTAGGTGGTATGTCATAATTCATTTATTACAACTGACAGCAAGTTTATAAAATCAAATTGAAGACAGGAAATAAAATCTAAAATTGATGAATGAAGTACAGAAACCTTTCTTTTAAGGAGAATTCTCCAAAGACAAAAAGAAAACATGCCAATATATTTTTAATACTTTCAAATTCATTTACCACAGAACTTAATTTTAACAATCAAACGATTCCCTTGGTGTTAGTAGGATGCAAACTCATTATAATAAAGTCCATTCTCTTATCTTACTCCTTAGTAATATACAATTACAATTTTAAGAGCTTGAATACATACAAACTGTTTGAAAGAGGTATAACACATAGTAATCAATTAATAAATACTCACAGTTAAGATGATAATGATGATGATGAAGATGTCAGTAATCTAGTATATTGGACCATTGTGTTACAAAATACTTTGTAATTTCTCATTTGATAATATAATGATGAGAACAAGAAAAGTAAAAAGCTGTGTGAATCAGGGTTTGAAGTCAAACAACAACAATTACATGCAACAATTTCTTTCTTAAATTTTCCAAAGTAAGTTTTGTCTTTCTGATGCTAATTATCTACAGATATATTAAAAAAATAATTTGCAATTGGAAAAAAATGGTTCATGCTTACCTGTTTAAATTGATATCAAATATAATGCTTACCTTTACAGATAGAGTGAAAAGACAGAGAGAAAATGAGAGTTTTTCCCTCATAGTTAGATAATTCAGATTTATTTAAAACAGAGGTTAATTGGCATCTAATATATGTTATATTGTTTTACCATGTAGAGTTCTTTAAATAGGAAATATTTACTCCTGGGATCAGCTCCTTCCCCAGGTTACCTCCTAATTGAACTAAACTATTCTCCCTGACACTCAAGGACTTTATTACAACAACCAAAATCATATCTGCTCATACCACTCCTCAAAATTCTCTACCTCTCTTATGGTATTTTGTGATCATTAAGAAATATACACAATGTAAAATCAGAAGTTTATGATTACATATTACTTGTGATATGAAATAAAGATGTTCTTAAAAAGGATGCAATTATACAATGTTTCAAATTGAAGATAATTTTCTGAAGTAGGAAAAAATTCAGAAGTAGGAAATCCAGGGATGTTGGGGGTGGTTATGCCATCTTCAGCATGAATCTCATCTACACAATCACAGAGTAGCCAGGTCTGCCTCTTAACTTCCCAGACTACAGAAAGGGAGCTGGTGATCAGGGGAATCAATCACTAATTCCTTTTTTGATGTACAAGCTGGAAACAGCATGCAGTTTCCAGAAATAGTCCCTCATCTCAACTTTAGTTGCAAGATCACTCCAAGTAGGAAGAGAGGATGGAAATATTTCTAGCTGTCCTGCCATGTGACTGGCTAAGAATCCTTATTTCTATCATTAATTGCCTTCGCTTGGAACAACCTGAAATTCTAAGTAGTTACTGTATAGACTTCCCAGTAAAGGATGTTCTCAGATTAGGTCGGGCTAGTCAAGGCTATGGTTTTTCCTGTGGTCATGTATGGATGTGAGAGTTGGAGCATGAACAAAGCTGAGCACCGAAGAATTGATGCTTTTGAACTGTGGTGTTGGAGAAGACTCTTGAGAGTCCCTTGGACTGCAAGGAGATCCAACCAGTCCATTCTAAAGGAGATCAGTCCTAGGTGAAGGACTGATGCTAAAGCTGAAACTCCAGTACTTTGGCCACTTCATGCGAAGAGTTGACTCATTGGAAAAGACTCTGATGCTGGGAGGGATTGGGGGCAAGAGAAGGGGACGACAAAGGATGAGATGGCTGGATGGCATCGCGGACTCGATGGACGTGAGTCTGAGTGAACTCCGGGAGTTGGTGATGGACAGGGAGGCCTGGCGTGCTGCAATTCATGGGGTCACAAAGAGTCGGACACGACTGAGCGACTGAGCTGAGCTGAACTGATGCCAAAACTATTACTGCTGCTAAAGAAACAATGTGTCAATGTCCCTTGTGAAAAAGCATTCTTCAACATATAACAACATCCAACCAAAATGAACCCAGACAGGAATATGCATGTTTTCTGTCTCATTAAACATACATTTTTGGTGGTATATATTTTGAAGCCATTGTTTTAACATAACAGAGAATCTAATCTCACTAAATGACTCACAAAGTCATATACTGGGTAGCCCTATCAGGTGGCCAGAGGTGAAGAAACGCTGCTACCCAGAAAGCAGGTATAATTTAAAATTCTGTAAAAACAAGATACAAGAAATAATGTTTGGTCTTTACTTCAAGAGATTAATGGAGCCCCAGATGGCAATCTTTGGCTAATTTTTCAAAAAAGTATAGATAAAGTCCAGTGTTTTTATGAACCATATCATAAATTTCTTTCCTGTCAATTTAAAATATATTACCTGGTAATGGGTAGAAAACAAAAAAACAAATGTCAAGAAATAATTTCTAGGGGCTGCCTCATGTGAATTAAAAGTTTGGGAAGACAAGGCTTAGAGAAATAAAAGGAATAAATATAAACATCACAAGGAATTTTGTAATGGTATAATCCTGCCCTTGTTAATAAACACTGAGTTCACAATGATATACATGTTTACTGAGTTTCATTTGAATATTACTGAAGGTTTAGCTCTGACTTAGAACTCAGTGCATGAAAGCCTTTCTTTTGGTATTCTGATTGGAGTAATTCCACATGAGGGTAAAGTGGGTTAAATAGCTATGCTCCCAATGTTTAGTGGTTCTCTGAAATCTCTAGATTTTTTGACACCAGTCTGAGGTAAGCCATAGCAGTGTTTATTTCTCTATTCATCCATTCAATCCCTCTGTCACATATTATTTAAGTGCTACTGAGCAGTTACTGTGCCACAGAATCAAGGAAAGCCAACAAGTACAGGTGTGGATAAGTAAGCAATTATGTAGGTAAATAATCTTGCATATCTGCAGTATATTTGAGCCAAAAATCTTAGCAGACTGAATTCTGTTGTTGTTGTTGTTCACTGGCTAAGTCATGTCTGACTCTTTGTGATCCATGGATTGCAGCATGCCCAGCTACCCTGTCCTTCACCATCTCCCAGAGTTTGCTCAAACACATGTCCATTGAGTCAGTGATGCCATCCAACCATCTCATCCTCTGAAACGATGCACCTAACACTTTTATTCATAAACAGGATTATTTTTAGACAGAGTATTGAAGATAGATTAATTTGCCTGTTATATATATAAGCACAATAAATTTTGGTTTATTATTTAAAAGTATCTAAAAGTGCATCATAAGCTAGAAGTAGTTAACTTCTTAATAGAAGAATGTAGAGATTTATAATGATTCTCTGATAAGTACATGCAAGTAGATAAAGCGTTGATAATTAAACTCATCATGCTATATTTTAAGTAATAATTTTCTCAGTGCTGCAATCATATCCTTGTTCCAAAGACCTGTATATCATGGGATTGAACATCGGAGTCACTATGGAGTAGAACAGAGAGAGGAGTCTGTCAGTTCCTGCAGAATGACTGGATTTGGGCCTTAAGTATGCAATGGTAGCAGGTCCAAAGAATAAAAGCACAACCAACAGGTGAGATGTGGAGAAGGCTTTGGCTCTTCCTCTGGCTGTTGGCGACCTCAGAATAGTGGAAATGATTTTGCTGTAAGAGGCAAGGATCAACATAAAAGTACAGCAACAAACAACAGAGTTACTGCATAGACTGAGAGCTCATGTGCAAAAGTGTTTCTGCAGGCCAGCTTCAGAATAGGGGGATGTCACAGAAGTGGTTAATCTCGTTCAAATGACAGAAATGCAGAGAGAAGATCTGGCACATTTGCCCTGTCTGCACTGGGATTCCACTGACCCGGAGCCCACAGCCAGCTGGAGGCACACCTTTGGAGTCATGACCAGGGGACAGTGCAGAGGGCCACAGATGGCCACGCAGCGGTCATAGGCCATCACCACCAGGAGGAAGCACTCAGTGGCTCCGAGGATAAGGAAGAAGCTCATTTGGGCAGCACAGTCCAGCACAGAAATGCTTCTGTCCTGAGTCCAAAGGTTCACCAGAATCCTAGGGAGAGTGATGGACACGGAACAGATTTCCAAAGAGGAAAAGTTTGCCAGGAAAAAATAAATGGGTTTGTGCAGTGCAGGGTCAAGTCTAGTTAGTATTATTATGAGACCATTTCCAGTTAAGATAATGATGTAAATGATGGAGAACACCCCAAATAATAGCCCTTGAAGGTTTGGAAGGTCAGAAAACCCCAGGAGTACAAATTCCATCACTTTGGATAGGTTGTCTTCTGCTTCCGTATCTTCATATTTCATCTGTGGGAATGATCCAATCAGAGGTACTATTATTTCACTTTCATTAGCTCTTGTTTTCTTATTTATAAAACAGGATGTTGCAACTTTCTATTTTTCAATTTCCTATAAAAACCAAACCTATAACACCAGGTGCTCTAAATGTGTGATAAAGTGTGTTTTTCATCATTATTAAATCTATCTGTAAATTAAAAAAAACTTTAATCTTTCTTTTTCTGCTGTATACAATAGTTATTTAGTTCTGAAGATAAGTGATTGTAATTTTACTATTCGTCTCAACACTCAAAAATACAAATTCTAAATTTAAGTTCCTTTGTGAAATAACTTGATATGTGCATTTGATGTGTTATTCTTTTCACCTCTCCATTCTGTTTTTCATTATCAATTCAAAATTAATCTTTTTTGCTCTTTTAAATGTCTTAAGCGATATAAAATAGTTTTAGGGATACATATAGTTAATTTTTAAAAATGAGATTTTTTTCAGTTGTATTTCCAATGTCTTTTTAACTTTGACATATTTAACTTCTGCATATTTAGCTATTTTATTATAAAACAAAATTCATCAGCTAACCACTCAAGATTTTTTGAATGGTATTTAATTTTTAAAACTGTGTATTTCAATATAGTGTCTGCAAATTCAGCATTCATAATTTTTATTCACAGTTTTCTGCTCAAAGACAAAGAATTCTAAGCTGGTCTTCCTGTCCAGGAACTCTCATAACGGTGAGAGGCATGTTCATTTAGCATTTATATTCATTAAAGCATTCAAACTAGAATGTTCACCTGTTACACACTTATTGTAAGAAATACATCCATCACAATAGCTATCTCAGAGCCTCCTAAATTACAAAGGACTTCAATAATTGAAACAATTCTGCTGAATACCTTTAATTAATTAATTGTTGTGGGGTTTTTTGCCCCATGTGAGTGTTAGTTCATGCATGTGAAAGCCTTGGGTTGAGATTGTCCATCTTTCTTTGCTATATCTAGATTTTAAGCTTTTGATCATCAGTGTATCTTTGTATGTAATGTGTAATATATTTCTTCCACAAAAAGTGATTTACTAACTTCTTGAATTAATAATTAAACTTTCTGGCAAGCTGCAGTTACAAGGCATCAGGAGAAAAGGCTCAGCTTTGTCAACAATCTGTTAGATATCTGGGCCTAATCATATCAGAAGGGACTAGGGCCATAGGCCCCGAGAGAATTAAACCTATGCTGCTGCTGCTAAGTCGCTTCAGTCGTGTCCGACTCTGTGCGACCCCATAGGCGGCAGCCCACCAGGCTCCCCCGTCCCTGGGATTCTCCAGGCAAGAGCACTGGAGTGGGTTGCCATTTCCTTCTCCAATGCATGAAAGTGGAAAGTGAAAGTGAAGTCGCTCAGTCGTATCTGACTCTTAGCGACCCCATGGACTGCAGCCCACCAGTCTGTGGGAGTTTCCAGGCAAGAGTACTGGAGTGGGGTACCATTGCCTTCTCCGATAACCTATACACGCTAGTAAAATAATGCTCAAAATTCTCCAAGCCAGGCTTCAGCAATACGTGAACCGTGAACTTCCAGATGTTCAAGCTGGTTTTAGAAAAGGCAGAGGAACCAGAGATCAAATTGCCAACATCCGCTGGATCATGGAAAAAGCAAGAGAGTTCCAGAAAAACATCTATTTCTGCTTTATTGACTATGCCAAAGCCTTTGGGTGTGTGGATCACAATAAACTGTGGAAAATTCTGAAAGAGATGGGAATACCAGACCACCTGACCTGCCTCTTGAGAAATCTGTATGCAGGTCAGGAAGCAACAGTTAGAACTGGACATGGAACAATAGACTGGTTCAAAATAGGAAAAGGAGTATGTCAAGGCTGTATATTGTCACCCTGCTTATTTAACTTCTATGCAGAGTACATCATGAGAAATGCTGGGCTGGAAGAAGCACAAGCTGGAATCAAGATTGCCGGGAGAAATATCAATAACCTCAGATATGCAGATGACACCACCCTTTATGGCAGAAAGTGAAGAGGAACTAAAGAGCCTCTTGATGAAAGTGAAAGAGCAGAGTGAAAAAGTTGGCTTAAAGCTCAACATTCAGAAAACGAAGATCATGGCATCTCGTCCCATCACTTCATGGCAAATAGATGGGGAACCAGTGGAAACAGTGTCAGACTTTATTTTGGGGGGCTCCAAAATTACTGCAGATGGTGACTGCAGCCAGGAAATTAAAAGATGCTTACTCCTTGGAAGGAAAGTTAAAACCAACCTAGACAGCATATTGAAAAGCAGAGACATTATTTTGCCAACAAAAGTCCGTCTAGTCAAGGCTATGGTTTTTCCTGTGGTCATGTATGGATGTGAGAGTTGGACTGTGAAGAAAGCTGAGCGCCGAAGAATTGATGCTTTTGAACTGTGGTGTTGGAGAAGACTCTGGGAGTCCCTTGGACTGCAAGGAGATCCAACCAGTCCATTCTAAAGGAGATCAGTCCTGGGTGTTCATTGGAAGGACTGATGTTGAAACTGAAACTCCAATACTTTGGCCACCTGATGCGAAGAGTTGACTCATTGGAAAAGACCTTGATGCTGGGAGGGATTTGGGGCAGGAGGAGAAGGAGACGACAGAGGATGAGATGGTTGGATGTCATCACCAACTTGATGGACATGAGTTTGAGTAAACTCCGGGAGTTGGTGATGGATTGGGAGGCCTGGAGTGCTGCGATTCATGGGATCGCAAAGAGTTGGACAAGACTGAGCGACTGAACTGGAACTGGAACTGGAACTGAAATCATCCCCTACCTATGACTTTAAGACAATTGAGAGGATTTGGGGGAATCACAGGCTACAGTCACATTGGGATTCCGGGTTATGGGGAACTTGCCCGGCCTTTATATAAACTTATAGCTGAAACTCAGCAGGCCCAAACCGACAAACTGGTTTGGTCTCCAGATACTCAAAAGGCTTTTAAGGTTCTTCAGACTGCTCTCCTGCAAGCTCCAGCTCTGAGCTTGCCCACAGGGTCAGAATTTAATTTGTTTGCAACTGAAAGAAAAGGTGTGGCCTTGGGAGTTTTGACACAACCCCGAGGGCCTCACCAGCAACCTATTGCTTATCTAAGCAGAGAATTAGATGTAATTTCATGTGAGTGGCCCCACTGCCTAAGAGTAATTGGGGCAGCAGCTTTATGAGCACCTGAAGCTTTAAAAATAATTAATGGATGAAACCTTACTGTCCTGACTTCTCATGATGTGAGTGGAATCTTAAATCCTAAGGTTAATATTTGGATGACAGACAGTAGACTTCTTAAACATCAGTCATTGTTGTTAGAAGGACCAGTAACTAAGCTTAAAGTCTGTAGTAATTTAAATCCTGCCACTTTCCTTCCTGAGAAGGAAAATGAAACACCTGATCACGATTGTTCCCAGTTCCTAACTTTAAACTATGCAGCTTGGGAAGATCTAATGGATACCCCATTAGACAATCCTGACATGGAAATATTTACTGGTGGCAGTTCTTTTGTTCGGGATGGAAAGCATAAAGCAGGTTACGCCGTGGTGACTGCTGAACAGGTTTCCCCTCTTCATCAGTGGAAGGCTTCCCATGGTGGACATCTCCACTTCAAGGAAAAGACTTTCTCCAAGTCTGAGAATACCTTCAACAACAATCATATGGGATGCCTCTTCTTCAACTGATGACATCTAACAATCCTAAGATGGACTGATGTAACTATGGACATAATATGACTTTTAATTTTGATTTTAACTTGTTTTAATGATTATTTTGCCTTACATCTGTAACTGTGTAATTGGATTTCTTTCTAGTCGCATGAAGGCTTTTAAGTTACAGATGGTTGTCCAAGCTCCTACTAGCGCCACAGCCTCCTCCAGCAATCACTTGGGGCCCCTGGATCAGAGACCCTCAATATGAGGGTTAGGAGAATACGTTGCCTTAACAATTTAGGGACCACACCCCTAAATAGCAGGAAGTAGTTATGGAACGAAAACGACGCCCCTTTCCCTTGGCAACATAATTCTCCTATAAGAAAAGGGGGGAATGAGACAGTCACTTCCTAGGCAGGTTGATAAGAAGTCTAGGGGTCCCCAAGGAGAGAGGGGTCTGGAATTTTCAAGGAGGAAGAAAGGACAAACTTTTTTTGTCCCTCTACATTCCTTAGGATTATATAACAATAATGTATCCTGCCTGAGGACAGTCTCTGGAAAAAACCTTCTGGCTAATCCTGTTATCTTAAGGTGTAATTATTGGAGTTAGTGAGGTCTTTACAACCTCCAGACATTCTTTTGATTCACTGTAATAACTAATTAGAGAGTATATAACTCCATTTCTAACACTAGCAAGGGGGTACTCTTTCTACCCCCTTCTGATGCCTATGTCAGAAGCTTTCTCTATCTCCTTTATACTTTAATAAAACTTTATACACAAAAGCTCTAAGCAATCAAGCCTCGTCTCTGGCCCCAGATTGAATTCTTCTCCTCTGGAGGCCAAGAATCCCGGTGTCTTTGTGTGGTTCAGCAACAACCTTTCATGGGAAGGGTCTCACCCAAGAGATTGTAGACATATGACCCCAGATACATGGTCAGTGAGATGGGGTCACCCTGGAGACTGTGAATATGTTACCTCAGGTGCAGGTTCTTGGAGGGGTTTACCCTGGAGACTATGGTCATGAGAACCCAGGGGCAGGGTCTATAAGGTTAAGTCACCTCAAGACTGTGGTCCTGATACCCCAGACCAGGGTCAGTGAGATTGGGTCACTCTGGAAAATGTGGACGTGTGATCCCAAGTATACAATCTGGGGAAGACTGTCACCCTGGAGACTGTGGACATGTGATACCAGGTGCAGGGTCTGGCAGGGATGTGTCACAATGGAGACCAGGGACGTATGACCCCAGGTGCAGGGTCTGGGAGAGGTGTCACCCTGGATACTGTAGACTTGTGAACTGAGGTGCAGGGTCTGGATGGGGTCACATATGAGACTGGATATGTGAACCCAGGTGCAGTGTTAGGGAGTTGTCACCCTGGAGACTGGATACGTGACCCCGGGTACAGTGTTTGGGAAGGGTGTCACCCTGGAGACTATTCAAGTGTAACTCCAGGTGCAGGCTGTGTGAGAGGGGTCACCTTGGAGACTGGACGTGTGACCCCAAGTACATGGTCTGGGAGGGAAATCACACTGGAGAGTGTGGACATGTGACATCAGGGACAGGGTCTGGGAGGAGGGGTCACCCTGGGGGCTCTGGACCTGTGAGCCCAGGTGCTGGGTCATGGAAGGGGCTCACCCTGGGAGACATGGATGTGTGTCACCAGGTACTGGGTCTGGGAGAATGCACATGGTAGAGACTGGATATGTGACCCCCAAATACAGTGCCTGGGAGAGGTCACCCTTGGGACTGAAGACATGTGATCTCAGATACAGGTTCGGGGAGGGTGTCACCCTGGAAACTGTGGACATGTAACACAAGGGTAGGGTCTGGGAGGGGAGCTCACAATGGGAACTGTGGCCATGTCATCCCAGGTGCTCAGACTGATGTGGCAGTGTCACCGTGAAGTCTGTGGTCTGTATCCACAGGTACGGGTCTGGAGGGGGGTCACCCTGGAGACTGGAAATGTGACCAGAGGTTCAAAGTCTGGGAGTGGTGGTCACCCTGGAGACTGTGGACATGTGACCAGAGGTAAAAGTTCTGGTGAGGTGGGGTCACCATGGAGAATGTGGAAGTGTGACCCCAGGTGTAGGGTCTAGGAGAGGCAGTTACCCTGGAAGCTGGAAATGTGACCCCAGGTACAGTGTCTGGGTGAGGTGTCACCAAGGAGACTGTGGACATTTGACCCCAGCTGCTTGTATTTCAAAGGGGTCACCCTTTAGCCTGTGGATGCGTGACCCCAGGTGAAAGGTATGGGAGTAGGGGTCACCCTGGACTCTGGCCGTCTAACACCAGGTGCAGGGTCTGGGGAGAGGGCTTTCTGTGGAGACTGTGGATACATGACCCCAAGTGCAGGTTCTGTGAGGTGTTTTCTCCCTGGGGAAAGTGGACGGGTGACCCAAAATGCAGTGTCTGGGGTAGAGGCTGACCCTGGAGCCTGTGGATGTGTAAAGCCAGGTGAAGTGTCTGGGAGAGGGTTCATCCTGGAGACTAAGGACATGTGCCCCTATGAATAGGGTCTATGAAGGGGTTCACCAGGGAAGCTGTGGCCATGTGACACCAGGTAAAGGATCTGATGTGGGGTATGAACGTGGAGACTGTGGTCATATAACCCCCTGTGCAGGGGGAAAGGAGGTCACCCTGGAAACTGTGCGTGTGTGATCCCAGGTGCATGGTCTGGGAGGGGTTCATCATGGAGACTATGGACGTGAAATTCCAGGTATAGGGTCTGGGAGGTGGGGTTACCATGAAGATTGTGTGCAGGTGTTTCTGGTTACTGGATCTGGGTGGTGGAGTCACCCTGAGGACTATGGACGTGTGACTCAAAGTGCAGGGTCTGGGGAGGGGCTTTCCCTGCATACTGTGGATTGTGATCCCAGATGCAGGATCTGGGACGTGGGGTCACTCTGGAGATTGTAGACATGTTACATCAGGTGAATGGTCTGGGAGGGGGTTACCCTGGAGACTGGACATGTTACCCTAAGTACAGGGACTGGGAGGTGGTGTCACGCAGGACGCTGTGGTCATGAGACCTCAGGTACAAAGTCTGGATTTTAGCTCATACTAGAGACTGTGGACATGTGATCCCATGTATATGGTCTGGGAGGGAGTCACCCTGGATACCACAGGAATTTGACCCCAGGTACAGGGTCAAGAAGAGGTTACTCTGGAAACTGTTTATGTGTGACCCCACATGCAGTTTCTGGGAGGTGGAGTCACACTTCAGACTGTAGACATGTGACCCTGGCCCAGGGTGTGGGAGGGGGTCACCCTGGATCTTGTGGACATGGGACCTTAGGTGCAAGGTCTGGGAAGTGTTGTCACTCTGGGGATTGTAGACATGTTACTCCAGGTGTATGATCTGGGAGAGGTTCACCCTGGAGACTGTGGATGGGCAACCCTAGGTGCAGGGACTGGGAGGAAATGTCACACTGGGCACTGTGGTCATGTGACCCCAGGTACATAGTCTGGAGGTGGTCTCATCCTGGAGACTGTTTACGTGTGACCCCAGGTGCAGGCTCTGGGAGGTGGGTCACCCTTTAGACTCTAGACAGGTGACCCCAGGTACAGGGTCTGGGAGGTGGGGTTACCCTGGGGACAATGGACATGTGACCCAACGTCCCAGGTCTGGGAAGGGGGTCACGCCAAGGAGGCTCTGGGAGGGTGTCACCCTGATGAATGTGGACTTGTGAACCTGGTAAGGTGTAGTCACACTGAAGACTGTGGACATGTGAACCCAAGTGTGGGGTGTGGGTGCTGTCAACAAGGAGAATTTTGACATGTGACCCCAGGTACAGGTACTTTGAAGCAGTCAACATGTGGATGTGTGAACCCAGGGCAAGGGTCTGGGAGAGGGGGTCACCCTTGAGACTGGACATGCGACCCAGGTGCAGGGTCTTGAGGCGGGTTCACCTTGGCAACTGTGGATATGTGACCCCAGGTTCAGGGTCTTGGAGGACATTCACTCTGCAGAATGTGGACATGTGATCCCATGTATGGTCTGCAAAGGTGTTCACCAGGGAGACTGTGGACATGTACACCAGGTGCTTGGATGTGGGCTGTGGTCACCCTGGAGACTGAATATGTGACCCAGTTTCAGTGTCTGGGGTGTTTGTCACCCTGGAAACCTTTGACCTCAGGTACAGGGTCTGGGGGTGCTGTCACCCTGGGGACTGTGGACATATGAGAGCAGGTGCAGGGTCTGAGTGATGGGGTCACCCTATGGACTGTGGACATGTGATCCCACATGTAGGGTCTGGAAAGGGGCCTCTGTAGAGACTGTGGATGTCGTACCCTAGGTGCAGGGTCTGGGAGGAGGTCACCATGAACACTGTGGATGTGTGACCCCAGCTACTGGGTCTTGGGGGCAGGGTCACCCTGGAGACTGTGGACATGTGACCCCAGGTACAGCGTATGGGAAGTTGGGTCAACATGGGTAATGTGGACATTTGACCCAAAGTGTAGGGTCTGGGGAGAGGGCTAACCCTGAAGACTGGATGTGTGATTCCCGGTGCATGGTCTGGGAGGGTGTAACCTTGGAGACTGTGGATGTGTGACTCCACATATAGGGTATAGGAGATGGGGTCACACTTTAAACTGTAGACATGTGACCCCGGTCCAGAGTCACCCTGGAGATTGTGGACATAGGATCCCAGGTGCAGGGTCTGGGAGGTGGCTCACCCTGGAGACTGTGACATCAGATGCCAGGTACATTGGGAGTTGGATCACCCTGGAGACTGTGGACATGTTACCCCAGGTGCAGGGTCTTGAAAGGGGGTCACCCTGGAGACTGTGGACATGTGACCCCAGGTACAGTTTCTGGGAGAGTGTCACCCTAGACTCTGGACATGTGACCCCAAGTGCAGGATTTGGGAACGGGTTCACCCTGGTGACTGGACATATGTCACCAGGTGCAGGTTATGGGCAGGAGGGACACCCTGGATATTGTCGAAGTGTGACACCAGGCACAGGGTCTGGGCATTCCCTCACAGCTCAAAAGCTTCCCCCATAGCTCAGTCGGTAAAGAATCTACCTGCAATGCAGGAGACCCAGGTTCGATTCCTGGGTCAAGAGGATTTCCTGGAGAAGGAAATGGCAACCCACTCCAGTATTCTTCCCTGGAGAATCCCATGGGTAGAGGAACATCGCAGGCTACAGTCCATGGAGTCACAAGAGTTGGACATGACTTAGCGGACTAACCACCAACACTAAGGACTGTTAAGGGGTAAGAGGTTAGTAAATAGAAAATAAATAGACAGGGTCTGGGAGAGGGGGTCACCATGGAGACTGTGTACGTGTGATCCCAGGTACAGTGTCTGAAAAGGGGGTCACCCTGGTGACTATGGACATGTGACCCCAGGTACAGGGTCTGGGAAGAGGGTCACCCTGACCCCAGGTACTGGGTAGGTGGTGTGAGGTCCCTGTGGAGACTGTGGACATGTGACGCCAGGTGTAGGGTCTGGGAAGGGTTCACCTTGGAGACTGTGGACAAGTGACACAATGTGTAAGGTTGGGTGTGGGGATTACCCTGGAAACTGGAAATGTAACTCCAGGTACATGGTCTGGTAGGTGGGGTAACCATGGAGACTGTGAACTTGTGACAACATATCTATGGTCTGAGAGTGGTTAACCCTGAGACTATGTACATGTGACCACAGGTGTAGGCTTGTGAGGGAGTGTAAGAGTGTGTGAGGGTGTGAGAGGGAATGTAAGAGTGTTCAATGGTGTGCAAGGGAGTGTAAGAGTATGCAAGATGTGCGAGGGAGTGTAAGACCATGCAAGGGTGTGCGAGGGAGAGTAAGAGTGTGTAAGGTCATGTGAGAGAGTGTAAGTGTGTGCAAGGGTGTATGATGGAGTGAAAGTGTGTGAGGGTGTGTGAGGGAGTTGCAGAGTGTATGAGAGAATGTAATAGTGTGCAAGGGTGAGTGAGGGTGTGTACGAGTGTGTGAGGGAGTGTAAGAATGTGTGAAGGTTTGCAATGGAATGTAAGAGTTGAGGGTGTGCAGGAAAGTGTAAGAGCATGCAAGGGAGTGTAAGAGTGTGCAAGGGTGTGCAAAGGAGTGTAAGTGTGTCAGGTTGTGCTACAGAGTGTAAGAGCATGCAAGGGAGTATAAGAGCATGCGAGGGTGTCTGATGGAGTGTAAGGGTGAGGGAGGGTGTGCAAGGAAGTGTAAGAGCATGTGAGGTTGTGTGAGGGAGTATAAAAGCATGATAGTTTAAGTGTGCAAGGTTGTGGTAAAGGGTGTAAGAGCATGTGAGGGATTGTAAGAGTGTGTGTGTGTGTGTGCAAGGAAGTGTAAGAGCATGCAAGGGAGTGTAAGAGTGTGTGATGGTGTGCAAGGGAGTGTAAGAAGGTGTGCAAAGGAATGTAACAGCATGCAAGGTAGTGAAAGAGTGTGCAAGGGTGTGTGATGAAGTGTAAGGGTGTGCGAGGGTGGGCAAGGAAACGTCAGAGCATGTGAGTGAGTGTTAAGAGTGTGCAGAGATGAGCAAGGGAATGTAAGAGTGTATGGGCATGCAAAGGAGTGTAGGAGGGTGTGAGGCAGTGTCGTAGCATGCAAGAGAGTGTAAGAGTGTGGGATGGTGTGCGAGGGGGTGGAAGAGCGTGTGAGGGAGTGTAACAGTGTGTGAGGGTCTGCAAGGGAGTATAAGAGTGTGTGAGGGTGTGTGAGGGAGTGTAAGAGTGTGAGGGGGCATGCCAGGGAGTGTAAGAGTGTGAGAGGGCATGCCAGGGAGTGTAAGAGTGTGCAAGGGAGTCTAAGAATCTGCGAGGGTGTGCAAGGGAGCATGAGTGTGTGAGGGTGTTGTGAGGGAGTGTAAGAGTGTGCTAGGGTGTGAGATGGAATGTAAGAGTGTGAGATGGTGTTCCAGGGAGTTTAAGAGAGATCCCAGGTTCAAGGTAGGTTGGGAGTGACCCTGGAACTAGTGGTCATTTCAGGGATTGTAAGAACATGGGAGGAAGTATAAGAATGTGTGAGGATGTGCAAGAAGTGTAAGACTGAGCAAAGTAATGTAAGTGTGTGAGGGTGTGCAATGGAGTATAAGAGTGTGTGAAGGCATGCCAGGGAGTATAAGAGTGTGCAAGGGTATACAAGGTAGTTTACGACTGTGACAGTGTGTGAGGGAATGTAAGGGTGGGTGAGGAAGTGTATGACTGCAAAGGTGTGTGAGGAGTATAACAGTGTGTGAGGTAGTGGGAGGGAGTGTAATAGTGTGCAAGGTGTGCAAGGGCATGTGAGGACATGCAAGGACATAGAGGGAGTTGAGAGCATGCGAGGCAAGGCAGTGTAAGTGTGTGAGGGTTTGCAATGAAGTATAAGAGTGTGTGAGGGCATGCAAGGGAGTGTAAGAGGGTACAAAGGTGTGCGAAAGTGTATGAGGACGTGAGGTGTGAGAGAGTGTGCGAGGATGTGTGAGTGTGTGATGGTGTGCAAGGGCAGGCGAGGTCATTTGAGGATGTGTGAGGACGTGTGAGAGCATACAAGGATGTGTGAGGGTTGCAAAGCTGGGCAACAGCGTGTGAGGGTGTGCACGAACACGCAAGGACATGGAAGGGCGTGTGTGGCCATGCGAGTGTGTGTGAGGGCATCTGAGCATGTGCAAAGGCATGTGAGAGCGTGCACGGATGTGTGAGAGTGTGCGAGGATGTGCGAGGGCATGTGAGGGCATGCAATAGCATGAGAAGGCATGCAAGGGTATGTGAGGACATGCGATGGTGTGTGAAAGCAGGCAAGGGCATAAGAGAATGTGCGAGGATGTGCAAGAGTGTGCAAAGATGTGCAAGGGCATGTGAGGACATGCAATGGCATGTGAGGACATGCAAGAACATAGAGGGAGTGCAAGAGCATGCGAGGCACTGCGAGAGCCTGCAAGGGCATGTTAAGCCATGTGAGGGTGTGCGAGGGTGTGTGAAGGTGTGTGAATACATGTGAGGTCGAGCAAGAGTGTGCAAGGGCATGCAAGGCCGTGTGATGATGCGCAAGAGCAGGCAAGGGCAGGCGAGGCCGTGTTAGGGAGTGTGAAGACATGCGAGGTCATGTGAGAGTGTGCAAGGACTGCAAGCATGTGCAAGTGCATGCAAGAGCATGTGAGGGCCTGCGAGAGTGTGGGAGGGCATGTGAAGGCACGTGAGACAGTGCAAGTGGGTGTGATGGTACGTGAGACAGTGCAAGGGGATGTGAGAGTATGCAAGAGTGTGTGAGGGCATGCAAAGAATTGCGAGAGTGTACGAGGACATTCGAGGGAGGGTGAGGCCATGTGAGAGCATGTGAGGCCATGCAAGCATGTGTGAAAGGGTGCAAGGTCATGCAAGGAGAAGCAAGGGCACGTTAGGGCTTGTGAGGATGTGTGAGGACATTTGTGGGTATGTGAGGCTGTGTGAGGGTATGCAAGTGTATGCAAGGATATGTGAGGGAGTGCGAGGCCATGTGAGAGCACGTGAGGGCATGTGAGCATGTGTGAGAGGGTGCCAGGGGATGCAAGGGCACGCAAGGGCATGCTAGGGTGTGCAAGTGCATGTGAGGGTGTGACAGAGTGTGTGATGACACACGACAGCATTCATGATGGTATGTGAATATGTGCGAGGGGATGTGAGAGCATGCAAGAGTGTGGGAGGGTGTGCAAAGAATTGCGAGAGTGTATGAGGACATTCGTGTGAGAGTGTGTGAGAGTATGTGAGGGAATATGAGAGCATGTGAAGACATGCAAGCGCATGCAAGAGGGTGCAAGGACATGAAAGGGGATGTGAGTGCATGTGAGGGACTGCTAGGGCGTTCGAGTGCATGTGAAGGTGTGGCATTGCGTGTGATGATGCATGAGAGCATGCGAGGGTGTGTGAGGGTGTTTGAGGGCATGTGAGGGCTTGCAAGAGTGTGTGAGGACATTTGAGAGTGTGTGAGAGTGCATGAGGGCTTGAGAGCTTATGTGAGGATGTGCAAGGGCATGCAGGAGTGTGTGCAGGCATGTGAGGCCATTTGAGGTCATGCAAGTGCATGCCAGGATGTACAAGATTACATGAGCATGGGCGAGAGTGTGGTAGGGCCTGCGAGGGTGTGTGAGGGCATGCGTGGTCGTGTGAGGGCTTGGGAGTACTTTTATGGCTGTGTGAGAGTGTGT
The DNA here is from genome assembly GCF_019923935.1 of Bubalus bubalis. NCBI lineage: Eukaryota > Metazoa > Chordata > Mammalia > Artiodactyla > Bovidae > Bubalus > Bubalus bubalis. Next base: position 130,747 of record NC_059177.1, read on the forward strand.
GAGTGCATGCAAGAGCATTTGAGGGTGAACAAGGGTGTGTGAGGACATGCGAGAATGTTGGAGGGCGTGTGAGGCCTTGTGAGGCCTTGCGAGAGCATGGGAGGGCATGCAAGGATTTGTGATGCCATGTGAGGACATGAGAGGGCATGCGAGTGTGTGCAAGGATGTGCAAGGCCGTGCAAGAGTGGGTGAGCACATGCGAGGGTGTGGAAGAGCATGCAAGGCTGTGCAAGAGTGTACAAGGGCTTGCAGTGGCATGCGAGGGTGTACAAGGATGTGCGAGTGTGTGTGAGGCCATGGGAGAGTGTGCGAGGGTATGCGAGGATGCGTGAGAATCTGAGAGGGCATGCAAGGACGTGCAAGAATCTGTGAGGGCATGCGAGAGCATGCCATGATGTGCGAGAGCGTATGAGGACATGTGAGGGTGTGCGAGGCCGTGCGAGGCTGTGCAAGAGTGTGTGACGGCTTGCAGTGGCATGCAAGGGTGTACAAGAATGTGCGAGTGCGTGCAAGGCCATGGGAGAGTGCGCGAGGACATGTGAGAATCTGTGAGGGCGTGCAAGGGCGTGCAAGAGCGTGCCATGATGTGCGAGAGCGTATGAGGACATGTGAGGGTGTGCGAGGCCGTGCGAGGCTGTGCAAGAGTGTGTGACGGCTTGCAGTGGCATGCAAGGGTGTACAAGAATGTGCGAGTGCGTGCAAGGCCATGGGAGAGTGCGCGAGGACATGTGAGAATCTGTGAGGGCGTGCAAGGGCGTGCAAGAGCGTGCCATGATGTGCGAGAGCGTACAAGGACATGTGAGGGTGTGCGAGGCTGTACAAGGGTGTGAGGGGCATGCAGGATTTGCGAGAGTGTGGACATTAAAGGACATTCAAGTGCGTGCAAGGCCATGTGAGAGCATGCGAGGACATGCAAGAACGTGTGACTGCCTGCTCGGGCGTGCATGGGCATGTGAGGGCGTGTGAGGGCATGCAAAGATGAGCGAGAGCATGTGAGGATGTACATGAATATGTGAGCACGGGCAAGGGCATTTTAGGGTTTGTGCAGGCATGTGAGGGCATTCAAGGACGTGTGAGAGCATGTAAGGATGCGTGAGCATGGGCGAGGGCATGCTAGGGCATACACAGGCATGTGAGGGTGAGTCAGGTCATCCGAGAGCATGCGAGGATGTGCAAATGTGTGAGTACATGAAAGAGAATGTGAAGGTGTGCAAGTGTGTGCAAGGACGTGAAAAAGTATGTAAGGGTGTGTGAGAACGTGTGACAGTGGATAAGGGCGTGGGAGAGCTGGCGAGAGTGTGTGAGAACGTGCGAGGACTTGCAAGAGGGTGCAAGGCTGTGTGACAGTGTGTGAGGGTTTGTGAGTGCATGGGAGAGTGTGAACGAGCATACGAGGACATGCGAGGGTGTGCAATGCCATGCAATAGCACGCAAGGTCGTGGGATGGTGTGTGAGGATGTGTGAGAGCATTTGACAATGTGCAAGAAAGCATGGGGGTGTGCAGGGGTGTGTGTGGACGTTTGAGGATGTGCTAGGGCATGGGGAAAGGTGTTAAGGCATGCAAGTGTGTGCAAAGGCATGCAAGGAGGTGTGTGGCTGTGCAAGAGTGTGCATGTGAATGTGAAAGCATTTGATGGTGTATGAAGATGTGTGAGGGTGTGGGAGTGCATGCAAGGGTATGCAAGGGCATGTGAGGGTGCGCAAGGATGTGCGAGAGTGTTCAATAAGGTGTGAGAGGACACGAGGGCATGAAGGTGTGTGCGAGGGCGTTTGAGGACACGTTAGGTCATGGGAGGACATGCTAGGATGTGCAAGTGCATGCAAGGTGTGTGGCTGTGCGAGATACCCATGTGAGTATGAGAGCGTTCGAGGGCGTATGAGAGCGTTCGAGGGCATCTGAGGGCATGAGAGGATGTGCGAGGGTGTGCAAGTGTGTGTGAGGGCGTGTGAGAGCATGTGAGGATGTTCAAGGGCATGTGAATGCTTGCAAGGGTGTGCAAGGAAATGTGAGGATGTGCAACCCTGTGTGAGGGCGTGCAAGGATGTGCAAGAGTAGGTGAGCAAGTGTGAGGGCATAAAGAGCATGCGAGTCCATGTGAGAGTGTGCAAGGGCATGGGAGGACACGCAAGAGTGTGCAATGGTGTGTGATGGCATGCCAGGTTATGTGAGGCACCCTCTGTGCGACCACCTGGACTGTAGCCCACTAGATTCCTCTGTCCCTGGGATGCTCCAGGCAAGAATACTGGACTGGGTTGCCATGCCCTCCTCCACGGGATCTTCCTGACCCAAAGACTGAATTTCCGTCTCTTATATCTTCTGCACTGGCAGGCAGGTTCTTTTCCACTAGCACCACCTGGGAAGCCTCCCAGGGCTGGGATCTTCTTTAAAGAAGGAAAATACTTCCTGTTCATGTGAAAATTCTGCTTCTGTGACACCCCATGTCTCAATCACCTCTTGTATCATCAGGGCAGCAGAGACTGCTAGCTGTCTACTCGAATACCTTTCTTCCTTTCTAAGAACTCTCAAACCAAACAAGGTCGGCCCAAGAAAGGAACGTCAAAAATTAACCTCATTTATGAGCAAACATGGAAAAGTCCTGAATGAAACACATGCATCACTTCCACTTAGATTTCACTGGACAGAACATACATGTCATGTTGCAAAGAAGATGAGAAAATATATTCTTCACTCCAGGCAGTGTTGTGCCCCAATAGAAACTGGTTTTAAATTCTCGGGGAAGTCGTCTCCCCTTCTCTCCATTCAGAAACAAGGTCAAGATAAGCAAGTTTCCTTACTGGCCACTTGTGTGATGTGCATTTATTTCTACTTTACCCTGACACACAGGACTTAGCATTTTGCAGGCTCAGCTTTACAGAGAGGCCTTCTACTAAACTCTGTGATGGTTTGTCACCTATCCTCCTGCATTACAGTCAAGTATCAAAACTGAAATTTAAATTTGTGAGATGCCCCGAGGGAAAAATATGGCTTTTTGCTTTTTCTAAATTCCTGCTTTCCTCACTCTTTTGATTTTTTTTTTCTTTTTCTGCCACCTCTGCAATGCAGTTACATAATTTTAAAAAATTTATTCTAGCATGCACAGTTGTTTTACTGGAAAGTTTGTCCAGGGTATCCAGATATCATCCTGCCCAAGTGAGAGTTCACTCTGATATTTTCAGAGGTTTGTTTAATAAAACTTCAAAAGACAGTTAATCTTCATCTTATATAAACCATTTCAGAGAACAAAAAAGAAGCAAAGTTACACAATTATTTTACAAGACTTATTTAGTCGTGACACCAAAACCAGACAAGGTCAGCACAAAAAGAGAAATTTAAAAATCACTCTTGCTTATAAACATAGGTGGAATGACCATTGTAATTTCCAGTTAAATGGACTAAAAATTTCTCTTTTGTGCTTAAAACATTGTTTATAAACATAGATGGAAATATTTTAAATAAAATATAAACAAACCCAGTCCAATGGTGTATTTAAAAAGAATGATTCCAAAATAGTACAAGGATGGTTAAATATTAGAAGATCTATCAATGTAATTCATGAAATTAACAGATTTAAGAAGAAAGCCACATGATATTCCTATGGATGCAGAAAACACATTTGATAAAGGTCAACTCTCATTCATGACAGACTCAAAATAGAAGGAAACTTCCTTAATGGAAAATGGACTTGTCCTAAGACCTTCAGTGCTCATGCATATTGCAGTCAACATCTGTATCCTTACAAGCCAGAAGCAGCTTGTAAGGATACTTCACATCAAAGCTTGACTTTGATGTGAAACCAGCAACATGTCAGGCTCCTTATCTGATTCTTGGTAGTATGATAAAATTCATTCATCCCAAGGAAGCAATCTCTCTCAAGTCATGTCATCCCAGAAGAGCAATGAACCTTTTTCCAAGTTTCTAACTGCTACTTCATTCTGGTCACTAACCCATGATCACACGATAGCTATAGATAGGCAAATGTAAAAGCAGCCCTCATGATCATCTAGTTCAATTCACTTATCTTACAATGACATCCCAAAAGCCCAGAGTTAAATGTCAGTGATAACCTGGCTCAGCTAAAATGTGCACCTGGGATGGGGACCCAGCCTCATGAAGCTCAGTTCCTCATAAAGCTCAAGCGCTTTAACTTCCTCCTCATGAGCAAAAACAAATTCTTCTCAATTTCCTATGTCAGTTTAACTATCTCCTTTAAATATTTTGGGCTTCTATGGACACTCATGGGAGAAGGCAATGGCACCCCACTCCAGTACTCTTGCCTGGAAAATCCCATGGACGGAGGAGCAGTCCATGGGGTCGCTAAGAGTCGGACACGACTGAGCGACTTCACTTTCACTTTCCACTGTCATGCACTGGAGAAGGAAATGGCAACCCACTCCAGTGTTCTTGCCTGGAGAATCCCAGGGACGGGGCAGCCTCATGGGCTGCCGTCTCTGGGGTCGCACAGAGTCAGACACGACTGAAGTGACTTAGCAGTAGCATGGACACTCATGACCTTGGGGATGACCTTGGGGATTTACCTTCTATCTCAAGTAGTAATAGTGGCAGGGGCTGGAGGAAGGAGGTCAGCAGATGAAGAACTGGAGACTTTCTCAGAAGGAAAGCAACACCTATTTTTAGCAACGTTCTAGTGTAAGGAGTTAGAAGCACAAAGGGGCTCTGGAGAAGCACTTCCCACTGCAGGAGGCAGGGAACACAGGCCACTGGGTCTGATTATACAGGTTGTGGGTGGCATGACTTTGGTGGGCACCAGTCACATCATACTCATTGTGGATTTGTGCATTTATTGCTATTATCTTGGGGTTCCCTTGTGACTCAGCTGATAAAGAATCTGCCTGCAATTTAGGAGACCTGGGTTCCATCCCTGGGTTGGGAAGATCCCCTGGAGAAGGGAAAGGCCACCCACTCCAGTATTTTGGCCAGGAGAATTCCATGGACTGTATAGACCACGGGGCTGCAAAGAGTCAGATACAACTGAGCGACGTTCACTACAATCATCTTGAGGCAGGACAGCATCCTGGAAGGAGTGTCTAGTTCTAATTCCTACACAGGTGCTATGGGGCTACCTGTAATGCTGAGGGGAGGGTCTGGCTGTAGCAGGGCTGGAATAAGATCTGGAGATGGACCAGCCCTGCCTGATTCTGGAATTAAGCTTTGGGTGTCAGGGCAAGATGCTGTACAGCAGGAAGTCCTGGGGGACCAGGAAATCTTGAGCTCTAACTTTTAATGGACTTTTTTTCTCAACCTGCTCTGCCAGGAATCCATTTCATCTGGACCCACTGTCTGTTCTGGGCCCAGTTCCTGTCTCTGGCACCAGCTGGCCTCAGCCTTCTCTCTTCTTGGCCTCATCACCTTCCTCCACTGCAGTCCCTATAGCCTGATTTTTCAATACATGCCTTGACAATCTATAAGCATAACTGCCTTACTAGAGAGTAATTACTCTGGAATTTTCCCGGGGTGGGGGCTGGGGGGGGGGGGTTGCTTCTGTCCACAAATAGAAAAAGATGAAATGACTGGCAGTACACTGTGCAGAAAGTTAAAAGCCTCTTGGGAGAAAAAAGAAACTCTTTAAGAGTTGTCAGATTATCAATACATCAAAGCTACAAAGACCTTTTTGGAGGAACCCAAGACACAAATAAGAATCTCTTTGAGGAAAGGGCCTTAGAGCTGCAATCAAAGGACTCTAAGAAAAAAATCAAGTGCCAATGGTAACCTCACTTGTTATTTTAGGCCCCAAGAACAGGAATGTAAAGAACCAGGGTAAGATATTAGACTGCAGGAACTCAGTGGAAATAGTACTCATTTTTACAAAGAATTTTGCAAATTTTCAGAGTTGAAAAGAGCCTATAATGAAGTTAATTTTAGTAAAGAGATAAAATCTGAATTCTCAAGGGTTGAACAAAAATATACTGGATTTAAGAGACTTAGACACCTACAACTGGAAGCAGAAAACTGAAAAAAACCTCTGTGATCTAATCATACATTGTCAGAAATTGCCAAAAGACATAACAAGTGCTCTTGCTCACAAAGAAAATGAAATTCAGATTTTGAGTAATGGTTTTATGTGGTGGAAATACCCAGCAGGTGACCAGACTGAGAAGTTAAGAAACACATGATAGATGGCTCGCAAAATGAACCTTTGTTAACAAAAGATAAAGGCCATTTCCAATATAAGCTAAATGCTGAGTTGCTAGCTCAGCAAGGGCTGGAAAACAGAAATGTTGAAACAAAAAAAATCATAAAATTTCTGTCTCCTTTATTAACACAGCTAATTATGGCTTTTACTTAGTGTGCATTAAGTCAAATAAACAACTCAGAAGTTCACCAAATTAAAAATAAGGATCATTCATATAAAAAATCTGAAACCCGGTGCAAAAAGATAATAGAACTAACCTAGGTCAAGTAAGTCTCCATGCTGTTATTTGAAGGGCGTGGACTCTGTGGGAGAGGGAGAGGGTGGGGAGATTTGGGAGAATGACATTGAAACATGTATAATATCATGTATGAAACGAGTCGCCAGTCCAGGTTAGATGCACAATACTAGATGCTTGGGGCTGGTGCACTGGGACGACCCAGAGGGAGGGTATGGGGAGGGAGGAGGGAGGAGGGTTCAGGATGGGGAACACAGGTATATCTGTGGCGGATTCATTTCGATATTTGGCAAAACTAATACAATATTGTAAAGTTTAAAAATAAAATTAAAAAAAATACACAAAGACAACTGAAAAAAATCAGTAAAAAAAAAAAAAAAAGAAAAGCCTACATTTGCTCTTGGAGTAAGATTTCCCTTGAGCACTAAAGGATTATTGAAATTTCCAACACAAGGGGGCTCCAGCACTGGCCTCGAGCTAAGAATGCCGAGTCAAGATCTGTTCTGCTCTTTCTCCACCTCAAGTTTGGTGCTGATCACTGCCAGCCTCTCATGAGTCCTGGGGAAGATGGAAAACACCAACTTAATGATTTGCATTTTTAAAGTTGCCATATAGTAAATGGAATTCCCAATAAACTGTTTGAACACTGAAAACACAGAGCAGACCTCCTGTAAACAATGATAGCTGTAACCTTGCTCTAAAGAAGTACACGTGTGTCTAGGGCTCCTCAAGTAAAAGTCACAGTTGGGAGAGGAGAGAAAGGGCATCAGGGAGAAAGGGAGGTGGCCTCACAGTGACACCTGCTGCCCTCTGGGACACACCTGCCTCCAGGAAACAGTTCAGGGATAAAGAAACACCACATCCCACAAAGCCACTTTCAAGCATTTGCTTTCACCACCCTTGTATACACACTCGTTTCACTCATGACCTCAGAGAAATTAAGTTTTGGCTCTGAGGAATCATCTAGAGTCACAATCTAGAGGGGAAGACAAGAAAGTCAATGGGTTATTGGAAAGAGCTAAAACAGCCCCAGGAACAATTACAAGTATCCCCTGCTTTTCCAAAGTTTACTTTATGTTACTTCACTTCTAGGAAAGGCCTATGTCAGCATCTGTTTTTGATAATCAAAAAACAAAAACAAATTTTTTTGAAGAGACTTTTTGATTTCATATAAAAAGTTTCCGTGTACGTTTTACAGTGAGAGGCATCGCGCTCCCCAAGCAGGGAGACTGGCCCCACTGAGCTCCTTCCCTGGAAGCCACATCCCACAACTCAGTGTCAAGTCACCACAACCCTGAACCCTCTATGGGAGCACCTGTGCTTCACTTGTGCATATTCATTTTAGGCTTCAACTAGCAGAACGTGCCCTCGGGTACCTGCTTCTTTGCTGTATGCTGCTTTGGCTTATGAAAGGCTTCCTAGAAATGCTCTGCTTTCAGACAGTGGGGAAACCCGGACTAGGCACTGGAGGTGCCATCTGCCCTTCCCATCCTCCACACCCCCTCCCTCAGTCAGATCACCATACTATTTCTAGCCACTCTGTGAATTATCCCGTCTTTCACTCCTGTGTTAATTGCCCCCAGTTTCACAAGCATGCCTTTATGCAGTGTGCTGCTGTTGCTAAGTCACCTCAGTCGTTTCCGACTCTGTGGCAAAACTTAAAAGGACACCGTATTAATAGTTTGTCTTAGGCCGCCTTCTAGCAGTGACCATCTAGTTAGCTTTCACTTCCTACTAATCTCATGAACTGTGCTCTATAAAAATTAGGCTTTAGAGACAAATTAACGAACTAAATTTACTTTCTGTGTTTTGACTTACTTGTCTAGTTTACCTTCCAATGACTTTCTAACTTTCAGTTCTACTAGGTAGAGTTGCTTATATTTTTCCAACTCTGCTTTTTGAGAATCTTCTTGCAAAGTTTTCACCTTGGAGAGTTCAGATTCCAAGTCTTTAATTCTGAGTTCCATCTGAATTCTTCTCTTGTAACTGCTCTAAATTCTCCTGAGATGCTGCTTGTATCTAAGGCAAATTTTAAAAGATAACATTTTAAAAATAATCATTAACCTGGAAAATGGTATTTGCTCCCTTTACTTTTGAGTCAGTGATTCAGAAAGCAATTTTAAAGGTAAAAAAAAAAAAGAGAGAAGTTTAAAACAATTATTGTCAATGTGAAGTGAATTAAATGTGAATTATAAAATTAAAGTGGAATTATTGTTATAGTGGTGCTTATATAATCTGATAATTCAAAGAACAAGAGGATCAACTTAAAATTTTAAAAACTGAACAAGACAACTTAAACATAATTCGAGAGGTTGGTACCAGTTCTAAGCCACAATACTTTCTTTTCCTCCTAGTAGTCTTGTTTTATACCAATTGGTCTTATAAATGAAAGGATTCTCTAGTGAGAATCATTCTGATAGGTCAATTTGGTGATAACTGTGATGGAAACGGAAATATTTAAAGGGAGAAACAAGTGCCCCCTTCCTTCCAGAAAACTACCAAACCAACTGCTCTAAGGGAAGTAGAGGAAACACGTAAGCTGTATAGATCCAAAACGTAATTTACAACGAGGTGAATTCAAGCACATGACAGATGAACAAATTAGCCTGCAAAAATAGGTTGACTTACTTTAATTTCTCTACAAGATCCTGTCTCGCCGTTTCTTCAATCTCCCATTTATACTGCTCTACTTCACTGTGTTCTATCATATTCATTTCTATATGACTTCTGAGGTGCACTACTTCTTGCTCCAACTTCTTTTTATTCTTCTGTAGTTTTTCACATTTCTTTTGCATTCCTTTCATAGATAATAACTCCTCTCGAAGAACTTGATTTTTTGCATCCAGGTGCAGACCTTTTGAAGATGCACTTTCCAGCTCTGCTGTAAGATCATCAATCTGCAAGAATAAAACAATACTCTTTGGTAATGAGGCAAGTGGACTGAGCACAGCCTAACTCAAACCCAGGATCAAATAGATATGATGGTATCTGTATTGTAGAATGTAGGACCAGGGATTACTCAGAGAATCAAGTAAGAAGTTCAAACCACCAAGAGTCACAAAATATATTCTTCACCGTCAGCATCATTGTCACACAACATTTGCACCTGATTTTACACTCTTTTCTATTTTTTCTCCATAAAATGACTACAAGTCACCTCTTAGTAGAATGTCTTTTATTCCTTCCCCCCATCTTAATGCCCCATGTTTTAAAGAAGTTTGAGGGATACTGTATTGAGTTATCTAGGGCTGAGTTAATAAACGCTTCCCAAAAGAAGATTGTGAAAATAAGACTCTCATTAATAATTTTTATAAATATGGATTCTAATCCCATAAGTCCTTTTCTGAACTATGAATAATAGTTTTTGCTAATTTGAACTGCAGTCCAAAGAAAAATAATTCAAAAGGTTAAAGAAATCCCATCTCCTAATAGCTTAGTAAGATGATCCATACATTTTTCTGAACAACAACAACAAAAAAAGCCTCGTTTTTGTAACCATTTGTTACTTTTCACAGAACAGAACATACAAAACAAAACAACAAACAAAATTTGTGCAAATTTCAGTGACACCGAGTTGCAAAGAACTTTCCTTTAGACAGAATGATTACTCGGTAAGTCGAGGTGAGTGGAGGTGGTGGTACTGAAACTGTCTACAAATTCTTTGACACTTTTCTCTGAAATTCCCTCCCCTTAAATATGTGTTGGCCTCGGTAACTGATTTCTACTGGACAGAGTCTGGGGAAACTGACTTTTGCTCTGTGGGAAAGCCCACCCTTAGCATCAATTACTACACTGTGAAGAAGCCCAGACCACATACTGAGCACCTTGTCAGTGCCCCCACTGACCACCCCCAACTAATGACCATCCAAAAACCAGCTCCAACTACCAGACATGTGCATGAACTAATCTTCAGATGACTCTGGTCCCCACCTTCACGACATCCCAGCTGATGCCAACTGGAAAAGAAATGTGCTGGTCTCACTCACTGAGCCTTGCCTCAACACAAATTTGTGAACAAAGTAAATGCTGTTTTGAGCCACTAGGCTTTGATGTGGTTTATTATACAATTTGCTAGCAATAAATACCTGGCATAGATACTGATATTAAAAATGCCATTAAAAAATAACTAAAAGATGTGAGAATGCCTTTCAACCTGGAGGTAGTTGAGATCTGAATGGATGCAGAGAAAGAAATGAAAACCCAAAGGGCTTCATGACATTGTAGACTGAATCCTGATGGCCCTTAAAGAGGCTGCTGGTGACAGCTTCTAGGCAAGAGAAGAAAACGACACTGAAACACAGGGGAAAGGAGACTCTTGCTATGATCCAGCTGAAAGTAACATCAATGAGAGGGATAAGCTATCAAAAAAAGGGGAGGGGGGACAATTAAATATAAAGGAATCAGGCTCAATTATATTTGGGTTCAATATATGTTATCTCCTTTACAGCATCTCCACATGTCCAGTGGTCACATGATGCTAAAAGAGAGAAACAGCTTCTGGGCTAAGATCAAATCTAGGGTGCTTTCAGGAAAATATGGTCTAAAGGTGAAGCCTGTAAAACCCTTCATTAAGACCCTGGAAAGACTTAAGATGGTGCCTCAAATTCCTTTAAAGATCTTAAGGGCATAAGAATTTTAAAGGCATCATCCTACAAAGCTTCACAAGAAGCCCATGGTGCAGAGCTTCTCTCAAAAAAGATTTGTGAGGGTAGCCTCTCCAATGACATGAACCCCAATCCAATTCACAGGACACTAAAATCTTTAAAGAGAATCTTGGAAGCAAAAAAAACAGTGCTTGGCCTAACAGAGACCAAGACATGCAAATGAGAATAGGCCTTTGGGATTTTCTTAGAAGTTCAACAAAGAGGAAGCTGGCTTAAGAAACATGACTCAGCTACAGACAGAGGTCATTTCTTATGAAAAGGACAGCACACAGAGCTCAGAGGGTAGAGCAAAGGAGAAGCACTCCTATGGGCAGGACCAAGTCCTCATCAAAGAGCTGGCAGCACCAAACTGGACCTCAGAGCTGCTATGGACTACGCTGCCTCCCGTTTCCCGTTTCTGAACAGGAGAGTCTAGTCATTCAGCAGAATGGTGGGGGTGTGGGTGGCAGATAACTTGTCCCTTTAGTTCTCAAGTCTTAGTACTGAGAGGGTTGTGCTCACAGGGTCACACTTTAGAAATCACACCTGCCGGGGTCCAGCCCCGGCTGATCCAGGGTATTCGAAGCAGGGACGGCATCGGCGACCTATTTAATTACTTATTCATCAAAGATATAAAGAGTAATAGAATAAGGACAGCTCAGTAGGAAAATTCAGTGGAGAAAAGAGGCTGAGTAGCTTGGTTTACGCGGGAGACCAATAAAACTTCAAGACAAGAAGTTTGCACCACTTATGGAGGCCGCAGGCGTCCTTCCGTTCTCCCAAAGGAGAGGAGATACTGAGGCCTCCCCGGTCGGATCTTAGAAGCCCAGGCATAATTAGTAAGCATGGCAGGTTCCGTGCTCCAGGTGGAGATTCAGCCAGAGTGAGAGAGAGCGCAACATGGGGAGACCAGTATTTTGAGAAACTGATCCCAATTCTTTATTTTCCAGAGTCTGTTTTTATACACTGAGATGTTATGCAAAAGTCACGTGGGGTCAGCAGTCCTGACTTTTATCAAAGTCAGGTGCTTCATACAAATGTACACAGAGGTCTTAGGGGTGTTACATCATCTTCTGGCCAGGGGGCCTGCTGACAATTTATGACCCTCTCCTTGTGACAGCGGTCAGTCAACCAGGACACTTATTTCTCCAAGGGTGATTATTCTTAAAACAGACGCCACCCAAATAAAGTTACATTCCTATAAGGTGAGGGTGTAGTGGGTTTTAGTTAAGGAAAGAATTTACTTAGCCTAAGGTCTAATGTGATTTATATCAAAGGTTAATACTTATTTCTTCTATATATTCATTAATGTGTGTAAGGGCAGGGGATATGGAGTTGGCTCAACAAATGAAAAACCCTTTACCAATACAATTTCTAATCAGCCCACTATACTTATACTAATGGTTTTCTAACTTTTCTAAGGAACCTGTTTTTAGAAGGTTTAAAGCACCTCGTGCCTCTCACAGTTGGGAGGCTGTGAGCAATCACATGTGGCCGGACAAGCCTGTCAGGCAGGCTAGAGAACCTTCAGAGGAGTTTGTAGGTTAAAACACTCTTGTCACGCCCAGGAGTTTTTATTAACTGGAGCTCTAGGTAACTCCTTCTCCGAAAGAGGTGGTGGGGGACAGCCCCCCGTAAAGTCAGAGGTGTAGGTGAGAGCACAAAGTAGTAAAGTAGGCAGGCTCTGGTTATGGGGGTAGATGCTCGAGGATTTCCAGGGGGACTCCTGAGGCTCAATCCCGCCTTTGTGTATGTCGAGCCTCCTTCCTCATGACCTTTGCCATGGGCGGAGTGCCTCATGCCAGCCCCCAGCACACACCCAGAAACCTCATCCCCATGTGCCATCTGTACCTGATGAAGATAGTAAGACCTCTACTTGAGCCTGAGCCTGACACTGTTAACAACTGAGACTTGTGAGGGAATGGGTGGGGAAAAGGGTATTTTTCATTGGAAGGAATATAAAAAATTTTGGCCAGTGAGTAACTGTGCTAGTTTTTAAATGTACCCATTAGTTTTAAAAACTTTATTCTGTAAAAAAGGTAGAATATAGGCCAAGTATAAGTGACTTGCTCCTATTGAACACAAAATGATGAAAGTGATGCTGTGTGAACTGCAAAGTGAGGTTAGACAAGCCAGCAGAGCTTCTGCCTGGCTCTCAACCTGAGAACCAGGCTCCATGTTGCAAGTAAGCCCAGGCTGCAAAGAGAGCCTAGGTGTTCAGGGTAGGTGTTTCACTTGTCTGCCTTTACCAAAGTCCAGCCAACCACAGATGCCAACTATCAGACATGGGCATGAACACACCTTCACCCGATTCCAGCCCCCAGCCCTCGAGCTGTCTCACCTGAAGCTGAGGGGATGAGAAGCCAGCCATCCTGGCCACCTTTTCCTAAGTGTAGATTTTGAATGAAACCAATGTTGTTTATTGAAGCCACTAAACTTAAAGCTGATTAGGAAAAAACAGAAAAATGGATTTTTGGAAAAGAGAAAATAAAAGCATAACTTAAATGCAGGTAGAAACTGATCTCTTATAAACTGGAATATAATATAAAGGGTGAGATTTTTAATGACAATGTTGATGAGAAGAAGCAAATAACTAGAAGAAAGACTTAAGAACTATTCAGGAAGAAGTTTTTTCGGGTTCCCTTCAATGACAATTTCTTACAAATAGGCAGGTGTGACTCCTTAGAATTTCTGCTCAAGTTTGAAAGCAATGAAGACTAGTAAGCAATGAGACATATGATTTGAACTATAAGAAATAACTAGAAATAGTTTATTTACCAAAATCAGACTTTTGACCTCATCTCAATGTACTGAAATTCTAAAAGAGATGGGTAGCTTTGAGTAGTTACTAATCTAGAACTCAATCTTCATTGTCCTCTCCTCAGAGAGAGAAATAAAACACCACGAGATGCCACTTCATACTTGCTAGGATGGCTATACTCACAGAGACAGGTAATGACTAGTGTTGACAGGAATGTATAGAAATGAGAACGTTTTACATACTTTGGATACAAATATAAAATGATGCAGCCATGCTGGAAAACAGTATGGCAGGTCCTCAAAAGATTAAACAGAGTTGCTGTGTAATACAGCAATTCTATTCCCAACTATATTCCCAAAAGAAGTGACAAAACATGTTCACAAACAAACGTTCACAGCAACATTACTGACATTAGCCAAAAAGTAGAAATAACCCCAAAGGTCCATCAGATGATCAATGGATAAGTAAAATGTGGTATATCCATACAATAGAATACTATTGAGCAATAAAAGCAAGAAAATACTGATACATGTTAGATGTACCTTGAAAATATTATGCTAAATGAAAGAAGGCGGTCACAAAGGATCCCATATTGTGTGATTCCACTGACACGAAATGTCCAGAAAAGGGACATCTACACAGTCAGGGAGTGGAGTCATGGTTCCCTCAGGCTGGGAAGATCAGGAAGGGAAAACTGGCACAGGGTGATTTCTTTGGAGGGTGATGAAAATGTTCTAACGTGGTAATGCCTGTATAACTCTTTAAACACAATAAAGTTACTGAACTGTACAGTTTAAATGAATGAACTGCATGGTATGTTCATTAGATTTCAACAAACCTGTCACCAAAAACAACGGATGCTTTGGGGTCATTAATGCTGTGCTGCTCAGCTTCAGATCACCAGCCAGGGTTCAAGACAGAGAGAGTCAAGAGTGTGCCCTTTTTATCTCAAAATGATATAGGGAAAAGCTGTCTTTTTTACTGGTGTCCAACCTAAAAAATTAATAGACAAATCTGTGTTTCACTGTTCAAAGCATGAAACGATTTATATTTCCCCAAATTAAGTGATTTGGGGGTTCTAAAACTGATTAAAAATTACCTTATGTTTTAGCATATTACTTTGAATATCCATTTCAGTTTGATTGGTTTTTAAATCTCCATGGAAACTAAGCTCTCCATTTTTATATTCATTTAACTTCCTTCTTGTCATTTTTAAGAGTTTCTTAAATCTGTAGAAATGTATAGAATAAGTAAGTTCTTTAAGAGCAGATATTTAATAATTAAACAGATATATGTTTTCTCAGATAAAACAAACAAATCTCTAAATTATAATCCTTTTTCATTGTTCAAATTTAATATTCCTTGAAAGCATAATAACTAAATTCTAATCTTAGATAAACAGTATGAAGAAAAATTTTATCACATTTAAATATACTGTGTGTGATATATGTAATATATGAGTTCTTATAAATAAGTTAATGTCAATATTTAGCATGCTAGTGTGAAATATTAATTTATTATTAAATATTAGTTATAAACCAGAGATCAGTATTCAAGCTAAAGATGAAGAGATATGATATATGAATGTTTTTTGAAAAGACACAAGATACGTTTGTTCATACTGACCACAGCCTCTACAAAAGGAAAAGAAAGTAGATACAAAAAACCAACAAGATTCTCACTCAAAATTGAAAAAAGAAAGAAAGAAAGAAAAATCTTTGGAGCCTGACTTAAGTGGGAAATAACCCAGGCTGAGAGTTTTAGAAGAAAGGAAATCAGAAGAGAGATAGAGTGTACCAGTCTCTTCAAGACTGTTTTAAGAGATGTAGAAATCTTGCCCAGCACATTGTTAACAAAATGCAAAGCAATGTAGAGAAAATTAAAAAAAGAAAAATATTAATGAGAATCAGAGAAGAACCCTTTGTATAATCATCCCTTGGCATCCACAGAGGACTGGTTCAAAAATCCCCCAACACTCCATGGATACAAAATCCACAGATGCTCAAGTCTCCCTAAGCACATCTTCCCTATACTTTCAGTCATCCCTAGATCACTTACATTATCTAATGCAATGTAAATGCTTTGTAAATAGTTATAAATACATAATATAAATATTAATTTATATTAATAATTATAAATAATTAATGTATTTATATATTAAATATTAATAGTTATAAATACATAATATAAATATAAATATTATGGACATAGTTGCCAGCTTGAGACCACTCCAAGTTTTACTTTTTGGAACTTTCTCAAATTTTTTTCCCTGAATACTTGTCATCTTGGGTTGGCTGAATCTGTAGATGATGAGGATTAACTGTACTCAGCAAAAAAACAGAAGCAGTTTTTTATCTTACTGATCAAAACATGGTCACTAATTTTATTATTCTTTAAGTTACACAAAGATTTTTGTATGTACATTTTATAACTAAAATTTTGGGGCAAAAAGAAAATATAAGCCAAATCAAGATACTTTTTAATGTTGTTCAACAATAGCACAGGTAGGTTTTTAGATAATAAATTACTCAAACGATGAAGGGAAGGAACACAATTAAAAGAAGGCAGGATTGCCAAAAAGAACAAAGAAACTTTGCAGAAGTAAAAATTCAGCATAGATGATGAGGAAGAGAGTGACATTACTATATGCAGGGGCACGGTTGTTACTGTTTTAGAAATCATTAGAGATAGTATAACACTGCTGCACTCAAAAACATTTCAGATTGTGCTGACATTCCACAGTAAACTTTGAAATAGGATAATGTGTTTAATTATGAAAATACACATAAAAATGAATTTGTGTCTAAGGTTTGAAATAAAGTAAAATTATACTTTTATTCATAGTTGAGATTATCAGAATTATTAAAATTTTACCCAGTGATCTCTTTTTCTAACTCACTGTTTTTCTTCTTTTCTTGGTCCAAGCTATTTTCCAGAGATTGTTTTAATTCAATGTATTTCTTTAATTGTTCCTTGTCATCCTCAGACTTAGAAAAAAACAATTTAAGAAAAATTAGTTTTAAATACCTAGAGAGACTTATTCTTTCTTAAAAATATGATTTCTCATGAATTCCCAAGTTAATATGAATTTATAGTAAACACAGTTTTTAAACCAGATTGATGCCAATAACAGATTTCAAAATTGATGACTTTTCTTAAAACAACTTAAAATGATTTTTCATTTCATCATTTTTCTGGAATTTAAATTGCCAACATTTATTTGTTAAAAATAGAGACTTTTACACATAAAATACTAGATGTTAATGAAAGTTTTTTAAAGACTGCCTATATTTACATTTTACTTTCTAGAGATGCTCGAAAATCATTTTCATCAATGGTTCAAGATATTCCAGGTTTTGTTAAGTCACAACTTACTAAAATAATCTTTGAAAAATTCCCATGCAACCCCCATCTCTTAAAAAAAAAAAATCCAACAAATGAAAAATACAGTCATTCAGAAAAATGGTTCTATACAGATATAGTATTCATTCTTAACGAAGAGAACAAACTACAATATTTAAAATGATTCATTCTCAAAAATATCACAGAAAGATCTGGATTACAAAAGAAACTCAAAATTCTCAATCAAATCGTTACTCAAATTTCTGGACTCAAATAGATATTTGTGTACCAATGTTCAAAGCAGCATTATTAACAATAGTCAGAAGGTGGAATGTCATTGACAGATGAATGAACAAACAAAAATGTGGTCTCTATAAAATATTGCTTTTGGACTGTCACAATTTTTTAAATTAAAATCTTACTATAAAAATCATTAATTTTATGAATTCAGTCGACTTCTTCTATAGAGGAATCACAGTACTAGTAGCAAGCAGTATCAATAAAAATACAATAAGCTAATAAATGAAACTTTTCACATTGTCCAACATATTCTTATATATTACTAGTAAAAAAATTAAAATCTTTTCTCAGTATGACAGAAATTAAGAGGTTGACTTACTGATTTTGTCCTTAACAGGTTTTTCTGAAGCTGTTCAATTTTGCCCACTTGCTTTTTGACTGTAGTTTGTAACTCAGCATTTTCAATTTCAAGACTAAAATTCAGATTTTAAAATAATTATTCTCACATGTAAGTTTTTTTTTTAAGATTTTTTTTGGACGTAGACCATTTTTAAAGTCTTTATTGAATTGACTGCAATATTGCTTCTGTTTTATGTTTTGGTTTTTTGGCTGTGAGGCACGTGGGGTCCTAGCTTCCCAACCAGGGATCAAACCCACACCCTCTGCCTTGGGAGGCATAGTTTTAACCCTTGGACTGTCATGACATTCCTTCACATAGATTTTTAAAATATCACACTGTTTTTGAACAAACATCTGCAGGTTCAATTACATAGGTTCTTAGAATTTTGAAAAGTAGATGATTTGGCAACTGTACTGTTTTTCTATTTGTGACTAATCGCCTTCCCTGGTGGCTCAGATGGTAAAGAATCTGCTGGCAATGCAGGAGACCCAAGTTCAATCCCTGAGTCAGGAAGATCCCCTGGAGAAGGGAATGGCAACCCACTCCAGGATTCTTGCCTGGAGAATTCAATGGACAAAGGAGCCTGGAAGGCTCGAGTCCATGGGGTTGCGCAGAGTCAGACATGACTGAGTGATTAAAACTTTAACTTTTCACTTGTGGATAATGTGCAAAATATGGAAATAATGGGGGGAAATTATGCATCTCAAAACAGCTCAAAGCTGAAATGTTACACAGCTTCACGATCATGTGCTTATTATAACTATTGATCTATTCTCATATTATACTGTTTATCTGCTTTATACTTATTTTCTATGCTGCTTTAAATCGTACTTTTGGACATGATCCTGTGTTTTCTCAGCACATCTCACAGCCTCTGTAAGTTGATCCTGTGCTTCTTGCAACTAAAAAAAAAAAGAAAAAACAACTGTTTTAACTACTAATAACATAGTAAATCCGCCATCATTGGTTTTTGTCTCTTTTGTCTGCATATTGTTAACAGCTGCTTTCCTGCCATACAGCAGAGATGAGTTGTTGCAACAGACACCTTACAGTCCACAAAGTGAAAATATTTCCTGTCTGCCCTCTGCAGGTTACTGACCTCTCCTCCAGCACTCAAACACATCATCCATGCTTTCAATCAGATTTTCTCAAATAAACACATAAATTTATAAATTACTCAAATGGGGAAAGACAGAAAACTACCTTATGGTAAACAAGTTTTTTTTTTTTTAATCCAGGCTCCACATCGGCCATCACTTTAAATATCCACATATGTAAATGACCACAGATCTTCCAGTAGTTACGAGAGCTAACACTGCTATTGATGACAACCTAGTGTGAGAAGCAGTAGCTACACAGGAGCCAGAATGCGTGGGCCTGTGTCACAGTTCCATCAGTTCTGAGCTGCGTGTCCTGGAGCAAATCACTTAATCTTTCTGTATCTCAGTTTCTCCATCCATAAAATGGAGATAATGGTAGCATCAACCTCAGTGGGATGTTTGGAAGACTATATTGTGGAGTTTACATACTGTACTTTAGAGAAGGAAATGGCTCCAGTATTGCCAGAAGGAAACCTGCTCCAGCATTCTTGGCTGGAGAATCCCATGGACAGAGGAGCCTGGTGTGCTACTGTTCATGAGGTCACAAAGAATTGGACACGACTGAGTGACTAACCACATACACAAACTATTTAGAAGATGAAGTGGCACAGAATAAGAACTGTTTGTAATTGGCATTATTACGGTCACTGCATTTTACCTGCAAAACAATTTGATATATCAGGCAGATGTCATGCCAACAGAAGTAGTCTTCAACACAAGTCACACTGAAATCACTCTCCATACCATTGCAAGTGGCAGTAAGGAGGAGCCTGAGGCCCAGAACATATGCATCCAGTACTTCAGAAATGTTCACTGACTCCACTAACCAACTAGCAGTGTTCTCCACTTATAATAATTTGTAACTCACTTCCTCTCTGTACTACTAAGTGGACAATGACCACGGGTTAATACGCAAATAGCACCTCCTGGATGGAGTGGCACAGAACTTACATGACCATCAGAGGAAGGGTGAAGTCACTGCCATGGAAATATTACCCTACTGCTAAATCAAAGTTCTGAATCAATTCGTTCCCAGGAACTGGTAATGTTTAGCAAGTACTCAGATGAGAAAATTAAGGTTACAAGCTATGAATATCAGAGAAGCCAACTCCAGAACTTCACAGGTGGTGAAAGGCTAGAAATCTGTAAATCCCACTTCTGGCTGCATATTGAAGGAAGGAAAATTTACATTTTTCTTCCAGAGTCAGGGAAAAAAATGAGCATTTAATTGAACAATTCTATTCTATTAGACTAATAGAATTTAGTTTCTTCATACTATACCAGTATCTCCAAGAAGAAATTATTGGTATGGTAAAAAGTACCTAGTTGTGTCCTAACAACTGTTAAGCTAAAATATTTTCCATTTATGCAGACAAGTATTGTGCATATCAATAAATATTCCCTGTTAAACCAATGTATACTTAGACAAGATTCTCCCTCATGAAAAAAAGGACAACAATGTAAAATTAAGGGCTAAAATATTCTTCACAGACTAGATGAGAAAGGCTAAAGAGAAAAGGCTCAATGAGAACTGGACAGTCAGGAAAGCTCCATGGATGAGAAGAGACTGGGCACCAGGTCCGAATAAATGGAGGACTACCCAAGAGAAAACAAAACTGTGAACACCGAAAGGACAGTCTGAGCAAAGGCCAAGAAAAGGTGAAATCAGCCAGTTATCTCTGAGGATAAAATCCAACCACAGGAAAACAAAAGCATGTCGACACAGAAACTTGTAAATCAGTGTTCATAGCAGCATTTTTAATAGCCTCAAAGTGGAAACGACCCAAAGCTTCATCAACTGGTGAATGGATAAATGGCTTAGCCACATACTGTTTATTTTTTGACAATTAACAGAAATAGAAGAACTGATAACGTGCTATAACATGGATGAAACTCAAAAACATGACATCAAATGAGAAAAGCTAATCACAAAGGAGCACACACTGTGTGATTCTGTTTATATAAAATACCAAGACAGATACTGCACTGGTGTTTGCCTGGGGCTGAGGGAGATGGGGGGCCATGAGGGGTGGCTAAAGGATGCAGGATTTCCTTTTCGGGGTGATGGAAAGGCTCTAAAATAGGTCACAGGTGACACTTTTCTACACCAAGAGACAGTGAACTACACATTTTCAGTGGGTGAATTATATGATACGTGAATTATATTTCAATAGCTTTTTAAAAAAATCCAATGGCAGGATCTAAATAATCTTCTTAATTCTCTATTTTGGATGTACATACTATACACCATCTGAGTACCTCCAGGCTTTTATAATATATCTAAAATGAAAAGAAGGCAATGCCTTACTTCAACTAGTTTGTATAATACCCTTTCCGCACAAGTTATTCTGAAATCCATGAAATAAATATATATATAACTCTACAGTCATTGACATAAGTGAAGATGAGAAATGATATTTTCCTGAAACATTCCATTAAACATCCTCTGATTTTATCTGGCTTGCCTTATCATGGCAATACAGGTATCACACAAAAAAAGTATTGTTTCAAAGAAACAGTCTCTCAACTTCAGTGAAGAATGCTGCACAATTCTTAACTTTCCTAAGGGTAAATAATATAAGAAAAAATATATATATAATGCAAATGGCAGAATGAAAGTCAAGTTTTAGAAATGAGTGTATTATAAAGATAATAAATTTGTAGTAAATTACCTGCAATGAAAATACAAAAGAAAGCTGTCCATGAAAACGAGTGTCCTAAAACACTTAATCCTACATATAAACAGTCAACACATTCAATTTCATACATACCTGACTTGTGAGTTGACATAACTTCTTTAAATCCTGTGCCTCAACTTCTAAGTTGGCACGATAACGTGACAAGACCTCCAGTGACGCCTCTGACATAGACTGCTTTCTGAGGGTATCAGCCAGTTCTTGTTGAAGTTGTCTCACACCTGCCTAATAAGATGCTCTGTCACTGAGTTTATCAAATCACTTTACTATTACATTATGTTAATAATAAATAACTCCAACATATGGACTTGGAAAATTATCACCAGAGACAGCAACTCACCTTCTTTTTCCTCCTCACTGAGTTTGGTTACAGACACAGAAGGGGCCACCCTCCAGCCTTCCTGATATTAAGTTACTCAGACAACAGATGTGGCCCCACTGTCCACGCCCTTTCCCTCCCAATAAATCTGCAGAGCTTCACCACCTCATGTCCAGAAAGAAATGAGTGTGTAGGTGGGAAAAGTGATGGAAAATTCCACACTGTGGAAACATTTTCCCTTCCTTTTTTATTAGAAGCTTTGATTAACTCAGAGATCTTCACATATTCCAACCAGTGCTCAGATCTTTCCAATAGATTCCTACCTCAGCAGAAAAAGGAGGCCATTCCCTTGTTGCTTATCTATTTTATATCCAGTAGTATGTCTATATTAATCCCAAACTCCTAATTTATCCCTCCTCCCCACCTTTGCCCTTGGCTAACCGTAAGGACATACTGGAGAGCACAGGGAACTCTACTCAATATTCTGTAGTCACCTACCTGGGAAAAGGAACTGAAAAAGAATGGATATATGTGTACAAATAACTGAATCAATTTCCTGTACATCTGAAACGAATACAAAATTGTAAATCAACCATATTCCAATATAAAAGAAAAATGAAATTTTAAAAATGAGGTTGCTCCCATAGCCTTCAAGGAGCCTCGATATCCTAACCTCCACCTGCCTCCAGACCACAGCCCCTACAACCCTCTCCCTGACCCTCTATTACTGCTGCTCACGAATCCTGCCATCCTTTATTTTTAGTGAACAAACTTGTATTCAAACGATACTAATTGATTCTTAAAACGAGAACTATGTGCAAATTGTTTGTAAAAATGCTCTAAGTAAATAACATAAATAGCAATGGGAAGATTAAATCAGGAATAGTTTGGCTAAAACTCGAGTCCCAAATTATGATTCAATGACAAACAGATGCCTTTAAAGAGTTGAGAGGCCATAAGAAAAAATGATTCAAGGCTGAAATTTTCCCAAATTAATTCAAATTGATGGAAATAAAATTAAAATTATACCAACAAATATGACCGAAAGGTATGACAAGCTACTGAAGCCAAAGTACAATACATAAAATATAGCATCTGGGAAACCTGGAATTGACTGTCAAGGTAATCCATGTAAGTGAAACTTATTTTTGAAATATTCATTTTAGGTTTGAGCATTTAATTTATCCACTTCATCATGATACTGAAATGTGGTAACACAAAGATTAAAATCCTTATCCTAATAGTGAAAGAGTAAATTACTAACACTATCTATATTAATAATTTAGAACTGAATCTCTTAACATTTCATAAGCAATATGATGTCTCTACTCAAAGTAAAGCATCTCTTGGGTCCAATTTTTATTTTCTGATACAAGGTGTGCTTTTAGGCTGGTTTAGAGACCATAGATTCACAGCCTATTTATTTTTTATGTTCAACTAGATTCAACATTTAGCCAGAATCAAGAATCACTTTAAACTTTCTTTCAGGAAGTCTGAGAATTTCTTCTTCTGGATATTCACTTCTCTTTCTGCTTTCTTATTTTCGTACTGACACATTCTCTCTTTTAAATGATTACACTCATTGATTAACTCCTTGTTTCTTTCCTCCAGCACCAGACCTTGTTTCTCACGTTCACCATCTGCTGAAACTGGTCTTGGATGCTAATGACCATCTTATCTTTACTGTAGGCTCTGTTTTGTGTATCATCCAGTTGCTGTTGGAACATGTTTTCACTCCGGAGTTGAGATAATCTCTCCTCTAAGGATTCCTGCTTTCCAATATATTTATTCACTTTGCCTTGTTCGTTCTGATACATGTGTTCAATTTCCTGCTTTTGACACTCTGGCTTAGGTCTCTCTGGACACGTTCTAACATCAAAATCTTTTCTCTGAGAGAATCTCTCGTGTGATTCAGCTTAATTTCTAGGTTACTGAACTTACTTTTCACTCTAGAAAGTTGCTGGGAAAGCATCTCGTTGTTATCTTTCAGGTTAGCCACATCGGACTTCATTTAGTCATGCAAGTGTAACCGCTCGTCTCTTGCTCTCTGGAAGGCAAGTTCCAGGTCTCTTTTTGATGTCTGACATTGATCATGATCGTGTGAGGCAGCAGCCAGTCTAGAACGGTAAGATTCCACTTTCGTTTCCAGTCTTCATTTGCTTTCTTTTTTGTTCTCCAGCTTAGAGTTTAGCATTGTATTCTTAGCTGTCAGAGCATTAAGCTTGCTTAATATACTTAATATACTGGGATATAGTCTTTGTTAACGTTTCCTCATTCCGTTTTATTGTCTTTTGAAGATCATCATTCTTTCCTTTTACAATTTCAATGTCCTCAAAATATTTCTTTTCCTTTTCCTGGTACCGATTTTTCACTGCATCTATCTCGTCTTAGCATGGCAATTTCATCCTTCAGCATGTAGTTTCTGCACAACAGGTCTTTTGCTTCTTCACAACTATCAGAAACCTAAGTGAAACAAAGGAGACTTTTAGCTAGTACTCAATAAAGTGACATTTCATGATTTCCTCTAAAATGAAAGACTAACCTCTATGTTTATACAGTGAAAAGACTGCACCAAGTGTGTCTCCAAATGGAAAAAATAAGGTTCGATACAAATCTCAGACATTACACAAGCAGAAATATCCAAAAGTTCAAAAATTTAATTGAAGACAACGAATCCATGAAAGTAAAAAAGAAACCCCAAGAGACTTTTCAAGAAGCTCAGAACTGGAAAGGCTTTTTTTTTTAATTACAATGAACTTGGGAAAGCTTAAACCAAAGATGTATAGATCTGACTACACTTAAAAATTGCATCTGATGTGGTATATTTGTACAATGGAATACTACTACACCATAAAAAAGAATGAAATGCTATTTGTAGCAACAGGGATGTTGGACCTAGACATTACCACACTAAGTGAAGTAAGTCAGACAAAGACAAGTATTATATCATACTGCTTACATGTGGAATCTAAAAATGAACTTATTTACAAAACAGAAAGAGCTTCACAGACATAGAAAACAAACTTACAGTCACCATAGGCAAAAGGGAGGTATGGGAAGGGAGAAATTAGGATGTTGGGATTAATATATACATACTGCTGCTGCTGCTGCTAAGTTGCTTCAGTCGTGTCTGACTCTGTGCGACCTCATGGACTGTAGCCTACCAGGCTCCTCCATCCATGGGATTGTCCAGGCAAGAGTACTGGAGTGGGTTGCCATTGCCTTTTCCTAACATATACACACTAGTATATATGAAATATATGAATTGATACTTTTGAACTCTAGTGTTGGAGAAGACTCTTGAGTGTCCCTTGGACTGCAAGGAGATCCAACAAGTCCATCTTAAAGGAAATCAGTCCTGGGTGTTCACTGGAAGGACTGATGGTAAAGCTGAAACTCCAGTACTTTGGCCACCTGATGGGAAGAACTGACTCATTTGAAAAGACCCTGATGCTGGGCAAGACTGAAGGCGGGAGGAGAGGGGGACGACAGGGGATGAGATGCTTGGATGGCATCACAGACTCAATGGACATGAGTTTGAGTCAACTCCGGGAGTTGGTGATGGACAGGGAGGTCTGGCGTGCTGCAGTCCATGAGGTCACAAAGAGTCAGACATGACTGAACTGAAACTGAACTGATATATAAAATAATCAACAAGGATCAACATAAGGAACTACACTTAATATTCTACAAGAAAAATCTGAAAAGGAATATGTGTGTGTGTGTGTGTGTGTGTTAGTGTGCACGTGTGTTAGTCACTCAGCCATGTCTGACTCTTTTGAACCCCCATGGACCGTAGCCGATCAGACTCCTCTGCCCATGGAATTCTCCAGACAAGAATACTGGAGTGAGTAGTCATTTCCTTCTCCAAGGGACCTTCCCAACCCAAGGATCAAACCTAGGTCTCCTGTACTGCAGGTGGATTCTTTACAGTATGAGCCAGCAGGGAAGCCCTATATATATATATATATATATATATATATATATATAGCTGAATCACTGTGCTGAATACCTGAAACAACACAATACTGTAAATCGACTATAATTCAATAAACAACACTACTTGCTAGCTTTAAAAACACTGCATCTGATATCTAACCTATACAGCTACCTCACAGTAAGAGCCTTAGCCCTATATATATTTAAACAGACTAAATTTCATAAAAAAAAAAAACTTTTCTGAGACTATGCTATCTTTCTAACATTTTAACAATTAGAAGAATTATCCCTCTTGATAACTGTACTAAGCACTTCTACAAATATCAATTAACTCATTAGCTATAATTCTGGAAAGGAAGAAGTTAAAAATATAAATAAGCTGCAGGCTTTTCACCAGGTCTTCTCACTCTAGTAGGCCTCTTACATCAAACCACAGTTACTTCTCTAGTACAAACATACAAAGTAAGCCTCTTATTTCACTCATGGTACACATGCTAATGATAAATAAGGTAAAATGTAGAGAGCTCTTCTTAGAAAATCATGAGATTATTTGCTACAGCAATAACTTTCATTCTCTCTTCATAATGTTTAAAACAGTAAGATGGGGGAAATACAATGAAAAACACAATAATCATCACTAATATATATTATGGCATATCTATCACTGTTTTCAAAAGTTCCCTGTACGGAAACAGGGCACTCACAGAGTGCTCATTTTCTCACAAGTAGAAGAATGACATCCAAAATGTGGCTTCTGAACGGCCTATAGTTTCCTCCTTACCATCAGGGAAGTGATAAAGTAACCTAGTGATCTTTCGAGGAAACAACATCACTACCAACAACCAGAACATCTACTGTCAGTAGCAAAAGTTTGTTTTCTTTAGAGGGGGAGGGGGGACTTTTATAAGTTTTTTCTATAGAAACAACTTTTTAAGGTGTTCAAAAGTGTTTTAACAACTGATGGCACAGTGTTTACAAATTGAAAACCTGTAAATGATGTAGAAAGGTCGTTGATAGGGTATTGGTTAAAGAAATGACAGCAGAGCCAAGAACAGACTCCGATTTAGACACTGAAGATGATGACGTGCATGGAGTGACCGACACGTTCACTCCAAAGCAGAGGGACTTGGTCGGGTAGCACAGTCGATGGTGGACCACACACGGTCTTCCTTGCCTAAACCACAATCAGGGTGCCAGCTCTTCCAAGACAGTTGCAAAAACTTTGAGATCAATTCCTATGGAAAATATTAAAGGCCTCTCCTTGGATGAGGCCATCATGTGTCACTACCTATCTGCAGCAGACAAACAGATTTGAATTACAAATATTACTTTATCCAACAGATGGAAAATGTTGCCCTCCTCAAAACATAGATATATAGGCTTTCAAAACCCTCTACACTTTCTATGATGTATAGTGTTGGTTTTTAAAATATATACATACACAGAGACATATACACATCTTTGAAAATGACTATAGAAAATACCTCAGAGTTCATTTCCTTATTAGCCCTTTCTATTTCCTTTTGTTTGGCAAGGTGATTGGCCAGAATTCCATCCCATAACATTCTGCCATTCCATTCTCGAGAAAGCTGCTTCTGAGTGTCATTTCGTGCTTCTATAACCTGGAGAGACATTATATGAAGTTTGGGGTCTATATCATTAAAAAAAAAAAAAAGTTAAAAGCTTAGGAGAAGAATTTAAAATGAAAAAAACTGTTTAAAGGAAGTAGGCTTTTTAAGCACAAGGATCTGTATTCCCACATGAATAACTCAGATCTTAATTTAAATGCCTGCTAAATTTATCACAGAGCAAAAACATAGGCAGACATAGTATTGTGAAGGAAAATTTCTTTACAAAGCACTTAGCTAGTTTCTTCACAGTGTCAACGCAAGTTAGCCTATATTTTAACACAAGAAAGCCAAAATTAATACATGGATTGGAATTAAGAATATTACTTTGCCTAATGTATCAAAAATGCCAACCATTATGTTAATGATTCAGCTTGATTTATGTCCATTCCTCCACTCAGTAAACATACACAGAGCATCTATGAGAAGCCAAGAATGGCAAGAAATTAATAACTTAAGCTCTAAATGTCACCATTCATACTTTAGATAACAATTTTGTTCTAAACCTAAAAATACATATTAAATTAAAGGGATACTATAAATAATATTGACGAAATAGTGTCAGAAATTTGAAAATTTCACCAAAGAATGCCCTACCTGATTCAGATCATTTCTCACAGTCTTCAGTTCCATATCTAGTTCTCTGAGAGTGAGTTCAAGTTGCTGTTTCATTTCAACTTTTTTACTATATTGGTCTTCTTTTCTTCTTAACTGCTCCCTAATATTTTCATACAACATATCAGCATTTCTTCTCTGCTCTCCTTCTTGCTTTAAGGTCAATCTGCAAAACTCATACAGCTCTTCTTAGAAAATCATGAGATTATCCACTGCTACAATAACTTTCTCTACATAATGTTTAAAATAGTAAAATAGGGGAAAATACAATGAAAAACCTTAATAATTTCACAGTTTTCATGCTGAGGGTTAAGAATAAAACTGCATCCATTTTTTTTTTTTTCTGTCTTGAGAAAAATGACTACTGTATACATCTGTGCATGGGAATGTAAAGTAATATAAACTTCAAATATAGATCAAAGATCTTTTTTAAGTTCTCATACTTTGACCAAATAATACGATATTATTAAAGAAAATGTATTCAAAATAATTAGAAAGGTAGAAATGAATTTATAGAAAAACATTTCATGTCATATTAAATATAATACAGAAAAGTGAAAAACAACCGAAAGTCAATTTGCTAAATAATTAATAAGGTTTCCATTATGGTGGACTTCTGTACGGTCATGAAAATGATGATTTGGAAAAACATACATTAAGTTATTAGAAGCACTCACTGTTAACAACCTGCTATATTATTTCCAAGAATTTCACACTCCACAATACTAGTAACACTTTCTCCTCTGTAAAATCCTAGAGGATAAGCTAGTCCTTATAACACTTCTATGTCTCTGCAGTATTAAAGGAAACAATAGTTCAAATATTTCTCTAAAAGCGAGATGTACAGTACTTCAAGCTGCCGAGCTCTCGTTCCCACTCCACTTTCTGATGCTCAACTGTGATTTCACTTCTTTGGTTTCTGACAGCTCTTTCTGTAGCCCACAAACCTTACTTTCCATTTTTTTAATCTTTCCTCTAAGCAGTTCACAGTGGCTTTTTTTTAAGTTCCACTAATTTTTCATACGAAAGAATCGTATCCTGGATTTTCAACAAGCTAACAGAATCTGCATAATGAAGAAAACAAAGATAAAAACAACAACAAACAAAAATTTATGTGAGTAAGTTTTGAGTACAAAGGACTGTGCCTTTCACGTTCACGCATCCACACATTGAACAAATATTAATTCTCTATAATGTGGAAGACATTATTCTAAGCTCTGCAGATGAAACAGACTCCCCTGGCTCTTGTTTAGCTTCAAGTCTAGTAGAAGAGAAAGATAAATAAAATAATTATGAACTCAGAAGGATATTATAAGAAAAGAGAGTTCTATGATCACATAATAGAACTTGACATAGATTGGGTCCAGGAAAGATTTCCCTGGGGAAGAGATGTCACACTGAGAAATGAAGGATGAGCAGGAAGTAGTAAGTACAGTAGGAAGAACAACATTGTGGACAGTCTCCAGCTGCCATATGTTTTTAACCAAGACAGAGTGAACAGCTACTGATTTACCTTCCTGAGTGAAGTGAGCAAAAACGACACCGACAAAATACATTAAACAATGATTTTCATGACAAAGGACTTCAGGGAATGAAAGACAATGATCCTGGAAACACTTGGGGTTAGCCTAAGGAATGCCCCAGCTCACTGCCTTGAGAGAATTTCCAGGCCCCAACATGAGGAGAAGGAATGGAAGCTGAGTCAGCCAGACTCCCTGACAGGAGGTGATGAAGCTGACAGTCCGGTGAAACCAAAGTGGGCAGAGATCACAGATCAGAACCACAGAGAGGAGAGAGTGGAACAGAGAGAAAAAGGACCCTGGAGATCTGAGGAGGAGCCCCTCGGGTACTCAGCAGAGGAACAAACAGCGCCCATCTGGGAAAAACCACCTGAGACCAGGGAGAAACCATCTGAAAAGACTATAGGAACCTGTGACTGGTGCTCACTCAGTCCCAGGAATTCTATCTAATCTCATGAGCCAGGCTGGAAAAACTTCTCCTTACAGTAGAATGAACAGGGTAGTCAGTAAGGTCTTGCCTTCGAGGGAGGAAATAATCAGCCCTAGCCCCCGGGTCCCTCTGGATGCACGTATTAAATCACAAGAAGCAAGAGCACAGAAGGATCTCTGGAAAACTCTCAATATTTGGAAACTAAATCACACGGATCTAAATAACCCTTGGATAAAAGAGGTAATGAAAAGAAGAATTACAAAGTATTTTGAACTGAATGAAAATGAAAATGTAAGACCAGCAGACATTTTAGGAAATTGACACCCTGATGCTAAAATTCATGTAGAAAGAAGGGTAAAAAATAAAACAAGGTGAAGCTAGACAATTGTGACCTTTAACCATGAAGCAAAGAGAAGTAACAGTTGGGCTTTAAGCAAAAGGGTAACATGATGAGATCTGAATTTTTAAAAATAGATAATCATTATAGTTGCTGTGTGGATTGAGGTTCCAGGAGGTAGAATGGGAGGGAAAGAAGTTCTGAGATTATTTCAGTTATTCCAGGAGGAAAGTGATGCTAACCTGACCTTGGGTGAGGGCACAGGAAAGAAGAGTCAACAGAAGGTACAGTGAGTGAGAATGATCATAGGCCTGTGGTGCAGAGTATACACTCATGTTCATGTTCTTTTAATACAGAACCTATTTCTGAGATGCCCAGCACTGTAACATATCCCTGGCTCTAGAGCAGTACTAGACATATATTACTACTACACCATACACAAACAGGCTTTGTATTTATATTTACACTGCAGTCCTACCTTTACACCCTGTGTCAAGTTGTTCAATTAACAACATGGAATTCTTATAGTAAAGCAACTCACCATCCTCGGAAGCTGTTTCAGATGACTGAGTTAAGTCATCACGGTCATCCACAGAATTAATTTGTTCTTTGACCTACACATAAATAATACTATTTCATAATGTCCTTAAAATATTTATAGAACATACTAATTGTACAAAGGTGATAAACATCTCTTCATTAAAGCAAAAACAGACACTTTTTAAAAGGACAGATTTTTTTATCAAAAGGATAACTTTATCAATAGTGTTTCTAAATTAAGTTGTCAAAGTATATGTCTCTACAACAAAGGAAGATTTTATATTTTGCTACTCTTCCTTTTACAAAGTATTTTTTACTAGGAAAATATTTTTTATAGTTAACTTTTTGACTATACCTTGTTATTTTCATTAGATGTTTTCTTTGCAGGCCTGAAAAAACAAATGATTCTTTTCAGACTAATATTAAATACTTAAAAATACAAATACCTAAACTTTGTTTTTTATATAAAATCTTTGCATTTGCATTGGTAAGTAATTTTTATAAAAGGATTAAAACAATAAAGAAGAGTAACATTAAAGGACAAACAAAATACATTTATAATACTAATAAAACATTTAATTTAGATCAAAGAAAAGGAAAAACACAACATTACTTGCATTATGTGAAGGGAACCAGTATACCAGGATTTCTTGCAGTTGTTATTTTCAATAAGAACTATGTTTTGCAGCAATAAAACCTATCTGGGATGTATTCCTTAAGTCCTTATAAGAAAGAAACCCATTTTTAATAACCATGATATTAGCCTTCTGAGGACTTCCTATGCAACTGCTATGCATTATTATAAGCACTTTATATGTCTTAATGGCATTTTAATCCTCACAAACTTTCTGGGAAGTAGGGAATACATTAGGTCCTCTACAAAGGAAGAAACGGAGCACAGAAAGGCTGAGTAAGTTGCCCAAGCCCACACAGCAGATCACCAACAGATCCAGAGTTCAAACTCAGGAATCTGGCTTCAACACTGCGGTTCGAAAATATGCAGAGAAAGTAATATTTAAATAAGTCTTCTTAAGGAATATGATAGCAAATGAATCTATATTATTATTCCATGTCCAGTTATAACTATAAATAATACTTTCTGAATCTTAACACGTTTCTCAAAAAATAAAAAGACTTTAGAGGTAGGCAATATTGGAAATCTACTTTCACTAAACACTTGCTTTTGTAAAGAAATTTATCAGTAGGCCTTCATTTAGCCATTCTGCTGTTTATTCATGAATCTGATATACACTTATTGAATACACAATATGTGTTAATAACACTCTTACTATGGGAAGCATAATTTTTCTAATTTAGAACTTTATAAACCAAAATTAATAATTTGTGAAAGATTGTTAGTTTTTTTTTCTGTTGAATATAAACAAAATTTTTCCCTTTTCCTTAGAATCTATAAACAACTATTACGTTGATATGATGTAATGTTTAAGAGTACCTTACAAAATCATAGCTACTCACGATGTTACTATCAACTAGAATCATCTAGGAATGATCAAATCCTATTCAGCATAGCCTAAGTGTTAGTAAGTTCATGATTATATAATTTTTTAAAATCTATGTAGGATAGAATTAACTGAACTAATCATCTACACATACAATTACATAGGAATATTACACTTCAGAACCAACAAACAAGCCCTTACCATAAAACTATATATAACAGAAGTATTATGTACAATTAGTTTACTGTAATAGTTTAAAGATAATGTCATATAATCAATAAGCTTTCTAATATTGGAAATGCAAACAAGATTAACTCAATAAACATGTCCTCTTCTGGCTCATTTCTAGCAGCACACATACTCTAAAAGCTCCCATCTTAACATAAAACAAGAAACTCCTTTGAACTCCACATTCCTCTTCAGTTACCATCTAGTTCTCTATTGCCTGTCCCAGCAAATATTCCATACAGGGCTGTTTATATGTATTCACTACAGACCAGCTTTCAAGGAGACTATTTACTGAAATGATTTCTGGCCAAAGGCACTGGTCCTCACTTTAATCTTTCAGCAGTGTTTTCCACTATAGTTGAGGAATCTCTTGTTTTGGCCTGTACACTATATTATGTTGCTCCATTTCCAGAAGTATTCAGTGCTTATTTCTTCCTCTAGAAATAAAAAATTTGTAGATATTACCTGTCATCATCCTGATCCACTTCACTTAAAATGCCGTCATTATTAACACGCAGCAGACCACCAGTCAGTGAATCGGTCTTTTCAAATATTGTTGCAATCACACGTTCTTCTGGTGTCCATTTGCTATTGTCCTTTTTCTTTACTTCCTTTCTATACATGCCAGGATTGCTACTTTAAAAAATTTCAAAAAAAGCCAATGTTTTCTAATAATTCAACTGAATAAAAAAAGCAATTCTTGTAAAATTCCTACTCTTACCCATCTTAAATCATTGATTAATTCACAAAATAGTTATTAAGTACCAACCATAGGCAAGAAAACACAAATTCTTGCCTCAAAGACAGATATACAATTATGATATGATGTGATATGTAAGAGTTGATATATGAAAGTTATCAGTGAAATAAAGAAGGCTTTACAGAAGAAGTGAAGAGAGAAGGTTAAAAGGAAAAAAAAAAGGGAGAAAATCATTCTACTTGGAGATTAGAATACAGAGCACAAAGATCAGGCACGTGGCATCTAGGCTGTTTCCTAGGAACCTGGAAGGAAAAGTACGAAGCACATGAAAGAAAGCAGAGAGGTGCATCTTTGGAAAGACACTGGGAAGAACCTCAAGGGCTACACTGGAAACCTAGAGTTCACTGCCTAAACACAATGACTCTTACCCATGGGAGTCATAATTAGATTTACACTATATTTTCTGTTTTGCTTTTAAATACAATAATGCTTAATTTAGGGATTTCCCTGATGGTCCAGTACTTAGGAGTCTGCCTGCCAATGAGGGGACAGTGGTTCAGTCCCTGGTCCAGGAAGATCCCACATGTCACGGGGCAACTAAACCCATGCTGCACAACTACTGAAGCCAGCACCCTAGAGCCCATGCTTGGCATCAACAGAAGCCACCACAATGAGAAGCTCAAGCACTGCAGCAGCAAAGAACCAGAGCAGCCAAAAAGAAAAAAAAAAAAAAAAAGTAACGCTTAATTTGGGTCACTTTTTAAATGACATGTGGCACATATACCATGAAAGAAAAAATCAAGGAAATATTTGGTGGTGGAGGGGTAGTGAGGCAGTTTACTTTTAAACCACCCACATGATGCAGTGATTTCAGCATTATGGATGAAAGACCAGTACCTCATCAGTTCCCCTGCCACCAACAACAATTTGGCTTCCATCCATGGACATACTCAAAATGATATGATAAAAAAAAAAAAAACCTGCCAACCAAGAATACTCTATCCAGAAAAGTTATGTTCCAGAAATGAAGGAGAAATAAAAACTTTCCCAGAAAAACCAGAGCTGAGGGAGTTCCTCACCACTAAACCTGTCTCATAAGAAATGCTCAAAGAAGTGCTCAAACTGAAATGAAAAAACGTTAAGTAGTGACATAAAATATATTTAAATATACCACACACTGGTAAAGGCAAGTAGGCAGTCAAATTCAGCATACTCTAATACTGTAATATGGTGGTATGTTAAGAAATTGACTTTAGTATTATGTCTAAAGGACAAAAAAATAAAAATAACTATATCCCTGGCAAAATGTATTCTTGCCTGCCAAATCCCATGGATGGAGGAGCCTGGTAGGCTGCAGTCCATGGGGTCGGGAAGAGTTGGACATGACTGAGCGACTTCACTTTCACTTTCCACTTTCATGCATTGGAGAAGGAAATGGCAACCCACTCCAGTGTTCTTGCCTGGAGAATCCCAGGGACGGGGGAGCCTGGTGGGCTGCCATCTCTGGGGTCACACAGAGTCAGACACGACTGAAGCGACTTAGCAGCAACAGCAGCAAAATGTAAAATGTGATCATCACAACCATTAGCTCAGTTCAGTTCAGTTCAGCTCAGTTTAGTCACTCAGTCATATCCGACTCTGTGCGACCCCATGGACTGCAGCACGCCAGCCCTCCCTGTCCATCACCAACTCCCGGAGTTTACCCAAACTCATGTCCATTGAGTCAGTGATGCCATCCAACCATTTCCTCCTCTGTCGTCCCCTTCTCCTCCTGCCCTCAATCTTTCCCAGCATCAGGGTCTTTTCCAATGAGTCAGCTCTTTGCCTCAGGTGGCCAAAGTATTGGAGTTTCAGCTTCAACATCAGTCCTTCCAATTAACACCCAGGACTGATCTCCTTTAGGATGGACTTGTTGGATCTCCTTGCAGCCCAAGGGACTCTCAAGAGTCTTCTCCAACACCACAGTTCAAAAGTATCAATTCTTTAGCGCTCAGCTTTCTTTATAGTCCAACTCTCACATCCAAACTTATTTCACAGAAAAATAACAAATGACCTGCTGTTAAATAGGCTTACCTATCAGAACCTTCATTCTCCATAGCAGCAAACTCCTGATTGCTGTTTCCTCCACTCTTTGTCTGCTTAATCAATCCACTCTCATCAGCAGTATCACATACATTGTCTGATACTTCCACTTCACTACTTTTGTGCTTCTTCTTTTCTTCTTCAACCTTTAATGAAAGTTTGATACTAAGAAATTCTTTTACTTAATTATAAACATCTTTTTTTTGTTGTTTTCATTAATTTTATTATTTGACTCAGGGTTTGTCCTGATTTTAAGTGATAAAAAAAATCTTTTTGTGCTTACTTTATCACTAACAAGTCACTGAAATATTTGTAAATCCTATTTCTTCTTGTTTGATGAAAAGAAACAAAATTCCCAAAATTTCAAAAAAGGCTTTCTTAAGATGATGCAATTATTCATCCCTAGTCTTCCCCATCTAACTGGCAGAGATAGAGAAATAAAAGGACAAAACACACAAAATCTGTCCTCTTCAGTCTTTACCACCTGGATTTTCCACTAAACAGCCAGATTTAGAGGATGTGACACCTTAGTGCCTCAAAAACACTAAAGCTATTCTTTCCCCATGGCCTTTTACATTTCTTTGTTCATTTGGATCCAGGCTATATATAACAAAAAAGTGATGGTGTTCACTAAAATATATGAACCAAAGTTTACCAAAACACAAGGAGCAGAGTGAAACGGATGAGTTGTTAGTGTGGAATTCTGGAATATAAATAATGCTTCCCAATTTCACATTCAATAACCATCAAACTTTATAGCTAGAGGATATAGAAATAATTACCTATTGTAGCCCCACTATTTACCAGAAATAGGAGCAAAACCAAGAAAGTTTAAATGATTTTTTTTTCAAATTAACTTATTTTTTAATTGAAATTGCTTTACCAAATTTTGTTTTCTGTCAAACCTCAACATAAATCAGCCAAAGTTATACATATATCCCCTGCCTTTTGAACGTCCCTCCCATCTCCCCCCATCCCACCCCTATAGGTTGATACAGAGCCCCTGTTTGAGTTTTCTGAGCCATACAGCAAACTCCGGTTGGCTATCTTTTTACATATGGTAATGTAAGTTTCCATGTTACTCTTTCCATGTTACATCTCACCCTCTCTTCCCCTCACCCCAAGTCCATAAGTTTATTCTCTATGTCTGATTCTCTACTGCTGCCCTGTAAATAAATTCTTCAGTGCCATTTTCCTAGATTCCATATATGTGTTATAATACGATATTTATCTTTCTCTTTCTGACTTACTTCACTCTATATAATAGGTTCTAGGTTCACCCAGCTCATTAGAACTGACTCAAGTGCATACCTTTTTATGGCTGAGTAATATTCCATTGTGTATATGAACTGCAACTTCTTTATCCATTCATCTGTTGATGGACATCTAGGTTGCTTCCATGTTCTAACTATTGCAACAGTGCTGCAATGAATTATGGGATACATGTGTCTTTTTCAATTTTGGTTTCCTCAGGGTATATGCCTGCTGCTGCTGCTGCTAAGCTGCTTCAGTCGTGTCCGACTCTGTGCGACCCCATAGACAGCAGCCTACCAGGCTCCCCTGTCCTTGGGATTCTCCAGGCAAGAACACTAGAGTGGGTTGCCATTTCCTTCTCCAATGCATGAAAGTGAAAAGTGAAAGTGAAGTCACTCAGTCGTGTCCGACTCTTAGCAACCCCATGGACTGCAGCCTACCAGGCTCCTCTGTCCATGGGATTTTCCAGGCAAAAGTACTGGAGTGGGGTGCCATTGCCTAGGAGTGGGATTGCTGGGTCTTATGGTAGTTTTAGTCCTAGTTTTTTAAGGAATCTCCATACAGTCTTCCATAATGACTGGATCAATTTACATTCCCACCAACAGTGTAAGAGCATTCCCTTTTCTCCACACCCTCTCCAGCATTCATTGCTTGTAGACTTTTTGATGATGGCCATTCTGACTGGTGTAAGGTTATATCTCATGGTAGTTTTTATCTGTATTTCTCTAATAATGAGCGATATTGAGCATCTTTTCATGTGTTTGTTAGCCATCTGTATGTCATCTTTGAAGAAATGTCTATTTAGGTCTTTTTCCCACCTTTTGATTGGACTGTTTTTCTGGTATTGAGTTGTATGAGCTGCTTGTATATTTTGGAAATTAATCCTTTGTCAGTTGTTTCATTTGCTATTATTTTCTCCCATTCTGAGTGCTGTCTTTTCACCTTGCTTATAGTTTCCTTTGCTGTGCAAAAGCTTTTAAGTTTAACCAGGTCCCACTTGTTTACTTTATTTACAGGTCCCACTTTATTTACATTACTGTAGGAGGTGGGTCACAGAGGATGTAGCTTTGATTTATGTCATCGAGTGTTCTGCCTATGTTTTCCTCTAAGAGTTTTATAGTTTCTAGTCTTACATTTAGGTCTTTAATCCATTTTAATCCAATCAAGCTGGAGAAATCAACCTTCTTGACCAGATTATATGACAAAGCTACAGTCATAAAGAAAGTATGGTACTGGCACAAAAACAGAAATATAGACCAATGGAACAAGACTGAAAGCCCAGAAATAAACCCATGCACCTATGGGTACCTTATTTTTGACAAAGGAGGCAAAAATATACAATGGGGCAAAGACAGCCTCTTCAATAAATGGTGCTGGGAAAACTGGACAGCTACATGTAAAAGAATGAAATGAGAACCCTTCTTAACATCATACACAAAAATAAACTAAATGATTTCTTCAAAGCCCCTAAGGTGGCATTCCCTAGCATTTTATGGCACCAAAAGAGATGATAAAATTCTGTAACTTGAATCTCATAAATTACCAAATGAATTTATAAAATGAATAGGTAAGTTAAATGGAGAAGGTGATGGCAACTCATTCCAGTACTCTTGCCTGGAAAATCCCATGGATGGAGGAGCCTGTTAGGCTGCAGTCCATGGGGTCACTAAGAGTCGGACACGACTGAGCGACTTCACTTTCACTTTTCACTTTCATGCATCGGAGAAGGAAATGGCAACCCACTCCAGTGTTCTTGCCTGGAGAATCCCAGGGACGGGGGAGCCTGGTGGGCTGCTGTCTATGGGGTCGCACAGAGTCGGACATGACTGAAGCGACTTAGCAGCAGCAGCAGATAAGTTAAAAGCATGACTTTACCCAAGTAATTTAATGTCTTAGCTGGGGATAGGGCTGATCTCCTTTTTCTTTTAAAGGACAATACCTACAGATTTTTGTCTGTTGTTAAAACTCAGTCAAGGCACCTCTTACACAAAAGAGCAAACAAGCAAACAAAGAAATTTAAAAATATATTACTGGAAGGAAGAAAAATCTCACAGCATCTCAAAACTCAGTTTTCTCCTTTGGAGATAAATATTTAATTTTCGGGGGGTGGGAGTTTATACTACTTATGTGACAAAATCACATGTGTCAAAACTTACTACATTTTAGTAAACAACATAATGGAAAAGTCTGTCTCAAAAGAAACATCTTCAAGTGATGATTAAAGAATATGTGGGAGTACATGTGAAAGTTAAAGTGAAAGCCACTCAGTTGTGTCCGACTCTTTGCAACCCTATGGACTATACAGACCATGGAGTTCCCCAGGCCAGAATATTGGAGTGGATAGTCTTTACTTTCTCTAGGGGATCTTCCCAACCCAGGAATCGAGCCTAGGTCTCTTGCATTGCAGACAAATTCTTTACCAGCTGAGCCACAAGGGAAGCCTTATACATGTACGGGGAAGGGAGTACATGTATTTGTTATTAATTTTTTAATTTGTTTTGTATTGTTTATTCTATTCTTTATTTTATGTTTATTGTTATTAAATTTGTTATTAAATACATAAAGGGAAGGGAGTACATGTATTTGTCATTAAAAATATCCTGAAGTGTCCATGTTGGAAATCTAAAATTTATTAAAATTTAACTCTTAAACTTCTTAATCTATGCTTAGCTACTCACAAATCACTGGATCATGAGGAAGAAATGAAAAATAACTTGCCTTAGCCTAAAATAGGGGAAAAACATGAACTCACAAACCCAATTTTATCACTGTTTGAATTAATTCATATATGTTAAATCTACCAAAAATTAATTAGATAATTTTTAATGTTATAAAGGCTTCCTCACTTAAAAATATTTCACCTCACTAAACCTTAAATAGGGAATCCCTATAGTACATTTGTAAGATTTTTTTTTAAGGACCAATACGTGCAAAACAGACAAACTTTACATTACTAGGAGCCAAAATCAAATTAACAACAATCAGAAAGAGGAACAAATCCCTAAATTTTAATGCAAATTATATTTTATGATAGTGTTATTCATCAACACATATTACCTGCTTACATTCACTTATGTGTATGCTCAGTCATGTCTGATTCTTTCCATCCCTAAGGACTGTAGCCCACCAGGCTCCTCTGTCCATGGGGATTCTCCAGGCAAGAATCCTAGAGTAGGTTGCCATGCCCTCCTCCAGGGGATCTTCCCAACCCAGGGATTAAACCTAGGTCTCGCACATTACAGGTGGATTCTTTACCATCTGAGCCACCAGGGAAGCCCAACAATACTGAAGTGGGTAGCTGAACCCTTCTCCAGTGGAATTTCCTGACCCAGGAAATGAACTGGGGTCTCCTGCATTGCAGGTGGATTCTTTACCAGCTGAGCTACCAAGGAAGCCCCTACATTCAGTTATATTATATTCTAATATCTACCAATGAAAGTGGATAAAGCATTTTTAGTAGTATTTACTGATTTCTCACCCCAAAATGAGATAAATTAAAAAGTTATTATTTGTGCCCTAACAACAAAGGTCCAATCTGGAAGCTTCGATTCTCTTAATAGGTAACTGGATTGATTCTATGACCCCACTCTCTCCCTGAATGTACATCCCTAATCAATTACGCCAAGATCACAGACAGAATGAATCTTTCA
The DNA here is from genome assembly GCF_019923935.1 of Bubalus bubalis. Lineage (NCBI taxonomy): Eukaryota > Metazoa > Chordata > Mammalia > Artiodactyla > Bovidae > Bubalus > Bubalus bubalis. Next base: position 171,018 of record NC_059177.1, read on the forward strand.
TCTTGGCATCACTGACTGGTAATTTCAATGGAAAACCCTGAACCACTGGGAATGATTTCTCTCTCCATGTATCTAGGTCCGGGATCATCATTGTCATATTGTTCATAATTTCAACTGTTTACTCTTACAATTCAGTATTTGATATCACCTTCATAATCATGTAATGAAGTTATAAAAATGGAAGAAGTAAACAATAGTCAGGAAAATTTTTTCCCTCAATTCCAAAAACAAACTATAAACAGATTCTAAAAATATTTGAAATTTTATAATTAAGGTGCTATAAAAACTATTAAATTTTTATCTATTGATTAAATTTTGAAAGGTAATTTTATTTGTCATGACCTTTGTTACACACTGTATTATGCTGTTGAAGCACAGGAAACAGTATTAAACCAGAAATTTAAATTTACATTTTTACATACCTGGGAATGGTTGTTTTCATCTCCAACAGGTTTTTCCTCTTCTTCCTCTGATGTCATTTCTAAGTCTAGTTCTGCTGACAAATCTGTATGTTTAGTTAAAATTACTTAGAATATTTAGATAAAAGACATAATCTTTATTTAAAACATAGATTTAAAACACTGTATCAAATGACATCTTAAATCAATCTTAATCTTCAGCTGAATATTTACTTCCTTAAGAAATACTTCCAATGATCTAAAATTTCAACTAACAATTTGGAAAATACCAGATGTCACCAGGATACAGGCACACAAACAGCTCAAAGATTCATTCACAAAATCATCCAAACATCAATGAACAAAACAATCAGAAACCAAACAAAATTTCAAAATACAGGACAGACATATAAAGTCACAATACATTCTCTTCTCTACTTCATAACATTACCTTTTTAACAACATGCCAAGCTTTAATTGCAACATTATTCATGGTTTACAAAATTCCTTATTTTTTTATACTTTTATCAATTCCTTAATCTGAAATGCTACCCTGTACTCTTCCTGACAAATAACTTTTCATCTTTTAAGACTCAACCTGCTTTGTGAAGTTGTCCTTGATTACAGCTATCTTTTCTCAGATAAACAGGTATCCCTTTCCTTGTAGCTACCTTAGAACTTTATAGATTTTTCTAGTGTATCTTCATCACCTGAATTGTAAATTATTTTTTCACATGCCTATCTTCTTGGCTCCTAAACTGCACAGGACAAGCTCTTAAAAATCACTTTTGTATAAATAGTCCTTATTTATTTTATTCAATAATTATTTATCAGCTTTCTGCTCTGTACTAGACACTGGAGTTTAAAGAAAATGTAGATAAAAGATGTCAGGGAATGCTTTTCTAGAGATAATGCCTGAGAGGAGACTTACACAGTCCAAGGGAAGGAGAGGGAAGGCATGCAAGGCTGTAACAAGACAGGGAGAGAAGCACACACACAACAGGGTAAATATCTGTCGAAAGTACAGAGACAGGTCAGGAGGGCATCACAAGCAATTCAGAATTCCATAGCAAAAGACAGAAAGGGCGAGAGATGAAGTGTCAGGCAGAAGTCAGATTAGGAAAGCCTCACGTGTCACTTTATGATGCTTGGAGATTAATGTGATTTGAAAAGTGGTTCACAGTCACACTTGCTTTTGAGAGAGGTGACTCTAAATGCTACAAGAGGAATGAATTTGAAGGGCATACAAATAAATGGAGGGAGATGAATCTGAAGGCATTATTAATGGAAGAAAACAAAGGTGATGCAGGCCTGGACTGGGGGAGCATTTCCAGAAATATTTAGGATATAATATTATCTGAGTCCAGTATAGAATAAATCATTATGAAATGAATAAATGTACAAATCCGGGGGCCCTGAAGGAGTAGACTCTGCTGGTTACTTTCTAAAAGGTATCGACTGAGATGAGAAATGATCTACATGAACAGTCTGAAGTTGCTTCTATTTATTTTGTAGTTTCCCTATTTCCCATCTTCCTCTGTTGAAGGGACTGGATAGATTTTATCTGAATTTGTGTTTTGTGGACATACGAAGCTAATGGACAAACAAGAGCAAACAAGTCACTTCTATAGATTAAAAGAAACAAAACACTGAGTTTATAGCTTGTAGTCACTATTCTAGGAAATAACTGAGAATCTTTTGTAAATGCAAAGTTAACCCTATAGGTGAGGATAGAAAAGAAAAAACTAGGAGTGAAAAAAAGAAACAGTATATATTTCTTACTATAGCTCTGACAATATGACTGATTAAAGGTGCTAAATTAATTAGTATTTATGGACAACACATATTAGACATGGTTACTCAATAGACTGGGCATCCTAGTAGAATCAGAATTGACTTTCTATATACAGCTTTTAATGATACAGCACTCCTTCAATATTGCTATGAAGTTACATTTTGAGAAGGCAATCTCTAGTTGTCTACTGAGGTCTCCCAACTAGTCCCAGAGTTCTAAATATAATCCTGCTACCCACTCTCAGGTGTATGCTAAATACTAAGCTAAACAAACTTACTTTCTCCTAACTCTCGCTGTATTTATTGTATTACTATGGTCAGAGGGATAATGCAAACACCTTGATAAGAGGTATTGCTTGGCTGTAGGTTGCATAAAAGGAGTCAGCACAAGGTAGGTTTTGCCACAAAATCTAATTTGGAACCGTCAGAATAATGGTTAGGCCATGCCCAGGTGGCCCACAGCTGAGTGCCCTGGGCTTCTGCATTACCTTGTTTGCTTTTTCTGTTTTCTGGCAGCTGAAACTGGCACAGCTCATTGAGCGTGTAATTCCCCAGAAACACCACTCCAATAGTCATCTTTTATCTATTACCATCACCTGTCCAAATTCTGTGGATGCTGACTGATTTTTGGTCATTGATTGTGACACCAGTGGACACTGATCAACTTTCAAATGCCCCGCTCTTTGATAAGTCTCATTATTGCGGCTCAAACTAGGAGAATCAGAATCTGAAAAATCTGAAAACAGTTTCCATTTATTAGAATGTAAGTAAGAATACTGCTCTAACTAACTTCTACAGTCTTTCTTCAGAGAATCAGTTCCATGTCCTCCTCTCCCCTCACTCACTAGTCCTTCAGAGCTTATTATATCTTACACTCCACTGCCATTCATGAAGAGACGTTAACTAGTGTCTCATTTTTTCTACTTGCTAATTTTCTAGTATTACTTACTTTAATTCACTCAATCTCTATTACATATTCTGTATTCGATAAGAACTTTATTAATTATTTTTCTTCAACATACAAATATTTTATTAACAAAATGTATGGCATTTATTTTACATTTAATTATGCATGACAATATTGTGTGTTCTAGAGACCATGGTTTTAAAAACACTTTTAATGAATGATACTACCTTAATTAATGGTACAAACCAAGACATGTATTAAAAAGCAAAGACATCACTTTGCCGACAAAGGTCTGTACAGTCAAAGCTATGGTTTTTGCAGTAGTTACAGAGGGATGTGAGAGTTGGACCGTAAAGAAGGCTGAGTGCCAAAGAAATGATGCTTTCAAATTGTGGTGCTACAGAAGACTCTTGAGAGTCCCTGGAGAGCAAAGAGACCAAACCAGTCAATCCTAAGGGAAATGAACCCTGAATACACACTGGAAGGACTGATGCTGAAACTGGAGCTCCAATACTTTGGGCACCTGATTGATGTGAAGAGCCAACTCACTGGAAAAGACCCTGATGCTGGAAAATATTGAGGGGAGGAGAAGGAGACAGCAGAGGGTGAGATGGTTGGATAGCATCACTCATTCAGTTGACATGACTAGGCAAACTCGGAGAGATGGTGAGGGACAGGGAGGCCTGGTGTGCTAAAGTCCATAGGGTCACAAAGAGATGGATACGATTTAGCAACTGAACATCACCAACAGCAACTACTTTAATTACAAAGAGACAGCCTTTTTTCAGTGTATCAGTGTCTTCAGAACCCATCTTTTAAGCCTTGGATAAACATCATAAACATATAAGAAATGATAGGCTTGTGTGCGGCTAATTGTTTCCACGTGAAAATAGGATGTCGAGGACAACACTGGATCTAAAGAGCACAGAGCACCATGAGACAAGAATGAATACAACACAAAAATATTTGCTTCAAAAAAAAAAAAGCTGTCAGGTCCAAATTTCTTAAGAGAAGTCAAAGGAACAAGCAAGAAATGTATAAGTGAAACTTTAAACCCCATTTCAACTCAAGGCCCCCTTTATCATTTCACATCTAACCACTTCAACAGTTTAAAATTGTGGTTCTCAAGTGTGTCCTGAGAATCCCTGAAGTTCAGAGACCATCAGGTCAGGGGGTCCAAGAGGTCAGAACTATTTTCACAACAACACTAAATGTTACTTCCATTCTCATTCTCTTCTGAGTGCACAGTGGAGTTCTTCAGAGACACGACATGTGATATTATAACTCTAATGACAAATGGAATTAGCCATTATGATTCTGTGCTCTTGTATTTTAAGTTTTTCAGCTTTGTTTTCCAATACAGTGAACATCAATAAATACAACCTACTTAAACAAAAGTTCCGTGGTATTCTCAATGATTTTTAGAAGTACAAAAGGATCCTAAAGCCAAACTTTCAGAATCACTGTTTTAAAAGATTATGTCTATCAAAAAGTCATTAAAGTATGAGTACTTCCCCTACTTCTAATAATCAAAGATACCACAAAAACAACACACACACAAAGCCTGCTAAACAAAACATCTGTTTGGCCTACATTCATCTGTGTAACAACACTAAAATGAAATAATTATAAGCTGAAATACAACTGATATATTAGCAAGAGAAGCTTTACTCTAGGTAAAGGTCAAAGTTCAAATAAGCATTTTTGGACACTGGAACAAATCTTAGGATCTAATAATTAATTTCTGAGAATCCCTAAGAAGTATACAGACTGCAAACTGAGAACTTCAGGGTATTGAAACATATACAGAAACATATTGAGTTCAAGTTTACATTTTAAAAATTTCTTGTTCTTATGCTTGTACCTATCTTTTTTTCAAAACATGGATACCAATAATAACATTTGCCTTATGTATGTCAAATGCTTCAATTAAATTTGCAAAAAAAAAAAGTTAGCAGTATGAAGACTGAGCATTTCAAATACTTCAGTGTCCCTCTTTTCAAAGTGTGTATTGCAAAATTTACCTGAACTGGATGTTTGTAAATCCTTCATTCTGACTGTTTTACTAGGAACAGAATCTTTCACTAAGACTGCAGGCTGAATGGGTTTGGAAACAAGTTGGTTAATAAATAATGTACCTTTGATACTATCCACAGTTCATAATTCAAGATAAAAACATAAATGATTTTACCTTCACGTTAGGATATTTCTCAGGAGAATCTAAAAGGCAAAAGGCACATAGAGTTAATTACATGTAAATATGAAAGCCAGCTCTACATTCATGCAGAATTAGTACTGAGCAGAAATCCTTGTGCTCAGCCTTGGCAGCGAATACATTTGGTTTTAGTGTCTTGTTTTCAGGGGGATGTTAGGACACCAGCAAGACAGACTATGAATCCACTATAGATAGTGAAGAAAAAATAGAAATAAAGGTTTAACAAAACATGCAGTTAAGATTTCAAAAGTAACATTACGTTTTCAATGACTTAATAAAATATTAAAGTACACACAGACCAATGTGAACATGCTGACTGATGAGGAGAAAAGTGATCTTAATCAGAGGAACAAATCATGACCCCAAAGAGATAAATGTGATAGTAGACGGTAAACTGCAACAGCATTATCTTGAATGCAATACAGCAGTATCATTTACACCATTATACTACAAGTATTTACCATGTTCTTCAATCTGTCCAGTCATTTAAGAAGTGCACAGCTGGGATGACAGTTCAACTGAATGCATAATTCATTTCTCATCAGAGAAAGAGTAATGAACAGATTAGCTGGGATACACACTTGTAGAATAATGGTTCATAAAAATATTCACTTTTTTTCATACCCATGTGGGCTACTGGTATGCCTACATGTCTTGGCTCCTCTAGTTTAGCCATCTTAAAGTTTCTCGATCCAATCATGCAAGGTATATAAGACACATCTAGAAAATAATGTATAATAAGTTCTCAATATTGAAATACAATTATCAAAAAGGAAATAATAAATGTAACTGTCACACAATTATTAGATATTAAAAACCTTGCATGTTTCAAAATCAGTGTCAGATCAGATCAGATCAGTCACTCAGTCATGTCCGACTCTTTGCGACCCCATGAATCACAGCACGCCAGGCCTCCCTGTCCATCACAAACTCCCGGAGTTCACTCAGACTCACGTCCATCGAGTCAGTGACGCCATCCAGCCATCTCATCCTCTGTCATCCCCTTCTCCTCCTGCCCCCAATCCCTCCCAGCATCAGAGTCTTTTCCAATGAGTCAACTCTTCGCATGAGGTGGCCAAAGTACTGGAGTTTCAGCTTTAGCATCGTTCCTTCCAAAGAAATCCCAGGGCTGATCTCCTTCAGAATGGACTGGTTGGATCTCCTTGCAGTCCAAGGGACTCTCAAGAGTCTTCTCCAACACCACAGTTCAAAAGCATCAATTCTTCGGCGCTCAGCCTTCTTCACAGTCCAACTCTCACATCCATACATGACCACAGGAAAAACCATAGCCCTGACTAGACGGACCTTTGTTGGCAAAGTAATGTCTCTGCTTTTGAATATGCTATCTAGGTTGGTCATAACTTTCCTTCCAAGGAGTAAGTAAGCATCTTTTAATTTGATGGCTGCAGTCACCATCTGTAGTGATTTTGGAGCCCAGAAAAATAAAGTCTGACACTCTTTCCACTGTTTCCCCATCTATTTCCCATGAAGTGGTGGGACCGGATGCCATGATCTTCGTTTTCTGAATGTTGAGCTTTAAGCCAACTTCAGTGTAGTACTTACCAAAAATAACAATTCTAGCATTTAGGGAAGGAACCCTATTAATCTGTTTTGTTTCAAAACTTAGTTTGGTTTGGTACACCATATTACTGCTTCAAAGGATTTCTGTGAAACAACTTTCAAAAAAAGTCAACACCCCCATATTCACATTAATCTAATTTGAATAACAAATACCGATATAACATATATCTTTGATGCCTGATAGGTATTTGGAGTGGCTGGAGTTTCCTCCACTTCTAGCACCCCCTCCCACCTCCAGTAATCTCTGGAGCAACAATGATCTTATCTCTTCTCATTGCAAATACACTGAAGCCATCTAGGAGTTTCTTCAAGTTTCCTCAACTCCCAACTCACCTCCCTAAGGCCTTGCTTTCTTCCCTCCATCCTTTCACTAGATTCTTTCCTCTATAAAGGGTAATCTCTGGATCTGTGGTCTTAATTCTTCCCCCTTTACATTCTTTCTATGGATCATCTTCACCACTTCTTTTTCCCTCTTTGCTTAGCAATGGTATCTTTCACCTGTAATTGCTACTTCAACTCTTTGCTTCCCTCTGGATATAGACGTGTTTAGAAAGAAAAACAAAATAATGCTTTTCCTTGATCCTTTTATGTCCTGAACTCTCCAAAGCTCTACTTCCAAATTTCTCTAAATGTAAGGCTACACCCTTGCTACTTGGAGAGCTTGTTAGAAACACAAATTCTCAGACTTCCTGCTCAGTATGTGCACTTCACACAAGGTCCCCAGGCTACTAGTTAAAATCTGAGGAACTCTGGTCTATATTGAGTCTGCTTCTACATTACTTCAACTTAATTTATTCTCCTGGAATCTTAGCCTCAACTTCCTCACTCTAACACTCCCCCCAAAGTGAAACTGCATTACAAGTTGGAAACTTTCCAGTGGACTCTCTATCAAGCTGTAGGTTACTTGATCTCCCTATCACGCCCCTGCTAGCTCCTTCTTTCTAGTTCTCTTTTGTTGGCCTATGTGACACCATCCTATAAAGCAGCAACATTTCGTATGACACCAATTTGCACACATTACAGCAGAGCACCTATGCCCACACTCCCCCACAGAGGATTGCACACCGCTCTGCACACCCAGGGACCACAATCCTGAATGCCTTCCCAACAGTGAGGAAGACAGGAAGAGGGGAAAGCTTTGCTATTCTTCTCTGACACGTTTTGGTGCTGGAAGCTCACTTCAAATGCATCGTCCATATCAAATACTCTCCCTTTTTCTAAAGTGTTATCTTACTTATTGCCACCTTCCCCACAGACCTGTGCTTCCTTTTCCTTCATTCCCTCCCTATACCCTCTGCCTCTCTAATCCTTCATTCCCTCTTTCCTCTTGTTTCTCAACCTTCCTTAGGTCATAGAGTATCTTGAAACAGAATCTTTTTTTTTTTTTGTCCCATATGTCAAATGGAATCTTAGTTCCCTGAGTAGGGATCAAACCAGCACCCCCTGCATTGGAGACTCTTAACTGCACAGAGTCCTAACCACTGGACAGCCAGGGAAGTCCAGGAGCTAAATAATTTAGCTCCTTAAACTGGATTATCAATATACTCTGTGGCTGACACCTGATAAGAGACACTATTTCCCTCCTTTTCTCGTCTTTTATCTCACTACACATCTGACAGGTGATTTTCTTTGCCTATTAGAATATATCAGCATTTCCATTTTAAATCAACATTCTGTCAAATGACTTTTCTATAAAATATAGTTCTTACCTTCCACTTGTCCATTTAACATATTTTTTCCTCTTTGACCAGCAGCTCCAGATAAAAGATCCACATACTTTAGTGGAAGGCTATCAGAGATACTCTGTTAAAATTAATATTGAGTTGCATGAAGATTTCCTAATTCCTTTTGAAGAAAATATCCTACTTTTAAAAACTGCCTACATTTAACCAAGTAAGACAGGTTTGCCAAGATCCACAGCTGCTAAGTGACAGATTCAGGATGCTGACTTCAAACGCAGTGCTGTATCACCAAGCAGTGGCTACCTGCACCTTAGAGATCAGGCCCTTCTCATCTCCTTCCATAGCTGCCGCCTTCAAACAGAGCACAGCTACTTCATGTTACTTCAAGTACGGCTGCCATAAAGGTTCTCTGCGCTTGCTGGTTAAACTATCCAAAATGGTTTGTACTTACTAAAACATCACAAAGCAAAGCTAACTGCTGTTATTATACCACATATTTCTTACTATTCCCTATGCTTTTGCTCCTCTTGAAATGTTCCTCGCAGATTAACTTGACAATCCAAACGTAATAATACTTTCAGGTTTCAAGCACTATCTTTTCAATGTTGACGTGGTAAAAAACCACAATTCAACCCGTTTCTCTCTGGCCCTCTCTAGCAGTTTTACACAGGCACATGTACCAAAGAAACATACATTTGTTTGGGAGATTGGGGATGACACAAACACACTACACACTACAGTGTATAAAACAGATAACTAGTAAGGACCTACTGTACAGCACAGGGAACTCCACTCAACATTCTGTAATGGCCCATATAGGAAAAGAATCTAAAAAAGAGGTGATATATAGAGAGAGATATATAACTGATTCACTTTGCTGCACACCTGAACCTAAGACACTATTGTAAATCAACTGTACTCCAATAAAAATCGAAGGAAGAGAGGAAGAGAGGAAGAAAGAAAGAAAGGAACATTTGATCATAGACTCACCTGGAACAATGCTTCCATTTTTAGATAAATGCAACTTCAGAACACAAAGAGATTCCTTATGACTTCTAAGCCTTGATTTCCGTATTACACTGATTTCATTAGGTAAACCTTGAAAATTAGCTAAAGTGTACTATGTGGTAGTATTTAGCACAGAATTATCTTATTGATTAAAAATCAATAATTAAAAATAAAGATTAAAATCAGATTAAAAATAAAAAAATTTTGATGGGCAAATGCAAAGGTGGGAAAGTCACAGCATCTTCTGATTTTATGTTTTTACATCACTCGGTTGTTTACATTTCAAAATAACAGAAGACAGTACCTCAGAATCCCAAGGTGATTCTATATCTTCCTCTTCTCCCAATCCTAAGGCTGACATCATATCTGTAAAATGGAGTCACAGATACATTAATGAGAACATTTACTACTATGAATTTTAATACATATATGTCTATCTCTATCCACAAATTGGAGAAGGAAATGGCAACCCACTCCAGTGTTCTTGCCTGGAGAATCCCAGGGATGGGGGAGCCTGGTGGGCTACCATCTATGGGGTCGCATAGAGTCGGACACGACTAAAGTGACTTAGCAGCATCCACAAATAGTTCAATAAAATGAACTAGTGGAAAAGAATTTCAGAGGGTTGAAGCATTTTCAGGAAAAAAAGCTGGTAGTACTTGGGACACTTCTGAAGAAAAGACAGCAGAAGAAACATACTTACAAAGAAATGGATGCCATATTTGCATCTATGCACTTTAAAGGTTTTTATTTGAGCTTTTACGCATAGAAAAAAATCCACAGACATTCACTAACTTACCACTTCTATTATTTTTATGTGTTCCGTCAACAGAATTCAAATGGTCATGATTTATTTGCTCTTGTGGAGCCCTTTCAATAATATCTGTATCACTTTCTTTGTCTACAATCTCTGGCTTTGTGGCTCCTTCCTATAAAAACGAGACAAAATAAAACAAAAACCCAACTTCAGAAAACATATTCATTTATTTGGTCATTCAGTCAATCAGTTAGATGATAAACATTCACTGTTGTCTAAGAAATCATAGACACTGTCCTCGGAGAAGTTAGAAATGTAAAGAAAAGAGCAATTATGTTCTGTGTTCTAGGCAAGGCAGAGACACATGAAAACAAACAAGAGGGCAGAAAAGTATCAGCTTTTCAATAGCTCTGCAACTGAAGCGGACAGAGCACAGGAAGGGAACAAAGGAGAGAGGAGGCAGGTGAACCTGTGAAGCTCAAGGCACGCTGTGACAAAGGGCTGTGTCTCAGAAGAGAGAGTACAGAACTGGGATGTGAGGGGGATTCTGGAAAGGGCAGCCCAAGAAAAGGACGAGGTGTGAAACAGTGTGAATAAGTCATGTGGAAAAATAGAGCACAGTTACTGGGAACCCTACAGAGAGACAAAACGGAAGGACCAGGATCAAATGGCAGAAACCAAGTGTCATCTTCTTTCTTCACGTGACAGGAATCTACTACACAAGTAAAGGGTTCAGTTCAGTTCAGTTCAGTCGCTTATTCGTGTCCGACTCTTTGTGACCCCATGAATCGCAGCACGCCAGGCCTCCCTGTCCATCACCAACTCCCAGAGTTCACCCAGACTCACATCCATCGAGTCACTGATGCCATTCAGCCATCTCTTCCTCTGTTGTCCCCTTCTCCTTCTGCCCCCAATCCCTCCCAGCATCAGAGTCTTTTCTAATGAGTCAACTCTTCGCATGAGGTGGCCAGAGTACTGGAGCTTCAGCTTTAGCATCATTCCTTCCAAAGAAATCCCAGGGCTGATCTCCTTCAGAATGGACTGGTTGGATCTCCTTGCAGTCCAAGGGACTCTCAAGAGTCTTCTCCAACACCACAGTTCAAAAGCATCAATTCTTTGGTGCTCAGCCTTCTTCACAGTCCAACTCTCACATCCATACATGACCACAGGAAAAACCATAGCCTTGACTAGACAGACCTCTGTTGGCAAAGTAATATCTCTGCCTTTGAATATGCTATCTAGGTTGGTCATAACTTTCCTTCCAAGGAGTAAGCATCTTTTAATTTCATGGCTGCAGTCACCATCTGTAGTGATTTTGGGGCCCAAAAAAATAAAGTCTGACACTGTTGCCACTGTTTCCCCATCTATTTCCCATGAAGTGGTGGGACCCGAAGCCATGATCTTCGTTTTCTGAATGTTGAGCTTTAAGCCAACTTTTTCATTCTGCACTTTAACTTTCATCAAGAGGCTTTTGAGTTCCTCTTCAATTTCTGCCATAAGGGTGGTGGCATCTGCATATCTGAGGTTATTGATATTTCTCCCGGCAATCTTGATTCCAGCTTGTGTTTCTTCCAGTCCAGCGTTTCTCATGATGTACTCTGCATATAAGTTAAATAAGCAGGGTGACAATATACAGCCTCGACAAACTCCTTTTCCTGTTTGGAACCAGTCTGTTGTTCCATGTCCGGTTCTAACCGTTGCTTCCTGACCTGCATACAAATTTCTCAAGAGGCAGATCAGGTGGTCTGGTATTCCCATCTCTTTCAGAATTTTCCACAGTTTATTGTGATCCACACAGTCAAAGGCTTTGACATAGTCAATAAAGCAGAAAGAGATGTTTTTCTGGAACTCTCTTGCTTTTTCCATGATCCAGCGGATGTTGTCAATTTGATCTCTGGTTCCTCTGCCTTTTCTAAAACCAGCTTGAACATCAGGAAGTTCACGGTTCACATATTGCTGAAGCCTGGCTTGGAGAATTTTGAACATTACTTTACTAGCGTGTGAGATGAGTGCAATTGTGCAGCAGTTTGAGCATTCTTTGTCATTGCCTTTCTTTGGGATTGGAATGAAAACTGACCTTTTCCAGTCCTGTGGCCACTGCTGAGTTTTCCAACTTTGCTGGCATATTGAGTGCAGCACTTTCACAGCATCATCTTTCAGGATTTGAAATAGCTCAACTGGAATTCCATCACCTCCACTAGCTTTGTTCCTGGTGATGCTTTCTAAGGCCCACTTGACTTCACATTCCAGGATGTCTGGCTCTAGGTCAGTGATCACACCACTGTTATCATCTGGGTCATGAAGATCTTTTTTGTACAGTTCTTCTGTGTATTCGTGCCATCTCTTCTTAATATCTTCTGCTTCTGTTAGGTCCATACCATTTCTGTCCTTTATTGAGCCCATTTTTGCATGAAATGTTCCCTTGGTATCTCTAATTTTCTTGAAGAGATCTCTAGTCTTTCCCATTCTGTTGTTTTCCTCTATTTCTTTGCATTGATCGCTGAAGAAGGCTTTCTTATCTCTTCTTGCTATTCTTTGGAACTCTGCATTCAGATGCTTACATCTTTCCTTTTCTCCTTCATCATCACAAATACATTTTATTTTATTTGGTGCCATGCTTTTTTTCAAATGAAAGGGGAAAGACTACACTGCACCAGGGAGTAGCAAACATGATATTATTTTACAGGACAGCATTGTAAAAAAAAAAAAAACACTACAAGCAATGCTCCAGAGTGGACAGGAAGCAAACTAAACACTGCATATCACCCAAGGTTTCCATGAAACTATAATTAAAAAGTTGAATTGGCTTTAAAAACAGCCAAATAAAAACAGTAAAAACCATTCTAAAACAAACTGTAAAGCCAAGAGGAATGAAAAGATTGACAAACATATTTTAGGAAGATTACTCTGGCAGCAACATAAAGATAAACATCAGGGAAGTAAAACTTGAAAAGAATATTTCAAGATTATAGGTGAGAAAGTGGATTATGATAATAAGACATGAAAAATGATAAGCAGGTAGAAAATACTGAATTTGCTGAGTGACTGGATGCAGTAATTTCAAGGAAGTTTGGCATCTGGGATCTTTCCTGCTGCGGCATTTCAATGATGCTGTCTACTAGGATGGGGAAAACAGATGACAGTGTAGCTTACAGAGAGTCAGGGATGAGGGAAGCGTCAGGAACAAGGCCTTCAGTTTGGGGAGTAATTAATTAATCTGAGGCATGCAAGGGACTCGGAAGAAAGGATTTGGGTAAATACCTTTGGGTTCAAAATAGATAGCCTTATTCAGGAAAAGCATAGCTGTTAAGATAACTATTTGTAAAATATGCTGCTGCTAAGTCACTTCAGTCATGTCTGACTCTGTGAAACCACATATACGGCAGCCCACCAGGCTCCCCCGTTCCTGGGATTCTCCAGGCAAGAACACTGGAGTGGGTTGCCATTTCCTTCTCCAATGCATGAAAGTGAAAAGTGAAAGTGAAGTCGCTCAGTTGTGTCTGACTCTTAGCGACCCCATGGACTGCAGCCCACCCGGCTCCTAATTAATGCAAACCTATGCCTGGAATGTGAAGTCAAGAGGGCCTTAGAAAGCATCACCAGGAACAAAGCTAGTGGAGGTGATGGAATTCCAGTTGAGCTATTTCAAATCCTGAAAGATGATGCTGTGAAAGTGCTGCACTCAATATGCCAGCAAAGTTGGAAAACTCAGCAGTGGCCACAGGACTGGAAAAGGTCAGTTTTCATTCCAATCCCAAAGAAAGGCAATGACAAAGAATGCTCAAACTGCTGCACAATTGCACTCATCTCACACGCTAGTAAAGTAATGTTCAAAATTCTCCAAGCCAGGCTTCAGCAATATGTGAACCGTGAACTTCCTGATGTTCAAGCTGGTTTTAGAAAAGGCAGAGGAACCAGAGATCAAATTGACAACATCCGCTGGATCATGGAAAAAGCAAGAGAGTTCCAGAAAAACATCTCTTTCTGCTTTATTGACTATGTCAAAGCCTTTGACTGTGGGATCACAATAAACTGTGGAAAATTCTGAAAGAGATGGGAATACCAGACCACCTGATCTGCCTCTTGAGAAATTTGTATGCAGGTCAGGAAGCAACGGTTAGAACCGGACATGGAACAGCAGACTGGTTCCAAACAGGAAAAGGAGTTTGTCGAGGCTATATATTGTCACCCTGCTTATTTAACTTCTATGCAGAGTACATCATGAGAAGAAACGCTGGACTGGAAGAAACACAAGCTGGAATCAAGATTGCCGGGAGAAATATCAATAACCTCAGATATGCAGATGCCACCACCCTTATGGCAGAAATTGAAGAGGAACTCAAAAGCCTCTTGATGAAAGTTAAAGTGCAGAGTGAAAAAGTTGGCTTAAAGCTCAACATTCAGAAAACGAAGATCATGGCTTCAGGTCCCACCACTTCATGGGAAATAGATGGGGAAACAGTGGCAACAGTGTCAGACTTTATTTTTCTGGGCTCCAAAATCACTACAGATGGTGACTGCAGCCATGAAATTAAAAGACGCTTACTCCTTGGAAGGAAACTTATGACCAACCTAGATAGCATATTCAAAAGCAGAGACATTACTTTGCCAACAAAGGTCGGGCTAGTCAAGGCTATGGTTTTTCCTGTGGTCATGTATGGATGTGAGAGTTGGACTGTGAAGAAGGCTGAGCACCAAAGGATTGATGCTTTTGAACTATGGTGTTGGAGAAGACTCTTGAGAGTCCCTTGGACTGCAAGGAGATCCAACCAGTCCATTCTGAAGGAGATCAGCCCTGGGATTTCTTTGGAAGGAATGATGCTAAAGCTGAAACTCCAGTACTTTGGCCACCTCATGCGAAGAGTTGACTCATTAGAAAAGCCTCTGATGCTGGGAGGGATTGGGGGCAGGAGGAGAAGGGGATGACAGAGGATGAGATGGCTGGATGGCATCACTGACTCAATGGACGTGAGTCTCAGTGAACTCTGGGAGTTGGTGATGGACAGGGAGGCCTGGCGTGCTGTGATTCATGGGGTCGCAAAGAGTCGGACATGACTGAGTGACTGATCTGATCTGATCTGATGCAGATTCTGAGCTTTTGAAAATAAAATACCAGGGGAAGAAAACTATGACATTAAAATTTTCAGTTATATATTTTAACATCTGTTTCAAGAACATAAAAATATACTTTTATAAATATGTGCAAATATTCATTTCTGGGATATTACAATAATAAGCATTTTTTAGTGTAATGAAAAGGTTTAATAGTAAAACACCAATTTAAGATGCTACAAGAAGACTCCTTTTTAAAATTGATCTTAAAAGACAAGTTTTAAGTTGTAGATGAGAAATGCTTATGTAAGTATGAAATTATGAGTCATTTTAAAGTACTACTATGAGGTAAGAAAGAAATATAAAACCTTATTTGAAAATTCACAAGGTTTTCTTCTTATTTCCCTGTAAACAGCACACTAACAACTCTAATTTCCTATCTGTGCCTTCTGGAATAGTAGGTAAAGATTGAAGGAATGATCTAGATATTAAAAATAGTAGTAAAATTATGATTATCCAAGCTGGAGATATAAAGGTTTCAAATACATCTATGATTATCAAGCAGGGCTCAAACTTTATATCAGGAAAGAACAAACAAACTAAAAAAATCAAGTAACCACAATTTCTGGGTTTTGGATACAAAAGAATTTATATGTTGATTTCATATGTATAACAAAGAATTGACAGGCTAGTTTAACACCTATAAATACTGAAGTTAATATAAAGTTTCTTAAGAATAACATGGAGTATACATATAGCTAGAGATATTTTAAAAAGTAAAAAATTATCTTCCAGAGATAATTTTTAAACTCTGTTGGTAGTTTTTCTTTCCTTATGACTTTATAACAAGTAGTCTGTATAAGAAAAAAAAATCATAAATTGTGATTTCATTCATTTACTGTAAGTGCCATTACATGTAGATATTAGGAAAAGACAAATCAGAATCTCTTCAGCAAAAAAAAAAGTTCTACATTTTTTCTTTAAGACTATTGCAGCTGAAAAGTTTCTCATTTAATGAAGAGAGAGTAAGAATCTCATTTATATAATTATAGCTTTGGTAAAAAGACTAGATAAAATGCTTATTTATTTCCTCTTTATTTTCAAAAAGATCTAAAACACCCACCAAGATTATACCAAACAGTAAGATAAATTAATTAAGTACATTAAGTATTTATCAAACAGTAAGTTAGAAACCACAAGAAACAGAAAAGCCAAAAATTCTTAAATCGTAATAAATCTGCTAAGGCCTAAAACAGAAGTCACCTTGAATTGTCTATGAACTAAAGTTCTGCTATATTAAATAGAAGACATCACTTCATTACTTTCAAAGTGAGAATTTTTTTTAAAAGACAAATCACTTCAAACTGAAATGAACTTCCAGAGGGAACTATATTCAATATAGATACATACATACATGTGTGTGTGCTAGTCCCTCAGTTGTGTCCAACTCTTTGTGACCCTATGGACTGTAATCCACCAGGCTCCTCTGTCCATGGAATTCTGCAGGCAAGAATACTGGAGTGGGTTGCCATTTCCTTCTTCAGGGGATCTTCCCGACCCAGGGATTGAACCCAGGTCTCCTGTATTGCAGGCAGACTCTTTACCAACTGAGCCACCAGGGAAGCCATATATACATATATAAGTATAACCAAGTCACTTTGCTGTACACGTGAAAGTAATACAATATTGTAAATTGATTATACTGTAATTAAAAAAAAACAAGAACCACCACCAACCTCAAAAACAACCACCAAAAAAGGTAAGGAACAAATTTTCTTTCAGTTCTTCATAAAAATCAGCTATATGTCATTCAAAAGAGTATGAGCATTGTTTTTTCACAACCTCACTGTCTCCTCTTAAGTTGAATTTGAAATAATTCTTCTCATATTTATAATATAGAGTTCCTCGTCTGACATAGCCCCACTATTTCCATTCTGTTTGTATAATAATCTGTCTCATCCTGACCCTCATTCCATTTCATATTCATCTTGTCCTTCTTAAATGAATTCTTCCGTTTCATCCCCCTCCCCATGTTCATATTCATCTAGCTGTTCTTCCTTTGTAATTTTTTTCTTTCATAATGGCATACTTAGTATGCCAACATTTATAAATCTGAGTCATGCACATATATTGCTCTTATTATCACGCCATTTTGTATCGTGACTTTGAAGGCTTCCATTTCTGTGGTAGGATCCTTTTTGTCATGTAAGGGGACATGACATGTGAATGGCATGTAAAAAAGTACAGGGAAAAAAGAGTTACAAACAAAACAACTTGCCTTTGTAAGACAAGGCCTGTGAGAGACTTGAGAGGTTGTGGAAGAGGCTCAGGCAATGGGAAGGCAGGATGAGAGAAGCCCTGGACTCCAGGTGATGGTTCGGGAATGGTTTCAACCACATCTTCAATTTCCCTATCAGAATTATTGTCCTCAGAGAAGGTTGTACTCTCTGGTCTCACAATGCCACATTTTGCTTGTACTACAGTGAAAAAAAGGGAAAGTACATGAGAACATCTATAATTTCAAATCAGTGAATAATTGAACTGAATTTCAAATCAGTGAATAATTGTCACCAGGAGGACAGTCTTAGATAACTTACTGTTTCTTTTGGATTGCTGAGAAGCATTCATTAGCTTTATTAAGTTTGGTTTCAGGACATTCTGGAGAAGAAAATAAGAATTTTAATACACAATGGAGTATTATTCAGCCATTAAAAAGAATACATTTGAATCAGTTCTAATGAGGTGGATGAAACTGGAGCCTATTATACAGAGTGAAGTAAGCCAGAAAGAAAAACACCAATACAGTATACTAACGCATATATATGGAATTTAGAAAGATGGTAACGATAACCCTGTGTACGAGACAGCAAAAGAGACACTGATGTATAGAACAGTCTTATGGACTCTGTGAGAGAGGGAGAGGGTGGGAAGATTTGGGAGAATGGCATTGAAACATGTATAATATCATGTATGAAAGGAGTCGCCAGTCCAGGTTCGATGCACGATACTGGATGCTTGGGGCTGGTGCACTGGGACGACCCAGAGGGATGGAATGGGGAGGGAGGAGGGAGGAGGGTGCAGGATGGGGAACACATGTATACCTGTGGCGGATTCATTTTGATATTTGGCAAAACTAATACAGTTATGTAAAGTTTAAAAATAAAATAAAATTTAAAAAAAAAAGAAAAAAAAAAGAATAATAAGGGTCAAATTTAATAAAATAAGTAAAACATCCCCCATTCCTCTATGATCTTACACAAAAAGCACAGGCTCTGGAGTCATTTGGATGTGGATTCAAATCGCAGTTCTGCCACTGATTAACCTTCTCATGGGGTAAGGATTATGACAGATGACATAGGAAGCCCTGGATGTTTCTCTCTTTACCCCTAATATACTGCTATACAAATACTATGACACCCACTAGATTACTTTCTCTACCAAAATGTTCTAGAATAAAAATGTATCCCCAATACTTTAGAGTACTATATCTGAAAAACTAAGCTATTTAAATTAGTTGCTGTATTTTGAAATTTACTTGCATGATTTCTATATGCATGAATTATCACTTGGGAAGGGAAATATGAAAGTTTAATTTTTAGCAGAACCTTATTTAGATGAGTTAGAACTGTGAACAGGAAAAGTTATTTCTATTTTGTTTGTCAAAGAGCTAAAGACAAATGATTATTTTTAATTCAGCTCATTCTAAGGAAGAGGGAAAAAAATGAGTAAACCTGTAGGGCAGTGATCATGAATGAAAGCCACAAACACTCTAAACAGAAAGCCATAAGCAAACATGTTAACAACAGAGGCAGAGAGAGACGGACTCAAAGAACAGACACTGAAGAAATGTATTCTGCAAGGAAAAATTAGGTTAACAGGAAATATTAAAAATGACAAAAGGTAGGGGAGGAAAAAGAAACGAAAAAGTGAGATATGCCTAGTGAAGTACAAACTTAAGGGAAAAAAAAGAAAAGCGTAAGTATAATGAGGTATGTGGAAAAACATATATATTTAGAATTTATATAAAATAAATTCTAAATATATATGTTTTTCCACATACCTCATTAGTAATATACCAGTATTGTTAAGGATACACTATGAAGAAAGCCTGTGCTTTATATATTTTTATTAATACATAAATTATATATCTACACTGTTCAAGTTTTATGAAAATATCAACATAAATTGTATATAAAACATATATTTAAAACAGAGGCTTTTGTTCATTGTGTATCCCTAATAATAGTGATACATATTACTTTAAAACTGTTTATAAATAATACTGTAATAAAGAGTTTAATTTTGCCACTATAAAAAAGTCATTCAATTAGCCACACATGGTCATCTATCACTACCTGAATGCTGTCAAGTATTACTAGAGAGAGAGGAATTGATAAAGAAATATTCCTAACATTTCACTGGGAACAAGGACTGGTAGTCAGAATTCTAAGGAGAATATATGGTATGAAAAAAAAAATTAATGGAATACAAGATGGAGCTAAAAAGAAGGTCAAGAAATATTAATCTAAAATTCTCAGCTCCCAGTTGGACAACAGTGAAAAATATGCAATAACATTTTTATCACGTATTTCTTATTTATTTTCTTGTGCAGGACCTCCTTCCTCAACATAACTCAACTGAACTTCTACATCCTAAATATTAAGAAAATCTAAATTTAAGTCATATTTTTAGAATTCAAACAGATTTAACTGCTATATTATATATATTAGTTGTAACATTATGTAGGATTCCATTTGTCTCTTCATTTATTCACATTCAAAAACTATTAAAATGGTTCTTACATTTGAGATATATGTTACAGGCTGTAGGAGAGGCACAATTGTTTCCTGAACTCCACTAGTTTATACTGATACAGGGGCTATAACATGAATATTTAAATAGCAAAATACAAAATGTCTGAAATCTGAAATTTTAGAATATGACACAAGAACTTTCAGTAGACTTTTTTTTTTTACTACAATACAAAAAATATCTGAAGTTGTAAGTTTTATCTTATGGTTATTAAAAGCCTGTGCTTCTACAAACTGGTTATTATTTTAGGCAAACATGTGTTCTTCAATGAGATGAACAGTTGGGAATATCTTCTTAATGGAATGCTTTAGAAAACACAGTGGAATCCCTTTATAATATGGATTTTGAGAAACAGATTTTTAATTTTTATATTTCCATAATTACAACTATTACTTTAGTTTTAATGCAGAGCCAAAGACAGAAACAGAGAAAGAAAGAAAAAAAATAAAAAAAAGCACCCTCCTAACACTTCTAAGAAACCAAAATAGTGTCTAAGGGTAGAAAAAAATCTAGATGATATAAACTATATAGTTTTGGAACTGAAAAGCTCCAGGAAGATTTCATGATTATTACAGTAAGTAGTTGTATCCACTATGAGTATTATAAAAGTCAAGTCAGTATGGTTTAAAATTCACAATAAGATTCTTTTTCCTTGACCAAATTTTGTATTTCCTCCATTGTAAGAAAGCTTTTCCCAATACGATTTTCCTCTCACTGTGTATTTTCCAACCCATTTTTTTTTTCTTCACTCCACCTTCAGTATTTGAGACTTCCCTGGTGGCTCAGACAACAAAGCATCTGCCTACAATGTGGGAGACCTGGGTTCAATCCCTGGGTCGGGAAGATCTCCTGAAGAAGGAAATGGCAACCCACTCCAGTACTCTCGCCTGGAAAACCCCATGGACGGAGGAGCCTAGTAGGCTACAGTCCATGCGGTCGCAGAGTCGGACACGACTGAGAGACTTCACTTTCACTTTTCACTATATACTAAAGTAAAAAGAAAAAAAAGTCAACTACTCATATTTTTATAAAACAGTTTGTTCTCACCAACATTCCATTACAAACATAAAACAGTGAGAGGGACACCACTGCTGAATATTAAGAGTAAATGCTATATGAAACTAAATTCAGAGCAGGAAAACTGTTTACAGAAGAGAGTACTTTACCTTGGTTTCAAATCTAAGCCTTCATCATCTGATGTAGGCCATGAATCAACACCAGGTTTGTTGGAAAACCTTTAGAGCAAAAGCATATACAACAAAAATGAGTGAGTTCATTTCTTTAAACAAAAAAACGAGTCAAAGTTTGGCTATCTGCGTATTAAATGAAGTTTCTTGACATAATTAAAACTTGGTCTCTGTTTTTAAAAAGCTTTAAAAAAAAAAAAAGATATTTTGATGTGGACCACTTTGAAAGTCTTTCTTGAATTTGTTCCAATGTTGCTTCTATTTTATGTTTTGGCTTTCTGACCCTGAGGCATGTGGGATCTTAGCTTCTGGAACAGGGATCGAACCCACACTGCCTACACTGGAAGGAGAAGTCTTATTAACTATCTTAACCACTGCAATCCCAGGGAAGTCTCTAAAAGATTTTTAATTACCTATTTCTGTTTCCATCTCTCCCAAGTATTGAAATATCTAGTTAAGACTCATTCTTAGTTTCCACGACATACAGTGACAGCCAATAATACACTGGCAGAGCCTGAGAATAATTTGTTTTCACCAAAAGTCCTAATAACTGAACTGAAAATCGAATTGGTGGATTGAAATAACTCGTTTGCCCAAACTCGAATAAACCTGATGACTTTTGGATGCTTGCGGCTGGTGCACTGGGACGACACAGAGGGATGGTACGGGGAGGGAGGAGGGTGGAGGGTTCAGGATGGGGAACACATGTATACCTGTGGCGGATTCATGTTGATATATGGCAAAACCAATACAATATTGTACAGTTAAAAAATAAAAAAAAAATAAAATGTTATGGTTGAAACTGGAAAAAAAAAAAGTGGAAAGCTATGCTGTTCCTTCTCCATTCTCTGTCCCTAGTTCAGAGACTAAATAAATGGCATCCATCAAAAATGGCAGTCATGGTCCTTCAGCAGCAAAACCACTTACTGAGATGCACCCCCCCACACCCCCCCTTTACTCTGGAACAGTACAGGAGTTCTTGGCAATGTCTGAAACTTAAAATGTACAGAAATCAAAGAACTAATTTATATGTTTAACTTATATACTACACAGTACTTCTCAGTCTCTGCTGAGGGACGTGAGAGTGGACAGGGGAGCCAAGCAGGCCAGCCGTCAAATCACAGGTCAACTCATTTTAACCATGGAATCATGGGTCAATTCATCAACCTCCTGAACCACAGTTGGCTAATTAAGTAAAAGTAGGACACAGCTACTTTACAAAGCTGCTGTGATGACTCTATGAGGTCACAAATGTTAAGTAAGTATTGCAGTGTCTAACCCAGAGTAGAACACTCAACAAACATTAGTTTCTCTTCTCCATGTTCCCTTACTTAAACATATAATTTTAAAACATCCATAAAATCCTACTGCTTAAAGAGTCTTCTTCAGAACTCTCATTCTCCACTAAAGAAAAAAGTAAGACACATTTTAAATCAACAAAAGAAAAATACAGACTATTAAAACCTCAAGACTGATGCTCTGTTTAAAAGTATTCCTTTGGGACCACACCTGGCGACCACACTAGAGGGAATAGTGGTTGTACTATACTCGCAGGCTATTAATGCCTAAGAATCACTCCTCTCCTTTATAGTCATCTAATGCAAAACAAAAAAAAGAAGAAAGAACTGCTGTTTAAAATGTCTATAATCCTAACCAAACTCTAGGAGACTGATAGAAAACGGCATTATACCATTAATAGAATCAGTATGATAAACTGACAATAGCACACTTAAACAGCACAGGATTTCTGGACTTCCACTGCCTGGAGCAGTGAACAGAGAACACAAGTGTCTTGCTGGGACATAACACAACTTCTCTGGCTCTTCAGTTCAGGATGAAAACACCCTTTCACAGGGAAGCTTGGTCTAGAGGCGCTGAACTTCAGAGTGTGGTAAAACATAGGAAACAAAGTCTTCCTGGCCCTATTTCCAGATGCAAGAGAAGTGTGAAAGATGTAGTGATTCCAGATTTAGAAAGAATAATCTCTTGAAAGGGAGGTGGGGGAGGGTAAATGGGGGTCAGTGGTGAGGATGGGGACTAGACTTGTACTGGTGAGCAGGCAGTAGGGTACACATGAGCTCAACTTTTAAAAAAAGTTTTAAATATATATATATATACACACACACACACACACACACACACTAACTTTTTTAAAAGTTTTTTTTAACTTTTAAATATATATATATATTTAACTTTTATATATAAACTTATATATATATTTATATATATACTTATATATACTTTTATATATATATAAACCTTTATGTTCAAGCTGGTTTTAGAAAAGGCAGAGGAACCAGATATCAAATTGCCAACATCCGCTGGATCATAGAAAAAGCAAGAGAGTTCCAGAAAAACATCTATTTCTGCTTTATTGACTATGCCAAAGCCTTTGACTCTGTGGATCACAATAAACTGTGGAAAATTCTGAAAAAGGTGGGAATACCAGACTACCTGACCTGACTCTTGAGAAATCTGTATGCAGGTCAGGAAGCAACAGTTAGAACTGGACATGGAACAACAGACTGGTTCCAAATAGGAAAAGGAGTACATCAAGGCTGTATATTGTCACCCTGTTTATTTAACTTATATGCAGAGTACATCATGAGAAATGCTGGACTGGAAGAAACACAAGCTGGAATCAAGATTGCCAGGAGAAATATCAATAACCTCAGATATGCAGATGACACCACCCTTATGGCAGAAAGTGAAGAGGAACTCAAAAGCCTCTTGATGAAAGTTAAAGTGCAGAGTGAAAAAGTTGGCTTAAAGCTCAACATTCAGAAAACAAAGATCATGGCATCCAGTCCCACCACTTCATGGGAGATAGATGGGGAAACAGTGGAAAGTGTCAGACTTTATTTTTCTGGGCTCCAAAATCACTACAGATGGTGACTGCAGCCATGAAATTAAAAGACGCTTACTCCTTGGAAGGAAACTTATGACCAACCTAGATAACATATTCAAAAGCAGAGACATTACTTTGCCAACAAAGGTCGGGCTAGTCAAGGCTATGGTTTTTCCTGTGGTCATGTATGGATGTGAGAGTTGGACTGTGAAGAAGGCTGAGTGCCGAAGAATTGATGCTTTTGAACTGTGGTGTTGGAGAAGACTCTTGAGAGTCCCTTGGACTGCAAGGAGATCCAACCAGTCCATTCTGAAGATCAGCCCTGGGATTTCTTTGGAAGGAATGATGCTAAAGCTGAAACTCCAGTACTTTGGCCACCTCATGCGAAGAGTTGACTCATTGGAAAAGCCTCTGATGCTGGGAGGGATTGGGGGCAGGAGGAGAAGGGGACGACAGAGGATGAGATGGCTGGATGGCATCACTGACTCGATGGACGTGAGTCTCAGTGAACTCTGGGAGCTGGTGATGCACAGGGAGGCCTGGCGTGCTGCGATTTATGGGGTCGCAAAGAGTCGGACAGGACTGAGCGACTGATCTGATCTGATCTATTTTTAAACTTTTTAAAAAGTTTTAAATTATATATATATATATATACACACACACTAATATATTTTAAAAGTATAATCTCCTGAGACTATGTCCTTCCATTGTTCAAGAGTATCTGGACCACAAAGAGCACGATGATCCAAACAGTGCTGTGTACTAGTAAGGGATGTCATTATATCACTCCTCCCCATTATATGACAAATGTTGATAGAAATCATGCTTTTTCAGGTTGAAAGGCATACATCATCAGATCCAAAGCTAATCAACAAAGGGAGGGATGGAAGGAGGGAGGGAGTGATGGACTCTGGTACTGTTGGACAACATTTCACGTGTCGTCATGATCTGATGCTGGAGGGATGACTCACATGCAGTGACTCCATGGGGCGAGGAGTCCTGCAAGCTTGAGCCTGGAGGGCAGGGGCAGTGACTTTTAAATGTTTGTACTCTGTGACATCAGAACAATGCTTAGTACACATAAAAGACATACAATGATTTCTTCAGTGAACAAATGAACAAATAAGAATGTTTTCTTTGAAAATTTTGTTTATAAAAATACAGAAATTAACCAGGGACAACTCTATTTTATTCTGAGCATATTGAAGACCAAGACTCTATGTCTTCTTTGTGTCTCCTCTAATGTGTAAAACCAACCTACAGGAGTTCTTTGATGGATGTTGTTGTTAAATCACTGAGTCAAGTCCTACTCTTTGTGACCCCATAGACTATAGCCCACAAGGCTCTTTTGTCCATAGGATTTTCCATGCAAGAATACTGGAGTGGGTTGCCCTTTCCTTCTCCAGGGAACCTTCCCGACCCAGGGATCAACCCTGCATCTCCAGCATTGGCAGGCGGATTCTTTATTACTGAGACACCTGGGAAGCCCTCTTTGATTATATAGAGGTCTACTAAGTTAAAGGTTCCTCAGACAGCTTGTGCAACGTGCTAGATGCCACATCGAGGGGCCGTGATGGTGTTTTTGTTAATGTGACGTGTTTTTGTGCTTTTATTAAGAGTCTGCAGAGTCCCAATTTGATCTATGTGAATATTTTATACAATAATCTTTTAACTAATGGCAAGAGAACATCTTGTTCTAAAAAAACTATACTGTCATGACAATTATCCAACACACAGAAGAAAACATCTGGTTCTAATGAAGTCAATCTATCTCACTCTTGTTGGATCTGTAAGGAATGAAGTTGGTAATAGAGACCTTGTTGGTACAACAATATGCAAAATAACTGGTTCTCAACCAGGCATTGCTTCTCTGTCTCCTGTACTATTGGTAGGTACTTTTCAAAAATAATCTCTTCCTGGTATGCTGCACACTGGCTCAGCTTTGCAGTTCCTATTGTTTATCATTTGGTATCCTACCAGGAAGGTATTGGGAGGTTCCCAGTTGTAACGATGGTAACTTTTTTAGTGAAATTACTCACTACACAGGAACTACTTACTAACTGAAAACCATTTGTAAAAATTAAAGTTCCCCTTTTATAAGATGTCTAATTTGCCATAATATGATTATACAGAAAATATACATCATATTAACTTAAAAAGTTTTTTCTATCTACAAGAAGATCTAATACAGGATTTTAGGGGCCATGATTAAATACATGGATTTGTTTTAAGGTAATACAGTCTCTGATTTTAAGTTACCCTACAATTAATTTCTTAAACAATTCAGAATACTAGACTATTAAGAAATTAATTTAAAAAATAAAATACACATGCAAATTAATATGCTTTTTCATTGTTCTTTCATCACTAAAAGTTGCTCATTCCTATTTTATCTGTGGTAGAATCACCAATAGTAATTCATTGTCAGATGACTTACCTGGGTTGCTGTCTTCAGGAGGAGTTTTAGGTCTCTCTTCTTTATATTCAGAAATCAGTTGGTGAATGCTATGTATTAAAACTGTGATAATATTTTAACACCAATATGAAAAACAACTACCAAAGTCTTAGACTATTTCAGAAAATATCACAGATAATATCAAAACTTCAATTGTTCCATCCATTATAAGTTTCTAAGTTCTACAAACTTTTATTTAGCATGTAATTAAAGGAGAACGAAAAGGAAAATGAAGAACTCATGAACTAAAGGCAGTATAGCTCAGTAAAATAACTAGAGTTAACTTGGCATATAAAAACTCTCTTGAACTCAGAAAACCAACTGCTTGTCATTCTGGAGAAGTTACTTCTCAATTCAAAGTCTTCCTCTACACAACTGGGATCTTACTGCCTTATTTCACAAGGGGATTAAGAGGATTTAATGAGATAATATACCCCCAAAATGCTTGGAAAAACAAAGAATGGAATAGTTTGGTCTAGAACTTTATTACTGGAACTACTTTAGAATTCCAAATAAAATCTAATGTGTGTTTTTTCATACCTTTAACATTCAAGTGTTGCAGGAAACTGTTAATTATGGTGATTAGCTGTTATTTGTGGTTTGTAAGTTAGGGAATCTCAGCTATTATATAATCTGAACCTAAATTTATTTATAAAATACAAAAACTCACTACATTAGATAACATAATTGTCTCCAATTATTGCAGCTAATTACACCAAGAGCAGAAAACTAATCACAATCAAAACCTGGCCTGGACCACTACTCTCCTTCTCTACCTACTCAAACTCTGAACCAGCAGATCTTTCTGAGATCAGTATCTAATCTCCACGCTCATCTTCGTTTCACCTGGAAGACATACTTCTTAGTCCCTACTCTTAGAATGGACACTGGCAAGTCCTGCACAGGGCTTACCTCACTTAATTCCAACTAACTTACTTGAGACTTAGGGATTTCTGGTGAATAAGTTCCTTATGAGGCAGACTCTGAAAACAAGAGCTTCCCTTGTGGCTCCCAATGCAATGCAGAAGACCTGGGTTCAATCCCTGGGTTGGGAAGATTCCCTGGAGAAGGGAAAGGCTGCCCACTCCAGTATTCTGGCCTGGAGAATTCCATGGACTGTATAGTCCATGGCGTCACAAAGGGTCGGACACGACTAAGCGACATTCACTTTCACTGCACTGAAAACATTTAAGGCTGAAGCACATATAAATCCTCTGAAAGACTTTCATTATTATAGGAAACAGATCTCATGAGGGGCCAATCGTCAATATGGACTCTCAGGCAAGCTGGCACCCACTACTCTGGGAAGGATGACAGGGAACCTATGACCTAAGAAAATGTGCCCCTCCTGCCCCAGGACAGAAAGCCACCTTGAGGTTCAGGTCTAGAAACAAAGGAGAAAAGGAAGTCTGCTCAACCCCTGCAGGAGCACTTGAACCTCCCTGACAGACTAAAATGGTCCGCACTGGTATCTGCTAGCAGAAAAGATAAATAACAGCCTCAATGGACACCTCATTGTGAAGATCGAGGTTTAGATCTAGGCTTACACGTGGGCTCCACATAAGGTTTCTGAGTGTGGGGGGAGGCTACGAGGCCCAGCTGCCAGAACTGGATGCTGGTGCTTTGCAACAGTGGCTGAGCTACAAACATACGTATGAGAACTAAGAAGTTGTCACTAATAACATCAGCATTCTTCTAAGAAAGTAATTTAAAGCAAAGAGTCATCCAAAAGACAAAATCAAGTCTTTTATGTTCAGTATGCAATTTTTAGGAAAAATATATACAAAGTAGAGATTAAAGAATTATTACAAAAGAATTAAGAAATTAAATATTGTGTCATAAACTAAAAAAGCAGAATCCATATTTTATAAAGCTAATAAAAGCTAATATGAAATCCCTCAGCAACTACAAAATCAATGAAAAAAAAGGGAACCGGATGCATGTGACATCAGTCAATATTATAAAGGAATATGAATCCTGCTATCTATTCCTGCTATATATTGTTCATGATTCCCAATCAGAATAATTGATTTTCTACCTGCCTGATGATGTGTTGATTACAAATTAGTCCTTTTATTAATTTAATCTTGATGTTACCACCTTAGAACAGCACAAAGGTTTTTAAAAAGAAAAAGGACTGTACCTTTTCATCTTATCAACTGCATGTATATTTGCTTCTTTCTTTGTGAAAAACTCCACCATTTGCTGTTTCCTTTCACTTATAGCAAGCGACAACGGTGTGAGGTCATCCTGTAAAACAGGGAAAACCATTTCTAACGTACACAGTTAACCTATTTCAAAGCTGAACTTTGAAATCATGCAATAGATTCTCTGAACTTAAACACAGAATTCAGAGAGCAAATAAAAGGAGCCCCCTCTTCCTTATGCCCCTGCATGCCTTCTTTCTCTCAAAGATGCTCCTCCTCTGGGCCTTCCCTGGTGGTCCAGTGGCTAAGACTCCTAATGCAGAGGGTCCAGGTTCCATCCTTGGTCAGGGAACTAGATCCCACATGCCTCAACTAAAGATCCCATGTGCCACAATTAAGACCCAGTGCAGTCAAATATGTCTTTTTTAAAAATGATAAATAAAATGTTCCTCCTCTACCTCTTTAAAAGACAAATCACAGAGTCATTCTCTAAAACTCACTTCTAACATTTACTGGCTCCAAGGATATTTGCTCCTATCATACTATTTATCAGGGATATCATAGTATTCACTTGCTCTATTACTACACTCAACACTCCTCCAGAGAGAATCAATTAACTACTCAATCAACAGCATATTTTAGGAACAATGCTGAGGCAGAAATATATATTATTATCTGTAGCATGTATAACCAATCCAAGGATGATGATGAGTAACCTCACAAGGTTTACAGACATTCCAATGGGAATATTATTCTCTATATGAACATGCAAAGGAAAAGAGTTTGTTTTTTGTTTTTTTTTTTCCAAAAACACCAACTAATAATTTCTACTTTGAAAAATTCAATCTCATTCTTAAGAAATCCTTTTAAAATATGAAATCAATTACAGATTAATTAGAGTGTCTCTAAAATATTGAAATAATTATCAAAATAAACTATAAAACAAGAATTGGAAACTCAAATGCGTATGGAAGGAAAGTTGGTGACCTGAATAAGTGAAAAGGCCAGGTAAGGCCAGCAAACCCAAGAACACATGCTCCATACAGAAGGGGCGGCCTCTGCATGCTGACCAAACAGTAGAATGGGCTCAAGAGGGACCAGATTTGGTTCTTTGAGAAGCCTGAAATGCAGACCTCTGCATGAGTCTCCTAAATTTTAAATGTTGACTCAATTTGCAGAGGTAAATAAACATATCCAAGGGCCATGCTTGGTCGATGGCCCACTTGTGGTTTGACGTTTGCTGTTCCCACCCAAACAGGTGGGAATAAAGCAAGTATTTGTATGTGAAACCGTCCCTTCTTCATATCATGTGTTTCACAAAAAGTAGGCCCAACACATAATAAAAATTGCTATTAAGGCTCATAATTTAATTAAACATAATTTTTTAAAAAATCATAATTCCACTTCAAGAATGTTTCCACTACCTGTTGAAACTACAATCTATCTCTAGAATTCCTCTAGATTGTTAATCAAATGGATATTCAGTACCTAAGACTGCTGAAACTAAATCATCAAAACAATTCCCATCTATACTATTACTAACTTCATGGGTTTTGATGTTTAAAGCTTTCATTTTGCTTATGCCAGGGCTCAGCAAATCTAACAGGCACACTGCAAGAGTCTGTCCTGCAGCTGACACGAAAAGAAGGCTCATGAATTACTATTACTGCAGTCAGGAAAACCCTGTTGGTAACAAACATCTGTTGACCTAATGACCTGGATGAAAACAGAAGGTGCAAAATCCTAAAAAGGTCAGACTCTACAGATGAACTGACCTCACCATGAGCAAATCTCTGAAGACTGAGTACAACTGAATAATTAGTGGTTGAAAGGAAAAGGAGTTATCATTCAAGCCAGTAGATATTGCCAATAATATTCCTTTTAACTTCTTAATCACACAGGCAGAGAAAAAGTCAGGTTAATACTGTTGCAAAGGAAGGGAGCTGATGGAAGTAGCTAGCATTGATCAAACTCCAACTCTTCTAGAGATTACTTATTTTTGAGATAGGTGCATTTAGAAATTACACTTATTCAGTCCATAGTTCTTCACCACAGATCATATCAGAATTTCAAGGAAACAGCTCTAAATACACACATCCAGGCCTTCCTTGATTTATTCCATCAAAATCTTCAGGGAACAGCCTAGGCTTGTAAAAAAAGTTTTCCCAGGTGATTGTGGTTTTCACCAGCACAATCTAACCAAGAATTAGCACAGCAACCACTCCAGTCTCATCCCTTACCCACATGGCCAGTTCCTTCTCTTACTTGAAGATTTGAATAAAAAAGAAAAGTGTAAGAGGTGGAAGTCATCAAAACAGCATGAAATTTTCCTGGGTAAACACTGGTAGAACAGGGACTGCCGCTGCTGCTGCTGCTAAGTCGCTTCAGTCATGTCCGACTCTGTGCAACCCCATAGATGGCAGCCCACCAGGCTCCTCCATGCCTGGGATTCTCCAGGCAAGAGTACTGGAGTAGGGTGCCATTGCCTTCTCCAGAACAGGGACTAGTAAACTCAAAAGGCTACCTGATCTCATTATTTATAAACCACTTACTTTCCATCAAGACATTCTAGACTGGAGAGCAGAATCTAGACTCTTATCTAAGTGGGTGTTTCTGCCAGAATAGGATAAGATTGCAGTTAATTATTTGTTCTTCTCTCTTATTTCCCACTTAATCACCACCTGTTCACTGCCAGTCTGATTTCCTCAAATTCTTCCTAAAATTGATATATAGGTTACTATACCATCCACTCACCCTCTTTCTCAAAATAACAAGTATTATCCCTGAAAACTGAAAAGCACCTTACCAAATTATATAAACTGAAGGGGGAAAAAAAAGACAAAAACAAAAATCTCAGGATTTCTGTGGTGGTCCGGTGGCTGGGTCTCCAGGCTGCCAGTGTAGGGGCCTGGGTTTAATCCCTGGTCAGGAAACCAGATCCTGCGTGGTGAAACTAAGACTCAGCACAGCCAAATAAATAAATATTTTTTAAAAAAACAACTCTTTTTGGCATCTCCCAAAGGCCGAAATTCCAACTTGACCTACATTTTTCACCTGCTCTCTCCTTTTCCCTTTTCCTTTACTTTCTTAAGCTTTGGGAAATAAGAGAGGAATCATTTTTATATAAATCATTTTTTTATAAAATAGGAATTTGTTAACAACAGCGAGATGTCTATTATGTTGTAAAATGTTTATGCTATGTTTGAGTTTGAAGACAAAGTCTATTTCTAAGGCAAATTTTGCTTTACTGTGTTTTTATGCCAATC
Organism: Bubalus bubalis; assembly: GCF_019923935.1. Taxonomy (NCBI): domain Eukaryota; kingdom Metazoa; phylum Chordata; class Mammalia; order Artiodactyla; family Bovidae; genus Bubalus; species Bubalus bubalis. The sequence continues at coordinate 203,127 of NC_059177.1, forward strand.
AAAAAAAAATTCAGTGGGGGGCAAAGTATTTGGAAAGTTTTACCTTTAACAAGTGCAGTGTTACCACAAATATCTGTCATAAACACATGAATGAATGCTTTACTCTCTAATACATCTTTAGAAATATGTATAAAGTGAAATCTTAGACAATTCAGTTCTTTCAAAATACTTGCACTCAGGGAAGGCTGCAGCTTCCAAACACGGAAAACTGAGCCCACCTGTGAGAGTGGAGGGAGTTCCTGGAGGGGCTGCAGCTGCAGGACGTCACGTGTGTCCTGGAGAAAGAGCAGAAGGGGCGGATTCACCATCACCAGCTCCACGTGCACAGCTGCAACCCCAATGAGTAGCTCCCCAGGGCTGAGAGCAGGAGACTCCGAGGTGTACATCGCAAACCAAGCGGTCACCAGCACAAGTGAACACCCTTGCTGGGAGTCAAACATGATCTGAGCCTCTTGGCTGGGTCTCAGAACTGGGGTCCTGGAGGGCTCAGGGCTCCAAGCCTGCTGCCTCCCAGGCCCACTTGCACTCACCTGGCTCCCCCTCAGGGGCTCTGGGTCTCCTTCCTCCTCCCACCCACCCTCAGGGGCACCCATTCCCTGAGCCCCTGGAAGCAGCCACTCCTCACATCGCTTCACTCCCCCGAGGCCTTCATCATTTGTGGGCTCTGAGCCTACTACCCACTCCCGGGCACATTCTGATGGGAAATCTTCCTTCAGGGGTAGACGGGTGGCTGGGAGACAGAGCTTTGTCCTTTCTGTGGACACAGACACACATCCCCCACCCATGCCTTGGTCTTGGAGTTGTTTCCATAGTAACACGGCTTGATGGACACTATTCAGTTTACCTATTTACATACTGTTATAAATAAAACAGTTGTAGACTAAAAAAATGCTTCACAAATATTTTGTAAATAAAATTAGTTGAGATATACCTTCTTCCTGGCTTCTATATTGGCCTCGCAGGAAAGCAGCTTTGCTGTGAGTGATATAGTCTGGCAAATGATAGCGTAGTGGAGAGCGGTGTTCCCACAGACGTCCATGACATTAGGGTCGGCACCATGCTCCAGCAGAAGAGTTGCACACTCCTCTTCTTGGCATTATATGGCCTGTCAGTGTTGTGCCAAAAAACAGAGTGTAAATTCTAGGAATTCAAAGTAAACAGTCCACAAGCTTCATCGGTTTGCTATATCTAAACGAGATGAATTCACTTTAGTCTCAGTAGTTAAATCACATCCACCTCTGTGGACACGGTTCGCTGCCCCATACCTTCATCAGCGCGGTCCTGTTTTCATTGTCACAGAGGTTAAGCAGGCGTTTTCTCTCCAGGAGCAGAGTGACCACCGCTGAATGGCCATTGGCACAGGCCAAGTGGAGCACAGTCCTAGGAAAGCAAGAGGAGTTTTCAGGAAACTGTAGTTTTACTGTTTCAAAACAAACAATTGTTCCTGTGATTGAAAACATTCAATAGCATGCTATTTCTATCCCTCTAAAACAAATATTTTGTTTCCTTCTGGAGAAAGAACATTATATATTAGTTTTAGTTCTTCTTACCACATTAATGAAAGAACAATCTACTTGAATAGAATAAGCATGACCTCGAGATTCAGCTCAAGTTGGGTTGGAATTTGACTTTCACTCTGTCACTTATTAGCTGTCACTCACCCTCTCTGTACCTCAATTTCCTCATTAACATAATGGAGAGAGAGTAGTAGTTATCTCACAGAACACCACCATGATGCTTAAATGAGATCCAAGGAAAGGATTTAGAACCACTCCTCAAACAGATAACAGCTCAGTAATTGCTAGGTAATATTATCATACTTATTACTATTATCTTACAAGGACAACATTTCAATAAAGTCAAAAGTTATTACACATCCTTTGCAAATATGTTTTGAATATTAGAGACAACATTGTACTTCGCTGATTTTAATATCCTCATTTTCTTACTTTTTAACGTCTCTAACATTGGGATGAAATTTATAATTCACGTCTTTACAGTTATAATTGGTAGCATTTTTGTTTGTTTATTTCTCATTTTTTTTGTTCATCTAATTACCGTAAGGTCTTTCTTTCTAAGGTTGAAGTATAGATGATGTATATTGTATATTATTATATTTTATAGGTGCACAACATAGTGATTCACAATTTTTAAAGGTTATACTCCATTTAAAGTTATTATAAGATATAGCTATATTCCCTATGTTGTACAATATATCCTTATAGCTTGCAGGATTTTAATTCCCCCACCAGGGATCCAACCCCAGGCCCACAGTAGTGAGTCTTAACCACTGGACTGCCAGGGAATTCCCAAGATTCCCCTGACTTCTGAAAAGGCTGAAAGTTGTCAGAGGATACCAGTCTCAAAAGAATTCTAAAAAAAGTTATAAGTGAGCAATTATTTTTATCTGTACCACATTCCTATTAGTGCCAGAAAGACAAGCCCTGTCTGCTATTCCGACTTTCGTACAGACAGCTTGATCTACAGAGAGTTTTAAGTTTTTTGTTTGTTAAATCAACCTCCAGATTTCTTTTCCTTTTTTTTTTTTTTTGGGGGGGGGGGGTGCTGAAACTCAGGAAACTCCAGAATTCTTGCTTTTGAAATCATTCTTAGGAAGGTCTTTGGGGTGGGAAGGAGACTCAGGACTAAGAGGATATATGTATACTTAACAACTGATTTACAATGTTGTTTAGCAGAAAGCAAAACAACATTGTAAAGCAATTATTCTCCAATTAAAAATAAAATTAAGGTTAAGAACCAGTAGAAATAGAAAGAAAAAGAAGGTCTCTGTCAGCACACACACAAAACATGTATAAACAGGAATTTGTGTTTTCTTCTGGTACTTTTCTCACTGTGCGTATTTAAAATTTTTGATCTGTACTCCATCTGAAGCTTTTTTGTGAGATAAAAATCTAGTTACTTTTCTCTAAATAGTTACCAGGTTATTTCTCCACCATATACACATAATTTATCTTTTCTAATAGAAAATGTCACCAGTATCAAGTTCTAAATTCTTACATATATTTGGGTGTTCGGGTAGTTTATATTCTGTTCCATTCATTTATCTATCTTTTCAGTTGTCAGTAAATGAATACTTTGTGGGCATTTACAGCACATTTTGTGGAGAAGGCAATGGCACCCCACTCCAGTACTCTTGCCTGGAAAATCCCATGGACGGAGGAGCCTGTTGGGCTGCAGTCCATGGGGTCGCTAAGAGTCGGACACGACTGGGCGACTTCACTTTCACTTTTCACTTTCATGCATTGGAGAAGGAACTGGCAACCCACTCCATTGTTCTTGCCTGGAGTATCCCAGGGACGGAGGAGCCTGGTGGGCTGCTGTCTATGGGGTTGCACAGAGTCAGACACGACTGAAGCAACTTAGCAGCAGCACAGCACATTTTGACATCTAGAAGGGCAAATCTTTGTCTACTATACAAAACTTTTAATTTAATCACAACAATTAAAGACAGAATATGTAACCCAAAATCTTTAAAACCACAATATGTTGATTTGGTTTAAATATTGAAAGACCATACATCCTAAGAAAATGTCTTCCTATTCAAGGACACAGCCAGCTCCGTACTTCAAAGCTTCTAAGGTCCTTCAGCAAAGAAAATATATACCTAGGCATACACTGATATAAAACAGATATTGAATTGTATCTTAAGAATTTTCAATCCAGAAGTCGATCTGGCATGGGAGTTATTTTGTTCACTATGCGGTTTTCTATAATATATAACCTTAAGGTATAAAAATGTGTACATTACAAATAAGATGCTAACAACCTCAGAAATCTGTCCACTGCCATGATCCACAATAGGCGATCCATAAAGAAGTATTTTCATAAATCACATGAGGAAAAATGTGAGAGCCAGGAGATTCCAGATTTCTTGAAAGCTATATAACTTAAGAGCTCTTACTCATGAGTACATCATGCTAACCCATGCATAATAACAAATAAAAAGGAAGATGAAGAAGGGAAAAAAAAGATATTTATGTTTCATCTCATTGATCACCGACATTCAGTTAAACGACTTCAAAACTTATCAGTAAAGTGCTCTATAAGGGAAATTATAAGTGGGTCCGAAATGAGCTAAGGCTTTTTGCTGCCTATAAAGTCTGCAGGGCGCTGGATCCCGGGAAGGTGTCCGCGAGCCTTGGAGAGGAAACTCACAGGAGGGACCTTTGCCAGGCCCTTCCACCCCGCTTACCTGTTTATCTTGTCCCTGTCGTTCAGGCCATTCTTGCCCAGCAACAGAATCTGCTGCACTTTGGCTACATTCCCTACAATAGCAGCTTTGTGGATCGTTCCGAGGTCCTTGTGTAGGATGCGATACCCAGGCTGGAAGTGGATTCTATGACCGCCTTCTCTCCCTTGACTGATGGAGGAGCCTAAGGGCAACTGGCCCTTCTTACTCCCGAAGCCAAAAATCTTCATCACAGAGCCCACGGGCTTCAAACACACCTCACCTCTCCCTCGGCTCTTCCCTGTCCCCAAAACCCAATATTAATGCTACAGATAGCCTAAGCAGTTTCCCCACAATATCCCAGTTGGGAAGCTCCATGGTTTTCCAATCTTTCAGCCCAGAAGAGTCCTAGCTAAGCACGCCGCGAAACACAGCGCGCCTGCGAGCCTCGGAAGCGGGCATTCCCTCGTGTAAGCACGGAGACGTTGGGCCATACTGCCCAGTGCGCATGTGCTAGGCCCTGCGGCTCAAGTCTGAGATTGACTGTGGGCGGTGCTAGGCACATTCCAATCAGCTGTGCCAGTTGGCTAAGTGTTTCCAGATGCTTAACAAAAGATAGTGCAGGTGAGAAAGGAGTCTTTGCTGGAGGCAAGGAGCTTCAGGATGCTGAAAGCCTGTCCCCCAGAGCTTTTTTAGGGCTCTTCTAAAAAACAACAACAACTCTAAATCTACTTATCCCTCAGCTTATTCATTTCCACATCCCTCATGGACCAGCGAAATTTAGCAAGTGTAACTACAGAAAACTGTTTTCATGGTTCCAGAAATTGTGGTAACAGGTATTATCAAGTGCAAATTTAGTGGAAATCAACTCAGGTTCTCCGGATGAAATGAAACCGCGTTTCCGTATCCCTCTGATCCTCCCGTGGGCCAGCCTTCATCTACACATTTTCTTCATTTTAATTTTTTGCTTTTATTTTCCCCAAATCTTTAATCAACCTGTCAGGCGAGTGTATGCTCCTCGGTTCTTTGTCTCATCACAACAAAGATTTAGAGTGACAGACATTAAAGCCCCCTCGGAGTGTCAGGGCTCTCAACCCTTTGGCTCCTCTTTTTATGTTTTTTTCTTCCCCCTGGGCCTGCCCTATGCAAACTGAGCTTAGTCACAAGAGCTGTTCTACCTGAAGTCCTCACCCTGGTCCTCAGACCTTCCTTTGACCTTCCTCTGTTCTATTTCCGCAGGCTTTTCCATTGTCTTTTAGCCACCACCATTTTAGACTCCTTTTCCCTATTCTAACTAGCTAACAAACCCAAGGTTTATTTTGGAGCATAGTGTAACATTTGAGAACTTTTTTAAAAAATTATCATTCACATGTCTGAAATAATCCATCTTTTCTCATCTAGTTTAAAATACCACTTTTTAACTCTGATGTTCTGTCTCTGGGTTTTCCATTCTGTTCCATTGAATGGTCTGCTGCTTCTAGCATAGGTAGTATATAAAATATATTTTAATATCCTTTATGGGTCCAAAGTTCCTCCCCTTATTTGTCCTTTCCAGCATTCTCTTGGCAATATTTATTTCTACTTTATTTGAGATGACTTTTTAATCACCATGCCAGTTAAAGAGAATTCTCAGTGAAATTTGTATTAATTAGGTTAAGAGAAGTAATTTTAACTTGACAATCACTTGTATCAGTGTATCCAGGTAGTTGTTATGTCTCTGTCCTATTTTATGTCCTTCATTAAACTTTGGAAGCTTTTTTTTTTTTTAATGTAAATCCTATACCCTTATTGATGTATTTATATCTGGGCTTTTAAAAAATTTTGCTGTGATGGTACATGATTTTTCATAATAGTTTATGAATGATTACTGTTTTGATGTCTGGGTATTCTTTTGACAACCAGAATGAAGAACTTTTAAAATTATAATCTTGTCATAGGAAGAAAGAGTTGAGTTTCTGGTGGTACTTAAGGAAGGCACAAACTTTTGGTATAGATTTCACCAGGAAGATGTAATACTGATAATATGCAAGACTGTAAAAAATCAAGCAAATGCAAACAAGATGGGCTTTTTTAAAAACTGAAGTGTAAGACCATTGCTACAAATTAAAAAACATTTAATATAGCTAAATTTCACTGAAATCCTATTAGCCAGATTTTTCAGTAACTTGCTAACTAATGTGTGTGTGCGCATGCTCAGCTGTGTCTGACTCTAGGGACATCTTTTTTGGTTCCTCTTAATAGTCTCTTTGTTCATTTGCTTTATTCACCCAAATCTATTTTCCACTCTGAAGTGTGTGTAATCATCATAATGGCCTTGCAGAATATTATCAACTCCATTTTTATGAGGCATCTTATGCTCTATACTTGTTCCATCCTCTTTAACATTTCCCAAACTTTAAATAACCTTTTCCCTTGTTTCCATTTGCCCGCAACTTGTGTGTTTCCATCTTTATTCCATTTCTTAGGAATAAAGCAAAACAGGTTGAATCCATACTGCCATAAACAGGTAAGTATATACCAAAACTTCTTTCAATGTAGTTATTGATCCAGTAGTTACAATTGGACTAAGCCTAGTATTGTGGGTGAAGCAGAAGCAGGCTCACAAGTTAATAGAAAACAGGCTAACCCAAAACTCCCCAAGTTCCTGTTCCATTTGTTAATGATTTGAAGTTAATGACTTCAAGAATTTTGATTAACCAAATTCAAAGGGAACAGATACCTCCATTGCACAAGATGCACCAGCAAAGTCTGAATGTATGGCAGACTTATTTTATAGCGAGACAAATTAATTTACATACTTATTCTTCAGAGGCCATTTAATGCCATTTCATTCTTTGTAGACTGAATGAATTGACAGCAAATTTTTGGGATTAGTGACTCAGAAGCCAAGTGTCCAGACCTTCAGCAGAAATTGCTGCTGGGATGCACCAAAGGACTCTGAAGAGAGGCTGGGTCCCTGTTGAAGTGATGTCTGGTTCCAGGACAGCGTTTTCACTGATGAAAGAGCAATGAACAAAAATGAAAACAAAAAAAAATATTTCTCAGGGCTATCCAGCTTAGCTACACCAAATGGTTTTGGTGTATGTGACTGGTATCAATTCCTGATCACCAAGCATTTGCTTCCTACAATAGCCCAACCAAAAAATTATCTTTTGTCTTCTGCCTCCACAGTATTCTCCAGAATGACCTATGAGACCAGTAAAAACTATAGTGATACCTGAAAAAGACTCTTGACACTTCCTGAAGCAGCCTGGAATGAGGGTCAAAGCCACCACCAAGCTGCAGGGAGATTAGAACTACACACCAGGACTTCAGGTAGGTTGTCAAAATTTGGTTTACTCTAGTGTTTTTGTATGGACCAAGATACTCAAGGAGTCTTCATTAGATCATCCCTACACTTCTGTATTTCCTTCGTCAAATGCTGTCTGGATCCCCAAGCAATGGAAACCTAAGATTTCCCAATCCCAATTTCTATGGAAACAGATGCCCTCTAGAAAGTTGTTGCCTAGAATACCCACAACTAAGACTCCTACTAAGCCTATCTAAGATTCAAATAATGCCCTGGTGGTGAATAAGCATATTACTGGAAAACAATATAGAGGTGAGAACTTATTAATATAACAAAAACTACACAAATCAATGAGAAATTATATGGATTAATAATAAATGGTTTGGGATAAATCAATTACTGATAAGAAGTAACTACACATCTCAAGGTATCACCAAAATAAACTCCAGGTTAGTACATGTTTAGTCTTTTTATAAAAACCATTAAATATTTTAGAAGAAAATATGGATGAGTGGTATTATTTATGTTTAGAAGGTCTTTCCAAAAAAATGGAAATTAGAAAATATCAGTACATTTGGCCACATAAAACTTGAAACCAAAAAATTTAGTATAAATCCAAATATAGAAAATGAACAAAAAGACATAATTAATGAAACATTCTTAGCTTGCAATTAAGGAACTACGTTTTTTTTTAAATGATCAAAGGATACCATTGGTTTACAAATTAACCATGGGTACCAGACATTTTCTACTCTTATTTGACATTTCAATTTCATCAGTTTCATCATCTTGCCTTAAGACATTTGCTCTTCAGTTCTGTGATAATTTAATCCACTGGGAACTTGATATTCTCACTGCCTTACAGCTCATCAAATTTACCCATTAAGTGGATGACTTCATACTGATGATACTAGATGCATAAGAAATGGGATATAGTTTGAAAGTCCTGGTAAAAATTTATGCAAGAATTTATGTTAACCCACTTAAAAAAAAAACAGATCAGCATTATCCATTTAAAGAAATACCCACAAATTAAGCACAAATCTAAACTATCATCTTAGCATCACAAATTTTTATAAAATATATATTTACAAAATATAATGTTAACAGTATAATCAGTTCTAACAGTGGCCAACAGCTTTGGTGGATAAATGAACTTTGTGATTTAGGATAGTGAGAAGCATAGTAACAGCTCACTTTTCTTAAAAAAAGGTTAATTTTTAAAAGGTCTATTTTTTAAAAAAATAAAATCTAACCAAAGGAGATATTTTATTTTCTATGTATTCCTCCAACAACTGTTTCTTCAAATTATTTATGAGGATTTGAGATTTTATGACACCAAGAAGCAGCATGAACTTAAGAATCTTAAAATCTAACAAAGATGAAAAAGCATACAGAAAGTGGAACCAAACCACAGCACAGGTAAGCACTTGCCCATCTGTCAACTTCTCAAACAGGAAAAAAAAAAAATCACATTGAAAGTGAATGTTAGTCGCTCAGTCGTGTCCAATTCTTGCAACCCCATGGACTGTAGCTTACCAGGCTGCTCTGTCCATGGAATTCTCCAGGCAAAAATACTGGAGCGGATAACCTTTCCCTTCTCCAGGGGATCTTCCCAACCCACGGATCAAACCCAGGTCTCCTGCATTGCAGGCAAATTCTTTACCATCTGAGCCACCAGGGAAGGCCAAAATTTTGCTGAATTTTAAAGTTAGTTTTCTTTGTGCTATAACAGTATAAAACACTACCTTTCACCGAAGTTAAAAACTGTGAACCTTTTGGCCTTGCATTGTTAATACTGACAACATGCTTCTACCTGGCAGGTGCTATGCTTTCTCCCCACCAGGGAACACTGCACCAGACTTTGCAAAGTTTGATTCACAAATTTCTTAACAATCATTCAGTTATTTCGTATTTTTTTATTATAGTGGATTTAGGTTTCTTTTTGAACAATGATGCTTATTTCCTAATAATATAGAAAGAGTCTCTTTTGTTCTTCCTGAAATCCTTTAGCAACCATCTTCTTCAATCCTATTTTGTCTTCTTCCTCCATCTTCTCCAACCTCTGCATCTTTCATCACCTAGTTCAGAATTTCTAGGAGAGCTATACAGACATTACTAACATCTCAACTTTACTAACAACTGGTCTTTAACATGTGAAAGGAGGAAACTGGTTGATAAAAGATGAAATACCTCTTGTGTGAAATCAACCCATAATACCTTAAGGAATTTCACATGCTACAGGTCTTGAAATTATCGTTTTACCCACTTAACAGATCCTTCTATCTACAAGATACTGTTAGCCTGGCACTCGATCCTACCTTGCATATTTTATCTTCTACTACTATATAAAAAATAAATAAGGACTTACTGTATATCACAGAGAATTATACTGTATCTTGTAGTAGCTTATAATGGAAAGAAAGCTGAAAAAGAATATAAATATATATATAACAGAATCACTTTGCTGTACACTTGAAACTAATACATTATAAATTAACTATACTTTGTAAATTATTTTACATTGTAAATTAACTATAGTTCAACAAAAAATTAGAAAGTACAAAGACAGCAGAAGCTTTGTTAGTTTTTCACACATGTATCCCATACATGATTATGATGGAAACTACAAATAGTTCAATCCTGAAGAATCTTATGAATTGTATCACCCAAAAGTGTTCAAACAAAAATCTGTTAATATGTGTAATCACTATTTTTGACTCATGGAATATAATTAGAAGGCAACATCATCTCCCACTACCCTTTGAAATTTTCACAGAGTTTCTTCTCCCAACCCAGGTTGAAAAACCTTACTCTCAAATAATAAAAAGTCCAGAATTGCTTTCACTCACAAAGTACTTAAAAAGAATTTCCAGTCTCTAATTATAAAAACACCAAGTCAGGGTTAACCAGCTCAGCCACACTACAGGATGCCCACGTGCAGTAGGGGTGGAAGGCAGGCATGGTCCTCTTTAGCTTTCCTGCCTAATTCCATTCTCCCTCCTTTAGATGGCAGTTTATGGTTTCCAAATTTGCTGGCATATTGAGTGCAGCACTTTCACAGCATCATGTTTCAAGATTTGAAATAGTTCAACTGGAATTCTATCACCTCCACTAGCTTTGTTCATAGTGATGCTTTCTAAGGCCCACTTGACTTCACATTCCAGGATGTTTGGCTCTAGGTGAGTGATCACACCATCGTGATTATCTGGGTTGTGAAGATATTTTTTGTACAGTTCTTCAGTGTATTCTTGCCACCTCTTCTTAATATCTTCTGCTTCTGTTAGGTCCCTACCATTTCTGTCCTTTATTGAGCCCATCTTTGCATAAAATGTTCCCTTGGTATCTCTAATTTTCTTGAAGAGATCTCTAGTCTTTCCCATTCTGTTGTTTTCCTCTATTTCTTTGCATTGATCGCTGAGGAAGGCTTTCTTATCTCTCCTTGCTATTTTTTTGAACTCTGCATTCAGATACTTATATCTTTCCTTTTCTCCTTTGCTTTTTGCTTCTCTTCTTTTCACAGCTATTTGTAAGGCCTCCCCAGACAGCCATTTTGCTTTTTTGCATTTCTTTTCCATGGAGATGGTCTTGATCCCTGTCTCCTGTACAATGTCACAAACTTCAGTCCATAGTTCATCAGGCACTATCTATCAGATCTAGTCCCTTAAATCTATTTCTCACTTCCACTGTATAATCTAACCTTGTATAATTGAGAATGGTCTGTTATCCTTATTTGCAGTCCTGTAGTAAGAAGCCCAGTAAACTCTTGCTTCCTTCCTTGGCTTAGAGGAACCTCCTTCATAACAGTAGGGGGTACACTGTCCCCTTTCTCAGGTCTTTCCAGGGCACTTGGGGTGGATGAAGGGTGGGTGGAGGTGTTTGGTATGGCCATCAGGCTGAAGCTGAAAAAGACCAGAATGGCATGAGCTGCCATCCAAGACACTGGCCCATCACAACTCTGGCAGTAGTCTTAGCTCTCAACATATCAAAGCTTCGGGAGTGGAGGTGTGGATTGTGCTGGGAGGGGGGTGGGCAGGGGAGTGGACAGGGACTGCTTCCTTCTTTGTCTGAGGCCTTCATCCTTCTTTGTCTGATCCTTCCTCCTGATTGCCTCCTCCTTCTCCTCTCTGCCCTCCATTTCTTTAAGAAAGCACACACTCTTTCCATGTCCCATTGTTGGCACAGGTCAGGGCATCGTTCTGTCCAGAATGTCCATGCTTCCTTACTTGGCTTAATGGAACCTCCTTTGTAAGAGTAGGGGGTACACTGTCCCCTTATGTGGGTCTCTACAGGGCACTTGGGCTGGGGGGTGGGCTGGGGAGATGCAGGTATCAGGCTCCACCTGAAAAAGCCCCAAAGGGCGTGAGCTGCCATTTGAGATGCTGGCCCACTGTGTCTCTGGCAGTAGCCTTGAGCTCCAGGCAACTCAAAGCCCTGGGGGCAGTGGACTGGGACTGCTGTAGGGAAAGGACGCCAGGAGGCCACGGAGGAGTTGGGGAGGGATGTGGGAAATGGAGGCAAGGAAAGCGAGGGATCTAGGTGGAGGAACTGGAGAGAGTGTCCAGTGTCCGGGAATGCCTGGAAGGAGCCAGCGGAGGCAACTGGGACCAAGGTATGTGTGGAATGTGAAAAGGTGGGAAAACCCAGAGCATTTTGGAAGGCAAGGCAGGCTGGGAAAGGGGCATGGGCGACAACTTCAAAGGGACCTAGGGGAATTCCTGGGAAGTTAGGACTCTGTGCACTGCTAACAGCACTGAGGCTGAGGTTGATCCCACGTGCTGCATTGGCAGGGCCACAGATCAAAGACCTGAATGGCCCACCCAGCCCAACATGGACCTTGGGGGTCTGTGAAACAGGCCGTGCCTGTGAAAGTCCACTCACTCCACAGGATTCTTTCCAGGGTCTCTGCTTGGAAAGAGGCCAGGGCGTCCCCTCCATCTAAGCACCCACCTCTATTTACATAAATGGAGGCAGAGCCACCTCACACTCTCCAAAGTCCTGAGCTACTGGATCCTGGCCCGCTAGGCCAGCAGTCTGCAAAATCCTTGTGGCTTTCCCACCATGCCTTCATCCAGCTACTCCAGCACCTCAAGCAGTACATTTAGCCTCAGTCCCTGAGGTTAGGGTTAGGGTCAGTGTTAGCCCCAGCCCCCCCAGCCTTAAAAGATCGACAAGCCTCCTATATGAGCTCTTGGCAGCCACGGGTGTCCCGGACATGCAGGCACCTTCTCTAGGGGTGGCTGCCGATGCAGGAGTGCACACTGCCCTCCCAGGCGCACCCAGCTTCCTAGACGAACTCTTGGTGGCCACAGGCATCCCGGACAAGCTGAGGCCTTACACGTGGGCCTCTGTAGTCACAGCACAACAGCCAGCTCTCACCAGCACACCCAGCCTCTTAAAGGAAATCTTGGCTGCCACGGGCAGCCTGGACATGCCAGGGCCTTCCCTGGGGCCCTCTGCCAATGCACGAGCCTGGGCCCATGGTTCCCAGGCGTCAGGTGTGCCCAAAGAGGCATCATTTGTTCATTTTGCTCCTTTGGCACATACATTGCATCTCCTTTCTCTTTTCTGTGATGATGGTGTTTGTTGAGGTGTCGGGGGGAGGGGGGATTGGGATGGGGCCCTCTTTCCTCATCTTCCTGTGGAAATGGGAGTCGGGGAGCTCTGTGGCTTTGCCACCTTCAGTGGCTTTCTCTCCACAATGACCTAGTGCCTTCTGTCTTCTGTCAGGCGTTGCATGTTGGGCTTCACTTTGGCTTCCTTCCCTTTCCTTTCCTACGGCCCGTGGTCGTGTTAGCCCCGAGAAGCTAGGTGCTCTCCCATTGGCATCGTGATGGAGGGAAATCTGGGAGAAGCCCCATCAAGACGTTTCCCAGGCATCTCCCTAGACAGGAGGAAAAATGAGGCAGGATAGCATTGTGGTCTTTGGTGGGTGGGAGTTCTTGCCGCCTTTGTTTTGGGGCTGGGTTTGGTTTCCTTTCTGCTTGCTCGTGTTTCTTGGATTCTGGCGTGGGTCGGGGTGGGGGATATCCCCACCACCCTTTCCTCCCAGCCTGGCTGTCAGGGTGTAGCCAAATGACTTTCAAATGCACACCCATCCCCGGGTTCCCAGCTTTGCTCAGGCACAGGGGCAACTAGGCTGGGTGGGGAGCATTCTTGGATTCTTCCATCGAGTCCTCCCCCATGTCCTCTGAGACTTTTCCCTTTCTTCTGTTGCACATGTCCCATCACCACAGGAGCTCAAAGGAGGAGGCTCCTTCTGAAGTTGAGCTGAAAAGATGCCCTACAAGTGCTCTTTCAACAGAACCCCTACCCTGGGATAGCAGAGAACGACTGGCCCGAGAGCTTAGCATTGCCAAATGCAGAGTTCAGGTAGGCCCCCATCTCTCCATCCGTTCTCCTTTTCAGGCTCTCCATGCTGATCCAAGTCAGTTGAAAGCATCTGGCGGCCTTTCTCTTAAGAAGGAATTCTCTCTGTTTGCCCATAGGTCTGGTTTCAAAACCAACGAAGAAAACGATTAAAACAGAGCCAATTGCCTTCTGAAAATGTGTCCCAAAATGGGGAAGGGGCACCAAGGTGCACGCCCAGGCCACCATCGCCACCTCTTTGTCCTCAGTCTTGCTCTCAAGGTAATTTACCCAGTGTTCTGCGAAGGCTAGTCCCCCAGAGGGGGCTCTGAACCCTGAGCCTCTTGCCAGAGTATTCTCTCTGCTGGTAGATGAGCACCGGAGGCCCAGAAACAACAAGGAGGGAGGAAACAGGGCCATCTGGTTCTTGCGCCTATCAGTGACCCAGACAGGGGGACCACGCCCCCAGTCGGTGGGGACAGGCAGCACTGTTGCCCTTTGCACCCCCTCCCCAGCCCCCATCGGGAACATTAGCCTCTGGCTGCCCAGGCAACCTTGGCCGAGGAGCATGCTTCAGGACACTCCATGGCAAGACTGGAGGAGGAAGGAGACACACATGGACATGCATCTGTGTGGAGTTTGCCTGTGTGCGTGTGTGCACGCACACATCCACAATGGATCCAGGCACATGATCCATCTGTGGGTGTATTCCTTAGAGCCCTGCCCCATCTGCAGAGCCACATGAAGTGATTCAGGTGTGTGGGACTCTCCATCCTCTCCATACCATCTAGGTTATCTGTGCTGTGAACGTTCCATGGCCTTAAGGTCCTCTCCTCTCGGTGTGTTCTTTCTTTGGTAGAATACTCAGCCAGAGAGGCCAGCAGAAAGAGGACAGTCATTTCTCCTTCTCGAACAAGTATCCTTGTGCAAGCCTTCAAGAGGGATTGCTTTCCGGGGATTGTCACCAGGGAAAAGCTGGCTCATCAGACGGGAATCCCAGAACTTGGTGGGCCGAGTGGTGGGTTGTGGGCTGCTTTTGGCTTTGCAGGCACCCCTCATTTCCCAGGACCAAGGGACTCATTTGCAGAAAATGGCCCTGCAGAACTCACGCTGGACCTGACAAATCAGAGAACGGGCAGCCAGGTGGGGTGTTGAATGGGCGCTGGGGAGGCACCAGCACGTTGATCTAGATGGTAACGACTTCTGATGTGCCTGTCTGCCTTTTGCTCCCCTGGACATGGTTTCAAAACCGAAGATCTCAGTACCCCTAGCAGAGCACAAGGGGCCTGGGAATGTCTGGGCCCAAGGCCCAGGCGGCGCATCAGCGATGACTACTCCTGCTCCAGAGAACTGAAGGGCCCCTCCCACTGTTCAGAGCACCTCTCCTCCCCTTCACACCTCTCAACCACAGGAGAGCATGCCATCCTTGGCTGCAGCTACACCTTTGGGCACCCCACCTTCTGGGTGCCTGGTACTGCCTCTGGGGTCTGTGTGGGCCAGCCGTTGATGATCTTCATGGTCCAGCCCAGCCAGGTGGATCTCCAGCCAAGTGGGAAGCCACCACCTCCTTCCCAGGTAGCAGTTCCCTGGGCCAAGCTCTCCCCTGCTGTCACGGCCCCTTGGCAGCCTGGGCCAGGTGCCATCTTGCCACCTGGGCAGCCTGAGACACACATCCCATGGTGGCCAGAGTCACCCTATGGTGAAGTAGTGGCCCCTCCACTACAACCACAGCCCCATCCACCCAGGCTTCCAAACTCAACAAGCCTCCTAGATGAGCCTGTGGTAGCCACGGGTGTCCCAGACATGCAGGCGCCTTCCCTGGTGGCCGCTGCAAATGCAGAGGCACACTCTGCCCTCCCAGGCGCACCCAGCTTCCTAGAGGAGCTCTTGATGGCCACAGGCATCCCGGACATGGAGGCGCCTTCCTTGGGGGCTGCTGCAGATGCAGGAGCACACCCTGCCCTCCCAGGTGCACCCAGCTTCCTAGACGAGGCCTTGGCGGCCTCGGGCATCCCGGACATGCAGGCACCTTGCGCAGAGGTCACTGCTGATGCAGGAGTGCACCAGGAGCCCCCAGCTTCCTAGACAAGCTCTTGGCGGCCACAGGCATCCCTGACATGCAGGCACCTTTCCCATGGTCTTTTGCGGATTCAGGAGCACATCCTGCCCTCCCAGGAGCACCCAGCTTTCTAGATGAGCTCTTGGTGACCCTGGGCATCCAGACATAATGGGGCCTTCCCTGGGGCCGTGTGCAGATGCACCAGCACACCTCCCCCTCCCAGGCTCACCCAGCCCCCAAGACGAGCTCCTACCTGCCACATGCATCCCAGGCTCGCCGGGTCCTTCCCCAGCGTCCTCTACTGTCATCACGGGGACCATCTAGCCCTCCCCGGGTCACCCAGCCTCCTAGAGGAAATCATGTCTGCCACGGCCATCCAGGACATACCCCTGGTCTTCACTGGGGTCCACTGCAAGGGAAGGAGTTGAGGTAATCCTAGAAGCACCCCTCAGTAAGGATGATTACCAGGCCCTCCTGGACATGCTGCCAGGCTTGCCAGCCCCTCTGGCTTAGAGGGAGAGGAAGGAAGGAGCACCATCCCCCAGAGCACCTTTCGGGTCTCCTTTTCTGGGATGTGGAGCCATGGAGCTCGGGGAGGGGGGCTATATTGGGTGCGAGGAGGAGAGAATACAGATGGGATGTCTACCAACAACTTTGGGGACAGATCCCAGAGCTGGACATTTGGGAAGCAAGAGCCCCCCAAGAGGGAGAGAGTAGGGAAGGCTGAGTGGGAGAGGGAGGGAGGGAGAGAGGGAAGGGAAGCAGGGAGAGTTGGAGACAGAGGGAGGGAAAGGTGGGTCGGGGGAGGTGGGTGGAGCCCCCATCTGGGACTCAGCTTCAAGCCACGGGCAAACCTGGCAGGTATCCCTAAAATACTCGGTCAGGGACATGCTTCCCTGGGTTTCAGGATGCCAGCTCTGGGCGGGTTTCCCAAGGTCAGATCCTCTGAGCCAGCAGTAGGGACCTACTCAGACAACCGCTTTCACAACCAGACTCCATGTGAACACACAGGCCCGCAATAGCTACAAAGGCCAATCATCTCCATGTGTCTCTCTGATCCTCACAGTGTAGTGACTGAGCTCGCCCTGCCACCAGCAACACCCACCCCCACCCCCGTCACCCGCAGACATAGAGACCTTTTATACTTGCAAACCCATTCCTGAATTTGTAGATCCAGTGGTTTTGAAGTACATCCAAACCCCTGACTGTTCTCATGTGAACCCCCGTGGTTGGGTTGAGAGACCTGGGTGGCCATAGAATACATTGCTAAAGATGGCTGTGGGTGTGGTGTTGTGGTTCATTCGTTTCTTTTCAATTCATTGGGACCTGTTCAGAGCGAAAAGAGAAGTGCCTTTCTTCGTGCATCACCCGCGTTGCCTCATGCAGCCTCCTTCCTTCTTTGTCTGCTCCTTCCTCCTTTGTCTGCTCCTTCCTCCTGATTTCCTCCTCCTTCTCCTCTCTGCCCTCCATTTCTTTAAGGAAGAACACATTCTTTCCATGTCTCTTTGTTGGCACAGGTCAGGGCTTTGTTCTGTGCAGAACGTGCATGCTTCCTTCCTTGGCTTAGTGGAATGTCCTTCGTAAGAGTAGGGGGTACACTGTACCCTTTCCTGGGTCTCTCCAGGGCACTTGGGCTGGGGGGTGGGCTGGGAAGGTGCGGGCATCAGGCTCCATCTGAAAAAGCCCCAAATGGTGTGGATTGGCCCATCACATCTCTGGCAGTAGGCTTGAGTTTCTGGCACTCAAAGACCCATGGGTGTAGGTGGGGGTGGGGGTGGGCATGGCAGTGGACTGGGACAGCTGTAGGGAAAGGATGCCAGGGGGCCCCAAGTAGCTGGGGAGGGATGTGGGAAATTGAGGCAAGGAAAGGGAGGGGTCTAGGTGGAGGCACTGGAGAGAGCGTCCAGTGTCTGGGAATGCCTCAGAGGAGCCTGTAGAGCCCATTGAGGCCAATGTATGTGTGAAATGTGAAAAGGCAGGAAAACCCAGAGAGTTTCAGAAGTCAAGGCAAGCTGGGAAAGGGGGCATGGTCGGCAACTTCAAAGGGACCTAGGGGAATTCCCAGGAAGTTAGGACTCGTGCACTGCTCATGGGGCCCGAGCCTGGGGTTGATCTCAGCTATTGCCTGTGTGGGCCACAAACAAAAGCCCCGAACAACCCTCCCAGCCCAAAGTGGACCTTGGGGTGTGGGGCATGGGCCATGCCCGTGAAAGCTTACTTGCTCCATGGGATTCTTTTTTAAAAAATATATAAATTTATTTATTTTAATTGGAGGCTAATTACTTTACAATATTGTATTGGTTTTACCATACATCAACATGAATCCGCCATGGGTGTACACATGTTCCCCATCCTGAACCCCCCTCCCATCACCCTCCCCATACCATCTCTCTGGATCATCCCAGAGCACCAGCCCCAAGGATCCTGTATCATGCATCGAACCTGGACTGGCAATTCGTTTCACGTATGATATTATACATTGTTTCAATGCCATTCTCCCAAATCATCCCACCCTGGCCCTCTCCCCCAGAGTCCAAAAGACCATTCTATACATTGGTGTCTCTTTTGCTGTCTCGCATACAGGGTTATCGTTACCATCTTTCTAAATTCCATATATATGTGTTAGTATACTGTATTGGTGTTTTCTTTCTGGCTTACTTCACTCTGTATAATAGGCTCCAGTTTCATCCACATCATTAGAACTGATTCAAATGTATTCTTTTTAATGGATGAGTAATATTCCATTGTGTATATGTACCACAGCTTTCTTATCCATTCGTCTGCTAATGGACATTTAGGTTGCTTCCATGTCCTGGCTATTATAAACAGTGCTGCGATGAACATTGGGGTACACGTGTCTCTTTCAATTCTGGTTTCCTCAGTGTGTATGCCCAGCAGTGGGATTGCTGGGTCATATGGCAGTTCTATTTCCAGTTTTTTAAGGAATCTCCACACTGTTCTCCATAGTGGCTGTACTAGTTTGCATTTCCACCAACAGTGTAAGAGGGTTCCCTTTTCTGCACACCCTCTCCAGCATTTATTGCTTGTAGACTTGTGGATAGCAGCCATTCTGACTGGTGTGAAATGGTACCTCATTGTGGTTTTGATTTGCATTTCTCTGATAATGAGTGATGTTGAGCATCTTTTCATGTTAGCCATCTGTACGTCTTCTTTGGAGAAATGTCTATTTAGTTCTTTGGCCCATTTTTTTATTGGATCATTTGTTTTTCCGGAATTGAGCATTCTTTCCAGGATTTCTGCTTGATGGCCAGGGGTGCCCTCTCTGACTAAGCACCCAACACTATTTACAAAAATAGGGGTGGAACCGCCTCACCCTATCAAGTCCTGAGCTGCTGGGTCCTGTCCCAATGAGACAGCAGTCTGCAGCGTCCATGTGGCTTTCCCACCATGGCTTCGTCCAGCTCCTCCAGCACCTCAAGTGATACATTTGCCCTCGCTCCCTGTGGTGGGATCATGTCTCCGGGGGTTTGTGGATCACCCGGCCAAGGGTTCATTGCAAACCCATCAACTGACCGCCTGGAATGGCAGGGACCAATTGGCTGGGCCCCTGGTTTCCAGGCATCATGTGTGCCCAAAGAGGCACCATTTCATCATTTTACTCCTTTGGCATGCACATAACATCTCCTTTCTCTTTTCTGTGATGATGGTGTTGGTTGCGGGGTTGGGGGGAGGAGGGAGGAGTGGGGCCTGGGATGGGGCACTTTTTCCTCATCTTCCTGTGGAAATGGAAGTCGGGGAGCTCTGTGGCTGTACTACCTTCAGTGGCTTTCTCTCCACAATGGCCTAGTGCCTTCTCTCTTCCATCAGGTGGTGCGTGTTGGGCTTCACTTCAGCATCCTTCCCTTTCCTTTCCTTTTCCACTAGTGAATCATATATGGCCCGGGCATGTGTTAGCCTGGAGAAGCCAGGTACTTTCCAATGGTCATCGTGATGGAGGGAATTCTAAAAGAAGCCCCATTGAGATGTTTCCCAGGAATCTGCCCAAACAGGTGGGAAAATGTCTCTGCAGACAGGCAGGATAGTGTTGTGGTCTTTGGTGGGTGGGATTTCTTGCCAGTTTGTTTTGGGGGTGGGTTAGGTTTCCTTTCTGCTTGCTCGTGTTTCTTGGATTCTGCAGTGAGTGGGGGTTGGGGAGTTTCCCCACCAGCCTTGACTCTCAGCCTGGCTCTCGGGGTGTAGCCAAGTGACTTCCAAATGCAGACCCATCCCTGGGCGCCAGGCTTTGCTTAGGCACAGGGGCAACTCCCCTCAGCGGGGATCATGCTTGGGCACCCCCGTCGAGTCCTCCCCCACCCCCACGTCCTCTGAGACTTTTCCTTTCTTCACTTCCACAGGCCCCATTGCCAAAGGATATCGAAGGAAGAGGCTTGCTCTGAAGCTGAGCAGAAGGACGACCTGCAAGCCCTCTTTCAACAGAACCCCTACTCTGGGATAGTGCCCAGAGAATGAGAGCTTGGCATTGCCGAAAGCAGAGTTCAGGTAGCGCCCTCTCCCTCTCAGGCTCCCCGTGCTGATCCACATCAGCCGAAAGCATCCGGCGGCCTTTCTCTTCAGAACAAATTCTCTCTGTTTGCCCCTAGGTCTGGTTTCAAAACCAATGAAGACGGTTAAAGCAGAGCCGATCACCTTCTGAGAATGTGTGCCAAGACGGGGAAGGGGCACCAAGGTGCACAGCCAGGTCACCATCACCACCTCCTGGACCTCAGTCTTCCTCTCAAGGTAATTTACCCAGCGTTCTGCAAAGGCAAGTCCCCAGAGGGGGTCCCGAACACTTCCCCACTTGTCAGAGAATTCTCTCTGCTAGTGGATGACCACTGGAGGCTCAGAAACATCAAGGAGGGAGGAAACAGTGCCATCTGGCTGCTTTCCCCATCAGTGTCCCAGATAGCAGCACCATGCCCCAATTCGGCATGGATGAGCAGCACTGTTCCCCCTTACATCCCCTCCCCAGTCCCCATCAGGAACTTTAGTCTCCAGCTGCCCAGGCAAACTTGGCCAAGGAGCATGCTTCAGGGCACTCTGTGACAAGACTGGAGGAGGAAAGAGACACACATGGACATGCATCTGTGTGGAGTTTGCCTGTGTGTGTGTGTGCACGCACACATCCACGATGGATCCAGGCACATGATCCATCTGTGGGTGTATTCCTTAGAGCCCTGCCCCGGCTGCAGAGCCACCTGAAGTGATTCAGGTGTGTGGGACTCTCCATCCCCTCCACACTGTCTAGGGTATCTGTGCTGTGAACGATCCATGGGCCTTAAAGTCCTCTCCTCTCGGTGTGTTCTTTCTTTGCTAGAAGATTCAGCCAGAGAGGCCAGGAGAAAGAGGACAGTCATCTCTCCTTCTCAAACAAGGATCCTTGTGCAAGACTTCATGAGGGATTGCTTTCCAGGGATTGCCACCAGGGAAGAACTGGCTTGTCAGTAGGGAATCCCAGAATCTGGAATCCGGGTAAGTTCTCCACCCAGCACATGGGCCCAGGACATGGCCCAGGAGAAAGGAGTGTTAGGCCCTGCTGAGCGTCTGGAACTGGATACACATAGGCTTGGGCTGGGGCTTGGGCTATGGGGGAGGGGGCCAAAAGTTGGTTTGGGGCCAACTGTGGCCGTGCAGGCATCCCTCATTTCCCAAGGCCAAGGGATTAGTTTGCAGAAAATGGCCCTGCAGAAGTAGCCCTGGGCCTGAAAGATCAGAGGATGGGCAGCCAGGCAGGCTGTCGAATCGTAGCTGCAGAGGCATCAGCATGTTGATCTGGACGGTCATGACTTCTGATGTGCCTGTCTGCCTTTTGATCCCCTAGATATGGTTTCAAAACTGAAGAGCCTGGCACCCCCAGCAGAGTGCTACATGGGCTGGCAGTGGCCGGGCCCAAGGCCCAGGCGGCGCATCAGCCAGGAGTACTCCTGCTTCAGGGAAGCAAAGGGCCCCACCCACTGTCCACAGCACCTTTCCTTCCCTTTGCCCCTCTCAACCACATGAGAGCATGCCACCCTTGGCTGCAGCCACTCCTTTCACACCCCCACCTTCTGGGTGCCCAGGACTGCCTCTGGGGTCTGTGTGGGCCAGCAGTTGATGATCTTCATGGTCCAGCCCACCCCGGTGGTTCTGCAGCCAAATGGGAAGCCACCACCTCCTCCCCAGGTAGCAGTTCCCTGGGCTGAGTGCTCTCCTGCTGTCACGGACCTTTGGCAGCCTGGGCCAGGGGCCATCCTGCCGCCTGTACAGCCTGAGATACATTTCCTGCAGTGGCCGCAGTCAGCCTATGGTGATGGCATGGCCCCTCCGCTACAGCCACAGGCCCATCCGCCCAGGTTTCCAAGCTCAACAAGCCTCCTAGATGAGCTCGTGGTGGCCATGGGCATCCCAGACACACAGGCACCTTCTGCGAGGGTCGCTGCAGATGCAGGAGCGCACCCTGCCCTTCCAGGTGCACCCAGCTTCCTAGGCGAGGTCTTGGAGGCCTCAGGTGTCCCGGACTTACAGGTGCCTTCTGTGGGGGCCGCTTCTGATTCAGAGGCGCACTCTGCCCTCCCAGGCGCACTCAGCTTCCTAGATGAGCTCTTGGCGGCACTGGGCATCCCGGACCCACAGGCACCTTCCCTGGGGGCCACTGCAGATGCAAGAGCGCACCCTGACCTCCCAGGTACACCCAGCTTCCTAGATGAGCTCTTGGCGGCCACAGGCATCCTGGACACGCAGGCGCCTTCCTCAGTGGCTGCTGCAGATGCACAATCACACCTCACCCTACCACACTCACCCAGCCTCCAAGACGAGCTCCTGGCTCCCATGTGCATCTCAGGCTCACCAGGTCCTTCCCTGGGGTCTTCAATTGTCATCACAGGGGACCACTCAGCTCTCCCTGGGTCATCCAGCCTCCTAGGGGATATCTTGGCTGTCATGGCCACCCAGGACACGCCCTGGTTTTCCCTGTGGGCCACTGCAGAGGAGAAAGGAGTTGAGGCAATCCTGAAAACACCCCTCAGTGAGGACGATTACTAGCACCTCCTAGACATGCTGCCAGCCTCCCCAAACCCTTGGGCTTAGAGGGAGAGGAAGGAAGGGGCACCTTCTCCCCTGAGCCCCTTTCAGGTCTCCTTGCCTGGGATGCAGAGCCATGGAACTCGGAGAGGGGGGCAGTTTTCGTTTGGGAGAGAAGAGAATACAGACGGGATGTCTACCAGTAACTTGGGGACAAACATAAGAGCTGTACCTTTTGGATGCATGGGTGGGGACAGGAAGGCTCTTTTTTGCCAGTGCCCCCTCCCAATGAAGCGCTCAGCCGTCCTTCCCTACCCACCCCACCCCCCAACCCCTCCGTGGCCTCTCAGCATCTCAAGCCAGCCTGGACATTCTAAAAAGATCCATGTGTCTTAGCAGAAAGACAAGAAAGGCATATGGGTGCAGCCTAGGAGGGACACCCACTCACTCACTGATCTTGCATCATCGGAGATCACAAGTGCGCTCGTGGTAGGTGGTGGTCGGATGGTGGGAAATTCAATGAAGCAGCAGACGTCTAGGCGTCCACCATGAGCTAAGCTACAGGGCTGCAAAATCCTAGGTGAGATGGGGAGTGTTCAAGCCATGCTCCTGCTCTGCCCCACCTGCCTGCCTGCCCCTGCCATTCCAGTGGGCTGGTAACTGATCAGAAGGGGAGGAAAGGCAGAATTGGAGCCACCCGCTCTAGTGAGACTGCATCCCTCCGCATGATCATGCCAGGGCAAAAGGGCAATAGGTCTATTTCCCGCTCCATGACTGAAGCTTTGCGACCCCCTAGACTAGTTCTGGAAGCCAGATGGTAGCTTTCTCCCTTCTCCAGGGGATCTTCCCAACGCAGGAATCAAACCAGGGTCTCCTGCATTGCAGGCGGATCCTTTACCAACTGAGCTATCAGGAAAGCCCTGAGCACAGGCAAGCCAAGTTCAAGGCCATGCCCCCAGGAGAGAACAGGCTAGCTGATCTCAGCGTCATCCATCCGCCACCCCCCAGCCCCCCACATCCCAGCCAACGGCACGTCCCAGCATGAATGAGGAGGCATAGGTCAGAGGAACGAGCCCCAGTGGAAGCACAGTCCTCCAGGGACTGGCTTCTTTCCCCTGGCATCGGTGTCCTCCAGGTTCAGCCATTTGGCTTACACCATGCAGAAAAGTGTCTTCTTTTTGAGAGGTGGGAGGAGAAAACGCATTGGGGTGGACGCAGCAGCTTATCAGCGTCCACACACCTTTCCTTTTCCCTGGAGAGTTCGGGTGCTTGACAAAAGTTTTCATGCTTGAGAACCTTGGTGCCAATAAACAGGGCATAGCTCCCATCTCTGCCAGGGGCCTTACCCCATTTCAATTCTTCTTGGTTTGGCGGGAGGGGCAGTGTGGTGAGCCCGGCCTGACCTGCTTGATCCTGTGGTAGGTCCTTCCACTCCACTGCTGCAGGTCCAGGGCAGCATCAGCATCTGCACCTGGCAGGACCAACACTCACAGCCAGGCTCCTTTTGCCACGACTTGCCCTCCTCAACCCTGCCCCCGTGACCCAAGGACACTCCCCCTCTCAGGTGCTTTTTGTGGTGGGGAGGGGTGGGCAGGGGAGACTAGTTTTTCTTTTTCAAAAACAATGATGTTGGCCATAGGGCCTTTTACCAAGCTTAGTAAGCGGGATGGGGTGGCATGGTGTGGTTAAAATTTGAAGGAAGTTCTTGCTATATATCCCCAGGCAAACAAGAGGAGCCTTTCTCTAGTAGGACTTCTCTGGCCTACACCCTCTGGGGGAAAAGGTCATTGCACGCATCCTAGGCCATTAACCATCCGGGCTTTCCAGAATTCCCCTGCTTCAGGTGGCGGACAATTTGAGCCTTCTCCATTGGTCCTGGCCAGGAGAGTGCACTCCTTCAGGCATGGGTGGAGGCGTGGGGCGAGGCTCCACTCCTTTCTCCTCTCAATCCCTGCCCACCGCCCCCTGACCAAGGTTACTTAAGGCCTTGCCCAGGGGGCTCTGGGTCTCTGTTTGGTCATGGACATTCATAGGAGGGACACTTTGGTTGGACCTTCTCCCTGTGCCTAGTGCTTACAGCGTCCTGCGACCTGGAAGCCCATTGCCAAGACAGAAGGAGGGAAAGCCTGAGTCTTTGTCTGTCTGTTTTGTTCTTATATCTGAGCTGCTGGATGGTGTGGGGAGTGTTGCTTTTGCTCTTGTTTTTGGTGGTGGTGGTGGGGCGGGGGGACGCGTTCCATCCTTGACCCTGCAGGCGCTCACCTACACGTTCACGGAACCGCTATCCTGACACGCTGCACACGCGCGTGCACACACACACACACACACACACACATGTACATGTACACATACCTCACCCCCCATTGCTGTTGAGGGCAGTGGAGGAGGAGAAGAAGGAGGAAAAGGGGTGTGTGGTCAGGGTGTCCTAAAAGCCAAAGGTTTTCCCCAGTTGTCTCATGAAGAGACAGACACAATGGACGTCTCTCACCCCAACGGTCCTCTGGCCTTCACTGCCCACATGGTGGGCCTGGCTCACCCAGCCTCTCAGGGTGCAGAGGTGATGCCTCAGCAGGGGCACCGCAGGGGCAGGTTGCCTGCACCCCCAGGCCAAGCACCTTGGTGGTTCCACCTCTAGCACCCTCCTTGGATTTCCCACTTCCCTGGGGAGAGAGCACGGGGCAGTCCCCACCGGATTCAGGGGGCTCGACATCAGCTTCTTCCCGCGTGGTGTCCTCGCTGTCCCCTGGCTTCACCACGAGGTACCATATGTTTGTCCTGTCGTCGCCTAGTCCTTCACGCCCTCCCCTCATGGAGTCCTCCGTGGGCCACAGCTGCTTGTCGCCCAGCACACCTCCCAGACCCTGGCAGGAGTCAGAACCCAGTCCTTGGGACACCAGCGTTACCTGGCAGAGTTTCCCCATGTCTTGCGCAGGGTCACCCCTGGCATCAGCAGCAGCCGCCTGGGACTCTCCTGAGGACACCAGCTGTTCTCCAACTGTCTCCAGGCTTGTGGGTCCCTGGGCCTGTCCCACGCAGGAAGCATCAACCCAAGCACTGAGCCTGCCAGGTGCTGGCCCAGGATCTTCCCTGGGTTCACCCATGGCCCTTGGCTCCTCGCCACCCTGCACCCTGCCAAGCTACCGGCAGGAGGCAGAGGCCAGCCCCTCCGGGCACCGAGGGGCCCTGGCAGACCTCCCCCGTGTCCTTGGCTGGCAGAGTCCCCCCTGAGATGGGGTGCAGAGCCCTGGGAGCCCCGTGGGGACCCCTGCAGCTGCCAGAGGCGCCGGCGGGAGGCAGAGGCCAGCCCGCCAGGTCCCTGGCAGACCTCCTGGGTCTCTTCCACGGAGTCTTCCATGGGCTGCATCAGAGACCCTGGGGAGACCCCCAACTCTCCCAGCTCCTGCCAGCCCTGCAGCCCACCAAGCCGCTGTCTGGTCCCTGATGGCAGCTCCACGGGTCCCTGGCAGACCTCCCCAGTCTCTTTGACAGGGTATCCCCTGAGCTTGGGCCCCAAACCAGGCAAGCCCCTGTGAGGCCACCAGCTCCTGGCCACCGTGCACCCCTCAGATGGGCTGGCACGATGCAGAGGGCAGCCCAGCGGGCACACCCGGGCCCTGGCAGACCTCCCCATGTCTTTGTCCAGATCTCCCCTGAGCTGGGGCGCAGACCCCTGGGAGCGCCGCGGGTACCCCTGCAGCCACCAGAGGCGCCAGTGGGTGGCAGAGACCAGCCTGCCAGGCCCCTGGCAAACCTCCTCAGTCTCTTCTGTGGAGTCTCCCATGGGCTGGGACCTAGATCCCATGGAGTCCTCCTGATGCCCACAGCTCCTGGCTGCCCTGCATCCCGCCGAGCCCCCAGCGGGTTGCAGATGGCAGCTCCCCAGATCCCTGGCAGACTTCCCCTGTCTCGTTGACAGAGTATCTCCTGGGCTGGGAACCTAAATCTAGCGAGTCCCCTGAGGGCCCCAGCTCTTGGCCACCCTGCACCTCTCTGACGGGCTGGCGGGAGGCAGGGCCCAGCCAGCCGTTGCCCTGGCAGACCATCCACATCTCTTTGGCAGTGTCTCCCCAGAGCTGGGGTGCAGGCACCTTGGAGACCCATGGGGCCCCATGCACTCTTCCAAGGTACCAGCAGGAGGCAGGCAGGAGGCAGAGCCCAGCCCACTGCCGGGGCCCTGGCAGACGTCCTGTGTCTCTTGGGTGAAGTCTCCTCTGGGCTACCCTGCAGCGAGCTGGGGCTCTCCCATGGCTCTGCACTCGTCTCCCACCAGCCCCACCCGTCTGCTGGAGTGGGCAGGTTCCAGGCTGGAAAGCCCTGTTCTGGCACAGACCTAATGGCTTGACTCCCTTCCCTTTGCCATTTCCCCAGCAGGGACTCTGGCCTCTTTTTCCATGCTCCCATGCTCACCTGGCTTCCCACTGGGATGGACCCAGGGTGTCCCCACCCCTCCCCCTGACAGTTTCTTCCAGGACAGGAAGGCATTGTCTTGAGGATCAAATGGCAGATTCAGGATTTTTGGAGTCAGCAGCAGTAGGCTCACATAGATTATCAGGCCCATCTGAAAAATACAGAGTCAGAGCCTAGAAAGTAAAGACATAAAATGACATCACTTAGTTCTCCTCAGGGTGCCATCTCTTAATTCAAGTGTGGTATATGCACAAATCAATTCCTGGCACTTTGACAGCTGTGGGAGAAGAATAACCTGGTAAGGGCCTTCCCAGAGGGGCTTGAGGGATTGGCCCCCAGATCCCAATGTTTTTATCAGGACCCTGGTTCTTGGCTCAAAGGGCAGCTGGCTTGACTCAGAGGCTGGGTCAAGAGTCACCTCTTGGACTTCCATTAAGGCCTGTTGAAAAGCTGAGAGATGAGTTTCATAGTTAATTCCAAAGTTCTAGGAAAACTTTTCCATTGAGCATTTTCAGGAATTATTAATCATCCATCCTCTGACTGTAACCACCCTTTATCAGTGATCTTTAGTCCTCTTTTCTCATATCTTTCTAATTCTTCCTCAGTATATTATAGTTTTTCCTGTTCCACAGGACATGTTCAGATCAAAGGTGTTTGCATTGAAGGGGTTTTCTAAAGTGTGGCCTTTCTGGCTTGACAGTCAGCCAGCTGATTACCTTCGGCTACTTTAGTCCTGGCCCTGCTGTGCCCTTGGCAATCCATAACATCTACTTCTTTAGGACAATATATAAACAGATGACAAGAGTGAACATCAACATTCTAGGTATCAGTGAACTAACATGGACTGGAATGGGTGAATTTAACTCAGATGACCATTATATCTACTACTGTGGGCAGAAATCCCTTAGAAGAAATGGAGTAGCCATCATAGTCAACAAGAGTCTGAAATGCAGTACTTGGATGCAATCTCAAAAATGACAGAATGATCTCTGTTTGTTTCCAAGGCAAACCATTCAATATCCTGGTAATTCAAGTCTATGCCCCAACCAGTAACACTGAAGAAGCTGAAGTTCAACAGTTCTATGAAGACCTACAAGATCTTCTAGAACTAACACCCAAAAAAGATGTCCTTTTCATTATAGGGGACTGGAATGCAAAAGTAGAAAGTCAGGAAACACCTGGAGTAACAGGCAAATTTGGCCTTGGAGTACAGAATGAAGCAGGGCAAAGGCTAATAGAGTTCTGCCAAGAGAATGCACTGGTCATAGCAAACACCCTCTTCCAACAACACAAGAGAAGGCTCTACACATGGACATCACCAGATGGTTGACACTGAAATCAGATTGATTATATTCTTTGCAGCCAAAGATGGAGAAGCTCTATAGGGTCAACAAAAACAAGACTGGGAGCTGACTGCGGCTTGGATCATAAACTCCTTATTGCAAAATTCAGACTGAAATTGAAGAAAGTGGAAAAAACCACTATGCCATTCAGGTATGACCTAAATCAAATCCTTTATGACTATATAGTGGAAGTGAGAAATAGATTTTAGGGACTAGATCTGATAGACAGAGTGCCTGATGAACTATGGATGGAGGTTAGTGACATTGTATAGGAGGCATAGGCATCAGGTTTCAGAGGATACTTCTTTTTATGTGGAAATAAATGTGCATCTTTGCATTTGACAACTACAGAAATAGCATTTTGTGCTCGACCCACAGATTTTCCATCAGCCCACACTCTAGGATTTACATTTTGTTCAATTAAAGGGAGAAAAAGGGAGGGCTTCATATTCATGAAAACAGAGGCATGTACCTTGCTCAGTATATCCCTCCCTAAAAGGGGTGAGGGAGACTCTAGCATGATCAGAAACTCATGTGAAAATAGCACAGAGTTCCAGCTGCAGCTTAGAGGACGACTGAAATAACAACGTTTGGCTCATCCTGACAGTCCTATTATGGAAGTGGATTGGGGAGAAATAGGCCAGGGTCTTCAGTAAGCACAGAGTAAGTTGCCCCAGTGTCTAAAAGGAAATCGATGGATTGTCCCCCACAGTTATTAATACCCGGGTTTCCTCAGGTGTAATTAGGACGGGAGCTTGTGTACAGATCCCCAGACACCTTCAGTCCTGATTGTCTTGAGAGTCCGACCCCTGAAACCTACGCCTCTAGGGGCAGTCTTTCTTCGAGTGTGGTCCCTTCCAAACTGGATATGTAGCCAGGGGCAACTTAAATGCCCGAGAGCAATCCCACTTGAGGTGCCCTCCTTTCCACAGTAATAGCAAGCCCATCCCTTTTCATCTAGGTCCCTTTGCGCATTTTTCTCTGGCTGTTTCCAGCTGCTTCTGACAGCCATTACAAGGGCTTCTGCCTGTTCCTTTGTCTTTCTTTTCCTCATATTTTCTACCATAATAGACTGAGCCAGTTGCAACAGATTATTTAAAGACTGATTTGGTCCATACACCTGTTTTAATAGTTTACGGCAGATATCTGGAGCCAACTGACTGAGAAATCTATATTTTAAGATCACTCTTCCCTCTTCACTCTTGGGATCAATTTCAGTGAATCTGTGAAGGGCTTCACTCAGTCTAGGAATTTACCAGGAGCTTCCTTCTCTTCCTGTTCTATGTCTGCCAATTTGGTATAGTTTAAAGTCTTAGCACGCACTTGCCTGAGTCCTTCAAGAATACATCTGACAAAATGACTTTGATCTCATCTTCCTTTAGCCGTGTTATAGTCACAATCTGGTTCTATAGTCAGGACCACCTGATTCCCAGCAGGGAGGGCAGCTATATCATCCTCCCCCTTCCCTACTGATTCATCACTAAGCCATTAATCTCCATAGGCAACAGCTTTCCCCAAAACTCGAATTTTTGAGTCAGGAGTTAGCGTTTGTCCCAAGTAAGGGCCATTGTCCTTCCAAGTAAGGTCATAAAGCAGAGTAACACCCTTAAAAGCTCTAATATACTTTTCTGGGTTCTGTAAATAATCTTCCAGATAATTCTTGATTCTTTGTATTTCTTCATAAGAAAAGGGCTTATTAACTCTCATAGATAGATTATTTCTCCTGGTGGGTGCTTCATGAAGAGGCAAAAGCTTGTGTGGCTGTTCCTCAGCCTCTCTGGCTGCGTGGTGCATATGATCCTATGGATAGACTGGAGAAACTTGCTTTTCTTTATCTCTTTGTCTCCTGTCCTCCATCTCAACCTGTATTTCACCCTTAGTTTTTGCTGTCTGAGCTTCTCTTACTTCAATTGTCTGAGTTTCCTTTGAAACCTCAGAGTTCTGAGGTTGTACTGAGACAGGGGTTGTTTGGACCTCTACTTGGACAGTTTGAATCTGTTTGGGTTTTTAGTGACACCAAGGGAATCCTTTCTGGGGGGGGTTCCCTGACTTTCAGTTTGTTCGGTTTGGAGCCCCAGGTACGGGGGCAAAGTAGGAGGACAGGAGGGAGCAGAAGGCTTCATACCTAAATCTATACTCTTAGGACATACGTCTGACATGTCTCACAGAGAGAAAAAGGGCAACACATATGCTACTTCTATCCATTTACCTTGTTTTCTACAGAACTGGTCTAATTGTAAAACAGTATTATAATTAAGAGACTCTCCAACTGGCCTCCATTCACCATTCTCCAGTGGATATCGTGGCCATGTACTATCACATTGGAAGATCAGGCATGCTTCTTCAAGCTCTGGGGATCAAATCTATCCCAGTTTTTCAGGATACAGTTCAAAGGAGTGAGGCTGGAATTGTTAGCTCCCATCTGTATGAGAGGAAAAAAGTGACCAGTGCCATCTTTCTACTGGAGATGTCCCTCCCTGATCTAGATGGGGGTGTAAACAGACTTTACAAGAAAGCTTTCCTTCCCTGGTCAGACTTAGTCTGTCCCTTTCCAATGCAGGCACCATACTCAGCCCTCCCAGTTCTACCACTGAGGCAGGATGGCAATGCACCAGGGGTAGACCTGATGGCATCCCAGACTAGTATCCAGTTCCTCACCATTAAAACCTTGTTTGCCTCTGATGCCATCTGGGGTGCAATCAGAGTAACCTTCCAGAATGCCTCCAAGCTAAGACCACTGGGGAAAACATTTGTCTCCTGAGTGCCTGTGCATGACCCTGAGTATATTCCTGACCATAATAAGACCGGTATGAACATAAAACCAATATGTTCCTTTCAAGCGTCACCACACCAGTATGTGATAGCAAAAGAGACAGTGAAGGGGTGGCCAGTGAGGAAAAAGTGATTTTTGTCCTCAAGTTATTAGAGCTAGTCCTTCCAGTTCATTCCCACAGATTCCACAGAAAGGATATCTAAGGAGTTGGGACAACAGCCACTGGAGAGCCTCCACTGGTCCACTGAGAGCTAGCTTTACAAAAGAAGACCGCTGTACTTCCTATCTGAGCAACCTTTAACCTGAGAGATGCTCTTGGACTAGAGCTCCATCTAGCTTTCGAACTTTCGACTCCTAGCAAGTCTAGGTGCTTCCTGACTACCAGTTCAAGTTTGGGACCTAAGTAACAGTACACAGTAGCAACATAGATCACAAGTCCCTTGAAAGTCTATGATCTGAGAGATTGGGTTAGTATTTCTAATTCCCAGGAAGTTATGAAATAGTCAAAGAGACTGGAAAGTTTGACCAAGAAAGGAGAGTTTGGTCCACGTGCTTTGTCCGTTTCTGGCCATTCCCGAAGGAGGCATTTGGTGCCTCTTGACATTAGCAGGGGGCTATAATCCCCTGACAGGGTTTTCTGCCATAAACTGTATGAGGTCACCTCAGAACCACAGATTAGGACACAGCTCTTTGTTTGCACGTGTGTGCCTCTTTCAATTGATCACACACATAAGCACCCCCTAGAGTTAGTAAAGTACAGCAGAAAACGTGTTTGCTAGGAGACGGAGAAGGCACTGGCACCCCACTCCAGTAGTCTTGCCTGGAAAATCCCAGGGATGGAGGAGCCTGGTAGGCTGCAGTCCATGGGGTCGCACAGAGTCGGTGGCTACGAGTCGGACGCGACTGAGTGACTTCACTTTCACTTTTCACTTTCACGCAATGGAGAAGGAAATGGCAACCCACTCCAGTGTTCTTGCCTGGAGAATCACAGGGATGGCAGAGGCTGGTGGGCTGCCGTCTATGGGGTCGCACAGAGTCGGACACGACTGAAGCGACTTAGCAGCAGCAGCAGCAGGAGAACAAGAACTAGAGTTTCAAGCGTCCTTAACTTGTCCTGAAGAATCCCAGATGAGTCCCCAAGATGAAAGGTTGTTGCTGAGCCATGAAGACACCAGGATTCTTGGCCTCTGGAGGAGAATTCAATCCAGAGCCAATGAGGAGGCTTGATCACTCAGAGCTTTTGTGTAATAAAGTTTTATTAAAGATAGAGAAGGATTCTGACATAGACATCAGAAGGGACAGAAAGAGCGCCCCCCTGCTAGTCTTTAGCTGGATGTTATATAGCTACTAGCAGTCTGATAATTAGAAAAAGGAAATGGCTCTAAACTCTGAGACTGGCACAAGGCCCCTCACCCACAACATGCATTTTGAGATAACATTGGCACAGAACAACAAGGTGAGTTGTCCTGGGCCATAAAATGATTGACATGAATCTTGAAGAAAGGCAGGTTTCCAAGCAAATACAGTCTCATTAACATAGCTTAAAGAACATTTGCATAAGTAAAACATACTGGTTTGTCAAGTGGGTTCTGAGTCTTAGGCAGAACAGACTTGAAGACAGAGTCTAGGGTAAATACATAGTTCATTAACATAGCTTAAGACAAACATTTCCATAAGAAAAACGCATTGGTTAGCTCAAGGTTTGAGAAAGGTTAAGTTCAGCTGGAGCGAGGCATTGTCATGGCAACCCAGAATTTTAAGAGAAACCCCTTTTAAGTTTGTATTAGTTCAGTTCAGTCCCTCAGTTGCCTCCAACTCTTTGTGACCCCATGGACTGCAGCACGCCAGGCCTCCCTGTCCATCACCAACTCCCTAGGTTTACTCAAACTCATGCCCACTAAGTCGGTGATGCCATCCAACCATTTCATCCTCTGTCATCCCCTTCTCCTCCTTCCTTCAATCTTTCCATCAGGGTCTTTTCAAATGAGTCAGCTCTTCGCATCAGGTAGCCAAATTATTGGATTTTCAGCTTCAACATCAGTCATTCCAATGAATATTCAGAACTGATTTCCTTTAGGATGGACTGGTTGGATCTCCTTGTAGTCCAAGGGGCTCTCAAGAGTCTTCTCCAACACTACAGTTCAAAAGCATCAATTCTTTGGCACTCAGCTTTCTCTATAGTTCAACTCTCACATACATGACTCCTGGAAAAACCATAGCCTTTGTTGGCAAAGTAATGTCTCTGCTTTTTATTATGTGGTCTAGGTTGGTCATAACTTTCCTTCCAAGGAGTAAGTGTCTTTTAATTTCATGGCTGCAGTCACCATCTGCAGTGATTTTGGAGCCCAGAAAAATAAAGTATGCCACTGTTTCCATTGTTTCTCCATCTATTTGCCATGAAGTGATGGGACTGGATGCTATGATCTTAGTTTTCTGAAAGTTGAGCTTTAAGTCAACTTTTTCACTCTCCTCTTTCACTTTCATCAAGAGGCTCTTTAGTTATTCTTCACTTCACCACCATAAGGGTGGTGTCACCTGCATACCTGAGGTTATTGATATTTCTCCTGGCAGTCTTGATTCCAGCTTGTGCTTCTTCCAGCCCAGTGTTTCTCATAATGTACTCTGCATATAAGTTAAATAAGCAGGGTGACAATACACAACCTTGACATACTCCTTTTGCTATTTGGAACCAGTCTGTTATTCCATGTCCAGTTCTAACCATTGCTTCTTGACCTGCATATAGGTTTCTCAAGAGCAGGTCAGGTGGCCTGGTATTCCCATCTCTTTAAGAATTTCCCACAGTTTATTGTGATCCACACAGTCAAAGGCTTTGGCATAGTCAATAAAGCAGAAATAGATGTTTTTCTGGAACTCTCTTGCTTTTCCGATGATCCAGCAGATGTTGTCAATTTGATCTCTGGTTCCTCTGCCTTTTCTAAAACCAACTTGAACATCTGAAAGTTCATGGTTCACGTATTGTTGAAGTCTGGCTTGGAGAATGTGTAGAGAAGGGGGAAAATCTAGCACTTATTTGTTTCCTCCTGCAGCTTAAGAGAGAGATAGGAAATGTCTGACACTTGCAGCCTATTTCTTCCGTTTGGAGACTCCAGTCCTTCCTGCCTGTTACCCTCTCAGTAGGTCATTTGTTTTTGTTTCTCCTTGCCATCTACTGGTGCCATTTAAGAAGTGATTTTCAACTGGGGCAATTTTACCCCAACCCCCCACACCCAGGCAACAAGTGGCAATGTTTGGAGATATTTGGGGCAGCTACCACTGAGGAGGTGCTAGTAGGCTGAGAACAGGGGTGCTATTCAACATCCCACAATTAACAGGGAGCCCCCACACCCAAGAATTCTCCAGCCCAGAATGCCTTTGATGCTGTGATTGAAAAATCTTGCCTCAGAGCAAGAGTAAAGAGCTTAAACTTCACACAGTGTAAATTGTGCACTTTTAAAGCAGTGTTTGACTAATATCTTTGTACAGAAAGTACAGACGTCTTTGAGGTGAGTTGCATTGTAACATCTTTTATTGAAACTCACCCTCCAAAAATGCAGTTCTTTTCCTGAGCTTCTGGTATATATTGGAACTGTCTACAGCCAGATGTGGGGCTATACAAAACTCTGTTAAGAGGATTATACTGCCAGAGGGGAAAAGAGCATGCAGATGAAACAAGCTCTGAGAGCTTAGAGTGCCCACAACAGGGAGTGGAGTCTCTGGATAAAAGCTGCAATCACAAACTATGAGAAAATTAGGAGTGTATGCTCATACAGTGTCGACCACTCTGTCCTTAGTAAGTGTTCGTGGAATGCCTGCTACATGCCAGGCATGGAAATGTCACAGCCTAGCCTCAAGCAGCTCCCCTGTGAGCCTGGACCCTCAGGACATGGAATAGGTGCTGTTATAGATACTAGAAGATTCTTCAGTTGAGGAGGGCACAAAGCATAGCCTGGGGACAGCAGAGGCTCTAATGTGTAAACCTTGAGGCTCCAAGTGTCCTGGTAATGTGAGAAGCCAAAGAAGACCCTGATGAACGGCCAATATTCTTACTCTGTGTTTCCCTAGGAAGGCTGTCTGCCTGGGGCGCTGAGAGACCAGCCCCAGGGAGGACATGGCCAAGATGCCACCACAGCTGCCTCCATAAAAGATCTGAACTGTCTGCTCCCACCAACCATGCTGGGCCAACTTCCTCTTTTGTGTTAACAGAAAAGGTCTCTAGTTGACTTTTCTCTGACACCTCTCTGGATGATTATGCAATAACATTTTAAAAGTAGTCAGACACTTTTGACCAAATTAAGTGTTTTGCAGAGTTTTCTACATTAAATTCCTGTTTAGTCTGCCATCTGGAAAAAATGGCAGCTAATAAATTTCCCAATGACCAATCTTTGCAAATCTGAGTAGAAGTTAGAAATCTCTTACTTTAAACATGTAGAAAACCAAGTGTACGAGAATAAGCTCACTCAAATTCTGAATTTATTCAATCATCCTACTTTTATCAAGGGAGTTTTCTTCTTCTTATTTTATTTATGAACTACAGCTTAAACCAACTCACTGTTTGTGCTTAAGTGGAAAGTATTAATGACCTCCAATCCATTCTAGCATCCCCACTTGGGGGAATTCAGAATTGCCCTTAGTTGGCCTGCACATCCAACCATCTGGAAGGGAGGAAGCTGAGAGCAGGCATCCAGGATCTCCAGCCAGCTCTAAAGGAGGAGGATAGGGGCAAGGACAGCTCACTGACTGGAAGGAAGGTGCATATGTCTGGCTGTGTCCCCAGCCTGGGTGGCACCAGCCGGAGAGAATCAAGGAAGGGAAAGAAAAGAAACGGGAGGGAGAAGAGTTGGGAGACAGTAACTTGACTTCTAGATAGCCAAACACAAGTGTCAGAGCAGACACTGGGGAGGAGAAAGAGGGTCCTTTGGGAGGGGCTGCAGAAGAAATACCTGGAGGATGCTTCCTCCTCTGCATCCTGCACTCCAGAAAGGGTGTGTGTGTCAGGAGAGGGAGTTTACATCCACTCCTTTCACTAAAACTGTGCAGTTCAAGTTGGTCCTGATAACACACTTCATGCTTCACTTGTGTAATTTAGTTCTGGTGCCTTCCCTATAATTTCCCAGAGAAGCTGGGTCTTCTGTGCCCACTTCCCCCTCATGCTTCACTATGGTCTCAAGTCTTCATTTGGGGGGGGGGGGGCAAACAATATATAGTCAGTGGGCAGAGCTGACCATGCAAAAGGCAAAGGATTGATTCCTAGGCATAATATATATTCATATTATTATATTAGTTTATTTATACTTATTAATTTAACTAATTATAATATACATCTTCCCTCAAAACTCAGTCAGTAAAGAATCTGCCTGCAAGGCCAGAGACCTGGATTAGATTCCTGGGGTGGGAAGATCCCCTGGAGAATGAGATGGCAACCCACTCGAGTATTCTTGCCTGGAGAATCCCATGGACAGAGGAACATAATACTATATAAATGATGTGTATATATAATGTAAATAAAAAGTTAAATATGGTTAGTATTATTATTTTAATATAACAACATTTATATTAATAATATATAGGCTGATTTAGTTAGTGACATCCTTAGTAAGAAGACTGGTAAATACTAAAGAAATCAGAAGAACCCAGAATTTTGAAAACCTTTGAGGGAACTCCATGCCCATGACGTAAATGGAGAGAAGTATGGGAGGGCCTCCTGGCCAGGCTACTAACAGGGCTTTTCTAAGCCCCTTTTACTGGGTCAAGAGTGAATCATGGAGCCCTGAGTGTATGGGCAAAGCAGGAGCCTGAAGGCCAGGGCTCAACCTCCCTGGCCAGCTCCCTTCCTTTTTTCACCACATCACAGTGGCCCCAGCCCACCTGTGTATCACCTCCTCACTTACACTAGTATGAACAAATATTATCACTTCTACAGAATGAAGTGTACATGCTGTATGCAAATTGGCACAAACCCAATGGTGACACACATCTTAAAAATACAGAGAGAAGGAGGAGAGGAGAGGTAGATAAATAAATAGACATATATTCCCCAGTTTAAGACTATAGTGTAAGATTTATGAAAATAGAAAATGATAATAAAGCTGTTTAGCTCTCAGTTTTTGTTTTTATCAAACAAAAAAAAAAAAAAAAAAGAACTAAAGGCTCTTGATGAAAGTGAAACAGGAGAGTGAAAAAGTTGGCTTAAAGCTCAACATTCAGAAAGCTAATATTGTGGCATCTGATCCCATCACTTCATGGCAAAAAGATGGGGAAACAGTGAAAACAGTGGCTGATTTTATTTTTCTGGGCTCCAAAATCACTGCAGATGATGACTGCAGCAATGAAATTAAAAGACACTTACTGCTTGGAAGGAAAGTTATGACCAACCTACACAGCATATTAAAAAGCAGAGACATTACTTTGTCAACAAAGGTCCCTCTAGTCAAGGCTATGGTTTTTCCAGTAGTCATGTATGGATGTGAGAGTTGGACTATAGAGAAAGCTGAGCACCGAAGAATTGATGCTTTTGAACTGTGGTGTTGGAAAAGATTCTCGAGAGTCCCTTGGACTGCAAGGAGATTCAACCAGTCCATCCTAAAGGAGATAAGTCCTGGGTGTTCATTGGAAGGACTGATGTTGAAGCTGAAACTCCAATACTTTGGCCACCTGACGCGAAGAGCGGACTCATTTGAAAAGACCTTGATGTTGGGAAAGATTGAAGGCAGGACAAGGGGATGACAGAGGATGAGATGGTTGGATGGCATCACCAGCTTGATGGGCATGGGTTTGGGTAAATTCTAGGAGTTGGTGATGGACAGAGAGACCTGGCATGCTGCAGTTCATGGGGTCCCAAAGAGTCGGACACGACTGAGCGACTGAACTGAACTTTGTTTTTATCAATGCCTGAATTAAACAATTTATCAGTCACCTGAGTACAGTAGATTCTAAATCATAAAATAAGATTTTAACTTTTGGAATAATGCATTACAGTTTTTTACATTACCAAAATGTATCTTTGGAACCAATGTTCAAATCCTCCAGTGTCTTAAAAAAAAAAAAAAAATCCTTTGTTGCATCTTTAGAGGGTTTGTCAGAATATTTCCCAGAGGGTAGGGAGAAGTTTACTGGAACATAGCTGGCCTTTCCCCAGTTGAAAGAAGTAAGAATGCTTATATATGGATGTTAGTTTTGAGAGAGCTTGGTGAACTGATCCAGCTCCTACAGATGTGGAAGGAATTTGTCTCCATCAACATTCTCCCAGAGGTTCAGCCTCCACTTGAATGTGCCCTAAATCCTGAGTCACTATGCACGCCAAAACCCTTGCTGTCCCACCGCCCCCACTGCTTCCACCTGCAAGGATCTTGGAACCATGGGATCCAGAATGGACTGAACTCTCTAGGCCATTTGTCCCTTTCTACCCTTCTTCACAGGCATAGGCAAGTCAAGCTCCTTGCCCTAGTTTAAGGAGTAAGAAGGTCCAGCAACCATCCTGATA
The DNA here is from genome assembly GCF_019923935.1 of Bubalus bubalis. Taxonomy (NCBI): domain Eukaryota; kingdom Metazoa; phylum Chordata; class Mammalia; order Artiodactyla; family Bovidae; genus Bubalus; species Bubalus bubalis. The sequence continues at coordinate 242,014 of NC_059177.1, forward strand.
AAGGCACATTGGAGGGGTCCTGCCACTCACAGGGGACTGCGGACTCATCTTTGGATTGAATGGATCATGATGGCTGGAGGAACCTTACCATCTAACACCTGTGGGAGCTTGTCTGCTGAAGAGACTCAGAAACTGTCTATGGGTTGGTGGAGCTGGGGAACAGGGGAGATTTGGATTGGCTGAGGATAGAGGGGGAGGGTTTTCTATGTTCCAAAGCACAGGGCTGTGGTCTTTCTGAGCTGGAAATATTGACAGCTCAGCACCAGCTCCCACCAAATGGAGGATATTAGTGGGAGGTGTTGAGAGTTTCTTAGGGAGATGAGAGGAGATACTGGGAGAATGTGAAATGGCTTGTTGAACCTTGAACAACATACCTAGCATTCTGACCCCAGCTGTGGGAGGTAGCAGTTATGTTTAAGGCTGTCCCAGGTCAGGGCAACTCATTTCCCGGGGCCTGATCAGAGAGGAACAGAGGTGGGTGTTGCTACTAATGAGCAGTGTCCCAGAGAAGAAGACAAACAAGGGCTCCCAAGCAGCCAGAACACAGGTTGCTGAGTCAGCAAGACAGTCATGAAGGGGGTGAGGAGGACATCATACTGGAGCCTCTCCCTGCTCTCCCCTCAGTGCGCCCTACTTTCCATGGTTTGGCCTAAACATGTAACGGGGGAGGACCTTTTGTATTCCTTTTTTTTTTTTTAATTCTTTTTTTTTTTAAACTGTATAATTTTGTATTGGTTTTGCCATATATAGAAATGAATCCACAACAGGTTTACATGTGTTCCCCATTCTGAACCCTCCTCCCTCCTCCCTCCCCATACCATCCCTCTGGGTCATCCCAGTGCACCAGCCCCAAGCATCCAGTATCATGCATCGAACCTGGACTGGTGACTCGTTTCATATATGATATTATACATATTTCAATGTCATTCTCCCAAATCTTCCCACCCTCTCCCTCTCCAACAGAGTCCAAAAGACTGTTCTATACATCTGTCTCTTTTGCTGTCTCATATACAGGGTTATTGTTACCATCTTTCTAAATTCCATATATATGCGTTAGTATACTGTATTGGTGTTTTTCTTTCTGGCTTACTTCACTCTGTATAATAGGCTCCAGTTTCATCCACCTCATTAGAACTGATTCAAATGTATTCTTTTTAATGACTGAGTAATACTCCATTGTGTATATGTACCACAGCTTTCTTATCCATTCATCTGCTGATGGACATCTAGGTTGCTTCCATGACCTGGCTATTATAAACAGTGCTGCTATGAACACTGGGGTACCCGTGTCTCTTTCCCTTCTGGTTTCCTCAGTGTGTATGCCCAGCAGTGGGATTGCTGGATCATAAGGCAGTTCTATTTCCAGTTTTTTAAGGAATCTCCACACTGTTCTCCATAGTGGCTGTACTAGTTTGCATTCCCACCAATAGTGTAAGAGGGTTCCCTTTTCTCTACACCCTCTCCAGCATTTATTGCTTGTAGACTTTTGGATCGCAGCCATTCTGATTGGTGTGAAATGGTACCTCATAGCGGTTTTGATTTGCATGTCTCTGATAATGAGTGATGTTGAACATCTTTTCATGTGTTTGCTAGCCATCTGTATATCCTCTTTGGAGAAATGTTTGTTTAGTTCTTTGGCCCATTTTTTGTTTGGGTCATTTATTTTTCTGGAGTTGAGCTGTAGGAGTTGCTTGTATATTTTTGAGATTAGTTGTTTGTCAGTTGCTTCATTTGCTATTATTTTCTCCCATTCTGAAGGCTGTCTTTTCACCTTGCTTATAGTTTCCTTTGTTGTGCAGAAGCTTTTAAGTTTAATTAGGTCCCATTTGTTTATTTTTCCTTTTATTTCCAATATTCTGGGAGGTGGGTCATAGAGGATCCTGCTGTGATGTATGTCAGAGAGTGTTTTGTCTATGTTCTCCTCTAGGAGTTTTATAGTTTCTGGTCTTACGTTTAGATCTTTAATCCATTTTGAGTTTATTTTTGTGTATGGTGTTAGAAAGTGCTCGTTTCATTCTTTTACAACTGGTTGACCAGTTTTCCCAGCACCACTTGTTAAAGAGATTGTCTTTTCTCGATTGTATATTCTTGTCCTCTTTGTCAAAGATAAGGTGTCCCTATGTGCGTGGATTTATCTCTGGGCTTTCTATTTTGTTCCATTGATCTATATTTCTGTCTTTGTGCCAGTACCATACTGTCTTGATGACTGTGGCTTTGTAATAGAGCCTGAAGTCAGGCAGGTTGATTCCTCCAGTTCCATTCTTCTTTCTCAAGATTGCTTTGGCTGTTCGAGGTTTTTTGTATTTCCATACAAATTGTGAAATTATTTGTTCTAGCTCTGTGAAGAATACCGTTGGTAGCTTGATAGGGATTGCATTGAATCTATAAATTGCTTTGGGTAGTATACTCATTTTCACTATATTGATTCTTCCGATCCATGAACATGGTATATTTCTCCATCTATTAGTGTCCTCTTTGATTTCTTTCACTAGTGTTTTATAGTTTTCTATATATAGGTCTTTAGTTTCTTTAGGTAGATATATTCCTAAGTATTTTATTCTTTTCGTTGCAATGGTGAATGGAATTGTTTCCTTAATTTCTCTTTCTGTTTTCTCATTATTAGTGTATAGGAATGCAAGGGATTTCTGTGTGTTGATTTTATATTCTACAACTTTACTATAATCATTGATTAGTCCTAGTAATTTACTGGTGGAATCTTTAGGGTTTTCTATGTAGAGGATCATGTCATCTGCAAACAATGAGAGTTTTACTTCTTTTCCAATTTGGATTCCTTTTATTTCTTTTTCTGCTCTGATTGCTGTGGCCAAAACTTCCAAAACTGTGTTAAATAGTAATGGTGAAAGTGGGTACCCTTGTCTTTTTCCTGACTTTAGAGGAAATGCTTTCAATTTTTCACCATTGAGGATAATGTTTGCTGTGGGTTTGTCATATATAGCTTTTATTATGTTGAGGTATATTCCTTCTATTCCTGCTTTCTGGAGAGTTTTTATCATAAATGGATGTTGAATTTTGTCAAAGACTTTCTCTGTATCTATTGAGATGATCATATGGTTTTTATTTTTCAATTTGTTAATGTGGTGTATTACATTGAATGATTTGCGGATATTGAAGAATCCTTGCATCCCTGGGATAAAGCCCACTTGGTCATGGTGTATGATCTTTTTAATGTGTTGTTGGATTCTGATTGCTAGAATTTTGTTAACGATTTTTGCATCAATGTTCATCAGTGATATTGGCCTATAGTTTTCTTTTTTTGTGGCATCATTGTCAGGTTTTGGTATTAGGGTGATAGTGGCCTCATAGAATGAGTTTGGAAGTTTACCTTCCTCTGCAATTTTCTAGAAGAGTTTGAGTAGGAGAGGTGCTAGCTCTTCTCTAAATTTTTGGTAGAATTCAGCTGTGAAGCTGTCTGGACCTGGGCTTTTGTTTGCTGGAAGATTTTTGATTACAGTTTCAATTTCCGTGCTTGTGATGGGTCTCAAGATTTTCTGTTTCTTCCTGGTCCAGTTTTGGAAAGTTGTACTTTTCTAAGAATTTGTCTATTTCTTCCATGTTGTCCATTTTATTGCCATATAATTGCTGATAGTAGTCTCTTATGATCCTTTGTATTTCTATGTTGTCTGTTGTGATCTCTCCATTTTCATTTCTGATTTTATTGATTTGATTTTTCTCCCTTTGTTTCTTGATGAGTCTGGCTAATGGTTTGTCAATTTTATTTATCCTTTCAAAGAACCAGCTTTTGGCTTTGTTGATTTTTGCTATGGTCTCTTTTGTTTCTTTTGCATTTATTTCTGCCCTAATTTTTAAGATTTCTTTCCTTCTACTAACCCTGGGGTTCTTCATTTCTTCCTTATCTAGTTGCTTTAGGTGTAGAGTTAGGTTATTTATTTGACTTTTTTCTTGTTTCTTGAGGTATGCCTTTCCCCTTAGGACTGCTTTTACAGTGTCCCACAGGTTTTGGGTTGTTGGGTTTTCATTTTCATTCGTTTCTATGCATATTTTGATTTCTTTTTTTATTTCTTCTGTGATTTGTTGGTTGTTCAGCAGTGTGTTGTTCAGCCTCCATATGTTAGAATTTGTAATAGTTTTTCTCCTGTAATTGACATCTAATCTTACTGCATTGTGGTCAGAAAAGATGCTTGGAATGATCAATTTTTTTCAGTTTACCAAGGCTAGATTTATGGCCCAGGATGCAATCTATCCTGGAGAAGGTTCCATGTGCGCTTGAGAAAAAAGGTGAACTTCACTGTTTTGGGGTGAAATGTCCTATAGATATCAATTAGGTCTAACTGGTCTATTGTATCATTTAAAATTTGTGTTTCCTTGTTAATTTTCTGTTTATTTGCTCTGTCAATAGGTGCGAGTGGGGTATTAACATCTCCCACTATTATTGTGTTATTGTTAATTTCCCCTTTCATACTTGTAAGCATTTGTCTTACATATTGTGGTGCTCCTATGTTGGGTGCATATATATTTATAATTGTTATGGTTTCTTCTTGGATTGATCCTTTGAACATTATGTAGTGTCCTTCTTTGTCTCTTTTCACACCCTTTGTTTTAAAGTCTATTTTAGCTGATATGAGTATTGCTACTCCTGCTTTCTTTTGGTCTCTATTTGCGTGGAATATCTTTTTCCAACCATTCACTTTCAGTCTGTATGTGTCCCTTCCTTTGAGGTGGGTCTCTTGTAGACAACATATATAGGGGTCTTGTTTTGGTATCCATTCAGCCAGTCTTTGTCTTTTGGTTGGGGCATTCAACCCATTCATGTTTAAGGTAATTATTAATAAGTATGATCCCGTTGCCATTTACTTTATTGTTTTGGGTTCAAGTTTATACACCCTTTTTGTGATTCCTGTCTAGAGAAGATTTTTAGCATTTGTTGGAAAGTTGGTTTGGTGGTGCTGAATTCTCTCAGCTTTTTCTTGCCTGTAAAACTTTTGATTTCTCCTTCATATTTGAATGAGATCCTTGCTGTGTACAGTAATCTGGGCTGTAGGTTATTTTCTTTCATCACTTTAAGTATGCCCTGCCATTCCCTCCTGGCCTGAAGAGTTCTATTGAAAGATCAGCTGTTATCCTTATGGGAATCTCCTTATGTGTTATTTGTTGTTTTCCCCTTGCTGCTTTTAGTATTTATGCTTTGTGTTTGATCTTTGTTAATTTGATTAATATGTGTCTTGGGGTGTTTGGCCTTGGGTTTATCCTGTTTGGGACTCTCTGGGTTTCTTGGACTTGGGTGATTATTTCCTTCCCCATTTTAGGGAAGTTTACAACTATTATCTCCTCAAGTATTTTCTCATGGCCTTTCTTTTTGTCTTCTTCTTCTGGGACTCCTATGATTCGAATGTTAGGGCATTTAAAGTTGTCCCAGAGGCCTCTGAGATTGTCCTCATTTCTTTTAATTCGTTTTTATTTTTTCCTCTCTGATTCATTTATTTCTACCATTCTATCTTCTACCTCACTAATACTATCTTCTGCCTCCATTATTCTACTATTTTTCCCTCCAGAATGTTTTTTATCTCATTTATTGCATTATTCATTATATATTGACTCTTTTTTATTTCTTCTAGGTCCTTGTTAAACCTTTCTTGCATCTTCTTAATCCTTGTCTCCAGGCGACTTATCTGTGATTCCATTTTTATTTCAAGATTTTGGATCATTTTCACTATCATTATTCAGAATTCTTTATCAGGTAAATTCCCTATCTCTTCCTCTTTGGTATGGTTTGGTTTGGTGGGCATTTATCCTGTTCCTTTACCTGCTGGGTATTCCTCTGTCTCTTCATCTTGTTTGTATTGCTGTGTTTGGGGTGGCCTTTCTGTATTCTGGCAGTTTGTGGAATTCTCTTTATTGTGGAGTTTCCTCGCTGCAGGTGGGGTTGTATGGTGGCTTGTCAAGGTTTAGAGAAGCTTGGTCAGTGTTCTGGTGGGTGGTGCTGGATTTCTTCTCTCTGGAGTGCAAGGGAGTGTCCAGTAATGAGTTATGAGATGTCAATGGGTTTGGAGTTACTTTGGGCAGCCTGTATATTGAAGCTCAGGGCTGTGTTCCTGTGTTGTTGGAGAATTTGCATGGTATGTCTTGCTCTGGAACTTGTTGGCCCTTGGGTAGTGCTTGGTTTCAGTGTAGATATAGAGGCATTTGATAAGCTCCTGTTGATTAATGTTCCTTGGAGTCAGGAGTTCTCTGGTGTTCACAGGATTTGGACTCAAGCCTCCTGCTTCTGGTTTTCAGTCTTATTTTTACAGTAGCCTCAAGACTTCTCCATCTCTACAGCACCATTGATAAAACATCTAGGTTAAAGATGAAAAGTTTCTCCACAGTGAGGGACACCTAGAGAGGTTCAGAGTTACATGGAGAAGAGAAGAGGGAGGATGGAGTTAGAGGTGACCTGAATGAGATGAGGTGGAATCAAAAGAGGAGAGAGCAACCTAGCCAGTAATCACTTCCTTATGTGTGCTCCACACTCTGGACTGCTCAGAGATGTTCATGGAGTTATACAGAGAAGAGAAGAGGGAGGAAGGAGACAGAGGTGGCCAGGAGGATAAAGGGAGGAATCAAACGGAGAGAGACAGATCCAGCCAGTAATCAGTTCCCTAAGTGTTCTCCACCGTCTGGAACACACGAAGAGATTCACAGAGTTGGGTAGAGAAGAGAAGGGGGAGGGAGGAGATAGAGGTGACCTGGTGGAGAAAAAGGAGAGTACAAAGGGGGAGAGAGCAGTCAAGCCAGTAATCTCGTCCCAAGTAAAAATGGGTACTGAAGATTGGGTTCTTAAAGGTACAACATTGATAAGAAATACCAAAAAGCAAAGATTAAAAATCTAGAGTACAAGTTGGATTTTCAAAAATACAATATTAAAGAAAAGAAAAAAAGTCACAAAAATTATTAAAATATATATATATATGAAGTTTGCTTTAAAAAATAGGGGCTCTCTTTTTTTTTTTTTTTTGCAAAGTAATAGTACATTGTAAAAATGAAAATTAAAGGAGTAATCGAGGACTTAAAAGTTAAAAAGATAAAGAATGATAGTAAAAATAGTAAAAGTATATCTAGGACTTTCTCTGGTGTTGTGGTGGGCAGTGTGGGGTCAGTTCATTTTCAGATAGTTCCTTGGTCCGGCTTATATTTCTCAAGATCTATAGGCCCCTTCCTATGTAGTCGGTACTAACTACAGGGTTTTAATCTATTGCACCTGTCACTTCCAAGGCGGTTCCCTCTGTTTTAGCTTCTTCTGTTTGCTGGTCTCTTCAGTGTCTGATTTCCACCCTGACACAAGGGGGCAGTGGTGGACACTTTTTTAGGCTCACTTGTTCAGTCGCGCTGTGGGGAGGGAGGGATGCTGCAAACAAATAACACTGGCATGTGCTTGCAGTATCTCAGCCACACTGGGCCTGCCCCAGCTCATGGCGCATGTGCCCTCCCTGCCCACACTGCTCAGGCTCTAGGTTGCTCCGCCGGGAACTGTCTGAGGCTGGCCCTGGGTTGCATGCACCTCCTAGGTCTAAGCCACTCAGGTTCAGGCACTCAGGTAGTCTTCAGAGGTGCAGACTCGGTTGGGCCTGCATTTAGTGCCCTTCCCAGGTCTGAGCAGTTAAGGTGATCAGGTATTTGGAGAGCGTGGTCACTGGGACTTATCGCCTCCCCCATACCTGCCACTGGGTTTTCTGGGTGTACAACCAGCGCACCTTCTCAGGTGCATGTTGACCATCCAGAATCCCAAGAAGTCTTAGTTGGCAAAGAAGCCTGCTTACAGTTTGGTAGATAATGCCTCTCTGGAGCCACAATTGCCCCCTTCTGGCTCTGGCTGCCTGTAACCAGAAGGGGATGGTCTGCAGCCGGCTAGCTCTGCTTTTAGACCTTTGTTCTGTGAGCAGGCCTAATGGTGTCTCAGGTTAGGGCTTTTTGCGTAGCTCTAGTCAGTCCTTTCTTCTGGGAGCAGTCCTGGCGGTGTCTTGGGGCTTTTCGCGTGGTAGCTATCCCACAGTCTGGTTTGCTAGCCCAAGTTAGTTCCCTCAGATTGCCCTCAGGGCATTCAGGCCCAGTCCTTACTCTAAGCAATGCAGCCCGCGTCTCCCTGCCCAGCCCCCGCTTGCTAGTGGCGGATGCAGGCGTCTGCACTGCTTCTCCGCTGGGAGAGTTACCACTGGACATGTAATCTGTGGGTTTTAATTATTTATTTTTCCTCGCAGTTATGTTGTCCTCTGTGGTTCCAAGGCTCACCACAGACTCGCAGTGAGAGTGTTTCCTGGTGTTTGAAAACTTCTCTTTTTAAGACTCCCTTCCCAGGACGGAGCTCAGTCCCTACCTCTTTTGTCTCTCTTTTTGTCTTTTATATTTTTTCCTACCTCCTTTCGAAGACAATGGGCTGCTTTTCTGGGTGCCTGATGTCCTCTGCCGACATTCAGAAGTTGTTTTGTGAAATTTACTCAGCATTTAAATGTTCTTTTGATGAATTTGTGGGGGAAAAAGTGGTCTCCCCATCCTATTCCTCCACCATCTTAGGACTGCCCCTGTTTTATCTACAATTTTAATAACCAACAACTATATTACAATGATGTAATGTTATTTTATTTTTCATATAAATTTATTTTATTGGAGGTTAATTAACTTAAAAAAAAAAAAAGCAGCCTTGCTTAGGGAACTGACAGAAAGCAGCACCTGGGGAAAGCAATGAACAGAGATTAGAGTTCCAGTCTTGTTCTTCAGCGATTGTATTCTCTGAACTTCATTAGCAAACGATGAGGACAGGATTCTTAGCATCTGCATGAATTGTTCTTGATTTTACTACTGTTTTGCCTCCTCCTTCTGTGCCTCCCCCCAGTACTGCTAACTTGCTTCCTCTCTCCAGATCTGACATCTTTTGAGTTCAGGTGGGTACTGCTTCTCATTGGTAGTCTTAGTGGTTTCTTGACACAGCCCTCTGGCTGCACCTTCTCCACTCTCCTGTTTGCCTTCTCTGTGTGATAAGTGATCTGTTTTAACTGCAGCTCTGAACATGTCAGGTCTCTGTAGAATTTGAATAGCTCCCCATTTCTCTTGGAAGGAGAATGGCATGTATGGCCAGGCCCTAACCCTTTCATTCTCTCTTCCTTGTCCCCTTCTCTGCTGCACCCACTCTGCATGAACTCCTACAGCCCATGCTTCCTTTGACATCCTCCAGAAGCTTAAATGTATCCTATTCCTTCTCACCTGCCTTTTTCAGAGACTTTCTCTCTATGTTGCACCTACCATTGGCTCCTGGCTCCAGATTCTTGGCTGCTAACTGTATTTCTCAGGCCTTGCCTGATAACCATCTCCTCTGACTCCCTCAGGCTGAGTCGCATCTCCTTGTCCATTCTTCTGGTCCTCTGTGACATTTGCTTGGTGAGCATCTACCATATGGTGGGACAAATATTTCTTGTCTGACTCCCTTCCTAGGCCCAGGGCTTCCTAAGAGCAGGAACCCAGTCTCCAGCCTTGCATCGGCACAGAGGTGCTCACTGTTTGTCTGCCCAATGACTGGAAGCTGTGACTGTTTCATAAGGCCTCCTGGCTTCCTTGGTCTTTCATCACAAACACTGTCTGTGCTGTGGAGGAGCAGCTTTTCACTTTAAGAACCCCCATCTCTCCATCTTTACAACAGAGTCGCATGCTTTCCAGTTTATCCTACTCTACTCCTTCTCCCATTCACTCTTCAGTGTCTGCTGTCTACCAGGGCTATGGGAGCCCAAAAACACAGACGTGCAGGATTCATCAGCCCTGCATTCCAGGAGCTTCCAGAGCAGTGGGAGGTGTGGAGAAGGAACAGACAGGCAGGAATTTGAGCACGCCACTTAATATAGGCCCTATGTGTGTTAGGGAAAACAATAACTGAAACCACTCACCCTACCCAGGCACCCTGTAACCATCTGCATGAGCTATTTTATGACAGGAGGTCCTGGCAAGGAACATAGAACAAATAAGCCACCACTTACCAGAAGAATCTCAGTTAAAGATTCTTTAACTCAGAATGGGTGAATTTAATTCAGATGACCATTATATCTACTACTGTGGGCAAGAATCCCTTAGAAGAAATGGAGTAGCCATCATGGTCAACAAAAGAGTCTGAAATGCAGTACTTAGGTGCAATTTCAAAAACGACAGAATGATCTCTGTTCGTTTCCAAGGCAAACCATTTAATCTCACAGTAATCCAAGCCTATGCCCCAACCAGTAACACTGAAGAACCTGAAGTTGAACGGTTCTATGAAGACCTACAAAACGTTTTAGAACTACCACCCAAAAAAGATGTCCTTTTCATTATAGGGGACTGGAATGCAAAAGTAGGAAGTCAAGAAACACCTGGAGTAACAGGCAAATTTGGCCTTGGAGTATAGAATGAAGCAGGGCAAAGGTTAATAGAGTTTTGCCAAGAGAACGCACTGGTCATAACAAATACTCTCCTCCAAAAACACAAGAGAAGACTCTACACATGGACATCACCAGATGGTCAACACCAAAGTCAGACTGATTATATTCTTTGCAGCAGCCAAAGATGGAGAAGCAAAGACAGTCAGCAAAAACAAGACTGGGAGCTGACTGTGGCTCAGATCATGAGCTCCTTATTGCCAAATTCAGACTTAAATTAAAGAAAGTAGGGAAAACCACTAGACTATTCAGGTATGACCTAAATCAAATCCCTTATGATTATACAGTGGAAGTGAGAAACAGATTTAAGGGACTAGATCTGATAGATAGTGCCTGATGAATTATGGACAGAGGTTCGTGATTGTACAAGAGACAGGGATCAAGACCATCCCCATGGAAAAGAAATGCAAAAAAGCAAAATGGCTGTCTGGGGAGGCCTTACAAATAGCTGTGAAAAGAAGAGAAGTGAAAAGCAAAGGAGAAAAGGAAAGATATAAGCAACTCAATGCAGAGTTCCAAAAAATAGCAAGGAGAGATAAGAAAGCCTTCCTCAGCGATCAATGCAAAGAAATAGAGGAAAACAACAGAATAGGAAAGACTAGAGATCTCTTCAAGAAAATTAGAGATACCAAGGGAACATTTCATGCAAAGAAGGGCTCCATAAAGGACAGAAATGGTAGGGACCTAACAGAAGCAGAAGATATTAAGAAGAGGTAGCAAGAATACACAGAAGAACTGTACAAAAAAGAGCTTCACGACCCAGATAATCATGATGGTTTGATCACTCACCTAGAGCCAGACATCCTGGAATGTGAAGTCAAGTGGGCCTTAGAAAGCATCACTACGAACAAAGCTAGTGGAGGTGATGGAATTCCAGTTGAGCTATTCCAAATCCTGAAAGATGATGCTGTGAAAGTGCTGCACTCAATATGCCAGCAAATTTGGAAAACTCAGCAGTGGCCACAGGACTGGAAAAGGTCAGTTTTCATTCCAATCCCAAAGAAAGGCAATGTCAAAGAATGCTCAAACTACTGCACAATTGCACTGATCTCACACGCTAGTAAAATAATGCTCAAAATTTTCCAAGCCAGGCTTCAGCAGTACGTGAACTGTGAACTTCCAGATGTTCAAGCTGGTTTTAGAAAAGGCAGAGGAACCAGAGATCAAATTGACAACATCCATTGGATCATCAAAAAAGCAAGAGAGTTCCAGAAAAACATCTATTTATGCTTTATTGACTATGCCAAAGCCTTTGACTGTGTGGATCACAATAAACTCTGGAAAATTCTGAAAGACATGGGAATACCAAACCACCTGACCTCCCTCTTGAGAAACCTATATGCAGGTCAGGAAGCAACAGTTAGAACTGGACATGGAACAACAGACTGGTTCCAAATACGAAAAGAAGTACGTCAAGGCTGTATATTGTCACCCTGCTTATTTAACTTCTATGCAGAGTACATCATGAGAAACGCTGGGCTGGAAGAAGCACAAGCTGGAATCAAGATTGCCGGGAGAAATATCAATAACCTCAGATATGCAGATGACACCACCCTTATGGCAGAAATGAACTAAAAAGCCTCTTGATGAAAGTGAAAGAGGAGAGTGAAAAAGTTGGCTTAAAGCTCAACATTCAGAAAACGAAGATCATGGTATCTGGTCCCATTACTTCATGGCAAATAGATGGGGAAACAGTGGAAACAGTGTCAGACTTTATTTTTCTGGGCTCCAAAATCACTGCAGATGGTGACTGCAGCCATGAAATTAAAAGACGCTTACTCCTTGGAAGGAAAGTTATGACCAAACTAGATAGCATATTCAAAAGCAGAGATTTTACTTTGCCAACAAAGGTTCGTGTAGTCAAGGCTGTTTTTCCTGTGGTCATGTATGGATGTGAGAGTTGGAGCATGAACAAAGCTGAGCGCCGAAGAATTGATCCTTTTGAACTGTGGTGCTGGAGAAGACTCTGAGAGTCCCTTGGACTGCAAGGAGATCCAACCAGTCAATCCTAAAGGAGATCAGTCCTGGGTGTTCATTGGAAGGACTGATGCTTAAGCTGAAACTCCAATAGTTTGGCCACCTCATGCGAAGAGTTGACTCATTGGAAAAGACCCTAATGTTGGGAGGGATTGGGGGCAGGAGAAGGGGGAGACAGAGGATGAGATGGCTGGATGGCATCACTGACTCGATGGACATGAGTTTGAGTGAACTCCGGGAGCTGGTGATGGACAGGGAGGCCTGGCGTGCTGCGATTCATGAGGTCACAAAGAGTTGGACACGACTGAACGACTGAAGTGAACTGAACTGAACTGAACCAGAATTCGGTAAAGGGCAAAAGGAGACTTCCCCTGCCACCTCCCAGAATCCATCTTGGCTGAGCAACATATGTGACACTATAAAGGACCCTGAGTGAGAATGATTGGTCAGAGACAACCTGGAAACCAACCCATTATCATTAAACCTGAGAATGTGAGCCATGTGGCAGAGCAGTTCTCCTGGGTTCCCTTACCCTCTATTCTGCCGAGTTTTAATTTTCATCTGAGGTTCAAATGATTTGTTAACAAAATAAACCACTTGTTATATACATATTAACAATACTAATATTTATTAGAGAATTATCAAGCTTATTTTCAAGACACTAACAGTAAAGTAAAAGAGACAGAAACAGCAGAGGATTCATCAGCAGATTTCAATCAACATTTAGACTTCAACAGCACTGGGACATCCCATGTCATAGCTTGTCCAGAGTCCCAATTGGGAAAAGGTCCCAGGCAGTACGTTTGCTCCATGGGTGAGACTTCAAAAGTTGCAGTTTGGTGTTCCTGCTTATCATCCTAGGGCCACAAACTGATATCATCATCAGTCTGTGAGCAAACTGCAGCTCCGGTTTCATGTTAATGCTGTTTATCTTGTGAGTGTTGATATTCTCTAGATCTGGGAGATTGGTTGGATCTCCAGGGCTTGGGAGAATTCCACGACTCACTACCTATCCTCTCTATGACGCTACCCAGCTGGCTGGTAACAAGTGCAGGCAGGCATGTAGCCAGGGTGTCATCCAGGCAGGTCAGGGACAAGTCAGAGGCCTGCTATGCTTTGTCTCTGAAGCCTGAACAAGACTATAATTTTCATTTCCCTAACACCCCTCCTGCTTTCCATCAGGGTGCCCCCTTCCCAATAAAGTCTCTCCTTTGTCAGCACGTTGGATAATTCATTTCTGAGTGTTAGGAAGGGGTCCCCATTCCTGCAACATGCACAGACCACATGGGTGGCCCAGATGGGGTGCAGAGAGAGGACTGGCTACCCAACTGACTCCCAGGATGCTGGCCTGTGTGCATCAGAAGGTAAGAAGAAGAGGGCCATCATTTCAGGACATGGTGGGGACCAGATAACGCCTGTAGCTGCCCCAACACCACAGTTGTCCCTTCCGTGTCTGCAGTGACACCACTTGGCCAGAGCCTCCCCAGCTGTTTGCAGGGGCTCTGGTACTATGGAGTTGCCAGACAGAGACCTCACACTCCTGACACCTGCCAACTTTGTTGATGCCCAAACACTGTTGGAAAATCAAGTCACCCCAAGGAACTCTTAAGAGTAGCCTCATTTTACATATGAGGACGTTGACCCCAGAGGTGTCACCCAGTGTGTGGTAGAGCCAGAGCCCAGGGTCTCTCCTGAGCCCACTGCCTTCTCCCACATCAGAAATAAAAGCCCTGTGTCCACACCAGGCCACTCAGGGCCACCGGGCCATCAGGAGGTGTGTCCGAGGCTTGGGGGCGTGGACATCACCTTTAGTCATAGAAGCTGAGAGCTAGGAGTAGCCCATCTGGCTCCTGTGTGGCACAGATGTTTCTTTTCCTTCCCAACTTTCTACTCCTCACAGTGAAACACAATTTAAAGCTTCTCAAGCAAGTCCATTTCATTTTTTACCAACTGTAGCAAAGATTCCTCCCTATATTGCTTTAAATCGTTCATTTCCCACTGGAGCCTTGAAACAATGATGACAAACTGAGTGAAGTCCTCATGGAAAGTGTGACTGTAGACACTAAGAAGGGTTCCCAATGAGCCCTCCAAGAAAAATTAAATGCCCAGAATGTTAAACCACTTGAGTTATATAACCCAGTCTGTGAAAACCACTGATTTATTTTTCTCTGTAGCAAGGAAACACTACCTCAGTTCACCCACAGCTATTTCAGGTTGTCAGGAAAGGAGGCCAAAATGGCCCTTGTGCTCCACTCATTATAATTGTAATCTGATCCCTTAGAAACCAGCCCAGCTAATCTCCACCCTCAGGTGCTTTAAGACCTTGCTGTGGGCTTCCCTGGTGGCTTAGTGGCAAAGAATCCACCTGCTAAGGCAGGAAACATGAGTTTGATCCCTGAGTTGGGAAGATCCCCTGGAGAAGGAAATGGCAACCCACTACAAAATTCATGCCTGGGAAATTCTGTCTAGAGCATTTTGAGCCTAGAGGCCTAGAGTCCATGGGTTCACAAAAGAGTCAGACATGACTGAGTGACTAAACAACAACAAATTCAAAATACAACCCAGGGACCTGAAGTACTGGCATTTTCTTTTCTGGGTGCTTGTGAGAAATGCAGGATCCCAGTCCCATCCCATCCCATTGTATCAACGGCCGTATGTATCCTTTACCTTAATGACAAGAAGGGAAGACTGCAAACCCTGAAGGAAAGTTCATCGTTTTGGCTTTGTTTGGAATTGTTAGAATACTTGTTGCCCTCTCCCCACTCTCCCCTGGCTTTTTTCCTGTTTTTAATTGATGCGTAATTCACATATACCATTATATTAGTTTCGGGTGTACAATATGATGACTGAATATTTGTATATATTGTGAATGATTATCATACTTCCACTTCACACCCATCATCTATTCTGTTGTTGTTCAGTTGCTCAGTTGTGTCTGACTCTTTATGACCCCATCGACTGCAGCACAGCAAGCTTCCTTGTCCTTCACCATCTCCCAGAGTTTTCTCAAACTCATGTCCATTGAGTCAGTGATGCCATCCAACCACCTCATCCTCTGTTGTTCCTTGCCCTCAATCTTTCCCAGCATCAAAGTCTTTTCTCATGAGTCAGCTCTTCGCATCAGGTGGCCAAAGTTTTGGAGCTTCAGCTTCAGCATCAGTCCTTCCAATGAGTATTCGGGGTTAATTTCCTTTAGGATTGACTGGTTTGATCTCCTTGGTGTCCCAGGGACTCTCAAAAGTCTTCTCTAGCACCACACCTCAAAAGCATCAATTCTTTGGCAGTTAGGCTTCTTTATGGTCCAACTACACCTGTACATGACTACTGGAAAAACCACAGCTTTGACTATACAGATCTTTGTTGGCAAAGTGAGGTTTCTGTTTTTTAATACATTGCCTAGGTTTGTCATAGATTTCCCTCCAAGGAACAAGCATCTTTTATATAATAGCTGAGAACTTCCCAAACCTGGGGAAGAAGCTGTATATATAAGTCCATGAAACTAAGAGAATATCTACCTACTTCAATGCAAAAACCTTCTCCAAGACATATGAAAATTGTCAAAAGTCAGTGACAAAGAAAAAATCTTAAAGGCAGCCTGTGGGGGGAAAAGAAAGTAATCCACAAAGGAATCCCCATTAGGCTATCAGCAAAGTTCTCAGAAGAAACTCCACAGGCCAGGAAAAAGTAGAATGACATACTCAAAGTGTTAAAAGGTAAAAACTGCCAGTTAAGAATACTTTTATCTAGCAAAGTTAGCCACCAGATCAGAAGGAAAATTAAAGGCTTTCTCAGATAAAGCTGAGAAACTTCACCACCACTAGATCTACCTTTCAGAAAGACTGAAAGGAGCTCTTCAAGCTGAAATAAAGACACTAACTAGTGACATAAAAGCAAATGAAAGTACACAATATTCTTAACAAAAATGAAAAGTAAACAGAATGAGAAAACTGTGACTCCATATATTACAATGGTACATCAACCACTTAATATAAAGGCTAAAGGGACACAGCATTCATACAACTACAGCTATTATAATTTCTCAAAAAATTCACAGCATAAAAAAGGTAAATTGCAACATTAAGAGATGTAAAATGGTGGAAACTTTATAGGTGGATAAAGTTAAGGTGCTATCTGCATAAAAATGATTATTTCGCCTGATATGTTTCACATAAATCACATGGTAACCACAAAGCAAAAACCTACAGTAGAGTCATGAAACACACACAAAGAGAGGGAAGCTGAGAAAATTCCATGAAAAAGCAGACAGAAAGATGAAAAGAAATGATGCAAGACTTCCCTGGTGGTACAGTAGATAGGAGTCTACCTGCCAGTGCAGGGGACATAGGTTCAATCCCTTGAAGATTTCACATGCCATGGAGCAGCCAGGCCCATGTATCATAGCTACTGTGCCCACACTCTATGGCCTGCAAGCTGCAACTACTGAGCCCACATGCCACAACTACTGAAGCCCACATGCCTACAGCCTGCAATAAATAAGGTGACAGCAGTAAGTCTTTACCTGTCAGTAATTACTCTAAATGGACTGAAGTCACCAGTCAAAAAATAAAAAAATGGATGGATTGATTAAAAGACAAGACCCAACTATAAGCTACCTACAGGGAACTCATATCAGCTCTACAAATACACAGGTTTAAAGTGGAAATATTGAAGAGGATATTCCATGCAGGTAGAAACCAAAAGTATGCACAGTCATAGAGCTATCAGACAAAATAGACTTTAGCCCAAAAATGATAATAAGAGACAAAGAAGGACAGTATATATTGATAAAAAGATCAATTGTAAATCACACTGGAGCACCACAATATAAACAAATACTAACATATCCAAAAGGAGAAGCAGACAATACATTAATAGTGTGTGCATGCGTGCTCAGTCACTAAGTTGTATCCAACTCTGCAACCCCATGAACTGTTGCTTCCCAGGGTTCTCTATCCGTGGGATTTCCTAGGCAAGAACACTGGGCTGGGTTGCCATTTCCTCCTTCAGGGGCTCTTTCTGACCTAAGGATCAAATTCGTATCTCTTGCTTGGAAGGCAGATTCTTTACCACTGAGCCACCAGGGAAGCCCATATTAGTAGTAGGGGACTTCAACACCCAACTGCCAGCAATAAGTAGATCATTCGATGGAAAATCATCAAGGAAACAGTGGAATTGAAAAATACTCCAGAACAAATGGAATTAACAAATATCTATATTTTTAAATTTCATTCAATAGCAGCAGAATACAAGTTCTTCCCAAGGGCACATTCAAAATTCTCCAGGACAGATATTAGATAGAAAACAGATCTCAGAAAATTTAAGAAGACTGAAATCCTATCAACTATGTTTTCTGACCACATGGTATAAAACTAGAAATCAACAACAGAAAAACCTTGAAAATCTACAAATATATAGAAACAAAACAGCATATTTCTGAACAACCAATGCGTCAATGGGAAAATTAAAAAAAATCGCCAACAACTGAAAATGAAAAAACAACATATAAAAACTTATGGAGTGCAGCAAAAGCAGTTTGGAAAGTTTATAGCAAAAAATACAAATATCATCATCAGAAAGACATCAAAAAACACAACTCAATGCACTAGAAAAGGAACAAATTATGCCCAAAGTTAGCACAAAGAAGGAAATAATAAAGATCAGAGTGGAAATGAGTGAGAGTTCAGAAAAACAATAGGAAGAATCAACAAAACTAAGAGGTGGTCTCCCCAAAGATAAAATTGACAAAACTTTACCTAGACTAAGAAAAAAAGAGAAGACTTAAAATAAATTAAATTAGGAATGAAAATGGTGGGGTGGTGGAGACATTACAACTGATCTAACAGAAATACATAGGTTCATAAGAAATTATTATGAACAAGTATAAGCCAAAAAAAATTAAATAACCTAGAATAAATAGATAAATTTATAGAAACACACAAGTTACCAAGACTGAAGAGACAGAAAATCTGAACAGACCAATAACAAGTAAATAGATTTAATCAATAACCAAAAACCTCCCAACAGAAAACCGCAGAACCAGAAATCTTCAATGACAAATTCTACCAAGCATTCAAAGATTTAAGACCAGTCCTTCTCATACTTTCAAAAACCGAGGAGGATGGAATACTTCCAAACTTATTCTAGGAAGCCAGAATTACCCTAATAGAGCAAGATAAGGACGCAATGAGAAAACTAGACCAATATCTCTGATGAATACAGATGCAAAAATTCTCAACAAAATATTAGCAAACAGAATTCAAAAGCACATAAAAGATTATACACCATGATTAAGTAGGATTTATGAGGAGCTTCAAGATGGCAGAGGAATAGGACAGGGAGACCACCTTCTCCCCCACAAATACATCAAAAGATCATCTCCATGTGTAACAATTCCCACAGAACAACTTCTAAACACTGTCAGAGGACCCCAGACTTACAGAAAGGCAAACCAATCTCCTCGGAATGAGGTAGGGCAAAAGAAGACGAGAAAGGAGACAAAGGATTTTGGGACGAGACGAGAAGGAAGACCAAAGATTTTGGTACAGGGGACCCATCCTAAGGAGGGAGCCATGAAGGAGGATATGTTTCCACACAATAGGAAATCCTCTCACAGGTGGGGTCAGGGATGAGTTTAGGAATGTCAAAGGGAAGCACAATGAGGCAAAATGGAGAAAATTCACTACAAAGACTGCACCAAAATGCAACTTCCAGCCAAGCAGCAGCTCCCACACTTGTGTCCAGCAGGAATGAATGGGGGCTGGGTGCAGAAGCACAGGCTGTGTGGGTCAGTCCTAAGGAAAAGGACTGAGGTTGAATGCCATGAAGACATGCTGAGGAGGCTAATGTGACACAGCATAGCCAGGATAGAGAAAACCCTGAAACCACCAGAAAAACAAAAGATCATTCCCACAGGAAGGCTCTAATGCCGCACTCTAACTCAGTGCACTCACAGAACAAAGGACTGTACCCTAGCAAATACCGAAGTGGGGTGGGCTAGCTGTAGTCTACAGCTCCAGAGGAAGACAGGCAGGTGCATGACTGCCAGAATCAGAAGGCAAGGGCCTGCTGCTGCCAAGCTGTGAGCAGCCACCAGTTGCCACCCACTTCCTCCTGTGATCCTCGGTGGCTCGTATCCGCCAGCAGCCTAGGGAAGCGCACAACCCACCTGGGACTGTGACCTCATGGACTAGCCAGGAGCCCAAGCGGCTTGGCCAAGGGTCCCACAGACTGAGACCGACTCTCCTGGGAGGTGCATGCCCACCTATGGCAGTGGCAACCTCCCATGTGGTCCAGCCACAGCAACTGCACCCCATACATGTAGCAGCGTTTACAGTGTCCCTCCCTCTCCACAGCATAACTGAGCAAGTGAGCCCAAATAAGTGGCCCCTTTCACCCCCTCATGTCAAGGGGTAGATAAGACATTGAAGAGAGACTTGCAAGCAGAGGCAGGCCAAAAAACAAAGCAGAAGTGTGAGCAAAGCAAAGGGGGAATCACACCAGAAGTGGCAAGTGCAACAGATTAAAATCCTACAGTTAACTTCAGACTGTGTGCTTTAGGCAAAACTGTAGGCTTTCAGAGCAAGTAAAAACCTGAACAATGGAAGATCTTGAGACTGAACTGATTCCACACCGCACACAAGTCCAGAAACCTTCCAAGATATATTGGAGAACCTTCTGAGTAGGCAAAGCGACTGGAGCAGAAAAAGGGAGGAATCACAAACATTTCTCTCACTACCACCGTATACATACTATCTACCTCCTATAAATTTATTATTTTTAAATTTTTTATTCTTTTAACCCCCTTTTCCCCCCTTATAGTGTTCTAATACAGTTCTTTATTACTCCTTTTTTATTTTTATAGCCTTTTACCTTTCTTAAAAAAATAAAAACCTTATTTTTAAAATAAATTCCATACTTTACTTTTGTGTTTGATATTTAGTGTTTTTATATTGGACTTTTGAAGGACTAATTTTTATACTAGGTTTTTAATTTTTGCTTTATGATCTTTTGTTAACTTTTTTTTTTCCTTTGTTAATTTTAATCTTTGAGAATCTAAGTTTTAGTATCCATTTTCACTTAAGAATTTGATTGTTGGCTTGGTTGCTCTCTTCTGACTTTCCCTTTTCTCCTTTTCACCTTCTTCTGTTCTCTACATAACTCTGTGAATCTCTTTGGGTGTTATTGTCTGTTGAGAGTTGTTTCACCATTAACCTATGGGTTTTGTTTCCTGTGCTATGTGGCCTGAGAAGTTCTGGTCCTCCTGTAAGAGGTCGGAATTAAATCCAAGGCAAGAGACTCAACTCCAGGACTTTGGAACATCAGAGAACTCCCAAACCCATGGAACATTAATAGACGAGATCCCGCCCCAAAAGTTCCATAACTACACGGAGACCTAGCTCCACCCAAGAGCCAGCAAGCTCCAGTGCAGGACACCACATGCCAATCCTCCAGCAAGAACACAACCCTGCACATTAACAGACAGGAGGCCCCAAACCACATCAAACCCACAGACACTCCCAAACTCACTACTGCACACTGCACTGCCCTCCAGAAAGATGAGATGGAGCTCCATCCACCAGAACACAGGCACAAATCCCCCCAACCAGGAAACCTTCACAAGGCACTGGTGCAACCACACCCAAAGGGAGCAGACTCCACAACTAAGAGGAACTATGCCTCTACAACCTTCAGAAAGGAGATCCTAAGTATAGCAAACTAAACAAAATGATAAAACAGAAATATCTAGCAGGTGAAGGAACATGGTAAAAACCCATCAAACAAAAGAGGAGATAGGGAATCTATCTGAAAAAGAATTCATAATGATAGTAAAGATGATCCAAAATCTTGAAAACAAAACAGAGACACGGATAAATACATTGGAGGAACAGATTGAGAAGGGGTAAGAAATGCTTAATAAGGATCTAGAAGAAATACAGAATAGTCAATCAGCAACGAACAACACAATAACTGAGATTAAAAACACTCTGGAGGGAACCAACAGTACAGTAACTGAGGCAGTTATAGATAAGTGAGCTGGAAGATAGAATGGTGGAAATAACTGAAGCAGAGCAGAAAAAAAGAAAAAAGAATAAAAAGAAATGAGGGCAGCCTTAGAGACCTATGGGACAATACTAAGCACCCCAACATTAGAATCATAGGTGTTCCAAGAGAAGACAACAAAAGTAAAGGGCATGAGAAAATATTTGAGGAGTTAATAGTTGAAAACTTCCCTAAAATGGAGAAGGAAATAGCCACCAAGTCCAGGAAGCCCAGAGAGTCCCACAGAGGATAAACCGAAGGAGAAACATGCTAAGAGATATACTAATCAAACTAACAAAAATTATTCACAAAGAAAAAATCTTAAAAGCAGCAAGGGAAAAGCAAAAAATTACATACAAGGAAATTCTTATAAGGCTAAAAGCTGATCTTTCAACAGAAACTCTGCAGGCCAGAAGGGAATGGCAGGATATACTTAAAGTGATGAAAGGGAAAAACCTACAACCAAGAATACTCTATCGAGCAACGATCTCATTCAGATACAAAGGAGAAATAAAAAGCTTCAGATAAGCAAAAGCTAAGAGAATTTGGCACCACCAAACCAGCTCTTCAACAAATGCTAAAGGAATGTCTCTAGACAGGAAATACAAAAAAGGATTATAAAAACAAACACAAAACAATAAAGTAAATGGTAACAGGAACATATTTATCAAGAATTACCTTAAACATAAATAGGTTAAATGATCCAACCAAAGACACAGACTAACTGAATGGATACAAAACAAGTACCCTATATATTCTGTCTACAAGAGACCCACCTCAAACCTAGGGACACATACAGACTGAAAGTGGGGAGTGAAAAAAGATATTCCATGCAAAGTGAAGGTGAAAGTGAAGCCGCTCAGTCATGTCTGACTCTTTGCGACCCCATGGACTATAGCCTACCAGGCTCCTCTGTCCATGGGATTCTCCAGGCAAGAATACTGGAGTGGGTTGCCATTTCCTTCTCCAGGGGATCTTCCCAACCCAGGGATCGAACCCGGGTCTCCTGCATTGTATGCAGACGTTTTTACCATCTGAGCCACCAGGGAAGTCACTATTCCATGCAAATTGAGACCAAAAGAAAATACAAGTAGCAATGCTTCTATCAGGTAAAATAGACTTTAAAATAAAGATGGTTATAAGAGACAAAGAAGGACACTACATAATGATCAAGGGATCGATCCAAGACATAATTATTACCATAGTCGCTCAGTCATGTCCGACTCTTTGTGACCCCATGGACTGTAGCCTACCAGGCTCCTCCCTCCAGGGGATTCTCCAGGCAAGAGTACTGTAGTGGGTTGCCATTTCCTTCTCCAGGGGATCTTCCTAACCCAGGGATGGAACCCAGATCTCCCGCATTCCAGGCAGACACTTTAACTTCTGAGCCACCAGGGAAGCCCAATTATTAACACACATGAACCCAACAAAGGAGCACCTCAAGATGTATAAGGTAAATGGAAATAATTATTAAAGAGGAAATCGACAGCAACACAGTAATAGTGGGGGACTTTAATCCATTCACTCATGGATGGATAGATCATCCTGACAGATAATTAACAGGAAACACAAGCTTTAAACAATACATTGGACCAGTTGGACCTAATTAATATCTTCAGTACATCTGATCCAAAAACAATCAGTTCAGTTCAGTCACTCCATCATGTCTGACTCTTTGCAACCCCATGAACCACAGCATGCCAGGCCTCCCTGTCCATCACAAACACCCAGAATCCACCCAAACCCATGTCCATTGAGTCGGTGATGCCATCCAACCATCTCATCCTCTGTCGTCCCCTTCTCCCCCCGCCCTCAATCTTTCCCAGCATCAGGGTCTTTTCAAAACAATAGATTTCACTTTTTTCTTAATTGCACATGGAACATTCTCCAGAATAGATCAAATCCTGGACCACAAATTAAGCCTTGGAAAAATTTAAAAATGAAATCATTTCAAGCATCTTTTCTGATCACAATGCTGTAAGCTTAGATATTAACTACAAAGGGTGTATTAAAAAGCAAAGACATCAGTTTGTCAACAAACGTCCGTATAGTCAAAACTATGATCTTTCCAGTAGTCATCTATGAATGTGGGAGTTGGACCATAAAGGCAGAGTGCCAAAGAATTGATACTTTTGAACTGTGGTGCTGGAAAACACTCTGAGAGTCCCCTGGACAGCAAGAAGATCAAATCAATCAATCCTAAAGGAAATTAACTCGGAATGTTCACTGGAAGGACTGATGCAGAAACTGAAGCTTC
Organism: Bubalus bubalis; assembly: GCF_019923935.1. Classification (NCBI taxonomy): domain Eukaryota; kingdom Metazoa; phylum Chordata; class Mammalia; order Artiodactyla; family Bovidae; genus Bubalus; species Bubalus bubalis. Next base: position 265,696 of record NC_059177.1, read on the forward strand.
AATACTTTGGCCACCTGATGCAAAATCTGACTCATTGGAAAAGACCCTGATGCTGGGAAAGATTTAAGGCAAAAGGAGAAGAGAATGACAGAGGATGAGATAGTTGAATGGCATCACCAATTCAATGGACATGAACTTGGGCAAACTCCAGGAGACAGCGAAGGACAGGAGGCCTGGTGTGCTACAGTCCACAGGGTGACAGAGTCGGGCACAATTTGGTGACTGAACAACAACAGGATAAAAAAACTATAAATAACAAGAAACATGGAGGCTACACAATGCACTTCTGAATAACCAATAGATCATTGAAGACGGGGGAGCCTGGTGGGCTGCCGTCTATGGGGTTGCACAGAGTCGGACACGACTGAAGTGACTTAGCATAGCATAGCATAGCAAAAGGAAATCAAAACAAGCTTAGAAGAAAATGACAATGAAAACAAGACAATCCAACACCAATGGGATGTAGTAAAAGCAGTGCTAAGGGGGAAGTTCATCACAATAAAAGCCTACCTCAAGAAACAAGAGACAATCAAATCAACAACCTAACCTTACACCTAAAGCAACTAGAAAAAGAAGAACAACAACAAAAAAAAAACAAAGTTAGTAGAAGGGAAGAAATCGTAAAGATCACAGCAGAAATAAATGAAAAAGAAATGAAAGATAGCAAACATCAATAAAAATAAAAGCTGGGTCTTTGAGAAGATAACATTGACAAACCGTTAGCAAGATTCATCAAGGGAAAAAGGGAAAAAAACTCAAATCAATAAAACTAGAAATGAAAAAGAAGCTACAAAAGACAACACAGAAAAACAAAGGATTGTAAGAGACAGCTATGAGCAACTATATGCCAATAAAATGGACAACTTGGAAGAAATTGACAAATTCTTGGAAAAGTACAACCTTCCAAAACTGAACCAGGAAGAAATAGAAAATATGAACAGACCAAGCACATGCATGGAAACTGAAACTGTAATCAAAAATATAGATCAATGAAACAAAACAGAAAGCCCGGAGAAAAGTCTACACACCTATGAACACCTTATTTTTGACAAAGGAAGAAGGATATACATGGAAACAAGATAGTCTTTTCAATAAGTGGTGCTGGGAAAACTGGTCAACTAATGTAAAAGAATGAAGTTAGAACACTTCCTAACACTATACATAAAAATAAACTCAAAATGGATTAAGACCTAAATGTAAGACCAGAAACTATAAAACTCTTAAGAGGAAAACAGAGGCAGAACACTGATATAAATCACAGCCAAGATCCTATATGACTCTCCTCCTAGAGTAATGGAAATAAAAACAAGAATAAACAATGGGACCTAATTAAACTTATAAGCTTTTATAGAACAAAGGAAACTACAAACAAGATGAAAGACAACCCTCAGAATGGGAGAAAATAATAGCAAATAAGACAACTGACAGAAGATTAACTTCAAAAATATACAAGCAGCTCCTGCAATAGCAAGGAAAAAAAAATTTTTTAAGATATTTCCAGAGAAGATATACAGATGACTAATAAACACATGAAAAGATGCTCAATATCATTCATTATTAAAGAAATGCAAATCAAAACCAAAATGAGGTATCAGCTCACACCAGTCAAAATGGCCATAATAAAAAATTCTACAAATAAATGCTAGAGAGGGTGTGGAGAAAAGGGAACCCTCTTACAATGTTGGTGGGAACGTAAATTGATACAACCACTATGGAGAACAGTATGGAGAGTCCTTAAAAAACTAGGTATAAAACTATCATACAACCCAGCAATCCCACTACTGGGCATATACCCTGAGAAAACCAGAATTGACAAAGACACATGTACCCCAAAGTTCACTGCAGCACTATTTACAATGGCCAGGACATGGAAGCAACCTAGATGTCCATCGACATTGAATGGATAAGGAAGTTGTGGTTGTTCAGTTGCTCAGTCATGTCCAACTCTTTGTGACCCTGTAGATTGCAGCATGCTAGGCTTCCCTGTCCTTGCCCATCTCTCAGAACTTGTTCAATGAGTCAGTGATGCCATCCAACCATCTCATCCTCTATTGCCCCCTTCTCCTCTTGCCCTCAATCTTTCCCAGCCCTCAGGGTCTCTTCCAATGAGTTGGCTATTCCCATCAGGTAGCCAAACCGAAGCTTCAGCATCAGTCCTTCTAATGAATATTCCGGGTTGATTTCCTTTAGGATTGATTGCTTTGATCTCCTTGCAGTCCAAGGAACTCTCAAAAGTCTTCTCCAGCACCATAATTCAAAGGCACTAGTGTTCAACCTTCTTTATGGTCCAACTCTCACATCCAACCATCACATCCATGGCTACTGAAAAAACCATAGCTAGGTATATACAAATCTTTGTCAGCAGCAATGTCTCTGCTTTTTTATACACTGTCTAAGTTTGTCACAGCTTTTCTTCCAAGGGGCAAGCACCTTACAATTTTATGGCTGTAGTCACTGTCTGCAGAGATTTCAAGATTAAAGAAAAAAAAAAAAAAAAAAAAACACTCTCAACAGATTGGATAGAGAAGTAACATACCTAACATCAGATCAGATCAGATCAGATCAGTTGCTCAGTCGTGTCCAACTCTTTGCGACCCCATGAATCGCAGCACGCCAGGCCTCCCTGTCCATCACCAGCTCCCAGAGTTCACTGAGACTCATGTCCATCAAGTCAGTGATGCCATCCAGCTATCTCATCCTCTGTCGTCCCCTTCTCCTTCTGCCCCCAATTCCTCCCAGCATCAGAGTCTTTTCCAATGAGTCAACTCTTCGCATGAGATGGCCAAAGTACTGAAGTTTCAGTTTTAGCATCATTCCTTCCAAAGAAATCCCAGGGCTGATCTCCTTCAGAATGGACTGGTTGGATCTCCTTGCATAGTAACACCATATATGACAAAACAGCCTTGTCATCATGAGCAGGCTTGCAAAACTTAATGAGGCTATTAGCCATATCTTGCAGAGCCACCTAAGAAAGATAGGTCATAGTGAAGAGTTCTGAAAAACAAGCTCCATGGGAGGAGGAAATGGCACACCACTCCATTATTCATGTCACGAGAACCCCATGAGCAGTAAGAAAAGGCAAAAAGAAATGAAACCAGAAGATGAGCTCTCCAGGATGGAAGGTTTCCAGTATGCTACTGGGGAAAAGCATAAGGCAATTACAAACAGCTTCAGAAAGAATGAAGCTGCTAGGCCAAAGCAGAAACAATGCTTAGCTGTGGATATGTCTGGTGGTCAAAGTCTGATGTTGTAAACAACAATATTGCATAGGAATCTAGAATGTTAGATCCATGAATCAAGTTAAGTTACAAGTGATCAAGCAGGAGATGGCAAGAGTGAACATCAACATCTTAGTAATTAGTGAACTAAAAAGGATGGGAATGGGAGAATTTAATTCAAATGACCATTATATCTACTATTGTGGGCAAGAATCCCTTAGAAGAAATGGAGTAGCTCTCACAGTCAACAAGAGTCCAAAAGGCAGTACTTTGGTGCAACCTCAAAAACAACAGAACGATCTTTGTTCATTTCCAGAGCAAACCACTCCAGGTCTATGCCCCAACCACTGATGCCAAAGGAGCTGAAGTTGACCAGTTCTTTGAAGACCTACATGACCTTGTAGAACTAACCAAACAACTAACCAAAAAAGGGATGTCCTTATGTCATAGGGAAGTGGAATGCAAAAGCAGGAAGTCAAGAGATACCTGGCTAAACAGGCAAGTTTAGCTTTGGAGTACAAAATGAAGCAGAGCAAAGGCTAACAAAGTTTTGTCAAGAGAATGCACTGGTCATAGCAAACACAATTTCCCAACAACACAAGAGATGACTACACATGGACATCACCAAATGGTCAATTCCAAAATCAGGTTGATTATATTCTTTGCAGCTGATAGAGAAGCTCTATAGAGTCAGCAAAAACACAACCAAGAGCTGACGGTGGCTCAGATTGTGAACTCCTTATTACAAAATTCAGACTTAAATTGAAAAAGGTTTTTAAAAAAATAACTGCTTTATAATCTCCAAAAATGGATCTTTCCATTTTAAGAGAAAACAAAGAACTTCAGGTAAAGTTCCTGACACAGTGATTGGCACAGGATATGCACTGAACCATAGCTATTACCTAAACCTCAGGTAACTGGCAGCCTTCTTGGGAACCCTGGGGCATCCTCAAAGACCCTATTCTAGTTCTCTAGACAGACGAAGAAGCAAGACAACATGGAAAGTCTATTTATTCAATAGCAACTCTGAAGACAAAGTCTCAGAAATCTGAGGGGATGTATTTCCCCTATTTCTACTTCAGTCCATTTTCACAAGTTTCTGTCCTTCGCAGGCTACAACTTGATGTAAAAAGCTTGATGTATGTCCTAGATATACTTATACACAACCTTTGAGGGAACAGTTTGGAGGTGCAGACGAACAGGACACTTGTAAAAGTGGGACAGCAGGGTCTCACTGTAGCCCACAAGGAAGTAGAACTTGTGCGCAGGTAGCTGCCTCAGAACCAGGGCACAGATCTCCACCTGGTTAGCCCGGCGCTTCAGAATAAGCTGGTCAGCCAGGCAGCCTGGGAAGGTGCCCAGCATAAATTTGCGAAGGAAAACATCTTCCACTGTTCGCTCGGCAGCGTGGTCCTCCCCATCCAGGTTACCTGAAAAGAGAAGTGTACCATGGTGAGTTGGCCAAAATTCCAGAGGTAACATCCAAAAGCACTGGGCATTCAATTCCCCACCCGCCTCTTCTCTTTTCTTCTACAGTGGAAAAAGAATAATACTCTGAAGCTTCAAGAACATTATTTCAGTAATCCCCAAACAAATCCTGTGAAGCATGTATTATCATTATCTTGTCTCACAAAAGAGAAGGGCACAAAACTGAGATTCCTTTATGTAGACACAGAGTACCCCTTTCCCACTCTCTCCTCACTGCCATACAAAAGCACTGGTCATTCCATGGGCCAGAGAGATGAGGCCATCAGCTACTTCTGAGGTGTGAGCGCTCTCATTAACTAGAGCCATGGCCTCAACAAGTAAATTCTCACTGTAGACCATAAACCTTTGCACCTCTTACAATATTTGTTATGAGTCTCCACACCCACCCCCTAGACCTCAGAACAAGAACTTGAAAAGGGTTTGGGATAGAAATCCATACTTTAAGTAGGTTCTCTAGACAGATGTATCTCAAACGTTCAAGTTGAGAACCCTTATAATGAACAAAATATTGTTGATTCTCATTAATTCACAGTAGTTATGCTTTATAAAGTTAAGAGTTATGTTCTATATAATCAAAATGAATAACAAATTAGTAAATACTAAACTAAACCACTGCTCCTGGTGGAAATTCTGCAAGTCTCTGGTTACAATACTTTTATCAACAGATTGATATTAAGTTTTATTTTATTTCTCTGTTAAAGACACCTACAAATGGCTGATTAACACTGAACTCTCTCCCAACAGCTCTGTAACACATGCCTGAAGAAAGCTTTTCTAACAATCGTGCCCTGTAAGGTACAACACAGTCTTCTTGTGCTTAGAAACACTAGATGGTGTTGCAGTGAAAAGGGAAAAAAAAGCAATGAGTTTCTCTTTTTTCTTTCTCTTTCCTGAGAACAAAGGAAATAATGAAAACAGTAAACAAGCTGGAGGGCAAATATAAACAGGCCTGAAAGAGATAATCACTCCTAATTTTACTTAATTCCCAATCTGTAGTCTGTATCTAGGTTTACTTTTCCCCAAACTAATCTGACACTATGTAAATTACATCCTGGACCTATAGCCCCCTAACTGCATGAGTTACATCCAGAACCTATTACCCTTTCCTAAGTGAAGTTATTAAGCCATGTCCGACTCTTTGTGACCCCATGGACCGTAGCCTACCAGGCTCCTCCATCCATGGAATTTTCTAGGCAAGAGTACTGGAGTGGGTTGCCATTTCCTTCTCCAGGGGATCTTCCCGACCCAGGGATCGAACCCAGGTCTCCTGCATTGTGGGCAGACGCTTTACCATCTGAGCCACTAGGGAAGCCTATTACCCTTTAAATGAAAGTGAAGTGAAGTCGCTCAGTCGTGTCCGACTCTTAGCAACCCCATGGACTGCAGCCTACCAGGCTCCTCCGTCCATGGGATTTTCCAGGCGAGAGTACTGGAGTGGGTTGCCATTTCCTTCTCCATTACCCTTTAACTCTTTACTAATTACATCCAGTGCCTGGTGTATACCCCTATCACATTCCCTTTGTAGACCACTCCTTGTAGCTTTTTCATTTCAGAAAGAAGGCCACACTGAATAAACCAGAGACAAAAGAACCCAATTACTGGGTTACCTGATGCCTGCTATTACTGTTTTAAAACAATGCAAGAATGCAACACCTTCATTACTTTGAGCCTTATCATTTACCCTAAGACCAGGAGACCCAGGCTATATAAAGTCTAAAGAAAAAAAAAAAAAAAAATGAAGTCTCTTGATTCACAGTTCCTGAGGCACTAGCATGCTGTGTTCTCCCCTCAGCTAACTTCTTCCTCTAAACTCTGTCTCCATAATTTTTATTTGGCATGGGTGGGCAGAGAAAGCCAAGATTTTGGCAGCAATAAATGGGAGCTCATGCAGAATCTGCTTGCAGGCAGGTGACTCCACAGGGCCCCTTGGCTTGATAGGAAGTTTAGGGATCTCTCTCCACACCAGGCTCTTTCAGGAAGAATAGCTCATTGGGGGATTTCTCTGAGGCCAGATGGCCTGGGACTCCCTGTTGTAGGGCTGTACCCCAAACACACCCAACTGGCCACCTTGGCTGCAGAAATCTGAGGCTATGGTGGAGAACAGGGGAAAAGATGCCCTACAGCTGCAGAAGCTTTATTTCTGCCTTGAGGACACCTTCTCTTCCACTGCTCTCTCTGGCACAGATTTCTACTCCGAGAAGACATTAATTCGTGGAGGATAAAAAAGAGGGAGTTTGGTATGTCCCAAACTGCTATGTTTGGTAAGCCCTCTAGAGACCGTTGATGTTTCCTATTTGGGGAATAGCTTCAGTCCCAGTTTGGAAAATTCTATGAAGAGAAACTGCTTTCACAAGGTGCCACTTTGGACAAATATCCCAGGTTTAGCAGGACTTGGAAGTCACATTTGAGGCATTCTTGCCATTTGGCTTTTTGATTTTTGGACATCTTCATGCCATCCTTTTGGGGCACTTTTCTGCCCCCTTGCTTTTGATTTCTGGGCATGTCTTTGCCATTCTCTTTCTTTTTAGTGACTTTCTGCTGCTGCAGTTTGGTTTGTTTATATTGTTATGAGCATGCAAACATCCAGTACTAACTGTTCAAGCTAGAATAGGAAGCACTTCCTCTAAGGTTCCATCACAGAGTCCCCTAGGAAAAATTCTAAGTTATTGTCGACCTATAGATAACAAGGGGTGGCCGCCAGGAGGAGCTACCCCTCGCCTGAGGTCAGGGGTGGTGGCCGAGGAGCAACCCCACGTCAAAGGGGAGGTGGCTGCGCCTAGAGGAGCTACTCCATGTTCAAGGTCAGGAGGGGAGGCGGTGAGGAGATACCCCTTGTCCAAGGTAAGGAAGGAGCAGCGGCTACGCTTTACTGGAGCAGCCATGAAGAGATACCCCACGTCCAAGGTAAGAGAAACCCAAGTAAGACAGTAGGTATTGCAAGAGGGCATCAGAGGGCAGACACACTGAAACCATAATCACAGAAAACTAGCCAATCTGATCACACGGATCACAGCCTTGTCTAACTCAATGAAACTAAGCCATGCCCTGTGGGGCCAACCAAGATAGGCGGGTCATGGTGGAGAGGTCTGACAGAATGTGGTCCAATGGAGAAGGGAATGGCAAACCACTTCAGTATTCTTGCCTTGAGAACCCCATGAACACTATGAAAAGGCAAAATGATAGGATACTGAAAGAGGTACTCCCCAGGTCAGTAGGTGCCCAGTATGCTACTGGAGATCAGTGGAGAAATAACTTCAGAAAGAATGAAGGGATGGAGCCAAAGCAAAAACAATACCCAGTTGTGGATGTGACTGGTGATAGAAGCAAGTTCCGATGCTGGAAAGAGCAATATTGCATAGGAACCTGGAATGTCAGGTTCATGAATCAAGGCAAATTGGAAGTGGTCAAACAGGAGATGGCAAGAGTGAACGTCGCCATTCTAGGAATCAGAAAACTAAAATGGACTGGAATGGGTGAATTTAACTCAGATGACCATTGTATCTACTACTGTGGGCTGGAATCCCTTAGAAGAAATGGAGTAGCCTGCCCATTCCTGCCACTATTTGTCAACATAGTTTTGGAAGTCCTAGCCATGGTAATCAGAGAAGAAAAAGAAATAAAAGCAATCTAGATCAGAAAAGAAGGAAAATTCTCACTGTTTGCATATGACATGATACTATACATAGAAAATGCTAAAGATACCACTAGAAAATTGCTAGACCTAATCAATAAATATCATAAAGTTGTAGGATATAAAATTAATACGTAGAAAGTCCTTGCATTCCTATACACTAACAATAAAAAATCAGAAAGAGAAATTAAGCAAACAATCTCATTCACCATTGCAACCAAAAGAATAAAACACCTAGGAATAAACCTACCTAAAGAGACAAAGAGCTGTATGCAGAAAAGTGTAAAACACTGATGAAAGAAATCAAAGATGACACAGAGATGGAGAGATATACTATGTTCTTGGACTGGAAGAATCAATATTGTGAAAATGACTAAACTACCCAAGGTAATCTACAAATTCAACACAGTGTCTATTAAACCACAGATGGTATTTTTCACAGAACTAGAATAAAAAATTTTCACAATTTGTATGGAAACACAACATACCTTGAACAACCAAAGTAATGTTGAGAAAGAAAAACAGAGCTTAAATCCCTACTACTCACAAACTCCTTTCTATGAATCTGAGCAACCTTCCTGACTTCAGACTATACTATGAACTACAGTCATCAAGACAGTATGGTACTGGTAGAAAAATAGATAAATAGATCATTCTTTAACTTTACACACAAAAATAAGCTCAAAATGGATTAAAAACCCAAATGTGAGACTGGACACTATAAATTTCATAGAGGAAAACATCAGCAGAATGCTCTCTGACACAAATTATAGCAGCATCTTTTTTGATCCATCTCCCAGAATAACGTAAATTAAAAAAAAAAACCAAAAACCTACTTAAAACTCAAAGCGTTTACACAGTGAAGGAATAAACAAAAAGACAACCCACAGATTGGGAGAAAATATTAAAATATTTGCAAATGATGTGACTGACAGGGTTTTAGTCTCCAAAATTTACAAACAGCTTATAATCCTCAACAGCATCAAAAGAAACAGCCTGCTCGGGCAGGAGAACTGAACAGACATCTCTCCAGAGGACATACAGACGGCATATGGACAGCTGCTAAACATTGCTAATCATTAGAGAGACGCAATCAAAGCTACAACGAGATACCACCTCACAGGGGTCAGAGTGTTATCACCAAAAAATGCAGACAGTAAATGCTGGCGAGGGTGTGGAGAGGAAGGGCGCCTTCTACACTGTTGGTGGGAATGTAAGTTGGTACAGCCACTACAGAGAACAGTACAGAAGTTCCTTAAAAAACTAAGCTACCATATGACACTACAATCCCAGTCTTGGGCACATATCTGGAGAAAAACATGATCCGAAAAGATATGTGCACCTCAATGTTCATTGCAGGACTATTTACAATAGCCAAGACATGGAAGCAACCTAGATGTCCATAGGCAGAGGAATGGATAAATAAGATGCTACATATATACAATGGAATATTATTCAGCCATTAAAAGGAATGAAATAATGTCATTTGCAACATGGGCAACCTAGACAGGGTCAAACTGACAAATAAGAGAAGAAGAAACATCATATGACATCCCTTATATGTGGAATCTAAAAAGAATATAAATGAACTTACGTACAAAACAGAGACTCAGACTCAGAAAACAAACTTATGGTTGTTGGCATGAAGGGATAGTTAGGTTGTTTGGGGAGGTCACGTATACACTAATATACTCAAAATGGAAAATGAAGAAGGAACTATTATACATAGTAATGATGGAATTCCAGTTAAGCTATTTCAAATCCTGAAAGATGATGCTATCAAAGTGCACTCAATATGCCAGCAAATTTGGAAAACTCAGCAGTGACCACAGGACTGGAAAAGGGCAGTTTTCATTCCAATCCCAAAGAAAGGCAATGCCAAAGAATGCTCAAACTACCACACAATTGCACTCATCTCACACGCTAGTAAAGTAGTGCTCAAAATTCTCCAAGCCAGGCTTCAGCAATACGTGAACTGTGAACTTCCAGATGTTCAAGTTGGTTTTAGAAAAGGCAGGGGAACCAGAGATCAAATTGCCAACATCTGCTGGATCATGGAAAAAGCAAGAGAGTTCCAGAAAAATATCTATTTCTGCTTTATTGACTATGCCAAAGCCTTTGACTCTGTGGATCACAATAAACTGTGGAAAATTATGAAAGAGATGGGAATACCAGACCACCTGACCTGACTCTTGAGAAATCTGTATGCAGGTCAGGAAGCAACAGTTAGAACTGAACACGGAACAACAGACTGGTTCCAAATACGAAAAGGAGTTCGTCAAGGCTGTATATTGTCACCCTGCTTATTTAACTTATATGCAGAGTACATCATGAGAAACGCTGGACTGGAAGAAACACAAGCTGGAATCAAGATTGCTGGGAGATATATCAATAACCTCAGATATGCAGATGACACCACCCTTATGGCAGAAAGTGAAGAGGAACTAAAAAGCCTCTTGATGAAGGTGAAAAAGGACAGTGAAAAAGTTGGCTTAAAGCTCAACATTCAGAAAACGAAGATCATGGCATCTGGTCCCATCACTTCATGGGAAATAGATGGGGAAACAGTGGAAACAGTGTCAGACTTTATTTTGGGGGGCTCCAAAATCACTACAGATGGTGACTGCACCCATGAAATTAAAAGACGCTTACTCCTTGGAAGGAAACTTATGACCAACCTAGACAGCATATTCAAAAGCAGAGACATTACTTTGCCAACAAAGGTCCATCTAGTCAAGGCTATGGTTTTTCCTGTGGTCACGTATGGATTTGAGAGTTGGACTGTGAAGAAAGCTGAGTGCCGAAGAATTGATGCTTTTGAACTGTGGTGTTGGAGAAGACTCTTCAGAGCCCCTTGGACTGCAAGGAGATCCAACTAGTCCATTCTGAAGGAGATCAGCCCTGGGATTTCTTTGGAAGGAATGATGCTAAAGCTGAAACTCCAGTACTTTGGCCACCTCATGTGAAGAGTTGACTCATTGGAAAAGACTCTGATGCTGGGAGGGATTGGGGACAGGAGGAGAAGGGGACGACAGAGGATGAGGTGGCTGGATGGCATCACTGACTCGATGGACGTGAGTCTGTGTGAACTCCGGGAGTTGGTGATGGACAGGGAGGCCTGGCGTGCTGCGATTCATGGGGTCGCAAAGAGTTGGACACGACTGAGCGACTGAACTGAACTGAATGCAACTCTACTCAATGTTAGAGTGGTGAGGGGGTGTATGGGAGGGGGGTGTGGGAGAAAATGGATACATGTAAATGTATGGCTGAGTCCTTTCACTGTTCACCTTAAACTACTACATTGTTAGCTGGCTATACCCCAATACAAAATAAAAAGTTTAAAGTTAAAAAAAAAAAACTACAATATGGTATCACCTCACACGGGTCAGAAAGACCATCACCAAAAAAATCTACAAACAATAAATGTTAGAGAGGGTGTGGAGTAAAGGGAACACTCTTGCACTGTTGGTAGGAATGTAAACTGATATATCCACTATGGAGAACAGTATGGAGATTCCTTAGAATATAAAGAATGAAACTATCATGCGACCCAGCAATCCCACTACTGAACATATGCCCTGAAGAAACCATAACTGAAAAAGACACATGTACCCCAATGCTCACTGCAGCACTATTTACAATAGCTAGGACATGGAAGCAACCTAGATGTTTATGGACATATGAATGGATAAAGAACTTGTAGGACATATATACAATGGAATATTATTCGGCCATAAAAAAAAGAACGCATCTGAGTCAGTTCTAATAAGGCTCTAATAAACCTAGAGCCTATTATACAGAGTTAATAAAAAGAAAAATAAATATCCTATATTAACACATATTGATGCAATGGTAAAAGAATCCACATGCAAATGCAGGAGATGCAAGAGACGTGGGTTAAATCCCTGGGTCAGGAAGCTCCCTGGAGTAGGAAATGGCGACCCACTCCAATATTCTTGTCTGGAAAATTCCATGGACAGAGGAGCCGAGCAGGGTCCAGTCCATGAGGTCACAAAGAGTCAGACACAACTGAGTGACTGAGCACTCCTGCAACGCATATATATGGAATCTAGAAAGCTGGTACTGATGAACCTATATTCAGGGCAGCAACGGAGACAGACATAGTAAACAAACCTGTGGACACAGTAGGGGAAGGACATGATGAGACGAACTGAGAGGAGCATGGAAACATATACATTCCCATATGTAATATAGCCAGTGGGAATTTGCGTTATGACTCAGGAAACTTCAAACTCGGTGTTCTCTGAAAACCTACGGGGTGGGATGGGGTGAGAGATGGGAGGGAGGCTCAAGAGGGAGAGGACATAAGCACACCTATGGCTGATTCATGTTGATGTATGGCAGAAACCAATACAATATGGTAAAGCAATTATCCTCCAATTAAACTCAACATTAAAAAAACTATGCTCATGGCATCCAGTCCCATTACTCATGACAAATAAAAGGAAAAAATGGAAGCAGTGAGATTTTTTTTCTCTTCAGCTCTAAAATCACTTCTGACAGTGACTGCAGCCCTAAAATTAAAAAATGCTTGCTCCTTGGAAGGAAAGCTATCACAAACCTTGACAGAGTATTAAAAAGCAGAGACATCACCTTGTCCACAAAGGTCTGTATAGTCAAAGCTATGGTTTTTCCAATAGTCATGTATGGATGTGAGAGTTGGACCACAAAGAAGGCTGAGAGCCGAAGAATTGATGTTTTAAAATTGTGGTGCTGAGAAGACTCTTGAGGGGCCCTTGGACTGCCAAAAGATCAAACCAGTCAACCCTAAAGGAAATCAACCCTGGATATTCAATGGAAGGGCTGATGCTGAAGCTCCAATACTTTGGCCCCTAATACAAAGAGCCGACTCACTGGAAAAGACCCTGATGCTGGGAAAGATTGAGGGCAGGAGAAGAGGGCAGCAGAGAATGAGATAGTTATACAGCATCACTGACTCGATGGACATGAATCTGGGCAACTCCGGGGGATAGCAGAGGACAGAGGAGCCTGGCATGCTGCAGTCCATGGTGCTGTCAAGAGTCAGACATGACTTAGTGACCGAACAACAACAAAGATTATACTGTATGGTACATGTGTGCATGCTCAGTCATGTCTGACTTTTTGTGAACACATGGACTGTAGCGCTAAATTGTTACCGAAATTGCAAGTCTGTGTGCCAGATGCATGGTGAGGTCCATCAATACTAAAACATTACAGTTTAGAACAGAGAAAGGTTTATTATAGATTCATACAAAGAGATGGTGGCTCATCCCCTAAGAACCCCAGAGTTACTAAAAAGATTTCAGCAAGCCCTTTAAAAGAAAGGGTGAGGGATGGGCATGGTTACTTGTTGCAGACTTCTCCGTGTCAGATCCTTTGTTCTCAAGGTCAGGTCATGATTAAGTAACAATGTTCCTGTAAATCTCTACCAGCTGAATGTTATTCTCTGTCCTGACAAGAAAGGGCAAAGTCCCAAAGCACAACAACTTTCACCCTCCGAGGTCCCAGTCTGGCTAAGAGAAGGCAGATCTCAGTTGGCAGCCCCTTCCTACAGTCTGCCCAGCTGTCATCCCTGAGGGAGCCAGGCACCCAACCAACTGATCGTCAGTCTCCTCAGCCCATCCAAATGGGGAGACCAGGTCCCCCAGACTGCGGCCAGGCAGAAGGCAACTGCTATCAGGTTGCAGAGACAGGGATGAGGAAAGGGGTTCACTGCTGCCTCAAGGCCTGGGCCAAGGCTAGTGGAGGGCCTCAGTAAGGGCTATGAAGCCCTGCAGGACATAGTCCCCAGTCTATTCCCTGGGCCCTCCAGCTCACCTGCTGGCCCAAGGCTGGGTAAGCTGTAGGGCCTCCAGGAGAAGGCCTGAATCTGCCTCTTACCTCAATGTCTACCTCATGACCACACCACTAACCCTTGACTGAATCACTTCCCCAATAGTCCTTCATTGACAGTTAGCAGTGGATAGGGCCAACTGTGGCACTGACTGATAGCTAAGCAGGACCACTAATGGTCGCTCACTGACAGATGGTTGCTTGTGAGCAGGGCCCACTGAGGCAGCAAGCAATGACTGAGAAAAACCTGTTGCTTAGTAACAGGGTGCAGAGTAACAAGGGACAGCAATGGCTGCCTGCTAAGGGCTATGCTCATCCTGTTGTTACAGCCTGCCAGGATCCTCTTGTAACAGCACAGTGAGCTCAGCCTTTAGCATACAGCCACTGCTGTGCATCATTACTCTGCACCCTGTTATCAGGCAACGGGTCCTACTCAGCCATTGGTTAGTGCCTCAGTGTGCCTCACCCACTGGCAACCAACTGTCAATGAGCAACAGTTAGTGAGAGGATTCAGACAATAGATGAATGTTGGTCAATAATGGAGAGTGAGGTAAGAGGCGGATCCCAGCCTTCTTCCCAAGGCCCTCCAGCTCACCCAGCCTTGGGCCAGTGGGGCAGATGGGGGGCCCAAAGAACAGGCTTGGGGCTGTGTACTGTAGGACTTTTCAGAGCCCTCACCAAGGCCACTCACTAGTTTTGGCCCAGGCCTTGAGGCAGCGGTGAACCTCTCCCCCATCCTGGTCTCTGCGACCTAACAGCCATGGTGGTGTGGTGGTCCCAGATGGGACCCAAGGCATAAGGGGCCTTTCCCTCCCTGGCGCTGGCCTGCATGCTCCACTAAGACAGACACCAGCTATAATGGTTCTCTCAGCCATTGGCCCACTCCGGTGGGCCCCTCCCCCAAAGCAAGTGAGCAACCATAGAGAAGTGACCATTAACAGCCCTGCTCTGCCATTGGTCAGTGCTACTGAAAGCCCCTCCCTCTAATGTATAGACCCTGAATTCTAACGGTTTTTGAGGGGCTAGTCTGCCATCTTCTCTGTTTGCTGACCTTCCAATTAAAGTCATTATTTCTTGCTCCAACAACTCATTTCCAAATTTATTGGCCTGTTATGCCGTGAGCAGAATGAGCTTGGGCTCAGTAACAGTGGCAGTTTGCCTGGGACACAGTTTGTGGGACCTGGTCTCCCCTCTTTAGAGGCCTGAGGACTACTTGGGTTGGGCAAAGCCTGGAGACCTGGCCCTGAAGGAACTGTCAACTGAGCTCTGCGTCCTCTTAGCCAGGACCAGGACTTTGGAGTGTAAAAGTTGTGCCTTGAGACCTTGTCCTTTCTTGTCAAGACAATAACATTCGTTTGGGTAGAGATTTACAGGAAAATCATTACCTGAACATGACCTGACTTCAAGAACAAAGGATCTAATATCAGGAAGTTTGCAACAACTAACCATGTCCCTCCATCACCTTTTGCTTTTACAAGGACTTTGCTGAAAACTGGGATTCTTAAGGCATGAACCACCTGTCTCCTTACATGGCCCTGAAAAAAAAAAACTTTTCTCTGTCCCAAACTCCAATGTTTTAGTATTGTTTGGCCTTACTGTGCATCAAGCACACAGACTTGACTATGTTCAGTAACACTCTGTCCATGGGATTCTCTAGTCAAGAATACGGGAGTGGGTTGCCAATGCCCTCCTTCAGGGGACCTTCCTGACTCAGGGATCAAACCTGCGTCTCCTGCATCTCCAGCATGGCAGGCGAACCTGGTAAAATGTCAACAACCATAACCCTAGTTATTATCTGAAAGTGTTTTATGTCACACCAGTAACCTAGTTACTCTGTCAATTGCATTGTAATCAGATTTTAAACATGATTTAAGTCTTTTGTCATTATATATACCTATGGGTTCACTCTGATGTCTTTGAAAAATGCTTCAGCTGCAAGATTTATAGAAGGATTTTTAGATAAATACAAGTTTCTGATCTTCACACCATAATGCTGAATTGGCTAAGAAATCAAAGAATCCTAATAAGTACCTGATGGCTTCATAAAATGCTAACAAAAGGATTAAATGGACAGAAGATATGGTTTTAATTTTATGATTTCTATCTGAAAAATAACAGATTTGAATTTGTGTTTTCCGATGTAAGGAAAACCTTCTTCTCAAACTGATTATGACGTAAAGTAATTTGGTAAATTTTCTTTGTAAGCAGAATGGAAACATTTATCTTTTCCCCTTTGTCTGCTTTCTAGAGATTAGGAACTCTTAGATTCCCAGAAGCTTATTAGCTAAGTCAGGAAGCCTACCTCACTAACAGGTACAAAAATCTCAAGATTTGGGGGACCTTAAAAAGGAAGGAAGTCAGTGGGTCTGATAAGTAAAATCTGTGACAAGCCCTTGGTGTGATTTTCTTAGCCCTGAGAAGTCTTTTAAAAGTTCAGTCTGAGAATCCTTAAAAAGTTTCAGCAAGCAAAAAGCCTCTATGATCAACTGTAATTATATACATCATCAGGCCAAGTTCATTGAAACTAGACTGAAATTTGGTTCTTTCTCTTAAGAGAACAAAGTTTTCATGGAAGGCTGCTTTTAATTAGTCTGTGTAAACTTATTTGCCTTTAAGTGACTTATATTTGTTGTTAAAATCTTCTGTTATTTTGGTAAGGTAAACAAGTATTATCTCACAATGATCTACAAAGGTTATGGCATGTGTAGGTAAAGCTCATTCTGCTTCTACAAAATTTTTTATCTTGATGTCCTTAAAACATGGCAACAATCTACTACTACATCAGGGGATTAAAATGGGTAAACAATAGCTGTAAATCAGACTCAGGACTACGGAAAACCCAAGACGGCCACCTGGCTTTTCCCAGCCCCCTGACAAATCAAAATTTTTTTAATTTGATGGGTTTAATGTCCTCACAATGGAAACAATTATGTTTCACTTAAGAGTTTTGTTAACTAAGGTCTCCGTTTACCAAGACTCATTTCCCAGTTTCTTGCTATTATGTTATAATGCTAAAGAAGTTTAATTAAGGAGTACTTTTAAGTTTGTTTCCGAAGCTTATCTCAGTAATCTTATCTTTGAATGGAGATCAGATGCCCTGTGACCTGAAACCAGGGTATTATGCATACTGGAAAAGATCTAATTCAAAGGACAATCACCAACCTAGATGGAAGGATCAGGTACTCTTAACTAGCTCATGCACAGTGAAACTAAGAGGAATTATCTCTTGGATTAATTTTCACTCACAAAGGGTCTCTGCATTGGATTGGGTTATAGTGAAGACTGCTGATCTCAAAATTACCTTAAAACAATGCTCAGAGGAGAAACTACATTCATACCAGGATGAGAAGACATCAGAAGGAGACAGCCTACCCAAGATCCTGGACCTGACTCATATGATTCTTTAAAATATTTTCTTGACTTCTTGGACCTCTGCATATGAATCAAACGTTTTTCTATCACAGACATGATCCTATGCTAGTTTTAAACATCAATCCAATTGTTGGGTTTGTAGCCAATTAACTGTGTCTAGTACTTCTGGGTTACTTTGGTGGATTTCTCCACTCCAAGGCTCTAACTGGCTGACTGTTAGGGAATTTATTTTAAAGAAAAATTATAGTCATGTTCAGGCCACTATTGATATTAATAGATATCCCCTCACCTGATCAATTAATAATACCTGCTCTGAACTTGGCCATAAACATAAAATTTCCTTATCACTCAAGTTCAGTCACAGCAACAAGCAAAATTTCAGCCAAGGAATAAAAGCCTCTCATAAGTATGAGATTTATGCAGTTAACACCAGGCTACGGTAATTTAAGTATTAATGGTCCTCTATGTTAGAAACAATTAGACTACACTAAGGATAATCAGTCTAGTAACATTAGGAAATTAAGCTGGGTGTCTTATAAACAGTGATAATGTATAATTTCCCTTAAAGATAGGGACTGTAACAGAACAGACTAAGATAACCTGGGGATATACTGGGTTACACCTAATGGAAGTTCTTGACTTAAATTCTAACTTAACCCTACTAATACTATTAGGTATTTTCTATACTGCCTGCTTCAGAAAATTGTTTCTTACATTACCAAATGTGTGATTGAGCCTCTGATAAAATGATGATATATAGTTCCATATGAGAGCAGTGATTCTAACAGCATAACTCCAGATATGAGAAGAAGCAACAAGAGGGGATATCTTCCTGGACCACAAGAGACTAGTAAAGACAGGTAATTCAGAGAATTCTGGATATTGTTTTATGGCCTAACCCAGTAACAGCACATTGAGTGGCCTGTCAATGAAATCTTCACCAGACCTGGGAATAAGCATTCCTATTTGGACTGTGCAAAGTAATTGCAGTTGGGGCAAAAGTAATTGAGGTTCAAAAGTAATTGCAGTTGAGTTTTGCACCAACTGTAATTACTCTTACTTTTGCATCAACCACAATTACTTTTGAACCTCAATTACTTTTGCACCAACGAAACAGCACACTGGGACAAAATGGCCATGAATGCCCCCAAACCATGGTCAAATTTATGACCCTGAAGGGAATCTACCAACTAGATATTGGCACTTGCCATCTACCTCTACAAAGATTAAATCATGGCCACTGCAGCTGCTGACTTTCAATATCTCTTGAAAGGAGTTCTGGGTGGAGATCAGGAATGAAGCACTCTGTGCTCTGGAACAACTGACAGAACAGACCTTCAAATACTTAAAATACTTTCAAGAGGAGATTTTATGAGCCCAGACTCTTGCTCATACCTAGCTCATCTTCTCATACCTAGAGAAACACTAACGCCATTGACAGTGACATTTGCTTTGGCTATTAAGGAGAAAACTACAATTAAAAGTCAAAATACAGTAGCTGTGGTTCAGACATTCAAGGAAATAACCAGATGGCACAATGGGTATGATTTCAGACTAGTCCTTGTATTGTTAAAAACTTGACTTTTCTGAGTTGTATCCAACTTGGGATACCATTCAGTTTAGTTAAGTTCAGTCGCTCAGTTGTGTCCAACTCTTGGCAACCCCATGAATTGCAGCATGCCAGGCCTCCCTGTCCATCACCAACTCCCGGAGTTCACCGAAACTCATGTCCATCAAGTCGGTGATGCCATCCAAGATGCCATTAGCCATTCTCCAAACAATGTCTGCTAGCAATGGGTCACACAGTGTTACTTTTTAAAGGTCACTTCTTGTAATTATTGTATGTTTAGACAATGAAACTGCCTCAGATCACATGTTAACAAAAATAGAAAACACACGTGCAGTTACCAATAGCCATATTAAAGGTTAAAACCTACTTGGATAAAACCAGACAACTGGCTACCCTGGCTTCAAGTCTCCTTGAAGTGTAAAGTCTAGATTAGGATTCAGGTGTATTTTCCTAAAAAAAAAAAAAAATAATTTCTATCCTGTTTACTATCATTCTCAGTTCAGTTCAGTCGCTCAGTCGTGTCCGACATTTTGCGACTCCATGAATTGCAGCACGCCAGGCCCCCCTGTCCATCACCAACTCCCAGAGTCCACCCAAATCCATGTCTATTGAGTCGGTGATGCCATCTAACCATCTCATCCTCTGTCGTCCCCTCCTCCTCCTGCCCTCAATCTTTCCCAGCATCAGGGTCTTTTCAAATGAGTCAGCTCTTCACATCAAGTGGCCAAAGTATTGGAGTTTCAGCTTCAGCATCAGTCCTTCCAATGAACACCCAGGACAGATCTCCTTTATTATGGGCTGGTTGGATCTCCTTGCAGTCCAAGGGACTCTCAAGAGTCTTCTCCAACACCACAGTTCAAAAGCATCAATTCTTCGGAGCTCAGGAATAAGCATCTTTTAATTTCATGGCTACAATCACCATCTGCAGTGATTTTGGAGCCCAGAAAAATAAAGTCAGACACTGTTTCCCCATCTATTTGCCATGAAGTGATGGGACCAGATGCCATGATCTTAGTTTTCTGAATGTTGAGCTTTAAGCCAACCTTTTCACTCTCCTCTTTCACTTTCATCGAGGCTCTTTAGTTCTTCACTTTCTGCCATAAGGGCGGTGTCATTTGCATATCTGAGATTATTGATATTTCTCCCGGCAATCTTGATTCCAGTTCTAACTGAGTGCAAATGGTTCCATTCCTTTGGACAGGATAACCCAAGCAGTGATCATTATCTGGACCACACTCAAAATTGTTATCAAATGTAGCTTGGTTCTTATTCCTGCTTTGACTCCTAGTTTGACTCCTTGTTACAGTAATTCTTTCACTGATCTTTGGCCTCTGCTTTTTTTAAGAAAAACAAAAAAACTACTTGTTAAATTTTGCCTCCTCCAGATTACAACAGATTCACCTCAAGGTAATGACGATACAGAGATTACAGCACTCCTAAGAACGAGTGCCTGATGAACTATGGAATGAGGTTCATGACATTGTACAGGAGACAGGGATCAAGACCATCCCCATGGAAAAGAAATGCAAAAAAGCAAAATGGCTGTCTGGGGAGGCCTTACAAATAGCTGTGAAAAGAAGAGAAGCAAAAAGCAAAGGAGAAAAGGAAGATATATCCATTTGAATACAGAGTTCCAAAGAATAGCAAGAAGAGATAAGAAAGCCTTCCTCAGCGATCAATGCAAAGAAATAGAGGAAAACAACAGAATGGGAAAGACTAGAGATCCCTTCAAGAAAATTAGAGATACCAAGGGAACATTTCATGCAAAGATGGGCTCAATAAAGGACAGAAGTGGTATGGACCTAACAGAAGCAGAAGATATTAAGAAGAGGTGACAAGAATACACAGAAGAACTGTACAAAAAAGATCTTCACGACCCAGATAATCACGATGGTGTGATCACTCACATAGAGCCAGACATCCTGGAATGTGAAGTCAAGTGGGCCTTAGAAAGCATCACTATGAACAAAGCTAGTGGAGGTGATGGAATTCCAGTTGAGCTATTCCAAATCCTGGAGGATGATGCTGTGAAAGTGCTGCACTCAATATGTCAGCAAACTTGGAAAACTCAGCAGTGGCCACAGGAATGGAAAAGGTCAGGTTTCATTCCAATCCCAAAGAAAGGCAATGACAAAGAATGCTCAAACTACCGCACAATTGCACTCATCTCACATGCTAGTAAAGTAATGCTCAAAATTCTCCAAGCCAGGCTTCAGCAATACATGAATCCTGAACTTCCAGATGTTCAAGCTGGTTTTAGAAAGGGCAGAGGAACCAGAGATCAAATTTCCAACATCCACTGGATAATGGAAAAAGCAAGAGAGTTGCAGAAAAACATCTATTTCTGCTTTATTGACTATGCCAAAGCCTTTGACTCTGTGGATCACAATAAACTGTGGGAAATTCTGAAAGATATGGGAATACCAGACCACCTGACCTGCCTCTTGAGAAATTTGTATGCAGGTCAGGAAGCAACAGTTAGAACTGGACATGGAACAACAGACTGGTTCCAAATATGAAAAGGAGTTCGTCAAGGCTGCATATTGTCACCCTGCTTATTTAACTTATATGCAGAGTACATCATGAGAAACGCTGGACTGGAAGAAACACAAGCTGGAATCAAGATTGCCGGGAGAAATATCAATAACCTCAGATATGCAGATGACACCACCCTTATGGCAGAAAGTGAAGAGGAACTCAAAAGCCTCTTGATGAAAGTGAAAGTGGAGAGTGAAAAAGTTGGCTTAAAGCTCAACATTCAGAAAACCAAGATCATGGCATCCGGTCTCAACACTTCATGGGAAATAGATGGGGAAACAGTAGAAACAGTGTCAGACTTTATTTTTCTGGGCTCCAAAATCACTGTAGATGGTGACTGCAGCCATGAAATTAAAAGATGCTTACTCCTTGGAAGGAAACTTATGACCAACCTAGATAGCATACTCAAAAGAAGAGACATTACTTTGCCAACAAAGGTCCATCTAGTCAAGGCTATGGTTTTTCCAGTGGTCATGTATGGATGTGAGAGTTGGACTGTGAAGAAGGCTGAGCGCCGAAGAATTGATGCTTTTGAACTGGGGTGTTGGAGAAGACTCTTGAGAGTCCCTTGGACTGCAAGGAGATCCAACCAGTCCATTCTGAAGGAGATCAGCCCTGGGATTTCTTTGGAAGGAATGATGCTAAAGCTGAAACTCCAGTACTTTGGCCACCTCATGCGAAGAGTTGACTCATTGGAAAAGACTCTGAGGGATTGGAGGCAGGAGGAGAAGGGGACAACAGAGGATGAGATGGCTGGGTGGCATCACTGACTCGATGGACGTGAGTTTGAGTGAACTCCGGGAGTTGGTGATGGACAGGGAGGCCTGGCGTGCTGCAATTCATGGGGTCGCAAACAGTCGGACACGACTGAGCGACTGAACTGAACTGAACTGAAGAACAGATCCTAGAGGAATAACAAGAGAACTCACCAGAGGGCCCCTTAATAAAATATAATGAAACAGAATGAGAACTCCACAATCCCAACCAGGTAGGGTCGATGAGTCCCTTGTTAGCCTGAACAAGCTACAGAAGACAGACCATTGCCCCTCATCTTCCCAATAAAGATTTCTTGGGGTTCACATCTCTCAAAGGGGATTTGAAATAGGACATAAATGAGCCCCTTGGTTGGACAGCTGGTGACTGTCAAGTGGAGCAAAACTGAGGTTTTATCCTCAGCCAGACAAGAATGATGCCTATTTCCCTTCCTCCACTGATACGGAGTAAATAAATTAACACTGGGGAATTTGTTGCAGTGAAAAGGAAAAAAGAGGAATGAGTTTCTCTTTATTTTCTTTTCCCTTTCCTGAAAATAAAGAGAACACTGAACAGGCTGAAGAAGAAACATAAACAGGCCTGAAAGAGCTCATTTTAGTTTTATTAGTTTTACTTTAGATTAGTTTACCTAGTTTTAGTTTACCTATTCCCAATCTTAGTCTGCAACTAGGGTTGCTTTTCCCAAAACTAACCTGACTTTACGTAAACTACACCCTGCACCTATTGCCCCCTAATTCTGCATGAGTTACATCCCGCACGACTATGCTTTAACTCTAATGCTAATTACATCCTGGACCTGTGCTTACTCACCTTCATGGCACTCCCTTTGCAGACCACCCTTGTAGCTTTTTGCATTTCAGAAAGAAGGCCACAGTACAATAAACCAGAGACAAATGGACCCAATTACTGGGCTACCAGATTGCAAGACTCAATTACCAGGTTATCTGATGCCAACTATGACTGTTTTGAAAGAATTCAAGAAAAATTCAAGATCTTCATTACTTTAAGCATTATCATTTACCCTAAGACCACAAGACCCAGGCTATATAAACTCTCGTTTCCCCTAGGAGTGGGGCGCAGCTCCTCAGACACTAGCCTGCTGTGTTCTCCCCTCAGCTGGCTGAAGATTAAAGCCATCTTTCTATTCCCTCGAAACTCTGCCTGTATTTTTTTTTTTCAGCATCAATGGGCAGAGAAAAGCAAGATTTTGCTGGTAACAAGAGCATGTCAGGGGAATCAACAACAAAAAGCACAAAACTTGAAAACATTGCACTCTGGCTAAGTTGCTTAGTCGTGTCCGACTCTGTGTGACCCCATAGATGGCAGCCCACCAGGCTCCTCCATCCCTGGGATTCTCCAGGCAAGAACACTGGAATGGGTTTCCATTTCCTTCTCCAATGCAAGAAAGTGAAAACTGAAAGTGAAATCGCTTAGTCGTGTCAGACTCTTCGCCTCCCATGGACTGCAGCCTACCAGGCTCCTCCTTCCATGGGATTTTCCAGGCAAGAGTACTGGAGTGGGTTGCCACTGCCTTCTAACAGATCTCAAAAAGAGTACTTGTTTACACCATGAAAGCTGAAACAAGAAGGCAGAGAGCCTTATTCAACCTCAGCTGGGAAGGTATACGCAGAGTTGTTGCTCCGCCCACATCTGAGGATGAATGTCAAAATGAGGTAGGAGATAGATGGAATTCAGGCTGGACATTTATAATTAGCCACTCTTCTGCTTGCATTTCCTGAGATAAGAGACAGGTGCGCTTCAGTTGAGGAATTTACAGGCAACAAAACAGGGCATATAGCCAGTCTTTGTCTCTTGCTAACACCTCAAGGGAATAATCATGGCAAGGACAAAGAAAGGAAAAAACCCTGTCTGATAAGGGGAACACTACACATGCACGGAAGGGCTCCTTGGGGTGAAAAGTCAGAGGATAATTCCAGGCCACAGTGACTCTTGCTCCTCCCAGAAGCCTTCACTTAAAGATCCATCTTGGCTAGGGTGTGCGTGGGCACCCTAGAGGAGGTTCCTGAGACAAATTAACCAAAGGGAACAAAGCAAGGTGACTGGCCTGAGGGAAGACACAGACTTGGAAAACTGCCCCTTTACAAAGGATTTAAACTTCCCAAAGGCTTGGCTCTCTCTGAGCTTGTCTATGCACCTTTCTACATGTATTTTTCGTTTCAATAAACTTTCTACTTTATTCTTTACCTTCTGCCTCCTTACCTGAATTTGTTCTTGACTAGGCAGGCAAGACTAGGGAACATGGCCCTAATTGCTGGCTTCTGCAGTACAGTGGTTAGGACTCCCTGTCTGGGAAACTAAGGGCCTGTTATTAGCTACCGCTTACTGCTACTTGCTGCAAGCTACCGCCTAGTGTTACGCAGGTCTGAAATCAAAAAGCACCTCAAGCAGGCAAATTCACAAACATGGAATCTGCAAATAATGGTATCAACTGTATGTAGATTTGTGCTCTGGTTGAAAACTGCAATATTTAGAACAGTTTCCTGGGTTGTTCAAATTCTACAAGGTTTCACTTTTTTCACTGCCTCTGAGCTATTTTATATCTCTAAATTATAATCAAGTTTTATTGTTTTAGTCATTTAGTCATGTCTGACTTTTTTTGCAACCCCTTGAACTGTGTTACCCACCAGGCTCCTCTGTCCATGGGATTTTCCAGGCATGATTAATGGAGTGGGTTGCCATCCCATCCCAGGGATCAAACCAGTGTCTCCAGGTTTCCTGCACTGCAGACAGATTCATCACTGCTGAACTATGCTGCTGCTGCTAAGTCACCTGAGTCGTGTCCGACTCTGTGTGACCCCATGGACGGCAGCCCACCAGGCTCCCCCGTCCCTGGGATTCTCCAGGCAAAAAAACTGGAGTGGGTTGCCATTTCCTTCTCCAATGCATAAAAGTGAAAAGTGAAAGTGAAGTCACTCAGTCCTGTCCGACTCTTCGCGACCCCATGGACTGCAGCCCACCAGGCTCCTCCGTCCATGGGACTTTCCAGGCAAGAGTACTGGAGTGGGGTGCCATTGCCTTCTCCAGGCTGAACCATGCAGGAAGCCCCAAATAACCGACAGCAATGCAAAACAATTATCTTTAGGCATGCAAGTAATTTCTGTGAAAGTTCAACAAAGTCCTTGCCCACCCCCCATGGAAAAAAAAAACAATTTTGCATCCCTTCAAATACATTTGGACATTCCGTATCACATACCTCTCATCTATATTAATTCTCCTTTACTTTAACTTATTTCTGATCCACCCATTTAATACTGAGTTAACTAAAATCTCTGACACGTGTTCAATTCGTGTTTTATGTGACAGTCACGACACAGCACGTCTCTGTCCCGCACCGTCCCCTCACCTGTGTGCAGTGACAGCCAGCCCTTGCGGTGGGCGATGTAGTGAGGCGCATGCGCTTCCTCGTAGGTCACTGGTTTGTTCCCCTTGCCCACTCGGACTCGGGCCGCCCGGTTCTGAAAAGAGAAGCCGTGACTTTCCGCGACCACTGACCAAGGACGAGCCCTAGGTCATGTCCCCACCCCCAAGTCCCAGACCCCGAGGCCGCGAGTCCCCATGCTGCGCTCACCTTGAAGCAGACCGCGGAGGTATGCAGGGCGCGCCAGATGCACGGCAGATCCCGGCTCCAGGACAGCATCTGTAGGGACAGTGAGGGGTGAGACCCAGACAGCGGCCCTCACTTCCACCCGGCCGTCCGGCCCGCACCGCCCACTCACCAGAGGCCTGAGCCCGCCACCGCAGTGAAGCGCCACCATCTTGGACGTGGGGGCGGGGCGGGGCGGGGCGGGGCGGGCCGTGTAAAGACAAACCGCGCGAGGCTTCCACCAGGGCGAGACCACCCGCGGGCCGGCGCAGGGGCGCGAGCCTCTCGGCCTGGCGGGGCTGCGCACCGTCGGCACCGACCTGCTGTGGGCAGTGGAGGCCCTGGCTCCGGCTTCAGGAGCCGGGCTGTGTGGGGCCGGGAGGTGCGGGGAGTTGGACTCAGCGCCTCCCCCCGCAGCCCTGTGCATGTCTCGCACCACTCCGCCGTGCCACAGTCGTGGTTTGCGTCATCTATGCGGAAACTGAAGGATGCTGAACGCGAGGATTCGCTGTCTTGAGAGTTCTCACAGGTGGAATGACGAGTGTTTCGGAGGGTTGGTGCTAACCCTACCGCCTGGCCAGGGTCTCTAGGGAAACAGCGTTTTACCACGTCTGACAGATTAGGCTGCTAAGCTCTGTCTTCAAATAATATCCTTTTTTAAAAAAAGGTGGGGGTACTGACTTATCCACAAATAAAGAAGAAATATCTTTTGGTTAGAACTTTATACAGTTCTTGGGAGGGGCAAGATAGGGGTACGAAACTGTGAAATGAAATATTTCCTGCCATATTGGTGGGCAAGCGATGTCACAGCTTTCTGCGAGATTCCAACCTTCCAAATGTGAATTCCTGAGCCATGCTGGCACTCGGCACCACTCCCTACATAACGTACTTAAGGATGTCGCAGTCACCAGTGATTGACCAAAGTCACAGTTACAGCCTCCAGTGTGACCCAGAAGGCCCTAAGGGAACTCAGGAAAGAGAAATTATCTCTGTAAATACGCAACATGGTGGCCCCAAGCTGAGAAGCATATGAAAGGAATGACTTAATTAATCCCACACTCTTGCATCTTCCCATTACATAGAAGAATACTAAATTCCTAAACTTGATAGCTGGGTTTCTTTACTTAACAATAATCTTCTATGTTTAGATTGCCTGCCCCTACCTCTCCCTTTGTTGCAAACTTAACTGCACACCTGGCACCCACGCCCGCCTCCTTGGAGCAGTGTTCTCAGAGCTACTGAGCTGCTGTCTCCCAGGCTCAGGGTCCTAAACATTCCCACCAAATAAAATAACTATTTACAGGTTGTAACTAATATTTTTTAGTTGACAGGGTTCAGGGACACAGACTGCAATGTAAAAATAAATAGGGTAAAAGAAATATTGTTCAATACAGGGAATATAAAAAGTTTTTAATTTATAATAACTTTAAATGAAGTATAATCTATAAAAATATTGAATTATTAATATTGTTGTACACTTGCCTGGAAAATCCCATGGATGGAGGAGCCTGGTGGGCTGCAGTCCATGGGGTCCCTAAGAGTCAGACATGACTGAGCGACTTCACTTTCACTTTTCACTTTCAAGCATTGGAGAAGGAAATGGCAACCCACTCCAGTGTTCTTGCTTGGAGAATCCCAGGGACCGGGGAGCCTGGTGGGCTACCGTCTCTGGGGTCGCACAGAGTTGGACACGGCTGAAGTGACTTAGTTTAGTTTTTTAGTTTAGCACCTAATATAATATTGTACACTAATATTAATAAATTAGCTGTAACTTAAACTTAAAAATCATCCAAGTCTTCAAGGATGGGTTATGCAGAGGGTAGGTTTTCACATCTGACCATACCCTAGGATCTGGTCCTTGAGGAAAGGAAGTTTTAAAGGAGAAAAGACTGATGGTCAGAAAATTCTTGAAGATATTATAGAACCTGGTCTACTCAAACCAAAGCATTGCCATTGTAATTGTATCCAGAAATTGTCAGAGGGGAAAATATCAACACTGGATATCTTAGTTCAGAATTCAACATAGTAATGGAAAAAACACAGACTCTGGATTCGGGTATAACAATTTTTGTACAGCTGAGCCTCAGTTCCATAATCTATATAATTGGTTTTGTTAATAATACCACCTCATAGTGCTGTTATTGGTACTGTTAGGGTGAATCATGTGAAGTTGCCACCATTTGACCATTTTGACTTAAATCATTCACCTAATGCTGTTTAAAACTGCTGTGGTTTCCCATGGGAGGGAGGACTAGATTATCATGTGTGTGGAAGGGAAACAGAGGCAAAGGCAAACGGTGAGCTGCCTCAGACGACACGGGGAGGTTTGGAGGGGACTCTTGGCTTCAGTGCAGTCCATTTTCCATGATCACGTTTCCTCTGACCATTGGGAGCTGGCTTCTCCAAAAAGGGACAACGTCTTTCAAGCCCACTTTACTAGAACATTTTATTTCTAAAATTTTTAACTGTGGCCTCCAACTGTTCTGCATATTGAATAAGGGGACAGAATAGGACTAAGATGTTCTTCAATCACAATATTTTTCAAATATAAGAAATTTCAACTTTAACTGAAGGACTTTTTTAAGCTGATAGTATTTTTTTCTTTTAAAAGTTTCCATAAAGTTTGGTAATTTATATTTTGGTAAATTTTTGAAAAGTGAAAGTTGCTCAATCATGTCTGACTCTCTGCGACCCCATGAACTGCAGTCCATGGAACTCTCCAGGCCATAATACTGGAATGGGTAGACTTTCCCTTTTCCAGGGGACCTTCCCAACCCAGGGATTGAACTGGGTCTCCAGCATTGCAGGTGGATTACTTACCAGCTGAGCCACAAGAGAAGCATTTTTAAATCTCCAAAGTGGTGAGGCACGTGGGATCTGGTAGATATAGATCAGGTAGAACTACAACTTCCTGGCTTGTAAATTTAGGCAAGTGACTTGACCTTCCTGAGTCTCAGTTTCTCTTATCTATAAAATGAGGACAATGATGGTTGTTGTGAAACTCACATTGTAAAATGCCTGACGGAGTGAGCAGCTAATAAATATTTTGTTGTTGTTGTTGTTTAAATAATAAAGTCCCTGATATCTATATCCTCTTAGAGAAATGAACCAGCCATTGAGGGTTCATGAGAATTCACTGAAATACCACCTTCACTCAAGGAAAGGCCTGGTTTTCCATCAAGGTGACAGTGGCCTGGACTTCACAGCAGAAGGCAGTGCTGTCCAGCCGAGCAGGAGCTATTGTACTTGGGGTTCAAGTTTTGCCACTCTTCCTTATGCCTGAGAGTCTCCCAGGAATTCCAAACTGATCCAGACCATTTGCTACCTTTTGTTTATTATCTTTATTTTATACTATGTCTTGTTGCAAAAAGGGATTCAGCTGGTTCCTTGAAAGGGGGTGGTAGAGGAGGGGGGATCACATAAATGTGTTTGCATGATTTAAACAACTTAAAAGTACATTTTAATACATTAGCATGAACTTACATTGCTTTAGATCACCAAGAGAAAAAATTTAGTAGGATATTTATTTTTCTGTAATTTCCATTTAACAAAACACTAACGGTGTTTTTATGTATTTTGCTTCTCCCATCAATCCTAGAAAGGAGGCAGTATTGTCCACGTTTTGCAGATCAGAAGATGGAAGCTCAGAGATTCCTCTGAGGTTACAGAACTAGCAAAGGGTAGCAGACTTCTTGTTCCAAAGCATGTGCTCATTCCGTATCTGGGGTTCCACTGCATCACTGAGTGGGGGTGAGTGTTCAGAACCATAGAGAATGGACGAATGGCCCATGTGTCTGTGGTTGGGCACAGAGTGCTCAGGATTGGCCCTGGGGGACTCCCTTGCTGGGAGTCCAGACCAGAACCCTGGGGAGACAAGGGTGTCCGGCTGTTTATTCTCACAGGTGAGCTCCTTTGCTCTCCTCATGGTAGCCAGGAGGATCCAGATTTCCCTATTTACTCTCAGAGCAGCGATTCTCCACCCTGACTGCATATTAGAGCCCACTGGACCCCATACCACAAGGACAGTGCTGGGCAGAGGAGTGGCACCTGTCCTCCTGCAGCACTCCTTAGATAATCCCAATTTACAGCCAAGGTTGAGAAACAGCATCCTCAACTCCAGGTTTATGTGCAAGACCCTCAGAACCTGATCTGTAGAGACCCCTTTGCAGGAGAGGGACATTAGATGATTCTTACAACCCTTTCCTACCACCAGTCTTGTGAGACCATCACAGCTCTTATTCTGAGGGGACTAGAAAAAGGAGGGGGCTGCTGTGTGGTCTGGACTTTTTTTTTAAGATGGTGTGTTCGGTGGGTCCAGTGTAGCCCAAAGGCTGACTTGTATCAAAGGATAGAGCAGTGGCTAGGCTGTGGGGTGGCCCTGTGTGAGAAGGAGACTCTGCATAGCACAGCACAGCCTAGAACAGTGTTTGTTTCCTAGAACTCACAAGAATGCACCCTCTGGGAGAGGTGTCTTAGGCAGAGACGTCTGCAATCCTGTTGGCTGTGGGGTCATGGAGACAGCTCCACTCATGTTGATTCTCCTCACAAGATGGACTTGTTCTAATTCAGAACTGCTGATACTTTAAATTTTGTAACCCTATGGTTTTTGTGTCACTGTTGGTAATTCATATTCTGCTAATAACCAACCCATTCACCAAGAGAATCCCAGAGGTTCTCACGACCTCTCTTCTGTGAATTATGCCAACCACTGAAACCAAATTAAAGAAGAGTCTTGAATTGTCTTCTCTCTTGCATAGGAAGCTAAAGGGGCCCTAATCCCATGTTTCCCCATAAGCTTCTACTCCTACCCCTCAACTCTCCTTCTGTTGAGGCACAAGAAGAGGGGTTACATCCAAAACTATCATTACTGACCAGCATTGCCATCCTGAGGAAGTCCAGTCTCCAATGGTGGAACCAATTAGAAACACCCTTTGCTACACTGATAGCCTAAACTAAAACAGTCCTACTTCAGGACCCCTTGAAGTAGATGGATAGGAGTGGGCCTCATGTATGAAAGACATTGAGACATCACTCCCTGGTTCTTAGCTACTGTGCTAGACCTGGACATAAAAAAATGGGCTTGATATCCTTCTTCTGATGGGGAGGGCAGAGAAGGAGACAAGTAAAAGGGGCTTAGATGAGGACCATGACCCCCTTAGGTGGTAGAGAGGAGGTGGGGCTGCTGTCAAAGCCATCCTGAAGAAGGGCCAGCCAGGACCAAGGACAGGTGGACGGAGGCCCCAGACAAACAGCGTAGATGCAGCCATGGAACCCAGAGTGTGGGTGCTGCGGATGCGGGCTGGAAAGTCACAGAAACCGGAGCAAGACCACCGTGGAGCTCTCTTTTGCGGCTCTGACTTATGGTGCTTGTAAGGCTGCATTCTGATGTAATTTTGTTGAAATTTTAGGAACTCAGGATAGGTTTGTAGCAAAAATCATTTTTTTACTACTGACTCAGAAAGAAAGGATTTCTCTTTATTGGGCTAATTCACATCTGAGGAGCTGGGGAGAGCTACCAGATCAGGTTTACACTGGTACAGATTTCTCAACAGTAGCCCTGCTAGACAATATGTTTCAGTAAATCTAAGATCACATCGCTTAGAAGACATCACTAATTAGAAGAAAAGGCTGTAAATTAAGATTCACTAATCAATTACAAGATAAATCCTTTTTGGCCTGTTAAAATGAATTTGATGGAGAAGGCAGGCAGCTTCCTTTGCATGAGTCTCATAGGTATGCAGACTGGTGTAGACACATCTTTAGATGCCTTACTTGTTTGTGCACACAGACTGGCTCCTCCAAAACCAGCTTTTGTGCACTCACCACAGAGGAGGTGCTAGGAGTGACAGATAAGGCTTAGAGACGTTGAATGACTCTGTTCAAGGGCCATGTAATTAGCAGGAAGCAAGGCCAAGTTCAAAACCAGACCTTGAGTTCCACACCCTACTTTCTGTCTCCAGAGAATGGGGCAGGCGCTCTGTGCCCAATCTTAAGACTCACAGGCCCATTTACTCCAAGATCATTGACATGGTTTATGTTTTCACCAAAGCACCTGATACCCTGTGAGCTGTCCACCCACCCATTCCTCTGAGACACTCTCACATTACAAAGCTGGGCTCTAAAGACATTACTGCCCAGTAGCCCTACAGCAAGTTCCATGACCTCTCAGACCCTAAAGATGTCTTCAGGTCTGATGCAGGGAGGCCTTCTGACTGTGGTGTACCCGTGAATGGCTATAGTAGGCTGATGCTTAGTGTTCTGAGCTCGAGGACCAGGGTCACCTGTCTGAGCCGCAGACCCCAACCCTAGCTGTGTCACTAGTTCTGGAAATCTCTTGCTTGGGCCTAGGGCCTCCTCCCCTCTGTAATTTGCGATTTCAGGAAAATGAGGCCTCCAGGTGGGGACCAGGAACTTCTGTCTGTTCCCTGAACTCCTTCTACCAGACTTGGAAAGGGAGCCCTCCAGACTGGAACCCTTTCTTTAACGGCAGGCTCCTCAGCCCCTGTTCCAAAGCTCCAGGATGTTCCGCCTGCTGCCCCTGATGTTCAGAATGTGGTCCCTGTGCTCTGGGAGCCTGGCTCTGGATATGTGAAACAGAGGTTGGAAGAAGTGCTGGAACTTGGGGAACCTAGTCTTTTGCTAACAAATTTAGGAAAACCTTATCACTTCTGAGGGCCTCTCTTGTGGCTCAGATGGTAAAGAATCCACCTGCAATATGGGAGACTAGGGTTCAATTCCTGGATTGGGAAGATACCCTGGAGAAGGGATAGGCTACCCACCCCAGTATTCGGCCTGGAGAATTACATGAACTCTACAATAGGTGGGGTTACAAAGAGTCGGACATGACTTTCACATATCACTTTTGAAACTCAAAAGAGTTTCTAGTGCTCAGGCACTAAAAATTCATTTCTTCCTGGATCATTATATACACAAATAGTAAGATGTTGGTTTACCTGGAAATACCAAAACCTGTCCTTCCTTTTTCCCTCTTAGAGTCATGAAAACTACCCAGTTGCCTCTCTAGCACTTATAGGAATTTCACCCAGGACATTCCTGGGTCCCAAATTCAAGCACTGGAAATCTCTTTACGATGGATGAAAATCAGTCAGTTCCTTTAAAAATTGATTCAAGCTGTTCCAGCACAGACAGATTCCAGCTGGAGACTCACCAGAGGAAAAACTCCATGTTCTGGCTCATGGTGTCAAGTGGGCCATGGATGATGTCAGGGGTCTTGCCCTGGAGGCATGAAACTGGGGACACCCAAGGGCCAGGCTCGGGTTCAGCCTGGAAGCTGTGGAAGTTTGGGGACAATAAGTAGTCACAAGCAGAGGCGCAGGGCAGAGGGCACCCGCTTCCTCATCAGCTCCTCACCTCCGATGCAGGTTTGCAGGCTGGATGAGCTGCTAAACTGCTCCAGGCCTCCTTTCCTAAAATGGGTAATGATGGAGCTATCATCACCATCACAGAGTTCCCGTGAAGATATTTAGTTCAGTTTTCTATTAATACCCTGAAGACTGGATCTCTGCTTAAAGAAAGGGGACATGATGGCATTTTTAAAGATGCTCTCCCAGGTGTCCACTATTTCAGATGTTCTAGTAAGCAACCCTCTAAGACAACACTGTGATCCTCTTTGAAGAAAAAGAAAAATCAAGGCACAGAGAGGAACCTGCCCATTACTTACCATTTGTGCATTCACTAATTTCATTCATTCAACACACATTTATTAAGTGCCTACAGTGTGTCAGGCTCTGGGGGTACAGATGTGGGTCATGTACTCTCAAGGAGCTCACAGGTCTAGGCAAGAGGCAAACATATGCACAGGTAAGACACTGCACATGTTGAGTGTTGTGGCGGAGGTGTAAACAAAGTGCTGTGGGTGCAACAGAACCAGCAGGAGCCCTCCTGAGGCACGGGCAGTCCATACATCGCGTGCACACAGCAGGCACTCCCTCAGTGGGCAGGACCGGGTCACCCATGTTGATGCTGAAGTTTGCTAGTTGGGAAGGCCTACCTGCTTCCTCAGGGCACCTTCCCAGCCCTATCCTGATTACTGTCTGCCTGGGCTGCAGTTTTCAGGAGCCACTCTCTGCTTCAGAGGCTAATGACAGAGAGTAGCTGTACAAAAGGCAAACCACCAGGGGCTGCAAAGTTCAGAGACAAAGAACACTTTACTGCTTGTGTCAATAGCCCCTGCCCCAAGTTGTTATACTCCTGAAAGCATCTCTGAGCTGGTCTGTAAGGTAACTTCCTTTCCTAACACTGTGTAGGCAACTCCAGACCCAGCCCCATTTTCACTTTTCTCCCCTCTCAGAAGCTGGGCACAGCCCCACATGGACAGGCCCATCAGAACAGGTTGCCCAGAGGAGGCCTCTGGCAGCTGATCTTTTCTTTTGATGACTCACAGCCGTCTTACTAGCTCAATGAGCTGCTGAATGTTTTTATTTTGGTTGGACAGGCCATTCCTGATGTTTTCTAGCAGGCATCTCTTCAGTTCAAAAATGGCTTCACTGTACGCCAAGTTCACAGCGGCCATGGGAGGCACTCCATGCCATAAGCCAGGGATGTGCCAAATGTGCTGCTTCTCAGGGTCCCAAAAGGCCAGGTCAGCCAGCGTCTGGATCCCGTCACCCTGTTTCTCCATTTGCACTGTGGCTCTGCCCACATCACTGGGCTGGTCCAGGAGCTGCCTCCGATCTCTTGGCTTGGAGCCAAGGGCAGACACATCATGAAGGTTCTGGTATACAAACTGATAGTTGGGCATGTGCCCTGTTTTTTCCAGCCTTAGAAATGCATGCAGAATAGCTGGTGGAATGTTCCTTGTTTCAGCTAAACTGACCACAGTGACATTGCTCAGCCCCATAATCAAAGTGGCCAGGGAAGCCTCCCGCTCAAACCTCTCCCCTGCCTCGGTCCGGACTCCAGCTATCAAGCCCCCAGAGTCTATTACCAGGATGTGATCACAGCCCAGGTCCTGGCTAAAGCTCTCAGCCACCTTAATGAGCTGCATGAAGGCCCCTCGAGGACCACGGCCCCTTCCTGTGACAAACCGCAGCCCGAACATGGTATTGAGAAGGGTGGACTTGCCCGTGCCTGGCATGCCAAGTGCTGACAGGACTACCAGGCGTGACCTCCTCTCCAGGTGGACGTGTAGCTCCTTTAGGAGCCCTGTGACCCAGCGCAAGGCGGGGCTCAGGGTGTTCCCATCGATCAGCTCCAGGGGAAGCCCCTTCAGCAGCAGCTCCAAGGCCAAGCCTGGGAAGTGGGCAAACCGCCTCTGCCCTGCTGGCAGCTTCCCTGCCTCCACAAGGCAGCTTTCAGCCTCGTAAAACTGTCCCATCTCCCGCAGGAAATGCTCCACCCCCAGGGGCTCAGGCCAGAATGGCTCACTGAAGTCCACGGCCCCACAGTGCTTTGGTCTCAGGGCAAAAATCATCTCTGGAGATGGTCTTGGCCTTGGCTGGGCCACCCGGGCCAGTCCCCACTCCATCCACTTCAGGAAATACTGCTTCTCCCCCAGGGAGGGGCTGCTGATGCCTGAGATGAACTCCTGGACCCCCCAGGAAGGGTCATGGTCATTCTGCTGCATTCGAAGTTCCAGTAACCGATGCCTCAGCTCAGCCCTGTACTTCTCAGGAGGGTCGCTGGCCCACTGGATCTGGCAGAGCTCCTTCTCCACCTGGGCCACCTTTCTCCAAGTTTCCCCCTGTAGCCTCAGCTCATCCCTGCGGTAGGCATCCAAATCCTTGATTTTCCTGGTGATCTGCTCCATCCGGTCCTTTGCCCGCTGACACTCCTCACAGTCCTCATCGACCTTCAGCCCCAGCTTTCGGGCCGCGTTCGCCATGTCCTCCACGGATACCCTCCTGCAGGGGGACCGGGTCACATGTGCGACGATGGCGCGGACCCTACGCACAAAGCCTACACTGTCTGTGCTGCTGACCTTCACGAGGACATGAGAGTGGTCCATCTTCAGCACAGGAATTAACCTGTTCAGAAATCTCAGGTTTGTGTTTCGTTTCCCACGGTAGGGGCTCAGGATGAAGTAGTATTTTGTGGCTGACCCCTTCATGGAAGACAGCAATTTGTATTCCTTCTTACTGATGTTGTCAGTCAAGATGAATATGGCCGAGGAGATTTCTGTCAAGAGCTTGAACTGCAGCCAGTGAGACCCAATGTCACCTCTCAAGTTTAGGAAGGCCATGGGCTCTGGGAAAATGTCCAAGTCCTCCCTGCCACTGGGAAGAAACCAGGAAATTTCTACCAGCCCGTCTGCTATCTCCCGAGGGTTAGTGCCCAAGTTCAGATCCCGATGCCAGAAACAGTCCTGCTGCCTGTGGCCAGGGCTGAGCACGTCGTTGAGAAGCTGGGATTTGGAGTTGCTGCTGACCTCCATGCGCACAAAGGCGAAGGCAGGTGCTCGGGACAGGACCATGCTGTCTTCTCTGAAGCTTCCCATCACCCTTGGGGGCTGTGACCCCCATGTCCGCACAGTCCCCCTCATGGCCCACAGCAGAAATGTGTGGTAGTGGTTTTCTGGGTCAGGCAAAATGAGAGGGAGTGCAAACTGGCAGAGAGACATTTTTGACACAATTTCCTGTTGCAGGAAACTATCAGAGGAAAGCAGAAGGGCACAGAGAAGGTCCAAGGGATTCACAGGTGTGTCGGGTGTTGGCAGCTCGGAGAAGGAATAGATGTCTGCTGAGATGTCCTCAGCCGTGTCCCAGTAGATGATCTCCTCTTCCATTTGGCTCTCCTTCTCCACAGGCCTGGTGTCCAGGGGAATGTCCAGGACCATGGTGGTATTCCTGGCTTCAGCATTGAGGGCCTGCAGCTTCCTGAGGAAATTCCAGGGCAAGTCTTTGGGAGTCTGAGGAGCCCAGTTCTTCATGCTGTCACTGCTGATCTGTAAGGCGTCCTGGAGGCTGAGTTTCTGTGTTTGGTATGTCTCTAGTCCCAAAAGGAACAGCATTTCTTGTAGTCTGCTCCTCTCCTCTGTGGAGAGAAATGAAGATATAATTGCATACTCTGCATGTCAGAGGACCCAGGTTAGAGGTGGGGAGGGAGAGCCCAACTCAGCAGGTAGGAGATGGCCTCCTTCAGAGCAAAATGCAGGCACCCCTAGGCCACCTGAGAACAAGACAAAGGTAACATCACCCACCCCAGACCCAAGTGTGGCCAGATACATGTGACATTAGAGACGAAAAAGAAAGGGACATCCAGGGGCTACATTTAAGAATTGGGAGATTTTATGTAAAAAATGTCTTGTTTCTCTTGAAGCCGCCAAGATTTAGCAATGCCAAGCCCAAATTTAATTGGCTAGAGTGAGCAGCTATGCACTTTAGATGTGGAACACAGGCCTCATTCTCTGGCCACACCCCCCTCCCTTCAACATACTCCTGTGCTTCTGGCCCAGCAGTGGATTCCCTCACACTGTTACCAGGAACTTTCCACAGTGGACACAATCACTGATTCACTGTGGTTTTCTGGTTGATGTTCTTTTCTGTCTACAAACAAGCTGGAAATTTTGTAAAGGAAACAGGGAGTTACTCTTGGTACAGAGTAATAGCAATCACTTTTAAATAACATTTCTCCAAACTTGAAGCCGCTAGTATGGTTCTAAATTTTCACTGTATTAAAATATTTGGTAGAGATCATAAGTCTGTACTTATTTGTTCAGATTTTCAGCCATAACATCCAATAGAGTGAATTCTTACAAGCACTAGATGCTCAGAACAGTAATGCCACCTGCAAAGGTTTCCTCCACCATCCCTGTTCTTGGCCACAGCACCTTACCAATTTTCATTGCATATAATTTACTGCATATAATTTGTTCAGTCGCCAATTCGTGTCCAACTCTTCACGACCCCATGGACTGCAGCACACCAGGCTTCCATGTCCCTCACCATCTCCTGGAGTTTGCCCAAGTTCATGTCCATTGCATCAATGATGTCATACAACCATGTTATCCTCTGTCACCCTCTTCTCCTCCTGCTCTCAATCTTTCCCAGAATCAGGGTCTTTTCCAATGAGTTGGCTGTTCGCATCAGGTGGCCAAAGAACTGGAGCTTCAGCTTCAACATCAGTCCTTCCAATGAGTATTTGTGGTTGATTTCCTATAAGATTGACTGGTTTGATCTCTTTGCTTGAGAGTCCAGGGGACTCTCAAGAGTCTTCTCTAGCACCACAGTTCAAAAGCATCAATTCTTCAGTGTTCTGCCTTCTTTATGGTCCAGCTCTCACAACCGTTCATGACTATTGGAAAGACCACAGCCTTGACTATACGGACCTTTGTCAGCAAAGTGATGTTTTTGGTTTTTAACACACTGTCTAGGCTTGTCATAGCTTTCCTGCCAAGAAGCAGTTGTCTTCTAATTTTATGGCTGCAGATTTTAGAGCCCAAGAAGAGGAAATTTGTCACTGCTTCCACCTTTTCCCCTTCTATTTGCCATGAAGTGATGGGGCTAGATGCCATGATCTTAGTTTTTTTAACATTGAGTTTTAAGCCAAATTTTTCACTCTCCTCCTTCACCCTCATCAAGAGGCTCTTCAGTTCCTCTTCGCTTTCTGCCATTGGTAATCATCTGCATATCTGAGGTTGTTCATGTTTCTCCCGGCAATTTTGGTTCCAGCTTGTAATTCATCCAGCCCAGCATTTCACATGATATGCCCTGTGTATAAGTTAAATAAACAAGGTGACAATAAACAGCCTTGTCGTACTCCTTTCTCAATCAACCAGTCAGTTGTTCCATGTCTGGTTCTATCTGTTGCTTCTTGACACATACAGGTTTCTCAGGAGACAGGTAAGATGGTCTGGTATTCCCATCTCTTTAAGAGTTTTCCACAGTTTGTTATGATCCACACAGTCAAACGCTTTAGCATAGTCAATGAAACAGAGGTAGATGTTTTTCTGGAAACTCCCTTGCTTTCTCTATGATCCAGTGAATGTTGGCAATTTGATCTCTGGTTCCTGCCTTTTCTAAACCCAGCTTGGACATCTAGAAGTTCTCTGTTCATGTAATGCTGAAGTCTAGCATGCAAGACTTGGAACATAACCTTACTAGCAGGGAACATGCGTGCAATTGTCCAGTAGCTTGAACATTCTTTAGTATTGCCTTCTTGGGGATTGGGATGAGGATTTACCTTTTCCAGTCCTATGGCCATTGCTGGGTTTTCCAAATTTGCTGACATATCAAGGGCAGCACTTTGATAGCACTGCATATAATTAGAAAACTTTAAATGTTAAATATATTAACAAAACAAATAAACATAAATCCTGCCGAGCTCTAGGATTCTCTCCATTCTTTTCTTAAAAGAGGAAGCTATGCCTATGATGCTACGTTAGGTGCTGACAGGAGGAAGTGCAGGTGATCAGCCTTCTTCTTGTTCCCAGTAAGTTATACGATGGGATCAGGACCATGCTTGGGTGAAGAGCAGGACTCAAAGCACTCATTCCCCTGTAGGGATCCACTTGCTGCCTAATGTCTCTCTTCAGAAGCTCAGCCTTCCACAGGGGCTAACTGGCCATACCATCCCAGAGAGTCAAGAGCTGGCAAACTTGTTGCAGAAACAAAAGAACCACATGGGGAGAGACACCTTAGTAGAAATCCATCATAGAAGTAACTTAGTTTTCTGATTGTTGCCTGAATTAAAACCAGGGACACTGTTTTTCTTATCCAGGCATAGAATAACTTTTTTTAAGTAGCATGTAGCTAAATGTGACAGGGAAAGCCAGAGCAAACAAACCTAATAATGTGTACACCCATGCCCAGTCCATGACCCTTGGCAGATCTATAAATGAAACCACTGGATCAGATGACTGACTCCCAAACTTGGATAAGCTTTAGAATCACTTTGGGAACTTGTTAAAAATAAGATTTTTGAGCTTTACGTCCAAATATGCAAATTCATTATGTTACTCTATATGGTAACAGCTCCCCAGGGGTTATTTTCCTGGCAGTATTATTAATGGCACATAAAGGATTAATGGACTAGCAGTGCTTTTGATGCAGTCAGGGGTTGAAACTATCAGCCCAGATGATGTTTTCCATCAATAACACAGACAGAGCAGAGAGATGAAACATACCTATTGGAAAGTCACTATCCTGAGCTTCATTTGGACCCTCTAAAAAAACAAAAACAAAAAAACAAAGGAAAATGAAATATCAATCAAATCAAGGGGCTTCAATTGACACAAATTAATTTAGGCTAAACTTAGAACCCCCATTCTTTCTTACTAAGGTAGTAACTTCTCCCAATTGTTCAAAATCTAAAATCCCAGTTATTTTTTTTCACTTTGCCTATCTTTGCCCATCACTTCCTTATCTCTTTCCCTAATCCAATCTGTTGCCAATCCTGTAATTTCTACCTCCATAATGAAACTCGCAGTCATCTCCTTCCATTTCTCTCCATTCCAAATCTGGAAGAAAAAAACATATACACATTTAGTTTCATCAGCAAGTTAGGACCTTTCTACCGGAAAACTCAAGTGAAGATACAATGTTTATTTTGGGTACTATTATTGGTTTCAGTTTTTCCTGTGTAAATTTCATTTGCTTTCAACCCCAAATATGACACAAAGTAGTAATAACCACACACACAAGATAATGATTTGCTCTAGGATTACCAGTCCAAAAGCACAGACCACAAAAAACACATAAACTGGACTTCATCAAAGTAAAATTCTCTATGCATCAAAGAACATTCTCAAGAAAGTGAAAGACAACCTATGAATGTGGAAAATATGTGCAAACCATATGTGATTAGATCTAGTATCTGGAATATGTAAACAAGTACAACTTCACAACAAAAAAGACACACACAAAAAAACCTCAATTGAAAAGTGGAATATTCAAAGAACTTGAATAGACATTTCTCCAAAAAAATATACAAATGATCACAAGCACATAAAATGATGCTCAACATCATCAGCCACGAGGGAAATCAAATCAAAACCACAGTGAGATAGCACTGCACACCTGTTAGGATGGTGACTTTAAAAAAGGATGGAAAATCGTAAGCATTGACAGGATGGGGGGAAATCAGAACGCTTGTACATTTCTGGTAGGACTTTAAGTGGTGCAGCTGTTGGGAAAACAATTTGGCTGTTCCTCAAACAGTTAAACACAGAATTACCATTTGACTCAGTAATTCCACTCTGAGGTATCTGCCTAGAAGAACTTAAAACTGGG
Source organism: Bubalus bubalis (assembly GCF_019923935.1). Lineage (NCBI taxonomy): Eukaryota > Metazoa > Chordata > Mammalia > Artiodactyla > Bovidae > Bubalus > Bubalus bubalis. Next base: position 306,914 of record NC_059177.1, read on the forward strand.
ACTCAAACAAGTACATGTACATGCATGTTCATAGCATTATTATTTACAATAGCCAAAAGGTGGAAACCAAATAGCCAAATGTCCACTGACAGATGAATAGATAAACAAAATGCAGTCTATCCATACAATAGCATATAATTCAACCCTAAAAAGGAACAACACGGAGTAACTCCAAAACACTATGCTAGGTGAGAAAAAAAAACACAAAAGGGCACATATTGTATGACTTCATTTATAGGAAAATACTTAACATAAATATAAATAAAGACAACACAGATTGGTGGTCCAGTCTGGAAACTGGGAGGAGAGATGGGAGAAACTGCTCAAGGGGTAGAGAGTTTTACTTTCAAGTGATGGAAATGTTTTGGAAATCAATAGATAAGAAGTTGTGCTTTCATAAGTTTATGAATGTACTAAATGTCATAGAATTATTCACCATAAACCACTTTTTTCCTTCAGTATTTTTCCGTTTTTAAAAACTGTGTTAAAATACACGTAACATAAAATTTACTATTTTGGCGGGGTCGGAGGGGCATACCACACAGCTTAGAGGATCTTAGTTTCTGGACTATGGAGTGAACCCAGGCCCTGGGAAGTGAAAGCGCAAAGTCCTAACCACTGGACCACCAGGGACTCTTGAGAGTCCCTTGGACTGCAAGGAGATCCAACCAGTCCATCCTAATGGAGATCAGTTCTGAGTGTTCATTGGTAGGACTGACACTGAGGCTGAAACTCCAATACTTTGCCCATCTTATGCGAAGAGCTGACTCATTTGAAAAGACCCTGATGCTGGGAAAAATTGAGGGCAGGAGGAGAAGGGGATGACAGAGAATGAGATGGTTGGATGGCATCACCAACTCAACGGACATGGGTTTGGGTAGACTCCGGGTGTTGGTGATGGACAGGGAGGCCTGGCATGCTGAGGTTCATGGGGTTGCAAAGAGTCGGACACAACTGAGTGACTGAACTGAACTGAACTGAACTGATAGATATGTATAATCCTATTACTGTTTTCTTAATTGTTTTGGGTTTATTTTCTGTAGGTCTTTTCCTACTCTTGTGTTTCCTGCCTAGAGAAGTGCTTTTAGCATTTGTTGTAAAGCTGGTTTGGTGGTGCTGAATTCTCTTAACTTTTGCTTGTCTGGAAAGCTTTTGATTTCTCCATCAAATCTGAAGGAGAGTCTTGCTGGGTAGAGGAAGTATTCTTGGTTGTAGGTACTTCCCTTTCATCAGTTTAAATAAATCATGCCATTCCCTTCTGGCTCATAGAATTTCTGCTTAGAAATCAGCTGATAGCCTGATGGGAGTTCCCTGTATGCTATTTGTTGTTTTTCCCTTGTTGCTTTTAATATTTTGTCTTGTCTTTAATTTTTGTCAGTTTGATTAGTCTGTGTCTTGGTGTGTTCCTCCTTGGGTTTTTACTTTCTAGGACTCTGTCTTTCCTGGACTTGGCTGACTATTTCCTTTCCCATGTTTGGGATGTTTTCAGCTATTATCTCTTCATGTTTTCAGCTATTATCTCTTCAAATATTTTCCCAGGTCCTTTCTCTTTCTCTTCGTGCCCCTCTTACTGTCTCACTGCAGCTTCTTGTTTGTCTTAGGATGTGCGGTATCTTTTTTTGGTGGTTTCCAGCATCCTCCTGTTGATGGTTGTTCAACAGCTAGTTGCAATTTTGGTGCTCTCATGGGAGGAGATACACGCACATCCTTCTACTCCATCATCTTGAACTGGAATCTATTAGTTTTCTATTCTCTATTTCATTGATCTCTGCTCTAATCTTTTATTATTTCTTTCTTGGTGTGAGCTTTGCATTTAGCTTGTTTTTCTTTTCCGGTTACAACTTAAAGTTGTAAAGTTAGTCTGTTTATATGGGCTGTTTCTTGTTTTTAACATGAGCATTTATAAATTTCCCCTTAGTACCACTTTGGATGCAGTCCATAAGTGTTAATATGATGTGTTTATATTTTCATTCATGTCTTCTTAACTATTTAATTTCTTTGTGATTTTGTCTTTGATCCATTGGTTGTTTGAAAGGACATTATTAGGCCTCCAAAATTTTGTGAATTCTCCAGGTTGTTATTGATTTCTAACTTTATCTCACCATGGTCAAAGAAGATACTTTGTATGATATCTTTTAGAAACCACTGACACTTACTTTGTGGCCCTATATATGGTCTACCCAGGAAAATATCCTATATCCAGTTGAGAAGAATGTGTATGTTGTTGTTGTTGCTGGCTGGGGGAGGGGGGTGTTCTGCATATGTCTCTTAGATCTAGTAGGTTTATTGTGTTGTTGAAGGCCTCTATTTCCTCACTTATCTTCTGTCTGGTTGTTCTATCCATTATTCTGAGTGGGGTATTGGAATCCACAACTATTACTGTAGAACCGTCTATTTTCTCCTTCAGTTCTCTCAGGTTTTGCTTTTTATATTTTGATGGTCTGACATTACATAAATGCTTATAATTGTTATATCTTCTTGCTATATTGAAATGTTTGTTAACATGTAATGTCCTTCTCTGTCTCTTGTAGTTGTTTTTTACTTAAAGCCTATTTCATCTGAAATTAGTATAGCCACTGAAGTTCTCTTTTGATAATTATTTGCACATAATATCTTTCTCCATCTTTTTACTTTTACAAGTTGTCTTAGATCTCAAAAGTGAGTCTCTTATGCTGCTGCTAAATTGCTTCAGTCGTGTCCGACTCTGTGTGACCCCATAGACGGCAGCCCACCAGGCTCCCCTGTCCCTGGGATTCTCCAGGCAAGAACACTGGAGTGGGTTGCCATTTCCTTCTCCAAAGCATGAAGCATGAAAGTGAAAAGTGAAAGTGAAGTCGCTCAGTCGTGTCCGACCCTCAGTGACCCCATGGACTGCAGCCTTCCAGGCTCCTCCATCCATGGGATTTTCCAGGCAAGAGTTAGGTCATGTGTTTTTATCAATTCTGCCAATCTCTGTTTTTTGATGGGAGAGTTTAATCCATTTACATTTAAAGTAATTACTGATAAGGAGGCACTTATTTCTGTCATTGTGCTATATCTTTTTGTCCCTCATTTCCTGCATTCCTTTCTTCTTTTGTGTCTATTTATTTTTTGGTAGTGAAATGTTTAAATTCCTTCTTGATTCCCTTTTGTGTATATTCTATAACAATTTCCTTTGTGGTTGCCATGGGGATTACAGTCAGTCTCCTAAGTTTATAACATTCTAATTTGAATTTATACTAATTTAATGTCAACAACATATATTCTAATTGTTTACATGCTGTAAAACCAAAAACCCCTTTTGTTTTTTGATATCACAAAATTACATCTTTATATAATGTGTGCCCCTAAACATAAACTAATAACTCTTCAAATGTATTAGTCTCCTGAATTACATACAGAACAAGATTTGGAATTACAAATCAATGTTACAGTAATGCTAGCTATTATATTAATTTTTCATTTAAATATATTGGTCTCTTACATCACATAAAAAACAAAAACTGCAGTTACGAACAACTGTTACAATAATACTAACTATATAATTGCCCATGTATCTACCTTACTGAGATCTTTATTTCTCATACAGCATAAGGTTACTGTCTAATGAATGTCCATTCTCTTTGCAGCACTCCCTTAAGCACTTCTTTTAGGAATAACTAGTGGTCACAAACTCCCTCAGCTTTTGTTCATCTGGGAATGTCTTCATTTCTCCCTCATTTCTGAAGCACAGTTTTGCTGGATATATGAATCCTGGTTGACAGTTTTTTAAAATACTTTGACTATATTTTCTGGCCTTCAAAGTTTCTAATGAGAAATCTGCAGATTATCTCTTTGAAAATCACTTGTAGTGACTTATCACTTGCTGCTTTCAAGATTTCTTCTTTTTCTTTGTATTATGTGTCTTGGTGTAGGTCTCTCTGAATTCATTTTACTTGGAGTTCACTGAGCTTTTTGGATGATTACATACACATCTTTCTTTAGATTCAGCAAGTTTCAGCCATTATTTCTTCAAATATTCTCTCTGCTTCTTTCTCTTCTCCTTCTGGGTCTCCTACAATGAGTATCTTGGTCCTTTTGATGGTGTCAAACAGGCTCTGTCTGCTTTTATTCAATCTTTTCTCTTTCTGTTCCTCAGCTTTGATAATTTCCACTGTCCGATCTTCAAGTTCACTAATTCATTCTTCCGCCTGCCAAGTCTGCCTTTGAATCCTGCTCGTGAATTTTTCATTTCAGTTGTTGTACTCGTCAGCTCTAGAATTTGTTTTGGCTTATTTTTAGGTTTTCTATTTCTTTATTGATATTCACCTTTTGTTCACTCATCATTCTCTTGACTTTCTCCATATCCTCCTTTAGTTCTTCTAGCATCTTTAGGATTGTTGTTTTCAAGTCTGTCTAATATATCTGCCACAAAGTCTTTTGAGGGGCAGATTTTGTTGATATATTTTTCCTTTTGAATGGACCACATAATCCTGTTTTTTCTATGCTTTATGATGTTTTTGTTGAACACCTTTGAATCTAATAATGTGCTAATTATGGAAATAAGATTATTTCCCCTTACTCAGGGTTTGCTATGGTTATTTTTTTATTGTTTGTTTTTGATTGCCGTTGACTGTTGCTGTGCTGAGATTCAGCTTAAGATGTAAACTTAAAGTCTTCTCTAAAGCAGAGACATTACTTTGCCAACAAAGGTCCATCTAGTCAAGGCTATGGTTTTTCCTGTGGTCATGTATGGATGTGAGAGTTGGACTGTGAAGAAAGCTGAGCGCTGAAGAATTGATGCTTTTGAACTGTGGTGTTGGAGAAGACTCGAGAGTCCCTTGGACTGCAAGGAGATCCAACCAGTCCATTCTGAAGGAGATCAGCCCTAGGATTTATTTGGAAGGAATGATGCTAAAGCTGAAACTCCAGTACTTTGGCCACCTCATGCGAAGAGTTGACTCATTGTAAAAGACTCTGATGCTGAGAGGGATTGGGGACAGGAGGAGAAGGGGACGACAGAGGATGAGATGGCCGGATGGCATCACTGACTTGATGGACATGAGTCTGAGTGAACTCCGGGAGTTGGTGATGGACAGGGAGGCCTGGAGTTCTGCAATTCATGGGGTCACGAAGAGTCAGACACAACTGAGTGACTGAACTGAACTGAACTGAACTGATCTTTTTTGAGCATTTTCCTGGGAATGCACAGTTATTTTCTAATTTTTCCCATATATGCAGTTGTTTTTGAATGTTCTACTCTTTAATGTGTGGCTTACAAAATAGAAATAAGCAAATAATGATAGATGGGAGGTGTTGATCTTTTGACTCTCCCTGTAAGGCCCTTCAGCCAGAGTGGGAGGGGCTTGCAACAATGTTTGGAGTTCTGACAATTGCTGTCCCCCTCTTTGCCTTCAGTTCTGTGATCAGAAACAGCAATCAGCAATTAGAGCACAGATACTGGATATTTATAGGATGGGTTTTTTTTGCTCACCCTGGATCCCACATGCTGTGTCAAGTTACTCCAATACCATGTACACAGTTGCCTGCCACTTGGCTGTGGGTAGAGATGGGTAGCTGCTACTGTATTAAGAGCTGAAACTGACCAAAATTAAGTGCAGTTTACCCTCTAATTCTTCCCCTGGAAGTTGGAAGCCTCCATCAGACTGCAGAGTCCCAGAGTAATTACATCAGACAGATTCTGCCAGCACAACTGCTGTCCAGGTGAGGAGAGGTATTTCTGGCACATCTTGCTATGCCATCTTCCAGAATTCTCTTCAATGATTTAAATAATTTTTTTAAAGAAAAAGTTATGAAGTAATTAGAGTCCTCAGACTTGAGATAAAGCAAAAGCAAATATATTCTATAGGATAATTATATAAAGCACAAACCAAGCAAAATTTATCTAAGCTTTTAGAAGTCTAGAGAGTGGTTATGTCTGGCAAAGGCATGGTAGGAAGTGATTAGAAGGTGGACTTCTTAGGTAATGTTTTTGTTTAGCCTCTTCTCCTGGATGCTGGCTAACATAGGTCAGTCTTTGTGAAACTTTATGAAGCTATGCACTTACAATATGGGCTCTTTTCCATATTTATATTATACTTCAATACAACTTTTTTTTTAATCTTATAGGTTGAAAAGCTTGCTTTAGGTCTTAAAAATATGCTTAAGAGGAATTCACATGCCTCAGGAAGAAATTTTTCTTAATAATTACAAAAGCCTTATTCACTGGGAAGATAGAATTTTGGAGAAGGGCCATTACATCTCTGAACCTCAGTTTCCTCAAATGAAACAAAGGACTGATAATGACTACCTTATGAGGCTGTTGTAAAGAACTAAATAGGGCAACCTAGCTGGCACCCCACTCAAGTACTCTTGCCTGGAAAATCCCATGGATGGAGGAGCCTGATAGGCTGCAGTCCATGGGGTCGCGAAGAGTTGGACACGACTGAGCGACTTCCCTTTCGCTTTTCACGCATTGGAGAAGGAAATGGCAACCCACTCCAGTGTTCTTGCCTGGACAATCCCAGGGATGGGGGAGCCTGGTGGGCTGCCGTCTATGGGGTCACACAGAGTCGGACACGACTGAAGTGACTTAGCAGCAGCAGCAGCTCACAATAAGCCAGTAAGGCCACTGCTTTTCCCCAGCCCACCCTGAAATTTTCTTTCCTGATTTTATACAGCACTGCCTGCCAATAGATTGCCTTGTTCTCTATCTACACTGTTAAACATGCAGTCACTAGCTGTATGGCTACTGAGCACTTGACATATGGCTAGTGTGAATGAGGAACTGGATTTTTAATTTTATTTAATTTTAAATGTGTGCCTAGTGGCTAATGAATAGTACAATTCAAGGTCTTGAGAAACTGAAGGGCTTTGAGCAATTATTGCTTGATCTCAGCTTTGCTTAGCCTTGACCAACTGACCATGAACTCCCACAATGCCTACCTTCTAGAACTTAAGTTCCCAAAAGACTAGGATTTTTGGTTATTGCATTCACTATTGTTTCTTATATTCACAATCCCTACAATAAAACCAACACATGGTAAATAGTCAACAAATATTTGTTTGAATGGATAAAATAAAATTTGATTAACCCAAACTTATTTGCATATTTTTGTAGAGTTATTTCTGCATAACACTATTAATATCCAATAGGACACATTCATTTTGAGGAGCACCAAATTAATAAAAGATAGATCCAAAATGGGGGCTTCCCTGGGTTGGGAAAATCTCCTGGAAAGGAGAATGGCTACCCACTCCAATATTCTTGCCTGGAGAATTTCATGGAAAGAGGAGCCTGGCAGGCTCCTTATGCTTATGTATTTTTGAGGTCCATGATCCTGCCCAGTATGATACTGGAATCCAGAATCCCAATGGGACAGAAGAAATGGATTTGCTTCAGGGTGGGCCCAAGCCCAACTTTACCTGCAATGGCCACAGCTGCTCGTCTCTCAGAAGCTTTTATTTCTGATGTTACTTCTCCCAAATCTGAGTGTCTGAAACAATTTCAGAAGAAAATTATTATTAAATTAATGAAATGTCACTTTCACCTATCAAATTGGATGCACATCAAAATGTCTTAAGAAGCCTTTAAAAACTACAAATCCTGGTCACACTCTAGATCCTCAAAACTAGAATCTCGAAGCCAGGCCCACATGTGTCTAGAAAAACCAGCACTCAAAAACTGTGGAACAGAGCAAACAGCCATCCAGAAAAGCATAAAATATATATATATATATATATATATATATATATATATATATATCCTTTGACCAGTAAGTCCACTTCTATCCTACTGAAACAATTAAAATTGAGTTACAAATATGTTGATGCCAAGTGGATAAAAGATAGATTTTCATTCTTTTACACTATTATGTGAAAAATTGGACATCTTTTAAATCAAAGTCCAAAAACAGGGATTATGGTAGTCTTATTGTGCAATCATTAAAAAATATTCTATGGATCTCTTTTGTGGAAAAAAAAGATGTTGTATGATATGGAATGATGTTAATGATATTTTCATTGGTTGGGAAAAGCCAGGTTACAGAAGAGTATGTAGAGTGTGATTACTATTTAATAAAACTGTCTTTTTATCTAAAGGTGTATACAGGGAGATCTAGAAGGATATTCATCAAAAGTTAATAGTGTGGGCAGGGAGGGATGATCCTGAATTAATTTAAGTAGCCTGGATAAGTATAATCTATTTAAGAATAAACTACTTAAGGTATATTATAGGAATGATTAAATGTGTTCATTTTGTCAGAAGTCAGGATTCCATTGTTGAAGAAAGGGCACACAAATAAGGAATGAAGGAAGTTAGAAAAAGAATTCACAGAGGTACACTGGGATTGGAGGTACTGGTATGCACTCGTGATTTCTACATGCGTGTTCATGTATCTGTGTACACATGCATACATTTCCTAGCTCTGTCCATTGAAAAGGCCCGAAGCAAAGACACTACAGTATTAGTGAGCATACCAAGTACCCTTCAATATCACACCACACTAAAAGCTATCAGGTCTCCTTGGAGAAATTAGAGAATCCAGGGCTGGAGCAGCAAAAGAACAAGATGCGCCTGAGCATTTTATTTCTGAAGACTAAAAGTGAAAGTGAAAGTCGCTGAGTTGTGTCCGATTTTTTGTGACCCCATGTACTATACAGTCCATGGAATTCTCTAGGTCAGAATACTGGAGTGGGTAGCCATTCCCCTTCTCCAGCGGATTTTCCTGACCCAGGAATTGAACTGGGGTCTCCTGCATTGCAGGCTAATTCTTTACCAGCTGAGCTACCAGAGAATCCCTCTGAAAACTAGGAAGTAGTCGAAAAAAGAAAATGCTGGGGTACGTCAGAGGACACAGAAGCCACCTTGAAGGGGCTCCCACTACCAAGTGTTAGTCAGTTTGAGCATGAATATAATATAATGAAATACAGTAATCAATTTAAAACCACTGAAAAACAGGTATTAGTGCGTGCATATAGATAAGAAACAGATAAACAAATGGCAGGGGAGGCAATGAGGGCCCTTGCTTGCAACAGAGCTAATGCGGAGGTGCTGCAGGTAGCACAGCCGCACTTTTAGAATTACCCGAATAAAGAGTGGGTCAAGCCAGAAACACCAACCAATGCCAGTTCTGGCAAGAGAATGTTGACAGGGAGCAAGATATTTGCCCAGGCCCAAAATGTTTCCTCACAGATTGCTTATTAGGTGCCAGGAGGAAAAAAGAAAAACTAGCAATTATACTTGACGGGGTAAGCAAAGCCAGTGAACACGGGGATAGAGAGCTGTATGTGTCTCCAGCTGTGGTACCTTGAGGAAGCACACACCATCACCTGCAGCACTCTGGCTGAGACTGTACAACCTTGATGTAATCATAAGGACAAACCCAAAATGAAATGTATTGTGACAGGGGAAAAAATATTATCACAAAGTGTGAACGTCTTGGGCTTCCCTGGTGGCTCAGCAGAGAAGAGCCCGCCTGTGATGAGGGTGACCCGGGTTTGATCCCTGGGTTGGGAGGAATCCCTGGAGAAGGGAATGGCAACCCACTCCAGTATTCTTGCCCAGAGAATTCCATGGACAGAGGACCCTGGAGAATGGGGCTCCTCTACAGTCCATAGGGTCACACCGAGTTGGACACGACTAAACAACAACAATGAATGTCTCAAAAGAAAAAAAAAAATATTGAGGAACTTTCCAGATTAAGGGTGCTACAGAGATAAGGAAAAAATGTAGTAACCACCCCTAGACTGGATCTTAAACCAGAAGGAGACATTTTGTGATCTATTGACTAAATTGAAATATAGGTGCTATCCATGTCACATTTACTGATGTTGATAACTGGTACTGTGGTTATGTAAGAGAATATCTCTACTCTTAGGAAATAAGGTACTGAAGAATTTAGGAATAAAGGGTAATAATACATGCAAGTTAGTTTCTAACTTTTTCTTAACTTCTAGTTAAGAAAAAAGTATATATGTATGTATTTATGTGTGTGTGTATACACATGCATACCCATAGAATGATAAATGGGAATGGTAAATGAGCTAAAAGATTAAGAATAGGAGACTCTGTATGAGGTGCCTTTTTAATTTTGTAACTTATCTCTAAGTAGAAGTTATTTCCAAACAAAATGCTTTAAAGTTAATAGTGTTAGTTATTTCTGGGTAGCATGATATCAGTTTATTTTGTCTTATTCGAATTTTTTAAATAGAAGAGGCACATACTGATTTAATAAAGCTAAATGAGCTATTAAAGTAATGCTATTACTCAGGGTCAGGGTGAGAACTGTGTGTGTGTCTGCCCCAAGAAAACTTGTAATCTGCTGCCCCTTCAAACCAATGTTTTTCCAAGAGTGTAAAACACTGTGGCAGGCCCCCTTAGAGACAAGTAATCTAGCTCCATTTAATTCATCAGCAAAACAAATGTTTTGTGTTCATGAAATTGATCCTCCTAGAGGAAAGAAGGATTTCAGGACCATTGGTTATTATTCCAGCATGTTCCTTGAAGGTCTCATCTTCAGCCCTCTCTGAAATGAGTTCTGGTAACTCCAGTGGTTACTGTGTTCACAGCTGTTTTAGCCATTTTAACAATGCAGTGTGTGTGTGCTCAGTTGTGTCCAACTCTTTGTGACCCCAGGGACTATATAGTCTACCAGTCTCCTCTGTCCATGGAATTTTCAGGCAAGAACACTGGAGTGGATTGCTATTTCCGACTCCAGGTTATCATTGCAGAGTACTAGGCAACTCTCTAACTAAATCTGATCCTATTGCTGACAAAAATGGAGGTTTTCATTGTCTTTGCTTCATTTTTCTGTAAAGAACATATATAGCTTTTGTAAAAAGAATAAAAAATTAACCATGACTGGTTAAAAATAGTTTTCCAGAGGGGAAGAAGCAGGCCTGTCCTGGCGGTGACATGGAGCCCTGTGCTGAGACACAGGGAGGACAAGGGCAGAGGACAGGTAGTTCCACCCACGGTATTCCCTGGCCTCTTCCCCCTGCACAGAGGCTTTCAGGACACACTTGTCAGAAGTTCCCAAGACAGGAACTTAACTTCAGCCCTTTCATTTCCATGCAAGAGGTAGAAGACAAGAGTGTAATTATCACAGGGACAACCCTGAATTTGTGCCCTTTTCTAAAAATATACATATAAATCTCTTCTTTTTTCTCATCAAAGAACTTCACATCTAATTGAGTCTCTGTGTTTCAATTGGAAGCAGAGCCAAGTCCTGCAGGAGAGAGCAGCAGCAGAATTGCACCTTTGTCCCATGCATTTTAGTTTACAACTCTCCTTTCAATGATTGCACGGCCTGAATTATATTCCCCCAAATTCCTATAGTGAAACCATAACCCCCAATGAAACTACATTTGGATATATGACCTTTAGAGGAGTAATTACTGTTGAATGAAGTCACCAGGGTAAGGCACTGATCTGACGAGATTGGTGTCCTATGAGAGGAGGAGACCCCCAAGAGCTTGCTATCTCTCTCTGAGAGAACAAGAGAACACGTTGACCATAAGGTCATAGCAAACACCTTCTTCCAACAACACAAGAGAAGACTCTACACATGGACATCACCAGATGATCAACACTGAAATCAGATTGATTATAATCTTTGCAGCCAAAGATGGAGAAGCTCTATACAGTCAGCAAAAACAAGACCAGGAGCTGACTGTGGCTCAGATCATGAACTCCTTATTTCCAAATTCAGACTTAAATTGAAGAAAGTAGGGAAAACCACTAGACCATTCAGGTCTGACCTAAATCAAATCCCTTATGATTATACAGTGGAAGTGAGAAATAGATTTAAGGGCCTAGATCTGATAGATAGAGTGCCTGATGAACTATGGAATGAGGTTCGTGACATTGTACAGGAGACAGGGATCAAGACCATCCCCATGGAAAAGAAATGCAAAAAAGAAAAATGGCTGTCCAGAGAGGCCTTACAAATAGCTGTGAAAAGAAGATAAGCAAAAAGCAAAGATACAAACATCTGAATGCAGAGTTCCAAAGAATAGCAAGAAGAGATAAGAAAGCCTTCCTCAGTGATCAATGCAAAGAAATAGAGGAAAACAAAAGAATGGGAAAGACTAGAGATCTCTTCAAGAAAATTAGAGATACCAAGGGAACATTTCATGCAAAGATGGGCTCGATAAAGGACAGAAATGGTATGGACCTAACAGAAGCAGAAGACATTAAGAAGAGGTGACAAGAATACACAGAAGAACTGTACAAAAAAGATCTTCACGACCCAGATAATCACGATGGTGTGATCATTCACATAGAGCCAGACATCCTGGAATGTGAAGTCAAGTGGGCCTTAGAAAGCATCACTATGAACAAAGCTAGTGGAGGTGATGGAATTCCAGTTGAGCTATTTCAAATTCTGAAAGATGATGCTGTGAAAGTGCTGCACTAAATATGCCAGCAAATTTGGAAAACTCAGCAGTGGCCACAGGACTGGAAAAGGTCAGTTTTCATTCCAATCCCAAAGAAAGGCAATGACAAAGAATGTTCAAACTACGACACAATTGCACTCATCTCACATGCTAGTAAAGTAATGCTCAAAATTCTCCAAGCCAGGCTTCAGCAATATGTGAACTGTGAACTTCCTGATGTTCAAGCTGGTTTTAGAAAAGGCAGAGGAACCAGAGATCAAATTGCCAACATCCACTGGATCATGGAAAAAACAAGAGAGTTGCAGAAAAACATCTATTTCTGCTTTATTGACTATGCCAAAGCCTTTGACTGTGTGGATCACAATAAACTGTGGAAAATTATGAAAGAGATGGGAATACCAGACCACCTGACCTGCCTCTTGAGAAATCTGTATGCAGGTCAGGAAGCAACGGCTAGAACTGGACATGGAACAACAGACTCGTTCCAAATACGAAAAGGAGTACGTCAAGGCTGTTATTGTCACCCTGCTTATTTAACTTATATGCAGGGTACATCATGAGAAACACTGGACTGGAAGAAACACAAGCTGGAATCAAGATTGCCGGGAGAAATATCAATAACCTCAGATATGCAGGTGACACCACCCTTATGGCAGAAAGTGAAGAGGAACTCAAAAGCCTCTTGATGAAAGTGAAAGTAGAGAGTGAAAAAGTTGGCTTAAAGCTGAACATTCAGAAAACGAAGATCATGGCATCTGGTCCCATCACTTCACGGGAAATAGATGGGGAAACAGTGGAAACAGTATCAGACTTTATTTTTTTGGGCTCCAAAATCACTGCAGATGGTGACTGCAGCCATGAAATTAAAAGATGCTTACTCCTTGGAAGGACAGTTTTGACCAACCTATATAGCATATTCAAAAGCAGAGACGTTACTTTGCCAACAAAGGTCCATCTAGTCAAGGCTATGGTTTTTCCAGTGGTCATGTATGGATGTGAGAGTTGGACTGTGAAGAAAGCTGAGTGCCGAAGAATTGATGCTTTTGAACTGTGGTGTTGGAGAAGACTCTTGAGAGTCCCTTGGACTGCAAGGAGATCCAACCAGTCCATTCTGAAGGAGATCAGCCCTGGGATTTCTTTGGAAGGAATGATGCTAAAGCTGAAACTCCAGTACTTTGGCCACCTCATGCGAAGAGTTGACTCTGATGCTGGGAGGGATTGGGGGCAGGAGGGGAAGGGGACAACAGAGGATGAGATGGCTGGGTGGCATCACTGACTCGATGGACGTGAGTCTGAGTGAACTCCGGGAGTTGGTGATGGACAGGGAGGCCTGGCGTGCTGCGATTCATGGGGTCGCAAAGAGTCGGACTCGACTGAGTGACTAAACTGAACTGAGGAACTTTTCTAGGAGTTCAGGATATATCTGTGAAGGACATAAATACCTCTGCTCTTAGTTTACGTTCAAGGAGGTAGGGGAAACTGACAAACTATTTTTGAAAGTTTAAATAGAAGATACACTGGGAGGTGTCAAAACACTGTGGAAGAAAGAAAGAAAGTGTAGACTAAGATCAGGGTACCAGACATGTGGTGAACGGGCAGCACAGACTGCAGTAATTAGGTCAGGGTGGGCCTCCTGGAGAAGGGGACATCAAGTGCAAGCTTGGCAAGTGGGGGCATATGGTTGGCTCCATGAGGAGAGTGTTCCAGGCACCACACAGGCCAGAATGGGCTCAGCACTCAGTGGGAAGATGGTGCAACTGGTATGGAGTGAGTAGGAGGAAGACACAGAAGAGGTCAGGTAAGACCAAACTTTCCAGGCCATAGAAAAGACTCCTGTTTTTATTCTGGGAGGTGGTCTGAGTGCAAGTCAATATGCCTGTTTCATATTGGGAACAGACTAGAGATGAGGAAGATCAGATCTGGGTGGCAGCACCAGAGGCAACAACACAGGGTTGGGCTCTGAACTCTGTGCAGGACTGGAGAGCATGTGAGAAAGAGTCTGGTAAACCTCAAATGTTAAGACTCAGTAGGGCTGCTACTGTCTCAAATGGGAAGGCTATAGATGAGCCTGGCTGGAGGGCACCATGAGCAAGCCAATGCTTATGTTCTGGCCCAGGACCCACGAACAACCTCCTTGGAGATGCTGAGCAGCAAAGGGGCTGGGGGCACTTAGGGAAAGCAGCATTCCACCATGGACCCAAAAGACACACAGTCTGCCCATAGCAAAGGAAGAATCAACTTGTTATTTATCCGTGATAACAGAAAGAAAATAGAAGAGATCAACTGAAAAATTGCTGTGAGCAATAAGAGAACTTGGTAAGCTGGGGACATACAAAAAAAAATTGTAATAACCAAATTGCCTTCCTATATACAAACAAGTTTAACAATGTGAAAGGAGGACTCCCATGTAGAATATCAAAAAGAAAAAAAAATTTAATATACATAAAAATGTTCAACCTCTAAATGAAAAGAATTTCTAAATACTAAAGAAGAGAATGGCACTGAAACATGTATAATATCATATATGAAACGAATAGGCAGTCCAAGCTCGATGCATGATACTGGTTGCTTGGGGCTGGTGCACTGGGATGACCCAGAGGGATGGTACAGGAAGGGAGGAGGGAGGGGGGTTCAGGATGGGGAACACGTGTATACCCATGGCAGATTCATGTTGATGTATGGCAAAACCAATACAATATTGTAAAGTAATTAACCTCCAATTAAAATAAATGAATTTATATTAAAAAAAAAAAAGATTTGAACAAATGAAAGCCCATATCCTTTTTGGATAAAGAAAGGCTTACCATAATTTTAAAGTCAATTCTCACTAAATTGACCTATAAGTGAATTTAGGTTTAAAAACAGATAATCTGGCTCTATTCAGGAATATCTGTACAATAATAATCAGGAAAATTCTGAAAAAGAATAGTAATGAAGGAGGACAAAACCTGCCAGACAGTAAAACATAGTATAAACCACAAAAAATTAAAGCTGTAGTACTGGTTCACAAAGAGACGAAGAGTTCAGTAGAAGAGGACCCCAGAGTAGGCCCAAATACAGTTGGGAATTTTGTCCCTGATCCAGGTAGCTCTAAGTATCTGGTGATTATTCAATTATAACAACTTGGAAAAAATCAAGGTAAATTCTTACTCCTCCTTTCACCAAAATGAAAACTACCTGGATCAAAGAGTTAAATTAGAAAATGAACCAAAAATGCACTGAAATAAATATTTAAGACTTTAAAATTTGACTTCATAAAGTCAAAAGGCCAGACAGTGGAAAAGCATGTATAACGCAAAGGATGAAAGTTAGTTTTCTCAATGTACAAAGATCTACAAATCCATGAGAAAGAACCAAGCTAAATAGAAACAAAGTAACAAAGATATCCCCAAAAAACATTCTGGGTTTAAAACAGAACAAGAAGGACTGGAATCCACACTGTGCCCTGCCTCCCAGGAGATGCTTCTCTAATGAGGATGCCAGCTTTTCAGACAGGAGCAGGAGGCAAGGTGCCTGAGTTTTCATTTATGTTCATTTTGAAAATTTTACCATGTGCATTTAAGACAACTAACAGTTTTATAAAAAGTTACAATACAGAGAATCTAAGACAGACCACGTCTGAACTACAAGAGAAAAAAAGGCCTTCCTGACATGCAGGTCATCTCACTAGGAATGTAAAACCTCCTAGAGGGAATTCTTCTTTAAAATAAAGAGCTGTGTCTAAATTATTCTACACTCAGCCATATTTCATACAAGCAAAATTGAGGGTATAACCACTCTGCTAAAACAGCTTCTTGCTCCAATAAACCAAGTGAATACATCCTCACTTCACTTTCATTCCGAGCATGCCAGAGATGCTGCACGTGCTTTGTGATCAGAACAAAATACTGAATCGAACATTTTTGTTGTGCCTCAGTAAATAAATTTAAACCAGTTATCCATAATGGGCCTGTTAGGCATCAAGTTTTAACTTAAATTGCTTAGCTGGGCCTCAATTTCTTTATCCTTACAATGCAGGTAATAATAGTACTTACTATAGGGTTGCTATGAAGATTAAATAACACAATATATACAAAAACACTTCAAGAGGGCCTAACAACACACTCCTTAGAAGCAGGCAGGATCTAAATTTAAAAGAACATTCCTTTGGGCTGGAAAACTCCTGACACTCATGGTTATGTGTAAGAAGAGGTTCTCCTTTAAGCTGAGAGAGAAGTCACCACATGGCACTCCATCTGACGAAGCACTGGCACATCTGACACCCGTGAGCATGTAAGTGGAGTCTGGAGAGCTGCTCTTGCAGAGCCAGGGATGCTTCAGCTATAACAACCCTCCCAGTTCTCTAGTTTTCTCCAGCAGGGAGCCACTGGGGTGGCTGCTGGTTCACTGAGCAACCCCAGATCTACAGAGGAAGAGCGAAATCTGCATCCTGCTGCCAAAGCCACATGCATGCATTCTTTGGAAGCCACAGCAGCTCCTGAGCAGAGGCTCACAGCTCTTTTGGACTTCACCCAGGAGCAGATATATATACCTCACATGAATTCCTCAGTGTCTCATCCCCATGGTGTGATCTGTGGGCCTTTTCCTTCCTCCCCCTGGCCTGGCCAGAAGACCCATCCTCCACCCAGTGTGAAGAGCTTGAAGCTCTTGTGGTCCATTTGGACCAGAACAGGCTTCAGTGGGAAAGCTGAGTCCTTCCCAGGAAGGGAAGCCCAGGATCCTTTCCTTTCCCACAAAATGTTGGTGTTGGAGAGAATCTTCCTGGACAGGAAAGACAAAAGGTTGCATTAAGTCTGGGGGACTTTTAAATATCCAGTCAATGTTAATGGGAGTTGCTTTCAGCTGCCAAGAGAGATGAATCCTGGGAGAGTGGCCAGGAGGGCAGGTGAGGTGTTCTGTGGCTCTCCTTGCTTCCCATACTTTCAGTCCAGGACAGATCTCATCATCACTCCAGGCCTTGTGTAGAGACTACTTAAGTGTTACAATGACCACATTTTCTGAAACAAAAACCTGAGGGTATGAGTTTACTTATGAGATATTATGGGTGGTTAGAGTTCAATGTTATCAACCAGATCAAAGAAATTAGGACTATTTCCAAGGGCTTTCCTGGTGGTTCAGATGGTAAAGAATCTACCTGCAATGTGGGAGACATGGGTATGATCCCTAGGTTGGGAAGATCCCCTGGAGGAGGGCATGGCAACCCACTCCAGTATTCTTGCCTGGAGAATCCTCATGGACAGAGGAGCCTGGTGGGCTACAGTCCACGGGGTCACAAAGAGTTGGACACTACTGAGCGACTAAGCACCAAGGGGATATAAGGAGTCAGGGATGAAGTTTCTATTTTGAAGACAGGGTGAATGAAGATGCCATTAGCTTACTATTTCTTGATTCAATAATTCCATCAGACAGGCAAAACTTTTAAAGTTTGATATCATCACATGTTGGAAGGTGTAGAGGACCCTTACAATGTGGTGGTGGAAGGGGAATGTGGTACAATCATTTATAAGGATATTTGGTAGCATCAGCTAAAAAACAGACAGGTCCTCTGACCACAATGCATTGTATCTATTTTAGAAAAACACTTGTGCATGTCCATAGGGAGATACCAATTGTACAGCATTATCTTATGAAGAAAACTGAAAGCATTCTTAACTAGATAACATTAGCATGACAAAATATTATATAACTGTCAAATTTTAGGTAGATCTGTTCTTTGCTTTCACATGTAAAGCATTTCAAAGCATACTGCCGGGTGAATAAAGCAAGCTGCAGAACAGTATGAGACCAATTATGTAAAAGAGAGCAAATATTTAAGACGGCAAATTTTATGTTATTTGTAAAATAATAAATTAAAAAATGGGGGGGAAGGATAAAACATGTAAATGCAATAGAAAATGTCTGTCAGGATACCTGCCTAACTAAGATGGTGGCAGGGGCAGCGGGGTGGTGGGGAGCGGAGCATGTCTCTCTGATAAAATAATGGCCTGATTTTAAAAATATCAAATGTTTAAACTGGTGGTCTATAGAAACTCCGACTACACTTGATTTTTATTTTCTGTTTTATACTTTTTTTGTTTTTAAATTTTATACTTTTGTTTATCAAATTATCTGCCATTAACAATATGATATATATATGTGTGATATATATATATATATATATATATATATATATAAGTCATGTGTGACTTATATATATATATAAGTCACTCATATATATATATATATGAGTGACTTTGCTTTCACTTTTCACTTTCATGCACTGGAGAAGGAAATGGCAACCCACTCCAGTGTTCTTGCCTGGAGAATCCCAGGGACGGCGGGGCCTGGTGGCTGCCGTCTATGGGGTCACACAGAGTCGGACACGACTGAAGTGACTTAGCATAGCATAGCATATATATGTGTATATAGGTTAACTAGGTTAACAGTTAACTAGGTTTGCTATCCCTCTAGATGGGTATGGATAGATGGTTGTAAAGTTGCTCTGGGTAGGAGCCCCTTCAAGACAGGCTGCAGATGATGAAGGCCACAGAGTTTGGTCCCAGGAAAACACACACTTTGTACAATTTATTTATATAATAAAGAATACTAATTCTTTATTAGTATTTTATACAAATTCAAGTATATCCAAATACTTTACACAATTTCAAGGAATGCAGGACCTTGGAAGCCTACGCATAAGTTATGAACCCCAGGTTAAGAACCTTTGATTTGGACATTTAAAGCTGCAGAAATGGATGCAATCATGCAAAGAACATGCACTACACAGGAATTAACAGAGATAGACTGTAGAACCCCAAAAAACCCCAACGATGAAGGAGCAGGCAGAGTAAAGAAGAGATGCGGGCTGTAAGGAGTGGAGGCCTGCAGAAGAGTAGCCGGTAGCAGGCTGATGAGCTCCGTCTCTCCTGTCCCCTCTGCCACCTCCAAACTGCTGTCACATGGATTGCCCAAGAACTGTATGACAAACATCCTCCCATGAACAGTGGGCACTGGAGGAGGCTAGGTCCAGGAGCTGACTGTGGCTCAGACCATGAACTCCTTATTGCCAAATTCAGACTTAAATTGAAGAAAGCAGGGAAAATCACAAGACCATTCAGGTATGACCTAAATCAAATCCCTTATGATTATACAGTGGAAGTGAGAAATAGATTTAAGGGCCTAGATCCGATTGATAGAGTGCCTGATGAACTATGGAATAAGGTCCGTGACATTGTACAGGAGACAGGGATCAAGACCATTCCCATAGAAAAGAAATGCAAAAAAGTAAGATGGCTGTCTGGGGAGGCCTTACAAATGGCTGTGAAAAGAAGAGAAGTGAAAAGCAAAGGAGAAAAGGAAAGATATAAACATCTGAATGCAGAGTTCCAAAGAATAGCAAGAAGAGATAAGAAAGCCTTCTTCAGCAATCAATGCAAAGAAATAGAGGAAAACAACAGAATGGGAAAGACTAGGGATCTCTTCAAGAAAATCAGAGATACCAAAGGAACATTTCATGCAAAGATGAGCTCGATAAAGGACAGAAGTGGTATGGACCTAACAGAAGCAGAAGATATTAAGAAGAGGTGGCAGGAATACACAGAAGAACTGTACAAAAAAGATCTTCATGACCCAGATAATCACGATGGTGTGATCACTCACATAGAGCCAGACATCCTGGAATGTGAAGCCAAGTGGGCCTTAGAAAGCATCACTACGAACAAAGCTAGAGGAGGTGATGGAATTCCAGTTGAGCTATTCCAAATCCTGAAAGATGATGCTGTGAAAGTGCTGCACTCAATATGCCAGCAAATTTGGAAAACTCAGCAGTGGCCACAGGACTGGAAAAGGGCAGTTTTTATTCCAATCCCAAAGAAAGGCAATGCCAAAGAATGCTCAAACTACCGCACAATTGCACTCATCTCACACGCTAGTAAAGTAATGTTCAAAATTCTCCAAGCCAGGCTTCAGCAATATGTGAACCGTGAACTTCCTGATGTTCAAGCTGGTTTTAGAAAAGGCAGAGGAACCAGAGCTCAAATTGCCAATATCCGCTGGATCACGGAAAAAGCAAGAGAGTTCCAGAAAAACATCTATTTCTGCTTTATTGACTATGCCAAAGCCTTCGACTGCATGGATCACAATAAACTGTGGAAAATTATGAAAGAGATGGGAATACCAGACCACCTGATCGGCCTCTTGAGAAATTTGTATGCAGGTCAGGAAGCAACAGTTAGAACTGGACATGGAACAACAGACTTGTTCCAAATAGGAAAAGGAGTTCGTCAAGGCTGTATATTGTCACCCTGCTTATTTAACTTCTATGCAGACTACATCATGAGAAATGTTGGACTGGGAGAAACACAAGTTGGAATCAAAATTGCCGGGAGAAATATCAATAACCTCAGATATGCAGATGACACCACCCTTATGGCAGAAAGTGAAGAGGAACTCAAAAGCCTCTTGATGAAAGTGAAAGAGGAGAGTGAAAAAGTTGGCTTAAAGCTCAACGTTCAGAAAACGAAGATCATGGCATCCGGTCCCATCACTTCGTGGGAAATAGATGGGGAAACAGTGGAAACAGTGTCAGACTTTATTTTTTTGGGCTCCAAAATCACTACAGATGGTGACTGCAGCCATGAAATTAAAAGACACTTACTCCTTGGAAGGAAAGTTATGACCAACCTAGACAGCATATTCAAAAGCAGAGATATTATTTTGCCAACAAAGGTCCATCTAGTCAAGGCTATGGTTTTTCCTGTGGTCATGTATGGATGTGAGAGTTGGACTGTGAAGAAGGCTGAGTGCCAAAGAATTGATTATTTTGAACTATGGTGTTGAAGAAGACTCTTGAGAGTCCCTTGGACTGCAAGGAGAACCAAACAGTCCATTCTAAAGGAGATCAGTCCTGGGATTTCTTTGGAAGGAATGATGCTAAAGCTGAAACTCCAGTACTTTGGCCACCTCATGTGAAGAGTTGACTCATTGGAAAAGACTCTGATGCTGGGAGGGATTGGGGGCAGGAGGAGAAGGGGACGACAGAGGATGAGGTGGCTGGATGGCATCACTGACTCGATGGACGTGAGTCTCAGTGAACTCCGGGAGTTGGCGATGGACAGGGAGGCCTGGCGTGCTGGGATTCATGGGGTTGCAAAGAGTCGGACACGACTGAGCGACTGATCTGATCTGATCCTGCAGTTTGACCCTGCTTCCATCTCTGGCCTTATCTCTACGTAGCTCCAAACACACTGAGCTGTGAGTCATCTCAAATATATCTTTTCCCTTTCATGACTTCATTTTGCCATTTTCTTTTGTATAATGCCTAGCACATTGGTAAGGTCCTCAAAACTTGTCAGAAGTTCTTCTTTCCTTACCAACCCTCTTATGGAAATTGTCACTTAGAAAAGAACACTAGGTTTGGAGGCTCATCCATAAACAGCCCAGCAGAAATCATGGCTCCCCTCCCATCCCTGCCCTGAATCTCTGGACTTATTTCTGCAGCACCTAATCTAGTAGACTGACTTGGAAAGGCCAAAGGATCTTAGAAAACCAGGTCTGCCTGGCTAAACACTGGTCTATCAGCAAAACCTGCAGACATCTGGAGATGTGGACTATTCCCAAATTTGTACATACCATAGTAAGTACATAGTTCTTTCCATGAAATGAAAATAAAGTATACTAAAAATGTGACCTCAGTTTTCAAATGGGTACCTCTAGGAAATAAGTAACAACTGCAGACTTATGAGATCACTCAAAAATACTTCAAACTGCAAATATCAAATCTGCACTTATATGATCTACCACAGGGACACAGTTTAGGGACTATTGGCTCATAGAAGGGCATACCAGCCCAGCATTAAGTCCACCTCTGACCCATGACTACAAAGTAGTGGACACCAAATGCACCTTGTTAAAAGGCCTCATGGAAGCCCCACACAGGCTCAGCCAGCCCTTGCTGCTTCCAGTCTGCCCTGCCTCACCCTTTCCTGACAAGAGGGCCAGCAACACAGTGGGACCTTGAACCTCTGGGTGAATCAACCTGGCCTTCTGAGGAATGACTGTTTATTACATTTACAACCTCAAAGTACTGGGTACTTCTGACTGCTGCTCCCCAAACCTAGAAAGGCAGCAGGTAGATGGAAAATGCCCATGACTTGGCTGGAGTCAAATCCAGCTTGCTCCATTAAGACCCACTCCACTGAGTCAGTTCATTAAGGCATGGCATGAGTGAACTTCCATCCCCTGTAAGGGTCGTAATATCCATCATTTCTACCTCGCAGCAACCCCACCCCCACACCACGAACAGGTAAAAGCCCTTTGAGATGTTAAAGGATCTACAACTTGAATTGCTATCGCAGCCACTAGGTCTATGTCACTCTCAACAGTGGACAATAGTCAAATGAATACTAGTAACAACTAAAGCAATGACCTTGAGACTAATTTTCCTCCTCTGTTAAGCATAGCTGTTTGATTAATTCTGTCAATCCTAGCTTTCATGATCATAATGAACTGCTGAGGTTTTACTTTGCAATAAAAAAATTTTTTTAATTACAAACTCCGTGTGTCACCATCACTTCCTAAAAGAACATTTTAATACCAAGACGGTAGAATGGAGGTGATGTCGGAATCGCGGTAGCCACTGTAACCAGGCCCACGGCCCAGACCAAGAAGGAGGCCCCGACCTGGCCAAGTCGAGGGCTGACCCTGCCCTTACCCCCCGACGTTCGGGTACATTCAGGCTGCGTCCTGACTGCGATGAGAGCCCAGCATCAACTCTAACGAGAACAAGAGGAGAAAACAGATGCGGAAGGCAGGGTGGCAAACCCCAGCCGAGCTCCGGGCGCTGCGGCTCCAGGCCCCGGGCGCCAGTGGGGGTGGGGAATTGCCGCGCCCGCGCTCCAAGCCCTCGTCCCCCCGCGCTGCCCGCCTCCGCGGCCCGGGACCCCGATCCCGCCCCCCACGCTCAGAGCCTCAGCCCGCGCCCCCAGCCCGCCCCTGCCCCCGCCTCGGCCGCCCGCGACCAAGGTCGGCAGCAGAGGGCCGCAGGGCCGGGTGGGTGGGGGTCCGGAGCCGCGAGCCGGGGAAGGCCGCCGGCGGTGGGCCGGAGCACCCACCGCGCAGCCCGCACCGGCGCGGCCGCGAGCGCCGTACTCACCCGGACGACGCCATGAGCGCGACGAGGCCGCGGTACTCTCGCAGCCTGTGCTTCCTCCGCGCTGAGCCGCTCCGCCGGGGAGGGGCCTCTCGCCGGCCCGACTCCACCAGCAGGCGGCGGGGACGGCGGGGAGGGCCCGGGGTCAGCCGGAGAAGGGTGTGAGCGCGCCGGCGGCCAGATGAGGCTGAAGCCAGGCATCGGTTCTGAGCGTCTAGGGCGGTGGGGCCTCGGGAGGGGGTCCAGGGCCCGCTCCGAGCGGCCCAGAGTTGGGGGCGGGGGGCAGTTGGCGCGCTGACGGCGCTGGGTGGCACCGAGAACGAGGGCGGTGCGCGACCCGCAGGCCTGATCCTCCCACCTGCTCAGGTGCACCGCTGCCTAGAGGCCAGCAGTCGCTGGAAGACGCCTTCGGTGCCAAACCAGCGGGAGAACCTGCCCTGGGGCCACTAAACAGCTGCAGGACCCTGGTGAAGTCAGAACCTCCCAGATTTGAGTTTGATTTCCTTAAGAAAATCCTTTAGCGCTGGTGTGTGAAGATGTGTTGTTATTAAGCAAAACAGTAACTTCACTATTTCTTACTTGGTGTACTGTGTTGCATGAATGTTGGCTTCGGAGTCAGTTATCCATTATAAAAGATGTGTAAAATCACATTGTGAAGGCTTGAGGACTGTGGGGGCACATTTTTATTATTCTTTACATTATACTATTTATCCATAGTAATGGCTCTGGAATTCTTGCAGTGGGTTTCACAGCATCAATGATGGGTACTTGAACCTCAGTTCTTGTCTCAACAAAATGAGTTTTCAGAGGTAAATGAGCTCTTGTAAGTAAGAACACTTAGTAAAAAGCTCTGGACAATGAAAATCATCATTGATTACACTTCAGTGTTATATTAAATAGTATTAATCATTATTTCATTATTTTTACTAATAATAAGAGTTAAGAGACAATAAAGTTGTGACTGAAAGCCTTGGCTCTGGAGCCAAAACACCTGGATTGAAATCTCACCTCTACTAATTATCATCTGTGGAACCTTAGGAAGATAGAACCTTCCCAGTTGAAAAACGAGGATAATGATAGGGCCCTTCATCTCTATAAGGATTGAATGAGTTAATATTTGTAAAGTGATTAATACATTGCCTGGTAGATGGCCTTGTTGACTTAAAGATTAACAACATAAAAGCTGAGAGTTATGTTTTATACAGTGGGAATTTTTAGGAATTTAAGCCTGGAGAACTGCTTGGAGAAGGTGAGGGGAGGAGCCAAGTTATATAGAAGTTTTGTAACAAAGGATAGGTAGTCTGAATATCAAAAGGTTATCATTAAAGAAAACTAGATAACCCAAGTTAAGGAATTTAGCACTTTTCTATGTATGGAGAGATATAAGAGTCTGGGCTTCCTGAAACCATTCCTTTGATATGTACTCTAGCTTTCTGGGGCCAGTATCCTATTTTTACATCCTGAGCTTCCTGGAGGTTCACTGTAGGTAGTGACTGCAGTCTGACAGCTGCTAGATGGCATATATTCTGTTGTTTGTTTGTTTTTTTTTTAATTGAGGGATAATTGCTTTATGATATTGTGTTGGTTTCTGCCACACATCATCGTGAATCAGCCATAGGTATACCTACATCCTCTCCCTCATGAACCTCCCTCCCACCTCCCGCCTCCCACCCCATCCCACCCCTCTAGGTTGTTACAGAGTCCCCATTTGAGTTCCCTGAGTCATACAGCAAATTCCCATTGGCTGTCTATTTTACGTAGAGTAGCGTACAGAGGATGAGATGGTTGGATGTCATCGCCAATTCAATGGACATGAACTTGGGCAAACTCTGGGAGATGATGAGGGACAGCAAAGCCTGGCGTGCTGCAGCCCATAGGATCACAAAGAGTTGGATACAACTTGGTGACTGAATAACAAGCGTATATGTTTCCATGTTACTCTCTCCATTTGTCCCATTCTCTCCCTCCTCCCACCCCCCGCACCATGTCCATTAGTTTGTTCTCTATGTCCGTGTCTCCATTGCTGCCCTGCGAGTAGGTTCATCAGTACCATCTTTCTAGATTCCATATATATGCATTAATATACAACATTTGTTTTTCTCTTTCTGACTCACTTCACTCTATATAATAGGCTCTAAGTTCATCCACCTCATTAGAACAGACTCAAATGCATTCCTTACTATGGCTGTGTAATATTCCATTATATATATGTACCACAGCTTCTTTAGCTATTCTTCTGTTGATGGACATATAGGCTGCTTCCATGTCCTAATTATTATAAATAGTACTGCAGTGAACATTGGGATGGCAGGTATTCTTTCCTTCCTGAGTCCCCTCGTGGCTCACCAGCTCACCATATATGGTAGCTGTAATCACTGGTGACTGTGACATTCTTGTTTAATGTATGGGAGGAAACACTCCATTTCTCAGCCTCTTAACCTCCAGAGAACCCATCCAATGTTTTGAGAATCCTCTTTCCTTCAGTAAAATGGAATGTCACAATTGATGCCTTGAGTTCAGAAGATAACGCTCTGTAAGTGTGAGCTGAAAAGTAAAGCTACAGGGGTTTGTAAGACCCAAAGTAGGTGTAAATCTTAGAGGGTTAAAGAAGAGTTTGGGGAATGGGCAACTGATAAAGTGGCCTGATTCCAGGCAGCAGTGGTTGCCATTGGAGCAGAGGAGGTCCAGTGTTTTTTAAAATAAGCTGTTGGTTTTAAAATATGTTTTGAAATAATGACTAGTATTAGTTCAATGAAAGTAAATATTCTTCCTCAATATGAGTTATACTAGGTATGTAGCATTTCACTGCATGGTGGACCATCATATGTTTTAACAAATCCCTATTGTTGTGGTCCATGTGTGGAATGGAAAATAATTTTCATATGTGAGGCAGAATGAGAGGAGAATAAAGTTTATTAGAGTGGGAGGCACTGTTAGAACAGAAGGCCGGCCCGAGAAAGACCAGAACCCTTTCGCAGGCTTATAGCCAATTTTTATAGCCTCAAGACACAGAAAATTCCTACTGGAATGGTGGCATTAGGTGATTGGTTAGGGTTCTATAGGGTGGGTAATGAAAAGTGAAAGTGAAAGCCACTCAGTTGTGGCCAACTCTGCAACCTGTGGACTATACAGTCCATAGAATTCTCCAGGCCAGAAGTGGAGTGGGTAGCCATTCCCTTCTCCAGGAGATCTTCCCAACCCAGGGATCGAACCCAGATCTCCCTCATTGCAGGCAGATTCTTTACCAGCTGAGCTACCAAGGAAGCTCAAGACTACTGGCGTGGGTAGCCTATTCCTTCTCCAGGGCATCTTCCTGATCTAGGAATTGAAGCTCAGGGTGGGTAATAGGGTGGACATTTTACCTAATATGGGGTCAAGGAACTGGTCTGTTTAGATCCAGAGGCTCAAGGCAACAGTTGCTATGAGGCTTGGTCAGGTCTAGAGGTTTTTGTCCTGTGACCTTCGTACAGGGCTCCACACCTATGACTTTGGGCTTCCCTGGTAGCCCCAATGGTAAAGAATCCACCTACAGTGCAGGAGACACAGGTTTGATTCCCAGGTCGGGAAAATCCCCTGGAGGAAGAAATGGCAACCCACTCCAGTATTCTTGCCTGGTGGGCAGGCTTGTGGGCTGCAGTCCTACAGTCTTGGGGTCACAGAGTTGGACATGACTGAGCGACTAACACTTTCACTTTTTCCATACATATTATTAGACAAAATTTTGCTTCCAGTATTTCATTATTACAGAGAATGTGGACTATAAATATAGCAAAAACTCTGTATATATACCCATGAGTATTTCCTTAAGCTAAGTTCCCAGGAGTCAGATGATTACTAGTATTTTAGGTCTCTTCAGATACATATATAATCTCTGTTTGTATTTGTGTACTTAATTACACAAACACACACACACATATATACTTATGCATGCACACAGACACACCCACACACACACATATACTTACTAACACACACACATAGACATTGCTGTCCCAGCAGTCACCAACACCAATGATGGTGCCAGTTTGCCAAAACTCTCAATAAATTTTATTATTTCTTTATCATTGCAAATTTAATAGATTAAAAAACAGTATTTTGACAAAATGGCAGACTAGGAAGTTCCAAGCTCTCCTTTTCCCATAGAAAGAAACATGAAGAAAGCAAACAAGTTGTCTGAACTAATTTTGTAGATACTCTGAAAAAAATCAAAGATTCATAGGAACCAAGCAAACATTCAAGCAAGAAAAAGCCATCTTTAAAATGACACAAAAGTTTTGTGGCATTTTCAGATTCCATTGCCCTACTCATTCTCTAGTGTGGCAGTGGTCTTGGTCTTGAGATGGTAGCATCCTATTTTCCATTCCCTACATTCCTATCACCTTGAACTGGAAGGAGCAGAGCAGACTTTATTTGTATACTACCTGACCTGTAAGAAATGGTAAAAATCAGTCCTTCAGTTTGAAATGAAAAGATGCTAGACGGTAACTCACAGCAGTATGAAGATGTAATAATCCAAAAAAGAAATCCATGGGCAATATAAAAGTAATGCATGGGCAATATTATTTTAATTTTGATAGCAATTCCATTTTTTATTTCCAACAAGACTTTAAAAATACATATTATAAATATATTATTGGGCATACAACATATAAAGATGTAATTTGTGATATTAACATAAAGGGGAAACAGAACTTTTAGGGAGTAGAGTTTTTGTATGCAACTGAAGCTAAGTTGGTATCATCCAAATTAGATTGTTAATAACATTAGAATGTTATATGTATTCCTCATGGTCACCACAGAGATAATATCTATAGAATATACAGAAAAGTATATGTGAGAAGGGAACTAAAAACATGTCATTACAAAAAACAAAAAGCTGAATAGAAAAGATGGCAGTAATAGAGACCAAAAAAAAAAAAAAACCTATAAGACTTTTTCAAAAGTAGCAAAGTGACAGTAAGAAGTTCCTCCTCACAAGTAGTTATTTTATATGTAAATGGATCAAACTGATCAAAAGGCAGAGATAGCTGAATGGATTAGAAAAATGATCCAAATATATAGTCTTCAAGAGACTCACTTTAGATGTAAAGATAGAAGACTGAAAATGAAAGGATGGAAACAGATATTCCATGTAAATATTAACCAAACGAAAGCTGGGTAGGCTATACTAATGCAGACAAAATAGACTTCAGTTTTAAAACTTACAAAGGATAAAGACATTATGTAGTAAACAAAAGTTAATTCAACAAGACCTAATTATAAACATATATGTACAAAAATGAGCCTCAAAATATAATGAAGCAAACATTCACAGAATTGAAGGGAAAATAGTTCCACAGTCATAGCTGAATACTTCAGTAATCATTTTCAATAGTAGATAGAACCAGGCAAAAGAAAATAGATAACTTAAACAGTACTACAAGTCAGTTTTACTTAACAGGTGTCAACTGAAAAAAGTGCACAATCTAAGAGCTGGCAATGATGTTTTAAGGCTTTCTGAGGACTTAATTCCAGAAGACAGCCTTTCATATAGCTGTGAGGGACTGCTCTGAAGAGGTAAGGGAGGAGACAGGACATATAGAAGTTTTGCAACAAAAACCAGGTAGTCAGAACTTCAAAAGACGATTAATTCAAGAAAACCCAGACATCTCAAGTTAATGAATTTAGCACTTTTCTATGTATGGCAAGGTTCAAGAGTATAGGCTCATTAAAAATATTCCTTTGCTGAGCACCTTAACTGTCTAAGACCAGTATCCTGTTCTTAACCATCCTGAATTTCCTTGGGATATAAAGTCTGGGGTGGCTATAGACACTGATGGCAGCAACATAATTTGTTTACTGATATGGGAGTCCACACAGACATATACAGTACACTCCACTCAATAACAGCAGAGTACACATTCTTCTCAAGTGTACATGGTACATTGTTTGGAATAGACCCTATGTTAGGCCAAATTTGTAGAAGACAAATCATCCTTAAAGATCTTTAAAGATACTGCAAAGTTACTTTTCTGATCACAGTGGAATGAGACTAGAAAAAAGAAGGAAAACTAGAAAATTCACAAATATGTGGAAATTAAAAAACTGACTCTAAAAACCAGTGGATTAAATAATAAATCATAAGGAACATTAGGAAATACCATGATAAAAATAAGACACACAGTATGTTAAAGCTTATGTGACACAGCAAAATCAAGGCTAAGAAGGAATTTTATACTTGTGAATATCTGTGTTAAAGAAGAAAGATCTCCAATTAATAACCTAACTCTGTATCTTAAGGAAAAACAAAACAAACAAACAAAAAAATGAAGAGCACTCAAAGCTAGCAAAATGAAAAAAAAAAAAATTAAAGATTAGGGCAGAGAAAATAAAGAGTAGAGGATAAACTAGAGAGAAAAATCCATGAAGTAAAAAGTTGATTCTGGGACTTCCCTGATGATCTACTGGCTAAAATCCTGTGCTCTCAGTGCTTGGGTCCTGGGTTTGACCCGTGGTCATGAAACTAGATCCTGCATGCCAAATAAGAGTTCATATGCCACAACTAAAGATCCCTTATGCATAAACTAAAATGATTCCACATGTTGCAATGAAGATAGAAGATCCCACATGCCACAACTAAGACCCAGCATAGCCAAATATTTTTTAAGAAGTTGACTTTTTGAAAAGATCAACAAAATTAACAAATCTTTGCTCAACTCACTAAGAAAAAACAAAGGAAGACTCAAATTACTAAAATCAGAAGTAAATGTGAGGGCATTACTATAGATTTTACAGAAACAAAAATAATTTTAGAGAACATTATAACAGATGTATACCAATGAATTGGATAACCTAAAAAATTTTCCTAGAAACACACTGTCAACCATAACTCAATAAGGAATAAGTTGAACCACACTTTTGACTAGGAATGAATCCAGTTTGATCCTTTTTTATGTATAGTTGGATTTAGATTGCTGACATTTTGTGAGGATTTCTATATCTATAATCATCAAAGATATTCACTTGTAATTTTCTTTTTTCTTTCTATCTTTCTTTTTTTGTGTGGTGCCTTTGAGTTTGGTATCAAGGTGCTGGTGACTTTATAGAATGAATTTGGAAGTGTTCCTTTCTCTTCAATTTTTTGGAATATTTTGAGGAGGATAGGTGTAAATTCTTTGTATGTTTGGTAGAATTCCCTGGAGAAGTTGTCCAATCCTGGAATTTTGTTCACATGGAGTTTTTATTATTATTATTGCAAATTCTATTTCACTTCTAGTGATTGGCCTGTTCAAATTACCTAATTTTTCTTTACTCAGTTTTGGCAGGCTCTATATTTCTAGAACCTTGTCTGTTTCTTCTAGGTGGACCAATTTGTTGGCATATAACTGTTAATAGCTTTCTTTTATGATTTTTTTTTTCCTGAGGTTGTTACTTCTCCTCTTTCATTTCTTATTTTGTTTATTTGGGTCCTCTCTCTCTCTCTCTCTTCTTGATGAATCTGGCTAAAGGTTTGTTGGCTTTACCTTTTTAAAAATCAGCTCTTAGTTTCATTGATCATTTTTATTGTTTTTAATATTAATATATATTTATCTCCTCACTGATTGTTATTATTTCCTTCCTTCTGCTGACTTTAGGTTCTGTTAGTTCTTCTTTTCCCAATTCTTTTAGGTGGTAGGTTAGATTTTTCTATTTGAGTTTTTGTTTGTTTCTGGAGGAAGGCCTATATTGCTATGAACTTCCCTCTTAAAACTGCTTTTCTGCACTCCATACATTTTATAAGACTATGTTTTCATTGTCATTTGTCTTGAGGTATTTTCTGATTTCCTCTTTGAGTTCATAATTGACTGATTGGATTTTTTGGGTAGTATTTTGTTTAGGTTCCACATGTTCTTTTCCCATTTTTCTTTTTGCAAATTGATTTCTAATTTCATATGACTGTGGTTGGAAAAGATGCTTGCTTTAATTTCTATCCAACTGAATTTGTTGAGACTTGTTTTGTGACATCAGATGTGGTCCACCCTAGAGAACTTTTCCTGTGTGCTTGAAAATAATATGTATTTGGATGTAGTGTCCTGTAGATATCAATTAAGTCCAAATGGCCTATTGTGTCATTTTGGTCCTCTATTGCATTATTGATTTTATTTCTGAAATATCTGTCCATTGGTGTCAGTAGATTGTTAAAGTCTCCTACTATTATTGTATTATTGTCCATTTCTCTCTTTATTTCTATTATTATTTGTTTATATATTTGGGGACTCCTCTATTGGGTGCATATGTTAAAGAGTTTAATATATCCATCTTCTTCCCTTTATCATTATGTAATGTCCATTGTTTTCTTCATGGGCTTTGTTCTAAAGTCTATTTGGGAGACCCACACAAGGTGGCAGAAGAGTCAAATTGGCATATCACCTTCCTGCCCACAAATACATCAAAAATACATCTGCATATGACCAACCCCTATAGAACACCTGAACACTGGCAGAAGACCCTAGACTTCCAAAAAGCAAGGTAATCTCCACAGAATGATGTAGGGCAAAAGATATAAAAAAGTAAATAGACAAAGGATTTGGGACAGGGACCTGTGTCTTGAGAAGGGAGCTATGAAGGAGAAACACTTTCTGCACACTTGGAAACTCCCTTAAAGGTAGGGACAGGTGGAGATTTGGAATCTCAGAGGGGAACCAGCAACAGGTGCTTGGAAAACAAAGTGGAAAGTTCACCATAGAAATCATTGCCAACCAACACTTCCTAGCCAAAACACTGTTTGCACACCTGCCACGGTGAGTAGGGGTTGGATGCTGAGGCTCAGGCTTTGGGGGCTGGACCCCAGAGAGAGGACTCTGGTTACTTGCCATGAATATACTCTGAGGAGGCCAGTATGACACAGCTGAGGGAGTCCAGGGGAAAGCCTGGGCCTGCCAGAGAGACAAGAAATCATTGCTGCAGTAACTTTGCACACTTGCAAACTTCAGGACCCCATCTTCAAGAGCGGCATAGGGAAAATACCCTGATGTTGGGAAAGAGTGAAGGCTGAAGAAGGGGGTGACAGAGCTTGAGATGGTTGAATGGCATCACTGTTTCACTGGACATGAATTTGGGAAAACTCTGGGAGATGGTGAGGGATAGAGAAGCCTGGCGAGCTGCATGCAGTCCATGGGGCTGCAAAGAGTCAGACAGGACTTGGCAACTAAAGAACAACGACAAATCATGATAAAAACTCTCTAGAAAGTAGGCATAGAAGGAACCTATGTCAACTTAATAAAGGCCATATATGACAAATCCACAGCAAACATTATTCTCAATGGTGAAAAACTGAAAGCATTTTCTCTAAGATCAGGAACAAGACTAGGGTGCGCACTCTTGCCACTATAATTCAACATTGTTTTGGAAGTCCTAGCCATGGCAATCAGAGAAGGAAAGAGATAAAAGGAAACCAGATTGGAAAAGAAGAAGTAAACTCTTACTGTATGCAGATGACATGACACTATACATGGAAAACCCTAAAGATAACACTAGAAAATTACTAGAGCTCATCAAAGAATATCATAAAGTCACAGGATATAAAATTAATGACCCGAATTCCCATGTATCCCTATACAGTAACAATGAAAAACAAGAGAAGGAAACAATCCCTTTCAACACTGCAACAAAAAGTATAAAATACCTAGGAATAAATGTACCGAAGGAGGCAAAAGTCTTCCCAGGTGGCACTGGTTGTAAAGAGCCTGCCTGCCAATGCAGGAGACTTAAGAGACGTAAGCTCGATCCCTGGGTCAGGAAGATCTCCTGGAGGAGGGCATGGCAACCCACTCCAGTAGTCTTGCCTGGAAAATCCGAGAACCCCATGGACAGTGAAGCCTGGTGGGCTATTGTCCATGAGGTTGCAGAGTCAGACACAACTGAAGTGACTTAGCACATTGAAGTTAAAGGGCTGAAAGAGTGGATTTTGATTATCAAAAAATCCAGACTATCTTATTCAGTTTGACCCTAATGCTATAAAGAATTTTAAAACTCTGGGAAATTTTAAAAATATTAAATCTCTCCAATGAGTTCATAAGAAGTTAAGAATTCTTTGGTTAGAAACAAAGTGAACCTACAGAGTATCTTCAACCTCTTTCTTCTTGGAGATCTTTGCCTTACCAAGTGAAAGTTTGAGAGTCTGAGAAACAGAAAACAAATCTCAGGATCCACCCAAGGCAATAACTGTAAAAGAACAGCCTCCATGTCTAAAGCTGGTACCACAAAGGGCCGTATACACAGGACTGAGAGTGAAATAGCAGCAAACTGGCATCCATTTCAGAGGAGAGTTGATTGTCTCCAGTTTGGCTTAGGAGGATAACCTCTGAGAATATCAAAGTGAGAGGTGGCCCTCACATGAGTTTACAGCCTGAATTAATATTACCTGGGAAATCTGAAAATTGAGAAGTAAATTTAGAGTAAATTCTGGATTGGGAGTCCTTCCAGGAGCCTGGAAGACACAAGCACAAATCCCCTCTGGAAAAATACACATTTTATTCCAGGCCTCAAAGAATTTCTGAAATAAAATTCCAAGAAAAATGAGCATCTGATAGTCAAAAATAACACAAACAGAAACAAGGCACCATGAGTGAGAAAAAACTCAAACCTTCAAGAATTTTAACTAAATGGAATTATTATCCATAGATTTTATAGTAACTATGTTTAATACTTTGAAAGAAATAAAAGATAATCTTAAATATATTTACCAAAACATGTGAATGAGATTTGAAAAATAATCAAAACATAAATTATAATTAAAATCACAAGTGTAATGGGTGGGTTTAACTGCAAATTAGACATACTGAAAAGAAATTGGTGAATTGAAATATAGAAGTTAAAAAATTATCTAGAAAGGAAAAAAAGTCAAAGATAAAATATGAATAAGGGTTAAGAAACACAGAAGATGAAGAAAGTTTAATGTATATGTAATTATTGATCCAGCTAAAAAGGAAGGGAATGTGGAGAAGAAGCAATATCTGAAATACCTGCAGCAATATCTGAAAACATAATGACTAAGAAGTGATGAAAGGGAACAACTCACAGATCCAACAAGCTAAACAAATCTCAAGCAGAAGAAACAAAAAGAAATCCATACCTGGTTATATAAGAATGAAATGCATAACACGAAGAATATACTCTAGGGAAAAGGAAAATTAGCAGGTAGAAGATCTGGGCAGCAAGAGGTAATAAAGAGCACAAGAAGCAGTAACTTCGAGGTTAAATTTAAACTAACGTTGGCCTTAAAAACAATAAGGATGTATTTGGGGTGGCTGCAACCGGCGCACTAAGCGGGGCCGTGAGGAGCTACCCCACATCCGAGGTCAGGGGCAGAAGCCGGGAGGACCCCATGCCTGAAGGGGGGGCGGCCAAGAGGAGTTACCCCACATCCAAGGTCAGGGGCAGCGGCCGAGAGTGCCAGGCTGTGAGGGCGCAGGAACAGCCGAGAGGAACTACCCCACGTCTGAGGTCAGGGGCAGCGAGGAGAGGAGTTATCCCATGTCGGACGTCAGAAGCGGCAGCTGGGAGGAGCTACCCAACACCTGAGGCCAGGGTCGTCAGCTAGGAGGACCAACCCCACGCCAGAGGCCGGGGGCGGCAGCTGGGAGGACCAACCCCACGTCCAAGGAGCAGTGGCTGCGCGGGCACAGGAGGGCCTAGAGGAGCTATCCCACGTTGAAGGTTAGGAAGGGCAGCGGTGAAGAGATACCCCTCGTCCAAGGTAAGGAGCAGCGGCTGCGCTTTGCTGGAGCAGCCGTGAAGAGATACCCCACACCCAAGGTAAGAGAAACCCAAGTAAGACGGTAGGTGTTGCAAGAGGGCATCAGAGGGCAGACACATTGAAACCATACTCACAGGAAACTAGTCGATCTAATCACACTAGGACCACAGCCTTGTCTAACTCAATGAAAGTAAGCCATGCCCGTGGGGCAACCCAAGATGGGCAGGTCATGGTGGAGAGATCTGACAGAAGGTGGTCCACTGGAGAAGGGAATGGCAAACCACTTCGGTATGCTTGCCTTAAGAACCCCATGAACAGTATGAAAAGGCAAAATGATAGAATACTGAAAGAGAAACTCCCCAGGTCGGTAGGGGCCCAATATGCTCCTGGAGATCAGTGGAGAAATAACTCCAGAAAGAATGAAGGGATGGAGCCAAAGCAAAAAGAATACCCAGCTGTGGATGTGACTGGTGATAGAAGCAAGGTCCGATGCTGTAAAGAGCAATATTGCATAGGAACCTGGAATGTCAGGTCCATGAATCAAGGCAAATTGGAAGTGGTCAAACAAGAGATGGCAAGACTGAATGCTGACATTCTAGGAATCAGAAAACTAAAATGGACTGGAATGAGTGAATTTAACTCAGATGACCATTATATCTACTGCTGTGGGCAGGAATCCCTCAGAAGAAATGGAGTAGCCATCATGGTCAACGAAAGAGTCTGAAGTGCAGTACTTAGATGCAATCTCAAAAATGACAGAATGATCTCTGTTCGTTTCCAAGGCCAACCATTCAATATCACAGTAATCCAAGCCTATGCCCCAACCAGTAACACTGAAGAAGCTGAAGTTGAACTGTTCTATGAAGACATATAAGACCTTTTAGAACTAACACCCAAAAAAGATGTCCTTTTCATTATAGGGGACTGGAATGCAAAAGTAGGAAGTCAAGAAACTCCTGGAGTAACAGGCAAATTTGGCCTTGGAATACGGAATGAAGCAGGGCAAAGACTAATAGAGTTTTGCCAAGAAAATGCACTGGTCATAACGAACATCCTCTTCCAACAATACAAGAGAAGACTCTACACATGGACATCACCAGATGGTCAACACCAAAATCAGATTGATTATATTCTTTGCAGCCAAAGATGGAGAAGCTCTATACAGTCAGCAAAAACAAGACCAGGAGCTGACTGTGGCTCAGACCATGAACTCCTTATTGCCAAATTCAGACTTAGAAAGTAGGGAAAACCACTAGACCATTCAGGTCTTACCTAAATCAAATCCTTTATGATTATACAGTGGAAGTGAGAAATAGATTTAAGGGCCTAGATCTGATAGATAGAGTGCCTGATGAACTATGGAATGAGGTTCGTGACATTGTACTGGAGACAGGGATCAAGAAGATCCCCATGGAAAAGAAATGCAAACAAACAAAATGGCTGTCTGAGGAGGCCTTACAAATAGCTGTAAAAAGAAGAGAAGTGAAAAGCAAAGGAGAAAAGGAAAGATATAAGCATTTGAATGCAGAGTTCCAAAGAATAGCAAGAAGAGATAAGAAAGCCTTCCTCAGTGATCAATGCAAAGAAATAGAGGAAAACAACAGAATGGGAAAGACTAGAGATCTCTTCAAGAAAATTAGAGATACCAAGGGAACATTTCATGCAAAGATGGGCTCAATAAAGGACAGAAATGGTAGGGACCTAACAGAAGCAGAAGATATTAAGAAGAGGTGGCAGGAATACACAGAAGAACTGTACAAAAAAGATCTTCACGACCCAGATAATCACGATGGTGTGATCATTCACATAGAGCCAGACATCCTGGAATGTGAAGTCAAGTGGGCCTTAGAAAGCATCACTACGAACAAAGCTAGTGGAGGTGATGGAATTCCAGTTGAGCTATTTCAAATTCTGAAAGATGATGCTGTGAAAGTGCTGCACTAAATATGCCAGCAAATTTGGAAAACTCAGCAGTGGCCACAGGACTGGAAAAGGGCAGTTTTCATTCCAATCCCAAAGAAAGGCAATGCCAAAGAATGCTCAAACTACCGCACAATTGCACTCATCTCACACGCTAGTAAAGTAATGCTCAAAATTCTCCAAGCCAGGCTTCAGCAATATGTGAACCGTGAACTTCCTGATGTTCAAGCTGGTTTTAGAAAACGCAGAGGAACCAGAGATCAGATTGCCAACATCTGCTGGATCATGGAAAAAGCAAGAGAGTTGCAGAAAAACATCTCTTTCTGCTTTATTGACTATGCTAAAGCCTTTGACTCTGTGGATCACAGTAAACTGTGGAAAATTCTGAAAGAGAGGAGAATACCAGACCACCTGACCTGCCTCTTGAGAAATCTGTATGCAGGTCAGGAAGCAACAGTTAGAACTGGACATGGAACAACAGACTGGTTCCAAATAGGAAAAGGAGTATGTCAGGGCTGTATATTGTCACCCTGCTTATTTAACTTCTATGCAGAGTACATCATAAGAAACGCTCAGCTGGAAGAAGCACAAGCTGGAATCAAGATTGCCGGCAGAAATATCAGTAACCTCAGATATGCAGATGACACCACCCTTATGGCAGAAAGTGAAGAGGAACTCAAAAGCCTCTTGATGAAAATGAAAGTGGAGAGTGAAAAAGTTGGCTTAAAGCTCAATATTCAGAAAACAAGGATCATGGCATCTGGTCCCATCACTTCATGGGAAATAGATGGGGAAACAGTGTCAGACTTTATTTTTCTGGACTCCAAAATCACTGTAGATGGTGACTGCAGCTATAAAATTAAAAGACGCTTACTCCTTGGAAGGAAACTTATGACCAACCTAGATAGCATATTCAAAAGCAGAGACATTACTTTGCCAACAAAGGTTCATCTAGTCAAGGCTATGGTTTTTCCTGTGGTCATGTATGGATGTGAGAGTTGGACTGTGAAGAAGGCTGAGCGCCGAAGAATTGATGCTTTTGAACTGTGGTGTTGGAGAAGACTCTCGAGAGTCCCTTGGACTGCAAGGAGATCCAACCAGTCCATTCTGAAGGAGATCAGCCCTGGGATTTCTTTGGAAGGAACGATGCTAAAGCTGAAACTCCAGTACTTTGGCCACCTCATGCGAAGAGTTGACTCATTGGAAAAGACTCTGATGCTGGGAGGGATTGGGAACAGGAGGAGAAGGGGACGACAGAGGATGAGATGGCTGGATGGCATCACTGACTCGATGGACATGAGTCTGAGTTAAATCCGGGAGTTGGTGATGGACAGGGAGGCCTGGCGTGCTGCAATTCATGGGGTCGCAAAGAGTCAGACACAACTAAGTAATTGAACTGAACTGAACTGAAAACTATTTTAAGGGCAAGATTAGTAGACAAAGTACAGTCCCCCCAAAATGCCCATATTACTTGTGAATATGTTATGTTACATGGCAAAGGGAAATTAAGATTAAAGATGGAACTAATCAGATGGTTTTAACAAGGGAAGAGTATATGGGTTACTGGAGGAAGAACAATGTCCACTACACAGCGTCTTTAAATGTAGAAAAGGGAGGCAGAATAAAATGTCAGGGTGATGCTCTCAAGGATTTGATCTACTGTTGCTGGATTTGAAGAATGAGGAAGGGACCTGAGCCAAAATATACAGCCCATCTCTAGAAGCTGGAAAAGCAAGGAAACAGATTCCCTTCTAGGACCTCTAGCAAGGAGCAAAGACTTGCCAACAGCTTGATTTTAGCTCAGTGAGATCTGAATTGAACTTCTACAGAACTGGAAGATAATACATGGTGTTGTTTCAAGTCACTAAGCTTATAATGATTTGTTACAGCAGCAATAGAAACTTAACACAGAGTTAACATGTCAACAATAGTATAATAGCAGATGGAAGAAAAGTACTTCTAAGACCTTTTAATTTATTGAGGGTGTAAGTAGTATGAAACTTACATGCCATTTCTGGACATTTCTGACTCCCACTGTTGGTAAGTTGAAATCAGCCATGATGGGAGTACTTAAATCACAGAAATAAGTACATGCTACAAACAAGGCTTTTATTTACTAATATTATTTTTAATTTATTTATTGCCTTTTGTTAAATAGAAAAAGCATATTGTAATTCTTGGAATATAGAAGCATTATAGTCCTAACCCTAACTTCCAGACTAATACTGAATTTATTTAAAATGTTGTTGTTGTTCAGTTGCTAAGACAGTGCTGACTCTTTGTGACCCAACGGACTGAAGCACACCAGGCTCCTCTGTCCTCCACTATCTCCTGGAGTTCGCTCAAATTTATGTCCATTGAGTTGGTGGTGCTATCTGTCTCATCCTCTGCTGTCCCCTTCTCCTTTTACCTTCAATCTTTCCCAGCATCAGGATCTTTTTCAATGAGTCAGCTCTTCACATTAGATGGCAGAATTACTGGAGCTCCAGCTTCAGCATCAATCCTTTCAATGAATATTCAGGGTTGATTTCCTTTAGAACTGACTTGCTTGATTTCCTTGCAGTCCAGGGGATTCTCAAGTCT
The DNA here is from genome assembly GCF_019923935.1 of Bubalus bubalis. NCBI lineage: Eukaryota > Metazoa > Chordata > Mammalia > Artiodactyla > Bovidae > Bubalus > Bubalus bubalis. Next base: position 346,618 of record NC_059177.1, read on the forward strand.
TCTCCAGCACCACAATTCAAAAGCATCAATTCTCTGGTGCTCACCCTTCCTTATGGTCCAACTCTGACATCTGTACATGACTACTGGAAAAGCCATAGCTTTGCTGCAAGTTCCTTGTAGTCAGCAAAGTGATGTCTTTATTTATTTATTTTAAATTTAATTTATTTTAATTGGAGGTTAATTACTTTACAGTATTGTATTGGTTTTGCCATACATCAACATGAATCTGCCATGGGTGTACACGTGTTCCCCATCCTGAAGCCCCCTCATACCTCCCTTCCCAAACCATCCCTCTGGGTCATCCCAGTGCACCAGCCCCAAGCATCCTGTATTCTGCATGGAACCTGGACTGGCGAGCATTTCTTATATGATATTATACATGTTTATGCTGTCTAGGTTTGTCATAGCTTTTCTTCCAAGGAACAAGTGTCCTTTAATTTCATGGCTGCAGTCACTGTCCTCAGTGATTTTGGAGCCCAAGAAAATACATATAAAACAGGTGAGACAATAAAAAGTACAAAGATGACAGTTATAAATTGGAACATTAGTGATTACAATCATAAAAGGCAAAAGTTGTCAGACTGTATTTTTTAGAAATGTACTACATATTATTAAAGAGGCACTTCTGAAGTACAAGAACGCTGAGAATTTCAAAGTAAAAGGTTAGAAAAAGACATTTAGGGTAATTCTAACAAAAAAAAGTTGCTAAAGTTACATTAATACTAGGTAAAATAGATTTCAAGGCAAAAATCACTACAAGTGAAAAATAGGGAAAGTTCATAAAGTGTTATTTCACAGATAGATACAACAATTTTAAATTTGCATGTGCCTAGTTATATAACATTAACTATAGAAAGTAAACATTGATACAATTATGAAGAGAAATAGATTTATCTACCATCATAGTATAAGATTTTAACACATTCAGCACATGAGAAACACACAAAAAGTAAGTTAAACACATAATATATTTTCATAACTTGGCATAAGGCATATTTTCAGTGGACAGAAAATCCGCAATGATTGTGTTATATTCTCCTATGTTCCTCACTCAGCATCCTGTAATGTTAATATCTGTAGAACCATAATACAATTGTCAAAATTGAGAAATTAATATTGTCACAATACCACTAACTAAACTACAGACTTTACTCAGATTTTACCAGTTTTTCCACTGATGTTCTTTATTTCTTCCAAAATTCAATCCAAGATTCCACTTTGCTTTTGGTTGTAATGTTTCCTTATTTTCTTCTACTCTGTGACAGTTCCTCAGTCTTTCCTTGCCTCTTATGACCTTGACACTTTTGAAAAGTACAGGTTCAATATTTCAAAGAATGTCCTTCAATTTGGGTTTGCCTGATGTTATCTTATAAGTAGTCTGAGGTTATAAGTTTTGGGAAATACCACAGAAATATTACTCAAATTTTTCCAGCTGTGATAACGGGAGCTCTTTCAGGCTGACTACTGTGTCTTTCTACATGTTCCCATCTTCTCTCAGGTTTCCCCTAGCACTTCCTGACTTTCTGCCACAAAAGAAACTACAGAATTATCTCACATTTTCCTTGTCTCAGCCCTGAAATTAACCACTTTTCCAGGGGGCCCTGGTCATTTTTAATGGAGAATGGTACTTAGAAACCAAAATCTGTGTGCTAGGTAGTTAGTTCATCACCATTGTTGTGTTGCTGCTTCTAGGTCCTCTCAGCTGGCAGAAAAAGGAAATATGTATATACTAAGTCATATAGACACACATCTATATTTAAAAATCCATTAACATATATATATATATATATAGGCAGAAAACAAAAAGTGTTGGCAAGGATGTGGAGAAACTGGAACCTTTGTGGGTTTATAGTGGAATTATAAAATGGTGCAGTCATTGTGGACAAATATGGTTGTCCTCAAAATATTAAACACAGACTTAACATTTAACCTAAATATTTGCCTCTGTGTATGTAACTAAAATAATTGAAAAGATGAACTCAAGCAATTGTCTGTAATCAGTGTTCAAAGAAATATTGTTCACAATAGCCAAAAGGTGGAAACGACCAAAATGTCCATCAATGGATGAATGGATAAACAAAGTGTGGTATCTATAGTCTTTTAAAAAGAATGAAGTTCTGATACATGCTACAATGTAGCTATACCTTGAAGACATTATGCTACGTGAAATAAGCCAAACAAAAATATATAAATATTGTATGCATACATTTATATGAAGGAGTTTGAAGAGTTAAAAACACAAAGAAAGTTGAACAGAAATTATAAGGGGCTGGGGGGAGGGAGAATGGGGAAATATTGTTTAGTAGGTGCAGAGTTTCAGTTTGGGATTATGAAAATGTTCTGGAAATTGATAATGGTAATGCTTGTACAATGATGTGAATATACCTATTTTCACTGGACTAATACTTTAAAATTATCAAAATAGCAACTTTGCGTTATGTATTTTTTATCACAATAAAAATGCATATTAAAAAGGTCAAACTAATACTTCAGAATCTAATTCACTGCAAGCAATAGCATGGCATTTTTCCCTCTGACAGTGAAAAACATGATGTTCATTATCATAGTATATATTAGAATGCATGCAACTTTTATTGATTAAATTCACTGTCTTACTTAAGGATAGTTTGTGGCATCCCAAAACAATTACTGTAGTAATATCAAGATCACTGATCACAGATCACCATAACAAATGCAATTCATTTACTAATGACTGCATAATAAATAACCCTAGTAAAGATGTACTCTAGTTTGGCCAAACATTCTATTGATTGGCATTAAGGTAGCTTTCAGTTGTTAATTGTGTATATATTTATGTACATAGAAAAATATCTGTGGAAAATGCATGTTTGTTTGTGTTCATGTAAGCTTAATTTTCACAAAATACATTATCTAAAATGAAATTTCAGAGAGTATGTGTATTTTTCATCTTAAATCGACCTCCAGGCTGTTATTCCCAAAGAGTGGAGCAATCAATACTCCCATCAGGAGGATCTGAGGCCCTGCTCTGTAGTATTGTGACTATCTGCTGAATGGAAAAGAATATCCCTTTGTTGTTTTTCAATTTCATTTTCCATGATCACTAATGAGGCTAGGAATCATTTCAAACTGTCTTCAATCATTGGATTTGCTCCATTGTAAGTTGTTATTCATACTGTTCACCTGCTTTTTCCATTGAGCCTTTTCCTTATTAATTTTTTATTGGAATATAATTGCTTTACAATGCTGTGTTAATTTCTGATGTACAATAATGTAAAATAGCTATGCTATGCTATGCTATGCTATTATGCTATGCTAAGTCACTTCAGTTGTGTCCGACTTTGTGTGACCCCATAGATGGTAGCCTACCAGGCTCTGCCATCCCTGGGATTCTCCAGGCAAGAACACTGGAGTGGGTTGCCATTTCCTTCTCCAATGCATGAAAGTGAAAAGTGAAAGTGAAGTCACCTAGTCGTGTCCGACTCTTAGCGACCCCATGGACTGCATCCTACCAGGCTCCTCCGTCCATGGATTTTCCAGGCAAGAGTACTGGAGTGGGATACCATTGAAATCCCCTCCTCTTGAGCCTCCTTCCTACCCCTCCATCCCACCACTCTAGGTCACCACAGAGCATTGGGCTGAGCTCCCTGTACTATACAGCAGCTCCCCACTAGCTATCTATTTTTTATATGATAGTGTATATATGTCAATGCTACTCTCTCAGTTGTCCCACCCTCTCCTTCCTTTCCTGTGTCCACAAGTCCATCCTCTACATCTGTGTCTCTATTCCTGTCCTGCAAATAAGTTTATCAGTACCATTTTTCAAGATTCCATATATATGTGTTAATATATGGTCTTTTTTTTTTTTTTTTCCTGGCTTACTTGACTCTGTATGACAGGCTTTTGTTATTGTTCTTCACTCACTTAGTCGTGTCTGACTTTTTGCGACCCCATGGACTGAAGCATGCCATGCTTCCCTGTCCTTCACTATGTCCCAGAGTTTGCTCAAACTTATGTCCTTTGAGTCAGTGATGCCAATCAACCATCTTATTCCTCTGTCGTTCTCTTCTCCTTCTTCCTTCTATTTTTCCCAGAATCAGGATATTTTCCAATGAGTTGGCTCTTTGCACCAGGTGGCCTAAGTATTGGAGCTTTAGCCTCATCATCAGTCCTTCCAATGAATATTCAGGATTGATTTCCTTTAGGATACACTGGTTTGATCTCCTTACTGCCCAAGGGACTCTCAAGCGTCTTCTCCAGCACCATAGTTCAAAAACATCAATTCTTCAGAATTAAGCCACTCAGTGGTCCAATTCTTACATCTGTACATGATTACTGGAAAAACCACAGCTTTGTCTATATGGACCTCTGTTGGCAAAGTGATGTCTCTGCTTTTTAATATGCTGTCTAGGTTTGTTATAGCTTTTCTTCCAAGGAGCAAGTATCTTTTAACTTCATGGCTACAGAAATATATCAAGATACTGTACCTTCTGCTTCTGTAAATACTTTTGTAAATACTATTCAATTGGAAATAAAATTACATAGCTCTTTACTTAAGAGAGAAAATATAAGTGATGTAAGAGATGAAAATACAAGAAAAAACATAGTGAAAATTTAAAATCCTGTTATCTAATGTAACATGATTAATGAACTTTTCCCCAAAAGAGGTAGATTAGGTGTAATAAGACATTTAAAATTATTTTCTTTTCATGTAGATTATTTGGTATTTGTGCATATCAATTAAAATTTATAATATATATATAAATTTATCATCAGTTCAGTTCAGTTCAGTCGCTCAGTCATGTCCAACTTTTTGTGACCCCATGAAAGGTTAGTTTCCTGTTTTCTTTACAACATAGTATTTCTTTATATTCTCAGAATTGGATTAGAAGTTTCAAGCCTAATTCAAATTATTTTATTTTTATTTAAATTTTTTTTTTAGTCTCAGTCTTTCTTTTCCTTTTATTATTTTTTAAATTTATTTATTTATTTTATTTCTTAATATAAATTTATTTATTGTAATTGGACGCTAATTACTTTACAATATTTTAGTGGTTTCGCCATACATTGACATGGATCTGCCACAGGTATACATGTGTTCCCCATTATGAACCCCCGCCCCGCCTCCCTTCCCATCTAATTCCTCTGGGTCATCACAGTGCACCAGTCCTGAGTACCGTCTCATGCATCGAACCTGGACTGGTGATCTATTTCACATATGATAATATACATATTTCAATGCCATTCTCCCAAATCATCCCATCCTCACCCTCTCCCACAAAGTCCAAAAGACTGTTCTATACATATGTGTTCTTTTGCTGTCTCACCCGTGGGGTTATCGTTACCACCTTTCTAAATTCCATATATATGCGTTAGTATACTGTATTGGTGTTTTTCTTTCTGGCTTACTTCACTCTGTATAATAGGCTCCAGTTTCATCCACCTCATTAGAACTGATTCAAATGTATTCTTTTTAATGGCTGAGTAATACTCCATTGTGTATATGTACCACAGCTTTCTTATCCAGTCATCTGCTGATGGACATCTAGGTTGCTTCCATATCCTGGCTATTATAAACAGTGCTGCGATGAACATTGGGGTACACGTGTCTCTTTCCCTTCTGGTTTCCTCAGTGTGTATGCCCAGCAGTGGGATTGCTGGATCATAAGGCAGTTCTATTTCCAGTTTTTTAAGGAATCTCCACACTGTTCTCCATAGTGGCTGTACTAGTTTGCATTCCCACCAACAGTGTAAGAGGGTTCCCTTTTCTGCACACCCTCTCCAGCATTTATTGCTTGTAGACTTTTGGATCGCAGCCATTCTGACTGGCATGAGATGGTACCTCATTGTGGTTTCGATTTGCATTTCTCTGATAGTGAGTGATGTTGAGCATCTTTTCATGTATTTGTTAGCCATCTGTATGTCTTCTTTGGAGAAATGTCTGTTTAGTTCTTTGGCTGATGTTTTGATTGGGTCGTTTATTTTTCTGGAATTGAGCTGCAGAAGTTGCTTGTATATTTTTGAGATTAAATCTTTGTCAGTTGCTTCGTTTGCTATTATTTTCTCCCATTCTGAAGGCTGTTTTTTCACCTAGCTTATAGTTTCCTTTGTTGTGCAAAAGCTCTTAAGTTTAATTAGGTCCCATTTGTTTATTTTTCCTTTTATTTCCAATACTCTGGGAGGTGGGTCATAGAGGATCCTGCTGTAATTTATGTCGGAGAGTGTTTTGCCTATGTTTTCCTCTAGGAGTTTTATAGTTTCTGGTCTTACGTTTAGATCTTTAATCCATTTTGAGTTTATTTTTGTGTATGGTGTTAGGAAGTATTCCAGTTTCATTCTTTTACAAGTGGCTGACCAGTTTTCCCAGCATCACTTGTTAAAGAGATTGTCTTTTCTCCATTGTATATTCTTGTCTCCTTTGTCAAAGACAAGGTGTCCATAGGTGCGAGGATTTATCTCTGGGCTTTCTATTTTGTTCCACAGATGTATATTTCTGTCTTTGTGCCAGTGCCATACTGTCTTGATGACTGTGGCTTTGTAGTATAGCCTGAAGTCAGGCAGGTTGATTTCTCCAGTTCCGTTCTTCTGTATCAAGATTGCTTTGGCTATTCGAAGTTATTTGTATTTCCATACAAAGTGTGAAATTATTTGTTCTAGTTCTGTGAAAAACACCATTGGTAGCTTGATAGGGATTGCATTGAATCTATAGATTGATTTGGATACTATACTCATTTTCAGTATATTGATTCTCCCAATCCATGAACATGGTATATTTCTCCATCTATTTGTGTCCTCTTTGATTTCTTTCATCAGTGTTCTATAGTATTCTATATATAGGTCTATTGTTTCTTTAGGTAGATATATTCCTAAGTACTTTATTCTTTTCATTGCAATGGTGAACTGAATTGTTTCCTTAATTTCTCTTTCTGTTTTCTCATTGTTAGTGTATAGGAATGTAAGTGATTTCTGTGTGTTAATTTTATATCCTGCAACTTTACTATATTCATTGATTAGCTCTAGTAATTTTCTAGTGGAGTCTTAAGGGTTTTCTATGTAGAGGATCATGTCATCTGCAAACAGTGAGAGTTTTACTTCTTCTTTTCCAATTTGGATTCCTTTTATTTCTTTTTCTACTCTGATTCCTGTGGCCAAAACTTCCAAAACTATGTTGAATAGTAGTGGTGAGAGTGGGCACCCTTGTCTTATGCCTGACTTTAACGGAAATGCTTTCAATTTTTCACCATTGAGGATACTGTTTGCTAAAATGGTGAAAAATTGAAAGCATCTCCCCTAAAGACAGGCATAAGACAAGGGTGCCCACTCTCACCACTAATGTTCAACATAGTTTTGTCCACAGCAATCAGAGCAGAAAAAGAAATAAAATAAACTGTGGAAAATTCTGAAAGAGATGGGAATACCAGACCACCTGATCTGCCTTTTGAGAAATTTGTTTGCTAGAACTGGACATGGAACAACAGACTGGTTCCAAATAGGAAAAGGAGTACATCAGGGCTGTATATTGTCACCCTGCTTATTTAACTTATATGCAGAGTACATCATGAAAACACTGGACTGGAAGAAACACAAGCTGGAATCAAGATTGCCGGGAGAAATATCAATAACCTCAGATATGCAGATGACACCAGCCTTATGGCAGAAAGTGAAGAGGAACTAAAAGGCCTCTTGATGAAAGTGAAAGAGGAGAGTGAAAAAGTTGGCTTAAAGCTCAACATTCAGAAAACGAAGATCATGGCATCTGGTCCCATCACTTCATGGGAAATAGATGGGGAAACAGTGTCAGACTTTATTTTTCTGGGCTCCAAAATCACTGCAGATGGTGACTGCAGCTATGAAGTTAAAAGACGCTTACTCCTTGGAAGGAAATTTATGACCAACCTACATAGCATATTCAAAAGAAGAGACATTACTTTGCCAACCAAGGTCCATCTATTCAAGTCTATGGCTTTTCCAATGGTCATGTATGGATGTGAGAGTTGGACTGTGAAGAAAGCTGAGCACAGAAGAATTGATGCTTTTGAACTGTGGTGTTGAAGAAGACTCTTGAGAGTCCCTTGGACTGCAAGGAGATCCAACCAGTCCATTCTAAAGGAGATCAGTCCTGGGTGTTTTTTGGAAGGAATGATGCTAAAGCTGAAACTCCAGTCCTTTGGCCACCTCATGCGAAGAGTTGACTCATTGGGAAAGACTCTGATGCTGGGAGGGATTGGGGGCAGGAGGAGAAGGGAACGACAGAGGATGAGATGGCTGGATGGCATCACTGACTCGATGGACGTGAGTCTGAGTGAACTCCGGGAGTTGGTGATGGACAGGGAGGCCTGGTGTGCTGCAATTCATGGGGTCACAAAGAGTCAGACATGGCTGAGCAACTGAACTGAACTGTCATATATAGCTTTTATTATGTTGAGGTATGTTCCTTCTATTCCTGCTTTTTGGAGAGTTTTTATCATAAATGGATGTTGAATTTTGTCAAAGGTCTTCTCTATCTATTGAGATAATCATCTGGTTTTTAATCTTTCAATTTGTTAATGTGGTGTGTTACATTGATTGATTTGCAGATATTCAAGAATCCCTGCATTACTGGGATAAAGCCCACTTGGTCATGATGTATTATCTTTTTAATATGTTGTTGAATTCTGTTTGCTAGAATTTTATTAAGGATTTTTGCATCTATGTTCATCAGTGATATTGTAGTTTTCTTTTTTTGTGGCATCTTTGTCTGGTTTTGGTATTAGGGTGATGATGGCCTCATAGAATGCGTTTGGAAGTTTACCTTCCTCTGCAATTTTATGGAAGAGTTTGAGTAGGATAGGTGTTAGCTCTTCTCTAAATTTTTGGTAGAATTCAGCTGTGAAGTCGTCTGGTCCTGGGCTTTTGTTTGCTGGAAGATTTCTGATTAGAGTTTAAATTTTCGTGCTTGTGATGGGTCTGTTAAGATTTTCTATTTCCTCCTGGTTCAGTTTTGGAAAGTTGTAGTTTTCTAAGAATTTGTCCATTTCTTCCAAGTTGTCCTTTTTATTGGCATATAGTTGCTCATAGTAGTCTCTTATGATCCTTTGTATTTCTGTGTTGTCTGTTGTGATTTCTCCATTTTGATTTCTAATCTTGTTGATCTGATTCTTCTCCATTTGTTTCTTGATGAGGCTGGCTAATGGTTTGTCAATTTTATTTATCTTCTCAAAGAACCAGCTTTGTTGATTTTTGCTATGGTCTCTTTTGTATTTATTTCTGCCCTAATTTTTTAGAGTTCTTTCCTTCTACTAACCCTGGGGTTCTTCATTGCCTCCTTTTCTAGTTGCTTTAGGTGTAGAGTTAGGTTATTTATTTGATTTTTTTTCTTGTTTCTTGAGGTATGCTTGTATTGCTATGAACCTTCCTTTAGCACTGCTTTTACAGTGTCCCACAGGTTTGGGGTTGTTCTGTTTTCATTTTCATTCATTTCTATGCATATTTTGATTTCTTTTTTGATTTCTTCTGTGATTTGTTGGTTTTTCAGCAGTGTGTTGTTCAGCCTCCATATGTTGGAATTTTTAATATGTTTTCTCCTGTAATTGAGATCTAATCTTACTTCATTGTGGTCAGAAAAGATGCTTGGAACGATTTCAATTTTTTTGAATTACCAAGGCTAGATTTATGGCCTAGGATGTGATCTGCTTGGAGAAGGTTCCATGTGCACTTGACACAAAAGTGAAATTCATTGTTTTGGAGTGAAATGTCCTAAAGATATCAATTAGGTTTAACTCATCTGTTGCATCATTTAAAGTTTGTGTTTCCATGTTAATTTTCTGTTTAGTTGATCTATCCGTAGGTGTGACTGGGGTATTAAAGTCTCCCACTATTATTGTGTTATTGTTAATTTCCCCTTTCATACTTGTTAGCATTTGCCTTACATATTGTGGTGCTCTTATGTTGGGTGCATATATATTTATAACTGTTATATCTTCTCCTTGGATTGATCCTTTGATCATTATGTAGTGTCCTTCTTTGCCTCTTTTCACACCCTTTGTTTTAAAGTCTATTTTATCTGATATGAGTATTGCTACTCCTGCTTTCTTTTGGTCTCTATTTGCGTGGAATATCTTTCTCCAGCCCTTCACTTTCAGTCTGTATGTGTCCCATGTTTTGAGGTGGGTCTCTTGTAGAAAACATATATAGGGGTCTTGTTTTTGTATATATTTACCCAGTCTTTGTCTTTTGGTTGGGGCATTCAACCCATTCATGTTTAAGGTAATTATTGATAAGTATGATTCCCGTTGCCATTTACTTTATTGTTTTGGGTTTGAGTTTATACAGCCTTTCTGTGTTTCCTGTCTAGAGAAGATCCTTTAGCATTTGTTGGAGAGCTGGTTTGGTGGTGCTGAATTCTCTAAGCTTTTGCTTGTCTGTAAAGCTTTTGATTTCTCCTTCATATTTGAATGAGATCCTTGCTGGGTACAGTAATCTGGGCTGTACATTTTCTCTTTCATCATTTTGAGTATGTCCTGCCATTCCTTTCTGGCCTGAAGAGTTTCTATTGAAAGATCAGCTGTTATTCCTATGGGAATCCCCTTGTGTGTTATTGGTTGTTTTTCCCTTAGTGCTTTTAATATTTGTTCTTTGTGTTTGATGTTTGTTAATTTGATTAATACATGTCTCAGGGTGTTTCACCTTGGGTTTATCCTATTTGGGACTCTCTGAGTTTCTTGGACTTGGGTGATTATTTCTTTCCCCATTTTAGGGAAGTTTTCAAGTATTATCTCCTCAAGTATTTTCTCATGGCCTTTCTTTTTGTCTTCTTCTTCTGGGATTTCTATGATTCAAATGTTGGGGCATTTAACATTGTCCCAGAGGTCTCTGAGTTTGTCCTCATTTCTTTTAATTCTTTTTTCCTCTCTGCTTAATTAATTTCTACCATTCTATCTTCTACCTCACTTATCCTATCTTCTGCCTCTGTTATTCTACTGTTGGTTCCCTCCAGAGTGTTTTTGATGTCATTTATTGCATTATTCATTATATAATGACTCTTTTTTATTTCTTCTAGGTCCTTGTTAAACCTTTCTTGCATCTTCTCAATCCTTGTCTCCAGGCGACTTATCTGTAACTCCACTTTGTTTTCAAGATTTTGGATCATTTTCACTGTCCTTATTCTGAATTCTTTATCAAGTAGATTCCCTATCCCTTCCTCTTATGTTTGTTTTGGTGGGCGTTTATCCTGTTCCTTTACCTGCTGTGTATTTCTCTGCCTTTTCATCTTGTTTATATTGCTGTGTTTGGGGTGGCCTTTCTGTATTCTGGCACTTTGTGGTTCCTCTTCATTGTGGAGGTTCCTTGCTGTTTGTGGGGTTGGATGGGTAGCTTGTCAAGGTTTCCTGGTTAGGGAAGCTTGTGTCAGTGTTTTGGTGGGCGGAGCTGGATTTTTTTCTCTCTAGAGTGCAATGAAGTGTCAAGCAGTGAGTTTTGCAATGTCAGTGGGTTTGGAGTAACTTTGGGTGCCTGTATATTGAAGCTCAGGGCTATGTTCCTGTGTTGCTGGAGAATTTGCATGGTATGTGCTTGGTTTCAGTGTAGGTATGGAGGCGTTGGATGAGCTCTTATTGATTAATGTTCCCTGGAATCAGGAGTTCTCTGGTGTTCTCAGGTTTTGGACTTAAGCCTCCTGCCTCTGGTTTTCAGTCTTATTCTTACACCAGCCTCAAGACTTCTCCATCTATACAGCACCGATGATAAAACATCTAGGTTAATGATGAAAAGTTTCTCCACAGTGAGGGACACCCAGAGAGTTTCACAGAGTTACATGGAGAAGAGAAAAGGGAGGAGGGAGATAGAGGTGACCAGGAGGAGAAGACGGGGAAGCAAAAGGGGAGAGATCAGGCTAGCCAGTAATCACTTCCCTATGTGCTCTCCACAATCTGGATCCCTCAGAGATGTTCATGGAGTTACACAGAGAAGAGGGAGTAAGGTGACAAAGGTGGCCAGGATAAAAGGGGGAATCAAAAGGAGAGAGACAGATCCAGCCAGTAATCAGTTCCCTAAGTGTTCTCCACAGCCCGGAACACACAAAAAGAATCACAGAGTTGGATAGAGAAGAGAAGGGGGAGGGAGGATATAGAGGTGACCTGGTGGAGAAAAAGGAGTGTCCAAAGGGGGAGAGAACAATGAAGCCAGTAATCTCACTCCCAAGTCAAAATGGATACTGAAGATTGGGTTCTTAAAGGTACAAAATTGATAACAAATAACCAAAAAGCAAAGATTAAAAATCTAGAGTAGAGATTAGATTCTCAAAAATACAATATTAAAAAAAAAGTACAACAATTATAAAATATGTATGTACAAAGGTCTTTCTTTGCAGGGTAATAGTAGGTTATAAAAATGAAAATTAAAAGAGTAATAGAGGACTTAATTTTTTTAAATTTAAAACAATTATAATAGTAAAAATATATCTAGGAATTTCTCTGGAGCTGTTGAGGACAGTGTGGGGTCAGTTCATTTTCAGATAGTTCCTTGATCTTGCTTATATTTCTTCTCAAGATCTATAGGCCCCTTCCTATGTAGTTAGCACTAACTACAGGGTTTTAATCTGTTGCACCTGTCACTTCCAAAGCGGTTCCCTCTGTTTCTTTTAGCTTCTGTTTGCTGGTCTCTTCAGTGTCTAATTTTCGCCCTGACACAAGGGGGCGATGGTGGTCACTTTTTTAGCTTCACTTGTTCAGTCGTGTTGTGGCGAGGGAGGAACACTGCAAACAAATATCACTGGCATGTGTGGGGAGTGCTTGCTGTCAGCTGCACTGGGTTTGCCCCCGCTCAGGGCTTGTGTGCTTTCATGGTCTACACTTCTCAGGCTCTAGGTTGCTCTGCTGGGAACTGTCAGAGGCAGGCCCTGGGTTGCGTGCACTTCCCAGGTCTAAGTTGCTCAGGTTCAGGTTCTTGGGTACTCCACAAAGGCGCAGACTCGGTTGGGCCTGCGTTTTGTGCCCTTTCGAGGTCCAAGCAGCTCACGTGACCAGAAAAATCACTAAGATAATAGCTTTCTAGACTTTTAGCTGTAATATTAGATGCCAGAATAAGTGGAACTATATCGAAGTTTTGAGTGAATAAAATTAGAAATCTAACATTCTATTCATACTTAGTCAAACAAGTGGAATTATATGTTATATTGTTTTTATTTATGCAAAAACATAAGTTTTCTAACATATATATTATATTATACATGCTATTTATAGATATATATGTATACAAAAGCTTTCTACTATGCTTGATAAAGGCTTAAGAATGAACAACAAAAAAAGAGATCGAGAAATTGGAAAGTATAGATTAAATGAAATGGGAGCACTCAATATGGAACAGAAAAAGTGAAACAGACTAGATAAAAGATCATGATATAGTCCAGTTTTTAAACATGGCTGCTCATTAGAATTGTATCTGGAGCTTTGGAGGAAAAAAATAATACCTGGGCATTCAATTCAGTTCAGTTCAGTCGCTCAGTCATGTCTGACTCATTGTGACCCGATGAATCTCAGAACGCACCTGGGCATTAATACTTTTCAAAAAATTCCAAGATAATTCTAATGTACATTTGGATTTTGAAAAGTAATTACAGGTTTTTCTATAAATGGTAGTTTTAGTGATATAGAATTATATCATTTTATGTTGACCAATCAAGATACTATTAAAATGAGTAACAGTTAATTTCAATAGTAAAAAAATACTTATCATTTTTTAATAAACAATAGCCAGGGAAAAGAAAGATTATTGCATTTGCGAGCCATAATGGAAAAATGATTCACCTAATAATATAAAATAATTATATACAATTTTTGAAGTTAAGTAGAGTGATATGGCAAGTGAAAGTGCATACATGCACATGTTTTCATTCACCCAGCTAGTCTATGTCTTTTTATTGGTGTGTTTAATCCATTTACCACATTTTTTTTTTTTTTTGAGTTATGATTTTCTCAGGATGTATGCCCAGTAGTGGGATTGCTTCGTCATATGGTAGTTTTATGTTTAGTTTTTTAAGGAATCTCCATACTATTTCCACAGTGGCTGTATCAATTTACATTCCCACCATCAGTGTAAGAGGGTTTCATTTTCTTCACACACTCTCCAACATGTATTGTTTGTAGATTTTTTACAATAGCTGGTGTGAGGCAGTATCTCGTTGTAGTTTTGATTTGTATTTCTGTAATAATTAGTCATGTTAAACATCTGTTCATGTCCTTCTTGGCTATCTGTGTGTCTTCTTTGAAGAGAGATCTATTTAAGCCTTGCATCCATTTTTTGATTGGGTTGTTTGTATTCTTGATATTGAGCTCCATGAGCTATTTGTATATTTTGGAGATAAAACTTGTTTATGTTATTCATTTGCAAATATTTTCTCCCATTCTGACAGTTATCTTTTCGTCTCATTTTGGTTTCTTTTGCTGTGCAAAAGTTTTTAAGTTCAGTTAGGTACCATTTGCTTATTTTTGTTTTTATTTTCTTTATTTTAGGAGGTAGGTCAAAAAAGATCTTGTGTGGTTTATGTCAAAGAGTGTTTTTCCTATGTTTTCCTTTAAGAGTTTTATAGTGAATGGTCTTGCATGTAGGTCTTTAATCCATTTTGAGTTTATTTTTGTGTGTGATGCTAGGTAATGTTAATTTCATTCTTTTATATGTAGTTGTCCAGATTTCTCAGCACCACTTCTAGAAGATGCTGTCTTCTCTATTGTATATTCGTGCCTCCTTTGCCATAGATTAGGTTACCACAGGTGCATGAGTTTGTCTCTGGGTTTTCTATTCTGTACCACTGGTCTATATTTCTGTTTTTGTGCCAGTACCATGCTGTCTTGATTACCGTAGCTTTGTGGTATAGTTTGAAGTTGAGGAGCCTGATGTCTCCACTTCTGCTTTTCGTTCTAAAGATATTTTGGCTATTCAAAGTGTTTTGTGTTTCCATACAAATTGTAAAATTATTTGTTTTAATTCTGTGAATAATGCCATTGGTAATTGGTCAGACTTGCACTGAATCCATAGATTGCTTTGGGTAGTATATTCATTTTCAGAATATTAATTCTTCAAATCCAAAACATGGTATATGTCTCCATCTGTTTGTCATCTTTGATTTCTTTCATCAGTGTTTTAAAGTTTTCAGAGTACAGCTCTTTTGCCTGCTGCTGCTAAGTCACTTCAGTCGTGTCTGACTCTGTGCGACCCCATAGACGGCAGCCCACTATGTCTGCCGTCTGTCCCTGGGATTCTCCAGGCAAGAACACTGGAGTGGGTTGCCATTTCCTTCTCCAATGCATGAAAGTGAAAAGTGAAAGTGAAGTCCCTCAGTCGTGCCCGACTCCAGCCTACTAGGCTCCTCCGTCCATGGGATTTTCCAGGCAAAAGTACTGGAGTGGGTTGCCATTGCCTGCTCCAGCTCTTTTGCCTCCTTTGTTATTATTGTTCTTTGGATGGTGACTGCAGTCATGAAATTAAAAGCTGCTTGCTCCTTGGAAGGAAAGCCATGACAAACCTAGAGTGTATTAAAAAGCAGAGATATCACCTTGCCTGGTGATATAGTGGTGCATATAGTCAAAGCTATGGTTTTCCCAGTAGTCATCTACAGATGTGAGAGTTCAACCATAAAGAAGGCTAAACACCAAAGAATTGATGCTTTTGAATTGTGGTGCTGAAGAATACTCTATAGACTCCCTTGAACAGCAAAGGGAACAAATCAGTAAATTCTAAAGGAAATCAACCCTGAATATTCATTGGAAGATCTGTTGCTGAAGCTAAAGTTCCAATACTTTGGCCACCTGATGAGAATGGTCAACTCATTGGAAATGACCCTGATTTTTTTAAAGATTAAAGATTTGGGCAGCAGAGGATGAGATGGTTAGATAGCATCAACAACTCAATGGACATGAATCTGAGCAAACTCTGAGAGTAAGTGGAAGACAGAGGAGCCTGGCATACTACAGTCCATGAAGTCACAGAGTCACATTCTTAGCAACTGAACAACAACAACAAGTCTTGGATTTGATTTTTGACTCCATTATTCACAAGGCTGTCAAAACTGTCAAGATCAAAGATTAAGTTTCCAGTGCACATGGGCTCAATTGTCTTTTATTTTTTACTGTGATGAAATATACATAACAGAGACACAGAAGTGCTTCAGAACAACAGCTAAACGTGGACAGGAGTACCTAACCACCAGAAAGGAATATATAGACCAATGCAAAACTTGGATGAAGGAAGTAGGGGGAAAAACAGGAGAGTTAATTGGACTGGACCTGCCTTAGGTGGGTGGGGGAACTGAAGGAAGGGTCTGATCCCCACAAAAGAGCACTTGTTTGGGTCAGAGGAGAAACATTTGAGGCTCAGAGTGAAGCAGCTGATCTGTGGCAGCCTAAATGGAATAAGGATCAGACTATCTTTGCTGCAGCTATTTGTACCCTGGACAGGGACATGGGTCCCCTAGAAGGTGTCATCTGCATATCTGAGGTTATTGATATTTCTCCAGGAAATCATGACTCCAGCTTGTGCTTCATCCAGCCAGGCATTTTGCATGATGTATTCTGCATATACTGCATATTCTGCCAGACATCCTGGAATGTG
The DNA here is from genome assembly GCF_019923935.1 of Bubalus bubalis. Taxonomy (NCBI): domain Eukaryota; kingdom Metazoa; phylum Chordata; class Mammalia; order Artiodactyla; family Bovidae; genus Bubalus; species Bubalus bubalis. The sequence continues at coordinate 363,178 of NC_059177.1, forward strand.
ACATCAAGTGGGCCTTAGAAAGCATCACTATGAACAAAGGAGTGGAGGTGATAGAATTCCAGTTGAGCTATTTCAAATCCTGAAAGATGATGCTGTGAAAGTGCTGCACTCAATATGCCAGCAAATTTGGAAAACTCAGCAGTGGCCACAGGACTGGAAAAGGTCAGTTTTCATTCCAATCCCAAAGAAAGGCAATGCCAAAGAATGCTCAAACTACTGCACAATTGCACTCATCTCACACGCTAGTAAAGTAATGCTCAAAATTCTCCAAGCCAGGCTTCAGCAATAGATGAACCGTGAACTTCCAGATGTTCAAGCTGGTTTTAGAAAAGGCAGAGGAACCAGAGATCAAATTGCCAACATCTGCTGGATCATCGAAAAAAGCAAGAGAGTTCCAAAAAAACATCTATTTCTGCTTTATTGACTATGCCAAAGCCTTTGACTATGTGGATCACAATAAACTGTGTAAAACTCTGAAAGAGATGGGAATACCAGACCACCTGACCTGCCTCTTGAGAAATCTGTATGCAGGTAAGGAAGCAACAGTTAAAACTGGACATAGAACAACAGACTAGTTCCAAATAGGAAAAGGAGTACGTCAAGGCTGTATATTGTCACCCTGCTTATTTAACTTATATGCAGAGTACATCATGAGGAACACTGGTCTGGAAGAAGCACAAGCTAGAATCAAGATTGCTGGGAGAAATATCAATAACCTCAGATATGCAGATGACACCACCCTTATGGCAGAAATTGAAGAGGAACTAAAAGGCCTCTTGATGAAAGTGAAAGAGGAGAGTGAAAAAGTTGGCTTAAAGCTCAACATTCAGAAAACGAAGATCATGGCATCTGGTCGCATCACTTCATGGGAAATAGATAGGGAAACAGTGGAAAATCTTTCCTCTGCTCACAAGGTTTTTAAATATCTCACTTATGCTTTGGCATCCAGAACTGTATATTCTAAATGTGGTTTGATCAGTGGTAATCTTGTCTTGACATTTCACATCTATTAAAGCAATAGTTCTTAGAATTTTTCATATTGTTTACTTAATCCTTCTATGTTTTTATTATGACTTATTTTATATTTTATATATTCTAGCTGCTTCAATGCAAGTAATTTATTATCTTCTTTATATTTCTTCCCTTCTTTTGTTCCTGTTATAAATCCTATGGTAGCTTCTGGAGCTTTAGAAATATCCAAGTTGCAGTCACTGCTGAATATACTGCAGAAGGTGTTTCCCTGCAGGAATGAAAGAATTAGGGTCATTTGGCCTTACTTGCATAATCTAATTTTTTATGTTTACTAAGCAACTACCACAGCAGCATTTCTCACCCTCACTCTATTTCATTTATCTCTGTTCTGATCTTTATGATTACTTCTGAGAAGTGGTTGCTAAACCATGAAAGACGCCGGGATTCTTGGCCACTGGGGGGGAAGAATTCAATCAGGGGCCAGAGACGAGGCTTGATCGCTCAGACCTTTTGTGTAATAAAGTTTTATTAAAGTATAAAAGAGGTAGAGAAAGCTTCTGACATAGACATCAGAAGGGGGCAGAAAGAGTACCCGCCTGTTAGTCTTTAGCTGGATGTTGTATGGCTACTAGCAGTCTGTTAATTAAAGAAAGGAAATGTCTCAAAACTCAGAGAAGGTCACCAGGCCCCTCACCTACAAGATGCATTTTGAGATAATCTTGGAACCAGATGAGTCATCCCGGCCATAAACGATTGACTTGAATCTTGAAGAAAAGCAGGTTACCATACAAATAGTTTCATTTACATAGATTAGGAGAACAATGTAAGAGTATAAGATACTGGTTTGTCAAGTCAGTTCTGAGCCTAAATCTGAGCTTTTAGGCAGAACCAAAGGCAATGGCAAACCACTCCAGTACTCTTGCTGGAAAATCCCATGGGCAGAGGAGCCTGGTAGGCTGCAGTCTATGGGGTCGCGAAGAGTTGGACACGACTGAGAGACTTCACTTTCACTTTTCACTTTAATGCCTTGGAGAAGGAAATGGCAACCCACTCCAGTGTTCTTGCCTGGAGAATCCCAGGGACGGGGGAGCCTGGTGGGCTGCCGTCTATGGGGTCGCACTGAGTCGGACACGACTGAGGCGACTTAGCAGCAGCAGCAGCAACAGACTTGAAGATAGAGTCTAGGGTAAATGCATAGTACATTAACATAGCTTAAGACAAACATTTGCATAAGAAAAATGCATTGGTTAGCTCAAGATTTGAGAAAAGTTAAGTTCAGGTGGAACCAATTATCATTATGGCAGCACAGTATTTTAAGAGAAACCTCTTTTTAAATTTGTATAGAGAAGGGGAAAAAATATATCACTGGTTTGTTTCCCCCTTTCTCTTGAGAGAGAGAAAAAAATGTCTGACACTTGAAGCTTATTTCCTCTGTTTGGAGACCCCTGGCCTTCCTGCCTGTTAGCCTCTCACTTCCTTTCTACTAAGTTGCTTTAGGTATAAGGTTAGGTGTATACCTGAGATATTCCTTGTTTTCTGAGGTAAGACTTTATTGCTGTAAACTTCCTTCTTAGAACTGCTTTTGCTGTGTCCATAGGTTTTGGATTTTTGTGCTTTTATTTTCATTTGTCTCCAGGCATTTTTAAATTTTCTCTTTGATTTCTTTAGTGATCCATCAGTTGTTTAGTAGCATATTCTTTAGCCTCCATGTACTTGGGGTTTTTTTACCTTTTTTTTTTTTTTTTTTTTTCTTGTAGTAGATTTCTAATCTCATAGCATTGTATTCAGAAAAGGTGACTGGTATGATTTCAATTTTCTTAAATTTACTGAGGCTCACTTTTTGGACCAGAATGTGATCAATTCTGGAGGATATTCCATGTGCACTTGAGAAGAATGTGTATTCTGCTTCTTTTGTATGAGGCTCACTTTTTGGACCAGAATGTGATCAATTCTGGAGGATATTCCATGTGCACTTGAGAAGAATGTGTATTCTGCTTCTTTTGTATGGAATGTTCTATAAATATCAATTTAGCCCATCTGATCTAATTGGCCATTTAATGCCTGTGTTTCTTTACTTATTTTCTGCTGGATCATCTGTCCATTGATTAAAAAGTAGGATGTTAAAATCCCCCACTATTATTGTGTTACTGTTGATTTCTCCTTTTATGGTTGATAGTATTTACCTTAAAAATTGAGGTACTCCTATTTTGGATGCATATATATTTACAATCGCTGTATCTTTTGGGGGGATTGATCCCTTGATCATTATGTAGTGCCCTTTGTATCTCTTACAATAGTCTTTAAAGTCTATTTTGTCTGACATGCGTATTGCTACTCCAGCTTTCTTTTCATTTCCATTTGCACGGAATACATCTTTCTAGCCCCTCATTTTCAGTCTACACGTGTCCCTTGATCTAAAGTGAGTCTTTTGTAGACAGCATGTGTGTGTTGTTCAGTTGTGTCTAACTCTTTGTGATCTCATGGATGGTAGCCTACCAGGCTCCTCTGTCCATAGAATTCCCCAGGCAAGAATACTGGAGTGGGTAGCCATGCCCTTTTCCAGGGGTTCTTCCTGACCCAGGGATTGAACCTGGCTTTCCTGACTTATAGGCATATTCTTTACTGTCTGGGTCACCAGGGTAGCCTATACAGGTCTTGTTTTTTCATCCATTTAACCAGTCTAGGTCTTTTGGTTGGAGCATTTAATCCATTTACATTTAAGGTAATTCTTGATATGTATGTTCTTATTGCCACTTTGTTCATTGTTTTGGATTAGTTTTTGTAGGTGTTTTTTTCCTTCCCTTCCTCTTTGGTTCTCTTGTGATCTGACGACTAACTTTAGTGTTCTGTTTGGATTCCTTTTTCTTCTTTGTGTGTATCAGTTCAGTTCAGCCACTCAGTCATGTTCAACTCTTTGCAACCCCATGAACCACAGCACGCCAGGCCTCCCTGTCCATCACCAACTCCCAGAGTCCACCCAAACCCATGTCCATTGAGTGTATATCATTATAAATTTTCAAATGCTGTTCCCATGAAGTTTTGATATAGGAGTCTATATATGAAAAATAATATATTGTAATTTCAAATGCATTTCCAAAATTCTGTATTTGTGCTCTCTTCTCGTTGTTGCTGGTTTTGATACCATCCTTGGGTACAGATGATTTCCTCCCTAAACTGTATGTATGATTTTACCAGTGAGCTTTTCCATTTATAATTTTCTTGTTTCTAGTTGTGGCCTTTTATTTTCCACCTAGACAAGCTCCTTCAGCATTTGGTGCAAAACTGGTCTGGTAGTGCAGAATTCTCCTAGATTTCACTTTCGTGTTAAGATTTCACTTTCTCTGTTAAATCTGAATGAAGATGTTGCTGGGTAGAGTATTCTTGGTTGTAGGTTCCTCCCTTTCATCAGTGTAAATATATTGTGCCATTCCCTTCTGGCCTGTAATGTTTCTGCTGAGAAATCAGCTTATAACTTTATGGGTTTTCCTTATGTATTATTTGTTTTTCCCCTGTTGCTTTTAATATTTTTAATTTTTTTAATTAAATGAAAAAATTTAAAACAAAAAGTTTTTCATCTTTAATTTTTGTCAGTTTGATTACTATATGTCTCAGTGTGTTCCTCCTTTGGATTATCCTGGCTGGGACTCTGCACTTCCTGGATTTGGGTGACTGTTTACTTTCCCACGTTAGGGAATATTTCAGCTATTATCTCTTCAAATATTTTCTCAGGCCCTTTCTCTCTCTTCTTTTCCTGGGACCCCTATCATGTGATTGTGCATTTAATGTTTTCCCAGAAGTCTTGTACACTGTTCTAATTTTTTTTTTAAATTTTGTTTTGTAGCAGTTCCACCATTTTGCCTTCCAAGTCACTTATCCATTCTTCTGTCTCAATTATTCTACTATTGTTTCCTTCTAGTGTAGTTTTCATTTATTTTATTGTTCACCTTGTTTGTTTGGTCTTTAGTTCTTCTAGGTCTTTGCTAAACATTTTTTGTGTCTTCTAAGTCTGTGCCCCCAATATTTTTCTGAGATCTTGGATAATCTTTAATATCATTACTCTGAATTCTTTTTTGGCCAGATCCACCTCGCTTAGTTGTTTTTCTGGATAGATTGCCTATCTCCACTGCTCTTAGTCTGTTCTTAGTTGTTCTGTTCATGGTTTATCATTTTCCTTTATCAGGACATATTCCTCTGCTGTGTCATTTTGTCTAACTTTCTGTGATTGCAGTTCCATGTTGCTGCAGGGTTGTAGTTCTTCTTGCTTCTGTTGTCTGCCACCCATAGCTGAGGCCTCCTGGTGGGAGAGACTAGTACTTGCCCAATGGTGGGTAGCATTCAGTCTTATCCCTCTGTTGGGCAGGATCATGTCTGGGTGTGTGTTCATTATTGGGCAGCCATTTATCCTGAAAGACTTTAAGAAGCCTCTCTGCTAATGGGTGGGGTTATGTCCCCACTCTGTTGGTTCTTTGGCCTTAGGCACCTCAGGTCTGGAGCCTTCAGGCTGTTGGGTGGGGCCAGGTCTTAGGGAAAAAGTGGCAGCCTCCTAGAGGGCCCATGCCAATTAGCACTTGACAGAGTCACTTTTACCAGTCTCCCTTTCCCCACAGTACATCACAGAGGCCCCCTGCCTCTGCAGGGGACACTCCATCACTTGCAGCTAAGTCTGGCCCAGTCTGTTATCAGGTCACTGCTGTTTTTCCCAGGTCCTGGTGCACACAACACCTTCTAAGAGTGAAGTTTCTGTTTCCCCAAGTTCTGTGGAAGTCTTATGGCCAAATCCAAATGGTCTTCAAAGCTAAACTCTCTGAGGGCTACTCCTCTCGTTCCCAGACTCCAAGGCTGAGAAGCCCAATGTAGGGCTCAGAAGTTTCACTCCTGTGGGAAAACTTCTGTGGTATAACTATTTTCCAGTTTGTGGACTGTTCACCCAGTGTGTTTGAGATTTGATTTTATCATGATTGTGTCCCTCTTATCATCTCTTTGTGGCTTCTTCTCTGCCTTTGGATATGAGGTATCTTTTTGGTACGTTCCAGCATTTTTTGTCAGTGGTTTTTCAACAGTTATTTGTGATTTGGGTGTTTCTATAAAAAAGGGTGATCTCACGACCTCTCCTGTGCCATCTTGCCCCTCTTCTGCCATAAACTCTATTCAGGGTCAGATTTCGTTGATATACATTTTTGTCTTTGAATGGGTCACACTTTTCTGTTTCTTTGTATGTCTTGTGATGTTTTTGTTGAACACTGGGCATTTGAATGTAATAATGTGGTAGCTCTGGAAATCAGATTCTTCCTCCTTCCCCAAGAATTTGCTGTTGTTGTTTTTGACTGCTGTTGACTGTCTCTGTCCTGAGAATCAGCCTAAGGTGTAAAGTCAAGGGCTTACGTATTTTCTGGGAATTTTCTTAGGCATTTGCAATTACCTTCTAATTTTATCCATATATGCAGTTGTTCTTTTTTAAATAGTCTTGTCTTTAATTCCTGCCTCTCAGAGAAAAATCTGAAAATAAAAGTGTGAGGAAGAGTGCTGGCTCTTTAAGTATCTTGGAAGACACTTGAGCTAGGAGGGGTAGGAGCTTGCAATAATGGGAAGAGGTGCAACCACAGCGGCTCCCTTCTAGCTCTATTTATCTGCACCTCGCTGATCAGAAGTAGCAATCAACAATTATATCAGAGATCCCTGATACTTGAAAGAAAGGGTACTTGTTGCCCACCCTGACTCTCACAAGTTGGGTACAAGCCACTTCAGGAACACAGTTACAGCTGCCTTCCATGTAACTGTATGTTGGAAACCGGTAGCTGCCACTGTGCTAAATGTTGATTGCTGACATAAAATTTACCATCCAAATGTTCCCGTAAATGTTACTTGTGTTCAACAGACTCCAGAGCTCCACAATAGTTTCATAAGATAATGCAGCTGTCAAGTTATTTGTCAAGATAATAGTTGTCTAGTTGGGTAGACAGATTTGTGGTGCTTCTGCCTTCACCATCTATCCAGAAGACTTTTTTTTTTCTTCAATCTATCTAGGTAAAAATTGATTTTACATGGTCTTTAAATAATCCTTTGTTTTCACTCATTTTCTCTATAATCTTTCTAATTTATATTTCATTCATCTTTGTTCTAATCTTTATTATTTATACCTTGTGCTAGATTTTGTTTTAATTTTTCCCTCCCTTTTGACAGATAGAGGATTCTTGATTGACATTTTTTAGAGTTTTTCTTCAGCACACACTTTGAATATACCAACCCTGGTATATACTGAATATATACCAGGTTGACTATATACCAGGGTTGAGTATGTCAACCCTGACCTCTGGTCTCCAAAGTTTCAAGGGAGTAATCTGCTTATAACCTATTGAAGATCACTTTATGTAACAAGTCACTTCTCTCTTGCTATTTTCAAGATTTTCTTTTACTCTCAACAGTTTTTGTGTCTCTGCATCACATGACTTTCTTTGAATTATTCTGATTAGGTATTCATTAAGGTTCTTGAGTGTTTATGTTCAGGTGTTTCTTCAAATTTGGGAAGTTTTTAGGCCTTATTTCTTTCCCTTTGCTCCTGTTTCTCTCTTCTTCTGGAACTCCAAAATGCATGCTGATCCTCTGGAAGATGTTCCACAGATTCCTTGCACTTTTTTTCACTTTCCTTCACCCTGTATTCTTTGTTCCCCAGACTTGACAATTTCAATTATTTTATCTTCTGGTTCACTGATTCTTCTCCTACTCAAATCTGTCTTGATTGCCATCTAGTGAGTTTTTTATTCAAGCTATTGTACTTTTCAGTTTCAGAATTTCTTTTTGGTATGTTCTTATATTTTCTCTTTATTCATATTTCCATTTTGTCCATACATCATTACTGACCTTCTCCATGTCTTCCTTTAGTTTTCTGAACATCTTCAAGACATTTTTTCCCCCGATTTTTTGTCTATTGTGTCTGCTATCTGGCCTTTCTCACCAGTTTCTGTTGATTTTTTCCCTTGGAATAGAATTTTTCCCCTGTTTCTTTGCACATCTTATATTTTTTTCTAAAAACTTGATAAGTGAGTCCAGGAATGGAGTAAGTCTGTAAATCAGATTGTTTCAGTTCTCAAGGGATTTCCTTTTGCTTTTGTTTATTTTATTGATATTTTTGTTGTTTTATGTTCTCTTTCCAAGGGATTTGCCTGAGGTATAAACTTAAGGTCTTATCAGATCTTTTTGAGCCTGTATTTTTTCCTTAGGCATGTATGGTGACATGCATATGTAGTTGCTTTTAAATGTCCTAGTCCTTTAATGTCTGGCTCCCAAAATGAAGAAAAGAGATAAATAAAAATGGAGAGAGAGTTGCCAACTCTTTAAATCTCCTGGAAGTTGCTTAAGCTATAGAGCAAAGGGCTTGCAACAATGGGAGTGGTGGTGCAGCAATGACTGCCCACCTCTTTGTCTGTACTTCCATTATCAGAAGCAGCAATCAGCAATCAGAAAACAGATCCCTGATATTCGGAGCACAGAGTCCTTATTGCCCACCCTGGGTCAGCAAGCTGCATGTAAACTGATCCTGGTAGAAATGAACAACTGTCTGTCTCAGAGATATAAGTGGAGGATGGGTAGCCATTGCTGAAATTGACCAAAATTAACTGTAATTTCCCATTCAAACCCTCTCCTTGAAGTTGCAAGTCTGAATAGACTCAAGAGTTACAACATAGCTATATCAAGCAGATTCTGACAGTACAACTGTCTAGGAAAGATAGGTTCCTGACACTTTATACTCTATCATCTTCCCAGAATCCCATAGTTCTTTTATATATTGCTGAATTCCACTTATTAATGTTTCTTTGAGGATTTTTGCACATGTTATCATGAGAGCTATTAATCTGTTTTCCTTTCTTGAGTGGTGGTCTTTGTAAAATGAGTTGGGGAATGTCTCCTTTTCTGTTTTCTGGTAGATAATGAGTAGAATTGCTTTTTCTTTAGATGTTTGGTATAATTCTCCATTGAAAACATCTGATTCTTTCCTGGAAGTTTTTATTTTTATTTTTAAAATGTTTGAATCATTTATTTATTTATTTGGCCATACCATGCAACATGTTTAAGATCTTGGTACACTGACCAGGGACTGTACCCATGCCTCTGCATTGGTAGCTCAGAGTCTTAACACTAGACCACCAGGAAAGTCCCTTCTTGGGCATTTTTAAATTAAAAATTCAATTTAATATTTACAGAACTACAGAATTATATATTTCTTTCATATTAGGTGATTTTTTAAAGAACTAATCTATTTCCTTTTAGTTGTCAATTTTGTAAAATTTATATTTGCTTATTATTCTTTGACATCTACAAGATCTGTGTAATATACCATTTCATTTCTGATATTATTAATTTCTGTTGTTTGGCAATATTATTGGTCTTTTCAAAGAACCATCTTTTGTGTACTTTATTGCGTTTCTATTTTCAGTTTCATTATTTTCCTACTTCTGCACCTCTGGGTTTACCCTGCTCTTCTTTTTATATGATCCTAAGGTGAGAGCTTATATTATTTTCTTCAGACTTTCCCTTTAAATTTTTTTTTAAATTTATTTTTGGCTGCATTGGGTCTCTGTTGCAGCCACAGGCTTTCTCCAGTTGTGGCATGCAATTTAGTTGCCTTGTAACATATGGGATCTTAGTTCCTGGCCAGTAATCAAACCTTCACACCCTGCAAAGGAAGATGGATTTTTAACCACTGGAGCATAAGAGAAGTCCCAACTTTGCCTTTTTTCTAATGTAAGAATTTGGTGCTATAAAATTTTCACTCAACACTACTTTAGTTGTGGTCCACTCAACTGGGTACATTTTACTTTCATTTTAATTTAGTTCAATGTGTTGTTTTTAATCTCCCTTGAGATTTCCTCTTTGATACAAAGATTATTCAACAATTTATTGTTTAGTTTCCAACTATTCGGAGATTTTCCTATTATCTTTCTGGTATTGTCTTTTAGTTTGGTTCCTTTGTGGTGAGAACACACACAGTATGGCTTCAAGTATTTTAAATATCTTCAAGTCTGTTTTATGGTCCTATTATGCTAAGTGATCTGTCTTGGTAAACTATCCACAGGAGAAATGGAAAGTGTGTGTGTGCACGCATGCACGCTGCATCCTGTTGATTATGATGCTGTTCATAACTATATATCCTTGCTGATTTCCATGTAGCTAAATTATCGAAAGAGAGGCCCTGGGTGTTCTTTGGAAGGAATGATGCTAAAGCTGAAACTCCAGTACTTCGGCCACCTCATGCGAAGAGTTGACTCATTGGAAAAGACTCTGATGCTGGGAGGGATTGGGGGCAGGGGGCAGGAGGAAAAGGGGACGACAGAGGATGAGATGGCTGGATGGCATCACTGACTCGATGGACGTGAGTCTGAGTGAACTCCGGGAGTTGGTGATGGACAGGGAGGCCTGGCGTGCTGCGATTCATGGGGTCGCAAAGAGTCGGACACAACTGAGTGACTGAACTGAACTGAACTGAATTGAAGGTCTCCAACTATAATCATGGATTTGTCTATTTCTCTTCTCAGCTCTATCCATTCTGCTTTAAGTGTTTTGCAGCTCTGTTGTTTGGTACATACAAATTTATGATTGCCCTGTCTTCTTGACAAACTGCCTTTTTATTCTTATGAGATGCCCCTCTCTGACCATAGCAATTTTCTCTGCCCTAGAGTCTACTTTATTTAGCATTAATATATCTGCTAATGCATTTTTCTGATTAATGTTTGTATTGCATATCTTTGGCCACCTTTTTCCTTTCAACCTATCCATATGAGAGGGTAAAAGGCAGGAAGGCCAGGGGTCTCCAAAAGGAGGACACAGGCTGCAAGTGTCAGACATCTCTTATCTCTCTCTTAAGCAGCAGGAGGAAACAGTACAAGTGCTAGATTTTATTCCCCTTCCCTATACGCATTTAAAAAGAAGTTTCTTTTTAAATTCTGTATTGCCATAAAGACACCTGGTTCCACCTGAACTTAACTTTTCTCAAACCTTGAGCTAACCAATGCATTTTTCTTGTGGAAATGTTTGTTTTAAGCTATGTTAATGAACTATGTATTTACCCTAGACTCTGTCTTCAAGTCGATTCTGCTGAAGACTCAGAAGAGTCATAAGATATTACAACAGGTGTATGGACAAAATCAGTCTTTAGATAACCTGTTGCAACTGGCTGAGCAGTCTACTATGGCAGGGAATATGAGGAAAAGAAAGAAAGGCAGAGAAAGACAAAAGAACAGGCAGACGCCCTTGTAATGGCTGTCAGAACCGTTCTTAAACAGTCTTGAGAAAAATGCCCAGAGGGACCCAGGTGAAAAGGGATGGGCTTGCTATTACTGTTGAAAGGAGGGGAACCTCAAGCGGGATTGCCCTCAGGCATCTAAGCCACCCCTGGCTCCATGTCCGGTCTGCAAGGGACTACAATGGAGGAAAGACTCTCAAGACAATCAGGACTGAAGGTGCCCAGGGGTCCCCACACAAGCTCCTGTCCTAATTACACCTGAGGAACCCCAGGTATTAATAACTGGGGGGGAGGAGGGCAATCCATTGATTTCCTTTTAGACACTAGGGCAATTTACTCTGTGCTTAGTGAAGCCCTTGGCCCACTCTGATCCGTTTCTGTAATGGGACTGTCTGGATGAGCCAAACATTATTATTTCAGTCGCGCTCTAAGCTGCAACTGGGACTTTATGCTATTTTCACACGAATTTTTGATCATGCTAGTCTCCCTCACCCCTTTTGGGGAGGGATATATTGAGCAAGGTCCATGCCTCTGTTTTCATGACTATGGAGCCCTCTCTTTCTCTCTAGTTGAACAAAATGTAATCTTAGAGTGTGGGCTTATGGAAAATCTGTGGGTCAAGCACAAAAATGCTATTCCTATAGCTGTCAAGCTCAAAGGCCCACATTTATTTCTACATAAAAAGCAGTATCTACTGAAACCTGAGGTTAAGGAAGGGTTAAAACTCATCATTGAGAATTTAAAGGAGCAGGGGCTATTAATTCCCTGAAACAGTGCATGCAATACTCCTATTTTTGGTGATAGAGACTAGTTCAAGATTTACAAATAATAAATGAGGCTGTAGTTCCTTTACACCCCATGGTGCCTAATCCTTATACTCTATTGTCTGAAATTCCTGAATGAGCCAAATATTTCTGAGTAATTGATTTGAAATACAACTTCTATTCTGTACCTTTGGCAGAGGAAAGTCAGTTTCTATTTGCCTTTGAAGACCCTATTCAGCCAGCTTCTCAGTTAACCTGGACAGTTTTGCCCCAGGGATGTCGTGACAGCTACCACCTATTGGGCAAAGTTTGTCACAGGATCTAAAAAACTTTTAATAGCTCTGAGGCAGTTACAATATGTAGATGATATTTTGCTCTGTTTTGAGACAAAGGGAGCTTGCTCACAAGCCTCAGGAAACTTCCTAAACTTTTTGGCTGGCTGCAGTTATAAGGCATCAAGAGAAAAGGCTCAGCTTTGTCAACAATCTGTTAAATATTTGGGCCTAATCATATTAGAAGGGACTAGGGCCATAGGTCCTGAGAGAATTAAACCTATACTAAATCATCCCCTCAGTTCAGTTCAGTTCAGTTGATCAGTAGTGTCCGACTCTCTGCAACCCCATGAACTGCAGCACACCAGGCCTCCCTGTCCATCACCACCTCCCGGAGTTTACCCAACTCACGTCCATCGAGTTGGTGATACCATCTAACCATCTCATCCTCTGTCATCCCCTTCTCTTCCTGCCTTCAATCTTTCCCAGCATCAGAGTCTTTTCAAATGAGTCAGCTCTTCACATCAGGTAGCCAAAGTTTTGGAGCTTCAGCATCAGTCCTTCCAATGAACACCCAGGACTGATCTCCTTTAGGATGGACTGGTTGGATCTCCTTGCAGTCCAAGGGACTCTCAAGAGTCTTCTCCAGCACCACAGGTCAAAAGCATCAATTCTTCGGCCCTCAGCTTTCTTTCTAGCCCAACTCTCACATCCATACATGACTACTGGAAAATCCATAGCCTTGACTAGATGGACCTTTGTTGACAAAAGTAATATCTCTGCTTTTTAACATGCTGTCTAGGTTGGTTTTAACTTTCCTTCCAGGGAGTAAGCCTCTTTTAATTTCTTGGCTGCAGTCACCATCTGCAGTGATTTTGGAGCCCAGAAAAATAAAGTCTGACACTGTTTCCCCATCTATTTTCCATGAAGTGATGGGACCAGGTGCCATGATCTTAGTTTTCTGAATGTTGAGCTTTAAGCCAAGTTTTTCACCCTCCTGTTTCACTTTCATCAAGAGGCTTTTGAGTTCTTCTTCACTTTCTGCCATAAGGGTGGTGTCATCTGCATATCTGAGGTTATTGATATTTCTCCCAGCAATCTTGATTCCAGCTTGTGCTTCATCCAGCCCAGCATTTCTCATGATGTACTCTTCATGTAAGTTAAATAAGCAGGGTGACAATATACAGCCTTGACGTACTCCTTTTCCTATTTGGAACCAGTCTGTTGTTTCATATCCAGTTCTGTTTCTTCCTGACTGCATACAGATTTCTCAAACGGCAGGTCAGGTTGTCTGGTATTCTCATCTCTTTCAGAAGTTTCCACAGTTTATTGTGATCCACACAGTCAAAGGCTTTGGCATAGTCAATAAAGCAGAGATGTTGGCAATTTGATCTCTGGTTCCTCTGCCTTTTCTAAAACCAGCTTGAACATCTGGAAGTTCACGGTTCACATATTGCTGAAATCATCCACTACCTTTGACTTTAAGACAACTGAGAGGACTTTTAGGAATCACAGGCTACTGCTGCATTTGGATTCCTGGTTACGGGGAACTTGCCCAGCCTTTATATAAATTTCTAGCTGAAACTCAACAAGCCCAAACTGACAAACTGGTTTGGTGTCCAGATACTCAAAAGGCTTTTAAGTCTCTTCAGACTGCTATTCTGCAAACTTCTGCTTTGAGTCTGCCCACAGGGTCAGAATTTAATTTGTCACTGAAAGAAAAGGTACAGCCTTAGGAGTTTTGACACAACCCCGAGGGCTTCACCAGAAACCTATAGCATGTCTGAGCAGAGAATCAGATGTAGTGTCACATGGGTGGCCACACTGTCTAATAGTAATTAAGGCAACTGTTTTATTAACACCTAAATCCCTCAAAATAATTAATAGGTGATTTCTTACTGTACTGACTTCTCCTGATGTGAGTGGACTGTTAAACTCTAAGGTTAATACTTGGATGACAGACAGTAGGCTTCTTAAATATCAGTCCTTGTTGTTCCAAGGACCAAAAATTAAGCTTAAAGTTAGTGGAAATTTAATCCTGCCACTTTCCTTCCTGAAAAGGAAAATGAAACACCTGATCACAATTGTTCCCAATATCTAACTTTAAACTATGCAGTTAAGGAAGATCTGATGGATACCACACTGGACAATCCAGATATGGAAATATTTACAGATGGCAGTTCTTTTGTTCGGGATGGGAATTGTAAAGCGGGTTACACCGTGGTGATGGCTGAACAGGTTTTAGAGGCAAAATCTCTCCCCCAGGGAATGAGTGCTCAGTTAGAGGAGCTTGTGTCCTGAGCTCTAGAGTTAAGCAAAGGGCAGCAAGTTAATATCTACACTGATTCTAAATATGCTTATTTGACTTTACATGCTCATGCTGCAATATGGAAAGACAGTTTAAAATGGCAACAGGAGAACCTATTAACCATTTCAGAGAGATTCAAAGACTTTTAACTGCTATATATTGTCCTAAAGAATTAGCTGTTATGCACTGCAAAGGGCACAGCAGGGGTAAGAGTAAAGTAGCTGAAGGTAATCAGCTTCCTGGCTGTCAAGCCAGAAAAGTGGCACTTTCCAAAACCCCTTCACTACAGACACCTTTGATCTAGACAGGTTCTGTGGAACAGGAAAAACCACAATATACTGAGGAAGAATTAGAAAGATATGAGAAAAGAGGAGCAAAGATTACTGATAAAGGATTTTTACAGTCCAAGGATAGACAATTAATAATTCCTGAAAATGCTTAATGGAAAATTCTTAAGGGTTTACACCAGAGTTTTCATTTAGGTGTAGAGAGTACTTACCAGATGGCTTCTCATTTGTTTGAAGGTGAAAATGTAATGAAGACTAAAGAACATTATGAAAAGATGTGAGGTTTGTCAGAAAAATAACCCAAAGACTGAAAAATCTAACAAAATCCTGGGTTACAACGAAGTGGAAAATATCCTAAAGAGGACTGGGAAATTGATTTTACTCATATGCCAAAAGCAAATGGATATTCTTGCTTACAAGTTTGGGTGGATACCTTTACCGGATAGATGAGGCTTTTCCCTGTCGTAGTGAACAGGCTAAAGAATTTTAATCCATGAAATTATTTAATCCATGATTAAATTATTTAATCCATGAAAATTATTTAATCCATGAAATTAATTCCAGGTTTGGGCTGCCATGGAGCCTTCAGAGTGACAATGGCTCCGCCTTTAAAGCTGCTGTAACTCAGGGCGTGTCAAAAGTTCTAGGAATAGAATATCACTTACACTGTTCCTGGAGACCCCAGTCCTCAGAAAAGGTTGATAAAAGCTAATGACATTATTAAGTGACATCTGCGCAAATTAACTCAAGAGACGCAAGACAATTGGATAAAATTTCTACCTACAGCTTTAGTTCAGTTCAGTTCAGTCGCTCAGTCGTGTCTGACTCTTTGTAACCCCATGAATCGCAGCACGCCAAGCCTCCCTGTCCATCACCAACTCCCGGAGTTCACCCAGACTCACGTCCATCGAGTCAGTGATGCCATCCAGCCATCTCATCATCTGCCGTCCCCTTCTCCTCCTGCCCCCAATCCCTCCCAGCATCAGAGTCTTTTCCAATGAGTCAACTCTTCGCATGAGGTGGCCAAAGTACTGGAGTTTCAGCTTTAGCATCATTCCTTCCAAAGAAATCCCAGGGCTGATCTCCTTCAGAATGGACTGGTTGGATCTCCTTGCAGTCCAAGGGACTCTCAAGAGTCTTCTCCAACACCACAGTTCAAAAGCATCAATTCTTTGGTGCTCAGCATTCTTCACAGTCCAACTCTCATATCCATACATGACCACAGGAAAAAACATAGCCTTGACTAGACGGACCTTTGTTGGCAAAGTACCTGAATGATCTAGTGGTTTTCCCTATTTTCTTCAATTTCAGTCTGAATTTAGTAATAAGGAGTTCATGCTCTGAGCCACAGTCAGCTCCCGGTCTTGTTTTTGTTGACTGTATAGAGCGTCTCCGTCTTTGGCTGCAAAGAACATAATCAATCTGATTTCGGTGTTGACGATCTGGTGATGTCCATGTGTAGAGTCTTCTCTTGTGTTGTTGGAAGAGGGTGTTTGCTATGACCAGTGCATTTTCTTGGCAAAACTCTATTAGTCTTTGCCCTGCTTCATTCCGTATTCCAAGGCCAAATTTGCCTGTTACTCCAGGTGTTTCTTGACTTCCTACTTTTGCATTCCAGTCCCCTATAATGAAAAAGACATCTTTTGGGGGGTTAGTTCTAAAAGGTCTTGTAGGTCTTCATAGAACCGTTCAACTTCAGCTTCTTCAGTGTTACTGGTTGGGGCATAGACTTGAATTACTGGGATACTGAACAGTTTGCCTTGGAAATGAACAGAGATCATTCTGTCGTTTTTGAGATTGCATCCAAGTACTGCATTACGGACTCTTTGGTTGACCATGATGGCTACTCCATTTCTTCTGAGAGATTCCTGCCCGCAGTAGTAGATATAATGGTCATCTGAGTTAAATTCACCCATTCCAGTCCATTTGAGTTCGCTGATTCCTAGAATGTCGACATTCACTCTAAGGAGGGCTCAAATTGCCCCTAAAAGGAGGAACTGTCCCCCTTTGAATGTATTTATGGAAGGCCTTTCTTATGTACAGACATTGTTATAGACACTGAAGCCTTGGAATTAACTAATTATGTAACTCAGCTCTCAGCTTTTCAACAGGCATTAGCAGAACTCAGGGAGGTGACTCCTGACCCTGCCTCTGAGTCAAGCAAGCCTCTATTTGAACCAGGAACCAAGGTCTTCATAAAACCATTGGGATCTTGGGGGCAATCCCTTGAGCCCCTCAGGGAAGGCCCTTACCAGGTTACTCTTTCTTCTCCCATAGTTGTCAAAGTGCCAGGAATTGATTCCTGGGTGCATCACACTTGATAAAAGAGGTAGCATCCTGACCAGATGCTAAGTGATGTCATTTTATGTCTTTATTTTGTAGGCTCTGACTTTGTACTTTTCAGATCAGCCTGATAATCTATGTGAGCTTGCTTCTGCTGACTCCAAAAATCCTGAGTCTGCCGTTTGATCCTCAAGACAATGCCTTCCTGCCTGGGCTCACTCCTATGCTGCATTCCACAAGTGGTCTAACTGTTGGGTCTGCAGAGCGCTCCCCTCTTCATCAGTGGAAGGCTTCCCGTAGTGGGCATCTCCACTTCAAGGAAAGAACTTTCTCCAAGTCTGTGAATACCTTCGACAACAACAATCATGTGTAATGCCTCTTCTTAATGTGATGACATTTAACAATCCTAAAAAAAAGTGCAACATTTTGTACTTTAGCGATAGATATGTGACTTTCAATTTTGATTATGCATTGTCTTGGTTTAATGACTATTCTGCTACATATAAGAAGGTAAATGGGTCTAGATCTGGTGGCTACCTGACGTTTACCAAATATGGGATGAAATTACATGGCTAACTCCTGGAAAGGGACACCTAATATCTAGTATCCCCATATGCTGGGAACAAATAAAGCCATCCCCAGAAATTAGCCAACAACTTAATTATGATGATTGGAAACATTTGGGATTTTTGCCTCAGGAAATATGCAACATAATCATTCCTGTGTTTTCCAATACCAGTTCAGGTCCTCCCTTTGCCTGGCCAGGCACTAGTTGGGACTGGATATCTCAGTCATGCTGGCTTGCTCCAAACGGGACCTATTGGATATGTGGCTCTTACGTATGGGCATGGCTTCCCCCTGGCTGGATAGGGAGATGAACCCTAGGTCTACATTTTCCTCAGGGTTTCATATTTTCAGAGCTTCTAGAGAAGCCTGCTAATTTATGACAACTTAGAACTTGCATCTGAGAAGGCAATGGCACCCCACTCCAGTACTTTTGCCTAGAAAAATCCCATGGACAGAGGAGCCTGGTACGCTGCAGTCCATGGGGTCACTAGAGTCAGACATTACTGAGCGACTTCACTTTCACTTTTCACTTTCATGCATGGGAGAAGGAAATGGCAACCCACTCCAGTGTTCTTGCCTGGAGAATCCCAGGGACGGGGAAGCCTGGTGGGCCGCTGTCTATGGGGTCGCAGAGTCGGACACGACTGAAGAGATTTAGCAGCAGCAGCAGCAGCAGAACTTACAGGGCAAGGTCTGTATTTCACTGGTATGATTATTTGGCTGCAGTATTTGTTCCCTCTCTGGGAACTACAGATGTTATACTTCAAGTGGACACTCTAATAGGCTTTACAAGATTCTCAAAAAGCTATTTCAGCTCTTAATGCTGAACAAATACAAATTAGAAACATGGTTTTACAAAACAGATTGGCCTTATTCTGACAGCTGCACAAGGAGGAACTTGTGCCATTATTCATACCCAGTGCTGTACGTATATACCTGATATGAGCACTAATGTTACTCACTTTACTAAACATATGAACAAAATGATTCCAGCTATAGATACTCCTGAATCCTCAACTGCCTCACTTTGGGAGATGCTAACTAGTTCATGATGGAAAACTATCCTAATTGTAATGATTTCAATTGCTCTGTTCTTGCTGTTTTCTCCATCCATCTGTAATTGTGTAGCTGGATTTGTTTCTAATTGCATGACAGCTTTTAAGTTACAAATGGTTGCTCAAACTGTTGCAGGAAGAGGGACCCCTTCCAGGGCCTGAAACTGGGCTCTTGTCTAACACTCAGAAATGAATTGTCGGAGGAGACACATGCGCTAACAAAGCAAGGGATTTTATTGGGAAAGGGCACCCAGGTGGAGAGCAGTAGGGTAAGGGAGCCCAGGAGAACTGCTCTGCCTCATGGCTTGCAGTCTCGGGTTTTATGGTGATGGGATTAGTTTCCAGGTGGTCTTTGGCCAATCATTCTAATTCAGAGCCTTTCCTGGTGGCACACGCATCGCTCAGCCAAGATGGATGCTAGCGAGAGGGATTCCAGGATGTGGACGGACACGTGGTGTCTCCTTTAGACCTTTCCTGAAATCTTCTGGTTGGTGGTGGCTTATTAGTTCTGTATTCCTTATCAGGATCTCCTGTCATAAAACAACTCATGCAAATAGTTACTATGGTGCCTGGCCAGGGTGGGTGGTGTCAATCAGTGTGCTTCCCCTAACAAAACTCCTACAACTGTGGCAGCTCCCTCCAACTCTTACTTGGGTCCTTGGATCAGAGACCTTCAATATTAGGGTTAGGAGAGCATCTTGTCTCACCAATTTAGTGACGACACCCCTTATCAGCTTGGAAGCAGTTATAGAATGAGAATGACGCCCCTTTCCCTAGGCAACATAATTCTCCTAAAAGAAAAGGGGGGAATGAGAGGGTAAGGAAGGCAGGCCAGGGGTCTCCAAATGGAAGAAATAGGCTGCAAGTCTCAGACATTTTTTCTCTCTCTCTTAAGCAGCAGGAGGAAACAAACTACAAGTGTTAGATTTTTTCCCCCTTCTCTATATGAATTTTAAAACAGGTTTCTCTTAAAATTGTGCTGCCATAAAGACACCTGGTTCCACCTGAACTGAACTATTCTCAAGTCTTGAGCTAACCAATGCATTTTTCTTATGGAAACGTTTGTCTTAAGCTATGTTAATGAACTATGTATTTACCCTAAGACTCAGAACCCACTTGACAAACCAGTATGTTTTACTCATGCAAGTGTTCTCTTAAGCTATGTTAATGAGACTATATTTGCTTGGAAACCTACCTTTCTTCAAGATTCATGTCAATCGTTTTATGGCCCTGGACAACTCACCTTGTGCCAATGTTATCTCAAAATGCATGTTGTGGGTGAGGGGCATGGTGCCAGGCTTGGAGTTTTGAGACATTTCCTTTCTCTAATTAACAGACTGCTAGTAGCTATATAACCTATGGCTAAAGACTAGCAGCGGGGCATTCTTTCTGCCCCCTTTTGATGTCTAAGTCAGAAGCTGTCTCTATCTCTTTTATACTTTAATAAAACTTTATTACACAACAGCTCTGAGCGATCAAGCCTTGTCACTAGCCCCGGATTCAATTCCTCTCCTCTGGAGGCCAAGAATCCTGGCATCTTTCATGGCTCAACAACAACTTTTAACACTATTCATTTTGAATTCAGTTTCTTCTGGGGAGTATAGAGTAGGGTATTGTTTTTATGTACTCTGTCCCTCTCTTTTAGTTGATATATTCGAACATTTACATTTAATATAATTATTGCTGGGCTAGGACTTCAGTGGGATTTGTTTCTTCTATTGCTTTGGGTTACTTGTACCATTTTTAGAATTCCATTTTATCAATAGTGGTTTTGATTCTCTTTCTGTAGATATTTAGTTCTTGTACTATATTATGTATATGTAAGTTTTCATAGTCCTCTGGTGTCAAGATTTCACCAGTTCCAGTGAAGTGCAAAAACCTTTCAATCCTTTAAGATCCTTTACTATTAGTTGTTCAGTTGCTAAGTCATGTCCGAATATTTGCAACCCCTAAACTGCAGCAAACCAGGCTTCCCTGTCCTTCACTATCTCCTGGAATTTGCTCAAACTCACATCCATTGAATCAGTGATGCTATCTAATCATCTCATCGGTTTCTGCCCCCTTCTCCTCTTGTCCTCAATCTTTCCCACCCACAAGGTGGCCAAATTATTGCAGCTTCAGCTTCAGCCTCAGTCCTTCCAATGAATGTTCAGGACTGATTTCCTTTAGGATGGACTGGTTGGATCTCCTTGCTGTCCAAGGGAATCTCAGGAGTCTTCTCCAGCACAATTCAAAAGCATCAATTCTTCAGCACTCAGCCTTCTTTATGGTCCAACTCTCACAAACATATGTTACTGGAAAAACCATAGCTTTGACCATACAGACTTCTGTCAGCAAAGTGATGCCTTGGCTTTTTAATACACTTTTTCATAGCTTTTCTTCCAAGGAGCAAGGGTCTTTTAATTTCATGGCTGCAGTCACCGTCCACAGTGACTTTGGAGCCCAAGAAAATAAAATCTGTCACTGCTTCCATTCCCCCCCCACCCCTTGTATTTGCCATAAAGCGATGGGGTCAGATGCCATGATCTTCGGTTTTTGAATGCTGAGTTTTAAGCCAGCTTTTTCACTCTCTTTTTTCACCTTCAAGAGACTCTTTAGTTTCTCGCTTTCTGCCATTAGGGTGGTGTCACCTGCATATCTGAGATTGCTGGTATTTTCCCCAGCAATCTTGACTCCAGCTTGTAAATCATCCAGCCCAGCATTCTGCATGATGTACTCTGCATATAAGTTAAATAAGCAGGGTGACAATATACAGCCTTGATGTATTCCTTTCCCAATTTGGAACCAGACCATTGTTCCATGTCTGGTTCTAACTGTTGCTTCTTGTCCTGCAAACAGATTTCCCAGGAGACAGGTAAGGTGGTCTGGTATTCCCATCTCTCTAAATTTTCCACAGTCTGTTGTGATCCATACAGTCAAAAGCTTTAGTGTAGTCAATGAAGCATATTTTTTTTGGAATTTCCTTGCTTTTTCTATGATCCAACAGATGCTGGCAATTTGATCTCTGGTTCCTATGCCTTTTCTAAATCCAGCTTGTACATTTAAAGTTCTTGGTTCACATACTATTGAAGCCTACCTTGAAAAATTTTGAGCATTATCTTGCTAGAATGTGAAATGAGTGCAACTGTATGGTAGTTACTATCAGATAATGTTATAATTTTGCTTCAGATACAATTTAGAAAACTTAAGAAAAAATTTCACTGTATTAACTAATATATTTACTCTTTGTATTGTTCAATCTCCTTCCCTAATGTTTCAAGTTTCCTCTTTTTATCATTTCCTTTCCAATTCAAGAACCTCCTGCAGGTCTTTTACTTTTTTTTAAATTAGGTAGATCTACTGGGGACAAATCCTTCTAGTTTTCCTTCATCTGAGAATGTCTTGATATCTAACCCCTTTATTCCTGAAGAATATTTTCACTGCATATCAAATTCTCAATTACAGTTCTTTGTTTTCAGCACTTGGAAATGTAATGCTCCTTCTTTCTGGCCTCTTTGGTTTCTGATAAGAAACTTGATATGATTCAAATTGCTTTTCAGTTATAGGTAAAGTATTTTTTTCTTTCTGCTTTCAAGATTTTTCACCATTAGTTTTCAGAATTTTGATTATGATGTATCTTGGCAAGATAATTTTTGGGGTGTATCCTATTTGGGGTAAGCTCAGCTTCTTGAATTTGTAGGTTTCTGTCTTTCACCAAATTTTTTTTTCCAGACATTAAATAGCTTTTCAACCCCACCCTGTTTCTCCTCGCCCTCCAGGACACAGATGAAATAAATATTAGATCATTTGTTATATTACCACAGATCCCTGGGGCTCTATTTACTTTTTTTCCAATCTATTCTCTGCTGGTTAATTTCTATTGCTTTATCTTTACTTTCACTGATCCTTTCACTATTGTTTCCATTTCCACTCTGCTACTGGGTCCATCTAGTGAGCTTATTATTTCCTTTATTGTATTGTTCAGTTTTTAAATTTCCATTTGGTTCCTTTTTATATTTTGTACTTCTTTGCTGAGACTTTACAGTTTTGTTTCAAGCATTTTCATAAATTTTCATCCAAGTATTTTTATCATGCCTGCTTTAAATCCTGTCAGATAATTCCCATCTCTGTATCAAGACAGTTGTCTTACTCAAGATAGTCCTGATTCTTGGTATCTATCAGTGGTTTTCAGTTGTAGCCTGGACATTTTTGATTACTACATTAGGAGACTGGATCCTACTTAAATCTGTTTCACAGGTGCCTCTGACATCAGCACAGAAAGGCAGACCTCACCCTATTTCTGCCAAGTCGGGGTGAAAGTCCACCACCCTGGCTGGGAGAGTATGATAATTAATTTTATGCTTCAATTTGATTAGACTACAGAATACCTAAATAGCTAAAGATTATTTCTGGATGTCTGTGAGAGTGTTTCCAGAAGCAATTACTAGCACTTGAATTGGTGAGCTGAATAAAGCTAACTGTCCTCCCCAAAGTGGGTGGATATCATCCAATCTATCAAGAACCTGAACAGAACAAAGTTCAAGCCTGAATGCTTGAGTTTAAGATACCAGTCTTCTGCCCTTAGTGTTTCTGGTCAATCTCCTCTTCTTTCTACCTTCCTCCAGTTTCTCAGGAGAACCCTAATACCAAGTGCCAGTTTGAGGGTAGGGGAGAATGCCTTCAATTGTTCCCTACATTACTTTCAAAAACACTATAGAGGAAACGTCTCCTTACCACTGAGTCACCATGACAGTCCCAGCTTCTCTTAGCCTTTTCTGAAATCATATCAGCACGACTATCATGGAAGTCTAGACTCCCCACTTAACCTATGCTGAGGGGGATAAGGGCCCATTTTATTTCACCGTGTTTGGCTGCAGTAAAGCATTTATTGTCTGTTAATTTTTCTCTCTTGCTAAGTTTCCTCTTTCTTGGTCCTTATTTATTTTCCCCCAAAGTCCATATGTTGAAGCCCCCAGTGTAGCTATACTGGGAAATGGGGTTTTCTAAGTAATAATTAAAGTTAATGAGGTCATAATATTGGGCTTTAATTCAATAGGACTAGTGTCCTTTTATAAAGCACACCAGAGAACTAGCTCTTCCCACCCAGGCCCTCTCCCTAGGTACACACACCAAAAAATGACCATGTAACCATATAGTGAGAAGGAGGCCATCTACATACCAGGAAGAGATCCCTCACTGGAAACCAAGTCAGCTAGACCCTTGATCTTGGACTTCTAACATCCAGAGCTGTGAGAAAATTAATTCCTGCTGTTTAAGCCACCCAATCTCTGGTATTTATGACAGTCCTAGCAAACGAATACAGATTGCCTTGGCTCAAAGTTTTCCATGGGGTTGCAATCAAACTGTCAGCCAGGATCATGCTAGGGATCAACTTCCACGCTCACTAACATGGTTTTGGATTCAGTTTCTTGTGGGATGCTGGACCAAGAACCTTCATTTCACTAGCTATTGTGAGGAGGCCTCTCTCAGTTCCATGGCACAGGGGTCTCTCCATAGGACAGCTAATAATATGGTAGCTGGTTTCCATCACAGCAAGGAACTGAAGGAGCAAGGGAATAAGAGAATCTGGGAGCAACTGTCTGCTCAAGATGGAAGCCAGTCTTTTACTTCAACCTAATCTCAGCAGTGACATCCCATCACCTTTTCTTTTCATTAGAAATGTCACTAAATCTAGCCCACACTCAAAGAGAGATTTTAAAAGGGCCTGAATACTAGGAGGTAGGTATTATTGGAGGTCATCCTAGAGGCTCCCTACAAGGTCTCACACCATCGTGATTATCTGGTTCATGAAGATCTTTTCTGTACAGTTCTGTGTATTCTTGACACCTCTTCTTAATAGCCTCTGCTTCAGTTAGATCCCTACCATTTCTGTCCTTTATCGAGTCCATCTTTGCATAAAATGCTCCCTTGGAATCTATGATTTTCTTGAAGAGATCTCTAGTCTTTCCCATTCTGTTGTTTTTCTCTATATTTTCGCATTGATCGCTGAGGAAGGCTTTCTTATCTCTCCTTGCTATTTTTTGGAACTCTGCATTCAGATGCTTATATCTTTCCTTTTCTCCTTTGCTTTTCACTTCCCGTCTTCTCAGAGCTATTTGTAAGGCCTCCTCAGACAGCCATTTTGCTTTTCTGCATTTCTTTTTCTTGGGGATGGTCTTGATTCCTGTCTCCTGTACAATGTCACGAACCTCCATCCAAAATTCATCAGGCACTCTATCAGATCTAGTCCCTTAAATCTATTTCTCACTTCCACTGTATAATCATAAGGGACTTGATTTAGGTCATACCTGAATGTTCTAGTGGTTTTCTCCACTTTCTTCAATTTCAGTCTGAATTTGGCAATAAGGAGTTCATGATCTGAGACACAGTCAGCTCCTGGTCTTGTTTTTGCTGACTGTATAGAGCTTCTCCATCTTTGGCCGCAAAGAATATAATGAATCTGATTTCAGTGTCAAACATCTGGTGATGTCCATCTGTAGAGTCTTCTCTTATGTTGTTGGAAGAGGGTGTTTGCTATGACCAGTGCGTTCTCTTGTCAGAACTCTATTAGCCTTTGCCCTGCTTCATTCTATACTCCAAGGCCAAATTTGCCAGTTACTCCAGGTGTTTCTTGACTTCCTACTTTTGCATTCCAGTCCCCTATAATGAAAAGGACATCTTTTTTGGGTGTTAGTTCTAGAAGGTCTTGTAGGTCTTCATAGAACTGTTCAACTTCAGCTTCTTCAGCATTACAGGTCATGGCATAGACTTGGATTACCATGATACTGAATGGTTTGCCTTGGAAATCAACAGAGATCATTCTGTCGTTTTTGAGATCACATCCAAGTACTGCAATTTGGACTCTTTGGTTGACTATGATGGCTACTCCATTTTTTTCTAAGCGATTCCTGCCCACAGTAGTACATATAATGGTCATCTGGGTTAAATTCACCCATTCCAGTCCATCTTAGTTCACTGATTCCTAGAATGTCTATGTTCTCTCTTGTCATCTGTCAGTTTTCATTCCAATCACAAAGAAAGGCAATGCCAAAAAATGCTCAAACTACCGCACAATTGCACTCATTTCACACGCTAGTAAAGTAATCCTCAAAATTCTCCAAGCCAGGCTTCAGCAATATGTGAACCATGAAGTTCCAGATGTTCAAGCTGCTTTTAGAAAAGGCAGAGGAACCAGAGACCAAATTGCCAACATCTGCTGGATCATCGAAAAAAGCAAGAGAGTTGCAGAAAAACATTTATTTCTGCTTTATTGACTATGCCAAAGCCTTTGACTGTGTGGATCACAATAAACTGTGGAAAATTCTGAGAGATGGGAATACCAGACCACCTGACCTGCCTCTTGAAACTTGTATGCAGGTCAGGAAGCAACAGTTAGAACTGGACATGGAACAACAGACTGGTTCCAAATAGGAAAAGGAGTACATCAAGGCTGTATATTGTCACCCTGCTTATTTAACTTCTATGCAGAGTACATCATGAGAAACGCTGGGCTGGAAGAAGCACGAGCTGGAATCAAGATTGCCGAGAGAAGTATCAATGACCTCAGATATGCAGATGACACCAGCCTTATGGCAGAAAGTGAAGAAGAACTAAAGAGCCTCTTGATGAAAGTGAAAGAGGAGAGTGAAAAGTTGGCTTAAAGCTCAACATTCAGAAAACGAAGATCATGGCATTCGGTCCCATCACTTCATGGCAAATAGATGGGGAAACAGTGGAAGCAGTGGCTGACTTTATTTTTCTGGGCTCCAAAATCACTGCAGATGGTAATGGCAGTCATGAAATTAAAAGACGCTTGCTCCTTGAAAGGAAAGTTATGACCAACCTTGACAGCATATTAAAAAGCAGAGACATTACTTTGCCAACAAAGGTCCATCTAGTCAAGGCTATGATTTTTCCAGTGGTCACGTATGGATGTGAGATTTGGACTGTACAGAAAGCTGAGTGCCGAAGAACTGATGCTTTTGAACTGTGGTGTTGGAGAAGTCTCTCAAGGAGATCCAACCAGTCCATCCTATAGGAGTTCAGTCCTGGGTGTTCATTGGAAAGACTAATGTTGAAGCTGAAACTCCAATATTTTGGCCACCTGATGCAAAAAGCTGACTCATTTCTAAAGACCCTGATACTGGGAAAGATTGAGGGCAGGAGGAGAAGAGGACGACAGAGGATAAGATGGTTGGATGGCATCAACGACTCGATGGACATGGGTTTGGGTGGACTCGGGGAGTTGGTGATGGACAGGGTGGCCTGGCATGCTGTGGTTCATGGGGTCACAAAGAGTCGGACATGACTGAGCAACTGAACTGAACTAAACAAGGTCTCAATGGCCCAATTTGGGACAATTTGAGCAGCATAATAAAATGATGACACTAATGGATTAAAATTGATAGAATAAAAATCCATGAGTCCATACTGTTACATAAAACAATTGAATAAATAAACACAAATTAACACATGATGAGGTTATGTCCTGATAAACCCATCATAAATTGAAAATACATTTAATACACCTAACTTACTGGACATCACAGTTCAGCCAAGCCTATCTTAAATGTGCCTAGAACACTTACAGTAACCTAAAGTTGGAAAAAGTCATCTAACACAAAACCTATAATAAAATATTGAATATCTCATGTATTTTATTGAATACTATACTGAAAGTAAAGATTTAGAATGGATGTATGGAATGGTTGCAAGCGTATTTGTAGTTTACCTTTCTGAATGTGTGGCTGACAGCTTCACTGTCACTGCCCAGCATCATTAAGAGTATCATACTACTTCTCGCCAGCTCAGGAAATGATCAAAATTCAAAATTCCATGTACAGTTTGCACTCAACTTTTGCTTTTGCAAAACACAAAATTATAAATTGAATCACTGTAAGTCAGGGGCTGTCTGTTAATAAATGGAGGGGAAAGGACAAAGCTATTCCTTACAGCAGAATTCCATTTAACAAAGATAGAAAGAAAATTACCATTTGGTACATACCACATAAATAAATGCTGTGAGCCACAATAGAATCTAAAATTACTGGATGAAATTTTGATTCTAAAAAATAAGGTAAAGGCAAAGTCTTAAATTTTCTCCCCACAGGCTACTTATTAATTTATAAAGAAAAATTTTAAGTTTATAGTACACAAATCTAATAACAGAATAACCAGGCTTAACCAGTAATGACATCAATTTCATATACCTATAATATGCTGCACAAGAAAGATACAACATCACTTCTGTAATATGTCTCGCCAAAAATGCATAACCTTAATTTAATCAATCAGAAAACCCCAACTGAGGAACATCTTACAAAATAACTTTCCAATAGTCCAAGTGTCAAGGGCATCAAAGACAAGAAAAACTAAAGAATTGTCTGAGATTGCAGGTGGCTAAGATGACAGGAAAAACAAACAACATGGGATGCTAAATCAGATTTTGACCAGAAAAATGACAATTTGGATAGTGAAATTTAAATGAAGTCTGTAAATTAGTAAATAGTATTGTACAGGTGTTTTCGCAATCAATTAGTTATGTAATATGTAAACATTAAAAGCTGGATGAAAGGTATACAAGGACTCTGTGTTCTGCTGTTATTATATTTCAAACAGCTTTGCCTGCTTGCTAAGATGCTTCAGTCGTGTCCAGCTTTTTGTGACCCTATGGACCATAGCCCGCCAGGCTCCTCTGTCCATGGGATTCTCCAGGCAAGGATACTGGAGTGGGTTGCCACTTCCTTCTCCAGGGGAATTTTCCTGACCTAGGGATTGAACAAAATGGCTGCCTGGGGAGGCCTTACAAATAGCTGTGAAAAGAAGAGAAGTGAAAAGCAAAGGAGAAAAGGAAACATATAAGCATCTCAATGCAGAGTTCCAAAGAATAGCAAGAAGAGATAAGAAAGCCTTCCTCAGCGATCAATGCAAATAAATAGAGGAAAACAACAGAATGGGAAAGACTAGAGATCTCTTCAAGAAAATTAGAGACACCAAGGGAATATTTCATGCAAAGATGGGCTTGATAAAGGACAAAAATGGTATGGACCTAATAGAAGCAGAAAAGATTAAGAGGAGGTGGCAAGAATACACAGAAGAACTGTACAAAAAAGATCTTCACGACCCAGATAATCATGATGGTGTGATCACTCACCTAGAGCCAGATATCCTGGAATGTGAAGTCAAGTGGGCCTTAGAAAGCATCACTACAAACAAAGCTAGTGGAGGTGATGGAATTCCAGTTGAGCTATTTCAAATCCTGAAAGATGATGCTGTGAAAGTGCTGCACTCAATATGCCAGCAAAGTTGGAAAACTCAGCAGTGGCCACAGGACTGGAAAAGGTCAGTTTTCATTCCAATCCCAAAGAAAGGCAATGCCAAAGAATGCTCAAACTACCGCACAATTGCACTCATCTCACATGCTAGTAAAGTAATGCTCAAAATTCTCCAAGCCAGGCTTCAGCAATAGATGAACCGTGAACTTCCAGATGTTCAAGCTGCTTTTAGAAAAGGCAGAGGAACCAGAGATCAAATTGCCAACATCTGCTGGATCATGGAAAAAGCAAGAGAGTTCCAGAAAAACATCTATTTCTGCTTTATTGACTATGCCAAAGCCCTTGACTCTGCGGATCACAATAAACTGGAAAATCCTGAAAGAAATGGGAATACCAGATCACCTGACCTGCCTCTTGAGAAATTTGTATGCAGGTCAGGAAGCAACAGTTAGAACTGGACATGGAACAACAGACTGGTTCCAAATAGGAAAAGGAGTACATCAAGGCTGTATATTGCCACCCTACTTATTTAACTTATATGCAGAGTACATCATGAGAAACGCTGGACTGGGAGAAGCACAAGCTGGAATCAAGATTGCCAGGAGAAATATCAATAACCTCAGATATGCAGATGACAGCACCCTTATGGCAGAAAGTGAAGAGGAACTAAAAAGCCTCTTGATGAAGGTGAAAGCGGAGAGTGAAAAGTTGGCTTAAAGCTCAACATTCAGAAAACGAAGATCATGGCATCCGGTCCTATCACTTCATGGG
This sequence comes from Bubalus bubalis, assembly GCF_019923935.1. Classification (NCBI taxonomy): domain Eukaryota; kingdom Metazoa; phylum Chordata; class Mammalia; order Artiodactyla; family Bovidae; genus Bubalus; species Bubalus bubalis. The sequence continues at coordinate 392,947 of NC_059177.1, forward strand.
AAATAGATGGGGAAACAGTGGAAACAGTGTCAGACTTTATTTTTCTGGGCTCCAAAATCACTACAGATGGTGACTGCAGCCATGAAATTAAAAGACGCTTACTCCTTGGAAGGAAAGTTATGGCCAACCTAGATAGCATATTCAAAAGCAGAGACATTACTCTGCCAACAAAGGTCCGTCTAGTCAAGGCTATGGTTTTTCCTGTGGTCATGTATGGACGTGAGAGTAGGACTGTGAAGAAGGCTGAGTGCCGAAGAATTGATGCTTTTGACCTGTGGTGTTGGAGAAGACTCTTGAGAGTCCCTTGGACTGCAAGGAGATCCAACCAGTCCATTCTGAAGGAGATCAGCCCTGGGATTTCTTTGGAAAGAATGATGCTAAAGCTGAAACTCCAGTACTTTGGCCACCTCATGCGAAGAGTTGACTCATTGGAAAAGACTCTGATGCTGGGAGGGATTGGGGGCAGGAGGAGAAGGGGACGACAGAGGATGAGATGGCTGGATGGCATCACCAACTCGATGGACATGAGTCTGAGTGAACTCCGGGAGTTAGTGATGGACAGGGAGGCCTGGCGTGCTTCGATTCATGGGGTCGCAGAGTCGGACACGACTGAGCAACTGAACTGAAGTGAAAAGATGTTGACAGCCTAATGCCAGTACCTATGAAAAGTGCCTTTATTTGAAATTTGGATCTTTGCAGATGTCAAGTAAAGATGAGGTCATTAGGTGTGGTGAATCCTAATCCGATGATTGAGTCCTTATAAAAAGGGGAAATTTCGACATGAGGTAAGACACACACAGAGGAAAAGAGGTTGAACTTTTTTATGTGCTTTATTGACCATTTCTCTATCTTCTTTGAAGAGATTTCTACTCAAATCCTTTCCCTAGTTTTTAATCAGTTTATCTTTTTTATTGAGTTGTAAGAGTTCTTTATATATACTGAATGCATGGACACATGCTGTCGTGTCCAACTGTTTGCAATCCCATGGACTGTACCCTACCAGATTCCTCTGTTTATGGGATTTCCCAGACAAAAATGCTGGAGTAAGTTGCCATTTCCCCCTCTAGGGGATCTTCCCGATCCAGGGATTGAACCTGCATCTCCTGCACTGCAAGTGATTCTTTACTGCTTGAGCCATCTGGGCAACAATTCTGGATACTGAATCTTTATCAAATACACAATTTGCAAGTATTTTCTCCCATTCTGTGGGTTGTCTTTTTGCTTTCTTGATAGTGCTATTTAAAGCACAAAAGTTTTACAATGTTATATCTGGTTTCCAATACTTCTATACATCTAAAATTACTTCAACATAAAAAAACTAAAAATCTATGTAAGACGTTTAGAAGACTATGCTCTAGACTACCGAAAGGAAAGAGAAATGGAATTTTTCCTTTGCTATTAAATACAATTGTTTCTTCTTCTTTTCCAGATTATACAAGTGATGCAAATTCTCTGGAAATTAGCATTAGTAAACTCACCATCCAGAGATAATTATCACTGTTACTGAGGGTCATATTCTCATACAAATATATAAATATTCGTAAAAATTGAGGAGCACTTGTTCTGTGCAGGGAGAGCTATTGTGACACCATGTGACACCAAAGAGAGATAGTGGTGGGCTGAACTGACTTTACAGGTGTGCTTTAGGGGAAAAAGAAAGTTTTATAGAGGGCAACCAGAAGTAAAGGAATGTCAAGGGAGCAGTGAGTAACCTCTTGATACTAAGCCAGACTGGATGACATTGGATTTTGAAGGGCTTTACACTGCAATGAATGTGATCCATGCAGGCAATGGGACATCCTTAAGGACTTCTGGACAAAGATGGCTGAGGACAATGGAAATGTCTGTGATACACTTTATATTGTGATACACTCATATACACTGTATGAGTCCTCACATATAGATGACCATATGTCCTGGTTGGTCACAGCCTCAGTTATACCTTTGGTCTTCTAGTGGTACCCCCTTTCACTCTCAAAATGCCTAAGTTTGGAGGATAAATATCATCTACACACACACACACACACATAACTTTCACAATCCTCACCTTTACTATGCTAAATGCACTGAGATTTTGTAGTCTAATTCACTAAAAAAAATGTACATTGGTTGTGAGGCAGGCGGTAGATAGCCCCACGCGATTGGAGATTAATTCCCTGTAGACCAAAAAACTCCAAGATGAGAACAATACAATTAGGGGAGGAGGCTTGGGCCCAGTCCAGACCACATATTTCTCAAAGTCAGGAGACTTCCCTGACCACACATGCACAGAAAGGCTCCTTATAAGTCAAAGTGGGAGTGATGTCAAGAGCTGTTCTACCAACTCGCCTTTACAGTAGAATCCATCTTGGCTAAGAGATGCATGTGCATACGTGGGTGGATCCTGAGATATACCAAATATGGGCTGTGAAACAGGAGAATCAAAATGATTGGCCAAAGGAAACCCAGAAGAAATGCCCCATAAAAGTAATTCTAACTACCCTGAGGGTGTGACTCAGCGACTCACTCTCAGTCTGCCTGTGTGTCTATCCACAAGTCCTGTATTCTTTTTCCTCCTATTAAATCCTTTATTTGCTTCACTATTTTCCTTGTTTGGGGCAATTCTTCTCTGCAAAGCCAAAGAGCCAGGGCCTTTGTCACTGACCACATGTCTACTGGTTAGGATTTGGTGCTCTCACTGCCAGGACCCTGCCTCAGTCTCTGGCTGGGAACACACGCCCCACTCCAAGCCTTATTGCTGGCACCCTAGATGAGCTGCAACACATTAAATTGACTTTACGACACACATTAATTGTTCCTAATCCCAAAACTGCTTATTTAACTTATATGCAGAGTACATCATGAGAAACGCTGGACTGGAAGAAACACAAGCTGGAATCAAGATTGCCGGGAGAAATATCAGTCACCTCAGATATGCAGATGACACCACCCTTATGGCAGAAAGTGAAGAGGGACTAAAAAGCCTCTTGATGAAAGTGAAAGTGGAGAGAGAAAAAGTTGGCTTAAAGCTCAACATTCAGAAAACGAAGATCATGGCATCTGGTCCCATCACTTCACGGGAAATAGATAGGGAAACAGTGGAAACAGTGTCAGACTTTATTTTTGGGGGCTCCAAAATCACTGCAGATGGTGACTGCAGCCATGAAATTAAAAGACGCTTATTCCTTGGAAGGAAAGTTATGGCCAACCTAGATAGCATATTCAAAAGCAGAGACATTACTCTGCCAATAAAGGTCCGTCTAGTCAAGGCTATGTTTTTCCTGTGGTCATGTATGGATGTGAGAGTTGGACTGTGAAGAAAGCTGAGCACCGAATAATTGATGCTTTTGAACTGTGGTGTTGGAGAAGACTCTTGAGAGTCCCTTGGACTGCAAGGAGATCCAACCAGTCCATTCTGAAGGAGATCAGCCCTGGGATTTCTTTGGAAGGAATGATGCTAAAGCTGAAACTCCAGGACTTCGGCCACCTCATGCTTAGAGTTGACTCACTGGAAAATATTCTGATGCTGGGAGGGATTGGGGGCAAGAGGAGAAGGGGACGACAGAGGATGAGATGGCTGGATGGCATCACTGACTCGATGGACGTGAGTGTAATTGAACTCCGGGAGTTGGTGATGGACAGGGAGGCCTGGCGTGCTGCGATTCATGGGGTCACAGAGTCGGACACGACTGAGCGACTGAACTGAACTGAACTAAATCCCAAAACTCTGACCAAGATGCCTGTCAGGTTTTAATGAGGAAAAAGACACCGTTTAAGTTTGGATATGCACACTTTTGAGGCCCTGGTTCTCAACCTTGGCAGTCCATCAAAAAAGACTGAAACATTACTGAAAATGCACACCTCCAGGTCCACTGCATATAAAGCTCTATTACATGTATTTCTATGGAAAGAACTGTAACATATTTGACATATAACAAATGAAAAGGTATGAATACTTACAGACTTAAGTTCAAAGGAGAACCACTAAGAACCACTATGTACAAGAATATGTGACAGCCTGAGATGGAATACAGGCAGAAGCTAAAAGGGCACGACCCGGGAACGTCCTCTGTTAAACCAATCAGCGATCCTCTCCGCAGGCCTCCCCAAGCCCTCGCCGACCCAGAGGTAAGGTGGCGGGGCGACGACACGACAGGTTCCCCAGGCCAGGCCCGCTCTGCTTGCCCGCGCCGGTACCAGCCACACGCAGAACGCCTACCCACAGTGCCCCGCGGCGCGCACGCGCGCAAGCGGCCGTTCCCAGCTTGCAGCGCTGCGCGGCTGCCGAGCCGGCAGCGGGCCGCCTCTGGCAGCCCCGGGCCAGGCGCCCCCTTCCCCAGCAGCGGGGGTAAGATGGCGCTGAAGAGGATCCAAAAGGTAAGCAGTCCTTCCGCCTGAGGGCTCCTTGCGAGTCCGAAGCGTCGACTCCCGGGTAGGGGCGCCACGGCCGCCAAATGAACGGCGGCTGAGACCGAGCAGAGAACGGTTACACCTGCCAGGAAGGGAGGCGGAACCGCCGCCCGCGCGGCCTTAAAAGGGTACCACGCAGCGCGCGGGGGCGGGGCTGCGTCACGTGGGGTTAGCGTCGCGCGCGACGGGGCGGGGCCCCGGGCGGGGCCACGGAGGGTTAGCGTTCCACACGCCTCCCGGGTCTCCTATCTCGGCATCTGTGGCAAGGTGCGGGCTCATTGCACCCTGGACCGCTGTGTTCCGGGCGTCTGGGCGGAGAGGTAGCGCCTGGTCTCGGAGGAAGGAGGGCATGCCCTTGTGGGGGTGTCTGGAGGGCTGGTCAGAGGAGTCGAGGCTGGAGCTGGATTCTAGGGGATGAGTATGAACTCTGCAAGTGCAGAAAAGCAACAAGGGCGTTCGCGGTCTTGGAGAGATGCCGTGGCTGGGCTTGGAGTGGGGAGAGCATGACTGGGGTTTAAGTGCCGCTGGAACAGGGGATGGGAGTGGGTGGGCAGGACTATGTGGGGGTATTAGGGGCAGTGCTGGGATAACTTTTTTATCCTGTAGGTAATTGGGAGTCCTTATGGGCATTTAATATATTAACTAGAATTTGGAAAATGCACAATAGGAGGAAGAAAAAGTATTTTCAGTTATGCAATATTATTTGTTTACATCGTAGTATATCTACTATCAGTCTTTTCCCTTTTCTTAAAAAAAAATTACACTTTGCATCCCGCTTTTTCACATAGCATTAAACTAGGCATTTTTTCATGTTGTTAAATAGTATTCATAACTGTAGTTTTTAACATCAGCTTTCCAAAAGTATATGACCATTAATTTAATCATTACCTGTAGTGAATAAACACATGGAAATGGATGTCAGAAGGCAAAGAACTTAATCATTCCCAGCCTCCATGTCCACATGTTTTTATAAGTTGGTTTTTTTTTTTTTTAGACTTAGATGATATATGTTTAGTACATGCGTGGAATATATCAAGCGCTCAGTATGAATTAACGACCACTGATACTCTAAATTTTATAAGAAGTAAATAATACTGTGATAAGCATCATTGTATGGTGAGTTTGGTCAATCAGTGGTAAAGAATCCGCCTGCCAATGCAGGAGACTCTAGTTCGATCCCTGGGTTAGGAATATCCCCTGGAGAAGGAAATGGCAATCCACTCCAGTATTCTTGCCAGGAAAATCCCATGAACAGGGAAGCCTGGCGGGATATAGTCCATAGGGTCCCGAGAGTCGGCTGTGACTTAGTGACTAAAAGCAACATGGTTAGCTTAGGTTTGATTGCCTGAGGTGGGATTGCGGGATCTCTTAAGAGTATGATGTTATTGTTCAATCACTAAGTGCTGTCTGACTTTGCATCCTGACGGACTGCAGCACACCAGGCTCCTCTGTCCTCCACTATCTCCCAGAGTTTGCTCAAATTCATGTCCATTGAGTCAGTGATGCTGTCTAACCGTCTTATTCTCTGCTGTCCCCTTCTCCTTTTGCCTTCAGTCTTTCCCAACATCAGGGTCTTTTCCAATGAGTTGGCTCTTCACATCAAGTGGCCAAAGTATTGGAGCTTCAGCTTCAGCATCAGTACTATCAATGAATATTCAGGGTTGATTTCTTTTAGAATTGACTGGTTTGGTTTGATCTCCTTGCAGTCCAAGGGACTCTCAAGAGTCTTCTTTAGCACCACGATTCAAAAGCATCAAGGGGATGCTAAGGGTAAGGCTCATTTTTAATAAACAGCTCTCCTAAAAGTAATATGTTTCGCAAATTATTCTCTGAAAGAGGTCATCTGTTATCCTAGGACTTTGAAACAGGTGAATGATATGCTCAAATCTGTGTTGTGAAAAGAGGCTTCTGGCTCTGCTGTAGCCTGGAGTGGCCAGAGGGGGAACTGAGGGCACCGTGAACGTCCGGCAAAGCTGTCGTCCAAGTGACCGACCGTGGAGCAGTTGCCAAGACGGGACCTGTGCTTGGATGACATGCAAAGGATACAATCGACAGAACTTGAAAGAGTATGTGGTGAAAGTGAGAGAGGGGGATGCACAACATGGATAACTGATTGGATGGCAATGTTATTGCCTGTGTTGGAAATCAGACATTTTGAAGGCAGGGAGTAAGGTGAGGGAGGTAAGGGTGTAGGTTTGAACTTACATGTCTGAACATATAGACTGATAAGATTTGTAAAAAGGAGAACTAAGAGAAAGTGAAGAGAAACTAAAGAGCCTTGAAAGTGAAAGAGTTAAAAGCTGGCTTAAAATATGCTGTCTAGGTTTGTCATAGCTTTTCTTCCAAGGAGCAAGCATCTTTTAATTTCATGGCTGCAGTCACCATCTACAGTGATTTTGGAGCCCAAGAAAATAAAGTCTGTCACTGTTTCCATTGTTTCCCCATCTATTTGCCATGAATTGATGGGACTGGATGCCATGATGTTTGTTTTTTGAATGTTGAGCTTTAAGCCAACTTTTTCACTCCCCTCATTCCCCTTAATCAAGAGGCTCTTTAGTTCTTCTTCACTTTCTGCCATAAGGGTGGTGTTATCTGCATATCTCAGGTTATTGATATTTCTCCTGGCAATTTTTTTTTCTCCTGGCAATCTTGATTCCAGCTTACATTTTATCCAGCCCAGTATTTTGCATGATATACTCTGCATGTAAGTTAAATAAGCAGGGTGACAATATACAGCCTTGTACTTCTTTCCCAATTCAGAACCAGTCCATTGTTCCATGTTTGGTTCTAACTGTTGCTTCTTAACCTGCATACAGATTTCTCAGGAGTCAGGTAAGGTGGTCTGGTATCCCCATCTTTTTAAGAATGTTCCACAGTTTGTTGTGATCCCTGGTGGCTCAGACAGTAAAGTGTCTGTCTACAATGTGAGAGACCTGGGTTTGATCCCTGGGTGGGGAAGATTCCCTGGAGAAGGAAACGGCAACCCACTCCAGTACTCTTGGCTTGAAAATCCCATGGACGGAGGAGCTTGGTGCAGGCTACTATCCATGGGGTCACAAAGAGTCGGGCATGACTGAGCAACTTCACTTTCACACAGTCAAAGCCTTTGGCATAGTCAATAAAGCGGAAACAGATGTTTTGCTGAAACTCTTTTGCTTTTTCAGTGATTGAACCAATGTTGGCAATTTGATCTCTGATTCCTCTGCCTTTTTAAAAATGCAGCTTGAACATCTGGAAGTTCTCAGTTCATGTACTGTTGAAACCTAGCTTGGAGAACTTTGAGCATTAATTTGCTGGCATGTGAGATGAGTGCAATTGTGTGGTAGTTTGTACATTCTTTGGCATTGCCTTTCTTAGGGATTGGAATGAAAACTGACCTTTTCCAGTCCCATGGCCGCTGCTGAGTTTTCCAAATTTGCTGGCATATTGAGTGCAGCACTTTAACAGCATCGTCTTTTAGGATTTGAAATAGCTCAGCTGGAATTCCATCACCTCCACTAGCTTTGTTCAGAGTGATGCTTCCTAAGACCCACTTGACTTCACATTCCAGGATGTTTGGCTCTAGGTGAGTGATCACAGCATCATGGTTATCTGGCTCTAACATCTTTTGCGTATAGTTCTCTGTGTATTTCTGCCACCTCTTCTTAAGTTCCTCTGCTTCTGTTAGATCCATACCATTTCTGTCCTTTATTGTGCCCATCTTTGCATGAAATTTTCCCTTGATATCTCTGATTTTCTTGAAAAGATCTCTGGTCTTTCCCATTCTATTGTTTTCCTCTATTTCTTTGCACTGATCACTGAGAAAGGCTTTCTTATCTCTCCTTTCTATTCTTTGAAACTCTGCGTTCAGATGAATATATGTTTCCTTTTCCTTTCACTACTCTTCTTTTCTCAGCTATTTGTAAGGCATCCTCAGACAAGCATTTTGCCTTTTTGCATTTTTCTTGGGAATGATTTTGACCACTGCCTCCTGTACAATGTCACAAACCTCTGCCCATAGTTCTTCAGGCACTCTGTCTACCAGATCCAATCCCTTGAATCTGTCACTTCCACTGTATAATCATAAGGGATATGATTTAGGTCATACCTGAATGGTCTAGTGATTTTCCCTACTTTCTTCAATTTAAGTGTGAATTTGGCAATAAAGAGTTCATGATCTGAGCCACAGTCAGCTCCCAGTCTTGTTTTTGCTGACTGTATAGAGCTTCTCCATCTTCGGCTGCAAAGAATATAATTAATCTGATTTTGATATTGACCATCTGGTGATGTCCATGTGTAGAGTCTTCTTTCGTTTTGTTGGAAGAGGGTGTTTGCTATGACCAATGTGTTCTCTTGGCAGAATTATGTTAGCCTTTGCCCTGTTTCATTTTGTACTCTAAGGCCAAACTTGCCTGTTACTCTTGACTTCTTACTTTTGCATTCTAGTCCTCTATGATGAAAAGGACGTCTTTTTTTTTTTTTTTTTCTTCTTCTTTTTTTTGCTGTTAGCTCTAGAAAGTCTTGTAGGCCTCTATAGCACTGTTCAACTTCATCTTCTTTGGCATTAGTGACTGGGGCATAGACTTGGAGTGGTTTGCCTTGGAAACAAACAGAGATCATTCTGTCATTTTTGAGATTGCACCCAGGTGCCGCATTTCAGACTCTTGTTGACTATGAGGGCTACTCCATTTCTTCTAAGGGATTCTTGTCCACAGTGGTAGATGTAATGATCTGACTATAAATGTTAATTGTTCTTTAGAGATAACTTGCAAAATCAGGAAAGTATAGATAATACCATATTTACATCTACTCTAAGATGAACAGTTTTTTACATTGTCACTCCTTTGAAATTGGGATGCTGCTTAAAATCACTGGCAGTATGACTGTCATTGTGTGAAAGCCATGTCACAGCAGTGTATACTGAGGTTAAATGCATTGTTGATGTGTTGAGTTTAATTGCTTTAAAAATGTCTCCAAAAAGATATTTTGATTTAATGCTGAAGATTAAAGCTTTTGTGAACACAGGCACAGAAACAAAACAGTAGGGAATAAATTTTATACTAAAGGAATAAATGTTGCTGGCAAAGGGACTGCAGTTCTTTATTTCCATGTCAAGCTAACCAAATGCTTCATAGACCACAGAAAGGAAGATACCATGTACCCTCTAGTCAGTGAGGCTGGCTCACCTATATTTGCTGAAGTTTGTGCAAAAGATTGTGTATTGTGGGCCTTTCTGTAAGAAAACTCCAAAAACATTCATGGAGGACTTTTTTAAGAATTGCCACATCACCACCGTCTGGAATGCACAGGGGATGACTAGGAGGATACCCATGACCCAGGGTTAGTATAGACTCTAAACGAGGAGAGCCCATTTATTTATTTCGTTTGTCTTCCACTCCTTTTTTGCTATGCATGAATGATTTAAAAATAAAAACATATGCCCAAGTAAGCTTTGTGTTGTTGTTTAGTCACTAAGTTGTGTCTGCCTCTTTGCAGCCCCATGAACTGTAGCATGCCAGGCTTTCCTGTCCTTCACCATCTCCTAGAGTTGCTCAAACTCATGTGCATTGCGTCAGTGATACTATTCAACCATCTCATCATCATCTGTTGCCTTTTTCTCCATCTGCCCTCAGTCTTTCCCAGCATCAAGATTTTTTCCAGTGAGTCAGCTCTTCTCAGCAGGTATTGGAGAAAGTATTGGAGCTTCAGCATTAGTCCTTCCAATGAAAGTTCTGGGTTGATTTAAAGGATTGACCTGTTTTGATCTCCTTGTATTTCAAGGGACTCTCAAGAATCTTATCCAGCACCACATTTCAAAAGCATGAATTCTTCTGTGCTCAGCTCTCACATCCACACATGACTACTGGAAAAACCATAGCTTTCACTTAAAGCTTAGTTTCAAATTAAAATTAAAATTTTAAGTGTAAAGAATCTCATAGGATATCACTTATATGTGGAGGTTTTTTTTTTTTTTTTTTAATTATACAAAAATGGACTGATTTACAAAGTAAAAATCAGACATAGAAAACAAACTTACGGTTACCAAAGGGGAAGAGGGGATAAGTTAGGAGTTTGGGTTTAACAAATACACAGTATAAAATACACAAGGACCTATTATATAACCCAGGGAACTATATTCAATATCTTGCAATAACCTATAATGGAAAAGCATCTGAAAAAGAAAAAAAAAATTATAAAACTGAATCACTTTGCTGTACACCTGAAACTAACACAGCACTGTAAATCAACTATACTTAAAAAAAAAAAACATTTAAAGATAGCAATAATATAACCCACAGAATGGAGGAAAGTATTTCTCAAATAGTAATATCTGAAAAGGGATATATATCCAGAATATGTAAAAATTCTTACAACGCAAGAATGAAAGACTCCAATTAAAAAATGGAAAGAAAAGAATGCATTTGGTCTTAGTTTAATTGCCAGTGTGTTTTCTTTCTTAGTTGCCTATAAGATTGTGTCTTGCATTGAATGAGATCTTGAATTGAGTATAGCACAGTAAAAGAAATGAGTGTGTGTTATGTTTGCTTCACTATTTTCCTCTGGTAATCCACTCTACTTTAACCTTTTTCCTTTTCAAGACTCACTAATCATCAGCGTTACTTGAAACAATAAGTATTACACAATGTTAATGTGCTTAGTCCTTTACAATTTATGAAATATTTATGCATTATCATTTGAACCATCCCATGGTTCAAAATTCAAAAAATGCAAAAGAGTCTACAGGGAAACCTCTCCCATCCACTCCTGTCCCCAGCCACCCAGTTCCTCTCCCAAGGTGTGATTAATGTTACTAGTTTCTTCTGTACTCTTCCAGTACTAGGTATCTTTATACATGCCTCATTCTTCTTCTTATAATGCTAATAATTGAATCCTCTATACACTGTCATCCTTGATTTTTTACCAAGTACATTTGTGTACATTATAAACATTACAAAATTATAGCCAAATATTAGTGCTGGCCAGTTGGCAGGCAAATGTAATTACAACTCAACAGATAATTTATACTGAGGCCCAAAGAGGTCAAAGTTGTTTTCCCAGTGACAAAGCTGGAATTCAGACCTGGGTCTTCTGGCCTCTGTTGGCAAAACACAGGAATGCAATATATTGGTAGTTTCTTTCAAATCACTGTTCTTCCTTGAAATGCCAGTTAGCATTTGAAAACTCCTTGGTGCTAGTTGGAGTCTCTGTCATTTGAGACCCACTTCTGGGCCTTCAGGAATCATCAACTGTTAGTAACCATTCACCATACCCTTTGCAAGGTATTTGCCTTCTAGGGACAGGGAACAGCCCATGTAGATGCCTGGAGGTATGGATAAACCTGGTGAGTTGGGGGGAATTGGCCAGTTCTGCTAGCTTTCCTGCCCCCAGTTGCTCATGTGATCTCTCCAGGATTTGCCTTAGCCTCATCACAGAGCTCATTCATTCATACAGGATTGCAGAGAGTATAAACAGTCCCCTACAGAGTGGTTGTAGAGGCGTGGAAGTGCAAAGTAGAGGTAAGCAGGCAAGGGGCTGTTCTGTGGGGCTTCCTGTAGGCATTTCTGAGCATGTCCTCTGGTCCCCTCACCTGACATTAGTTGCTCCCCAAGCTCATTTCTATTGTGACAACTAGTAACACTGGGTACTAAGTGCTTATAAAAAGTAACCTATTTAGATACATTAGATACTAGCTAAGATGGAGAAGGCAATGGCAGCCCACTCCAGTACTCTTGCCTGGAAAATCCCATGGATGGAAGAGCCTGGAAGGCTGCAGTCCATGGGGTCGCTAAGAGTCGGACACGACTGGGCGACTTCACTTTCACTTTTCACTTTCATGCCTTGGAGAAGGAAATGGCACCCCACTCCGGTGTTCTTGCCTGGAGAATCCCAGGGACAGGGGACCTGGTGGGCTGCCGTCTCTGGGGTCGCACAGAGTCGGACATGACTGAAGCGACTGAGAAGCATTAGCAGCTAAGAACTGACCAGTGGTATACTAGTAGGTGTTTAAAAACCAACCACCCTCTGGGATAAAACTTGGCTCTGACTTGTGGTGCTTGCCAGCTTCTGTAATATAAATATTCCCACTGTGGCCAATTGTATTTGTGTGTAGGTGGGATAAGTACAGAATGGCCAGAGAAGCAGGCATTATTAGAATGATCAGCATGCCCAGAGATTACAAGGTGGGATCAGGAGGTTCTTTGTGAATGAGCTCAGTTTCAAGCATTGTTCAGGTAAGGAGGAATGTGATCAGCCAGGTTTAAACTTCATACATAATGCCCTAGACCCTGGGATTTGCCATCCTCTGAGGAGTTTCCCTGCAACCTGATGGACCATTACTTGTGCCTCATTCCTTCTCTTTGGAACCCCTCTGGAGACCACAAGAAGTTTACCCAGATCTGGAACTTAGGGAGAGTGAGGAGTATTAGGAAACATCCTAGTTCATACAAACTATAGTTTTTAAGTCACTGCCCAAAATCTTAGACCTTGAGGCTAATCTGGGCTAGGATGACTTTTGGGGATTGTGTCCACAAGTTGTATCCCATTTAGGGAATCTAGTTATAATGTTGGAGAAGGCAATGGCACCCCACTCCAGTACTCTTGCCTGGAAAATCCCATGGACAGAGGAGCCTGGTAGGCTGCAGACCATGGGGTCGCCAAGAGTCGGACACGACTGAGTGACTTCACTTTCACTCTTCACTTTCATGCATTGGAGAAGGAAATGGCAACCCACTCCAGTGTTCTTGCCTGGAGAATCCCAGGGACAGGGGAGCCTGGTGGGCCACCGTCTATAGGGTCGCACAGAGTCGGACATGACTGAAGCAACTTAGCAGTTATAATGTGATTCCTGTTTCCCCCCATTGGTACATAGTATAGCTGTGCTAGACTGGCTCACATGTCCTTCATCTCCCACTTGGAGCCTTAGGACTCCCATACAACCAGTGGTGAGTAGGGCAGTAGTGGGGCAGAGAGATTGAAATACAGGAGGCCTGTCCTTGACTAGACACTTCCTCTGGGCTAAGTGCTTCCATTCAGAAGCTCAGAGCTAAAGCCCAGCCCCTGCCTTTCTCCACCTGAGTGGTGTTAGGGCCCTGCCCCCTTTCAGCTCTGTGACCTTGGGTAAGTAACTTAACCTCTTTACCTCTCAATTTTCTAGCTTATTAATTGGAAATGGTAACACATTTTTCATACATATCTTCACAGACATGAGCAGACCCTTGTTTTCAAGGGTATTGCAGATCACTTGTTTTCATTAGCCAGGCTCACCCCCCTCCTGAAGTCTGGAAGCCCCCTCCCACTAGGAGAATGCACTTCTGGCCAAAATATGTGGGGTGTAGAGCAGTATCCCCAGTTCACACCCCGGCTCTGAGCTCACTATTTTGTGTTCCAGGAATTAACTGACTTGCAGAGGGACCCCCCTGCCCAGTGCTCCGCAGGACCTGTGGGAGATGATTGTAAGTACCGTTCAGGGCTCCAGATCCCATGAGCCTTGAAATTAAGACCCCCAAATTTATCCATCCCTCAGTTTTTTTGTTTTTTGTTTTTAGAAAACCTATTGTTGTTACTGTTGCTTTCTCTTCCTTTACTTGTGAGTAGCTCTTTCATTAGATGCATTGACTTCATAGCCCAGCTGGTCAAGATGTTGCTGGAAATCCCCATCTCCCTCCATTGGGGCACAAGAAAGCCATCTGGAAAGCCAACTAAAACTTGGGGCATTGCTGGAAAAATGGTCATGAAACTAATCATGGAAGACCTGTTGCTATTGCACTTGGGGGTAGAACTGGAGGGTTGATAAAAGGTGGGGAATGGGGCTAGCTCCGTGCCTCTGTGAAGGGAAGGGACAGTTCTTTTCTCCCACTTCTGCTCCCAGGGGGAGACTGAAGGAGCTGCAGTGGGCAGCCCTCTGCCACCCTCTGTAGCCGACTGGCCATAGGCCATGCCACCCAACACTTGGACATCCCAAATCTACTCTGCTATCCTACTTCACCTCTACTTTCTGAGCATCTTAGGCTCTGGGATGCTCATCCTTTACTGTGAGGCTCTAATAGCTGCATCTGAAGGAAAAGTAGGCTGGAGAGGGAGAGACTGTGTAAAAGGGGGTGGTGCCCTTCAAGGACACCAAAGAATTAAAAACAGGTACTCAAACAGAATTCATATATCAGTGTTCATTGCACCATTGTTTATAATCCCCCATTAACAATCCCCTGTTACATGCCCATTAACAAATTAATGAATAAGCAAAGTGGTATATATGTATGTGTGTGTATACATATATACACAATAGTATATTATTTAGCAATAAAAAATGATAAAGTTCTGACACATGCAATAACATGGATGAATCTTGAAAATATGCCATATAAAATAAGCCAGAAACAAAAGGACACATATTATATGATTCCATTTATATGAACTATCTAGCTAGACAAGGCAGATATAGAGACAGAAAGTAGAGTAGAGAGGTTTATAGACACTGAGAGGAGGCAGAAATGGGAAAATATTTCATGGTACAGGACTTCTGTTTGGAGTGATGGAAAAGTTTCAGAAATGGATAATGTTGGTGGTTGCACTGCATTGTGAATGCACTTAATGCCACTGACGTGACACTTAAAAATGGCCTAAATGACATATTTTATGCTACATTTTCGTGTCCAACTCTTTGCAACCCCATGGAATTCTCCAGGCAAGAATACTGGGGTGGGTAGCCATTCCCTTCTCCAGGGGATCTTCCCGACCCAGGGATCAAACCTGGGTCTCTCGTATGCAGACAGAGGGAAGCCATATGTTACATTTTTTAAAAACTTTCACTGTGTTAAAATGCAAGAAAGAAAAATTTCACAGAGATGAAAAAAAAAAAAAAAGAGGAAGTAGTCATATGTGAGGGAGAAGTCATATGTGTGTGTTCCTGCATGTTCTGTGGGCTGATGCTTAGAGGAACTGAAAGTGGGCAGACAGCTACTGAAAATGGAGGATCCCAAAAGCTTTATGTGAGAGTTTAAATAATTCTTTAGAGCAGAACAGAAATGATTCCCATTGCATATACAGAGTTAGTAAACAAGTGTAGCTTCACCGGTTTGTTACTTGATCTGTGCTGTCCTTCCAAGTGTCATAGGTCTCAGTAACATATTTTCCCTCTCTTACCTCTTGCTTAAAATAATGTAAATTGGGGTTACTGAGAAGATTGAACTGATAATGATTCAGCTTCTGCTTTCTAAAGGTACCCCTTGGTGTTCCTCTGCACCACACATTCTCACCCTTCACTGCAGCCCTGTACTGGGAAGCAGCCATCTTTATTTGAGAGTCTAGCCACTCTCCATACTCAGTACCTGAGTTTTGATGAGGTTTGCACAGTCTTGGAAACTAGCTAACCTTTTGGGGCCATTTCATGCCTGCCCTGTGAGTTAACAGCCCCTTTCCGGCATCCCTCTACAATTTCCTTTCTCTTCCTTTCTCTTTTGGAGCCTTCTGTTCTGACTGTGCCTTTGGGTTCTGCTCAGCCCCTCAGCAGACTTCAGAGGTTAAAGTGAATGGGACCAAAGGGTCACCTGTTTGCCAGAAGGAACCACTCATATTATCTACTCCTCCCCTTCTCTGTATATTAATTATCAAAAAACATTTAATAAGGAATTCCATTCTATACTATGATTAGGAAAATGTATACCTACCAGCTAATGATTAGTATGAGTTGGAATAAAAGCAGTCAAAAGAAAAAGAAGTGACACTTTATTAGCTTGCT
Organism: Bubalus bubalis; assembly: GCF_019923935.1. Lineage (NCBI taxonomy): Eukaryota > Metazoa > Chordata > Mammalia > Artiodactyla > Bovidae > Bubalus > Bubalus bubalis. The sequence goes on from NC_059177.1 coordinate 409,049, forward strand.
GCTGCTACTAAGTCACTTCAGTTGTGTCCAACTCTGTGTGACCCCATAGACGGCAGCCCACCAGGCTCCCTTGTCCCTGGGATTCTCCAGGCAAAAACACTGGAGTGTTCCCATCAGTAGCATTTCTTGAAACATTTGAAAAAGGGCAAGGGCTGCTATGACTATGTTTGGATACCTGTAGGGGCTTGGGAAACCTCTTCTCTTGTCCCTTCAGTTCCTTCCCCTCCTCATGCTTTGGCAATTTCTGGCAAGGGCAGAGTCTGTGAGATATTTGAATAGATGGCAGGAAACCCAGTACAGGACCAGGTCTGAAAATTGGGGCTGATTTCACACCCATGATGGATCCATGAGACAGAATTCCCTAGAGAATAACAGATCCCTCAGATGTTCTCAGCACACCCCCCAGGTGGGTATATAGGCACTTTCCACAAAGACTGGACAGTGTCCTGGGAGCTTTGGAACTGAGTCATCCGCCTGCTCTAGGCCAGTCTTGCTGAGCGTACAGTAGCTTTTCTAGGGATGTGTACAGCAGTAAAAGTAGCCTGACTCCAGAGAGGGCAGCAGGCGTGACGTGCAGCAGGAGCAAGCTCTAACGCTGTAAGGAGGGACGTGGCCTGACCACCAGGTTGGTGGGAACCTGGGAGGGAAGAACACAAGGGGCTGCTCTTGGCTTGTCACCTAGTCCTGGGGATGTATGACAGGACACAGGTGGGAAATAGCCACTGAAGCCCCGGGCCACAGGCAGTGATTGACTCCTGGAAGAGGCCCTTTGGAGAAGGCTTCAGAGTAAATAGTGAAGAACTAAGGAGAAGAACTAAGGTTTATAAAAGTAACATGGAAAGTGGCTAAAGCCTACCTAAGGCTTTATTCTGTGCAAAGAGAAGATTGAATTGTAGTTTACTGGCACCTGGATAGTAAAAAATTTAATTTTCTCCTTAAAAGATCTGGCCTTTGTCCCTAGCCTCAGGAAGGCGATATCTAAACTACCCTGCCTGATAGGACTGTCTGTTTAGCTGAAGGCCTTGACCCAAACCAGCAATGTGAGTTAGGTGGGGGCAGGCCACACTAGACAGACCAGTCACCTGGTTTAAGATGGAGGTTTTGGATCATTGCCAGAGGAACTGGAGACATAGATCAGCCATGTGAATAGTCCATTAATCCATCCTGCTAACCTGATGGAGTTCCAGTAGAAACTCTGTACGCTGAGCCAGGGGTGAGCATCCCTGTAGGCAGTATTCCGTGTGTTGTCACACATCAATACCAGGACTCCAGGGAAGAGGACAGTTGAAGGTCTACGTTTGGACTCTGCCTGGAACTTTCCCCATGAGCTCTTCCCTCAGCTGACATTGACCTCAGCCTTTCACTGTGATAAATCAGAGCTGTGAGCACAACAATCTTTCATGAGTCTGGAGTCCAATTAAATTACAGAAACCCCTACAGAAGTGGTTGGTGTCAGAAGTGAGGGCAGGCTTATGTGTGAACAGCACCCTCTGAACAGAGCAGCTCCTCTTTGGTGGAGAGACGTGTTTGCTGGAGAAGCTCACCTTCCTGTCTCTTTTTTGTCTTGCAGTGTTCCACTGGCAAGCCACCATCATGGGCCCGGTAGGTAGCAGCTGCTGAGCACAGCCCTTGCTTTGCCTGTTGTGCCTCTTGCACATGTACTAATCTGCTTTCGGTGTCTCATCCTCCAGAATGACAGTCCTTACCAAGGAGGCGTTTTCTTCCTGACCATCCACTTCCCTACTGATTATCCTTTCAAGCCCCCAAAGGTGAGGACAGGGGACAGGGACAGTGTGTGATGAAGTCACTGGTACAGAAAGCTGCACCTGGGGCTTTTCCCAGGGGCCCTTATTCACCACCAGGAGTACAGCTTTCCAGGAATTAAACTCTGGACTTTCAGGACTCACTCTTCATGTGAGCAAGAGCTGGTGTGGTGAGGGCTTCCTACTGAAGCCATGTTTTCAGGGGTGTTCCTTGTCGGGTGGCCGAGTTAAGATGTGTCTCAGGCTCCAGCTCCCTTCTCTGGAGTCCCTTTCAGTCTAGGACAGGACTTCTCAGCCCCTGTCCCAGGGACACTGAGATTTTTGTGATAATAAAGCCTGAGATGGGAGGTGAGGAGAGGATTGCTTCTAGTATCTAGTGGAGGCCAGGAATGCTGCTCAGCATCCTGAATTGCACAGGATGGCCCTGAATGTCCACAGGTGGAGAGATGCTGGCCTAGGACCCTGGAAAGTCACCTCCTTCCTGCACCTGGAGGAGTCCTGCCTTCATGAGATTCATAGCCCCATGCAGGAGAAGTTTAGCTACGCCATGCTGAGGAGAAGCGCAGAGCAGGAAAGTGGGATAGGACAGTGAGGGCAGGTGGTGGTGGGATCACCCTGAGCATGGAAAGGGGCACAGGGAACTGGAGGGCAAGCCTTTGTTTGGGGGTGGGAACAATGACCCCAAGGGGACCCACGGTGTGCAGTCAGTTGCTCTGCTGTGGTGAGAGGCTGGGTAGGGCAGAGACTGGTTGTTATGGCAACGCAGGTGGCATGTTCCAAAGTGAGCCAACAGCACAGGCAGATGTGGTCACACAGCAGTGATTGTATGTTATTCATATTATTTCTAACATATTTTTATCTTTCTGATTGAAAAATTGATAAAAGTGGGTTATTTTAAAATTAGAGCATATGGAGAACTAACTAATACACAGATGGAAATCAGTCTATTTATAAACCTATCCCCAGAGAATATCACAGCTAATAGCCCTACCGATTATCCTTTCAAGCCCCCAAGGGTAAGGACAGGGGACAGGGACAGTGTACATTCCTCCAGGGTTTTGCTTCATATACCAATATATATTCTAATTCTTATTTTTTAAAATAAAATGGTCAGTTCTGGTTGTGAATGAGGAAACTGAGGCTTTGAACAGGCACTCCATTTCCTGATAATGGTGTGGCTTATAGTGGAGGGTGGGACTTGAACCCAGATGTGTCATCCTATTTTTTGGTAACTAATTATTTTAAATTAATTTTAGACCTAGAAAAATGTTGCAAAAATAGTACAGACTTTCCATATATGCCTTGTCAAGCTTTCCCTGAAGTCAACATCTTACTTTATTGAAGTCCAAGTATCAAATCCAGGAAGTCAGTGTTGGCCACATGCTCAGAGCTAAATTGATGGCCTTACTTTTTTACCAGTTTTCCTCGTGTTCTAGGACCCTGCACTGTATTTATTGTCTTGTCTCCTCCATCTCCACAGTCTGTAACAGAACCTCCATTTCCTCTGGTCTTTCATGACCTTGATGCTCTTGAGAGGTAATGATCATTGTCAGAGACTCCCCCCCGCCCCATTTGGGGTTTGTGTGCTGTTTTCTCAGGATTGACCTAAGGTTTTGCATTTTAGGAAGACTTACACAGAAGTCTTGAATCTGTGCCAGGGCCCCCTGTCTCAGGGTTTGTGATGTGTCTTACTGCCCTGAGGTTGACCTTAATGGCTTAGTTAAAGTCAGACCTTTCACCCCTGTGTGCACATTCTATCTAAGCCATGAGAAGAAGCTCCTCTGGGCTTCCCAGCCCACAGCTCTTCTTGGTCATTACCACCAGAAGCCATTGGTGCCTCCATATTTTAAATCAGAGTTAAATGTGGTTAAGATTCTGGAGATTTTGCCAGCTTTTAATGAAGAAGACTGGGTTGTGCTGGGCACAGGGGGACAGATAGTAAAATACCTCTTTTAAGTGTAACTGTTATTTTAGGGGTTTGGTTGAAAAAGTATGTTTCATGGTCTTGAATCTACCCCCACTCTCCCCTTTCCCTGTTGAGATTTGCTGCAGTGTCTTGTAAACTAGCATCTTATACCCTTCATTAGTGTATAAATTGCTGCTCATCTTTTTTAAAGTAAACAGATAGGATATAATCCTGTATGTCTGTTGGGCATTTTCAGGATTCCTGATTGCCCAAGGACGAAGTAAAAGCAGCGCCTATTATTAGAGACTGAAGTCAGCCCTGTGAGTTGGGTTTACTGTAACAAGGAGAGTTGTGTGCCAAAATGTTGTGTCTTCTACAATAGAAGAGTTTCTGTCTTTTTAAAAATCTCCTTTCCACAGGAGAACAAGACAAAGTAAGATTGCTGTTTGGGCAAGAATTTTCTGGGTCTATGGGGGGAATCTGGCAAGGTTGCATGATCTTCTCTACAGGAGATAATAAAGAATAAGGCAAATATTTAGTGCCTGAGTCACTTTGGAAGTTTGATGCTTCCTGGAAAAAAGTGAAAAGTGAAAGTGTTAGTCGCTCAGTCATGTCCAACTCTATACAGTCCATGGACTGTAGCCTGCCAGACTCCTCTGTCCATGGGATTCTCCAGGCAAGACTACTGCAGTGGGTATACTGGATCTTCCCTCCCAGGGACTGTCAGGAAGTCTTCTGCATTCCAGGCAGATTCTTTACCCTTTGAGCCACCAGGGAAACCCTTCCTGGAAAAAGTCATTTGGTAACAGATGCTGAGCCTCACGTACACAGCCTTCCTTCTCCTCATATTCTGAAGTGAGTTGTTTTAAAATGAAACCAACAAAAAAAATCCTGTTTTATTGTAAACCGTTTCAGGCATGTAAAGTATTGTAGATAATCATATAATGGATGCCCACGTATTCATCATCTGGCTTAAGAACTCCATTATTCAAGAAGACTTCTGAGTCCTGGCCATTGCTCTTCTTGTTAGCCCTCAGAGCACACTATTCTGGGAGAGATGGTGTCAGTCCCCGCGTCTAGTTCAAGAGCCCAGCAGGGAATGGGTTGGGGGACTTTGCCTCCAGGCGCACCCTCCTGTATCCCGTTCTGGTTTGGAATAATGCCCAGCCCACCCAGGATTGTGCAGGGCCAGGTATGTCCCAGTAGTGGTCATTTCCACCTTACTTGGTTCATTTTCCAGACAGATAAACAATCTAGAATGTCCCTGTGGTCTGTCTGACCTGAGGTCTCTCATCTCTGCAGGTTGTTTTCACAACCAAAATTTATCATCCCAACATCAACAGCAACGGCAGCATCTGCCTTGACATCCTGCGGTCCCAGTGGTCTCCAGCACTGACTGTGTCAAAAGGTAAAAAGGTAGATGTGTACACTAGGTTCTGATGCTGTGAGTGCCTGTCTCATGCCCGTCTCTGTCACAGCAGAGTTTCTACCCCCACACTCCTGAGAGCAAATTCAGGCTCCGGGGAAGCAGCCACGGTCCTAGCCCGTGGTCACAGCCTGGAGGGGAGGAGGCTGAAGTGGTGCTTTCCCCACCCCCACCGTGTCCACCTGGATCTGTTGCTGCAGGGTGCTCCAGCCAGACTGTTGCACGGGTACAAAAGAAAATATTGATCCTATTTATACTTTTGATCTAAAAGTAAGAAAGGCAAATAGTAAATATTACATTGCCTCTTCCATTCTCTCACTTATTCATTTATGCAACATGGATTGTGAACCAGCCCTGAGTGAAGAGGACACAGGGCCTGCGCTCTGCATGAGGGTGAAGAAACCAGTCTAAATTGGACTTAAAGGACGCAGATATTCCTTCCCAACTAAGACAGGCTGAACATGGTTGTATGAATACTGAGACTTGAACACAGAGTGTGTGAGTTACCTGTCAGTGGAGTGAGTAAGGTGGTAAAAAAAGCAACCTGAGAGAATCAGGGTACCAGAGCCCAACAAACAGAGTGGAGTGTGAGGCAGTGCAGGTGGCAGAGCTTTAGGCAGCAGGGGGGTGGGCCACAAGGCACCAGGACAGCTGACCAGAGCAGGCCCTTTGAGACTGCGTGGTAAATCTCCAGGGAAAGCTGCCCACTCCCATGTGGTGGTGCAGATGCCGTGGAGGCAGAGCTGACTCCAGTACTCAGGCCTCCAGGAGACAACTCCACACTAGGGGCCTGCTCCTCTCTGAGCTGAATCCTCACCCCACTGCCTAGCATGCCTTTGGATGTGGGGGGTCAGGACACTCTCTAAGAAAGTAGGGAGAGGAAATCAGAATGGCCAGGAGTAGGCACTTGAATGTGGAAGGAAGGAAGAAATTAGCCCTCTCATGACACATCCTTTGAGCTCAGAACAGCAGGAGAGTTGAATCGCTTTAAAAAGACAAATCATCCCTCAATCATAGTGTACCTGGTTTACCATAGTTTAACTGTGGTCAGGACTTGGATAGATTCACTGAGGCAAGGATGATACTTGTTTGGGGTGGTACAGAGGGTTCCAGAGCAAATCTAGGATTGACAATGCATTTAGCCTAGACCCTAACAATCCCAGCAGCACCGCTTCCTCAGCCCCCAACCACAGCCCCGGTGGGAGTGTCCTCACAGGTCCAGAGCAGAACTGAGAGTGTAGGGCAGTGCACGTTTGCTTGGCAGTCACACAGACCTGGTTCTGAATCTTGTTTTTACCCATTTGGTGGGTGTTCCAAGTCTGTAACCTTGGACAGGTCACCAGAATCTTCTGAGTTCTGGTTTCTTTAATAGTGAACAGGGCCCCTGGGACCAAACAACAAAGGTACATGGCACGGAGCCAAAGAACTTTTGAGATCAGGAAAGGGAGGCCAGAAGTGCCCTAGAGCAGATGTACCTGGGACACCACAGGGTAAAGTTGCTGTTCAACTGATAGATGGACAAAGTAAATACATTCATGAATCTTGGGGTATCAGAATAATTTTGATGGGATGTTGAAGAGAAAATAATTCCTCTGTCAACAGAGAGTTCAAGTTGAGGGGCTCACTGGACCTGGGGTGACCTGGGAGCCTTGTGACTGCAGTTGACTCATTGTTTCTTTTCTTCCCAGTTCTCTTATCCATCTGTTCTCTGCTCTGCGACCCCAACCCTGATGACCCTCTCGTGCCAGAAATAGCCCATACCTACAAGGCTGATAGAGAGAAGTATGTGTCCTCTTTGGATTGCCTTTGGGCCCCAGCTGCTCCAGGTAGCTCCCAGAAATACCCTAAGCTGGTGCTTCCAGGCCAACAGGGTTTTCCCATGGACATCATCCTGCCCATTCTGAGCTGGGCTGAGACTCCTGCCTCTCTCACTAACATATCCTTTGACTCTGAGGAGGGAGAAGGAGATAAAAGCAGTTTCCCCTCCTGGATAGCTCATCAGCTGCCACTACTGAATCCTAAAATATTATTGCCAAACCTGCCCTTGAGGCCAATAATGTCAGTGGTCAGCCAACAATGGACTCAGAAGAATCTGACAGCAAGAAAATTCTGGATTAAAATACAAGGATTTTATCACAAGATAATGGGGTGTCTGCTCAGATATGCTCAGGGTGAGGCCAAGGCTGACTGAGGTGGGAAACACTGCTGTGCTCAGTTTGCTAGTTGAGGCTAAGAAGTAGGCAGTGTGTTCCTGATTTACTGACAGACCCTCACTGCTAACTCTGATTACCAGACTCATAACTGTAGAATTCTGACTCATGTGGCCGGACACAACCGTGTGCACTGTAGCCTGAGCAGATGTCTGTGGCTGCTGGGGCAGGTACATTGTGTGAAAACCTCTGAGCGTTGACAGCACTGTGAGAAAGAGCCAGGCAGGGCCCCAGGCATCAGCAGTGGCAGCCCTGTGAGCAGCTCTGGGCAGGAGCAGGGTGCAGAGGGTGGAGCTGCTGGCTTTTAAAAGAACTCTCCAGTAGGTCTTTCAGTTCATTATTTCTCTTCTATTTAAAGAGATTAGAATGGAATGTGCTATTTCCAGCATATATTTCTTGAAACCTTTATAGAGCTCATTATTTCCCTCATTTCAATTCTCCTGTATGAAAAAGTGATTTTTAATTGATGAGATCTTAATTTGTATTTATTTCAACACTTATTATGATATATTTTAGATATACTAGAAGTGATTTTCTTCACTGTCTCCTCTGATTACATAGCTCTCTTACAGTGTCATGGCACCAGGTTTCATTACAGTAATGTGGATAAATGCACATATTCTCAATGGGCACCAAACCTGCTCTGTGGCTGCCAACGGTGGCACTGACTCACACTCTGGTGGCCAGATTCATGGAGCCCATGTGCTGGATACCAGGGACTGTCCCAAGCTGACCTCTGTGTATCTCTTCCTGATCCAAATGCATCCATGTTGAAAGACGAGAGGGAGGGAGGAGGTCTATTATGCTCTTAAATATTCCACAGCAGATAGTTGTGAAGAACTACTAGGACTCACCAAGCTCGGGATTTATGGCCGTGAATGACATGTTGCTGCTCCAGGCGGTCTATTTCATTCATTCATCCATCTTAGGTATTTGATGAGAAGCAACAGCATTTCTCCTATATCAGTTCTTTTCTCTACTGCGCATTGAAAGGAAGTGACCTTTATGAATTAGGGTGTCACTTCCTCTGCTTTTTTCTTCCAGGTACAACAGACTAGCAAGAGAATGGACACAGAAATATGCTATGTAAGTGCCTCAGAGGTTTTACAGGAGACATTGTCCAAGAGAAGCTGAGCTGAGCTGTTGGCTGAGCCACTCACAGAGCGTCATCTCTTCTGCAAACAAATGCTGATTACCCACTTTCTCCAACCACAGCATGTTGGTACCACTCTCAGCCATCATGGTTTTGACAACGTCATGTCTCTGGTGCCAGATCAGTAGTCACTGTTGTGATCTGCAGCCTTCCTGGCTACATTGGAATCGGTCCCTCCACCCCAACTCACTGCTCACCTGTTCGGGGAACCTGTGTGCCTCCCCTGCCTGGCCTCACTTTAGGCGGCATCGCTTACCATGGCGCCACACAGGGGCCCCAGTCTGGCCCCTTACCACGTGCTCTTTGTCTTTTAGAACTCAGTGCCCAGGGAGGAGCGGGCAGGCTTTCCTCACATCGTGTCTGCCACAAACCACGTCCTGAGGACTCTCACCTCATCCCAGGAGTTCTGGGAATTGGAAACAGTGTCACTGGGAAGTGGAGGCCTTGCCCCACAGCTCCCACCAGTCTTCCTTGGCAGTGCCACATGCTGGCACTCTCCTCCCACACCAAGAAGCTGTAAATAGAAAGTCAGGATATAAAGCACATAACATGCCATGAGAGATGACTGTCCTTTTAGAAGCAAGAACAAAATTATGAAACCTGAAAAGATTGGGGTTATGCTTTTCTATCTGATGAGATTTTCGCCACCCCTACCTCCTCCCACTCTGAGCCTACATAAAGTCAAAGTGTGAGCCATTCATTGAACAGAACACAGGGAGAGAGGGGAACTGTTAAATGTAAATAAAAATGTAATGCACTCATAACCCTAAATGATAACTGACATTTAAGTCTCTTTTTTTTTCCAGGCAGAACAGAAGATTCGGAAACTTTTAACAGGTAGCCCATCGGGTAACTGGCCTCCTCTCTTAAGTTTCTGATGTAACACATTTCAAGAGCTGCCTTTAGAGTTCAGAGGTTTGAGATTAGGTTAGTGAGGAGAAGGGTAGTAAAGGGATTATTCTAATTGAACCTCCAAAGAGAGGAGGAAAATTGAGGGACTTCACATCTCTAAATATCCAATTTGGCCTAGTCTTTTCTAAGTGGTTTTCAAAGCTAGTCCACTCCCAGAACAGCCCTATGAGAATAATGTTTGGGTAAGTAGGACCAGGAAGTGGAGAAACACTAAAATTCTTCAACCAGATGGCCAGGTCTGTGGAGTTTGGAAGGAGGCCTGCAGACGTTGCACCTGGGGATCAGCCCCAGGTGACCATGTGAGCCTGACCTGCTCCAGAAACTCTGAAGTTGTAGCACAGCTTCCCTGGGACTAGTCACCACCACTTCCTTAGCAAAGCAGGCAGCAGTCTGAGCCTGGTCTGCATTTACTTTACGGGGGTCCGCATTTAGGATCCTCAGTTACAGGGCTGCTTTCTGTGTTCCATGGGACCCATTCGCTGATTTGTACCATGGTGAGGATTTGCCCTGTTAATTTTTTCTCTCTTTGCTACCCCTTTGGTCTTTACTTAAACAAAATGATAAACTTCAGGTGTCCCCTGGGAACACTGCCACCACACAACTCTGCCATTTCAGACAGTGGCCATAATACTCCTTGAACCAAATATAACAAAGTATGGGAAGGTGGGACAGATTCAAATTTCAGAGACAAGTCAGAAGAATATCCAGGGCCAAGTTGGTGTTGAGTTGGAGGGTGCCATTTTCAGCCTTTCAAGCATAATAGCTTTGACTCCCCAGAAGCTCATGAATTTTCTCTGTCTAGTTAAAATTTTCCCAAGCCTGCTGTCTCTGTTGGAGATAATGCAGTAGAAAAAGTAAAATTATCCTTTGGGATCCCCACTATGAATTACCATTCACCCTTTGCTTGATTTGCACTCTGTACTTGGACAGCCCTTTACTTGTGCCAGGCCAAGTGATAGACAGGCCAGCACAGTGATGTTCTTGCAGGCCTGTCCCCGGCAAGTTCCTTGGACTCCGTATCCCTGAGAAACTTGCTTTTAAAGCCTTCCAGGGCTCAGGTCAGCCTGAAGGACAGGCATCTTAAGTTGAAACCCTTATTTTAAAATGCATTGTGTGCAGGCAGCTCCCAGGTATCACACAGGTATAGATATCATGTTTCCAAGGCGAGTCCCAGGTCAGTAACTTAACAGCAGATCTAAAAATCTAACTGTGCAGTGATACTTTGTTTTCTCCATGGACCAGAGATAGCAGGGAATTGCATGATCTTAAGCAATTAATCCAACATGAACAAATGACTTAACTGTGGCCAGTAGTGTCTCAGTTTGCTGGATGGAGCTGTGATCTTGATCCTTTGGCAGACTACAGGAAGACCCAGGAGTTCCAAGAATATGGCAAAGGGTCAAAATCTCCCGACAAGGGATTAGAACACCAGAACTCCCATGTCCAATGGGCCTGGCAGCTCACAGCTGACCCATGTGTCAGCACCATGGGATCCCACACCACCTGACCACAGAGGCTCAAGGATGGGCAGGTTTCTGTCCTCAAATTCAGGACAAAGTATCCTAAAGTGATAAAGAGGTGCTTGTGAGACTGATCAACAGAGCTTCTGGCCAGAAGGCCTGTTCTAATAGAGGCAGAGAAAGCCTTGGGAGCAGCACGGGCCACTTGTCCCTCTTGCCCTCGCCTGCCCCCTCTTCTGTGCCTCTGTTCCTCCAGCTCTTCTCACTGTGACACATGCTTCCTCCCTGGCAGCACTGGTTGAGTGAGGATTAGATCTAGCCATGAAAGCTAGTCTGAGAAACAGGATGGCTTACCAGTGTTATCAACCTGAGTCCTTGGACTCTTTAATCAATAGAAATTGATAAGAGATCAGACAAGAAATTTAGGCAAGGCTTTACTGGAACTCACACTGCAGCAGTGGGGAGTAAGAACAAGTGAACCGGTGCCCTTGCTTGACCCCTGCAGGTGGCAGGGCGAGCTGGTCCCTTAAATGAGGTGAGGGTGGGGTGGACCAGTGGGTCAGGTTGGAAGGGTGGCTCGGGTGGTCTGCCAGCCCACATGGTGGTGCTATGTGCTCCCCGTACCTCAGAAATGACAGTTGGGTTTTGGTCTTTTTGTATTAGTCAGAATTGACCCCAACTGTGCATTCATCAAGTTATTTTTAGTCCCTTATAGTTTCTTTGTGTTCTGTTGCTCAAAGAGCTGTTTGTCCAGGTGCGAGCACTCCAGTAAAGGGACCCAGGCCCCAACCTATCTCACCAGCACCCTCACAACAGCAGCCTGGTGCCATGCAGGCAGGCACGCACACTGGCTCCCTCAGGCCTGGTGATCTTCCCAGCCAGTCTTCTGGCTGCATCATGACCACCATTGGGGTTTCTCCTCTGTTGGCAGAGGGATTTTATTAAAAACAAAACTAAAAAGCTACAGAAAATCTGCACAACCTCTCTCAAACCAAATAGTGGTTTCTTGATTTTCCTAAAAAAATGTCACGTTTCCATATTACCCCATCTCCACTGCACTTCTCCCAGGCTCCTACACCTTACCTTCAGATAGGCCCACTTGAGCTGTCCAGCTCCCTGCAACAGAGCTTACCTCTGGGTGCACAGGCTTGACTGGGCTCCACTTTAGGAGGTAATGACAGAATTGCCCTCTCAGAGCCTGCCTCTCACCCATGCTGCCCACCCCACCACCACCAACCACCACAGTAGCTCAAGGGGCTAGTCACGGGGAATGTCCATCACCACTGGCTGGTCATTACTTTCTATTGACTTTAGGTGGCTTTATCCAGGCAATGAATGAGCACTTGCCAAGTGCAAGGTGTGAAGAGGAGGGGAAAGGAAAAGAATTATACAAAGAAAATGTGGTTGCTTTCTGGGAGTTCACTGGAACTACACAGGCCTCAGGACGGAGCTAAAACTAGGGTAGGACCTGATGGATGGATAGGAAGGAGGGTCCTACAGGCAAAGGACTGTGTTCCCCAACAAGCACAGCACATTCTGGGACCTCACTCAGCAACCTGGCAACACTCCCGCACACGGCCCTTCTGAAATTGGGGCCCTGTTACCTTCTCGGTGGCACAGGGCTCACCTTTCTGGAGAATCATTGAAGGCAGAGGAGTGCAGGATGAACAGCAATTTTCATATTAAGTGGATGGCATAGTTCATATAAGCTGGTGTGTAAAACCATTTTGCACCATAGACTCCCAGGGAAACAAGCACATCACTGGGCCAGGGGCTTTGTAGGGGCAAGGACATGGGCACAGAGCTACATCTGTTCCTCCATCCACATGAAGAAAGGAACGAAATGACATTAGGCCTGGGCCCAGCCTCATCTCAAAGCTTGTTCCCAGGAGCAATAATGACCTGGCCAGGGCACTAGAAGGCCAGGCATGCTCAATGGACAAAATGATCTACCAGCTCCAGAAATAAGGATGTAGATGGAGGCATGGGCTGTAAAGTTGGGGGTGGCAGAGGCAAGGGGTGAAAGGCTAACTACCCATCTGAGGGAACTTGGCTAGTTCTTCCTTCTTTGTCAAATATCCAGCAGTAGGAATAACCTGGTGGTCCAGGGGTTAGCAGTCTGTGCTTCCACTGTAAGGGTCACAGGTTCAATCCCTAGTCAGGAAACTATGATCCCACATGCCATGTGACCAGAAGCAAGCTCAGGACACCATCCTGGAACAGGAAGAACTAACAATAACCTGTCAACATCTTTGGGTTTAAAATGTTGGCAGAGTTGTAGTTAAACTGCAAAATCCCCATCACCTATACCTTCTGTTCCCTTTGAACCTAAAATTTCTGCTGACTCCTTGCTGTGGGCCCATCTGTCTACACCAGGGAGCTTGGCTGATGCACATGTCTCCAGGTCTTTGAGGTCAAGGCTTCGGTAAGACTTGAGAAGCTAGAAGCCCTCACAGCAAGAGCTATGTGAGCAGCAAGTATGCCCTCTCTGTAAAGGGTTAGGATGGCAGGAAAGAGCACTGCTTCTCCTGAAGGAGGTGTTTTTTCCCTTTCTGTGAGACACCACATACTGACTTGTGGCAGACCCTGATAGCCAAGCCTTAAATGACACACAGACCACATTGGCCATTCCCTACCTGCAGGCCTGAGTCACAGATCAAGCTCAGGATTGCAGCCTTTCCACCTTTCTACCCTTGACTGCTTACCCTCTGTTTAAATCATAACAGGGATTCAACTAGGAAGGTTTGGGGTTTTTTGTTTTGGTTTTAATCTTCTCAAGATGTGAAGTATTTGCTTACTGGATTCCACTTACCATGCAGCATAAATAAGTTTTCTTATTAGGGCAGGAAAACCAATGATTTCATTTCTCCCTTTCTGTAGTAATGTGGCCATGTGTGGCTGGAGCATAGAAATGTAATCCTGGTGGTTTTTAAGAAAATTATTTTCTTGCTAATTGACACTTCTGTGGATGAAGACTTTGAATAAAAACCTATTGTTTTCTACCGATTGTTGTGGTGTCAATGATTATGTACCCTCAAAATCCCTGTGTTGAAACCTTAACCCTCAAGGTAATGATATTGGGAGGTGGGGCCTTTAGGAGGTGGTTAGGTCACAGCAGTGGAGCCGTCATGAATGGCATTAGTGTGCTTATAAAAGAGGTGCCCCAGAGAGCTTCTTGGTCCCTTTTGCCATGTGAGAACACTATGAACTGTCAGCAGAAGGAGAGTCTCAAGACTGTTTCTCCTATGGGCCTCAGTTCTTGGTAAGGATGCAAAGAAGAATCTAAGGTCTTACCTGTTGCAAGGAAGTTTATTAACAATCAGGAAAGAACAGATCACAAAGAGTTGGACAAGACTGAGTATACTGTAGATGGTGACCGCAGCCATGAAATTAAAAGACATTTGCCCCTTGGATAAAAGCTATGACAACTCAGCATATTAAAAAGCAGAAACATTACTTTGCCAACAAAGGTCCATATAGTCAAAGCTATGGTTTTTCCAGTAGTCGTGTATGGATGTGAGAGTCGGACAGAAAGCTGAGAGCCAAAGAATTGATGCTTTTGAACTGTGGTGTTGGAGAAGACTCTTGAGAGTCCCTTGGACAGCAAAGAGATCAAACCAGTCAATCCTAAAGGAAATCAGTCCTGAATATTCATTGGAAGGACTGATGCTGAAGCTGATGCTCCAATATTTTGGCCACCTGATGTGAAGAACTGACTCCTTAGAAAAGACCCTGATGCTGGGAAAGATTGAAGGCAGGAGGAGAAGGGGATAACAGAGGATGAGATGGTTGGATGGCATCATCAACTCGATGGACATGAGTTTGAGCAAGCTCCGGGAGTTGATGGACAGGGAAGCCTGGTGTGCTGCAGTCTATAGGGTTGCAAAGAGTTGGACACGACTGAGCGACTGAACTGAGTATACACAAAAAAAGTACAGAAGGAAAACTTCGGGAGGAGGGCCGTGCAAGGGAAACAAATGGCCCTGGAGGGCTGGAGTACAGTTTTTAAGGCAGGGTCATTTGTGTAATTAGGGGGTGTCATTGATTGATAGCTGCAGGTTATATAACAAGGTGCTCTACTGTGCATGTTCTTCCTATAATTTAGTCTGTTATAATTAGATGTATATATTCATGGAATGGGCTTCCCTGGTCACTCAGCTGGTAAAGAATCTGCCTGCAATGTGGGAGATCTGGGTTCAAGCCCTGTGTTGGGAAGATTCCTTGGAGGAAAGTCAGAGCAACCCATTCCAGTATTCTTGCCTGGAGAATCCCTATGGACAGAGGAGCCTGGTGGGCTACAGTCCCTGGGGTCACAAAGAGTCAGACACAACTGAGCAACTAAGCACAGCACATTCATGGAATATTTATGAGCAGTTAATGAGTCCAATGGCTGACAAAGATTAGTACAGGATACTGTGAGGTGAGTACATGTGCTAAAGTGGGGAAAGTCCCACCAGTTGGCAGGTGGGGGCTCTTTACAGCCCCCTGACTATTTTTGTAGTACTAGTGGGTGTATTAGGGGCAGGGCTAGTAAATTGCTTGGTGGGATTAGGCAGCTATTGGCGATCACTCACCTAGAGCCAGACATCCTGGAATGCGAAGTCAAGTGGGTCTTAGGAAGCATCACTCTGAACAAAACTAGTGGGGGTGATGGAATTCCAGTTGAGCTATTTCAAATCCTGAAAGATGATGCTGTGAAAGTGCTGCATTCAATATGCCAGCAAATTTGGAAAACTCAGCAGTGGCCACAGGACTGGAAAAGGTCAGTTTTCATTCCAATTCCAAAGAAAGGTGTGCCAAAGAATGCTCAAACTACCACACGATTGCACTCATCTCACACACTGCTGCTGCTGCTGCTAAGTCACGTCAGTCGTGTCTGACTCTGTGCGACCCCATAGACGGCAGCCCACCAGGCTCCCCTGTCCCTGGGATTCTCCAGGCAAGAACACTGGAGTGGGTTGCCATTTCCTTCTCCAATGCATGAAAGTGAAAAGTGAAAGTGAAGTCACTCAGTCATGTCCGACTCCTAGCGACCCCATGGACTGCAGCGCACCAGGCTCCTCTATCCATGGGATTTTCCAGGCAAGAGTACTGGAGTGGGGTGCCATTGCCTTCTCCATATCACACACTAGTAATGTTCAAAATTCTCCAAGCCAGTCTTCAACAATATGTGAACTGTGAACTTCCAGATGTTCAAGCTGGTTTAGAAAAGGCAGAGGAACCAGAGATCAAATTGACAACATCTGTTGGATCATCAAAAAAGCAAGAGAGTTCCAGAAAAATGTCTATTTCTTCTTTATCAACTATGCCAAAGCCTTTGACTGTGTGGATCACAACAAACTGTGGAAAATTCTGAAAAAGATGGGAATACAACACCGCCTGACCTGCCTCTTGAGAAATCTGTATTCAGGTCAAGAAGCAACAGTTAGAACTGGACATGGAACAACAGACTGGTTCCAAATGGGAAAAGGAATATATCAAGGCTGTAAATTGTCACCGCACTTATTTAACTTTTATGCAGAGTACATCATGAGAAATGCTGGGCTGGATGAAACACAAGCTGGAATCAAGATTGCTGGCAGAAATATCAATAACCTCAGATATGCAGATGACACCACGCTTATGGCAGAAAGCGAGGAAGAACTAAAGAGTCTCTTGATGAAAGTGAAAGTAGAGAGTGCACAAGTTGGCTTAAAGCTCAACATTCAGAAAACTAAGATCATGTCATCTGGTCCCATCACTTCATGGCAAATAGATGGGGAAACAGTGGAAACAATGGCAGACTTTATTTTGGGGGGCTCCAAAATCACTGCAGATGGTGACTGTAGCCATGAAATTAAAAGATGTTTGCTCCTTGGAAGAAAAGTTATGACCATTCTAGACAGCATATTAAAAAGCAGAGATATTACTTTGCCAACAAAGGTCCATCTAGTCAAAGCTATGGTTTTTCCAATAGTCACGTATGGATATGAGAGTTGGGCTATAAAGAAAGCTGAGTGCTGAAGAATTGATGCTTTTGAACTGTGGTGTTGGAGGTGACTCTTGAGAGTCCCTTGGACTGCAAGGAGATCCAACCAGTCCATCCTATAGAAATCAATCCTGAATATTCTTTGGACAGACTGATGTTGAAGCTGCAACTCCAATACTTTGGCCATGTGATGCGAAGAAGTGACTCCTTAGAAAAGACCGTGATGCTGGGAAAGATTGAAGGCGGGAGAAGGGGATGACAGAGGATGAGATGGTTGGATGGCATCACCGACCCAATGGACACGAGTTTGAATAAACTTCAGGAGTTGGTGATGGACAGGGAGGCCTGGTGTGCTGCAGTCCATGGGGTCACAAAGAGTTGTGACAAAGACATGACTGAGCGACTGAACTGAACTGTGGTGGATCAGGAAGTCACCTGAAGGTTGGGTCTGAGGGAAAAATGACAGCATAGATGTTACTGAGCAAAACAAAAAAGACTAGAGATTGGGAGATCTGGGAGTCCTCTATTTACAAGTGTTTGGTTTTTCCGATGCAAACACATTTGTGAAGTCAAAGTGGTGAAATGAGACCTGTACACTGTAGAAGAAAAGATCCAGGGTGAACTGGGGGAGGGGGGAGGGCTGCAGACGGAGTTGCTGAAGGGAGGGAGTATTTGGCTAGGACCCAGGGTTTCCCCAGGGTGGGACCAGGTAACTGCTCTGCCCATCAGAGAGATGTCAGAGTTTCTGCCTGTAAGACAAGCGGTGATGTGAACAGAAATGAAAATTGATGCAACAAATGAACAGTATATTTCCCCAAATAAGGCTTAGAAGTCCTTAAATATGCAGTCCAGACCCCAACACCTTAAGATTGTGGTAATTGATTTAGCAGTGAAGTCTGACCTGAACTGTCATGAAGCTGTTAGAGTCTTTCTATAAGCCACTTAACTGATTTCTCAGACATTGCTGCGGAAAAATGAACATATTTGACTACCAGATTCTGCTCAGGATCCTATGGTATGGTTTATATAGTACAAAGGATATACTTGATATTTTCTGAAAACTGAAAGACTGAATTTCAAACATGGAATTCTAATGGGCTATGGGACTGTGGATATGAATTTTAGGGAAATGAGAGTTCTCTAAGGCGAGAAGGAAGCTGTGAGCTGCTATAGGCCAGGAATGTGTCTCTGTTTCTCTCCAGATAGGTCAGTCACAGTCAGGTGCAGATTGACGCATGGGGAGCTCCTTCCATCAGTCAGCTAGGGCCTGGAAAGAATAAGAACCATAACAGCAGGACCCTAGGAGGCCTCCCTGGGACAGACACCCACCCCCTCCTCCACCACCACCAGGTCCTCTGCGTGCCTCTTGTCTATAGAAAAACTTTAGCCTCCTAGGCCTTCCCTGAATTTCAAAGAAGAAATTTAAGCAGAGAAGTGAGACAATGCAGAAACAAAGGAAAAGTCAAACAAGGTGAAATAATTAGTTTCATCACTAAATAAAGTCAAGGACCATTAGTTCCTTTTAAGAGCTATAGATAATATTCTGAGCTACATCCTTGAGCTATTTTTTTTTTTTTTTTACATATACTGAAACCCCTGCCAGGTGGAAGAAGTTGACTGCATGCTGCTCATTGGCAGGTAGACCTCAGACTGGTTGGAACCAGAAGGTTGATGATGCTGATTGTTGATTACCTCACCACCAGCCAATCAGAAGAATGTCCACAAGCTGATCTTGAACCCCACAACCCCCCTCACTCACCCTATCTTTTAAAACCTTCTGAAAGCCAGTGGGTGGTCTGGGCACTAGTTGCCTGGACTCCTTGCTTGGTGCTGACAGTAACTGCTGCACTTTTCCCACCACAACCTCATCCTCTACTGCACTGGCACCAACGGACAAGTGGACCCAAGTTTGGCTGGGTAACAGGACCAGCACTGGGCAGATTCTCATCTTTCCTTCCTTACCCCATCCTTGACCTCTCTAGAAAATGCAGGTGAGGTCTGAGAAACACAACTGCACTTTGAGGTAGGTTTGTGGACATCCCTGGTGGCTCAGATGGTAAAGCATCTGCCTATCATGAGAAACGCTGGACTGGAAGAAACACAAGCTGGAATCAAGGCTGCCGGGAGAAATATCAATAACCTCAGATATGCAGATGACACCACCCTTATGGCAGAAAGTGAAGAGGAACTTTTTTATGGATGAAAGTGAAAGTGGAGAGTGCAAAAGTTGGCTTAAAGCTCAACATTCAGAAACTTCATGGGAAATAGATGGGGAAACAGTGGAAACAGTGTCAGACTTTATTTTTCTGGGCTCCAAAATCACTGCAGATGGTGACTGCAGCCATGAAATTAAAAGATGCTTACTCCTTGGAAGGAAAGTTATGACCATTCTAGACAGCATATTAAAAAGCAGAGACATTACTTTGCCAACAAAGGTTTCGTCTAGTCAAGGTTATGGTTTTTCCTGTGGTCATGTATGGATGTGAGAGTTGGACTGTGAAGAAGGCTGAGTGCTGAAGAATTGATGCTTTTGAACTGTGGTGTTGGAGAAGACTCTTGAGAGTCCCTTGCACTGCAAGGAGATCCAACCAGTCCATTCTGAAGGAGATCAGCCCTGGGATTTCTTTGGAAGGAATGATGCTAAAGCTGAAACTCCAATACTTTGGCCACCTCATGCGAAGAGTTGACTCATTGGAAAAGACTCTGATGCTGGGAGGGATTGGGGGCAGGAGGAGAAGGGGACGACAGAGGATGAGATGGCTGGATGGCATCAGTGATTTGATGGATGTGAGTCTGGGTGAACTCCGGGAGTTGGTGATGGACAGGGATGCCTGGTGTGCTGCGATTCATGGGGCCGCAAAGAGTCGGACACGACTGAGCGACTGATCTGATCTGATCTGACAATGCGGGAGGCCTGGATTCAATCCCTGGGTCAGGAAGATCTCCAGGAGAAAGAAATGGCATCCCCCTCCAGTATTCTTGCCTGGAAAATCCCATCGACGGAGGAGCCCTGGTAGGCTACAGTCCATGGTGTCGCAAAGAATCGGACACCACTGAGCGACTTCACTTTCTTTGTGGCAGTGTGGCCATCACTTAGTGTTCATTTTTATTCTTCTGCTCATTAATTTTCACACATGCTTCATTCTTAGATAAAACTTCTATTTGGAGTTCACATAGACGATCAAGGGACCCCAGTGCCCGTCACAGGATCCTCTAACAAGTGCCTTTAACCGTAATAAGAGTAAGAAAGTGCTCCGCGAGTGTAACTAATAAAGGGCTGGGTAGTATCTTTCGGCCAGACTCAGAGAGCGTGCCTTGGCTCGGCAGGACAGAGCACGGGGACACGCAGAAGGCCACACCTTCCCTCCATCGCCCCATACAGCTATCTACATACCTCGACTCCCCTGCCCCCCTCCCCCCCCAGGGCTTCCAACCCGCCCGCAGCCCAACAAACGCCCAGCCTACATTCGCCCGCTCACCCTGGGTCCCGCCGGCCCCCTTTCCGCTTCCGGCCGTCAGGGCGGGGCTTCCGGCCGCCGGGCGGGGCCTTGGGCTGCCTTGCGAGGCAGGTCGGGGAAGCGGCAGAGGCGGTGGCGGCGATAGTGTAGCGGAGACCGAGGTGTGGGCTATGGCTGTGAACCTGAGCCGCAATGGGCCGAAGCTGCTGGAGGCCTACGAGCGTGTGGTCAACGAGAAGTCCTCGACCGACTGGTGGGCGACGGGGCGGGCCGGGAGCGGGCCGGGAGCGGGCCGGGGCCGGGGAGCCAGGGCGCGCGGAGCGCTGACTGCTGCTCACCTGCGCCACACCCCGCGAGATTAGGTTCCCACCTCCCTCACGCCGTGCCCCACTGCTTGTGCAGCTTAAACCCGGGTGGGGGCCCGCTAAGTCCCCAGCCCTTCCACTCCGCTAGCCACCGGTCTCGGCCCGCAGGCCTTGTTGGAGCCTGGGCCTGGCTGTGCTTGATGGCTTTGCCAGGTTCTCGTTTCCTGCTCGGGGACTTCCGTGGACAATGGGGCACTTTGAGAAAGCCCTCTCAGGCCTCCTTGAGAAAGCGGAAGCTACATCTGCCTTCATTCCGAATGAAGGGTGGTCTAGCAGCCAGACTGGAAATGGGAGCCTTGCTTTGGGGGCGTCAAACAGAGAAATTCAGGGGTTTAGGTCCTTGGCTCTCCAGGGATTTTAAGAACCTCCCTTTCATTAAGAAGAATACTACTTCATATGCGTGAACTATAGGGGAGTGAATGAAAGGAAGATGCTGGTTGTGTGTTTGGAAAAAGCTCCCAACTTCCCTCCACCTCCAGTAACATCCTTTGCTGGAATGTTGGTAGTAGGGCCTTTATAGCACAAAGGGCCTGAATCTGAAATCTCTGGCAGAGCGCAGGGTAGCCCACACATAGACCCTTGTTCTGTCCTGCAGCAAGGGTCGTAGTATGCATAGTAATTCTTTTACTTTCCATATGTCTTAAATTGCATTCACAGACCAGTTTTGAGCATTTATAGTTCTAAGAAATATGCTAAGTATAAAGAAGTAAGGTGACCAGCTTTTAGGAGCGTTATTCCTTTGCCCGGAAAAGGGCTCTCTGGGCGAGGCTGAACAACTGTGTCTTTCTCCAGTTGTCAAGTGCTACTGCTTTCTCATCTCTGCTTTCCCTGGTGCCCAGCCCAGTGGCTTTTGTACAGTGTACTATTGGGATATTGAGAACACTAGTGCCTATCCTTTCCTTCACTCCCAGGCATTTTAGGGAAGAGCTTCAGAATACCAGCTTCCTGGGTCTGCAGAATCTCTGGTGCTACGTCAGTGTGGGCAGGTCTGCATGTACAGACCTGCTGAAAAAATATCTGACCATGTCACTTCCCTGCTTAAACTCCGCAGTGGCTTCCTGTTGCATAAATACAGCCTGGACTCTTTGCCATGGCTGACAGGCCCTGCATGACCTGGCTCCTAACTGCCCCACCTGTTTACCACAACTCTAGCCTTCTTTCGAGAAGGCAATGACATCCCACTCCAGTACTCTTGCCTGGAAAATCCCACGGATGGAGGAGCCTGGTAGGCTGCAGTCCATGGGGTAGCTAAGAGTCAGACACGACTGAGCAACTTCACTTTCACTTTCATGTGTTGGAGAAGGAAATGCAACCCACTCCAGTGTTCTTGCCTGGAGAATCCCAGGGACGGGGGAGCCTGGTGGGCTCCCGTCTGTGGGGTCGCACAGAGTTGGCCACGACTGAAGTGACTTAGCAGCAGCAGCCTTCTTTCTTTTCCTTAAACTTGCAAGCTGGTGTTCCTCACAACCCTTGTTCTTTCTGCTTCCTCTGCCTGGAGTGCCTTTCTACATCATCCAAGGGGGCTCCCCAAACTTTATTTCTCAAGCTCTGGTATTGCCTTTTTGGAGAGGCCTTTCTGGATTCCTGTCCCTTTGGTTGCAGTCAAATATTCCCATCTCCCTGGTTGACTTCCTCAGACACACACTAGACATCCTCATTGATTTTCTTGTCACCTTTTCTCATCACCAGAAAGGGTAGGGTGGGCCCCATCTCTGTCCCAGGTGTAGGGGTACTGAGAGGAGTACAGGAAAAATGGCAGAGAAGGAAGAAGTGGTCTCCAGTCATAAAATTTCACATTCAGAGTGGGTGCATTGGAACAGGCCCTAAAGCAAGGTGGAATAGGGAGCAGACCTAACATCAGCTGTCTATACTGGGTCTTTCTCCTGGGGAAACCACATTCTTCCCGTGGGTTGTGGCATGTTTGCTCACTTTCTGTACCCACTTCACTACCTGACAATATGTTAGTGTGATGTGTTTGCATGTGTGTTTTGTCTCCCATTAGTAAGTTCTGTGGTTATGTCCTTTTAAGGATTATTCATAGCTGCATTCCATCACTAGCAAGTAACAGGTTTTCAGACTGTTTTTGAAAGTGATTGAATGATAAGGTACTTAGTGCCCCCATGCTCCTTGTGCTGTGTGCCTGCACAAGCCAACACATCTCTCTTTTTTTTTTTTTTAATGTTGATTTAGAAGAAGCATTGTTGGATTGAATGTTGGATGAACTTCTGAACTGGGAACATTCAAGAAGGTGGCTTAGGCTGGAGCCTAGAATAAAGGGGAATGAAGTCAGAGGGGTAGATGGGAGGCATGGGGCGTGGCTTGTTAGCTGCTGGAGCTCTTCTTGGAAAAGCTAAGCCTGAGCCGCAGTCTCTGTTTCTTGGTGCTTGTCCAGTGTGCCTGTCTTCTGCAGCCAAGGTTTGTGGCCTTCAAGAGGAATGGGCTTCTTTCCTCCAGGAGGAAGGCTGGTCAGAACTCTGGCCACCAGATTCTGGAGGTCTACAAGATCTTTAGACCTGGGTATAATTTCTTCTGACTTTCTTAGGCTTAGGCAGCTCTGCCCAGTGGTGTTTTCTAGGCCCTTGGAAAGCTGAGTGGAATTTGATTTGGTTCCTCTCAGACTGTTGACCCTGCAGTTTCTGTCTGGCACACCTGTGCTCTGGAGCATGGGGAGATGACACACCAGACTGGGTTTTGCCTTTGACTTACTGTCCCATGGATTATCACCTTCACCTTGGGGTCTGCCAGCACTCTCTGGAGCTGAGCTTCTGCAGAGTTCAGGTTGATAGCTGGGCTTTATGTGGACTGCATGGATGCTGTCTCTTCTAGAATGTTCTCTTTGACTAACCTTTGTTCTGGTCAAAGGACCTTCCATGGCCCAGATTTAATACAATTTACCATACTTCTCAACACTTACAGAGCACAGATTTAAAAGCCCAAATCTTTGCCAGCGTTCTTATGAATAGTCTTATAGAAGGAAGGTATGACCCAGGGTCACCTGTGGAGACCTGCGGCTCTGCTAGGTTATAGAACTTGCCCATAGGAGCCTGTCATGTGAGGAAACTGACTTCATGTTGAGTCATGGCCTCTATGGTTTCTGATGCCGAATGCAACCTATAAAATTCTGCATTTGCTGGAAGAGTTTCAAGCCCAGACAGACCTGCTCCACCAACCTTTCAGACTTTCCAGAAGACTGCAGACATGCACAAGGGCATTGGTTATTAAAAATGCACGTATTTCTCTTCCCTACTTCTCCTTGGTGTGCTCTGGTTTCAGAAATATGCAAGTATCTTTTGCTTGTTCATATGGACATACGTGGGCTTCCCTCATAGCTCAGTCAGTAGAGAATCTGTCTGTAGTGCAGGAGACCCAGTTTCGATTCCTGGGTCGAGAAGATCCCTGGAGAAGGAAATGGCAGCTCACTCCAGTATTCTTGCCTGGAGAATCCCATGGACAGAGGAACCTGGCAGGCTACAGTCCATGGGGTCACGATAGTCTGACACGACTTAACGAGTAAACCACCACCACCGTTGACATACATGGTAGCCAGGTAAATGTTTCACGCATAAATGTGTAGAACTTTGCCATAAAATTTCACAGCCTAGTTTTCTGCAAAGTAGATGCATGCTTCCTATCTCCATAGATTTGGTCCTCACGACAAGCTGCTCTGGTAAGTTGGGCTAGTTCCAGATGAGAAGGCTCAGCTCTGGGAGCCCCAGCAGCCTACTGAGATCCTGCCTCAGAGTGGGGCTTGTGTCAGCCCAGTTGTTACTGTCAGGCTGAGCTCTTGGGGTGCAGCTTGAAGCTTTGGTGGGTTCAGTGAGGGCACAAGGTTACCAGGGCACTGGTTATAAGCTTGTTTGTGTTTTGTTTCAGGGCCCTCTTTACTTACGAAGGAAACAGCAATGACATCCGTGTGGCTGGCACTGGGGGTGAGTATGGTCAAATGAGGAAGTAGATGGGCTACAAGAGCATCAGGAGATGGGGGGCGGCGCGAGAGTTGTGACATCAGAGCTCTCTCTCTGCTGGCATTGACGCCATCACAGCAGGAGGAGGGACACTCAGGGTGCAGATGTATTCCCTGCACATGGCATGACCAGTGGCACCTTCCCTGGCTAACGAGGAGCCTGCCTCACATCAGTGTCAATGTTGAGGAATTCCCTGCTCCCCTGATCTGAGTGACTGCAGCCAGCCAGGCAGGACAGAGGCTTTCCCCCAGCAGTGTGGAGTCCATAGTGCCCACAGCTCCTTCTGGCTTGCTTTGGGTTTCAGATGTTTCTAAGTGCAAATACCTACTCTTTGGCTGTCTCTGCCTGGAGGTGCAAGGCAGCAGTGTTCTCTGTGTCATAATTGGGAAGAGCTGAAATGGGGAATAGGCCTGCCCTCTCTAGCTTGCAGACAGCCCAAGGCCTGGCCTGTGCTCTGTCCTTATCCCCAGGCTGTAGCTGAGACAAGATGACAGTCCCACAGAGCTGGGTATTAGTGGAGAAAGAGAAGGTACAGACACATCCTTCCTTCTGCCCCTTTTCTGATGGACTGAATATCTGCTGGGCATACCCTCACCTGGGAGAGGTCACATCAGTGTATATGGTCAGCTGGGATGGGGTGACCTGGAAAAATGCTGTTCAAATACAGAGTGATAGGAAGTCTTGGGAAGAACAGGCTCTTGGCCAGTGCTGGGCAGAGGGCTATAAACTGTAGATCCCCCACCTCATACCCTTGACTCCTCAATTCTCAAGGCCAGCTCACCTGACCTGAGTGACATAGCTTCATTATTCAGTGCATGCTCACTGGCATGTTCTCTGCTTGCTGCATGAATGATTCTAGTAACTTGTTGGTAGAAAGCCTCTTCCATGAGCAGTTGTTCTTGGTGGTCGTCTTTCTAGAAGGACTGCCATTGACAGTGGTATCAGGTGCACTGTGATGTCATAGGGAACTGAGAGTTGCAGAGTTCAGTTTTCATGCCACCATTCACAGTGGTATTCACAGGCTCCGCTGTGGGTGCCCAGAGCAGGGCTGCAGGACTGCCCCAGGTTCTGTGGAGCCCAATAGATAAAATACCTGATCCAGCACCTTCTCACAACCTGGGAATGTTTGGGGTACCTGAGAAGAATCCAGAACTCCAGTACATGATGGGGCTTACAGCCTAAGTGTCAGGGTAGAGTGGCATAGGGTCGTCCACTCCTATTTCCACATCATTCCCTTATCCCTACTCAGAGTCTAAGAGCTGAGCCCCTATATGGCTATGGGCAGTTAACATCTGCTCAGGAGCCTCTGGGTAGCCCTGGAGTCTGAGCAGACATGTAAGGACAGGGTGACTCACAGCAGGCCCTGCTGTCCCAGGGCGGTTAGTGGAGTTCAGGCTGTGGTAAAACTATTGCAGAGCTCCTCCATTGGAGGTCTGGTGCCTGCCTGGTTTGCAGCAGAAATGACATTTTTACTTCCAGAATTACCTGTGGGTTTGCAGGAGGAGTGATTTTTAGACTAGTGTAGCTTAAAAATCACTTGAGGTGCTTTTCACAAATGCAGACCCTGGGTTCCATCCAGTTCTCATAAGTCAGCTTCATGGGGATAGGCCTAGGAATCTGATTCTGTTTCAGATAGAACTGAGAACCTTGGCTTAGAAGCAGCTTGGGTTTCCTTTCCTGGTGGACTAGGTGCCAGGGTGGGCGTGGGGTGCCTGGGCCACCTCTGACTCTCCTTGTGACTGCTGCAGAGGGGGGCCTGGAGGAGATGGTGGAGGAGCTCAACAGTGGGAAGGTGATGTACGCCTTCTGCAGGGTCAAGGACCCCAATTCCGGCCTGCCCAAGTTTGTCCTCATCAACTGGGTATGTAGAACTTGAGGGCTTCCGAGTTCTCATCTAGATGTGATCCAGAAAAACTCCCTTTTCTTATTTCCTTCTTTGCCTTTTGTGACTGGAGCAGGGGAGAACTTGACTTCCCAACAGCTTGAATCTGGTGACTGAACAGAATAGTGGGTTCATTCAGTGTGGCCCAAAGGGCACCTGGGGCCTTACTTGTGCAGACTTCACTGTCCTGGCCCAGAATTACTCCTGTAAAATGGAGTACAGGCAATCATAGGACACTCTTGTCCTTGTCCCTTTCAATGTAGTCATCCTGAGGGAGCAGAGGGCCTGGATAAGGGCTAGGAGGGCTCTGGGAGTATAGGACAGGGACTAATGAAATGGCTCCCCTGGGTGGGGACTACGGAATTCTAAGGAAACTTACCACAGGTGACCATCCTTCTCCCAGACTCCCCCTAACTTGGAGTTTTGGGGTCTCACCATGTCCTCTGCTTTAGGATTGCAGTTTTCTCTTTCCTGGAACACAGGGAAACTGCTGAGTCCCTGGGGTGGGCGGTGACTTTGCAAGGAGACCTGGGTCACACCGAGGAATGTGCTATGTTGCAGACCGGTGAGGGCGTGAATGACGTGCGGAAGGGAGCATGCGCCAACCACGTCAGCACCATGGCCGGCTTCTTGAAGGTGAGTGCTGCTCCGTACGGGGCCTTCCAGCATTCACCAGATCCCCAGGTTCCAGGGTGTGAGTTAGCGGGAATCCCATCCAGAGTTGGAAGTGTGCCTTACATCTGAGGCTGCTCCACTCTTGCCCAGGATGTAGCCAGAGCCCTTGCAAGCTGGTCTCACTGGGGACGAAGGACCACAAGGAGGCCATGCTGGAGCAGGTCTTACGGCAGGGCTAAGCCTTGGGTTCCACTTGTTTAATGAGTACAAATTTTCAGCAGTACTTTCAGGATCTGGAGGAGAAGGATAGTTGCTTATGTCCACAACCTCAATGTGCATGTTCCCTTTAATGCTTTTTTTTTCTAGTCCATTTCTGCATATATTTATTTTAGTCATCATATAATGGAACTTTGTTTCATTTCAAAAGCATTGTGATCAAAAAGTATTTGTTGTTCACTTGTTAGCTTACTCATTGCATTTCTTTGGTTACTGGCAAGGAGATGCAGGACTTTGTTTTCTGGTTCTGCCAACATTTCTTCAGATGGACCTCAGTTTCTCCATCTAGGAGGTAAAAGAGAGGGTCCCAAGCTTATTGGTATTTAGTACCAATAAGGTCATAGTTCTCATTTCTCATGGAGAAATAGTAACTTGCTTTTTGCAGAAAATGTGCTTGTTTCCAGGTGCCTTTTGAGGTTAGTTTTCATTCACTAGAAAGAAGCTCTTTAATGCCAGGGCTGTCTTGTAGCACCACTGAACAGGCCACACTGTGGAGGGCATGGGCCTTCCACGAAAGCTGGGACAAGAACAGTAGGTTTCCCTCAGCTTGTTTTCCTGAGGCCTTGGTGAGACCAGGCCTCCTGACCCTGAGCCCTGTGCAGACTGAGGTGTGCAGCCTGTCCTCTCTCGGGGCTGCAATGGTTTTTTTTCATCAAGTCCTGCTCCTGCTGCAGGGGGCCCATGTGACCATCAATGCCAGGGCCGAGGAGGATGTGGAGCCCGAGTGCATCATGCAAAAGGTGGCCAGGGCCTCAGGTGCTAACTACACCTTCCACAAGGAAAGTAGCCGCTTCCAGGACACGGGCCCCCAGGCCCCAGTGGTGAGTGCTATGTGGGCCTGAGGGCAACCGGACAGGAGTGTGCAATCCCTAACTTCAGACTGATTAAACCCACATTCAGTGCTTTATTCCCAAAGGGACTGGGCTGCCACCTGTCTGGCCTCTAGTCCTGGAGCCCAATTGAGGTGCCTGTGGTGACCCTGTGCCTGACAGAAGCAGGAATTCCCTCCTTGAGGCAGGCACCAGTGTGCGTGAGGAGTGGCCTTTCACCCTGTGTGGTGGTGCTGGAGCCTCTTATGCTGCGCCTGTGTGGTCAGGGGTTCTCTACAGAGAAATTCCATCCACCCTCCAGGCCATGGCACCAGAGTATCCTGTGCAGCCCTGGACAGTGGTTGCTTTGGAGAAACTCCTGTTGGTGTACAGGGCAAGCCTCTCTTGAGTTGTGGCCAGACACCTCTGGGCTTGTGGCCTGGTGCTTGGTGTGGAGCTGAGTCTCCCAACACAAAGCTGAGGTTCTTGGGTATTCTGTGGGTGCTGCATTGCAGTTAGCTGTCTGAGGGGACCCCTATCCAGAGTTTGCCTCAGCACGGCCCAGCTTCCAGGATTCTCAGGCAGGCCCAGGGGCCTTTCCTGCCTTGGCGTCCGTGCACAAGGGTCTGGTGCAACCAGAGACGACTCCAGTTTTCTCTGGGGCTGAGCATCCCCACTTGTTTTCCAGGGCCTTTCAGGCTGTTTTTGTTTCAGGCCTCCTTAAGAGGCACTGGGCCAAGCGCACTGCTTCTGCCATGGCCATCACAGCAGTTCTTAGCCATTCTGTGCTCCTGTCAGTGGCCCTGTAGTGAATTCTCTGTCCCTCTCAGGGCTCAGTGTACCAGAAGACCAATGCTGTGTCTGAGATCAAAAGGGTTGGCAAAGACAGCTTCTGGGCCAAAGCAGAGGTAAGTGCTGCCCAGGGCATAATGATGAGAGCTGGCATTTATGAAGCATTGTCTGTACACCAAACATGAGCTGCTACATCTCAGTATTTCTTATGATAAGTTCACTGATATTTGTTCAGTAAGGGATTTGAATAAATAACCCTTTTAGCACCCATTTGCAAATGGTTGAACTAAGGGTTAGAGGTGTTAAGTAACATAGCTAGTGGGCGTCGCTTTAGAGCCCACACTTGACCACAGCCTATGCAGCCTACCTGAATAGGACAGGGGTGAGAGGGCAGGTCTATGTTGCTGGCAGTGCAGAGGCTGAGTGGGACAGGCGGGTGCGACTCTCCCTGCAGAAGGAGGAGGAGAACCGCAGGCTAGAGGAGAAGCGGCGCGCGGAGGAGGAGCGGCAGCAGCTGGAGCAGGAGCGCCGGGAGCGGGAGCTGCGTGAGGCTGCCCTCCGGGAGCAGCGCTATCAGGAGCAGGAAGGCGAGGCTGGCCTCCAGAGGTGAGGTTGGGGCTGGCACCTACCCAGAGGGGCTAACTCTTCTTCTCCCTAGGAGTGTCCCCCAGAAGCAGGTAAGGAGTATGCTGAGGCCAGGCTGCAGCTCTTCCCTTTGCCCCTCCCAGCAGGAAGTATGAACAGCATGAGGTGGTTTCAAGGAAGAGAGAGGAGCAGGTGAGTCTTGGATGCTCCCACCTTGAGAGGCCAAAGTAATACGTGGAAGCTCGTCCAGGACAGGTGTGCAGGCTGCCTGCTGGGAGCGATGATAGCCATATGGATTCCTCCAGATGCACTCATCTTGCCCCACAGGCCCAAGGGAGGGGCTTCCTTTAAGGGGCCTGCAGGGGGCTAGGCAGATCTGAACCCAGGACACGTGGTGTCTCAGAGCTGGCAGTGGAGAGGAGGCTGAGGGCAGAAGTTTGGCCCGATGTGGGTCTCCTGTGGTCCTGGAAAAGACCTGTGAGCCCCTCAGCTTTGGGGTGTTGCTTCCTGACGCCCCTGCACAGCTGCAGGGAGCCAGGCAGGCCGATGGACTCCTGGGCCTCATTCACTACCGGGTCCACGTGCACTCCTCTAGGAGTTTGTTTGTCCACAGCCAGCACACCCACGGGAGATTTTCAAGCAGAAGGAGAGGGCCATGTCTACCACATCCATCTCCAGCCCCCAGCCAGGTGAGACTTTCCTTGGTCCAGCTGTGAAGCAGGGGATGGCCGAAGGGGTCTGGGGTCCCAGTACAGGCCGCCCTGAATTAGTGACAGATGTATCAGAACGTGAAAGGGATAAGTAAGGAGAGCCTGTGCTCGTGTGGGTAGCTTCTGGGATGCGAGCCTGGGACCCAAGTGTCACCTTCCTGCTCTTGACCTCTTCCTCCAGAGACCTGGTAGGACAGGAGGGGCCATGTGTGGCTCTGGAAAGAATACTCACCAGTCCTAGCCCTGTACACCTGGCACACCTCCCGTGCTGGGCTGTTATCTGGGCCTCAGGGGCCTTGATCAGTCCTCTCTCTGGCCCTCAAAGGCTGTATCAGACTACACTGCTGGCCAGCTCTCGAACACTGTACAAAGCCCACGATACACGTATATGATGTGTGCATGCTAGGTAGTATTCCTGTAGCTGTTGCATGTCCACTTTCACTCCCTGTGTGATGCTCACTGTCCCAGAACAGGTCCCCACTCTGAGCAATACAGAGCACAGAAAAAGCAAGTACTTGCTTCTTCCTCTTTTCCAGCTGTGTCATGTCTTACATGTTTGCCATTGGTTTGTAGGCAAGCTGAAGAGCCCCTTCCTGCAGAAGCAACTCACTCAACCAGATACCCCCATCAGCAGAGAGTCACCTCATGCCACCTCAAGGCCCAGGGCAGGCAAGGCTGTTGGCTGCCCCGTTGGGGGTTGAGGGTGGAAGGGAGACGTGGGCTGTCCTCTCCCCTCCCCTGGATCAGAGTGAGCTGTGTCCCCTCACACAGATCTCCGCGAGGAGCCGGTGCCCAGCATCCCTCCGTGTTCGGTGCAGGTGGAAGAAGAGGCTGTGTATGAGGAGCCCCCAGAGCAGGAAACTTTCTATGAGGAGCCTCCAGCGGTGGGTTCTCTGCAGCAGGGCAGATTTGTGAAGGGGCCACATACCCAGAAATGCACTCCTTGGCTCTCCCATCATGGGACACCTAACTTCAGTGACTCACTACCTGTGAATTATCTTGCTTAGATCTGGAGGAGGCCCTGTCCCACGTGCCCTCCCCACAAGTCTGTGGTGAGCCCTGGTCACAAGCAGGGTTGAATCTGAGGTAATCAAGACCTCAGACTTTGCTTCTTCTTTCCCGTCCATGGGCAGGTGCAGCAGCAAGATGCCAGCTCTGAGCCCATTGACCACTACCCTGGGCTGAGTGGGAAAGGGCTCTGTGCCCGGGCCCTGTATGACTACCAGGCAGGTAATGTGCTGTCCAACCACCTCAGACCACAGGGCTCAAGATCAGGAGGCAGGATTTAGGGGTCCCCTCAAGGAAATAGCCCTGGGAGGTGTCGGAAATGAAAACAGGAGGGTGAGAAGGAAGAATGGGTGGGTGTCCTGCACAACTCAGGCCTCCCCACATGCTCTGAGCAGCTGCTTGCTGTCCACTGGTGTGAATCCTGGTTGCCCACTTTGTTCCGGAACTAGAAATATGACCAGAGGGATGGGTCAAGCCTGGATGCTGGTACCCCTCCCATTGACCTTGGGTGGAGGCTTCGGGGAGCAGGCTGATGTGTGGAAGTGCTATACTCTAGCCTTTCACTGGGACAGCGGTCCCAGAGCCAGACTGTGTAGAAAGATGTGTCCTTGGGGACTGGCCACAGGAGCAGCATCAGGACAGGCTGGTGGCCAGGGTCCCTGAGCTCTCAGCACAGCATCTGGGCTCACCTTCTTTGCAGCCGACGAGACCGAGATCTCCTTTGACCCTGAGAACCTCATCACCGGCATTGAGGTGATTGACGAAGGCTGGTGGCGTGGCTATGGGCCAGATGGCCACTTTGGCATGTTTCCTGCCAACTATGTGGAGCTCATTGAGTAAGGACTCTCGACTGCTGGCTGAAGCCAAGGGCTGTCCTTCCCTTCCCCACCCAGATGTGATTTCCTTCTTGCT
Organism: Bubalus bubalis; assembly: GCF_019923935.1. NCBI lineage: Eukaryota > Metazoa > Chordata > Mammalia > Artiodactyla > Bovidae > Bubalus > Bubalus bubalis. Next base: position 441,224 of record NC_059177.1, read on the forward strand.
GGAAGAGGTCGGGTGAGGGTTGTATATGGCACTTTTCCAGGAATGGTATCTGCTGATGAGGACAAGCCCTCTGGCTCCCTCTGGCTTGGGTGGCTTGGCCTCTGTTACCCCAAATGCAGCAATAAGCTGGTGATCTCCAAACGTGCTACCAGAGCTTCCCAAACTCGATCCAACCAGCCTGGCCCTTGACTCCCAACAGAAGACACTGAGCCAAGGCCTGCCCAGAGCCAGTCCTCAGTAACCTCTGCCCCTGGAGTATGGCACTGCCAGGTGGCGGGGGTCTGAGCAGGGGCACCTCGAGGCCTCCTGCATTTGCCTTTTTTTCCTATTCCTCTTGGCTCCAAGGGATGATTTCTATAATTAGAATGTCAGTGATCATTGGGAACAATGAACTTAGTTTATGACCAAAGTCAGAGTGGGTCATGACAATTTTGACCACAGTCTTTCTGGATCCTACTCTGTCCTCCCCATTTCTTTGTCCCTCTGCCTGGGCTGTAGGCAGTGGAGACAGGGACAACCAAGCCCCCATCTGAATATATGAAGGAGGAGGTGAAAACATCAAGAGACACTGCATTTCCTTCCATGTGGCTCAGTCTTGTCTCCTGGCCCCAGTGTGCCTGAGAGGTTCAGGAAAAGTAACCTTGGTGGCCTGTTGCTGTTGTCTTTCCTTATTTCTGCCCCAGCCCACTCATGTCTGCTTTGGAGTAACACCTGCCCCACACAGGCGCTAGCTCTGATCCACCCTGTTGTAGCCCTCACGTGTACACCCTCTGACCGACCATTAGCCACCTGAAGAGGCATAAAGATCTACATGTGACTGAAGTCAGCCTCCTGCATCTCAGTTCTCTGGGAGGGGCCGAGGACCACTCTGATCCCTGCCATAGGGAACTTCCCCTCACCCAGGACAGCCCATGTCCCTGTGTGCATGGAGCGAGGCACCTGCACCACCACATCTGGGCAATTACAGCTCCTCCTGCTAGTGCCGGACGGAAGCAGCGTAGGACAAAGGATGTGCTGAGGAGGCTGCCAGCCCCACCCAATGGGGCCGGTGGCCAACCCCACTGCCCCCTCACCTGTCTGGCTGCAGATGGCACTTATGTCTACTTAGGCTGAGCTGCAGGCAGGTCCCACCATGTCCCGATTTCCTAGGACAAACTCCAAGGCTCAACCCAGCCATGGGAGCTCCATGAATCATGTATTGCCAGCTTTAAGGCCACGTGTGGGCTTATCTGTCCCTGGACAAGGGGACACTCATAGGGCAGGGCCCAGGGTACCATCTTGCCCTTCCCACCATGGGGCTGCAAAGATAGTAGAGGACAACCAGTGTGAAGGAAGTGGTGTCCTGGCTGCAGTCCTGGCTCACCACGGGGTGGGCTGCATCATTTGGACACCCCTTAGGTGACCTTGGGCACTCTTAATTTAGAGGAAGGCTACCAAGTGGCTCTTCAGCTTCAGGGGTTACGTGGTGAGTTGTCAGGAGCCACTTGATAGCCAGGCATAGGGAGTGTCTTGGCCACCACCACTGGGGGTGGGTTGGGCAGGCAGCACGGGCCTGGGGCTGTGCTTGTGGCATCCCAGGCTGCAGACCTGTGGAACTAGCCCTGAGTGAGTGCTGGGGTAGAGGGTAGGCATCTGCCAAGCCACCTGCTGGACGTCTGGGGCCATGCTGAACTTGACGCTGTGGAAGGAGGTGCCTTTATTGCCACCGCCCGCCCTTCACTTAGCCTTTCCCTGGGCAGCCACAGCTTCCATGGCCTTGCGCACGGTCTCCTCGTCCCCCAGGAAGCGCATGGGCTTGGTGGGCTTCAGCGCCTGGTCCAGCTCGTACACAATGGGGATCCCCGTGGGCAGGTTCAGCTCCATGATGGCCTGGTCCGACATCCCTAGACCAGAGGAACAGTCCTTAGCCCCGTCCAGCCTGCTGACCAGCTAGCCACCTGCTCGTGCATTTAGCAGGTTTCGTGACCTTTATGGGCCACAGTGCCGTCAGCCAGGCAGCAATCCTCCCACTGGCCCTGACAGCAAGGCCACAGGAGTATGCCCGAAGAAGGTCAAGGCAGCACTGAGACAGCAGCCTACAGAAATAGCTGTGGCGAACCAGGGACTTCACTCCACCCCAAGCTGTCTTGATCTGGGGCAATGCCATCAGCCCCCTTGGCCCAGCGTGAACTCTGGCCAGACTCTGGATGTTTGGGATCAGGGAAAACAGCCATTTGGTTTCTAGAGAGTTCTAGTTTCTGGACATTCTAAGCAAAGGAGCACCGGTGCATTGGGGAGGGGGAGGGGGCAGGGAGGGACAGGGAGAAGGGCTGCTTATGGCCACGGCGGATGGGAGGTCCTGCCACGTGTAAAGGAGAGATCTCCGAGGAAACCCAAGCCTGCTGGCCTCCAGTCCGTGGCCTGGAATAGCAGCTCGACCTTTGGTATTCCTGTCACCCCACTCTTAATGCAAGGAGAGCTTAAGAGAACATGCTCTGGTCAGTGCAAGATCCCAATCAGCTTTGCCTCAGTGCATTCATTTCTCCTAGACCAGGCTGCAGGAAGTCCCAGGAGGGAGGGCAGGTGGTCTTTCCATCCGCTAGGCCCAACGCCAAATGTGAGGCACTTGTGTGGACTCAGCATCAGAAAGGCAGCTGGGGCGTCCATGAAGGAGCCTGTCATGCTGGGAGGTGTTGCTCTCTTTTAATGAAAGCCAAGTTACAAACCTAAGGTCTCTAGTGTTCTCCATACCCTGTTCCCTTCTTTTGACTAATCTGTTTGGAGTGGGTGTGAGCCGGGGTGTGGGCAGGACCTTGCCCTTGGTTACCATTAACATGACTTGACCAAGTTCACTCAGCAAACTGGGATTTAGAACCAGATAGCCCTGTCTTTTCAGGAGTTGGTGTCCTTCAGCAGGATGCCAGCCCCTGGGCCTTCCCCCTTCTCACCTAGGGCTTGAGTTTGGGAATCCAGGCCAGTGGACCCCTGTACAGGGCCTGAGCCCTGAGTCTGGTGGCAGACATTTTCACCCAGAATCTTTAGAAGGAGACTCATGTTACATGGTGTCCCAGTACACAGAGAAATTTTTTTTTTTTTTTTAAACAGAGGTTTCTCAACCCTCCTGTGAACTGGAGTTCACAATTAAAAAACCCTACCCTGATGCTAATGTCCACAAAGCTGCCTCAACGAAGTGACTGTCCCTTCTATGAAAAGAGCAGTCGGGGGCTGATTGGTTCATGGGTTCATGGGAATGTGTCATCCCACCCGCCTCTGCCCATTCCGAATGTGAGGATGGGCCTCACCTTCCAGGTGCTTGACGATTCCCCGTAGGCTGTTCCCGTGGGCTGCAATGAGCACTCTCTTGCCAGCCTTGATCTGAGGGGCAATCTCATCATTCCAGAAGGGCAGGGCCCGTGCAATGGTGTCCTTGAGGCTCTCACACGTGGGCAGTTCCCCGGCTTTCAGGCCTGCATACCGACGCTCCTGGGGGCATCCATGCTGCTGTTCACTCCCCACGTGGGCACCCCTGCCTCAACCCGGCTTCCATCCCTGAAGCCCTGGTCCCCAGGCCTTCCCTTTGCCCTCCCACAGCCCAGCACCTCACCTTGCTGATGGACTTGTAGTAGGGGTGGTTCTCATCCATGGGGGGTGGTGGGATGTCAAAGGAGCGCCTCCAGATCTTCACCTGCTCCTCCCCATGCTTTGCAGCTGTCTCTGCCTTGTTGAGGCCAGTGAGACCCCCATAGTGCCGCTCGTTGAGGCGCCAGGAACGCACCACAGGCAGCCACATTTGGTCCGTCCCATCCAGGATGGTCCAGAGGGTGCGTATGGCCCGCTTCAGCACCGATGTGTAGCAGATGTCAAATTCCATCTTTGCGTCCTTGATGGCCTGGGCCCCCCTCTTGGCCTCCTCAGCCCCCTTCTCGCTCAGCTCTGCATCAAACCAACCACAGAAGCGATTCTCCTGGTTCCAGGTGCTCTCGCCATGCCGAACCATCACAAGGCGGTGGGTAGACATGGTGGTAGAGACTGGTGGGCTGTGGACAGGGGCGGGTGACTCCAGGGTGCCCCAGCTTTATAACGGTCTGTCCCCAGCCCCCGCCCCAGCCAACTGCCAATCAGCATTCCAGGCCTGACAGGCGGCGGCAGGTGGCCAGTAGCAGAGTTAGGTGTAAGGCAGGCCAAGAGCTGGACTTAAAATAGCCTCACCAGTCCCCACTGCCCACAGCCCAGGCTGGGTGGGGCTGCTGAGCAGGGCTGGGTGTGAAGAACAGAAGCCAGGGCTTCTGACAAACCTGAGATGCATGGGCTAGCAGAAACAGAGGGACTCTGGGGAAAGACCCCCAGAGGTTGGCGCTCCCAGCCCTGTCACCCTGTTTGCTCCCAGGGAACTTGTCACTCCTAGGCAGAGGCACAATAAAATCCTAACTGCTTTCTTCAAGTCACTCAACACAATTGGGGCACAAGCCTGCATTTCAGTAAGGATACTAGTATGCTGTCAAAGGAACCAAAGTATGTAAGTATGCACACGTGTTTGCCCACCCACGTGTGTGTGCCTGTGAGGACGTGTGTGTGTGCATGCATATACTACATGTACACATATTTGTGCCTTGCACTCACACCTATGTTGCCTGTGTGCTCACATACGTGCATACATGTGAGCTGCCACAAGGCTCCGCCTGTGGCTGTGCTCTGTTAACCTATGAATGGGGTCTGTATATTGGCAGGGGACCTTCCGCAGCACTCCTGACCTCCCTCCTCAGGTCCCTCTTGCCCTGGCAGACTCGTGCTCTGCCTTACCTGCTCACAGGATGGGTCGTATAGAAGCCTCTGGCTGACAGCCAGGCTGGGAGGAACTCTGATATCTCCACTAATCCCTTCAAAGGACAGGGGAGAAGGAAAGGGTGCTGTGGACAGAATGAGGGAATGGGTGAGGGCCGCAGCCCTGAAGGGAGAGGTCTGGCCCTGTGGGAAGTGGCAGCAGCGTGGGGCAAGGGCTGAGGTGGGTTTCCAGGACAAATGAGAGCTGCGGCCTGGCTGCTTGGGCCAAAGAGGGGCAGAAGGTTTTCAGCTTTCACATCCTTTTGTCAAGTTCTTACCCACATCTGCCACACTCTCCCACCCTACCTGCCTTCATGCAAGACAGGCATATTCTCAGTTGAAAGTACCTTTAAAAAGAAAAAGAAACCCAGGACTCAGAATCAGAAGTACTGCGTATTAGGTCTGTACCCAACTTAACAGAAGCATACAGAGGTCAGCTGAGGTTGGGACTTGGGGGCAGTAGAGTTGGGTACAGGCCCAGGACTTCTGCATTCAGTTTTTGGGGGGACAAGGGCCTCTGGGGTCTTGGCAGTGAAGAAGCCAAGCAGAGGGGCAGGGTTAAGATGCCAAGTTGCAGCTGCACCAGCAAAGAACCAGTCTATAGAACAGCAAACAAGTGTGTGGTAAAGAGGCATGGAGGGCCTGGGTCATGTGCCCTAATGAGTGAGAATCACTGGAGAGTCTGAAGCATGGCTGTAAAGTCAGTTGCAGCTGTGGGGGCAGGATTGCAAGCCAACGGCCCTGGTAGAGGTGGTGGCTTTGGGTTAGGTGCAGATGAGGCTGCTTAGCCTGGGCTGGGTGCAGATGGCCTGGTGAGGAGGTGATAGACTGGGGAGCCAGTGGGCTTACTGCAAATCAAAGGAAGAGATGGGACATGCCTTTCTGTCTGTCTGAGGTATGTTGAGAAAACAGGGGACCTCGAAGTTTTAAGATCGAGAAGACACACAGCTCCTCAATCGTGGCACACTTCAACCTGTCTCGTTCATTCAAAAAAGTATTTGCTGGGCATGTCTAGTGTGCCAGGGCTGTTCAAGCAGTGGGCAAGCAAGGCTCTGCCTGGGGGGGTCTCCATCCCAGTGATGGGACATGGACAACAACATGATGTGTGTAGCATGGTGGACAGTTAAGAGGTCCATGGAGAAGCAAGCAAGAGGGCAGGAGGACTGCTCTTTAATGGGAGGATGGAGTGAGCACCCTCCACTGGTCTCCCCATGAGCAGAGCTGTAAATCCTGGACAGAGGCAGAATGCAGATCTCAGAGAACTGAAAAGTATCAGGCAGATGAAGCGGGTCAGATTCAAAGTTGCATGTTTTTTCTTCCAGAATTGCCCAACTTGAAAACTAGGAGTGTGCCCAATGTGGACAGAAAGGGCTCCAGAGAATATCTCTGGTCCAAGGAATAGAAATAAAGTTCCTACAAGCCCCTTCCTTTTCTCCCCTTCTTACCACCACAGCTCCTGGGCAGTAATGTGGAGGTGGCCCTGTCAGCCAGGCAGGTACCTAAAACCCTGAGAGAAGAGCTACCCTCTAGCCAGAGGAGGAGAGTCTGCAAGAGTGCATGGCAACTACCCACTGCTTTCTCTCTCTGCTCTCCTGCAGCTGAGGACTGCATGCAGCTACAGGAGCTGTGCAACAAGCTGGGGGATGGAGGAGGAATAAGACCCTAAATTGCTGGCCAGTGGCCTTGAAAAGCAGGGGCCAGGGAACTGTCAAGTATCTGGGTAAGCATGGAGAAGAGACAGATTCAGTGAGTGATTCAGTACAGTTTTACAAGTGAATTCCTGGGTCCCTGCACTTGTGGGCTTCGACCTAGACTAACTCATTGGTGACCTGATTATCTGCCAAAATGATAAGATCAACGTTCTCCTTAGAATTTAAACGGACTCTCAATATCCAAAATACCTAGGACAATTTTGTATGTGGCAGTCTAGTTTTTCCCAAACCATTTATTGCATGTCCTTTCCCTATTATTGTCTATTCTTGGTTCTTTTGTTGTGAATTAGTTGACCACTCATGGGTTTATTTCTGAGTTCTCTATTCTGTCTGTTGGCCTATGTGTGTGTTTTATGCCAATATCATACTTTTTTGATCACTGTAGCTTTGTAATATAGTTACAAACAGCTGTGTATCTCCAGCTTTGTTCCTGTTTTTCAAAATTCCTTTAACTATTCATGGTCTTTTGAGGTTCCATACAAAGTTTTAGCTTTTTTGTTTGTTTGTTTTCTCTTTTGAGAAAAATGCCACTGGAATTTTGATAGGGACTGTATTGAATCTATAAATTGCTTTTGGTAGCATGGACATTTTAGCAATATTAATTCTTCCAGTCTATGAGCATAGAATAGTTTTACACTTATTTGTATCATCTTCAAATTTTTCATCAGTGTCTTAGGTTTCAGTGTATAGATCTTCCACCACCTTGGTTAAATTTATTTCTAGTTATTTTATTCTTTTTGATACAATTGTAAATAGGATTGTTTTCTTAATTTCTTTTTCTGCTATTTTTTAGTATATAGAAACAACTGATACTTGTATATTTTGTATTTCAAAACTTCATTGAGTTTATTAGTTCTGACAGTTCTAGATTTCTCCTAGATTGTTGAATTTGTTGGTATATAATTGTTCGTAGTAGTTTCTTAAGATCCTTTATGTGTTCTTAGTTGTAATGTATCCTCTTCCTCTTTCATTTATAATTTTGTTTGATTCCTCTCATTGATGAGTAGCTAAAGTTTTGTCTGCTTCATTTCTTTTTTCTAAGAACCAGCTCTTTGTTTCACTGATATTTACTGTTATCTGGTCATTCATTTCTGCTCTGATTTTTGTTACTTCTGTCCTTCTACTAACTTTGGACTTTTCTAGTTCCTTGAGGTGTAAGGTTAGATTGCTTATTTAAGCTCTTTCTTTTTCTTAATGTAGGTGTATATAACTATGAACTTCCCTCTTGAACTGCTTTTGCTGCATTCCATATGCTTTGGTATGTTGTATTTCCATTTCCATTTGTTTCAAAATATATTTTGCTTTCTCTTTTGACTTCTTTTTTGATTCATTGATTATTCAGGAGTATATTATGTCATCTCCACATATTTGTGAATTTTCCAGGTTTCTTCTTGCAGAAGAAATTTATTAAGAAAATTGTTTAAGAACTTTGTCTGTAGATATGACCTATCTTGGAGCATATTCCATGTGTGTTTGAGAGGAATGTGTATTCTGTTGATAGATGAAATGTTCTGTATATGTCTGTTAAGTCCATTTGGTGTAATACATAGTTTTAAGTCTAATTTTTCCTTGTTTTCTGTCTATATGACCTATCCTTTGTTGAAAGTGGGATACTAAAGTCCCCAATTATTACTCTGTATTTCTATTTTCCCTTAATGTCTGTTAATATAAACATAAATATATTTAATAAAGATGTAAATTATACAAATATATAATAATATACATATATTAAAAAATATATATTTGCTTTCCCTAATGCAGGTACAAAATATTTTTGGGGGGTATTCATCTTTTTTTTTTTTAATTTTAATTGGAGGCTAATTCCTTTACAGTATTGTGGGGGGTTTTGCCATACATTGACATGAATGAGTCATGGGTGTACATCCTGAACTCCTTCCACCTCCCTCCCCATCCCATCCCTCAGGGTCATCCCAGTGCACCAGCCCTGAGCACCCTGCCTCATGCATCGAACCTGGACTGGTGATCTATTTCACATATGTTAATATACATGTTTCAATGCTATTCTCTCAAATCATCCCACCCTTGCCTTCTCCCACAGAGTCCAACAGTTTGTTCTTTACCTCTGCGTCTCTTTTGCTGTCTTGCATATACGGTCATCATTACCATCTTTCTAAATTCCATATATATGTGTTAATATACTGTATTGGTGTGTTTCTTTCTGACTTACTTTGCTTTGTATAATAGGCTCCAGTTTTATCTACCTCATAAGAACTGATTCAAATGCATACTTTTTAATAGCTGAGTAAATATTTAAAATTACCCTTGTTGGATTGACCCTTTTATCTTTATACAATAACCTCTACATCTCTTTATATATGTGTGTGTTTATATATATACAGAGAGAGAGCAAAGTAAATCAGCTATATATATGTATGTATATCCACTGTTTAGATTCTTTTCCCAGATAGGCCATTATAGAGTGTTGTGTAGAGTCCCCTGTGAAAACAGTAGGTCCTTATTTGTTATCTTAGTTTTGTTATTGAAGTATAGATGACTTACAATGTTGTGCCGATTTCTGCTGTGCAGCAAAATAACTCAGTTATACACATATATACATTCTTTTTAAATATTCTTTATCATTATGGTTTACCACAGGATATTGACCATAGCTCCCTGTACGTTCAGACCTTTATGTTTATCCAGTGCAAATGTAACAGTCTGCATCTACCAACTCCAAACTCCTGGCCCCTGTCTCGCCCTACCCACTACCTTGCCAACCATAATCTGTTCTCTGTTTCTATGAGTTTGTTTCTGTTTTGCAGATAGGTTCATTCCACATATGGCAAGTGAAATCTCTCAGTTGTGTCCGACTCTTTGCGACTTCCTGGACTGTAGCCTGCCAGGCTCCTCTGTCCATGGGATTTTCCAAGCAAGAATACTGAAGTGGGTTGCCATTGCCTTCTCCAGGGGATCTTCCCGACCCAGGTATCGAACCCAGGTCTCCCACATTGTAGGCAGATGCTTTACTGTCTGAGTCACCAGGGAAGTCATTCCACATATAAGTGATCAGTTTCGTTCAGTCGCTCAGTCGTGTCTGACTCTTTGCGACCCCATGAATCGCAGTATGCCAGGCCTCCCTGTCCATCACCAACTCCCGGAGTTCACTCAGACTCACGTCCATCGAGTCAGTGATGCCATCCAGCCATCTCATCCTCTGTCGTCCCCTTCTCCTCCTGCCCCCAGTCCCTCCCAGCATTAGAGTCTTTTTCAATGAGTCAACTCTTCGCATGAGGTGGCCAAAGTATTGGAGCTTCAGCTTTAGCATCATTCCTTCCAAAGAACACCTAGGACTGATCTCCTTTAGGATGAACTGGTTGGATCGCCTTGCAGTCCAAGGGACTCTCAAGAGTCTTCTCCAACACCACAGTTCAAAAGCATCAATTCTTCAGCGCTCAGCTTTCTTCACAGTTCAACTCTCATATCCATACATGATTACTGGAAAAACCATAGCCTTGACTAGATGGACCTTTGTTGGCAAAGGAACATCTCTACTTTTCAATATGCTATCTAGGTTGGTCATAACTTTCCTTGCAAGGAGTTAGTGTCTTTTAATTTCATGGCTGCAGTCACCATCTGCAGTGATTTTGGAGCCCAGAAAAATAAAGTGTGACACTGTTTCCACTGTTTCCCCATCTATTTCCCATGAAGTGATGGGACCAGATGCCATGATCTTCGTTTTCTGAATGTTGAGCTTTAAGCCAACTTTTTCACTCTCCTCTTTCAATTTCATCAAGAGGCTTTTTAGTTCCTCTTCACTTTCTGCCATAAGGCTGATGTCATCTGCATATCTGAGGTTATTGATATTTCTCCCAGCAATCTTGATTCCAGCTTGTGTTTCTTCCAGTCCAGCATTTCTCATGATGTACTCTGCATAGAAGTTAAATAAGCAGGGTGACAATATACAGCCTTGACGTGCTTCTTTTCCTATTTGGAACCAGTCTGTTGTTCCATGTCCAGTTCTAACTGTTGTTTCCTGACCTGCATATAGGTTTCTCAAGAGGCAGGTCAGGTGGTATGGTATTCCCATCTCTTTCAGAATTTTCTACGGTTTATTGTGATCCACACAGTCAAAGGCTTTGGCATAGTCAATAAAGCAGAAATAGATGTTTTTCTGGAACTCTCTTGCTTTTTCAATGATCCAGTGGATGTTGGCAATTTGATCTCTGGTTCCTCTGCCTTTTCTAAAACTAGCTTGAACATCTGGAAGTTCACCATTCATATATTGCTGAAGCCTGGCTTGAAGAATTTTGAGCATTACTTTACTAGCGTGTGAGATGAGTGCAATTGTGTGATAGTTTGAGCATTCTTTGACATTGCCTTTCTTTGGGATTGGAATGAAAACCGACCTTTTCCAGTCCTGTGGCAACTGCTGAGTTTTCCAAATTTGCTGGCATATTGAGTGCAGCACTTTCACAGCATTGTCTTTTAGGATTTGAAATAGCTGAACTGGAATTCCATCACCTCCACTAGCTTTGTTCATAGTGATGCTTTCTAAGGCCCACTTGACTTCACATTCCAGGATGTGTGGCTCTAGGTGAGTGATCACACCATCGTGATTATCTGGGTCATGAAGATCTTTTTTGTACAGTTCTTCTGTGTATTCTTGTCACCTCTTCTTAATGTCTTCTGCTTCTGTTAGGTCCCTACCATTTCTGTCCTTTATCGAACCCATCAGAGTGATATCATATGTTATTTGTCTTTCTTTTTCTGACTTACGATAATAATCTAGTTGCATCTGTATTGATGCAAATGGCATTATTCATTAATTTTTATAGCTGAGTAGCAGTCCATCATATGTATGTACACATCTTCTTTCTCTGTCCCGCTGTTGATGGACATTTTGATTCTTTTTATGTTTTGGCTGCTGTGAACAGTGCTGCTACTATGAGCAGTGCTGCTATGAATATAGGGGTGTATATATCTTTTTGAATTATAGCTTTAAATTTTTTTTTCTTTTTAAAAAAAGTATTTATTTTGATTGGAGGCTAATTAACTTTACAGTTTTGTGCTGGTTCTTGCCATACCCTGACATGAATCAGCCATGGGTGTACATGTGTCCCACCAAACTGAAGCCCCCTCCCACCTCCCTCCCCACCCATCCCTCTGGGTTGTCCCAGAGCACCAGCTTTGAGTGTCCAGCTTCATGCATCGGATTTGCACTGGTCATCTATTTTACATATGGTAATATACATGTTTCAATGTTATTCTCTCCTATTGTCCCATCCTTGCTTTCTCCCACAGAGTCCAAAAGTCTGTTCTTTACCTCTGCGTCTCTTTTGCTGTCTTGCATATAGGGTCATCATTACCATCTTTCTAAATTCCATATATATATATGTTAATATGCTGTATTGGTGTTTCTGTTTCTGGTTTACTTCACTCTCTGTAATAGGCTCCAGTTTCATCCATCTCATTGGAACTGACTCAAATGTGTTCTTTTGTGTAGCTGAGTAATATTCCATTGTGTATATGTACCACAGCTTTCTTATCCATTCATCTGCCGATGGACATCTAGGTTGCTTCCATGTCCTAGCTATTGTGAACACTGTGTACTGGGGTACACGTGTCTCTTTCAATTCTGGTTCCCTTGCTGTGTATGCCCAGCAGTGGGATTTCTGGGTCATAAGGCAGTTCTATTTCCAGTTTTTTAAGGAATTTCCACATTTTTCTCCATAGTGGCTGTACTAGTTTGCATTCCCACCAACAGTGTAAAAGGGTTCCCTTTTCTCTGCATCCTCTCTAGCATTTATTGTTTGTAGACTCTTGGATAGCAGCCATTCTAACCAGCATAAAATGGTACCTCATTGTGGTTTCAGTGTGCATTTCTCTGATAATGAGTGATGTTGAGCATCTTTTCATGTGTTTGTTAGCCATCTGTATGTCTTCTTTGGAAAAATGTCTGTTCTTTGGCTCATTTTTTGATAGAGTTGTTTATTTTTCTGGTTTTGAACTTCATGAGCTGCTTGTATATTTTGGGATTAATTGTCAGTTGCTTAGTTTGCTATTATTTTCTCTCGTTCTGAAGGCTGTGTTTTCTGACTGGTGTGAGGTGATACCTCATTGTAGTTTCAACTTGCATTTCTCTAATAATCACTGATATTGAACATCTTTTCATGTGTCTGCTGGCCATCTGTATGTCTTCTTTGGAAAAACATCTAAAGTTTTTCTGCCCATTTTTTGAATGGATTTTTTAGGGAGTTTTTTTGTTATTGTTTGAACATTCTTTGGCATTGCCTTTCTTTGGGATTGGAATTAAAACCGACCTTTTCCAGTCCTGTGGCCACTGCTGAGTTTTCCAAATTTGCTGCTGAGTGCAGCACTTTCATAGCATTGTCTTTTAGGATTTGAAATAGCTCAACTGGAATTCCATCACCTCCTCTAGCTTTGTTCATAGTGATGCTTTCTAAGGCCCACTTGACTTCACATTCCAGGATGTCTGGCTCTAGGTCAGTGATCACACCATCGTGATTATCTGGGTCGTGAAGATCTTTTTTGTACAATTCTTCTGTTTATTCTTGCCACCTCTTCTTAATATCTTCTGCTTCTGTTAGGTCCATATCATTTCTGTCCTTTATCGAGCCCACCTTTGCATGAAATGTTCCTTTGGTATCTCTGATTTTCTTGAAGAGATCTCTAGTCTTTCCTATTCTGTTGTTTTCCTCTGTTTCTTTGCATTGATCGCTGAGGAAGGCTTTCTCATCTCTTCTTGCTATTCTTTGGAACTCTGCATTCAGATGCTTATATCTTTCCTTTTCTCCTTTGCTTTTCACTTCTCTTCTTTTCACAGCTATTTGTAAGGCCTCCCCCAGACAGCCATTTTGCTTTTTTGCATTTCTTTTCCATGGGGATGGTCTTGATCCCTGTCTCCTGTACAATGTCACGAACCTCAGTCCATAGTTCATCAGGCACTCTATTTATCAGATCTAGGCCCTTAAATCTATTTCTCACTTCTACTGTATAATCATAAGGGATTTGATTTAGGTCAGATCTGAATGGTCTAGTGGTTTTCCCTACTTTCTTCAATTTAAGTCTGAATTTGGTAATAAGGAGTTCATGATCTGAGCCACAGTCAGCTCCTGGTCTTGTTTTTGTTGACTGTATAGAGCTTCTCTATCTTTGGCTGCAAAGAATATAATCAATCTGATTTTGGTGTTGATCATCTGGTGATGTCCATGTGTAGAGTCTTCTCTTGTGTTGTTGGAAGAGGGTGTTTGCTATGACCAGTGTATTTTCTTGGCAAAACTCTTATCAGTCTTTGGTCTGCTTCATTCTGTATTCCAAGGCCAAATTTGCCTGTTACTTCAGGTGTTTCTTGACTTCCTACTTTTTGCATTCCAGTCCCCTATAATGAAAAGGACATCTTTTGGGGGTGTTAGTTCTAAAAGGTCTTGTAGGTCTTCATAGAACCGTTCAATTTCAGCTTTTTCAGCGTTACTGGTTGGGGCATAGATTTGGATTACAGTGATACTGAATTGTTTGCCTTGGAAACAAACAGAGATCATTCTGTCATTTTTGAGATTTCATCCAATCTTTGTTATTGTTGACTTATATGAAAAGACCCTGATGCTGGGAAAGATTGAAGGTGAGAGGAGAAGGGGATGACAGAGGATGAGATGGTTGGGTGGTATCACGTACTCAATGGACATGAGTTTGAGTAAACTCTGAGAGTTGTTGAAGGACAGGGAGGCCTGGTGTGCTGCAGTCCGTGGGGTCGCAAAGAGTCGGACACAACTGAGCAGCTGAACTGAACTGAACTGATGAGCGATTTGGAGATCAAGCCCTTGTCTATCGTATCATTTGCAGATATTTTCTCCCATTCTGTGGGGTTATCTTTTGTTTTTTTCTGGTTTCCTTTGCTGTTCAAAAGCTTATAAGTTTGATAAGGTTCCATTTATTTATTTTTGTTTTTCTTTCTATTGAATTGGGAGAGTGACCTAAGAAAACATGACTTATGTCAGAGAATGTTTTGCCTATGCTGCCTTCTGGGAGTTTTATAGTGTCATATATTGTGTTTAAATCTTTAAGCCATTTAAGTTTATTATTGTGCATGGTGTGCAGGTGTATTCTAACTTCATTGATTTACATGCAGCTGTCCAGCTTTCCCAGTGCTCTTGCTGAAGAGACTGTCATTTCCTCCTTTTATATTCTTGCATCCTTTGTTAAAGATTAATTAACCATAGGCATGTGAGTTTATTTCAGGGCTCTCTATTCTGTTTCATTGATCCATATACATGTTTTTGTACTAAATACCACACTGTTTTGATACTCTAGCTTTGTAGTATTGTCTGATGTCTGGGAGAGTTATGCCTTATGCTTTGTTCATTTTCCTCAGGATTGCTTTAGCAATTCTGGGTCTTTTATTTTTCCATATATATTTTTGGGTTATTTGTTCCAATTCTGTGAAAAATGTCATGGGTAATTTGATAGGACTCAAATCTGTAGATTGCTTTGAGTATTATTGCCACTTTGACAGTATTAATTCTTCCAGTCAAAGAGCACGGGATATCTTCTTGTTTCTTGGAATCATTTTTTTTTTTAAATCATCTTTTATTTCTTTTTAAAATGTTTTATAGTTCTTAGTGTATAAGTTGTTCGCCTCCTTGGTCAGTTTTATTCCTAGGTTGAGTGGGGCTTGGTACAATTTTAAAAGGTATTGGTTTTTTTTACATTCCCTTTCTGATACATTGTTAGTATAAAGTTCAGTTCAGTTCAGTTGCTCAGTCATGTCTGACTCTTTGCAACCTCATGGATGGCAGCATGTCCATCTGTCCAGGTTCCCCTGTCCATCAACAAATCCCAGAGTTTGCTCAAATTTAGGTCCATCGAGGTGGTGATGCCATCCAACCATTTCATCCTCTGTCATCCCCTTCTCCTCCTGCCTTCAATCTTTCCCAGCATCAGGGTCTTTTCAAATGAGTCAGTTCTTCGCATCAGGTGGCCAGAGTAGTGGACTTTCAGCTTCAGCATCAGTCCTTCCAGTGAATATTCAGGACTAAGTTCCTTTAGGATAGATTGGTGTATTGCATTGATGGATGTATTTACATATATTGAAGCATCCCCTTGTGAACCTGGGATGAATCCCACTTGGTCAGGGTGTATGATCTTTTTTTTTTTGAAATGGACCATATTTTAAAGTCTTTATTGAATTTGTTACAATATTGCTACGGTTTTTTGTTTTTTGTTTTTTTTTTTTTTTGCTCTGAGGCATGTTTTTTTTTTGTTTGTTTTTTTGTTTTTTTGTTCTGTTTTTTTTTTTTGCTCTGAGGCATGTGGGGTCCTACCTTCCCGGCTAGAGGTCAAACCTGCACACCCTGCATTGGAAGGTTAAGTATTAACCACTGGACCACCAGAGTAATCCCCTGTATGATCTTTCTTATATCTTGTTGGCTTCAGTTTGCTAATATTTTGTTGAATTTTTACATCTATATTCATCAAGGATATCGGCCTGTAGTTTTCTTTTTTGGTGGTGTCTTTGTCTGGTTTTGGTATCAGGGTGATGGTAGCTTCATAGAATGACTTTGGGAATGTTCCTTCCTCTTCGGTCTTCCGGAAGAATTTGAGAATAGTCAGTATACTTTTTTTTTTTTTTTTTTTTTTTTTAGTATACTTTCTTTTTATGTTTGGTAAAATGTGCCTGTGAAGCCATCTGGTCATGGACTTCTGTTTGTAGGAAATTTATTATTATTATTATTACAGATTCTATTTAATTTCTAGTGATTGGTCTGTTCAAATTATCTGTTTATTCTTGATTCAGTTTTAGTAGGCTGTGTGTTTCTAAAAAGTTGTCCATTTCTTCTAGGTTGTCAAATTTGTTGTCATATAATTGTTCACAGTATTCTTTTAATGGTTGTATTTTAGTGATACAGTTGAGATTTCTCCTTTTTCATTTGTTATTTTGTTTATTTGGTTTCCTCTCTTTTCTTCTTGGTAAGCCTGGCCAGAAGTTTGTCAATCTTGTTTACTCTTTCAAAACCAGCTCTTGGTTTTATTGATTTTTTCTATTATTTTTTAATCTCTATTTTATTTATTTCCTCCCTGATTATTATTATTTCCTTCCTTCTGATGCCTTTAGGTTTTGTTTGTTCTTATTTTTCTAATTTTCTTAGGTGATAGGTTAGACTTACTTGAGATTTTTCTTGTTTTGTTTGTTTTAATGAAGGCCTATATCACTGTGAACTTCCCTTTAAGAACTGCTTTTGCTGTGGACCATAGGTTTTGTATGATTATGTTTTCATTGTCATTTGTTTCAAGGTATTTTTAAATTTCCTTTGTGATTCCCTTTTTGATCCATTTGCTTTTTAATAGAAAGTTATTTAGTCTCCATGTAATCATTTTTTTCTAATTTATTTTCCTGTGGTTGATTTCTAGTTTCATGCCATTGGCATCAGAGAAAATGCTTGATATAATTTCTGTACTCTTAAATTTGTTGAGGTTAGTTTTGTGTTAGGATGTGTTCAGTCCTAAAGAATGTTCTGTGTACACTTGAAAAGGATGTGTATTCTGGTTTTTTGGGGTTTAGTGTCCTGAAAAATATTAATTGTTTAATTGTTATATTGTATCATTTAGGACCTCTGTTGCTTTATTGATTCTGTCTGGAAGATCTGTCCATTGGTATGAGTGGGATATTAAAGTCTCCTACTACTATTGTATTGTTATTAATTTCTCCCTTTATGTCAGTATTTGTTTTATTATTTGGGTTCTTCTATGTATGGATGTGAAAGTTGGACTGTGAAGAAAGCTGAGTGCCAAAGAATTGATGCTTTTGAACTGTGGTATTGGAGAAGACTCTTGAGAGTCCCTTGGACTGCAAGGAGATCCAACCAGTCCATCCTAAAGGAGATCAGTCCTGGGTATTCATTGGAAGGACTGATGCTGAAGCTGAAACTCCAATACTTTGGCCACCTGATGTGAAGAGTTGACTCATTGGAAAAGTCTCTGATGCTGGGAGGGATTGGGGACAGGAGGAGAAGGGGATGACAGAGGATGAGATGGCTGGATGGCATCACTGACTCGATGGACATGAGTTTGGGTAAACTCCAGGAGTTGGTGATGGACAGGGAGGCCTGGCATGCGGTGATTCATGGGGTCTCAAAGAGTCGGAAATGACTGAGCAACTGAACTGAACTGAACTGATGTTAAGTACATATATGTTAATGAGTGTAAAATCTTCTTTTTGTATTGATCCTTTTATCTTTATATCTTCTTATATTGATCCTTTTATCATTATATATGTCCTTCTTTATAGCCTTTGCTTTAAAGTCTACTATGTCTGATATAAGCGTTGCAACTCTTGCTTTCCTGTCATTTCCACTTGCACGAAATATCTTTTTTCCATCCCCTCACTGTCAGTGTATGTGTCTTTTGTCCTGAGGTGGATCTCTTGTAAACAGAATATTATAAGCTCTTGTGTTTTCTATTTTAAACCAGTATGTCACTCTTTGTCTTTTGATTGGAAAGAAAGTGAAAGTGAAAGTTGCTTAGTCATGTCCAACTCTTTGTGACCCCATGAACTGTACAGTCCATGGAATTCTTCAGGCCAGAATACTGAAGTGGGTAGCCTTTCCCTTCTCCAGGGGATCTTCCCAACCCTGGAATCAAACCCAGGTCTCCCACATTGTAGGTGGATTCTTTACCAGCTGAGCCAAATATCCGGTCAATTGACATTTAAGTTAATTGTTGATGCATATGTATTTTTCTTACAATTAAATAGATTTTTAAAAATTAATTTATTTATTTTAATTGGAGCCTGATTACAATATTGTGGTTTTTGCCATACATTGACATGAATCATATGTATTAATTGCCATTTCAAACCTTGTTTTCTGGTTGATTCTTTGTTTCTTCTTTGTTCCTTTTTTTTTTTTTTTTTTGGCTTCTTTTTGTGGTTTGATCGATTTCTTTCTTTTTAATGCTTGTATTCTCTATTAGGTTTTTGTGAATCTGTTCTATTGTTTTTGATTTGGGGTTGCCATTTTTAAATTATGTTAACCCCTTCCTATATCTGCTTGCTTTAGACTAATAGTCCTATAGACTTAAACACATTCTAAAAAAAGAATCTTCATTTTCTTATTTTCCTTTCCTGAATTATATGATATTGATGTCCCTTTTTACATATTTGTGTTTGTTCTTTTGCTGTTGCTTGTGTTTATCATTATTTTCATAAATAGGTTGCTTGCTTGCTTGTTAAGTCACTTCAGTCGTGTCCGACTCTGTGCGACCCCATAGACGGCAGCCCACCAGGCTCTCCCGTCCCTTAGATTCTCCAGGCAAGAACACTGGAGTGGGTTGCCATTTCCTTCTCCAATGCATGAAAGTGAAAAGTGAAAGTGAAGTCGCTCAGTCGTGTCCGAGTCTTAGCGACCCCATGGACTGCAGCCTACCAGGCTCCTCTATCCATGGGATTTTCCAGGCAAGAGTACTGGAGTGGGGTGCCATTGCCTTCTCCGTATAAATAGGTTATTTGTCTCTTATGTCTCCTGTATTGACAGGCAGGTTCTTTACCACTAGTGCCACCTGGGAAGCCCAGTTTAAGTGACTTACTTGTGATTTCTTCCCGCCTGTTTTCTTCTTGCTTCTTTTCTATGTAGAGACCACCTTTCATTATTTCTTTTAGGATAGGTTTAGTATTAATGTATTCTTTTAGCTTCTGCTTATTTGAGAAATTCTTTATTTCTCCTCCTATTCTAAATGATAATCTTGGTGGGAAGGTTGCAGATTTTTCTCTTTCAAAACTTTAAATATATTTTGCCACTCCCTTCTGGCCAACAGTGTTTCTATAGAGAAATCACCTGATAGCCTTATGAGGGTTTCTTGGTAAGGAACTCTTTTTTCTCTTGCTGCTTTAGAATTCTCTCTTTATCTTTAATCTTTGTCATTTTTATTATAATATGTCTTGGTGTAGGTCTGTTTGGGTTTATTTTGTTTGGAACCATCTGTGCTTTCTGTTCTGGGTATCTGTTCTGAATATATTCTTTAGATTTTGGAAATTTTCAGCCATAATTTCTTCAAATACATGTTTAATCCCATTTCTCTTTCTTCTTTTTCTGGAATCCGTATTATGTATAGATTGTCCTGTGTTATATTATATGTTAGGTCTCTTATATTGCTTGCTTTTCTTTTTTTTTGCTTTCTGTATGCTGTTTTGATTGGGTAATTTACATTAGTCTATCATCCAGGTCACTTATTCTTCTGCATTATTCATTCTGCTATTCATTCCTTTGAGCTCAGATTTCATCTTGGCAAATGGATTTTCTAAATTTTCTTGTGTCCTCATTATAGTTTCTAGTTCCTTTTTACAGTAATCTTCATTTCTGTCACTATCCTTCCTTAATTCCTTCAGCACTTTTATTACCTTCTTTTTGAACTGAGTGTCTGTTAGACTGAAGAGGTTTATTTCACTTTTCCTTCAGAGGAATTTTCTTAGTTTTAACTGAGAGTGGTTCCTCTGCTTCTTCATTTTTGCTTATATATCTCTTAGTCTGTTAGTTTAGGAAAAACAGTATCAATTGTAGTCTTGCAGGATTATTTATAAATTGGAGCATCCCTGCATAGCTTGAATGGGTTTGATATTTTTTGGTATGAGGGCTGTTTTGGGTTTGGGTGCTTGCTGTCCTTTCCTCACCATGTTCTGGCTATTACCACCTTGAGAAGGGAATGTGCAGATGCTCAGGTTCACAGCTCACGCAGGTTCCCAGGAAGGTGGGGGCAGGGGGTCCCTCCTCAGCAGAATTAGCGGCAGGTCACACCCCCTCCCAGGGAAGCTGGCCCTAGATTACAGAGCCCTTAGTGGTGGTAGCTGTGTAAGCTCCCAGGAAGGTGGAGGCAGTGACCTGAGCAGGTGACCTGCGCCTGCTCACAGGCAGCAGCAACAGCAGTCTGTGCTGTCACTTGGGTTGGCCCCTGGAGCTCATGCAGGTGCTATCTGCTGCCTGTGAGCTTGGAGAAAGAAGCTCCTACTGTGGGCCGACTCTTGTCCTCGCATGCTTCCCAACAATGATCCCTTGTCTGTCTGGCAGGCCCAGGCTTCTTGCTGGACTCCCTCAGGTGTGATGCACTGCACCCTATCCCCCTCAGGCTCTCTTCACACAACCCCAATACTCTCTCCAGGGTGTGACCACTGAAGCCTGAGCCTCAGTACCCAGCCCTCACCTACCCCAGTGGGGAAGTGGACAGCTATCTTAGCTGGGGAGTGCCAGTTGGCACTGACCCTAATTGAGGGTCTCTCTCAACTTTGCCCTCAATACACTTGTTGCTGCCCTGTCCTCCAAGGCTCTGAAGCTCTCTCAGTTCCTGCTAGTGAGGGGACTTCCCAGTGTGCAGAAACCTTTCCTCTTTCACAGCTCCCTCCCAGAGGCACAAGGCCCATCCAGATTCCTTTCTCTTTCTTTTGTTCTTTTTTCTTTTGCCATGCTCAGTTACATGGAGGTTTTCTACCCTTTTGGAAGTCTGAGGCCTGCCAGCGTTCAGTAGAGGTTGTATGAGAATTGTTCCACATGTGGATGTATTTTTGATGTATCTGTGGGGAAAGGGTGAGCTCCACATCTTATTCCTCCACCATCTTGATCTGATCTCCCTAATTATCTATTTTATATATAGTAGTTTGTACATATAAGTCCCAATCTCCCAATTTTTCTCTCTCCCCTCTTCCCCAGTCCACCAGTAATCATGTTAGTTTTCTACATCTGTAGCTCTATTTCTGTTTCATAGAGAAGTTTATTTGTACCTCTTCTTCAAATTCCACATATACTAGATATCATATATTTGTCTTTCTCTGTCTGACTTACTTCACTCAGTATGACAATCTCTGGATCCATCTATGCTGCTGCAAATGGCATTATTTTGTTCCTTTTAATGACTGAGTAATCCTGGAATGTGAAGTCAGGTGGACCTTGGGAAGCATCACTACACACAAAGCTAGTGGAGGTGATGGAATTCCAGTTCAGCTATTTCAGATCCTTAAAGATGATGCTCTGAAAGTTCTGCACTCAATATGTCAGCAAATTTGGAAAACTCAGCACTGGCCACAGGACTGGAAAAGGTCAGTTTTCATTCCAGTCCCAAAGAAAGGCAATGTCAAACAATGTTCAAACTACTGCACAATTGCACTCATCTCACATGCTAGTAAAGTAAGGCTCAAAATTCTCCAAGCCAGGCTTCAGCAATATGTGAACTGTGAATTTCCAGATGTTCAAGCTGGTTTTAAAAAAGGCAGAGGAACCAGAGATCAAATTGCCAACATCTGCTGGATCATCAAAAAAGCAAGAGAGTTGCAGGAAAACATCTATTTCTGCTTTATTGACAATGCCAAAGACTTTGACTGTGTGGGTCACAATGAACTGTGGAGAATTCTGAAAGAGATGGGAATACCAGACCACCTGACCTACCTCTTAAGAAAGCTGTATGCAGGTCAGGAAGCAACAGTTAGAACTGGACATGGGACAACAGACTGGTTCCAAATAGGAAAAGGAGTGTGTCAAGGCTGTATATTGTCACCCTGCTTATTTAACTTCTATATAGAGTACATCATAAGAAATTCTGGACTGGAAGAAGCACAAGCTGGAATCAAGATTGCTGGGAGAAATGTCAATAACCTCAGATATGCAGATGACACCACCCCATGGCCGAAAGTGAAGAAGAACTAAAGAGCCTCTTGATGAAAGTGAAAGAGGAGAGTGAAAAAGTTGGCTTAAAGCTGAACATTCAGAAAATTAAGATCATGGCACCCAGTCCCATCAGTTCATGGAAAATAGATGGGGAAACAGTGAAAGCAGTGGCTTACTTTATTTTTCTGGAATCCAAAAATCACTGTGGATGGTGACTGCAGCCATGAAATTAAAAGACGCTTGCTCCTTGGAAGGAAAGTTATGACCATCCTAGACAGCATATTAAAAAGCAGAGACATTACTTTGCCAACAAAGGTCTGTCTAGTCAAGGCTATGGTTTTCCTGGTAGTCATGTATGGATGTGAAAGTTGGACTATAAAGAAAGCTTAGCGCCGAAGAGTTAATGCTTTTGAACTGTGGTGTTGGAGAAGACTCTTGAGAGTCCCTTGAACTGCAAGGAGATCCAACCAGTCCATCCTAAAGGAGAGCAGTCCTGGGTGTTCATTGGAAGGACTGATGCTGAAGCTGAAACTCCAATACTTTGGCCACCTCCTGCAAAGAGTTGACCCATTGGAAAAGACCCTGATGCTGGGAGGGATTGGGGGCAGGAGGAGAAGGGGACGACAGACAATGAGATGGCTGGATGGTATCACCGACTCAATGGACATGAGTTTGAGTGAACTCTGGGAGTTGGTGATGGACAGGGGGGCCTGGCGTACTGCGATTCATGGGGTCGCAAAGAGTCGGACACGACTGAGCGACTGAACTGAACTGAACTGAACACTTAAAGCAACTAGAAAAAGATGAAAAGTAGAACCCCAATGTTTGTAGAAGGAAAGAAGTCATAAAAAGCAGAGCGGAAATAAAAAGAAATGAAGGAGATGATAGCAAAATCAATAAAAACTAAAAAATGGTTCTTGGAGAAGATAAATAAAATAGACAAACTATTAGCCAGACTCATCAAGAATAAAAGGGAGAAGAATCAATTCAAGAATATTAGAAATGTAAATGGAGAAATCACAACAGACAACAGAGAAATATAAAGGATCATAAGAGACTACTATCAGCAACTATATGCCAATAAAATGGACAACTTGGAAGAAATGGACAAACTCTTAGAAAAGTACAACTTTCCAAAACTGAACCAGAAAGAAATAGAAAATCTTAACAGACCCGTTACAAGCATGGAATTGGAAACTGGAATAAAAAATCTTCCAACAAACAAAAGCCTGGGACCAGATGGCTTCACAGCTGAATTCTGCCAATTTAGAGAAGAGCTAACACCTATCCTACTCAAACTCTTCCAGAAAATTGCAGAGGAAGGTAAACTCCAAAACCATTCTATGAGGCCACCATAACCCTAATACCAAACCAGACAAACATGCCACCAAAAAAAGAAAACCACAGGCCAATAACACTGATGAACATAGATGCAAAAATCCTCAACAAAATTCTAGCAAACAGAATCCAACAACATATTTAAAAAGATCATACATCATGACCAAGTGGGCTTTATTCCAGGGATTCAAGGATTCTTCAATATTTGCAAATCAATTAATGTGATACACTATGTTAACTAATTGAAAGATAGAAACCATATGAGTATCTTAATTATTTCAAATATTTTTTATTGAGATATTCAATCAAATAGTATTGCTCAAACATTTAAAGTAATTATTGATAGATATGTACTTATTGTAATTTTAAATTTCATTTCCCAGTTGATTTTCTTCATTACTTCTTTTTTTTTGTCTTTTCTGGTTTGATGGTTTCTTTTTGTATTATGCTCGAATTCCTTGACTTTTGGTTTTTATAAATCTATTATGTTTTTGCTTTTTAGTTACCATGGTTTTCTAGTATGTCAACCAATAACCATACCTACTTACTTTAAACTGGTAGTCATGTAAGTTCAAATGCATTCTAAAGATCAATTTTTTTTTTACTTTTCTCCTGCACATTTTGTGATTTTGATGTCCTATTTTACATCTTCATGTTTATCCTTTTGCTGTTAATAGTTATAATCACCTTCACAAAATTTTTTGGTTGTTTTTTAATCTATGTGCTGGTTTATTTAAGTGATTTTCAATCCTTTTCTATATTTAGTTTTTCTATTGTGATTTTCCCCTTCCCATAGACTCTTGTTTCTTTTCTGTTTAGAGAAGATCCTTTAATATTTCTTTTAGGGTAGGTTTTATATTGCTAAATTCTTTTCATTTTTGCTTGTCTGAGGAATTGTTTATTTCTCCTTCTATTCTTATGATAATCTGCTTGGTAGAATATACTAGGTTTCAGATTTCTCTCTTTCAAATTTTGAATATATGCCACTCCCTCTGCCCTGCAGAGTTTCTGCAGAGAAATCAGCTAATTGCGTTATGGGGGTTTCTTTGTAATTGAGTTTAAGATTTTTTTCTTGCTTCCTTTAAAATCCTTTTTCTGTAAAATTTGTCACTTTACTTCTGATATATGTTGATGTGGGTCTGTTTGGGTTCATCTTGTTTGGGGCTCCTGTGCTTCCTGTGCCTGAGTATTGGTGTTCTTTTTTTAAGTTTGGGAAGTTCTCAGCCATAATTTCATTAAATACATTTTTGATCCCCTTCTCTCTTCTCATTGTCCTGGAACCTTGATTATATGTAGTTTCAGTTCAGTTCAGTCGCTTAGTTGTGTCCAACTCTTTGCAACCCCACGGACTGCAGCACGCCAGGCCTCCCTGTCCATCACCAGCTCCTGGAGTTTACCCAAACTCATGTCCATTGAGTCGGTGATGCCATCCAACCATCTCATCTTCTGTCTTCCCTTTCTCCTCCTGCCCTCAATCTTTGGCATGCTTTAAATTATCCCATAGATCTCATATTACTTTCACTTTTTAAGTTTGTCTTTCCCTACGCTGTTCTGATTGGGTGATTTCCAATATTCTATCTTCCAGATTAATTATTTCTTACTTAGTCTGCTGTTTGTTGTTTCAAGGTTGGTTTTTACCTTGGCAGTTGACTTGTCTAATTTTGATTGGCGTATCTTTATAATGTCTAGTTCCTTGTTACATGTTATACATTTCTATTTATAATTTCTAGTTCTTGCTATGTGTTCTGCATTTCTATGGGTAACCTTTGTTAGTTCCTTTAGCGCTTTTAATACCTTTTTTAAAATTTGGGGTTTCATAGACTGGTGAGGTCTGTTTTATTGTTTGTTCTTTCAGAGGATTTCTCCTGTTCTTTTCATTGGGAATAGTTCTTTTCCTTTTCTTATTTTACTTAACCTTCTCTGTCTCTATGAATTCAGGAGAAACAGTTATCTACTGTGGTCTTAAAGGGGTTTGCTTATGTGGGAGTATCACTGTGTAGATTGTGTGAGTCCAGTGTTTTTGGTGTAAGGACTGCTTTGGACATGTTGCAAGCCTTGTCTTTCCTTAGAGTGTGCTGGCTGTTATCCCCTTGATAAGAGTGTGGTTGCTGTTGTGAAGTCCAGACCTGTGCTGGATGTGGGCAGGGCCTCCTCTTTGCTCAGTGGCTACCACAGCCCTGCTAGGGCGTAGGTTCTGCTCTGCAGTTGTTGCAGTAGAAACCCTGAAGGTTGGGTTTGGTAAGGCTTTGTTGCCCTTGAGTGCATGCCCTGTCTCAAAGGAGGTGACTGCTAAAGCACGTTAAGCCCATATGGCCACAGGGAACTTACGTGCAATCTGTGTGAGCACCTGCAGTTCTGCCCAAAGCAGCTCAAGGTAAATATCCTTTCTCTGCTGTGTTCATCCTAGATCTAGTGCTAGGCTGTGGTATGGAATGGGCTGGTGCTGAGTACTGAGGAGATAAGAATTGAGATTTTGCATCCACCTGGGACCAACCTGGGCTGACTCTGTGGCAGACCTTCCCCAGGACCTCTCTGCTCCAGATCTGGCTCCAAACTGCAGTGCAAGGTTGGTGGAGCTGGAGTGCTTCCACAGAGAAGCAAACTACTGTGTACTCCTCTCCAGGGCCTGTCCATGGAGATTTGCATTTCTGTGGTACCACCCGGTGTGTGCTGCAACAAAGCCCACCACAACTGGACCCATTCTCACATGCAAGTGCTGTCACTGGGCTCAAGGCCAGACGCACCCCAGCCTTGCCCCTGCTAATGAACTCCTCAGTTCGGCTTGGACCACCTCAGACACTCTGGGCTCTATACACAACTATACCAAGTTCTCTCCCAGGGATCAACCACCCAGGATTTAATGTCTAGCCACTGTAAGTACTAGCATCCTCTCTTGACATGTTTCAGACTGAGAATTGCAGTGAGGTGGCAGCTGCTATCACCGGTTTCTCTCCACGCTGATTGCAAGCAGGTCAGCATGAGTACTCTTTGCAAGCAGAATCCAGGCTCCTCCAGCCTCTCTATGTGTCCCAGCAGCCCTCTGAACAGGCAAAGGGACTCTCCAGGTGAGAGTCTGCTAGTATGGACCTTCCCTTCTTCACAGATTCCTCCCAGGGTACCAGTCCCATTCTGATGCCTTTTCTTCTCCCACTTCTGCCCACTAACATGGAATTTTCCTTGCAACTTTGGTAGTATAAGAGATCTACCAGTTTCTAGTAAATTTCTGTGAGAGTTGTTCACTCTGTTGATGTATTTTTGATGTGTTTGTGGGGGAGAGGTGAGTTCTACATCCTACTCAGCAATATTGATTCTCTGGACCAAGCTGTACATTTTCATACACCCCCCCTCAATGTTTTATGTCTTCAATGTTACATTTTTTTTTTGCATGTATTATCAGTTAACAAATTACTGTATTTGGTTATTTTAAATACTTTTGCCTTCTAGCTTTTATTAGACTTAAAAGTGATTTGTAGATTTTTAACTGTTCATAACCATTATTACATTATTCTGAATTTAACTATATATTTAACTTTACCAGTGAGATTTATATTTTTAGATTTTTGTTACTAATTAATGTCCTTTTGTTTCAGCTTGAAGTTCTTTTAATAGTTTTTGTAAGGCTGGTATAACGGTAATGAACTCTTTCTGCTTTTGCTTATTATTAAAATTCTGTATCTCTCCTTCAATTCTGAAGGACAGCTTTGCCAAGTATTCTTGACTGGCAGGTTTTATTTTTCCCAGCAATAGTTTCTGATGAAAACTCTGTTGGGGGATTCCCTAGTATCACAAGTCTTTTTTTTTTCCTTTTGCTGCTTTTAAGATTTTCTCCTTGTCTTTAATTTTTGACAATTTAATTATAATGTGTCTTGGTGTGAATCATTTTGGATTTGTTAGGTGGGTAGAATAGGGAAAAGGAGTCCAAAATGGTGGTGGCTAAAAGACAAGGAAGGGAAAAGCCTGCAAAAATAGAACAAAAGAAGGTCCGAGGACCAGAGTGAGGACCTCAGGTAAAACAAACAACACTCCTGGCTGGCCCAATTTACATAGGACAGGCCCAGGGAGAGATAAACATATAAATGGAGGAGCCAAAACTAGCTTGCTCTCTCTCTCTCTCCGGTGCTGGGGCGCTCTTCTCCTCGTGTCTTTCGATCAATGTGCCCTCATGCCTCGAAGATGGATTTTCCTGCTATCTTCTAAATAAAATAGAGCTGTAACACGGAGCTGTAACACTGATTTGTCTAAGAGCTATAACACGGTCCATTCGAGACCTGAGAGCTGTAACACGGTCTATCCAAGACCCGAGAGCTGTGACACGCCTAGGGGGCTTTAGTGTCCGTCACTCCAGATCTTTGTTGTGACGAGACAAAGAGCCGAGGAACATACACTCGCGTGACAGATTCATCTTATTTGAAGTTTTATGTGCTTCCTGGATCTGGATGTCTGTTTGTTTCCCCAGCTCAAGGAAGTTTTCAGCCATTATTTCTTTGAATAACCTTTTGGTTGCCTTCTTTCTTCTCTTTCTGGGACTCTTATGATGCATATGTTGACCCACTTGATTCTGTCCCCTAAGTCCCTTAAACTCTCTTCACTTGTTTTTGTTTTTTTCTTCTTTCATTTTTGATTGGACAGATTCCACTTCCCTGTATTTGAGTTAGCTAATCTTTTTTTTTTTTTTTCCTGTTTAGTCTGATGTTGAATCTCTCTATTGAACTTTTCAGTTCAGTTATTATATTCTTCAGGTTTGTGATTTCTGTTCAGTACTTACTTATGTTTTCTGTCTCTTTGTTGAAATTCTTTCTTAGTTTATGCATTGTTCTGAGCTCACTGAGCATCTTTATGACTATTATTTTGAACTGTTTATCAGGTAAATCACTTATGACCATTTCATTTAGATCTGTTTCTAGAGTTATAGCTTATTTTTAGGAGAGGGGGCATATTCTTCTGCTGACTTAAAAAAAATTTGCACAAAGTGAGAGTTGTGAGTTAAGTTTTATTTGGGGCAAAATGAGGACTGCAGCCTGGCAGAGAGCATTTCAGATAGCTCTGAGAAACTGCTCCAAAGAGTTAAGGGGGGAAGGTCAATATATATGTGATTTTGGTGAAAGGGAGTTCTTACAGTCAAGCACATATTTTTGTGGAATATTTCTGTAAGTCACAAGGAGCAGATGTCACCATGAAGGAATTTAGTGCTTTTCTAGATATGAGGAGGTGCAAGAATTGGGCTTGCAAAATCTGCTCCTGAAAACATCTATCTAAAGACCTGTCCTGCCAGTTTTTCCAGAGCACAGAGTGCCTCCTTCCTGATCTCCACCCTGAGTTTTCTTCAGGGTGCTTAAGGTTAGCAGCTGCAGCAGCACCTGTAATTTAATGCCCATTACAGCACCTGTAATGGCAAATGCCCATGACAAGTACCAATTTGTCGTTGACACCTCTATTGATCATTTTTCTTCATTATTTATGTTGGTTTCTGTGCATTAGATGAAATAGCCACCTCTATCAGTCTTGATTTTAATAGAATGGTCTCATGAAGGAGATGAACCTTATCATTTAGCCTGTTCTGAGCTCTTGGTTTTCTCTCAAACCTTTGTAATAGTCCAAGATATCCTCTTTGTTTTTAGTGGCTGCCAGCAGTTGAGGGCGTGCCAAGACTTGTCAGCGTGTCAGACGTGAGGATCGCCTCTGGATGTATCTTAAATTAGAAGCCTGACCCTCCGGCAGAAGATCTTAACATAGGTAAATAAGCCTCTTGCAAGGAAGGACAGCAAGAAGGAATTTCTGTCTGTGTCCTCTGTAAACCTTGGGAGGATAGTGGGTTGAAATCTGTTTGTTTTTTTAACAGACCTGTGGGGGCCCGGCAAACGCAAGCCTCACTGGCCACCAGAGACAGGTGATCAAAGAGTGTGTCCTTTGGATGGCAACTGCCAAAACTAGGGAGCTAGATGTATTCACAAACTCCTTTGGGAGACTGGTGAGCACTTTCACTGTGAGTATTTTCTTATTCAGCTGAGATGTGGGCATTGCTCAACTACTTTCAAGATTTCTTTTAGAGGGAACTGCTTCTTGTGTAGCTATAGATTTAGTGTACCCAGAGGAGGAATTGAGTTTGCTGCTGCTGCTAAGTCGCTTCAGTCGTGTCTGACTCTGTGCGACCCCATAGATGGCAGCCCACCAGGCTCTGCTGTCCCTGGGAGTCTCCAGGCAAGAACACTGGAGTGGGCCGCCATTTCCTTCTCCAATGCATGAAAGTGAAAAGTGAAAGTGAAGTTGCTCAGTCATGTCCAACTCCTTGTGACCCCATGGACTGCAGCCCACCAGGCTCCTCCATCCATGGGATTTTCCCGGCAAGAGTACTGGAGTAGGGTGCCATTGCCTTCTCCAGGAATTGAGTTTAGGAGCCTCCTATGTTGCTATCTTGTACCTGAAGACAGAACTAATTGACTTCGGTCAAGAAGATGTCAAGGATATTACAGTTAAGGGTCTAGAAGTAGTAAGATGTTGTAGTCAAGTTTATCTGGAAGCCTATTCCTCAGTCCTAACTGTTGAGAAGGAAGTCCTGGTAGATGCTTAAGTTTCTCCAGTTTTCTGGGGAAATTTTTACAAAAATAAATTCAAGATAGATTAAAGACTTGAACGTAAGACCTGAAACCATAAAACTTCTAGAAGAAAGCACAGAGGGAAAGCTCCTTGATATTGGTCTTAGCAATAATTTTTTGAATATCAAAAGCAAAGGAAAAAAAATAAAAAATAAACAAGTGAGGCTACCTCAAACTAAGAAATTTCTACAGTCAAGAAAACAATCAACAAAAGAAAAGTTAGTCTATGAAATGAGAGAAAATATTTGAAAATCATGTGTCTCATAAAGGATTAAAATCCAAAATATGTAAAGAATTCATACACTCAATAGCAAAACCCAAACGATCTGATTAAAAATAGAGGAAGTGAATTAACATTTTTCTAGAAAAGACATACAAATGCCCAATAGGTACATGAAAAGATGCTTAACAGCACTAATCATCACGGAAATGCATGTCAAAATTACCATTATCACCTCACACATGTTAGAATGGGTGTCACCACAAAGAGAAGGGATAACAAGTGTTGGTGAGGATGTATAGACTCTCCACACCTTAGGATCCAGCAATCATACGTCTGGGTATATAGCCAAAGGAAATGTGTTCAATGGATGAATGAATAAAGAAGGTATATGATGTGTGCGTGTGTGTGTGTGTGTGTGTGTGTGTGTAAAATTCAGCCATGAGAAAGAAAAAAAAAAAATCTTGCCACTTGCAACAATGTGGATGGACATTGAGAGTATTATGCTAAACAAAATAAGTCAGAGAAAGACCAGTGCTGCATGGTATCACCTATGTGGGGAACTTCAACAACAACATCAAACTTATAGAAACAGAGTAGAAAAGTGGTTGCCAGAGTGTGGGGAATTAGGGAGAGGTTGGTAAAATAGTACAAACTGGGAGCTATAAACTAAGGTCTGAGGATCTAATGTAAAAACCTGATGATTACAGTTGATAACACCATATTGTACAATTAAAGTTTGCTTAAAAAGTAGAAATTAAATGTTTTCATAGAACAAGCAAACTTTGGTCCCAAGAATCACTCCACTTTCTAATTTCCATATTACCCTTTATTTCCCTTCTTGTCCTCTCCTGGCTATTCCCTGCTCAGCTGAAAGAACACTCTACTGAACACCTGTTGCAAATAGCTTTTAAGAAATAATTTTATAACAAGTCTTGTTAAACACTTCAGTAAATACATTCTGGAATATTGTCACTCCCATTTACTTAGATAACACAGTGTTGAAAACATGTTCCAATTAGCCAATAATTTTTTTTTTTTTTTATAATCAGAGGAGTCTAAGATGATGGCATAGGAATACTCTGAGTTCACCTCCTGCTACGGACACACTAATCTACACTTACACACAGAGCACTTTCTCCTGAAGACCTACCTGAGGGCAGAATGAATGACTACTACATATAAAAGGACCATACAGAACCAGATTTGAAAGATGGAGATAGGAATCCCTCGCTCAGTGCAATGATCTGTAGTAAAGAGGCATATTGCTGAGGCACCAGACTGCACACACCTGCTTTTGGATACTTGAAAAAACAGTGGTTTAAAAGGTACCTACACTATCTGAAAGGAAATCCATTTACTAACACTAGAGGTTCTGCCAAATGGGCAGGAACCTGATGAAACTATCTCTGTTTGTTGGCATTGGTGAGTGCCATTTTGAGGCCCCTGAGAGTCTCATTGTCCCGGACCTACTCCAGCTCTATCCACACACCCTTGGGGGTTATGCTGTCTTAGGGCTACCCACAGCTCTTGCCCACTTCAGCCCACACCAACCTGCCAATTCAGCCTCAGGAGCAGTTTGCCCTGTAAACTGAGCTTGTCCTTTACCCCTCCAGCTCCATCTCCCTCAGCCTGCACCCACTCCAGCCCCAGCCAACCTGAAAAAGCCACCAGGTGACAGCAGTTGACACAGGATGATCTCACACAAGACCAGGAAAAGTAGCTGTTTTGCCTAACTCAAATAAAAACCAAACAAATGTCAAAGAGAGATGAACATGTTTCAGATGAAAGAACAACAACAAAAATGCAGGAAAAACCCCTAATGAAACAGAGATAAGTAATTTGCCTGACAAAGTGTTCGGAGAAATAGTTACTGAACTTGTGAGAAGAATGGAGGAACTCAGAACTTCAACAAAATCTTAGAAAACATAATAATGAACTAACCAAATTAAAGAATAGCTGAAATTTAAAAATCCTAGAGGCATTCAACAGTCAATTAGCTGATACAGAAGAATGGATAAGAAATCTGAAAGAATAGGAAATTTCCCAATCAGGACAGCAAAAAGAAGAAATAATTTTCTAAAATGAGAAGAGTTTAAGGTTCCTCTAGGACAACATCAAGTATACTAACATTTGGATCATAGTTGGGCTCCAAAATCACTGCAGATGGTGATTGCAGCCATGAAATTAAAAGATGCTTACTCCTTGGAAAGAAAATTATGACCAACCTAGATAGCATATTGAAAAGCAGAGACATTACTTTGCCAATAAAGGTCCATCTAGTCAAGGCTATGGTTTTTCCAGTGGCCATGTATGGATGTGAGAGTTGGACTGTGAAGAAAGCTGAGCACCAAAGAATTGATGCTTTTGAACTGTGGTGTTGGAGAAGACTCTTGAGAGTCCCTTGAACTGCAAGGAGATCCAACCAGTCTGTTCTAAAGGAGATCAGTCCTGGGTGTTCATTGGAAAGACTGAGGCTAAAGCTGAAACTCCAATACTTTGGCTACCTCATGCAAAGAGTTGACTCATTGGAAGACTCTGATGCTCGGAGGGATTGGGGGCAGGAGGAGAAGGGAATGACAGAGGATGAGATGGCTGGATGGCATCACCGACTCGATGGACATGAGTTTGAGTGAACTCTGGGAGTTGGTGATGGACAGGAAGGCCTGGCATGCTGTGATTCATGGGGTCTCAGAGAGTCAGACACGATTGAGCGACTGAACTGAACTGAACCGAACTGAGTCTCAGATGAACAGAGAGAGAGATAGAAAAAAATCTTTGCCACTTTATTTAATTGGAGGATAATTGCTTTACAGAATTTTGTGGTTTTCTGTTATACATCAACAAGAATCCACCATAGGTACACCCATGTCCCCTCCCTCCTGAACCTCCCTCCTATCTCCCTCCCCATCCCACACTTTGAGATTGTCACAGAGCCCCTGTTTGAATTCCCTGAGTCATACGGCAAATTCCCATTGCCTATCTATTTTACATATGGTATTGTAAGTTTCCATGTTACTCTCTCCATACAACTCCCCCTCTCCCTCTCCCCTCCTTCCTCCCCTCGCCCCACGTTCATGGGTCTGTTCTCTATGTCTGTTTCTCCAGAGAGAATTTATTTGAAGGGATAATCACTAAAATTCTTCCTAACCTGGGGAATGAAACAGAAATCCAGGTACAGGAAACACAGAGGGTTCCAAACAAGATGTGCACAAAGAAATCCACACCAAGATATATTATGATTAGAATGGCATATGTCATAAACAGACAATCTTAAAAGCATCAAGAAAAAAAAACAACTAATACAAAGGAACCCCCATAAGACTATCAACTGATTTTTCAGCAGAAAGGAGAATAAAGGGAGAATTATAAGCCAGGGGGAGTGGTAAGATATATTTAAAAGGCTGAATATTCTATCTGGCAAAATTATCATTCAGATTTGAAAGAAAGACAGTTTCCCAGAGAAGAAAAACTAAAGGAGTTCAGGATTAATAAAATGACCTTACAAGAAGTATTAGTCTTCTTTATGCAGATGAGAAAAGACCACAACTAGGAATTACAAAGCATATGGGGGGAAAAAAATCTCACTGGTAAAGGCAAGTACATGGCAAAGGCAGTAGACCAGCCACTTAAAAAGTCAGCATGGAGGTTAAAAGACAAAAGTAGTAAAATCAACCATAACTACAATAAGTAGTTAAGGGATACACACAAAAAAAAGATATAAAATGTTACATCAAAAATAGATTCCACTCTTAAAGGGCACACAAAATCTCACATGCTCCAGGACCCAGGACAGAAACAGTAATTTGAAAAGAGCTCAGCTCAGACTCATTTGCTGACATTAAAAAGCCTCCCAGAGAGGAAGGAAGCAACTGGAATTCACCTTGGGTACATAGATGCTGGTGAGAGTCATTATTCATTATTGGGAATTCATCCTACCATAAGAACACTGGCAAGTATCATTTTTCTATCCTCCCTCTAGTTTATTCAGAACAGGACCCAGCCCAGCTCACCAACCTGTCAGCACTAGTCATGGGACGCCCCAGCCCAAGCAACTAGCCAGATAATGACACAGTTTCACCCATCAGCAGACTGGCTGCCGTAGAAAGTGCTAAGTCCCCTGCAGCACTGAGACCCTGCTCCTCCCATCACAGGGCCCAGGATCCACCCCCATTCATAGTTGGGCTGGCACTAGTTCCAGGACCCACGGGACCACACAAACAGCTACTCCTGGATCTGGACCTATCTAGCCGCAAGCCAACACCAGTCATGTGAGCCCTTAGGCCATGATCCCACATAGCAGCAGGCTGACACTAGTCCCAGGGCTCCCAGCCCCACAGAAAGCTACCCTAGTGCCGAGGTCCAGCCCCGGCTGATCCAGGGTATTCGAAGGAGAGACGGCTAGGCGACCTATTCAAATGTTAATTAGAGATAATAAAGAGTAATAGAATGAGGATAGCTCAGTAGGAAAATTCAGTGGAGAAAAGAAGCTGAGTGGCTTGGTTTACGCGGAAAATCAATATAACCCGTGACACCAGGTTAGCTCTGACCACGGAGGCCGCAGGCGCCCTCTCGAATAGCGGAAGGTGCCCCACCTTAGACATCTTCTCGAGTGGGTCTTAGAAGCCCAGGCAAATAAATGGTCGCAGAGGACATCCGCGCTCCAGATGGACACTCAGCTGGAAGTTAAAGGGAAGAATGACATGGGGAGACCAAGCGTTGGTGAGCAAGGCCCATAGCTTTATTTTCAACAGGGGCTTTTATACCCTAAGTTACACATAGAGGATAATAGGGGATGCAAAATCAGCAGTCTTTGATGCTTATCAAAAACCAGGGTTTCTTTCCTGCAGATTTATCGTATACAAATGGTTTAGGTGATTTACATCATCTTCTGGCCAGAGGCCTATTAACATTTTATGACTCTTGACAAGCACTTATCAACAAAGACTTATTTTCTCTAAGAGTAATTATTTTAAGGTTTGGCGCCATCTTCCGAAGATAAGATTACGTTCCTATAGGGTGGATGTGTAATGGGTTTACAAAGTAAAGAATTTACTACCTTAAGGGTCTAAAGTTACTAACACCAAGGCCACTACTTATTTTTTCTACATACCAACTATATTAATTAATGCACATTCAAGGATACAATTCAGGGGATGTGAAAACTTGGCAACAAACATTGGCTCATCAATGAAATCTTTTACTAGTTTTATTCTGACAGTTTCTAATTCTCTGAGAGGCTCTAAGCTATTTGAATATCTTAAGCTTCCCGTGCCTCTGGAGGCTGGGAGACTGTAAACAATCGTATGCATAGCTGTAGGTGTCCGGGTAAACTTGTCAGGCGAGTTAGAGAGCCATCTGAGGGGTTTGGATTTAAACACTCCTAATTGCCCAGGAACTTTATTAATTGGAGCTGTAAGTTAACTCTTTGACAGAGAGAGCGAGATGGTGGTGGGGGACAGCCCCCAGTAAAGTCAGAGGTGAGAGCACAAAGCAATAAAGTAGGCAGACTCTGGTTTTTGGGGGGTAGATGCTCGAGAATATCTGGGGACACTCCCGAGGCTCGATCCCGCCTTTGCCTATGCCGAGCCTCCTTCCTCATGACCTTTGTCACGAGTGGAATGTCTCTCGCCGGCTCCCGGCACCCTAGGATACAGCTCCATCCACCAGCAGTCTGACACTATCTGAGGACTCCCCCCACCTGGGTTATGGTACCATCCACCAGCATGTGGGTACCAGAACTGGGACTCCTCAGACCATGCCACCAGCTCTGACAGGACCTGCCCCCACCCACCAGCAGTCAACAAATT
Organism: Bubalus bubalis; assembly: GCF_019923935.1. Taxonomy (NCBI): domain Eukaryota; kingdom Metazoa; phylum Chordata; class Mammalia; order Artiodactyla; family Bovidae; genus Bubalus; species Bubalus bubalis. The sequence continues at coordinate 477,317 of NC_059177.1, forward strand.
TCATACTAAGCCGGGCCTGGCAATCAACAGGGCTGGAGACTAGCCACATCAATCAGCATGTCCATAGTAGTCAGCCGACCACAACAGAAGGGCCCATGAGGCACACACAGAGGGCACACCTAGAGTATATAGCTCTAGTAACTAGAGGGTGCTGCTGGACCTCATAGGATGTCTCCTGCATAAGGCCACTTCTCCAAGATCAGGAAACAACCAACCTACCAAATACATAGAAATAAAAACAGAATTAGGCAAAATTAGATGACACAGGAATATGCTTCAAACAAAAGAACAAAGTAAAATCCAAGAAAAAGAGATAAATGAGTAGAAATAAGCAATCTACTCTATAAATAATAAATGTAATGATCATAAAGATGCTCAAAGAATGTTTGAAAAAGGAATAACAGAGTGAGAAGTTAGAAGTTTCTAACAAAGAGAACCAGAGAAGATGAATATGGAAACTGAAATTAAAAATTCACAAGAAGGAATCAGCAATAGATTAGATGGTACAAAGGAATGAATCAGTGAACTGAAGATGGAGTAGTGGATGTCACTCAGGCTGAGCAGAAAATAATTTTTTAAAAATGAGAACAGTTTTAAGAGATTGGTGGGACAATATCAAGTGTACTAACATTCACATTATGGGGTCCCAAAAGAAGAATAAGAGAGAAAGGAACAGAGAACATATTTGAAGATGTAACAGGTGAAAACTTTTCTAAACCTGGAAAAGAAAACACACACTCTAGGTCCAAGAATCATATAGAATCCCAACAAGATCAATTCAAAGAGGATCACACCAACAAGCATTGTAATTTAAATGGCAAAAATAAAGAATATTAAAAGAAGTGAGGGCAAAGTAATGAGTTACATACAAAGAAACTCCCATAAGATCATCAGTTGATTTTTCAGCAAAAAATTGGACACTAGAAGGGAGTGGCACAATAAATTTTAAGTCATGAAAGGAAAGCGTCAGAAATTAAGAATATTCTATTCAGCAAGTCTCTCATTTAGACTTGATTGAGAGATCAAAATTTTACAAAACAGCAAAGCTAAAAGAATTTGTCACCATGAAACCAGCCTTACAAGATATGTTAAAGGGATTTCCCTAAGCAGAAAAGCTTACAATAAGAAATATGAAAATTAAAAAAGGAATAATCTCATTTGTAAAGCCAAACATCTAGTAAAGTTCAGCCATTTATAAAACATGTGTTTGTGTGTGTGCTCTGTCGTGTCTGACTCTGCAACCCCATGGACTGTAGCCTGCCATACTCTTCTGTCCATGGAAATTTCCAGGCAAGAATATTGGAGTGGGTTGCCATTTCCTACTCCAAGGGATCTTCCCAACCTAGGAATCGAACATGCATCTCCTTCATTGGCAGGTGGATTCTTTACCACTGTGCCACATGAGACACCCATAAAACTAGTAGGAGAGCTAAAAGAAAGAATTGGTCAAGTTACCTATATCCAAAATAAGTAGTTAAGGAATACATAGAACAAAAATGTAAAATATGTCAGAAGCAGTAAGTGTGAGGTGAGAATAGAGTAAAAATTGAGGCTGCTAAACTTAAAATAAGCATATATATAATGTATTATATACATATATACATCTTTTTCTATATGTATAAATATGGTAACCACAAACCAAAAAAACCTATAATACAGACAAAAAAGAGAAAGAAATTGAAACATAACTTGAGAGATGGTCATAAATCACAAATGAAGAAAGGGGGGAAAAACAAAGAACTAGAAAAATAACCTCAAAACAATTAACAAAATGTCAGTAAGTACAATCTTTCTAATAATTGCTTAAGTGTAAATGAACTAAATTCTGCATTAAAAGATGTAGACTGGATTGTTGTTGTTGTTCTTTAGTTGCTAAGTTGTGTCTGACTCTTGTGACCTCATGGACTGTGGTACAAGCTTCTCTGTCCATGAGATTTCCCAGGCAAGCATACTGGAGGGTTGCCATTTCCTTCTCCAGGAAATCTTCCTGACCCAGGGGTTGTACCTGCATCTCCTGCATGGGCAGGTGGATTCTTAACTGCTGAGTCACCAGGGAAGCCCATAGATTGGATACAAAAATAAGACCCTTATAAATAGTCTGCCCCAAGAGACTCACTTCATATCTAAAGACACATACAGATTGAAAATGAAGGAATGGAAAAAGATATTCCATGCAAACAGAAATTAAAAGAAACCTGGGTCCAAGCAAGAGTAAGAATCAGGTCACATTTGGTAGTAACTTTGATCCTGGTCTGGATAGAGTCAACACTTGGGCTGCCCTATTTATAAGAATGGAGCCATCTGGCATGTTCATATACATTTTGAATGTAGGTATAAAAAACCCAGTTAGAAGTAGTTGGAAGAGTGACAACATGAGCCTTAACAGACAAATCTTACCATTTCTTTTTAGAAGAAGGAGTCTAAACCCCAATGTAGACAGCTGTTTTAGGGAGACTTATATGCAGGTAGCCAGTTGTCTAAGTTTGTCCAAGTAGGCTTTAGCCTCTTATTATGATATTAACATACAAGCCCAAGTAGTTGTCACCATTAACAATTTTAGCGTTTTTCTAAGTATGAGAAGATGCAAGAATATGGGCTCAAGAAAATATTTACCTGAAAATATCTAACTATCTGAAGGCCTGTTTTGTCCATTTTTCCAGAGCACAGAGTGAGTACCTAATTTCTGATTTCCACCCTGAATTCCATTTAGGGGATGTTGAAGATCAGCATCCGTGATTTAACCTTTTTAGTGTCCATGATTTAACCTTTGTAGAGGCAGACAGCAAGTGCCAGTTTCCAGTCGCAGAGTCCCTTGATGGCCATGAGTTTGACCAGGTTTCGTGACCATTTTGTCCCACAGTGCTGGGAAGGCTCATTCCCAGGTCTGTCACAGATTTCACTGATAGGCCACTGGGTGTGCTGTTAACTGGACTAGGCCCTGTGAGTGTCAAGTCTGTGGACTGCACCTGTCTCACTAGTCTCTTGGTCCAGGAAAATATTCCCTCGTGTTGCTTCTTCTCACATACAGAGTCACACCATTATACTTATGGATTTCATATGCAACTGTACACCATCATTATATCAGTGGCTCAGTCACACACTTGATAATGTAAGGGACAACACTTCCTGAAGCAGGCCATGTAGCAACTAGTTAGCAGTAATAGTAAAATCGTAAGTAAGAACTTAAGAACTTCCATTAGGTGTAGCTCAGTGACATCTCCAGGTCATCTGACTTAGTTTATTAAATGACTATAGCCTGCTGTTAATCTCCTGGTTGTAGATCTTGGGGCATCTGATCTTTATTCAAAGACTGGTTACTGAGATAAGCTTTAGAAACAAACTCAGAGTGTCCTTTTTATTAACCTAAATAAACCTCTTAGTGATGTAGCATAATCACAAGGAACTATTTCAGAAGTGAATCTTAATAAATACAGACCTTAATTAACAAAACTAGAACTTAATATTCAGTGAAATATAATAGATGCCACAGGCCTGATATCGGTTGGGTGGGTTTTTCTTTAGCGCTCCCCAGTACGTTTTGAGATTTCTGTGTATGATGGGAGACAGTCTTTTTTAACTTGATGAGGCTGTTCAGAACCCAAATGTCTCAAATTTATGGAAGGGCGAGGCAGAAAGAAAAAATGTTTTAATTTTACCCGCAGGTGTAAATTACTAAATTGTTTTAAATCATCAGTAACTTGAGAAGAGCTTCTTTATATCTGAAAACAAAGGTTAGAAGCCAGTAATATGTCAGACAAAAAGTCATGAAAATTGTAAGCATATTAAGCAGTCTAATCTCATGCAACCAATCCCTTTGTTTTGCCAGTCCTGCCTGACAACCGAGGATGCCAGTGAAAGCAATAGTCTCTAAGAAGCTTGTGAAGCTCTTTGCCAATGTCTGTATGACCTGTCCAGCAAAGTGGGTGCCCCAATCACTGGAGATCTCAGAAAACACATTTTAACCATGTTTGCTCCATTGTGAGATATTAACCCTACAGCCAGGAAAGGCTTTATCCTATTAAATAAAAGTGAAGTCTGTCAGGGAGCCAGGAAAAGCCAAGCGGCCATCTTGTATTTCCCATAGCCCCAACTATTTGGTTTATAGCCATTGTTTATCCATTTAAAGTTCCCTGATGGTTTAATGTTGTAGAAACAGAGTGAGCTTTGTCTATGTGTGCCACAGTCTATTATTAAAAGCCATGTTTCAAGAAGGAAATGGCAACCCACTCCAGTGTTCTTGCCTGAAGCATCCCAGGGACGGGAGAGCCTGGTGGGCTGCCATCTATGGGGTCGCACAGAGTCGGGCACGACTGAAGCGACTTAGCTTTCTTTTCAAGAAAACTTTGTTCTTTTAATCAGGGAGAGAAAACCAAATTCCAGTTTGGTACCAGCTTATATTCACTGTGAAACAATAGCTATTTACTTAGTCAAAGAAACAATAAAAGGTTTCAAAGGCAGTTTAATGTCTTAAAAAACTTGTACCATGTACAAAACTCTTCTTTTACTAGCCAAAAACATTTTTACACTTCTGTACTTATCACTTCATTTGCCCATTTAGAGAACAGCCATGTGTAAGTTTAGCCTTGCTTTCTTTTTCCTTAATAGAATGTAATTCCATTCCTTATACCTTTTTATTAAAAACACACATCTTACTTTAGCAACAATGAACTGTACTTTATATTATCATTTTGTAGATGGGTGAACATAAATCACCCAAAGCTATGTCATTTGCAAAAGTATTTTCACAATGTCTATGTTAATTAGATCAATAAACAAACATCAATACGAGGTATCAATTCAATAATGAATATTTCCCAGTTCACACAAGCCTGAAATTCATTTCAGTTTAATTTTCTTGAATTTAGAATTGTTTGATTTGTAAGCACTTACTTCTCTTTAGGCCAATTAAAAAGAGCTCATTGACCAGTTAGCCTTCAGCAATGTTGTCCAAAGATAGAAACACACACTGAGACACACATAAATCTAGACAGAGAGAGACCTCACAGTTTTACACTTGAACTTTAAAATGTCTCTTTGCCCTTTTTCTCTCCTCTTGTCATGAAGTTCTACCAATTTGCTCATGGCTGGAGTCCCAGAAAGAGTGGGCTGTATATCTGAAGGACATGATAAGAGTTAACTTCAGGTTTTTTTCCCAGGCCAGTTTTTGTTTTTCAAGCAGAGTTGGAGTTCCAATAAAAATATTTTAATAAGCCAGCTTTTTCCTAATTGCACATGCAAAAAGAACCAGTTTTGTGATTTCAAAAAGATTTCATTTTAACCAGTTTTCTCAGAATATCATGGCCATTCAGTGACAAAAATGTCATCTCTCCTTTTTGTAGTCATAGTTTCATAGCTAAAATTAAACCAAAGATTGTTCAAATTGGCTCTGATGACAGGGGTGGAGACTGACTATAAGATGTTGTCCCAGCAGGGATTGTCTCTCTAGGGAGGTGAAGTCTTCACTTAAAGAAAAGAAAGCAGAGGACTTTTTAGGGTCTGAGGATCAAACTTATCCCATCTTTTCAAGACACAGTTCAAAGAAGGTGGTTCTGGAACTGCTAGCTCCCATCTGTAAGAGAGAGAAAAGGAGCACCCAGGGCCATGGCTTTTTTCTACTGGAGGCACCCCTCCCTGCTCTAGATGGGGGTGGAGACAGGTCTCCCACCTAAGGTTCCTCCCCTGACCTGTCTCTTACTGATGCAGGTGTCTCACTCTCACCCCTCCCTGTTCTACCACTGAGGTGGGGTGGAGATGCACCGGGGGTAGACCTGATGGCATCCCAGGTTGATGTCCAGTTCCTCACCAATAAAACCTTGGCTTCATTTCCCCTTTTTCTCTGGTGCCACCTGGGTGGAGCAGAGTAGCCTTCTGGAATGTCTCCCGAGCTAAGACCGCTAGAGGAAACATCTGTCTTTTGTGTGCCTGTGCACATTGTTGAACATATTCCTGACCACAGTAGAAGTGATAAGTCATAAACGGATGAACAGAAAACCCAAGATGTCCCTTCTGAAAGTTGCCACATGAGTCTATGCAATAACAAAGGAGGTGATGGAGGGCTGGCCTGTGAGGAAAAAATAATCTTTCATGTTCATGGAGTGTCAAAGTCAACCTTTATATTCCTGTCCAGCAGAGTGTACAAAAAAAAAAAAAAAAAAAAAAAAACTCTAAAGAATTGAAACAAGAGCCACCAGAGGGCTTTCTCTGGTCCACTAAGAGCTAGCACTACCAAGGGAAGAAGCTTGCTGTGTTTCCAGTCTGCCCAAATCTGGGGTTCCCCAATCTGTGTTCTGAGGAATCTCATGCTCACCAGCAATGTCTCCATCCATACAGTCCGGAGGCATAGCCATGACAAGAACTTGCCTCTGGGTCTCTGGGGTCAGGATGGTGATTTCCAGTCTGAGAGATGTCTCTGGAGCTAGAGCTCCAGCTAGTTCCCTAATGTGTTCCTACTTGCAGTGTTCTGTAAAACTTGAAATGGGGGTCTGGCTAGAAAAACACAAGAACAGCATGGATTGCAAGTCCCCTGAAAGTCTACAATCCAGCACATTAGGTTAGTAGCTTTAACTCCCCCAAGCAGTTATGAAATGGTCAGAGAGACCAGGAAAAGCTGACCAGGGAAAGCAGCTCAGTCCATATGCTTCTGAGTTAGTAAAGTAGAGATTTTACAGTAAAAGAACAAAGGAGTCCCAGCTCTGAGCATTCTTACCTTGTCTTGATGATTCCGGATGCAACCCCAAGATGATAGTTTATGGTGTTCAGTGAACAGTGTCACCAGATTTGATCTCCAAAGGAGAAGATTGAACTCTGGGACCAAAGACAGTCTCGGTCACTCAGAACTTTGTGTAGATTTTATTTAAAGTGAAAGTGACAGGAAAAGCTTCTGACATAGACACAGGAGCGAGCAGGAGAGTACCCACCTCACTAGTTTAAGTGGGGCCTTATATACTTTTCAATTTGCTGCTGAACATAGATAAAAAGAATACCTCAAGGTTGTAAGAGTTCCACCAGACCATTTCCCACGGCATACATCCTTAGATGATTAGCCAGGGAGAATGGGTTCTGGGCAACATCTCTGGGATAGACATACTGTTGCTGTGTAATCAGGGGTACATGTCTTGAGAAACAGGTTCCCACGCGTGATTTGTTACAATTATAATCATTAACATAGAACCTAAGAAAAGCATTTCCATGAGTAGGACATTGTGCTGTGTTATCATTAGTTCTGGACCTAAAGAAAGGCCAGTTCTTGGGTAAGGCACATTGTTGCACAAGGCTTAAGGAAGGCATGATCCAGAATGTTCACCTCCTCCTTAAAGGGCTTGGACTGCCTGCCTAAGCTTTAACTCTTTCACACCACAATGAAGAGTAGCCCCCTTTCACCACAACTAGAGAAAGACAGTGCAAAGCAAGGAAGACACAGCACAGCCAAAAATAAAAAAATAATTATTAAATTAACATTATTAATAAAACAGAAGTAGCAGAAAACACATTCTTTTCAAGTTCACCTGGAACATTCACTAGGATATATCACAAAACAAGTGTCAATAACACTAAGAAGACTAAAGTTATATCAAGCATATTTTTTCGACCACAATACTCTAAGACTAGAGATCAACTACAAGGAAAGAAAAAAAGATTAATACCCACAAGCATATGGCAGTTAAAAATATGCTACAAAACAACCAATAAGTCAATGAAGAAATGAAAAAGGTAATTAAAAAAATACCTGGAGACAAATGAAAACAAAACAAAAAAAAACACACAATGATCCAAATATCTATGGGATTCGGAAAAGTAGTTCTAAGAGGAAAGAAAGTTTATAGTGATACATGCCAACCTCAGGAAATGAGATCTCAAATGAACAACCTAACCTTACACCTAAAGGAACTGGAAAAAGAACAAGCAAAACCCAAAGACATAGAAGGAAAGAAACAATGAAAGTCAGATAAAAAAAATAAATAGAGATTTACAAAACAGTAGAAAAATTGATAACAGTAAGAGCTGGTTCTTTGAAAAGATAAACAAAATTGATAAACTTTTAGCCAGACTAATCAAGAAAAAAGTAGAGAGGGGCCAAACAAATAAAATTAGAAATAAAAAGAGAAAAATGACAACCAACACCACAGAATAAAAAGGATCACAAGAGATTACTATGGACAACACCTAAGAAATGGAAAGTTCTAGAAATTTACAATCCCAAGACTGAATCAGGAAGAAACAGAAAATATGAACAGATCAATAATCAACAATGAAATTGAATTGGTAATAAGAAAACTCCCAATAAACAAAAGTTCAGATCCAGACAAGGTCACTGGTGAATTATACCTAACACTTCAAGAAAAGTTAACACCTATCTTTCTCAAACTATTCTAAAAATTACAAAGGAAGGAACACTTCTCAAATCATTCTGTGAGGTCAGCATCACCCTGATATCAAAACCAGACAAGGATATCATGAAAAAATAAAATTACAAGCCAATTTCACTGATGAATATAAGTGCACAAATCCTCAACAAAACCACAAATACCATGTTTTCACTTATATCTGGAATGGTGCATATGTGCATGTGTGCTCAGTTGTGTCCGACAACCCCATGGATTGTAGCCTGCCAAGCTCCTCTGTCCATGGGGTTCTCCAGGCAAGAATACTTGCATGGATTGCCATGTCCTACTCCAAGGGATCTTCACAACCAGGGACAAACCCGTCTCCTACAATGCAGATGGATTCTTTAACACTGAGCTGGTAAAGAATCTGCCTGCAATATGGAGACCTGGGTTTGATCCCTGGGCTGGGAATATCCCCTGGAGAAGGGAAAGGCTACCCACTCCTGTATTCTGGCCTGGAGAATTCCATTCACTGTATAGTCCATGGGGTCACAAAGAGTCAGACACGACTGAGCGACTTTCACACTCACTCACACCAGGGAAACCCATATGTGGAATCACAGGGGTTCTGACAGCTAGTATACTGGAGTGGTTTGCTATTCCGTCCTCCAGTGGAACATGTTTTGTCAGAACTCTCCATTGTGACCTGCGCATCTTAGATGGCCCTATATGGTATGGCTCATAGCTTCATTGAGTTATAACAGTGTGACAAACAACGGTTAGAACCCTGTATGGAACAACTAACTGGTTCAGGATTGAGAAAGGAGTACGACAAAGCTGTTTATTTTCACCCTGTTTATTTAACTTATGTGTAGAGCACATCATGTGAATTGCCAGGCTGGATGATTACAAGTAGGAATGAAGGTTGCTAGGAGAAATATCAACAACCTCAAATACAGCGATGATACCACTCTAGTGGCAGAAAGAGAAGAGGAACTAAAGAGCCTCTTGATTGAAGGTGAAGGAGGAGAGTGAAAAAGCTGACTTAAAACTCAGCATTGAAAGACCTAAGGTCATGGCATCTGGCTCCATCACTTCATGGCAAGTAGAAGGGGGAAAAGTGGAAGGAGTGACAGATTTCCTCTTCATGGGCTCTAAAATCACTTTGGATGGTGACTGCAGCCATGAAATTAGAATATGACTGCTTCTTGGCAGGAAAGCTATGACAAACCTAGACAGTGTGTTAAAAACCAAAGACATCATTTTGCCCACAAATGTCCATATAGTCAAGGCTACAGTCTTTCCTGTAGTCATGTACAGATGTGAGAGCTGGACCATAAAGAAGGCAGAACACCGAGAAATTGAAGCTTTTGAACTGTAGTGCTGGAGAAGACTCTTGAGAGTCCCTTAGAAAGCAAGGATATCAAACCAATCAATCTTAAAGGACATCAACCCTGAATACTCTTTGGAAAGACTGATGCTGAAGCTGAAGCTCTAACAATTTGCCCACCTGATGCAAAGAGCTGACCCTGAGGCTTGGAATCATTGAGGGCAAGGCAGAAGAAGAGGGTGACAAAGGATGAGATGGTTGGATGGCATCACTGATTCAATGAACTTGGGCAAACTCTGGGAGATGGTGAGGGACAGGGAAGCCTGGCATGCTGCAGTCCATGGAGTCGTGAAGAGTAGGACATGATTTGGCAAATGAACAACAAAAAATGTACACATAGGGAATATAGCCAATAATATTGTAACAACTTTGTATGGTGACAAATGGTAACTAGTTTCTATGTGACGATCATTTCATAATGTATAAAAATATCCAATCACTACATTGTGTCCTGAAGCTAATATAGTATGTTATATCTCAACTTAAAAATCTTTATTACAAGTCTTATTAATACTTTGCATCTAGAATGGTTTTCAGTTGCATTCACGAAAAAACATTGAGTGCTACTTCAATTCACTTGTAAGAAGCATCTTTCCTCCCTCCTCCCTCCCCATACAATCCCTCTGGGTCGTCCCAGTGGAGGAGGAAGGAGGGTTCAGGATGGGGAACACATGTATACCTGTGGCGGATTCATTTCAATATTTGGCAAAACTAATAAAAAAAGTAATAAAATAAAAAAAAGAGAAGCATCTTTATTACAAGTTTCAATTAACAATGCTATATGCATTAGAGAATGGGTATCACTTCCACTTCCTAAAGAACATAGTATTGAACAGTTATTGCTAGTACAGTTGACCCTTGAGTAACAAAGGTTACTATGTGGGTTCACATACACATGGATTCTTTTCAATAGTAAATACTGTACTATCACAGAAGCCATGATCGGTCAGTTTGAGGATGCAGCACCATGGATACAGAGGAACCTTGGTTTCATAGGAACCATGTATATGGAGGGACTACTATAAGTCATTGGTGTATTTTTGATTGTGTGGAAGGTTGGTGTCCCTAATCCCCATGTTATTCAAGAGTCAACTGTAGTTTGTAAGAATTATCTTATTATTAACATGTCTAGTTAACACATCACCACATGTATTACAGAATGCGTATTACTACAAACACTGAAAAAAATTGGTGCTGAACTCTGTGCACATAACTTGTAAGGAATGACTTTATAAGTGTTTTTAAATAGTTCACAGTTGCATCACAGATGGGCTATCACTTCCATTCACCAAAAGAACACTGCCGAGAGTAGCTTGGAATGGATTTGTAAGGAACTTCTTTATCACAAGTCTCTTTAGACATTTTATTGCAAGCATTACAGGATGAGTACCATTCCCACTCACTGGAAAAACACAGTGTGCTGAATGTCTGGTGCAAATAGCATGTAAGAAACATCTTATTTCAAGTTTTGTTAAAACTTCACTATATCCCTGAAATTATTAGATCGTTCTGCCATACTTTATTCTCATAGAGAGAAGGTACTACAGCTCAGACAACTTTTAAACTTCCCAGTGGTTTAGCAGGCTAAACTTTATATCTTATAGGAGACTCTGAGTGATAATTAAATACCCTGGGGAAGTGTTAGCTCTTAATCATAATTGCCAGGGAGTTGGGGCTGACCTCACAGAATGATGTTGCTAGTGTTCCTTCCTTTGTAATTTTTTGAAATAGTTTGATAAAGATAGGTGTTAAATGTTTGTTAGAATATAGAGTCCCTTTCTTTCCTTTATCTCACCACTCTCTATGGCAGAGTGTCTAGGGAGAAAAAACTGGAACAATATGAAAAGCCTTTGCTTCCAGTTTCAAGGGTGAGGCAAATACAGTGGCTTTCTACTCCCTGGTATCAGGCTAGACTAAGTCTAGTTCTCCATTCTACTGGGAAAGCAAATTTGTCAGCTGTTCTCTTATCACCTCAAGATGACTTTCAGTTATGGCTATCAGTCATTATTGTTCTAAAATATAGCCAGTATTTTATGTTAATGAGGTATGGTAAGATGACAGACATGGATACAACTGCATTTAAATAATGTATCACTTACAGTTCCCCAAAGAAGGGGGCAAGGCAAAGCATGCAGGACCACATGAAGAAGCACCAGGGTCAGGAAACAGAAGGAACAAGAATAAAGTGGGAGCAAAATCTTTATTTTCTTTTTTTCTTTCCTTCCTTGTTTCTTTTGTGGTAAGGAATGGAAAAGCCAAAGCAGGCGGCTTATAATGGGCTAGTTATAACAATTTCTGCAGATTACTGAGGTGGTCCTTAGTTTCCTGGTACCTGGCACTGGAGTGATCTACTTTTTAAATTCTTAAATTTCAATTGGAGGATAATTACTTTACACTACTGTGTTGGTTTCTGCCGTATATCAACATGAATCAGCCATAGGTATAAGTATGTCCCCTCCCTCTTGACACTATCTCCTACCTCCCACACCATCCCACCCCTCTAGGTTGTCACAGAGCACCAGATTTGAGTTCTCTGTGTCATACAGTAAATTTCTACTGGCTATCTGATTTTACATACTAATGTAAATGTCTCAATGCTACTCTCTCAATTTGTCCCACCCTCTATTTCCTCCCCTGCGTCCACAAGTCTGTTCTCTATGTCTGCATCTCCACTGTGGCCTTCATGTGGGTTCATCATCTTTATGGATACCATGAGTGTGTGTGTTAGATGCTCAGTCATGTCTGATTCTTTGCGATCCCATGGACTGTAGCCTGCCAGCCTCTTCTGTCCATGGAATTCTCCAGGCAAGAATACTAGAGTGGATTGCCATTCCCTTCTTCAGGGGATCTTCCTGGTCCAGGGATCAAACCCAGATCTCCTGCATCGCAGGCAAATTCTTTACCATCTGAGCCACCAGGGAAGCCCTTTCAATTCCATATATATGCATTAATATACGATATTTGTCTGTTTTTTACTTACTTCACTCTGTATAATAGGCTCTAGGTTCATCCACCTTATTATAACTGAGTCAGATGCATTCCTTTTTATGGCTGAATAATATTCCATTGTGTATATGTACCATGTACCACAGCTTCTTTATTCATTTATTTATCAATGGACATCTAGGTTGCTTCCATATCCTAGCTATTGTAAATAGCGCTGCAGTGAAGAGTAGGGTATGTATGTGTTTTTCAATTATGGTTTCCTCAGGGTATATGCCCAGTAGTGGGATTGTTGGGTCATATGGTACTTTCATTCCTAGTTTTAAAAGGAATCTCCATATTATTTTCCCTAGTGGCTGTATCACCCACTCCAGTGTTCTTGCCTGGAGAATCCCAAGGAGGGAGGAGCCTGGTGGGCTTCCGTCTATGGGGTCACACAGAGTCAGACACGACTGAAGCGACTTAGCAGCAGCAGTGGCTGTATCAACTTGCATTCCCACCAAGAGTGCAAGAGGGTTCCCTTTACTCCACACCCTCTCTAGCATTTATTGTTTGTAGATTTTTTGATGATGGCCATTCTGACTGGTGTGAGGTGATAACTTATTGTAGTTTTGATTTGTATTTCTTAACTAATGAGCAATGTCAACATCTTTTCATGTGTTTATTAGCTATCTGTATGTCTTCTGTGGAGAAATGTCTGGCTAGGTCTTCTGCCCAATTTTGATTGGGTTGTTTTTCTAGTATTAAGTTGAATGAGCTGCTTATATATTTTGGAGATTAATCCTTTGTCAGTTGTTTCATTTGCTATTATTTTCTTCCATTCTGAGGCTTGTCTTTTCACCCTTTTTAATAGTTTCCTTCACTGTGTAAAAGCTTTTAAGTTTCAGTTCAGTTCAGTTGCTCAGTCGTGTCCAACTCTTTGAGACCCCATGGACCGCAGCACACCAGGCCTCCCTGTCCATTACCAACTCCCGGAGTTCACCCAAACCCATGTCCATTGTGTAGGTGATGCCATCCAACCATCTGATCCTCTGTAGTCCCCTTCTCCTCCTGCCCTCAATCTTTCCGAGCATCAGGGTCTTTTCAAATGAGTCAGCTCTTTGCATCAGGTGGCCATAAGTACTGGAGTTTCAGCTTCAACATCAGTCCCTTCAACATCAGTCCCTACCCAGGACTGATCTCCTTTAGGATGGACTGGTTGGATCTCCTTGCAGTCCAAGGGACTCTCAAGAGTCTTCTCCAACACCACAGTTCAAAAGCATCAATTCTTTGGTGCTCAGCTTTCTTTAGAGTCCAATTCTCACATCCATATATGACCACTGGAAAAACCATAGCCTTGACTAGACGGACCTTTGTTGGCAAAGTAATGTCTCTGCTTTTGAATATGCTATCTAGGTTGGTCATAACTTTCATTCCAAGGAGTCAGCGTCTTTTAATTTCATGGCTGCAATCACAGTCTGCAGTGATTTTGGAGCTCAGAAAAATTGTCAGCCACTGTTTCCACTGTTTCCCCATCTGTTTGCAATGAAGTGATGGGACCAGATGCCATGATCTTAGTTTTCGGAACGTTGAGCTTTAAGCCAACTTTTCACTCTCCTCTTTCACTTGCATCAAGAGGCTCTTTAGTTCTTCATTTTCTGCCATAAGGGTGGTGTCATCTGCATATCTGAGGTAATTGATATGTCTCTCCTGGCAGTCTTGATTCCAGCTTGTGCTTCATCCAGCCCAGCGTTTCTCATGATGTACTCTGCATATAGGTTAAACAAGCAGGGTGACAATATACAGCATTAACGTACTTCTTTTCCTATTTGGAACCAGTCTGTTGTTCCATGTCCAGTTCTAACTGTTGCTTCCTGACCTGCATACAGCTTTCTCAAGAGGCAGGTCAGGTGGTCTGGTATTCCCATCTTTTTCAGAATTTTGCACAGTTTATTGTGATCCACACAGTCAAAGGCTTTGCAAATAGTTAATAAAGCAGAAATAGATGTCTTTTGGGGGAACTCTCTTGCTTTTTCAATGATCCAGAGGATGTTGGCAATTTAATCTCTGGTTCCTCTGCCTTTTCTAAAACCAGCTTGAACATCTGGAAGTTCAAGATTCACATATTGCTGAAGCTTGGCTTGGAGAATTTTGAGCACTACTTTACTAGCGTGTGAGATGAGTGCAATTGTGCGGTAGTTTGAGCATTCTTTGGCATTGCCTTTCTTTGGGATTGGAATGAAAACTTTTATGTTTAATTAGGTCCCATTTGTTCATCTTTGTTTTTATTTCCATTATTGTAGAAGGTGGGTTATAGAGGTTCTTGCTGTGATTTATGTCAGTGTGTTCTATGTTTTCCTCTAAAAGTTTTATAATTTCTGGTCTCTATATTTAGGTCTTTAATTCCTTTTTAGTTTATCTTTTTGTTTGGTGGTTAGGAACTGTTGTAATTTCACTCTTTTACACATGCCTGTCCAGTTTTCCCAGCACCACTTGCTGAAGACAGTATCTTCTCCATTGTGTGTTCTTCCCCCCTTTGTCAAACATAACGTGCCCATAATTGCATGGGTTTGTCTCTGGGCTTTCTATCTTGTACCACTGGTCTATATTTCTATTTTTGTGCCAGTATCATACTGTATTCATGACTTGTAGCTTTGTAGTACAGTCTGAAGTCAGAAAGGTTGGTTCCTCCACCTCCCTTTTTCTTTCTTAAGATTGCTTTGGATTTAAGATTGCTTTTGTGTTTCCATACAAGTTGTGAAATTTTTTGTTCTAGTTCTGTGAAAAATACCATTGTATTTTGATAGAGATTACATTGAATCTGTAGATTGCTTCAGATACTATAGTCATTTCCACAATATTAATTCTTACAATCCAGGAAGATGGTATATCTCTCCATTTGTATATCTTTGATTTCTTTCATTGGTGTCTTATAATTTTCTGCATACAGGTGTTTTGGCTCTTTAGGTAGGTTTATTCCTAGGTATTTTATTCTTTTTGTTGCAGTGGTGAATGGGATTGTTTCCTTAGTTTCTCTTAATTTTTCATGGTTAGTTTATAAGAATGCAAGAGATTTCTCTGTGTTAATTTTATATCCTGAGACTTTGCTATATTCATTGATTAGCTTTAGTAATTTTCTGGTGGCATCTTTAGGGTTATCTATGTATAGATAGTACCATCTCATCTGCAAACAATGAGTGTTTCACTTTTTCTTTTCCAATCTGGATTCCTTTTTATCCCTTTTTGTCTCTGATTGCTATAGCTTGGGCTTCTAAAATTATGTTAAATAATAGTGGCTATGAGTGGGCACCCTTGTATTGTTACTTATCTTAGAGGAAATGCTTTCCAGTTTTTCACTATTGAGAATAATGTTTGCTGTGGATTTGTCATATATGGCCTTTATTATGTTGAGGTAGGTTCCTTCTATGTCTACTTTCTGGAGAGTTATTATTATTATTTTCTTTATCATAAATGGGTGCTGAATTTTGTCAAAAGCTCTCTCTGCATCTACTGAAATGATCATATGATTTTTAGCTTTGAATTTGTTAATATTGTGTATCATATTTATTGATTTGTGTATACTGAAGAATCTTTGCATCCCTGGTGTAAAGCCCACTTGATCATGGTGTATGATCTTTTTAATGTATTGATGGATTCTATTTGCTAGAATTTTGTTGAGGATTTTCCATATATGTTCATCAGTGATATTGATCTGTAATTTTCATTTTTGTGGTCTGATTTTGGTATCAGGGTGATAGTAGCCTCATAGAATGAGTTTGGGAGTCTTATTTCTTCTGAGATTTTCTGGAAGAGTTTGATGAACAGGTTAAGTATTAGCTCTTCTCTAAACTTTCGGTAAAATTCCCCTGTAAAGTCATCTGGCTCTGGGCTTTTGTTTGTTGGAAGATTTTTGATTACAGTATCAATTTCCATGCTTGTGATTGGTCTCCATATTTTCTGTTTCTTCCTGGTTCAGTTTTGGAAGATTATAATTTTCTAAGAATTTGTCTGTTTCTTACAGGTTGTCCATTTTAGTGGCATATAGTTGCTTCTTACGGCATTTAGTAGTTTCCTATGATCATTTGTATTTCTGTATTAACTGTTGTAACCTCTGCTTTTTCAGCTCTACTTTTATTGATTTTTATCTTGTCCATTTTTTTCTTAATGAGTTTAGCTAATTATTTGTCAATTTTGTTTATCTTCTCAAAGAACTAGTTTTCTTACAATTTTATTGATCTTTGCTATGGTCTCCTTCATTTTCTTTTTATTTATTTCTGCTCTGATTTTTATGATTTCTTTCCATCTACTAATTTTGGAGGTGTTTTTGTTCTTTTTCTAGTTGCTTTAGGTGTAAGGTTAGGTTGTTTATTTGATGTTTCTCGAGGTAGACTTATACTGCTATGAACTTCCTTCTTAGCACTGCTTTTAGTGCATCCCATAGGTTTTGAGTTGTCATATTTTCTTTATCATTTGTTTCTAGGTGTATTTTGATTTCTTCAGTGATCTGTTGGTTATTCAGAAGTGTATTATTTAGTCTCCACGTGCTTGTGTGTTTTTGTACTTTTTTTCCTGTACTTGATATCTAGTCCAGTTAGAAAAGATGCTTGAAATTCTTTCAATTAAAAAAAAAAATTACCAAGGCTTGATCTGTGACCCAAGATGTTATCCATCCTGAAGAAATTTCCATGTGCTCTTGAGAAAAAAGTGAAATATGCTGTTTTTGGATGAAATGCCCTATAGATATCAATTAGGTCCAATTGGTTCAATGTATCATTTAAAGTTGTGTTTCCTTATCAGTTTTCTATCTGAAAGATCTATTTGTGTGAGTCAGGTATTAAAGTCTTGCACTATTATTGTGTTACTGTCAAGTTCCCCTTTAATACTTGTTACCATTTGCCTTATGTATTGTGGTGCTTCAAAGTTGGGTGCATATATGTTTATAATGGTTATATCTTCTTCTGGATTGATCCCTTAATCATTACATAGTGTCTTTCTTGTCTCTTGTAACAGACTTTATTTTACAGTCTATTTATCTGTCATGAGTATTGCTACTCCTGCTTTCTTTTGATTTCTGCTTGCATGGAATATCTTTTTCCAGCCTTTCACTTTCAGTGAGTGTGTGTCCCTAGTTCTTAGGTGGGTCTCTTGTAGATAGCATATATAGGGGTGCCATTTTCTACATTCAGCCAATCTGTTTCTTTTTGTTGGGGCATTTAACTAATTTACATTTAAGATAGTTATTGATATGTATGATCCTATTACTATTTATTTTATTGTTTTGGGTTTGTTTTTCTAGGCCTTTTCTTTCACTGTGTTTCCTGTCTAGAGAAGTTCATTTAGCATTTGTTGTAAAGCTGGTTTTGTGATGCTGAATTCTCTTAACTTTTCCTTGTCTGTAAAACTTTTCATTTCTCCTTCGAATCTGAATGAGATTCTTGCTAAAGAGTAATCTTGTTTGTAACTTTTTTCATCACTTTAAGTATGTCCTGATACTCCCTGCTGGTCTGCAGAATTTTTGTTGAAAGATCAGCTGTTAGCTTTATGAGGATCCCCTTGTATGTTATTTGTTGCTTTTTCCTTGCTGCTTTTAATATTTGTTCTTTGTGTTTAATTTTGATTAGTTGATTAGTATGTGTCTTGTGTTTCTTTGTGGGTTTATCCTATATGAGACTCTCTGGGCTTCCTGGATTTGGGTGGCTATTTCCTTTCCCATGTTAGGGAACTTTTTGACTATAATCTCTAATATTTTCTCATACCTTTGTTCTTCTTCTGGGATCCCCTATAACTGTAATATTTATATGCTTAATGTTGTCACAGCATTCTCTGAGACCATCCTCATTTCTTTTTATTCTTTTTTCTTTATTCTGCTCTGCCTCAGTTATTTCTACCATTCTATCTTCCATCTCACTTGTCTATTATTCTGCCTCAGACAGTCTGCTATTGTTTCCCTCTAGTGTATTTTTAATCTCAGTTATTGTGTTGATCATGGTTGATTGTCAATGCTTTAATTCTTCTAGGTCTTTGTTAACATTTCTCATAACTTCTTGCTTTGTGCCTCTAGTCTATTTATCTCTGCCTCCATTTTGCTTATAAGATTTTGGATCATCTTTACTATCATCACTCTGAATTCTTTTTCAAGTAGACTTTTTCCTTTTCACTTTTTTGGTCTTGTGGGTTTGTATCATGTTCCTTCATCTGCTACATGTTTCTCTGTCTTTCCATTTTGTTTAATTTACTGTGTTTGGAGTCTTCTTTCTGCAGGTTGGAGGGTTGTAGTTCCTCTTGATTGTGGGGTGTGGCCCCATGAGTGGGGTTGGACCAGTGCCACATGCAGGTTTCCTGGTTGGGAGGACTTGTGCCTATTTTCTTGTGACTGGAGTTGGACCTTGTTTCTCTGAAGGGCAGTGCCATATCCAGTAGTGTGTTTTGGGGAGTCTATGGGTTCAGTATGGCTTTGAGCAGCCTGTCTACTAATGGGCAGGGTTGTGTTTCTGTTTTGCTAATGGTTTGGTGTGAGGCATCTGTTACTGGAGGTTTCTGGCCTTTGGCTGGGACTTGGTCTTAGTGTTGAGATGAAGGCCTTTAAGAGAGTTCTCATTAATTAATGTTCCATGGGGTTGAGGATTCTCTGGTGGTCCAAAGTCCTGGACTCAGGTCTCCTACTTTGGGAGCTTAGGCCCAGTCCCTTACTGTAGTGTGAAGACTTCACAGGCCTCACAGCACAGAAACCCCATGACTAATGGTGAAAGAAACACTCAACAACCAAGAACACTGAGACAAACTTGCGCACTTACAAAGAGAAGAGAAAAAAAAGGGAAAAAAGGATAATATGGGGGTCAAAAAAGAGGAGAGCAATCAAGAACGTAAAAACAGGAAAAAGGACTTTATTTTAAAATAACGCATTTTAAAAGTGGAAATAATAGGTTATAAAAAATAAAAATTGAAGGGTTAATAAAGACAGAATATGATAAAAGTATGAAAAAGAAAAGAAAGAACCAATAAAAAGGGAAAAAATGTATAAAAATAGCTCTGTGCCTGCTTTCTCCTTAAGCAGAGTGGTAATTCCACCTCTGCTTCTTTATGAGGCCCTTCAATACTGGGTTTTTCTCTGGATCTGCTGTGGGGACAGCTCAGACTCTAATCTGGCCCTGCTCCTGCATGTTTTTACCTCCAATGTCCATAGTTGCCAGAGCTAGGGCTTTTTCTTTTGTGAGATCCTCTGCATCTGAAGATGTATTCCTGATGCATCCATGGAGAGAGAAGTACCCTATGTCCACTTACTCCACTGCCATCTTGTCCTGGACTGACTTAGAGGAAATATTGGCTTGCTGTGTGAGAGTTAGATGAAGAGGGTGGTAGGAGCTATGAGTTTTGGCTTGGCTAGTTTACATATAAAGGTGCAGTTTTTTAAAAAATTACTTAATTTATTTTAATTGGAGGATAATTACTTTACAATACTGTGATGCTTTATGCCATATATTGACATGAATCAGCCATGAGTGCACATTCTGAACCCCCCCTCCAACCTCCCTCCCCACCCCATCCCTCTGTGCTGTCCCAGAGCACCAGCTTTGAGTGCCCAGCTTCATAAGTCAAACTTGCCCAGGATGCTAACAACGTCTACGATTAAAAAGCACTGTGCCTCTTATATTCATTACAGATACAGCTAACTGTGAATGGCCAGATAATAACATTCAACCATTAAAACTTCAAAGATGTTTAAGTATCTTTTGTCATATATAAACTCTTTTGCTGCCATAGAAAGGGTAAATGATTATCCATCTAAGTGATGTCATTTGAAGCAGAATTGCCTTCAGAAATTACTTCCTGCTTTACCTGCTGTTTCTCAAAAAAATTGTAAATATTAAGCTTATGATTTAATCCACTGATTTCACCACTGCGTTTCCATTAGGAAACAACTGAAAATTTAGAGATCATTTTAAGAAATTCCAACTGTGAGAAAGTGGTGGAATATGAATTCCCACTAATGTCAATATTGGAGGCAAGAGAAATCCTCTTAAGATCTAGAACTAAAAGTCATCTCTGAGGATTTCAGCTGGATGGCAGACAAGGAAGAAACAGACACTTGTACCCCATAGAGACACTTGAAAAGAAAGTGAAAGTGAAAGCCACTCAGTCAAGTCCAACTCTTTGGGACCCCATGGACTGTAGGCTCCTCTGTCCATGGAATTCTTCAAGCAAGAATATTGGAGTGGGTAGCCTATCCATTCTTCAAGGGATCTTCCTGACTCAGGAATTGAACTGGAATCTCCTGCATTGCAGGCAGATTCTTTACCAGCTGAACTACCAGGGAAGCCCATAGAGACACTTGGTTAACACTATTTAGCCTAGAATACCTTTGTGAGAACTATAGAGATAAGTTGAAAAAATGCAGTGCCAAAGCCTATGCAAATCCAACAAGGATTCCAACAAGAGGTAGAGAAATTTGTAATATTTTAAACACCCATGCCCCTTCCTCTACCAAGCATAGCATCACTCAACTAGGAGGAAACTTCCATAATGGGACTTCATCCTCAGGGTAGAAACAAAAGTGTTCAAGGTTCTGGCTTGTCTGGGGGTTGCTTAAGGGACTGATGCCTGTATCACCTAAATTGGAGCCCTAGCCCTAGAGATGACATAGTTTGGAAATTTCTAAAACAGAGGACAGTGCCTGGAAATATTAGAGTTGTAGTTCTAGAGATAGACCCAAGGGAAGCAAGAGATCAGTCAACATTTGAGAACTCTTAAAACCTCTATCTGTATTCCTTGGTGAAGAGCTACTTCAGTACAAGTCCAGTTCATAAAGACATAAATAAGTGGTTGTTTTTTTGTTTTATCCAAATACCCAGATCTCAAGAAAATGTCACAAAGAAAAGTTACAAAGAAACAGGGAAACATGACCCAAAGGAACAAAATAATACTTGAGAAGTGAAGTGAAAGTCGCTCAGTTGTGTCCGACTCTTTACAACCCCACAGACTATACTGTCCATCGAATTCTCTAGGCCAGAAAACTGGAGGGGGTAGCTGTTCCCTCCTCCAGGGGATCTTTCCAACCCAGGGATCGAACCCAGGTCTCCCTCATCACAGGTAGGTTCTTTACCAGCTGAGCCACAAGGGAAACCCAATACTAGAGAAACTAACCCTAAAGAAATTGGAAGTCTATGAATTGACTCACTAGGAATTTAAAGTAACTATTTTAAAGGTGCTGAATGAGCTAAAAGAAAATGTGTGTGTGTGTGTGTGTGTGTGTGTGTGTGTACGTGCGTATGTGTTTTAGTCACTCAGTTGTGTCTGACTCTTTGTGACCCTATGGAGCTTGCCAGGCTCCTTTGTCCATGGAATTCTCCAGGCAAGAATACTGGAGTGGGTAGCCATTCACTTCTCTAGGGGATTGTCCTGACCCATGGATGAAACCCGGGTCTTCTGCACTGCAGGCAGATTTTTTACCATCTGAGCCACTAGGGAAGCCCAAAAGAAAACATATACAGACAGCTTTCACTGGATCATCGAAAAGCAAAAGAGCTCCAGAAAAACATCTATTTCTGCTATATTGACTATGTCAAAGCCTTTGACTGTGTGGATCACAATAAACTGTGGAAAATTCTGAAAGAGATAAGAATACCAGATCACCTGACCTGCCTCTTGAGAAACCTATATGCAGGTCAGGAAGCAACAGTTAGAACTAGACATGGAACAACAGACTGGTTCCAAATAGGAAAAGGAGTACGTCAAGGCTGTATATTGTCACCCTGCTTATTTAACTTCTATGCAGAGTACATCATGAGAAACGCTGGGCTGGAAGAAGCACAAGCTGGAATCAAGATTGCCAGGAGAAATATCAGTAACCTCAGATATGCAGATGACACCACCCTTATGGCAGAAAGTGAAGAGGAACTAAAAAGTCTCTTGATGAAAGTGAAAGAGGAGAGTGAAAAAGTTGGCTTAAAGCTCAACATTCAGAAAACGAAGATCATGGCATCTGGCCCCATCACTTCATGGGAAATACATGGGGAGACAGTGGAAATAGTATCAGACTTTATTTTTTTTGGCTCCAAAATCACTGCAGGTGGTGATTGCAGCCATGAAATTAAAAGACGCTTACTCCTTGGAAGGAAAGTTATGACCAACCTAGATAGCATATTCAAAAGCGGAAACATTACTTTGCCGACAAAGGTCTGTCTAGTCAAGGTTATGGTTTTTCCTGTGGTCATTTATGGATGTGAGAGTTGGACTGTGAAGAAAGCTGAGCACCGAAGAATTGATGCTTTTGTAACTGTCGTGTTGGAGAAGACTCTTGAGAGTCCCTTGGACTGCAAGGAGATCCAACCAGTCCATTCTGAAGGAGATCAGCCTTGGGCTTTCTTTGGAAGGAATGATGCTGAAGCTGAAACTCCAGTACTTTGGCCACCTCATGTGAAGAGTTGACTCATTGGAAAAGACCCTGATGCTAGGAGGGATTGGGGGCAGGAGAAGGGGACGACAGAGGATGAGATGGCTGGATGGCATCACCGACTCAATGGACGTGAGTTTGAGTGAACTCCGAGAGTTGGTGATGGACAGGGAGGCCTGGCGTGCTGCAATTCATGGGGTCGCAAAGAGTCAGACACGACTGAGTGACTGAACTGAACTGAACTGAATTGAAATGAAATAAAGAAAATAATTCATGAACAAAATGAAAATATTAACAAAAAGTGACTATTAAAAAAAGTACCAAAAGGAAATTCTGGAGTTGAAAAATACAATAACTCAATTGAAAAAGTCACAAACAGTATAACAACTGATGCAATCTGGCAGAAGAAAAAAATCAGCAAATTTGAAAACAGTTCATTTCAAATCATTGAGTGAGGGAAAAAAAGAATAAGATGTAAAGAGAGATGGTATTGTCCACATGGCAGAGTAGGAAGACCCTGAACTCACCTCCTTCCACAGGAACACCAAAATGACAATGTATACAAAGAAACTATTGATGATAAGGATCAGAAGACTAGCAGAAAAGATCTTCTACAACTAAAGATATAAAGAAGGAATCACAACAAGGTGGATGGGAAGAGTGGAGACCCAGTGCAGTTAAGACCCATAACCTGGGGTGAGCAACCTACAAATGGAATAATTACAATCCCAGAAGTACTTCCCAAGGAGCAAGCTCTGCAGCCTGAGACTCCTGCACTGGAAAGACAAGCCCACAGAACATATGACACTGAAGGTCAGGAGAGCTTACTTTCAGGACAGCCAGAGGACTGTGGGAGACAGAGACTCACTTTACAAATATTTATTTATTTATTGCTTTAATTTTTGCTGCACTAGATCTTCATTGCTGTGCATGGGCTTGTCTAGTTGTGGCAAGTGGGGGCTACCCTTTGTTGTAGTATGCAGGCTTCCCATTGCAGTGGCTTCTCTTGTTGTAGAAGACAGGCTTTAGAGCATGCAGACTTTAGTAATTGCAGTGCATGGGTTCAGTAGTTTTCATTCACAGGTTCTAAAGCATAGGCTCAGTAGTTGTGGTACATGGGCTTAGTTGCTTTGTAGCATGTGGGATCTTCCCAGACCAGGGATCCAACCCATATCCCCTGCATTGGCAGGTGGATTCCTAACTACTGGACCACAAGGGAAGTCCTCAGACTCTACTCTTCAAGGGTGCACACAAAACCTCAGATAGTCCAGAACCCAGGGCAGAAGTAGTAACTTAAAAAGAACCTGAATCAGACCCAGCTACTGATCTTGGAGAGACCCTTGGGGAGGCAGGAAGCCACTAGATCTCACCCTGTGCACATAGACACTGGGGGCAGCTATTTTGTGAAACTCAATTCTACCACAAGAACAGTGGTGCTAGCAAGAGCCATTTTGGAACCCTCCTTCAAGCTTATTAGTGCTGAGATCTGGCACTACCTGTCAGAACCAATACTGGGACACCTCAGGCCAAGTAACTAGCTGTGAGGGGACACAGCAACAGGCCTGTTGCCTTAAGAATCTCTGAGCCCATAACTGTGTCAGGACTTAGCCCTGCCTACCAGCAGGCCCTGGACCTAGCCTCAATCACCAGCAGATAAATATCAAGCCCCAGGCATACCTGGACTCCAGCCCTTCACACCAGTGGGCTAAAACACCAACTCTAGAACTTCCAGGGCCATGCAGTCAGAGACCATAGGACCTGATGCAGAAAGAAAACCAAGATGCCCACTCTTACCACTTTTATTCAACATAGCATTGAAGGTCATAGCCATAACAATCAGGCAAGAAAAATAAATAAATAAAAGGAATCCAAATTGGAAACGAAGAAGTAAAACTGTTGCTGTTTGTAGATTACATGATACTATAGATAGAAAATAGATAGAAAATCCTAAATATGCACTAGACAACTATTAGAGCTTGTTGGTGAATCTGGTAAAATTGCAGGATATAAATTAATATACAGAAACCTGTTGTAGATTATGTTTGATTGTTCTTTGCATATTGATTATGTTTGATATGTTCTTTGCAGCTAAAGATGGAGAAGCTCTACACAGTCAACAAAAACAAGACTAGGAGCTGACTGTGGCTCAGATCATGAACTCCTTATTACCAAATTCAGACTTAAATTGAAGAAAGTAGGGAATCCACTGATGCCCTCTTGCAACACCTACCATCTTACTTGGGTTTCTCTTACCTTGGGCGTGAGGTATCTCTTCACGGCTGCTCCAGCAAAGCATAGGCATTGCTCCTTACCTTGGATGAGGGTAAGATGGTAGATGTTGCAAGAGGGCATCAGAGTGCAAACACACTGAAACCATACTCACAGAAAACTAGTCAATCTAATCACACTAGGACCACAGCCTTGTCTAACTCTGTGAAAGTAAGCCATGCCCGTGGGGCAACCCAAGATGGGCGGGTCATGGTGGAGAGATCTGACAGAATGTGGTCCACTGGAGAAGGAAATGGCAAACCACTTCAGTGTTCTTGCCTTGAGAACCCCATGAACAGTATGAAAAGGCAAAATGATAGGATACTGAAAGAGAAACTCCCCAGGTCAGTAGGGGCCCAATATGCTACTGGAGATCAGTGAAGAAATAACTCCAGAAAGAATGAAGGGATGGAGCCAAAGTAAAAAGAAGACCCAGCTGTGGATGTGAGTGGTGATAGAAGCAAGGTCCAATGCTGGAAAGAGCAATATTGCATAGTAACCTGGAATGTCAGGTTCATGAATCAAGGCAAATTGGAAGTGGTCAAACAAGAGATGGCAAGAGTGAATGTCGACATTCTAGGAATCAGCAAACTGAAATGGACTGGAATGGGTGAATTTAACTCAGATAACCATTATATCTACTACTGCGGGCAGGAATCCCTCAGAAGAAATGGAGTAGCCATCATGGTCAACAAAAGAGTCCTGAAATGCAGTACTTGGATGCAATCTCAAAAACGACAGAATGATCTCTTTTCGTTTCCAAGGCAAACCATTCAATATCACAGTAATCCAAGTCTATGCCCCAACCAGTAACGCTGAAGAAGCTGAAGTTGAACGGTTCTATGAAGACCTACAAGACCTTTTAGAACTAACACCCAAAAAAGGTGTCCTTTTCATTATAGGGGACTGGAATGCAAAAGTAGGAAGTCAAGAAACACCTGGAGTAACAGGCAAATTTGGCCTTGGAATACGGAATGAAGCAGGGCAAAGACTAATAGAGTTTTGCCAAGAAAATGCACTGGTCATAGCAAACACCCTCTTCCAACAACACAAGAGAAGACTCTATACATGGACATCAACAGATAGTCAACACCGAAATCAGACTGATTATATTCTTTGCAGGCAAAGATGGAGAAGCTCTATACCGTCAGCAAAAACAAGACCAGGAGCTGACTGTGGCTCAGACCATGAACTCCTTATTGCCAAATTCAGACTTAAATTGAAGAAAGTAGGGAAAACCACTAGACCATTCAGGTATGACCTAAATCAAATCCCTTATGATTATACAGTGGAAGTGAGAAATAGATTTAAGGGCCTAGATCTGATAGATAGAGTGCCTGATGAACTATGGACAGAGGTTCGTGACATTGTACAGGAGACAGGGATCAAGACCATCCCCATGGAAAAGAAATGCAAAAAAGCAAAATGGCTGCCTGGGGGAGGCTTTACAAATAGCTGCGAAAAGAAGAGAAGTGAAAAGCAAAGGAGAAAAGGAAAGATATAAGCATCTGAACGCAGAGTTCCAAAGAATAGCAAGAAGAGATGAGAAAGCCTTCTTGAGCCATCAGTGCAAAGAAATAGAGGAAAAGAACAGAATGGGAAAGACTAGAGATCTCTTCAAGAAAATCAGAGATACCAAAGGAACATTTCATGCAAAGATGAGCTCGATAAAGGACAAAAATGGTATGGACCTAACAAAAGCAGAAGATATTAAGAAGAGATGGCAAGAATACACAGAAGAACTGTACAACAAAGATCTTCACGACCCAGATAATCACGATGGTGTGATCACTGACCTAGAACCAGATATCCTGGAATGTGAAGTCAAGTGGGCCTTAGGAAGCATCACTACGAACAAAGCTAGTGGAGGAGATGTAATTCCAGTTGAGCTATTCCAAATCCTGAAAGATGATGCTGTGAAAGTGCTGCACTCAATATGCTGGCAAATTTGGAAAACTCAGCAGTGGCCACAGGACTGGAAAAGGTCAGTTTTCATTCCAATCCCAAAGAAAGGCAATGCCAAAGAATGCTCAAACTACCACACAATTGCACTCATCTCACACGCTGGTAAAGTAATGCTCAAAATTCTTCAAGCCAGGCTTCAGCAATACTGTGAACCGTGAACTTCCTGATGTTCAAGCTGGTTTTAGAAAAGGCAGAGGAACCAGAGATCAAATTGACAACATCCACTGGATCATGGAAAAATCAAGAGAGTTCCAGAAAAACATCTATTTCTGCTTTATTGACTATGCCAAAGCCTTTGACTTTGTGGATCACAATAACCTGCGGAAAATTCTGAAAGAGATGGGAATACCAGACCACCTGACCTGCCTCTTGAGAAATTTGTATTCAGGTCAGGAAGCAACAGTTAGAACTAGACATGGAACAACAGACTCGTTCCAAATAGGAAAAGGAGTGTGTGAAGGCTGTATATTGTCACCCTGCTTATTTAACTTCTATGCAGAGTATATCATGAGAGACGCTGGGCTGGAAGAAGCACAAGCTGGAATCAAGATTGCCAGAGAAATATCAATAACATCAGATGTGCAGATGACACCAGCCTTATGGCAGAAAGTGAAGAGGAAGTAAAAAGCCTCTTGATGAAAGTGAAAGTGGAGAGTGAAAAAGTTGGCTTAAAGCTCAACATTCAGAAAACAAAGTTCATGGCATCCAGTCCCATCATCTCATGGTAAATAGATGGGGAAACAGTGGAAACGGTGTCAGACTTTATTTTTCTGGGCTCCAAAATCACTGCAGATGGTGACTGCAGCCATGAAATTAAAAGACACTTACTCCTTGGAAGGAAAGTTATGACCAACCTAGACAGCATATTCAAAAGCAGAGACATTACTTTGCCAACAAAGGTCCATCTAGTCAAGGCTATGGTTTTTCCAGTAGTCATGTATGGTTGTGAGTGTTGGACTGTGAAGAAAGCTGAGCGCTGAAGAATTGATGCTTTTGAAACTGTTGTGTTGGAGAAGACTCTTGAGAGTCCCTTGGACTGCAAGGAGATCCAACCAGCCTAATCTGAAGGAAATCAACCCTGGGATTTCTTTGGAAGGAATGATGCTATAACTGAAACTCCAGTAGGTTGGCCACCTCATGCGAAGAGTTGACTCATTGGAAAAGAGTCTGATGCTGGGAGGGATTAGGGGCAGGAGGAGAAGGGGACGACAGAGGATGAGATGGCTGGATGGCATCACTAACTTGATGGATGTGAGTCTGAGTGAACTCCAGGAGTTGGTGATGGACAGGGAGGCCTGGCATGCTGCAATTCATGGGGTCGCAAAGAGTCGGACACGACTGAGCGACTGAACTGAACTGAACTGAACAGTAAACTACTGAAAGGAGAAATGAAGAAAACAATAAAATAGGAGAAATGAAGACAAGAATATATCTAATTAATGAGGTAAAAGGCCAATACTCAGGAAACTATAAGACACTGATTTAAAAAATTGATTATGACACAAACAGGCAGAAAGTTAAACTATGTTCATTAATTGGAAAAATCAATATTGTGAAAATGACCAGGCTACGCAAGGAAATCTACAGATTCAATGCAATCTCTATCAAAACACAAATGGCATTTTTCACAGAAGTAGAACAAATAATTCTGAAAGTTGTAAAGAAACACAAAAAGACCACGAATAGCAAAAATGGGGGAGTATATCTTAATGCCACCACGATGCTCTTGTCAATCACCATTCATCCACTTTTTAACAACTAATCAGATGTTGATCCATGAACAAAAGTGCCTCAGAGGGAGCTGTAGGACACAGCATCATATATCAAGGGATCCTGGAGGACTATCATTTACCTGTATATCTTAAAGTACACAAAAGAACCTTGGTAAGAACTGTACATCAAGCAGAGTCAGTAAATCTGCCCATCTCTTCTTACCATGCTTGGAGAAAAAACATGGGGAGTACTACTTGGGCAGATACCCATGGCAAGAGAATTTTTAGAAGTCCAGCATACCCAAGGACAGCGTCTAACACCCATCAGAGAGAGAGGACAAAAGTTTGGAAACACAGAGGAGAGGAAGGGATTTTAGCAAGGCTTCTCCCCACTCCCCTGTCCAGAGCAACACTGCAAGGGACTAAGCTGTTTGGTGTGGGCAAATTCTTCCCACAGGAGAGTTTGAAAGCAATGAATGAGTTCCCAACTATCCTGGTTATATGGGCTCTGTCTGGAGAAACCCACAAGTGGGGTAAGGGAGAAAGAGAGAAGCAGATAAGGATTCACAAGATTAAAGGGCATGGACTCTACTGACTGCTTTAGGACTTTGGCAGGAAGTCAGCCCCATAAGCCTCTTGGAGTATCCCAACTGAGCATCTCCCCATATGGTCTGAAGGTACACAAAACACCCCACACTAAACCCCAACTTGCAACTGCTCTGTGTCCAGATCCTTGTAAGAAAGAGCTCCCAGGTGCAGAAGCTAGAGCAGGTCCAGTAATCATAGGGCTCCCAGAAAAATCATAGTGCTCCCAGGGTCTGTGGGCAAAAAGAAAGCCACAAACTGGAGCTATAGCACAACTTTTTGAAAAACAAAAAAGATTTCCAGCAGCTAGCCTCATGATTTGTAAGAATAAGAGAAGACATTAAAGTCTAATAAATCTGCCACAAGAGGGAGCAAGAAGCATGAGAAGGACTGTGAAGTGTTAGTTGCTTAATTGTGTCAGACTTTGTGACAATATGGACTGTAGCCCGCTAGGCTCCGCCCATGGAATTTTCCAGGCAAGAATACTGGAATGGGTTGCCATTCCATTCTCCAGCGGATCTTCCCAACCCAGGGATCAAACCTGGGTCTCTTGCATTGCAGGCAGATTCTTTCCCATTTGAGCCACCAGGGAAGCCCAGAGAAGGACTATCTATGCATAATCTAGGAAACCTCAGAAAGAGCTACACCAACTAATCTATCTGAAGGCAAGCAATAAAGATTTAAGGAAGCATCTGCTATTTCAAATGTGAAAGCAGCAATGCAAAACTACAAAAAAGAAAAGAAAAAGAAAAATCAAGAAAATATGTCATCACCAAAAGATATCAAAAACTACACAATCAAGCTCCAAATAACAGAATATTGCAAGCTGGCTAATGAAGAGTTCAAAATAGCTGTTTTGAAGATACTCAATAAGCTTCCAGAAAACTCAGAAAGACAGTTCAGTAATATCAGGAAGCCCTTTACTAAATAGATAGAAACCATAAAAAATAAAACAGAAATTCTGTAGCTGAATAATTATTTAATGAGATAAAGCATGAATAGAGAACATCTGTAGTCGAGTAGAGCAGATGGAAGAGAAGAGCAAGGACTTAGATGACAGGACTTTTGAAATAACAGAAAAAAAAAGAATAAAGAATTAAAAAGAGTGAAGAAAGCCTGTGTGACCAATGGGAATGCATCAAAAGACAAATATTAGAATAATCTATATTCCATAAGAGTAAAAGTAAAAGATTCTAGAAAATTTATTTAAAGGAATAATAGGGAGTTCTCTGGTGGTCGAGTGATCAGGAGTCTGGGTTTTCACTGCCATGGCCTGCCAGTCCCTGGTAGGTGAACTGAGATCCTGCAAGCTGTGTGGCATAGCCAAAAGTGTGCTTGTTTGTTTGTTTGCTTTTTTAAATAAAGTAAAACATGAGGGAATAATAGCTGAGAAATTCCCAAATCTGGACAAAGACGTGGACATCCAACTTAAGGAGCTAATAGGTGATCCTATTATTTTTAATTCCAAAAGACCATCTTCAAGATACATTATAATAAAACTGAAATGAAAAATCAAAAATAAATGAATATTAAAGGCAGCAGGGAAGAGGGGCAAGTAATCTACAAAGGAACCTCTATTAGGCTACCAATGAATTTTTCAGCAGAAATTCTATGGGCCAGTAGAGGGTGGAATACTTTATTCAAACCATTGAAAGAAAAGAAAAAGCTAGCCAAGAATACTCTGTATGGCAATGTTATTGTTCATATAGGAAGGAGAAATAATTTCCCAGACAAAGACAAACAGGTGGAGTTCATCACAACTAGACTTACTTTGCAAGGAGTGGTAAAAAGAGTTCCTTAAACTGAAATGAAGAAATGATCATCAGCAACATAAAAACATATGAAAGTACACATCACACTGTTAAAGATGAAAACCATGTGGTCAGGTTTAGAACAATCTCATTCTATAATAGAGTGGTATATTAACATATCTATGGCATAATAACTAGAGTGAATTAGCAATCTAATTCTGTAATTGGGTGGTATATTAACATATCTATAGGTTAAAAGTAAAGAGCATTAAAATAACTAGAGTGAGTAGTGACTCGACATCAGTATCATGATGGTGTGAGTCCTTCTTCTTTCTCTCCTCTTTGATTAGTTTTGTTGTTATTGTTCAGTTGTTAAGTCATGTCTGACTCTTTGCAACCCCATGTTCTTAGCAGGCCCTGCTCCTGTGTTCTTCACTATCTCCTGGAGTTTGCTCAAATTCATGTTCATTGAGTCAGAGATACTATCTAACCATCCCATCCTCTGCCACCCTCCTCCCCTTTTGCTTTCAGTTTTTCCCAGCATCAGGGTCTTTTCCAAAGAGTTGGCTCTTTGCATCAGGTGGTCAAAGTATTGGAGCTCAGCATCAGCCTTTCCAATTAATATTCAGGGTAGATTTCCTTTATGATGATGTACTCTGCATATAATTTAAGTAAGCAGGGTGACAATATACAACCTTGTTGCACTCCTTTCCCAATTTTGAACCAGTAAGTTGTTCTATGTTCACTTCTAATTGTTGCTTCTTGACCTGCAAACAGGTGTCTCAAGAGACAGGTAAGATGGTCTGGTATTCCCATCACTAAGAATTTTCCATGGTTTGTTGTGATCCACACGGTCAAAGGCTTTAATGTAGTCAATGAAGCAGAAGTAGATGTTTTTCTGGAACTCCCTTGCTTTCTCCATGATCCAATGAATGTTGGCAACTTGATCTCTGGTTCTTCTGCCTCTTCGAAACCCAGCTTGCACATCTGGAAGATCTTGGTTCACATACTGTGGAAGCCTAGCTTGAATGATTTTGTGCATAACCCTGCTAGCATGTGAAATGAGCACAATTGTACAGCAGTTTGAACATTCTTGGATTAATATCAGTACATTATGGCTGGATCCCTAATGCACTCCCATAAATGGCAAGTAAGAAAGTATAAGCCTTTGCAGAGAGACAGCAAACAAATGCAGAGAGTCAGCCCAGATCTATGGAACTGGAAGAAGAATCAAAAACAGCAGCAATTCAGCAAACCATTCTAAAGAAAACAAATGGGAGGTTGTCAGCACCTAGCCTGGCTTTAGGCACATAGTATCAGGAATTCCACTCCCATCCCCATCATCAGAGGACATTAGAATAATAGAGCAAGTTCATCTACATAAAAACGGTCTGAAAAACTCTCAGGATTCCATGCTGAACTGACTGAGGGAAGTTATCTCTCTCTCATAGAAAACAGTAAGATTGGAAGAGGTGATTGCTTCTTAAAATGTGAAGACAGCAACACGAGACTTTAAGGAACATGGAATACCAAGGAAACATGACACCACCAAAGGAACACAAAAATTTCCAGCTATTGATCCGAAAGAAATATAGAAATATTAAAAAGATCCAAAAAAGAAAGATCTTGGTTTTTGAAAGATAAAAAAAAATTGTCAAATATTTTGCTATATAACTAAGGGGAAAAGGGAGAAAACTCAAATAAATAAAATCAGACTCAAAGTGTAGACATAACAACTAATACCATAAAATACCATAAAAACACATATAATTGCAAGAGATTACTATAAATGACTGTATGCCAAAAATTCGGGTACCTTAGAAAATAGATAAAATCCTACAGATTAACTATAAAGATTGAATAAGTAAGAAATATAAAATCTGAACAAGTAAGAAGACTGAATCAGCAATCAAAAACCTCCCAACACAGAGAAGTCCAAGACCAGATGCTTTAGCTGGTGAAATCAACCAAACAATATCAATCTTTCTCAAACTCTTCCAAAAATTGAAATGGAGGAAACATTCCCAAATTCATTTTACAAGGCCAGTATTACCCTGATACCATGGTTGGATAAGGACAAAATAAGAAAAGAAATCTATAAACCAGTATCCCTGATGAGTGTAGATTTAAACATTCTAAATGAAATATTAGAAAACCAAATTTACCAACAAGTTAAAAGGATCATATAACATGATCAAGTGGGACTTATCCCTGGGATACAAAGATGGTTCAACACATGTAAATCAATGTGTGATATCATATTAATGAAACATAAAAATGGTATGGTCATCTAAATAAATTCAGGAAAAGCAATTGACAAAATACATCTCTTCATGATACAAACCATCAACAAAACGGATATAGAAGGAACATACATCAGCATAATAAAGACCATATAGACAAACCTACAGCAAATATCAGAATCAAAAACTGAAAGGGTTTAAGGGTTGTAAGCTTTTTCTTTAAGATCAGGAACAAGACAAGGATGTCCACTATTACTGCTTTTATTCAACATAGTACTGTAAGTTCCTGGTAGCTCAGACGGTAAAGAATCTGCCTGCAATGCAGGAGATCCCAGTTCGATTCCTGGGTCGGGAAGATCCACTGGAGAAGGGATAGGCTACCCACTCCAGTATTCTTGGGCTTCCCTGGAGGCTCAGCTGGTAAAGAATTCGCCTACAATGTGGAAGACCTGGGTTTGATCCTAGGTTGGGAAGATCCCCTGGAGAAGGGAAAGCCTATACATTCCAGTATTCTGGCCTGGAGAATTCCATGGACTCTACAGTCCGTGGGGTTGCTAAGAGTCAGACAGGACTGAATGACTTTCACTTTCACTGTAAGTCCTAACTAGAGGAATCAGACACAATAAACAATTAAAAGGCGTCTAAATAAGAAAGAAGCAAAATACTCAGTATTTGCAGATGATAAGATCTAATTTGCAGAAAATACTAAAGATTTAACCATAAAACTATTAGAAATAGTCAACCATTTTAGTAGAATCGGTGGATATAAAGTCAACATACAGAAATCAGTTAGATTAATAAACACTAAAAATGAAATATCTGACAAAGAAATAAAGACTTTCACAATATCAAAAACAAAAACAAAAAAAAATACTTAGGAATAAATTTAACCAAGGAAGTGAAAGATTTGTACAATGAAAACTACATGAGTTTGATAAAAAAAAAAAATTGAAGAAGGCATAAACAACTGGAAAGTTGTCCCATGTTTATGGTTCAGAAGAATTAACATTGCTAAAATATCCATATTACTCAAAGCCATCTATATTTAATACAGTCTCTAACAAGTTTCCAATGACATTTTTCACACAAATAGACAAAAACTATCCTACAATTTGTATGAAATGGTAAGAAACTTGGAATAGTCAATGCAATCCTGAAAAAGAACAAAACTGGAGATATCACACTTACTGATTTTAAGACTTAAACATAAATCTTGATACTATAAAACTGTGAGAAGAAAACGTAGAGGAGAAACTCCTCAATATAGGTCTTGGCAATAATTTTTTTTTTTGGAAATGACATCAAAAATACATGTAACAAAAGCAAAAAATTAGTAGGTGAAAGACTTCAAACTTAAACGTTTCTGGAAAGCAAAAGAAACAATAAAGTGGAGCGGAATAAAATATTTGCAAAAGATATATCAGAAAGGGTGAACACCCAAAATATATAAAGAATTCATACAACTCAATAACAAAAACAAAACATTCTGATTAAAAAATTGGCAGAGAAGCTGAATTGACATTCTCCAAAATTAGGAGACATACAAATGGCCAACAGATGTATGAAAAGACTCTCAATATCAGTAATCACCAGGGAAATAAGTGCAAATCAAACCCACAATGAAATATCACCTCACACCGATTAGAATCACCATCATTAAGAAGACAAGAGGAACTGTCCTGGCGGTCCAGTAGCTAAGACTCCACGCTCCCAATTCAGGGGCCTGGATTTGATCCCTGGTTAAGGCACCCCACTCCAGTACTCTTGCCTGGAAAATCCCATGGACGGAGGAGCGTGGTGGGCTGCAGTCCACAGGGTCGCAAAGAGTCAGACACGACTAAGCGACTTGACTTTCACTTTCACTTTCACTTTAAGGAACTAGATATAACGCATGTTGCAGCTAGGAGTTTGCATGTCACAATAAAGACTGAAGATCCTCATGCTGCAACTAAGCACAGTCAAGTAAATAAATAAAAAATTTTTCTTAAAAAGACAACAGATACCAAGCATTGATGAGGCTGTGTAGAAAAGAAGACACTGGTGCCCTCTTTGTGGGAATGTAAGTTGGTACAGTCACTATGGAAAACAGTATGAAGAATACCTAAAAAAATTAAAAATATAATTACCAGCAATTCCATTTCTGAGTATATATCCAAAGGAAATGAAAACTCTATATCATCTGCACCCTCTTGTATATTATGGCACTGTTCCAATAAAACAGTGTTCCAATGAAACGGATTCACTGTTTCAATGAAACAATCCAAGTGTTCATCAGTGGTTGAATGGATATTGAAGAAGTGGCACATTTATTACAATATAATGTTATTTAGCCATGAGAAAAAAGGAGGTTGAGGGCATTGTGCTAAGTGAAGTAAATCAGACAGAGGAAAACAAATATTGTATTATGTCATTTATATGTGGAATCTAAAGAAGCTGAACTTGTAGAAACAAAATGGTAGGTACCAGAGGCTGGTGTTATGGGGAGTTACAGAGATGTTTTTTAAGGATACAAACAAACAACTAGGACATAAATAAGTTCTGAGAATCTTATGCACAGCATAGAAATTTTTAGCCAACAATACTGTATTATATATTGCAAAGTGGCCTAGAGACTTGATCTTAAATGTTCTCACCACAAAAAAAGAATTGATAATTATGTTACATGATATGATAATTGTGTTACATGTTACCTAACTCTGTGGTGGTAATCATATTGCAATCCAGTCAGTCAGTCAGTTCAGTCACTCAGTTGTGTCCAATTCTTTGCGACCCCATGAATTGCAGCACGCCAGGCCTCCCTGTCCATCACCAACTCCCAGAGTTCACCCAAACCCATGTCCATCGAGTCGGTGATGCCATCCAGCCATCTCATCCTCTGCCGTCCCCTTCTCCTCCTGCCCCCAATCCCTCACCATCAGAGTCTTTTCCAATGAGTCAACTCTTTGCATCAGGTGGCCAAAGTATTGGAGTTTCAGCTTTAGCATCAGTCCTTCCAATGAACACCCAGGACTGATCTCCTTTAGAATGGACTGGTTGGATCTCCTTGCAGTCCAAAGGACTCTCAAGAGTCTTCTCCAACACCACAGTTCAAAAGCATCAATTCTTTGGTGCTCAGCTTTCTTCACAGTCCAACTCTCACATCCATACATGACCACGGGAAAAATCATAGCCTTGACTAGACGAACCTTTGTTGGCAAAGCAATGTCTCTGCTTTTGAATATGCTGTCTAGGTTGGTCATAACTTTCCTTCCAAGGAGTAACCGTCTTTTAATTTCATGGCTGCAGTCACCATCTGCAGTGATTTTGGAGCCCAAAAAAATAAAGTCTGACAATGTTTCCACAGTTTCCCCATGTATTTCCCATGAAGTGATGGGACCAGATGTCATGATCTTCGTTTTCTGAATGTTGAGCTTTAAGCCAACTTTTTCACTCTCCTCTTTCACTTTCATCAAGAGGCTTTTTAGTTCCTCTTTACTTTATGCTATAAGGGTGGTGTCATCTGCATATCTGAGGTTATTGATATTTTTCCCAGAAATCTTGATTCCGGCTTGTGCTTCTTCCAGCCCAGCGTTTCTCATGATGTACTCTGCATAGAAGTTAAATAAGCAGGGTGACAATATATAGCCTTGACGTACTCCTTTTCCTATTTGGAACCAGTCTGTTGTTCCATGTCCAGTTCTAACTGTTGCTTCTTGACCTGAATACAGATTTCTCAAGAGGCAGGTCAGGTGATCTGGTATTCCCATCTCTTGAAGAATTTTCCATAGTTTATTGTGATCCACACAGTCAAAGGGTTTGGCATAGTCAATAAAGCAGAAATAGATGTTTTTCTGGAACTCTCTTGCTTTTTCCATGATCCAGCAGATGTTGGCAATTTGATCTCTGGTTCCTCTGCCTTTTCTAAAACCAGCTTGAACATCTGGGAGTTCACTGTTCACGTATTGCTGAAGCCTGGCTTGGAGAATTTTGAGCATTACTTTACTAGCGTGTGAGATGAGTGCAATTGTGTGGTAGTTTGAGCATTCTTTGGGATTGGAATGAAAACTGACCTTTTCCAGTCCTGTGGCCACTGCTGAGTTTTCCAAATTTGCCGGCATATTGAGTGCAGCACTTTCACAGCATCATCTTTCAGGATTTGGAATAGCTCAACTGGAATTCTATCACCTCCACTAGCTTTGTTCATAGTGATGCTTTCTAAGGCCCACTTGACTTCACATTCCAGGATGTCTGGCTCTTGGTGAGTGATCACACCATCATGATTATCTGGGTCATGAAGCTCTTTGTTGTACAGTTCTTCTGTGTATTCTTGCCACCTCTTCTTAATATCTTCTTCTTCTATTAGGTCCATGCCATTTGTGTCCTTTATCGAGCCCATCTTTGCATGAGATGTTCCCTTGGTATCTCTAACTTTCTTGAAGAGATCTCTAGTCTTTCCCATTCTGTTGTTTTCCTCTATTTCTTTGCATTGATAGCTGAGGAAGGCTTTCTTATCTCTCCTTGCTATTCTTTGGAACTCATGAATATATTAAATCAACAAGTTGTATACCTTAAATTTACACAATGATATGTGTCAATTGTTTCTCAATAAAAAACTAAAGAATTAAAAAATATAAATGATAGCTTTATATAAATGGCTTGCCCTAGAATGAGTGATTTAAGAGAACAAAGAGTGGTAATATCTTTTATGATTAGCTATAAGTCACACACCATCATTTCCACTGATAACCATATAAGGAAATTATGTGGCAGTGGGAATCTCAGAAGGTGAGAATTATAAGGACCATCTGAGAGGTTGGACTCCACAATTCCACATAACAAAAGAATTCTGCACTATTACTTTAGGACAATCTGGTGGATATTCACGTCTTGAAAAACCTGTTTATAATTAAGTGCACAATGAAACTGTGTTTTACATATAAATACTATGTAGTTTTTGAGCCAGCAAATATACACTAAATTTTCTAGGAATGTAATTTCTGTGTAAATATAAGGAAAGCATATAACCATTTTGTTTATAACTGCACTAAATTTTTTTTAATCACTTCCCATCACCAACAGTAATGTCACATGACATTTCAGCCAAATAGCACACCTGGAAATCCTGGTATACACTTTTCTTCCAATTCATGGTTATTCTCTATATAATGGCAACTCGTTAACCACTCCACTACATCAACCAGTGCTGAATATTTACATATCAAGGTACATATTATTTAATTATTAAAGTTTTTTTCTCCTTTTTACAATAAGATTATTATGTTGTTTTATATTATGTCTTTGTGAGGTATGAATTTCATCTCAGGATAGTAACAACAGTATTACAGTATATTTTAAGAAAAGGTGTGGAAGTCAAATAATGTTATAGATCATTGCTTTAGTTCAGGGTCTATTTTGCTAATTTTTATTTTATTTTTGGGTATAGTCCATCTAGTCAAGGCTATGGTTTTTCCAGCGGTCATGTATGGATGTGAGAGTTAGACTGTGAAGAGAGCTGAGCACTGAAGAATTTATGCTTTTGAACTGTAGTGTTGGAGAAGACTCTTGAGAGTCCCTTGGACTGCAAGGAGATCCAACCAGTCCATTCTAAAGGAGATCAGCCCTGGGTGTTCTTTGGAAGGCATGATGCTAAAGCTGAAACTCCAGTACTTTGGCCACCTCATGTGAAGAGTTGACTCATTGGAGAAGATTCTGATGCTGGGAGGGATTGGGGGAGGAGGAGAAGGGGATGACAGAGGATG
Organism: Bubalus bubalis; assembly: GCF_019923935.1. Taxonomy (NCBI): domain Eukaryota; kingdom Metazoa; phylum Chordata; class Mammalia; order Artiodactyla; family Bovidae; genus Bubalus; species Bubalus bubalis. The sequence continues at coordinate 516,605 of NC_059177.1, forward strand.
AGATGGCTGAATGGCATCACTGACTCGATGGACGTGAGTCTGGGTGAACTCCGGGAGTTGGTGATGGACAGGGAGGCCTGGCATGCTGCAATTCATGGGGTCGCAAAGAGTTGGACATGACTGAGCGACTGAACTGAACTGAAGTGAACTGATCTACAATGTTTTGATAATTTCAGGTATGCAGCAAAGTGATTCAGCTATACATGTACATGTATCTATTCTTTTTCAGATTCTTTTCCCATATAGGTTATTACAGAATATTGAGTAGAGTTCCCTGTGCTACACAGTAGGTCCTTATTAAGTAAATACTTTCCACATAGTAGTATATGTATGTTAATCCAAAACTCCTAATTTATCCCTTCCCTCATCTTTCCCTTTGGGTAACCATAAGTTTGATTTTTATGTCTGTGAGGTTGTTTCTGTTTTGTAAATGAGTTCATTTGTATCATTTTTCTTTTTTGGGTTTCATATATAAGTGATAGGACATTCATCTATGTGTGACTTACTTTATCTGGTATGGTGATCTCTAGGTCCATGCATATTGCTGCAAATGGTTTGTTTCATTACGTTTATGGCTGAGTAATATATCATTGTATATGTGAATCACATCTTATTTATCCATTCATCTGCTGATGGATACTTAGATTGTTTCCATTTCTTGGCAGTTGTAAATAGTGCTGCAATGAACATTGGGGTGTATGTATCTTTTTGAATTACGGTTTTCTCCAGATACATGCCCAGGAGTGGGATGCAGTAGCTCTATTAGAACCCTGTTACTGTTCTCCCATAATGGCTGCACCCATTTACATTCCCACCAGCAGTATAGGAGGGTTCTCTTTTCTCCACATCCTCTCCAGCATGTATTGTCTGTAGATGATAGCCATTCTGGCTGATGTGAAGTGATATCTCATTGTAGTTTTAATTTGCATTTCTCTAATAGTGGTGTTTGAGCATCTTTTCTTGTGCTTTCTGGCCATCTGTATGTCTTCTTTAGAGAAATGTCTACTTAGATCTTCCACCAATCAGCCAAGTTTTGATTGGGTTGTGTGGTTTTTTTATCTTAAACTGTATGAGTTGTTTGTATATTTTGGAGATTAATCCCTTGTCGGTTGCATTGTTTGCAAATATTTCCTCCCATTTCATAGGTTTTCTTTTCATTTTATTGATTGTTTCCTTTGCTGTGCTAAAACTTTTAGATTTAATTAAATCCCATTTGTTTATTTTTGTTTTTACTTTTATTATTCTCAGAGGTGGATCCAAAAACATATTGCTCTGGTTTCTGTCAAAGAGTATTTTGCCTATGTTTTCCTCTAAGAGTTTTCATAGTATCTGGTCTTATATTTATGTTTTTAATCCATTTTGAGTTTATTTTTGTGTATAGTGTTAGAGAATGCTTTAATTTCACCTTGTGCATGTAACTGTCCAGTTTTCCCAGCAATACTTATTAAAGAAGCTGTCATTTCTCCATTGTATAGTATTGGCTCCTTTGCTGTGTATTAATTGATCATAGGTGTGAGTTTATTTCTGGGCTATCTATCCTGTTCCATTTTGTAAACTGCAACATCTTCCAAATACATTCATGAGCTCTCACAGTTCTCTGGTAGCATCTTTAGGATTTTCCAGGTATAGCATTATGTCATCTGAAAACAGTGACAGCTACTTCTTCCTTTTCAAGTTGGATTTCTTTTCTTTTTCTTCTCTGATTTCTGTGGCTAGGACTTCTAAAACTATTTTGAATGAAAGTGGTGAGTGACCATCATTGTCTTTTTCTTGACCTTAGAGGAAATACTTTCAGCTTTTTATCTTTGAGTATGATCTTAACTGTGGCTTTGCCATATATGGCCTTTAATTATGTTGAGGTATAGTCCCTCTGTGCCCACTTTCTGGAGAGCTTTTAGTACAAATGGTAGTAAATTTTTTCAAAAGATTTTTATGCATCTGTTGAGATGGTCAGTTTCTTAGTGTGATGTATCACATTGATTAACTTGTAGATATTGAAAAATCCTGTATCCCTGAGATAAATCCCACTTGATCATGGTACATGATCTGTTTAATGCATTGTTGCATTTGGTTTGCTAGTACTTTTTTGAGGATTTTTGCATCTATATTCATCAGTGATATTGGTCTGTAATTTTCTTTTTGTGATATCTTTGTCTGATTTTGGTATCAGGACAATGGTGGCCTCAGAATTAGTATGGGAGTGTTCCTTCCTCAACTATTTTTTGAATAGCTTCAGACGATAGATGTTAACTCTTATTTAAATGTTTGATAGAATTCACCTGTGAAACCACCTGGTCCTGAGCTTTTTTGTTTGTTGGCAGTTTAAAATCAGAGTACTAGCAATTTTTCTTGGCTGGAGAATCCCAGGAACGGGAGAGCCTGGTGGGCTGCCGTCTGTGGGGTCGCACAGCATCGGACACGACTGAAGCGACTTAGCAGCAGCAGCAGCAGTAATTTTTCTGTTCATATTTTCTTTACTTGTAATTCGTCTGTTCATATTTTCTGTTTTTTATTGGTTCAGTCTGAGAGAGAGTGCCTTTCTAAAAATTTGTCCATTTCTTCTAGGCTGTCCATTTTATGGCACAGAGTTACTTCTAGTAGTCTCTTATGATCCTTTGTATTTCTGTTGTTTCTGTTGTAACTGTTTCATTTTCATTTCTAGTTTTATTGATTTGAGCTCTCTCCCTATTTTTCTTGATGAGTCTGGCTAAAAGATTATCAATTTTGCTCATCTTTTCAAAGAGCCAGGTTTTAGTTTCGTTTATCTTTTCTATTGTTTTGTATATATCTATTTCATTTATTTCTGCTCTGATATTTCCTTCTACTAACTTTGAGTTTTGTTTTTCTTCCTCTAGTTCCTTTAGGTGTAAAGTTAGCTTGCTTCTTTGAGTCCCCACCCCCACCCCCACCTCCCCGAGGTAAGACTGTATTGTTACAAACTTCCCTCTTCAAGCTGCTTTTGTCACGTCCCATAGGTTTTGAAGTGTCATGTTTTCATTTTCATTTGTCTCTAGGTATTTTTAATTTCTTCAGTGATCCATTGGTTGTTTAGTAGAATATTGTTTACCCTTCGTGTGTGTGTTTTTTACAGCTTTTTCCCAACTTCATAGCATTGTGTTTAGAAAAGATGATTGATGTGATTCCAATTTTCTTAAATTTACTGAGGTTCCTTCCTCAACTATCACTTTGTGGCCTACCGTATGATCTATCCTGGAAAATGTTTCATGTGCACTTGAGAAGAATGTGTGTTTTTCTGTTTTTAGATGGAATGCTGTAAATATATCAATGAAGTCCATCTGTGGACTAATGTGTCATTGTCTAATGTGTCATTGAAGGCCTGTGTTTCCTTAATGGTATTATCTGGATCACCTATCCATTAATGTAAATGGAGTGTTGAAATCCCCCACTATTATTGTGTTACTGTCAGTTTCTCCTTTTATGGCTGTTAGCATTTGTCTTGTATATTTTAGGTGCTCCTATGGTGAGTACGTATGTTCACAATTGTTATATCTTCTTCTTGGGTTGATCCCTTGATCAATTATGTAGTATCTTTATTTCTTATCGGAGAAGGCAATGGCACCCCACTCTAGTACTCTTGCCTGGAAAATCCCATGGACGGAGGAGCCTGGTAGGCTGCAGTCTATGGGGTCGCTAAGAGTCGGACACGACTGACCGACTTCACTTTCACTTTTCACTTTCATGCATTGGAGAAGGAAATGGCAACCCACTCTAATGTTCTTGCCTGGAGAATCCCAGGGATGGGGGAGCCTGGTGGGCTGCCGTCTATGGGGTCGCACAGAGTCAGACACGACTGAAGTGACTTAGCAGTAGCAGTTTATTTCTTGTAACAGTCTTTATTTTATAGTCTATTTTTTTCTGATATGACTATTGCTACTCCAGCTTTCTTTTGATTTCCATTTGCATGGAGTACCTTCTTCCATCCCCTCACTTTTAGTTCATACACATCTCTTGATTTGAACTGATTCTCTTATAGACAGCATATATATAGATCTTGTTTTTTAATCCATTCAGCCAGTTCTGTGTCTTTTGGTTGGAGCATTTAATCCATTTACATTTAAGATAATTCAGTGTGTATGTTCTTATTGCCATTTCATTAATTGTTTTGGATTTGTTTTTGTTGGTGTTTTCCCCACTTCCTCTTTTGTTGTCTTTTCTTTTGATTTGATGGTTTTATGTTTGTCTTCCTTCTTCTTTTGTGTATGTGTATCCATTGTAGATTTTTGGTTTGCAGTTACCATGAGGTTTTGATACAGTGGTATGGTATATATATATACAGTGGTATGGTGTATATATTGTGTTATAAATATATGTGTATATATATATATACACACACAGTTATATATATATACACAGTTATATATATATTATATATATATGGTGTGTATATATATATATACTGTGTATATATACTGTGTATATGTATATATATACTGTATATATGTGTATATATATATTGTGTATACTGTGTGTGTGTGTGTGTGTGTGTGTATATATATATATATATATATATATATATATAGTGTATATGGTGTTTTAAATTGTTGATCTCTTAATTTCAAATGCATTTCCAATATCCTTCATTTGTACTCTCCTCATGATTGCTGGTTTTGATATCATATTTGTGTGTGGATGATTTCCTACCTTTAGGTGCATTTGTTCCATTTATTATTTTGTTTCTAGTTGTGGCCTTTTCTTTTCCACTTAGAGAAGTTCCAAAAACTGGTTTAATGAATTCTGTTAGGTTTTGCTTGTCTATAAAGCTTTTGATTTATCCATCAAATATGAACAAGTGCCTTACTGGGTGATTATTCTTGGTTGTAGTTGTTTTTTCTTTCACAGCATTAAATGTATCATACCACTTCTTTGGGCCTGCAGAATTTCTGCTGAAAAATCAGTTGACAATATTATGAGGATTCTCCTGTGTTTTATTTGTTGCTTTTCCTTTTTTGCATTGAATATTTTCTCTTCGTCTTTAATTTTTGTCATTTGATTACTATCTTTCTCAGCATATTCCCTCATGTTTATCTTGTATTGGACTCTTCTTCCTGGACTTGGATGACTGTTTCCTTTCCCACATTAGGGAAGTTTTCAGCTATTATCTCTTCAAATATTTTCTTAGGCTGTTGTCTCTCTCTCTTCTCCTTCTGTGACCCCTAAAAAGCAAATATGGGTGCATATGTCCCAGAGGTTTCAAACTGTCCTCACTTCATTCTTTTATCTTTATTATTTTTTCTGTGACTGTGATTTCCATCATTCTTTCAGCTCACTTATCCATTCTTCTGCCTCATTTATTCTTCTGTTGATTCTGTCTATTGCATTTTTCCTTTAAGTTGTTGTTTTCTTCATCTCTGATGTTTAGTCTTTATATCTTCTGTTTAGTCTTTATATCTTCTAACTCTTTGTTAAACATTTCTTGTATCTTCTCAGTCTGTGCCTCCATTCTTCTTTTGAGATCTTGGATCATCTTTACTATTATTACTCTCAATTCTTTTTCAAGTAGATTGCCTATCTCCACCTCACTTAGTTGTTCTTTTGTGGTTTTATTTTGTTCATTATTCTGGAACATATTCCTCCACTATCTCATTTTGTCTAATTTTCGGTGTTTGTGGTCTCTATTCTATAGGCTGCAGGGTTGTAGTTCCTCTTGCATATGTTGTTTGCTTTCTGGTGGGTGAGGCTGATCTAGAGGCTTGTGCTGGCTTCTTCATAGGAGGGGCAGTGCCTGGCCACTGGTGGATGGACCTGGGTTTTGTCCCTGTGGTAGGCAGGACTGTGTCAAGGTGTATGTTTAGAGGCAACTGGGGGCTCAGGAAAACTTTAGGCAGCCTATCTGCTAATGGGTGGGACTCTAATCCTGCCCTGTTGATTGTTTGGCCTGAGGTGTCCCAGCACTGGAACCTACAGGCTGTTGGGTGCAGCCAGGTCTTCGTATCAAAATGGCAGCTTCCCGAGGAGCTCACACCAATGAGTAGTTCCTGCGACCAGCGTTCTTGTCCTCACAGTGAGCCACAATTGCCCCCTTGCTTCCCTAAAAGACCCTTCAAGACCAGGAGGTAAGCCTGGCCCAGGCTCCTATAAAGTCACTGCTATTTCCCAGAGTGCCAGTGCACATGAGACCTTATACACACCCTCCAAGAGTTTCTGTTTTTCCCAGTCCTGTGGAGTTCCTGCTATCCAGACTCATTGCCCTTCAAAGCCAAGTACTCTGGAGACTCCATCTCCCAACAGGAGACCCTCAGGCTGGAAAGCCTGACAAGGGGTTCAGAGCTCTTACTCCTATGGGAGAATCTCTGTGATATAATTATTTTCCAGTTTGTGGGTTGGCCACCCATTGAGTATGGGGTTTGATTATATCATGAATGCACACTTCCTACCATTTTATTATGGCTTCTTCTTTGTCTTTGAAAGTATAATATCTTGGTAGGTTCCAGTCTTCCTTTGTGGATAAATGTTCAGCTGTTAGTTGTGATTTTGGTGTTTTCATGAGAAGTGAGCCAAAGTCTTTCTATTCCACTATACTGTCCCAGAACCTCTGCAGGGTCCTCTTTTACATTTATAAACTGAAAATGAGAGAGTCTGAATATGGTCAGGCATCTCCTGGCTAATTAGTGAAAGAGCTAGGAGGAAAACCCAAGCGTTAATAATAGTCCACTGCAAATTCATTGCATCAAGTTCTAGGCACTGATTTACCAATTATTTTCTATGCTTTAAACATCAGCTTTGGATCAGCTTTTGGCCACAGTGGTCGAGAAACTCATTCTTTAAATGGGTAGCTTCTCTTCCTCCCTAGCCCTCCAATTAAAAACTTAAATCTGTCTTGTGAATTACTTCTTAATACATCAAAAGGTATTCTCTCCAGTCAAACCTGGATAGTTGAGAGCTTCCCAGGTGGCTCAGTGATAAAGAATCCACCTGCAAATGCAGGAAACATGGGTTCAATCCCTGATCCTGGAAGATCCCACATGCTGCAAAGCAACTAAGTCTGTTCACCACAACTACTGAGCCTGTGCTCCAGAGCCTGGGAACTGCAACTACTGAGCCCATACTGTAGTACTGAAGCCCCTAGAGGCTGTGCTCAGCAAGAAGAGAAGTTTCCACAATGAGAAGCCCACACCACAACTATCATGTCCCCTCTGCTCACGGCAAAAAAGAAAAAACCCCGCACCACAACAAAGACCCAGCACAGCCAAAAATAAATAAAATGTTTTACAAAATCATCAGGGAAAACTTAAAAAATCTTGGGCAGTTGATTGTATATTTAATATAATTACCCCACTTGGACTTTTACTAATTGCAGAGAATTTTTGGCATGCAGAACTTTTATGTTAGTGATTGTAATATTATTATGCAGGACAAAGTTTTATCACAAATGTCATAAATCACATATGCAGATTTTAATTCCTTTACATAAGCTTCAAAATAAAATTCTTGTATTTCAAAAAAGCAATTTACACATTGGAAATGTATTTAAGGAAGTCAGGATGAGATGATGTTTTCCTTGTACAGATTTTATCTCAAAATAGATAACTGATGCTATGAAGAGTAAACTTGGACCAATGAACTATAGGAGAAAATTCTTTAAACAAACAGATGAGATTTACACAGAGATACATATGTATTTATGTTAAAATCCTATCTATTAAAAAATCCAACTCATGTTTCCCAGGTAAATTATTTAAGGGTAAGAAATCTGGATACCTAGCTATGGAATTGTATTCTAATATATGGATTTTGCTACAAGGAATGGAGACTGAAAATGTCAGTAATTTAAACAAGATGGGCATTCATTTCTCTCTCAAGTAAAGGGCTATAGGAAGGCAGCCAAGGACTGCAAAGGAAATTCTGCATCTATCCAAATGATCAAGAGTCAGGCTCCTGCAATCTCATTGCTTCCATCTTTCCTAGAGTGTGACTTTCATTTTTATGGTCCAAGATGGCAGTATTTGTGTCCCATTTAGCTGCTGAATGAAGAAGGAACACACACACACAAAAGAGAGCATGAGTCTCTGAGAATACATCTTAAAATTCTCATCACAAGGAAAAAAAATTTTAACTATATGAGGCAGTGGACCCTAATGTTGGGAAAGATTGAAGGCGAGAGAAGGGGATGACAGAGGATGAGATGGTTGGATGGCATCACCAACTCAATGGACATGAATTTGAGTAATCTTTGGGAGTTGGTGATGGACAGGGAAGCCTGGTGTGCTGCAGTCCATAGGGTCGCAATGAGTCAGATGCGACTAAGTGACTAAACTGAACTAAACTGAATCAAAGTGATCAAAGATGACATAAACAGATTGAGAGATATTCCATGTTCCTGGGTAGGAAGAATCAATATTGTGAAAATGAGTATACTACCAAAAGCAATCGACAGATGCAGTGTGATCCCTATCAAATTACCAATTGCATTTTTCACAGAACTAGAACAAAAAATTTCTTAATTCATATGGAAATACAAAAGACCCTGAATAGCCAAAGCAGTCTTGAGAAAGAAGAATAGAGCTGGAGGAATCAACTTCCCTGACTTCAGATTGTACTACAAAGCTACAGTCATCAAGACAGTATGGTACTGGCACAAAAACAGAAATATAAATGGCAAATGAAACAACTGACAAAGGATTAATTTCCAAAATACACAAGCAGCTCATACAACTCAATACCAGGAAAACAAACAACCCAATCAAAAAGTGGGAAAAAGACCTAAACAGACATAACAAACACATGAAAAGATGCTCAACATTGTTCATTATTAGAGAAATGCAAATCAAAACTACAATGAGATATCACTCACACCTGTCACAATGGCCCTCATCAAAAAGTCGACAAACAATAAATGCTGGAGAGGCTGTGGAGAAAAGGGGATGCTCTTGCACTGTTGGAGGGAATGTAAATTGATTCAGCCACTATGGAAGACGGTATGGAGATTCCTTAAAAAAAAACAGGAATAAAACCACCATATGACCCAGCAATCTCTCTCCTAGGCATATACCCTGAGGAAACTAAAATTGAAAGAGAAACGTTTATCCCATTGTTCATTGCAGCACTGTTTACAATAGCTAGAACATGGAAGCAACCCAGATGCCCATCAATAGATGAATGGATAAAGAATTTGTTACACAATGGAATATTATTCAGCCACAAAAAAGAATGCATTTGAGTCAGTTTTAATGAGGTGGATGAACCTAATTCCTATTATACAGAGTGAAGTGAGTCAGAAAGAGAAAGATAAATATTGTATTCTAATGCACATATACAGAATCTAGAAATATGGTACTGAAGAATTTATTTACAGGGCAGCAGTGGAGAAACAGACATAGAGAATAGACTTATGGACATGGGGAGAGGGGAGGAGAGGGTGAGATGTATGGAAAGAGTAACATGGAAAGTTACATTACCATATATAAAACAGATAGCCAATGGGAATTTGCTGTATGGCTCAGGAAACTGAAACAGGGAGTCTGTATCAACCTAGAGGGGAGCGATGGGGAGAGAGATGGGAGGGAGGTTCAAAAGGGAGGGGATATATGTATACCTATGGCTGGTTCACATTGAGATTTGACAGAAAACAACAGAAGTCTGTAAAGCAATTATCCTTCAATAAAAAATAAATTAAAAAAATTTTAAATGTAGAATTTCTAATTATATCATTCTGTTAGGCAGTTAGAGTAGGGAAGAAGGGGTCCAAAATGGCAGTCAGAGGAAGTGAGGACTGGAAAAACCACACAGAGGGCAAACAAAGGTTAAAAAAAAAAAAAAAAGCCCATGAAAAAGGAAAACCGTGGACCAGAGTGAAGACATGCAGCAGGAAAACACTCCCAACACATTATATGCCCTATTTTCATTCCATTCTCTGATTGGTCTTGGGTTCATGCTTCATTTGCATAAGGCACAACCAATCAGGCTCTGGAGATCACCCAGAGGAGGGAACAAAAGATTAAAAAATGGAAGCCAAAATGAGATGAGACCACTCCAATGGGGGTTGTTCTGCTCTCACGTCTCAAGAATGTACTTCTTACTGTTTGCTCAATAAACTTTTCCTGCCTGAGCTGTCCTGGTCTGTTGTTTCAATTCTTTCCTATGAGGAGATAAGAACTGAGGGGGAGAAGAACTGACCCAACCTTTTGGTGCAGTGACTAACATCTAAGACCTCTTTCAGTTAAGGTAAGGTTCTTCGCCCATATGACTGGAAGGACCTTGACTCCCTCTAAGGCATCCTCTGAGATTTCTCATTTCTTATCTCCTCAAACCCTCTGTGAATGGGCAAGCAGGTATGGAAGAAATTGAGGAACTCTGACCAGGGTTACCCCCTGGCATCCTCCAAGGTCTCTACTGCCCACTGTGCTCCAGTAGTTGCTGCCCAAGTGGACGAGGATCCCTCCTTCCTCTATCTCTCTTGTGCTGAGGAACAGGCCAATTATAATTGTCCAGGCATGGGTCAGTCACATAAAGCCTTTAGGGGCCTGCTGCTTGAAAACTCCTATGACAGGATAAGAGAGGGTCATGGAATGGACCAGACAATTAATATCCACCCCCAGCAAGACAACTTCCATGCAATCCAGGCACATATTGGTTCAAGCAAAATACTGATCCCACTCCTCTCTATCAAACATAGTCTGCTGCCCTTCATTATTCTTTGTAAGTTTGGCAGTCCCTGGTCCCTAAGCCATCTCATGCTTTACCTCTTATAATCGCAACCTTGCACTCTCTGTGGGCAGAATTGCTCCACCTAACCAGCCCTTGAGGCACTCTGAGTACCCCTCACAGGATCAGACAACCCACTCCTTTATCATTACTTCTGTTATTACCTAGAATGGACCCATGGTAGAAAAATGTTCACTATTGGGAATACCCTGAGCTATAACTGTGGGGGATTGGGGGAAGAAAAAAAAATTCACATCTCCTCAGGCAAGTACAGGGATTAGACCTGCAGTTATTCCAGCAGCCTCTGAGTCTCAGGGCACACTGCTCTACATCATTCTATTTATTCCCACTCAGGGTAGACAACTGACAAGGAATCCAGCACCTATCTCCACTCAGGCTTACCAGACATCCTTCCTGCTAGAGTTCCCTGGGGATGCCCAACTCCAGTAAAGGGGATCCCAAGGAGCATCACAGTCTGTCTTGGGGTCTGTATCTTGACACAGGGGATGCTAGTCTCTTAGGTTACAACCCTTATTAATGTGGCAGAACAGGGATCCTTTCCCATTAGGCATGGCATGGAACCATCAGGAGGCATAGGGGTGCCTGGAGGCCTAGGGATGCCAGGGAATTACCTGCCTCTTGAGAAATCTGTATGCAGGTCAAGAAGCAACAGTTAGAACTGGATATAGAACAACAGGCTGGTTCCAAATTGGGAACATAGTATGTCAAGGCTGTATATTGTCACCCTGCTTATTTAACTCATGTAGAGTACATCGTGCGAAATGCTGGGCTGGATAAAGTACAAGTTGGAATCAGGATTGCTGGGAGAAATATCAATAACCTCAGATACACAGATGATACCAGTCTTATGGCAGAAAGTGAAGAGGAACTGAAGAGCCTCATGATGAAAGTGAAAAGGAGAGTGAAAAAGCTGGCCTAAAACTCAACATTCAGAAAACTAAGATCATGGCATCCAGTCCCATCACTTCATGGCAAATAGATCGGGAAACAATGGAAACACTGACAGAATTAATTTTCTTAGACTCCAAAATCACTGCAGATGGTGACTGCAGCCATGAAGTTAAAAGACACTTTTTCCTTGGAAGAAAAGCTATGACCCACCTAGACAGCATATTAAAAAGGAGAGACATTACTTTGCCAACAAAGGTCTGTCTAGTCAAAATTATGGTTTTTCCAGTAGTCATGTATGGATGTGTGAGTTGGGCTGTAAAGAAAGCTGAGCGCTGAAGAATTTATGCTTTTGAACTGTGGTGTTGGAGGAGACTCTTGAGAGTCCCTTAGACTGCAAGGAAATACAACTAGTCCAATCCTAAAGGAAATTAGTCCTGAATATTCACTGGAAGGGCTGATGCTGAAGCTGAAACTCCAATACTTTGGCCACTGGATGTGAAGAACTGACTCAGTGGAAAAGACCTTGATGCTGGGAAAGATTGAAAGCAGGAGGAGAAGAGGACGACAGAGGATGAGATGGTTGGATGGCATCACTGACTCAATGGACATGAGCTTGAGCAAGCTCTGGAAGTTGGTGATGGACAGGGAAGCCTGGCATGCTACAGTCCATGTGGTTGCAAAGAGTCAGACATGACTGAATGAATGAACTGAACTGAACTGAACTGAAGAGACATGAAGGAACTTTGCCTTAAGTATGGGATTGATGTATACCCTAAATGTGAGCCTGCTAGACAAATGGTGTTGGGCATAGCCAACCAAGAAAAAGAAGTCCCTAATGAGGCTCACCTCCCATGGTTTCTGAGCTGCTCCTCCCCTGTACCTCAGAGCACCCCCTCCACAAAAGCCAGCTGGAATATGTCCCTTAGTTGAAATCAGAGGGGAATTCAGACCGACTCATGTCCATAAGCCCTTTTCCCTCTTAGAACTTAGACAAATCAAATAAGATCTAGGAAGCTATACAGACAACCCAAGCAAATATATAGATACATTCCAACACATTACTTTGGCCTTTGACTTGACATGGAAAGGTGTCATGGTAACATTTAACCAGACTTTATCCGACCCTGAGTACACTAGGGTTTTAAAGTAAAGTGAAGTGAAGTTTCTCAGTCATGTCTGACTCTTTGCGACCCCATGGACTATAGTCTACCATGCTCCTCCGTCAATGGGATTTTCTGGGCAAGAGTACTAGAGTGGGTTGCCATTTCCTTCAGCCCAAAAATATGCTATGGGACTTCACATGTCAAATGATAAATATCCAGTAGGGAAAACTGCAGTACCCTCCTCAGATCCCAGTTAGAACTGTAACAACCTTGATCACATTGGGAAAGAGACTATTTTGTAATCCATATAAAGGCAGGACTAAAAGCAGCAGAAAGTAACCAGCTACACCTGAGTCTCAGCAGTAACTCAGAAGCCCATTGAAAACCCCATGGCCTTTTTGGAAAGGCTAAAAGAGGCTCTCTATATGTTCACCAATGAGGGACAGATGACTTTAAAGATCAAATTTCTGTCCCAAAGTGCATCAGATATAAGAATAAAGTTACAGAAGTTACAGCAACAGGACCTTGTGGCCTCTGTAGATGAGATAGTCCAGACAGCTACTAATGCCTTTTATAATCAGGAGCAGGAAAGGGAGGCCAATGCCCAGGAAAAGGAGAAAGGAAGGAGACAATGCATGCCTGGCTGCTAGCCACCCTCCAGGGATGCTCTATGGCAAACCCAAACCCCAAGTCCTTAAAGGACAAGGCACAAGATAAATGCCTGATCTGTAGGCAGGTGGGGCATTAGACTAAAGAATGTCCAAATCGTGACAAGCATCCTAAAATGGCCTGCCAGAAATGCTGTCAGTTGGGACACTGGGACCCAAGGAAGTCAAAAGCCCTGAGATTAAGCCCAAGCCCTCCCCTGTGATGCTCCAGCAGGACTGAAGCAGCCCACTCCAGCCAGCCCCCATGTCTCAGATAACCATCACAGGGTTGGAGCCAAGGATGCAACTGGATGTGGCAGGTAGGTCCAAGAATTTTCTGATTAACACCAGCGTTGCCTACTCTGTCCTGACCTCCTATTCCAGAGTCTTCTCCCCCAAATCCTGTACCATGTATGTATCACAAGAAAAACAGTTACTAAAAGATTCACACAGGCACTTCACTGTTGCTGGGGTGGACAGATATTCTCCTACCAGTTTCTGGTAGTTCCTGAGTGACCCACCCCATTGTTGGTTAGGGACATACTTTACAATTTGGAGACTACTCTCATCATGGGTGGCATCTTGATCCCCAAGGCTTTACAACTTCTGCTGGTAGTAGGGGAAACTATCATGATCCCTCTGACAGGGAAAGCCAAGGAACCCTGGGAAAATGAAACTGACCCCCGGGTTCGGGACCATGGGGCCCGGGTGAGGGCACCAAACTAAGCCTGTCATTACAACCCTCCAAGACCCCACTTGGTTCCCAAGTTGAAAACAATATCTCATCAAAAAAGGAAGCCAGTGAGGGGTTACAACCCCTGATAAATAAGTTCCTTGCCTGCAGTCTAGTAATCCCCACAAATTTTCCATGCAATACCCTGATTCTTCCTGAAAAGGAAAAGGACAGGACATGGTGTATGGTACACGACCTAAGGGTCATAGACAAGGCCATGGTCCCACCTGCACCCAATAGTTCCCAAGTCATATGGTATCCTGGGCCAGATCCCACCTAATGCCAGGTGGCTTACTGTCCCAGATCTTAAAGATGCATTCTTTTGCACACCACTAGCCAGAGAACCCCAGTGTCTTTTTGCCTTTGAATGGGATGCCCCAGGAGAAAAGCATCAACAGCTAACTTGGATGGTATGACACCTAGGGTTCAGAGACAGTTCCCATCTGTTTGGACAGGCCTTAAGTCAAGACCTCCTAGATCTATACTTGGGACCAGGAGGAAAAATAATACAGTATGTAGATGATTTATTAATTTGCTCAGCAAATAAAAATGGGGCCCAATGACATGGTCCAGGTTCTAAACTTTCTGGCCAAATAAGATCTCCCATGCCAAGGCACAATTAGTCCAGTCAGAAGTATTTTACTTGGGAGCACAAATTGCCTGTGGATCAAGAAGGCTCTCATCTGATCGAGTACAGGGAATACTCCAACTATCCAATCCCAGGACCCAGAAACAACAGCCCTCAGAAACAACTTTTGGGGGCTGACAAGGTACTACAGTCTTATAGCACAACCCCTCTATGAGAGCCTAAAAGGGCAAGATGACACTGTCCCATTGACATGGGGACCACTACAGGAAAAGGCAATGTCTACCCTGCTGCTGCTAAGTCACTTCAGTCGTGTCTGACTCTGTGTGACCCCATAGATGGCAGCCCACCAGGCTCCCCCATCCCTGGGATTCTCCAGGCAAGAACACTGGAGTGGGTTGCCATTTCCTTCTCCAAATGTCTACCCTAAACAGGTGTTAATTAGGGCTCCTGCACTGAGATTACTGGACTAAGAGAGGCCATTTCAACTGTATATTTATGAGAGGGAAGGAATGGCCTTGGGAGTCCTAACTCAGAGTTTGGGGTCTGAACACCAGCCAGTGGGATACTTATCTAAAAGACTTGACCAACATGGCTGCCATTGCCTTCTTACTAGAAGATGCCATCAAGCTCCCATTGGGAGGGAATTTAATCACATTCACCAATCATTGGGTGAATCAGTTCCTCAACGGGAAAGGTCATTTGTGGATATCTGACCAGAGGATCCTTGGATACCAGGTAATGCTAAAGGAAAACCCATATTTCCCTGTGGGACACTCAAACCTGCTACTCTCTCACCCCTACAGGAAGAGTCTCTCCCCTTCACTCTTACCTAGAGACCACAGACCATTGGGCAAAGCCCAAAGAGGGATTATCAGAAGATCCTATGACCAATCCTGAGGAAATTTGGGAGCAGCTGATGGGAGCAACTTTGTCTTAGATGGATAAAGGAGAGAAAGGTATGCCATAGTCTCCATTCACGAGAATAAAGAGGCTAAACTTTTACCACCAGGAACTTCAGCCCAATTGGCTGAGCTCATAGCTCTGACCCAAGCATTAGAGCTGGGGAAAGGGAAAAGATTAGCTATTTACACTGACTCCGAGTATGCCTTTCTGATGCTACATGCACATGCTGCCATTTGGAAAGAAAGGGGTCACCTGACCAAGGGTCCTCAATCAAGTATGGTGACCAAATCCATAGCCTCTTGGAAGCAGTCCAACTGCTTGCTGAGGTTTTGGTCTCCCAATGCAGGGGACACCAAAAGGGAAGTACAGAGGTGGCACAAGGAAACCAAGCTGCTGATCAGAGAGCTAAGAGAGCGGCACTACAGAGTAATGACCTAATAGGACTTGCCATCCTCAGGTACCTAAGGATACCTTACCAGAAACCCCTTCATATACCCAGAGTGGAACCCTCAAGGCTAAGAGTGAGGGCTTTCAACAAGATCATATGGGGTAGTTCCAAAAGGAGGGATGCTTCTTTCTGCCCAGGTACCTCCAAAGGAAACTGGCTAACTCCCTACATGCCACCACTCATCTAGGGGACAAAGCCCTCCAAAGATTACTGGAAAGATCTTTCAGGGGAATAGGCCTCCAAATGACTACAAGGCAGGTGGTCTCCTCATGTCCTACTTGCCAACTAAATAACCCCCAAGGAGCTCAAAAGCCCCAGTTGGCCCAACCAGTCCATTGGTGAGGAGCATATCCAGGGAAAGAGTGGCAGACAGACTTTACCCAGATGCCAGTCTCTCAAGGATATAAGTACCTACTGGTCATGATAGAGACCTTCACAGGGCAGATTGAAGGCTTTCCCACCTGGACCGAAAGGGCTGAAGAGGTGATGAAAAAGGTGCTCCATGAAATTATTCCAAGATTTGGTCTACCAAAGTTGCTGCAAAGTGACAATGGAACATCATTTACTTCTAAAGTCACCCAAGGAGTTTCCAAAGCATTGGGCATTACTTATTACCTCCACTGTGCATGAAGGCCTAAGTCTTCAGGAAAAGTAGAAAGAGCCAACCAATTCTTAAAATTGACAATTCAAAAGATAACCTAGATGACCTCCCTCAGATGGAAGGAGGCTTTGCCAATAGCCCTCCTTCACACTTGCATTGCTCCTGAAGAATAAGTCAGTCTTAGCCCTTATGAGATGCTTTATGGGAGGTATTTTATTTTAATGACCTCTTTTTAGATCCAGAGACTCAGGCCCTCTGATCTTACACTATGGCCATTGGGCAATTCCAACAAGAAATGTGCTTATAGGGTGTCAATCAGGACCCAAAAGACTCTAAGGAACTACCACTATATGTCTCAGGGACCCAAGTCCTAATCAAGATTTGGAAAAATGGGTCCCTAAAGGCTCAACCCCAGGCCTTATGGAAGGGCCCCTACCCTACAATACTTTCTACCCACACAGCAGTCAAGGTACAAGGGCATGACTCCTGCATTCACTTCTCAGAGTCAAACCATGGAAAGAAAAAGGAGAAGACCCCCAGTATACTTGCAAGTTCCTGGGAGATCTCTGATATCTATTCAAGGCTACAGATAAGTGCCATTCTGATGACCAGCCAGAAAATTATTAAGCTTCTTGGGATAAGCGTACTGCTATGTCTATATTTTGTTACTATCATTCTCTTGGTTTGCCTATGCCAAGGAAACTCTTGCCTCACTTGTTATACTCAGATCCCATATACTCTGTACCCTAGACACCACACCTCTTTCTCATCTGTCTCATCAGCTTAGGCAACTTGTACATATACCGTTTAAGCCTGGCCATCACCAAGGTTGCCAAGTCCCTCAACCAGTCTTTTGGGTGTGCCCTCATCTAGTGAAGAATGTTGACAATAAAACATGGTGACTACTTGAATACCCCTTGGTGGCCATCCTTGTACCTTATGCCAATCTAACACAGGTCAATGGGAGATGGCTAAGTTCCACTCACTCAAAAGGAAATAATGTTCCAAAGGTCAGAAAAGTTGAAACAATGTCTGGTGTTGCCCCTGTATGCTTTGTAAGTTGCACCTGGCAAAATGGAAAACTACTCATGAAGGTGTCATGTGATTTCTTCATTGGAGAACTTAACTTCTCCACCTACTGTAACTGGACTATGAAGATATGGAACTCTTCCCAGCTCTGGGACACCAGGTTCAAAACCCTTAAAACAAGGACCTGAACCCTCAAAGGGCTCATCTCAGATGGTTGAAGACGAATAATTGGCACCAAAATCAGATCAACCCTTGGGACTTGGAATGAGCATCCCTTGTTAAGGGAAATATAAAAAAATTTATGATTATACGGCCTACAACAAAACTAATAGCTTCCCTAACAATGACAATGGAAGCTGGTTTGCAGATGCCCACGTACAGCTATACAGGCCTGTCCAAGCTGAGACTGGGGGAGGATCTGGGGACATATGTGGAGCAAATCCCTAACCAAAATTGTGGAGCTGGGCACACAGTAAGACACTGCTACTCTAAATAGTCCATGCACCACCCTGGAAATATTATTTCACTCATCTTCCGAAACACCATTTGTCAAAAGACAACAACACATTCCACATGCCAAAAACATCCCCCATAGTGACAGACTACACCAAATGGGGGAATACCATAAACCACCACAGGCCCCCATACAATGTATGGGAAATAAATTCACCCCACCAGGGCTAAACCGAACATCTCAGGTCAGCCAACATTAAGGGGAAATCTCTATGGTGGGAATGGAAGTTTCTATACCTCATCCTCCTGGCCCAATGATATGGGGTTTGCACAGTAGTCCTGACTGTTATGAGGGTTTGGTTTCTTACAGCTGAACAACTTGGAGCAACCTCGGGGCAATCTCCAACTTGAGTTCATTCTTAGAATGGGCAATAGCAAAAGTCATGTATTGGCACAAGCATTCCTTCCCTTCTTACCAATTACCATCTGATATAGGAGGCCATGCTCATGATAATCCCATCTTGGGAAGACTGGGAATAGGACATTCGATAGCCAGAGGGTTTTTTTTTTTTTTTGGTTTGTGGGAATCCCCCTCCTTGAGAGCTCAATAATAAATATCTCACTGATGATGCAACAGAGACACAGCATCAGCTCTAGAGGATCAATAAAAATCCATTGATACCTTGGCAGGGGTGGTATTCCAAAATAGGCAGGCTATAGGTCTTTTAACTGCCAAACAAGGAGGAACCTGGGCCATCCTGAATGAGATTGCTTTTTTGGGTAAACACCTCAAACCAAGTTGAAGAAAGTCTTTCCATTCTCAGAAAGAACATACAGATTATCTAAGATCTCACACATCAAGCAGGGGACCTCCAGATTGGCTCCAGTTCCTCCTCAGTCTTCTCTTGGAAAGAAGGGATTTGGAGTTGGCTGCTGCTCCTGCTGACCCCTGTTGTCACCATACTGATACTATTATGATTGCTCCATGCATTATCAACTGTTTAACCTACCTTATTTCTGTCCAGGTCAACAAGGTACAGAAAGCAGTGTTAGTTCAATGAGGATATGTAGAACTGCACTCGACCACAGAAGGAATCTACTACTCTCCCCTTGATGGACATTATCACCACGACCCTGGTTTTGAAGTCTAAGTAGTAGCAAGAAAGGGGGACTCCAAACCCTTCATCTCCCCTTCTCAGCAGGAAGTAGCTAGATCACTCATTGTCCCTATTCCTAAAGAACTGGGTCTCCCATCTCTTGAGAGGGGTATGTTAGGCAGTTAGAGTAGGGAAAAGAGGGTCCAGAGTAGCGGTCATAAGAAGTAGCAGCTAGAAGAACCACACAGAGGGTGAACAAATGGGGGGAAAAAGTCAACTAAAAAGGAAAACCATGGACTAGACTGAAGACTTCAGCGGGAAAACGTGCTCAACACACCTCCTTTCCTGATTGGTCTTGGGCTCATACCTCCTTTGCATACTGTGCAACCAATCAGGCTCTGGGGACCACTCAGAGGAAGGAACAAAAGATTAGAAAAGGGAAGCCGAAAGGAGAGGGACCATTCCCATGGAAGGTTGGTCAGCTCTCATGTCTTGAGAGTGTACTGCTTACTGCTTGCTTAAGTAAGATTCCTGGAAGATGTCATATATTAAGGAAGCTGATAAGCAAATTGTGTTCCCCTTCCTCCAATTTTGTATGTTGAAGCCTTAACTTCTAGTACCTCAGAATGTCACGGTATTTGGAAATAAGACCCATAAAGAGCTGATTAAGTTAAAATGAGGACATTACAATCCAAGATGACTGGTGGCCTCATAAGAAGAGGGAACTTGAACACATAGATACCAGGCATGCATATGCATAAAGGAACAATCATGTGAACAGGAAGCAAGAGGGTGGCCATCTATAAGCCAACGAAAGAGGCCTCAGAGAAAACCAACTCTGCCAGTAGCACCTTGATCTTGGGCTGACTTTCAGTCTCCAGAACTGGATAAAATAAACTTTTGTTGTTTAAGCCACCCAGTCTATGGTACTTTGTTATAGAAGTCCTAGAAAACTGACACAGACTAATTCTGAAAAGTGGGGTGTTGCTGTAACAAATACCTAAAAATGTGGAAGTGACTTTGGAACTGAGTAATAGGTAGGGGCAAGGAGTTTTAAGTACATGTTAAAAAAACCCTAGATTTTTTACCTTGAAGTAAAAAAGGCTAGATTACCTTGAAGGGAATATTTGCAGATGAAATATGGACATTATAGGTCACTCTGATGAAGTCTCAGACAGAAATGAGGAAAATGCTACTGGATGGTGGAGAAAAGGTGATCCTTGTTATTGAGAGAGTCAATTCCTAGGCAGGTTGATAAGAAGTCCAGGGTCCCCAAGGAGAGAGATGTTTGGGGTTCTTGAGGAGGATACAGAGGTCTGGAATTCTCAAGGAGGAGGAAAGGACAAACATCTTTCTTTTTTTTTTTTTTCCTCTACCTTCCTTAGTCTTAGGCACATAAAACATTTTTTTCTTTAAGCCCGGAACTAATGATTACACAACAAAAAACTCAGTTTAAACTCTGTACTAAGGACTGCAAGGAGATCCAACCAGTCCATTCTAAAGGAGATCAGTCCTGAGTGTTCTTTGGAAGGAATGATGCTAACGCTGAAACTCCAGTCCTTTGGCCACCTCATGCAAAGAGTTGACTCATTGGAAAAGACTCTGATGCTGAGAGGGATTGGGGGCAGGACGAGAAGGGGACGGCAGAGGATGAGATGGCTGGATGGCATCACCGACTCGATGGGCGTGAGTTTGAGTGAACTCCAGGAGTTGGTGATGGACAGGGAGGCCTGGCATGCTGCGATTCATGGGGTCGCAAAGAGTCGGACATGAATGAGTGACTGAACTGAACTGAACTGACTGAAGGATTATATAACAACAATGTATCCTGCTTGAGGACAGTTTCTCCTTCCTAAAACCCTGGCTAATCCTGTTATCCTAAAATGTAAATTGTGGGAATGGGTCTGGTAAAATTTTCACAAACTTGAGACATTCTTTTGATTTATTGTGCTAATTAGTTAAAAAGTATATAACTCCCCTGCTAACACTAGCGAGGGGGACACTCTCCACCCTCTTCTGATGTCTGTCAGAAGCTTTGTCTGTCCCTTTCTTATTTTAATAAAACTCTGCTACACAAAAGCTCTTGAGTGATCAAGCCTGGTCCCTGGTCCCGAAGCTAAATCTTCTTCGGAGATCACAAATCTGACACCATTCACCATAAGCTATCATTATAAAGTGGCAAAGAACTTGATTGAATTGTGTTCTAGTGTGTTACAGTATAAATCATAAGTGACATATGTAGCTAAGGAGATTTCTAAACAATCACAATCACAATCTTAAAAATCAGAAGGTGATTATAGCTCCCTTAAGGATAAATCTATTACACGGGGAAGTGAACTGTCCTCGGTGTTCGCATGTTGCAGGTGCAGAACTGGCTTTCTTTACTGCTTAGAGTAAAATGAGAGTGGAGAGAGATAAATTGAAGAATCAATTGGTAACCAAAGAGGATCTATAACTTGAAGATTTTAAATTCTGTCTGTCCATATTGCTAAAGTTGAGACAGCATTGTCAACCACCAACTGGCACTTGCCATGGGTATTTGCCATCTACAGCTACAGGGATTAAATAATGTGCTGCTGCAGCTGCTGACCTTCAGTACCTCCTGAAAGGAGTTCAGAGTGGAGAGTAGAAATGAGGCAGTCTGTGCTTAGGGAAAAATTGGCAAGATAGGCCTTCAGATGGCTAGATATTTTCAGGAGCTGATTTTATGAGCCTAATTCGTATACCTCCTCATATCTAGAAAAGCACTAAAATCCTTCATGGTGATGGCTATTCCTCATGTCTAGCAGAAAGCTTCACAAGACTAGCAGAAATCTGGAAAAATATGTGGTTGATTGCATGTATTCCCCCTTCACCAAAATCACATATATACTGACCTTGCCCCCATGCCTCTTTGAAACAGTTTCTCAGAGCTGTCTGAGGTGCTGTCCCTTGGGCTGTAGGCTGCATTTTTCCTCAAATAAAACTTATAAAGCTCACAACTCTAACACTGTGCATATTTTTTCAGTCAAGAGCTATATGGTGTCCAAGAAGAACGGACCCAGAGCGGACTTCTCTTCTTCGTCTGAACTCTATGAGGAACCAGAGCCTTGGTATCAGCTGAGGCTCCTTGTGCCTGTTTGCCTCCTTGGAGAGTCCAGATGAATTTTGTAAGTCTTCCCTGGTTTGATGGATCTCCAATACTGGTTGATGATCTTGAGTTTTATTTGGTGGTGGAGCAGGTACCTAAACCCCTTCCAGTTGAAAGAGATGGGGGGTTGAAAGATGCAGGCCATACTCACCTAGTGGAAAGATACTGGGGTGGGGCTCAGTTGAAAGATAACAGGGGAATACCTACCCAGTTGAAAGACACTGTGGGGTGTGGTTGAAATATACCAAGGCTGCTTAGTTGTAGGAGACTGAGGGGTTAGGTAAGAGGTTGACCTGATGTTTTTATAAGGGGTATCAGAAAGCCAGCCTCTAACTAACACCCCAGCCAGGGTCATGTAGGTACAAAACTTTTACTTGAAAGTATCTACGTAATTGGGGAAATCATACTAAAGAAGATCTGAACCTAAAATGGCCAAATTGGGGTTCTTTTGATATTCCAAAGTTGGTATTTTTGTGCTTACAATTAGAAAAAGCTGACCATAAGATCAACAGAATGAATGGAATGGAATGCTTACTTTGATTGGTATCTAGAAGCTTCTCTTGAAACTATCAGAGCAAAAAATACTGCTAGCACTCTGTCATTGACTCTGTCTCTCCCTCTTCTTCTCCCATATATCATCTTTTATCTGAATTACCTGACCAGATGCTTCCTCTTTTTTTTCTTTCAAATCTTCCTCCTCATGCTGCTCCCCTTTTCCCAGGAAAGGAGGGAAAAAAAAACCAGAAGGTAATTATAGCTCCCTTAAGGAGAAACTTATTACACGAAGAAGTGAGCTGTCTTTTCTGTTTACATATACACCCAGGACCGGAGCAGAATTTAAAGCCTTGGCTAAAGAATTTTCCAATCCAAGTCAGGATACATTGGAATTCGCTAAGGAATTCAGGTTAACCATCTGGTCCTATGAGTCTGGGTTTTCAGATCCATATCAATCAATACAGCTGTTAGCCTCTAAAAGCAAAGCAAGGGAATGACTAAAGGAAGCAGGGTGGAAACGCCCCTTAATGAACTTTGAATCACATAGTCCAGAGGCTCACACTAAATGCAAGGAATTAGCTTAAAATGCAAGGAATTAGCTTAAAAATTACTCTAACTTGTTCCAGAGCTTTTTCCTAATACTGTACAACTGGACAGAGATTCAATAGTGCAAGCAAAGATCAAATGGATCAATTCTGGCCTTTAAGAAAAGTTTGAAAAAAAAAAAAACAACAACAAGTTTTAAGCAACATTATGGCTTGAGACCTGAGTGATTCTCTAACCATCAAACAATCAACTCCACTTTTTAGAATCATTAGATGAGGATTTGGCTACTGTAGTCAAAAGACAACCTAGGTTGGTCTGAGTTACACACAAACACCCTTGTTCCACTGGCTGACCAACTTTTCAAAACCATTAGAAGAAAGAAAAGGAGGTATCTATGTGAACTTTCAATAGTGCCAATTAAGTACACAATGCCAGTTGAAGGTAAACCGACCCCCAATCAGTTTAATTTCAACCAACAGAGAAAATTAGCTTGAAAGAATAGTAAGTCCTGAAGGAATAAGCCCTATTTGGAGAACCTGAATTTTGCTCCTTATGCTTTGAGACCAGAGCTCCCAGGATCACTTATCTTATCTACTGCTGCTGCTGCTAAGTCACTTCAGTTGTGTCCGACTCTCTGCGACCCCATAGACGGCAGCGCACCAGACTCCTCCGTCCCTGGGATTCTCCAGGCAAGAACACTGGACTGGGTTGCCGTTTCCTTCTCCAATGCATGAAAGTGAAAAGTGAAAGTGAAGTTGCTCAGTTGTGTCTGACTCTTAGCGACCTCATGGACTGCAGCTAGACCATCTCTAATTCCTGAAACTGAAGGAAAAAAACAGGAAATGAATTAAATTTTTCTTTATTGTTATTATAAACTAGTGAGTTTTATATTGTGATATCTGATTCATGACTAAGTTTAGAAAATGAAGCTAAATTTCTTGTTGTGTCTATCTGAATATATATGTCTCAGTATGTGCCTTGGTCTTTGGATAATATTACTGAGGTTAATTTATAAATGAACTCTAATTTAATTGGCATAAAGAAAAGTAAGTGCTTACAAATCAAACAATTCTAAATATAAGAAAAATTAAGCTAAATGAACTCCAGGTTCACATGAACTGGAAAATATTCAATATTAAAGTAATTCTTAAGTACTAATGATTATTAATGCTGGTATTAATGCTTAAGTTTATTGGTTGAATTAAGATAGACATGTCTTGAATCATCAAGATTAAGAGTAATATTAAGTATAATACTTTCACCATGCCCAGATTTAATATAAGTTAAATAAAATCTTGTTATATCAGTTTCAAATTTGTCATTAGCAAAGCAATTTGATATGAAGAAAACCTTTAGGAAAGAGTTAAATAAGATAGCTTTAGATAAACTCTGTTAAGAATAATTATGCTTTAGGAATCTCTATTTTAGTCTCTGCAGATATTTGACACTTAAAAATTTAGAGTTGAGGTAAATATTAAGTGATGGAAATTTATTGAATAGCTAGGTCATTCCCTGGAGAAGGCAATGGCACCCCACTCCAGTTCTCTTGCTGGGAGAATCCCATGGACAGAGGAGCCTGGTAGGCTGCAGTCCATGGGGTCGCTAAGAGTCAGATACGACTGAGCATCTTCACTTTCACTTTTCACTTTCATGCACTGGAGAGGGAAACAGCAACCCACTCCAGTGTTCTTGCCTGGAGAATCCCAGGGACGGGGGAGCCTGGTGGGCTGCATACATTTATATACATTTGTATACATTTATATAAATATGTATAATATATATTTTGGAAAAATGAATTTTTGCCAAATTTAAAAAATTATGACATTTTGATTCCACTTGTTTGACTTAGTATGAATAGAATGCTAGATTTCTAATTAAAAAATAGATATGCAACAAGTAACAAAGGTTTACTATATAGCATAGGGAACTATGGTTAATATCTTATAACAACCTATGATGGAAAATAATTTAAAAAATAATATATGTGTATAACTGAATCACCTTGCTTTACACCTGACCATTGTAAGTTAACTATACTTCAATTATATATATATATATATATATATACATATTTTAAAAGAGTTAGTTAACAAAAGGACTGAGTGAAGTGGTAAAAACGGTGATAATTTTTATGGTTGCTGTTCTGAAAAATTACTCTTTTGAATCTGTGTTACAGGTATAAGGTAAGTCTTCCCCTCAAATTAATTATGACTCATAGTAATTTGGTAAGTTACACTTTTGTAAACAGAATTGAAACATTTATGCCTTTTCTCTATCTGCCCCCTCCAGAGACTGTAAACTCTTAGGTTTTCAGCAGCTTTATCAGATAAGTTAGGAAGGTTACCTCACTAACAGATACAGAAATCTCAATATATTGGGGGGATCTTGTAAATGGAGGAATTCACCTAGATCTGTTAGGAACCCATGTGATAAGATACAACAAGTAGGAATATTTCCTGGACCATAACAGATTGAGGAAGGCAGCTGGTCCAGAGCTCCTTTGGTTACTATTGACAGACTTAGTCCAGTAAGAGAAAACTAAGTGACCTATCAGTGAAATCTTTGCTAGACCTGGGAATGAGCCTTCCTAGCATCATGGGATGAAATGGTCATGAAATGCCTCTGAAGTATGGTCAAATTTGTGACCAAGAGGGGGCCCTGTCAACCACAAACTGGCACTTGCCAAACAGTAATCCAAGTCTATGCTCCAACCTCTAATTCCAAAGAAGTTGAAGTTGACTGGTTCTATGAAGACCTACAAGACCTTCTAGCTGCTAAGTCACTTCAGTCGTGTCCGACTCTGTGCAACCCCAGAGACGGCAGCCCACCAGGCTCCCCCATCCCTGGGATTCTCCAGGCAACAACACTGGAGTGGGTTGACAAGACCTTCTAGAACTAACACCAAAAAAGATGTCCTTCATCATAGGGGACTGGAAGGCAAAAATAGGAATTCAAGAGATATCTGGAGTAACAGACAAGTTTGGTTTTGGAGCACAAGATGAAACAGGGCATAGGCTAACAGAATTTTGTCAACAAACCACAATGGTCATAGCAAACACCCTCTTCCAACAACACAAGACACATCTCTACATATAGACATCACCAGATGGCCAATATTAAAATCAGAATGATTATGTTCTTTGCAACCAAAGATGCAGAAGCCTTACAGAGTTAGCAAAAACAAGACTGGGAGCTGATATGGCTCAGATCATGAGGTCCTTACTGCTTAAATTCAGGCATAAATTGAATAAAGTAGGAAAAACCACTAGGCCATTCAAGTATGACCTGAATCACATCCCCTATGATTATACAGTGGAGGTGACAAATAGATTTAAGGGATTAGATCTGGTAGACAGACTGCCTGAAGAACTATGGAGATCCATGACATTGTACAGGAGGCAGTGACCAAAACCAAACTAAAAAAAAAAAAATGCAAGAAGGCAAAGTGGCTGTCTGATGAGGTTTTACAAATACCTGAAAAAAGAAGAGAAGCTAAAGCAAGGGGAAAAGGAAAAGGTATATCCAACTGGATGCAGAGTACCAGAGAATACCAAGGAGAGATAAGAAGGCCTTCATAAGTGATGAACACAAAGAAATAGAGGAAAACAATAGGATGGGAAAGACTAGAGATCTCTTCCAAAAAACTAGAGATGTCAAGGGAACATTTCATGAAAGACTGGGCATGATAAAGGACAGAAATGGCAAGGACCTAACAGAAGCAGAAGAGATTAAGAAGAGGTGGCAGGAATACACAGAAGAACTATACAAAACAGATCTTTAAGACTTGAATAACCACAATGGTGTGGTCACTCACCTAGAGCCAGACATCCTGGAGTGTGAAGTTAAGTGTGCCTTAGGAAGCATTACCATGAATTAAGCTAGTGCAGGTGATGGAATTCCAGCTGAGCTATTTGAAGTCCTAAAAGATGATGCTGTTAAAGTCCTGCATTCAATATGCCAGCAAATTTGGAAAACTCAGCAGTGGCCACAGGACTGGAAAAGGTAAATTTTCATTCCAATCACAAGAAGGACAATGCCAAGGAATGTTCCAACTACCATACAATTGCACTCATTTCACATCCTAGCAAGGTAATGCTCAAAATCCATTAATCTAGGCTACAGCAGTACATGAACCAAGAACTTCCAGATGTTTAGAAAAGGCAGAAGAATCAAAGATCAAATTGCCAACATTTGCTGGATTACAGAGAAAGTAGGAGAATTCCAGAAAAACACCTACATCTGCTTCATTGACTGCACTAAAGCCTTGACTGTGTGGATCACAACAAACTGCAGAAAATTCTCAAAGACATGGGAATACCAGAACACTCTACCTCTCTCCTGAGAAACCTATATACAAATAAAGAAGCAATGGTTAGAACCAGACATGTAAAAACAGACTGGTTCAAAATTGGGAAAGAAGTACAGTCAAGGCTGTATATTGTCACCCTGCTTACTTAACTTATATGCAGAGTACATGATGTGAAATGCTTGGCTGGATGAATCACAAGCTAGAATCAAGATTGCCAGGAGAAGTATCAGCAACCTCAGATATGCAGATGATACCACTCTAATGGCAGAACGTGAAGAGCTATTGAAGAGCCTCTTTAATAGGGTGAAAGAAAAGAGTGAAAAAGCTGGCTTAAAACTCAGCATTAAAAAACCAATGGCACTTGTTTCTATCACTTCATGACAAATAGAAGGGGAAAAACTGGAAGAAGGGACAGATTTTTTTTCTTGGCCTCCAAAATCACTGCAGACAGTGACTGCAGCCATGAAATTAGAAGATGCTTGCTCCTTGGTAGCAAAGCTATGACAAAGCTAGTTATTATTGTTCACTCAGTCATGTCTGACTCTTTGATATCCCATGGACTGCAGCATGCCAGGCTTTCCTGTCCTTCACTATCTCCTGTCTTTCAGGAGTTTGCTGAAACTCATGTCTATTGAGTCAATGATGCCATCTAAACAACTCATTCTTTGCTGCCCCCTTCTCCCTCTGCCTTATCTTTCCCAGCATCAGGGTCTTTTCCAATGAGTTGACTCTTCACATCAGGTGGGCAAAGTATTGGATCTTCAGCTTCAGTATCAGTCCTTCCAGTGACAGGGTTGATTTCCTTTAAGATTGACTGGTTTGATCTCCTTGTTGTCAAAGGGATTCTCAAGAGTCTTCTCAAGCACAAAAGTTCAAAAGCATCAATTTTTCAGTGCTCAATCTTCTTTATGGTCACTGTCTACGTTTGTCATAGCTTTTCCTCCAAGCAGAAAGTGTCTTTAATTTTCTGGCTACAGTCACCATCTGCAGTGATTTTGGAGCCCAAGAAAATAAAGTCTGTCACTGCTTCCATTTCTCCCCCATCTATTTGCTATGAAGTGATGGGACTGAATGCCAGAATATTAAGGAGCAGAGATCACTCTGCCAACAAAGGTCCACATATGGTTTTTCCAGTAGTCATGTATGGATGTGAGAAATGGACCATGAAAAAAGGCTGAGTGCCAAAGAATTGATGGTTTTGAACTGTGATGCTGGAGAAGATTCTCGAGTGTCCTTGGACTGCAAAAGAGATCAAACCAGTCAATCCTAAATGAAATTAACCCTGATATTCATTGGAAGGATTGATGCTGAAGCTGAAGCTCCAATACTTTAGCCACCTCATGGGAAAAGTCTACTCATTGAAAAGACCCTGATGCTGGGAAAGATTGAAGGCAAAAGGAGAAGGGGGGGCGACAGAGGATGAGATGCTTGGATGGCATCACTAACTCAATGGACATGAGTTTGAGCAAACTTCTCGAGATAGTGCAGGACAGAGAAGCCTGGCATGCTGCAGTCCATGGGGGTCACAATAAGATGGACACAACTCAGCACTAGAACAACAACAACAAATGGGCACTTGCCATCTCCCTCTACAAGGATTAAGTCATGTGCTGCTGCAGCTGCTGACCTTCAACAACACTTGAAGGGAGTTCAAGGTGGAAAGCAGAAATGAGGCACTCTGTCTTTGGGGAGAAAACTGGAAAGATAGATCTTCAGATAGGTATTTTCAGGAATCGATTTTATGACCCCAATTATTTTATCTCCTCGTATATAGAAAAGCACTAAAATCTTTCATGGTGACGACTGTTCCTCGTGACTAGCAGCAAGCTTCACGAGACTAGGAGAAATTTTCTGGAAAATTATTTGGTTGATTGAATGTGTTCCCCCTGCAACAAGATGACATATTTACTGACCTTGCCCCTTGCCTCTTTGGAACAGTTTCTCAGAGCTCTCTGAGTTACTGTCCTTTGGGCTGCAGTCCTCATTTTGCTCCAAATACAACTTAACTCGAAACTCTCATATTGTGCACTTTTAAAGTCAATATAATATTTTAGAGAGAATACCAAGAGTGGTTAGACAATCATTCTGTACACAGATTACATATATATAAAATAGATAACCAACTAGTTACCTACGATATAGCACAGGGAACTATACTCAATATCTATAATATTTTTCAGATTCTCTCTCCTTATAGGTTAGAGAATCTGAAAAATTATATATATATATATATATATCTGAAGATACATATACATATGGATGTATATATGAATCTCTTTGCTGTACATGTGAAACTAACGCAACATTGTAAATCTACTGTACTTCAATTAAAAAAAATGGTTAAAAAATAAAGAGATTTCAGCGTGACCTATGGATCTAGTCCACTGTCTCAGCAGAAACTGGGAATATAAATGGGGTTGTATATCACCCAGCAATCCCACTGGTGGGCATACACACTGAGGAAACCAGAATTGAAAGAGACACGTGTACTCCAATGTTCATCACAGCACTGTTTATAATAGCCAGGATATGGAAGCAACCTAGATGTCCATTGGCAGATGAATGGATAAGAAAGCTGTGGTACATATACACAATGGAATATTACTCAGCCATTAAAAAGAATACATTTGAATCAGTTCTAATGAAGTGGATGAAATTGGAGCCCATTATACAGAGTGAAGTAAGTCAGAAAGAAAAACACCAATACAGTATATTAACGCATATATATGGAATTTAGAAAGATGGTAACGATGACCCTATATGCGAGACAGCAAAAGAGACACAGATGTATAGAACAGTCTTTTGTACTCTGGGAGAAGGCAAGGGTGGGATGATTTTTGAGAGAATAGCATTGAAACATGTATATTATCATATGTGAAATGAATCACCAGTCCAGGTTCGATGCATGAGACAGGGTGGTCAGGGCTGGTGCACTGGATGACCCTGAGGGATGGGACGGGGAGGAGGGTGGGAGTGGGGTTCAGGATGGGGACACATGTACACCCAAGGCTGATTCATGTCAATGTGTGGCAAAAACCACTACAGTATTGTAAAGTAATTAGCCTCCAATTAAAATAAATACACACACACAAACACACACACACACAAATAATTTACCAACAGGAAATGCACCAAAATGTTAACAAGATTATGTCTGGATAGTAGGTTGAATGGTGACTTTATTTTTCCTTTCTATATTTTTCCATTTTCTATCACATTTGTATTAAAAACTCAAAATTTTATTTTTAAATAAAGTAAGTAATACACACACACACACACACACACACACACAATGGGGTTGTAACAGCAGGAACACCAGTGTCTTGAACTAAAGGGGACAGAAATAGGATAAAATGAGGGAAGACTATTGCAGATTCTTCAGGATGGGACAACAAAACTATTTGGCTTTGAACATGCATTATCCTTCAAGAAAAGAGGGAAATGACCTTCAAGTGGAACTGTCTCCTCAGTTTCAGAGAGCAGGGCCACTTACTAGGTTCCAGTGGGCCAAGCTGCCACCATCCAGGGCTGAGGAGGCAACCTTTCCTCTGCTGCACCCTGTCAGTAGGCCCAGATGCCAGAGATGCAACCCCAGTGAGCCCAGAAAACATAGCACTGAGGCAAAGAGAATTATTCTCAAGACTTAAAATCTAAGAATTTTTCCTGCTGGATTTGGATTTGTTTGGAACCCATCCCTGCTTCCTTTTTCTCCTATGTATCTATTTTGGAATGGCAATGTCTGTACTATGCCTGTCCCACTGTTGTATCTTGGAAGTAAATAATTTGTCAGGTTTCATAAGTTCACAGCTGAAAAGGAATTTTTCCTCAGGATGAGTGGCACCTCAAGTCTCACGCACATGTGAAGCAGATGGAATTTAGATGAGATTTGGGACTTAAGAGTTGATGCTATAATGGGTAAGACTTTTGGGCTCTTGGGTTGGAGGTGAATGTATTTTGTGTGTGTCAACTTAAAAAAAAACACACAACCTAAAAGTTGAAAATGATGTTTTTTGTGGACTTACTGAGGACTTAAACCTGGGAGACAGCCTCTCAGATACCTCTGAAGGACTGTTCCAAAGAGATAAGGAAGGAGGGAGGTACCAGGATATATAGGAGTTTTTGAAAAAAAATAAAAAAATAAAAAAACCGAAAACCAAAAATTAGGTAGTGTGAACATCAAAAGATTACTAATAATGAAAAACCAGGCACCTCAAATTAAGAAATTTAGCACTTTTCTCTGTATGGGAAGATGCAAGAGTCTGGGCTCACTGAAATAACTCCTTTTCTATGTACCTTAACTATCTATGGCCACTGTCCTGCTTTCCTCTATCCTGAATCTTTTCAGGGTGTGCAGTCTGGTGGAGCACAGTGGTTGAGGGCCTGATGCCCACATCATCCTTTGTTTAGTGCTTTGGTAGGCAATATTCTTTGTCCACATGTTTGAGAAGGACATGAATTTGGGAAGGACAGTGGTGGAATATTGTGGGTTGAATTGTATCCTCTCCAACTCATATGTTGAAATCCTAATCATCAGTACCTCTGAGTGCGATTCTGTTTGGAGACAGGACCTTAAGGTATGGGGAGGAAGGAGGGAGGACAGTTCAGGATGTGGAATACGTGTATACCTATGGCGGATTCATGTTGATATATGGCAAAACCAAAACAATATTGTAAAGTTAAAAAATAAAAAAATAAAAAAAAAAGAAAAAGAAACTGAGGCCTGGAGAAGTTAAAAAAAAAAAAAAAAAAGGTGAGAGAGGTAAAATAA
Source organism: Bubalus bubalis (assembly GCF_019923935.1). Taxonomy (NCBI): domain Eukaryota; kingdom Metazoa; phylum Chordata; class Mammalia; order Artiodactyla; family Bovidae; genus Bubalus; species Bubalus bubalis. The sequence continues at coordinate 549,030 of NC_059177.1, forward strand.
GGCCATTGTTGTGGACCTGAATCCAATCTGGTGGTGCCCTTACAAGAGGAAATCTGCACAGGGCCACGAGGGCCCTGTACACAGAAGGATCAGCACGTGAAGATGCAACAAGAGGGTGGCTACCTGCCAGACACAGAGAGAAGTCTCAAAGGAAATCAACCTGGTTGATCCACTGATTTTGAACTTCTTCTCTTTGGAACTTTGAGTAAAATAAATTTCTGTTGCTTAAGTCCTCCAGTCTGGTACTTTGTTATGGAAGCCTAAGCAAACAGCTAGTGCAAAGGAAACTGAAAAGTGAAATCCTCAGTATTCTAAACCCTGGGGGCCTATTTTTATGGAAGAAGAGGTGAGTTAACTCAGACACTAGGATAACCCCTTCTCGTTGAAGACCTTTTCTTTTCTAAAGGGTCCCAAGTAATGCTTCAGACTGAAAAATTGAACTAAAACATCAGTAGTTAAGGGCTCAGTTATGTTGCACTTACCTTGTAAGTGATTAGGTAACCCAGAGACAGAAGTCTGCAATTCTTTCAATTGTTCATTTAGTAACGCCTGGGGCTGCTGAACAACCAGGTGTGGTAATGTCTTTTCCTATTCAGTACTCCCAGGTCTATGCACTTTGCATCCTACTGGTGCAAGAGACTATCTCTCTTAGACACCAGGCAGAGTTTTCTCGTCTCCCTCCCTACCTCCCCCACGAACTGGCTCTCCAGCTCATGATCTGGTACAACTTACAAGCTCAATAAATACTTGTTGAATAACTGTACAAATGAGATGCAATCTGAGCCAAGATGTTGGGGGGGGGGGGAGGGATACGGTAAGTACGTGGTACTGGAAGCTTCCCTTATGGCTCAGCTGGTAAAGAATCCGTCTGCAATGCAGGAGACCCGGGTTCAATCCCTGCTTTGGGAAGATCCCCTGGAGAAGGGAAAGGCTACCCACTCCAGTATTCTGGACTGGAGAATTAAATGTACTGTATAGTCCATGGGGTCGCAAAGAGTTGGACACGACTGAACTTTCTTTCTTTCTTTTCACGTGGTACTGAGGGGTGGAAAGTCAGTTCAGCAGAGGCGAAGGACATTGCAAAGTTAACAGCGGGACGGTAGGCTTCATGGTCCAGATGTAGAGGGTGTGCATGCAGGGACAGCGCAGGAGGACGTGGGCATAAAAGCACCACATTTAAGTGAGAGATGAGGCATAGGGAGCCTTCCATTCTCGGTCTGCCTCCTCATCCTTTGGCCATCCTTGCAGTCACACGTGGGGAGGGTGTACCATCCCACGGTGAGCGCAGGGATGAGAGGGACGAAGAACCTGCAGGCACACAATAGGTTCATGTGCCTCCTTGGAACAAGCCTCACGCGGAGACTGCTTCTTTTATAAACCTTACCAGGCCTATTCAGGGGTGACACGACGGTGTCTTCGGAGGGAGCAAACGGCTGGCAGCTTCCCTCCACTCGCCCTGCCGCGCGACTTGTCTCCTCGCTCCTGGCGCGTGCACTCTGGAGGGGAGGACCCTTGACACTCCTTAGCTGAGCCGGGGGCGCGCGAGCCCAGGCGCGCGAGCCGGGGGCGGAGCGCGGCGAGGGCGGAACGGCTCATCCCGGGTCCCCGCTCGCCCGCTCGTGCCTCTGGGTCCCCAGGCTGGGATCCCGCCCGCCAGCCCGCTGGCCGCCTTGCAGGGGAAGTGCTACTGACCCGCGCCTGTGACCAGGAGGACGTGCAGCCATGGACAGCCTGGCCTGGAGAGTGGCGGCACTGCTGCTCGGGCTGCTGGTGGAGGTAGGGCCGGGCCGGGCGGGGTAAGCGGGAGCGGCACCGACCGTCCTCAGGAGCCCTGGGGGCCGAGGGACGAGAGCCAAAGGCTCACCGACCCGCAAGAGCCTCGGTGTGGAAGGCTCTGGGCCCTGGTGACAGGGTCGCCCGAGCCCTCCCCGCCCTTCTGATGGCCCTCAGTCCCCCCGCCCCGCATTTATCGTTTCTCGCGAGTAGAGAGGACTCAGGAGCACCCTTTGCGCGCTGTGCGCCGGTTCACCCCCCGGGGCCTCGGCTCTGGTCTGGGTGAGGGTCTCGGGTGCGGTTCAGGCAGAGATTCCAGGCGCCCAGTGGTTTGGGGCTTGGGGCTGGGGCGCCGCCGGGTCCAGGTGCGACCGCGCGGATGCGTGGCTGTGGGAAACGTCACGGAAGCACGAGTGAAATGGCGGGACAGAGCAGAAGTCCTCGCATGTGAAAATGGAGTGCAGAGTCTTCAGATGCGAGAGAAAACCTCCGAAGAGATGGCGTGGTGGGTGTGGCCTTTTGGCGCCGAGACCCGGGACTTGTTGAAGCGACTACGGAGGAAGCGCCGGTAACCGCAACCTCGTGGAGACCTCGACTGCCCACTGCTGGAAAGGGGCTCCCTCGGATGGGGTCACCCCCTCCTTGATAAAACGGATTCTTTAAAATGTGAGCTGGGGGGGGGGTAGATGCTGGGGTGCAGTGTGGATTAGGGCTTGTTCCATTCCTTGCTTGGCTTCATTATTTTAAAGGAAATTATTGTTAATGAAGTCTAAGTAAATGGAGGATGAGTATCTTACGTGTTCAATTTTAGGTAGTACATCTTTGGAAATGACTCCTTGGTTTTCTTCATTTGTAAAGAAATACAAGTTACAAAATGTTGGGAGGGAGAGCCTTAGCTCTCCTGCAAGAAAGGTTAATGGAAAAGTTTCTTATGCCAGGCGCCACCGTAGCAAGACTTCCTGTTTTTGTTCCTGTGTCCCCTGGCTAAGTGGTTAAAATTTTCGTGGAGTGCCCTCCACTTGAGTTGTCTTCGATTATTCAGAATTTTATGACCTTAGGAATAACATCCTTTCTGTGATCACCAAACAGATAATGGACAAGTGAATCTGACCCCACTGTTCATATAAAAAGGCATGCATCTGTACTTACACGTGCAATCCCACCCCCCCACCCCCACTTAAAAAGCAGCACTTGGTGAAATAATTTACACTAAAATTTAAATAACTGAATTGATGCTTTCACAAAATCGATTATCTAAATGGTTGTTAATTTTTGTTTTCATGGGATGATGCAGTGTAACCCATTTTTACATGATTGTCCCAAGCAGCTATTTTGTTTGTGGTAGAGGGGTGTCTCTCTGTGGCATTAAGGAGATTTCTTTCTAATTTATCACATGGAATCTTAACACATGAGTTATGTATCTGAGATGTTTTCATCTTTAGTGTGTTGCTCTGAATTTCATTTAATATTGGTTATCAGGACATTTTTGATGCTTTTGAAGTCCTGAATCACATACTTAAATGTGCAACTTCTGTTGCTGAGTATGTGGAAGCAAAGAGCTGTTTTCAATTTGAGGGTATAAGACAATTAAGGGAGATGTTGAGAAGCCTGACAGCCAGCTGCAACCTGGGATTCTCCTCTTTGTTTCTTTGTTCTTCTTGCATTGGTTTCATTGTGATTGTAGTGTAGTTGACCATAAACCACCTGGCGGCCTTTTTGCCCTCTGGGATCCTCTTCCAAGCCAGAGTCACCCTGGGTTGCTTGGGGCGAGGGTGGGGGAAGTGTGTTTGCGGGAAGTCCTTGAGCGGGGAGAGTATCTAAAAGCTGTTTAAGCTGTTTAAGAAGGGATTTCCTCCAGCTGCTTCACTTCCTTAAATAGAAATTCACTTACCTGTTATAGAGCTAGACTGAATGTTTGTTTTTTAATTAGCAAACACAGAGTGCCTACCCTGTGTCAGGGATTGTTCTAAGCATTTAACAAATATTAACTCGTTAATCTTCTTAGCAATTACTTTAATTCCCTTTTTTGTTTCAAATGGGAGATGGTAGAGAGCTTGTCCACAGTCTCACTGCTGTGACATATGAGGCCTTGAGATGCAGCACTAGCCGCGGTCTCACCACCCAGTGCTGTGTTGCTGCCTCTCCCTCTGCTGGACACAGAGACATGCAGAGAATTTGTACAGGTCTGTCCTGAGGCCAGTGGTGGACTTGGAGAGGTATTGTCTCATGAAATGGGTAAGCCAACAAAATTCCCATTGGAACTCAGTTACATTTCCTTCGGGGACCATATAATTTAGCATCCAAGCTATGATACTGGAGAGTGAAGGTGGGGACTGTCAGCAGTCATGTCTGCACAGTTAGGCCGCAGCAGGACTGTCCAGGAAGCCCCAGTACGTGCTCACCCGAAATCCCAGGCACAGCTGTTGGTAGAAACAGGCTGGGGGTGGCATTATCCTTCCCCGGGGAGACTTCAGGGAGCTCATTACTCAAGTGACCTTTTCTTTCCGTCAACTTGGACTTGCCTGTGAACTGCATGGGAAGCCAGTGAGGACCCTTGTTACATCTTTTCTCCTCCCCACTCTATGCCAGCCTTGTAGATCCCAGGCACATAGGCCGTGGGGGAGGCCACAGAATAGGGGAATCCCAAAGCTCTTTGAGGGTCATGAAATTCTAAACTTCTGTGTTTTTCTTCTGTTCTCTGGTTTCTGGAAGGCCCTGCTAACAATGCCTACAGGAAGAGTGATGGTGTGAGCTGTCTCCTAGTAACTCTGGTGAATTAATTCCCAGTGGCCTTCACTGGGCTGCAGCAGCACCTTAGAAACTGAAAAAGAAAAGCAGTTTCAAAGCTAATTATGCCTTAGTAGAACCTGGGGAGTCATTAGGTGCTGAGCATATGTGCATATGGGCTTTTGTCAGGCTGTGTGGTTTTCTGGATATCACTGCAATCTCTTTCTAGAGGTCTGGTTGTTGACACTTTGTTAGATACTGAGTAGTATTTGTTCTGGGTTCTGTCCTTTCTGAAATGAGCCCAGAAATGTGTAGTATATTATTCAGTATAAAATTACCCCTGTGCCAGGGCTGGGGACTGAAAGCATCCATTCACAAGGGAAGAAACTCTGTACTATGTTATTTTATTTAAGAGACTGGCATCAGTATCTTTCTGATCGTCCCCTGGACCAAAAGCTGGAAACCTTTAAGTGAGGCCGCCATGTGTTTCAAAGTTATTCTGGCCAAAGAACATCCCTTCTTGGGCTAGAAAAAGGAGTGGTCTTCTCTTAGAGACAGTTGGAAAGGGAACATTGTTCTTGAAACCAGGGAAATTAACAGGATTACTGAGTATTTTTCCAAGTCCATTGTATTTTGACACCCAGGAGTCTTGAAATTAGAACCAACTCATGTTTAAGAGTGTTTTTTGTCTCATGCCATCTGTTTTTTGTACCCTGGAATTGCAATGAATGTGGCAGCCCCTGGATGCCAATTTTCTGAAATAAACCAGTGCAGCTGTCCCTGAGCAACATGCAGTTTGAATGAAAGAGAAGACTGTAGGGAGTTTGTTATCTCTGGAAGCTCTCTGGAGGCTAGGTGATGAGGGTGAGAGGTGGCAGTGGTAAATGAACCTGGTGGGAAGGACTCCACTCAGAACTGCGGGAACTGGCTCCTGCTGTAAGAAGAGGACCTGGGGCTCTGGGCACAGACTCTGGGGCCCTAATTAACCTTGCATTCTTTGACTTGTGCAAACCTGTGAAGACCAGCTGGATGGCAGTGACTCTAGAAGTACATAGATTAAGCTAGTGGCCACTGGATTATTTAGCCATGGGCTGGCAAGTCATTCTCTTAGAACCTACATTTATCCTCTTAATGAGGTCTCTCAGATGTCACCCTCTTGATGAGGCCTACCTTGACCACTCTATATAAAATTCCAACCTAAATCTCTTCCCAGCACACTGGCTCTAACCTAAACAATTCCCTCCTTTCTCCGTATTTATTCACTTCAAAATATTATGGAATTTACTTCCCACAATCTACACATTATAAAGGCAAAGGTTTTGATTCACTTGTGTTAACTGAAATATCCCAAACTCCTGGAACAGTGCCTGGCATACAGCAGGGATTCCATAAATATTTGAACAAGTGAAAAGAACCATGGGTAATGACCCTGGAGGAGGGAGCTGAATACAACTTCAGTAGGAGAAGGGAAGGTAATGTATTAGCTATGACTCTGAAGGGTCTTTGTGTGCTAATCACACAAAGAGCTAATCATTATGTGAACACCTGTAGAGATGGAACCTCACTATCTCTAAAGCAATGTATCAAAATTTTGGATAATTTAAGTTGTTAAAGTTTTCTGTTATATTGAATAGAAATGTCTGCATTGTTTCTACCTGGTCCTAGTTCTATATCCTTGTGCTTTTCAGAAGAAATATAATCACAATGACAGCCCTTCACAGCTGTGTTGCTCTCCATGTGTTCTTCTCTAGGTTTCATTTCCTTCTGTCATTTCTCACAAGACATGGTTTTGCATCATCTCATCATCCTCACAGATACCCTTTGAAAATTGCCAAACTGGATGGACAGTGCTTAGGAAATTATCACTGAAAAACTGGTCCTAGAAAAAGACCTTGGAGTACAAAGTGAAGTTTGGCCTTGGAGTACAAAATGAAAAAGGGCAAAGGCTAACAGAATTTTGCCAAGAGAATGCACTGGTCATAGCAAACACCCTCTTCCAGCAACACAAGAGACGACTCTACACATGGACATCACCAGATGGTCAATATTGAAATCAGATTGATTATATTCTTCTTAGCCAAAGATAAAGAAGCTCTATACAGTCAGCAAAAACAAGACCAGGAGCTGCCTGTGGCTCAGATCATGAACTCCTTATTGCAAAATTCAGACTTAAATTGAAGAAGGAAAAGCCACTAGACCATTCAGGTATGACCTAAATCAAATCCCTTATGATTATACAGTGGAAGTGACAAATAGATTCAAGGGATTAGATCTGATAGACAGAGTGCCTGAAGAACTATGGACGGAGGTTCATAACGTTGTATGGGAGGCAGTAATCAAAACCATCCCCAAGAAGAAGAAACGCAAAAAGGCAAAATGGTTGTCTGAGGAGGCATTACAAATAGCTGAAAAAAGAAGACAAGTGAAAGGGAAAGGCAAAGGAGAAAAGAAAAGATATATACATCTGAATGTGAAGTTCCAAAGAATATCAAGAGAGATAAGAAAGCCATCCTCAGTGATCAATGCAAATAAATAAAGGAAAACAATAAAATGGGAAAGACTAGAGACCTCTTCAAGAAAATTAGAGATACCAAGGGAACATTTCATGAGAAGACAGGCACAATAAAGAATAGGAACAGTATGGACCCAACAGATGCAGAAGATATTAAGAAGAGGTGGCAAGAATACACAGATGCTATGCTAAGTCACTTCAGTCGTGTCCGACTCTGTGCGACCCCCATAGACGGCAGCCCACCAGGCTTCCCTGTCCCTGGGATTCTCCAGGCAAGAACACTGGAGTGGGTTGCCATTTCCTTCTCCAATGCATGAAAGTGAAAAGTGAAAGTGAAGTCACTCAGTGTCCGACCCTCAGCAACCCCATGGACTACAGCCTTCCAGGCTCCTCCATCCATGGGATTTTCCAGGCAAGAGTACTGGAGTGGGGTGCCATTGCCTTCTCTGAGAATACACAGAAGAACTATACAAAAAAGATCTTAATGACCCAGATAACCACGATGGTGTGATCACTTACCTAGAGCCAGACATTTTGGAGTGTGAAATCAAGTGGGTCTTAGGAAACATCACTATGAACAAAGCTAGTGGAGGTGATGGAATTCTAGCTGAGCTATTTCAGATCCTAAAAGATGATGCTATGAAAATGCTGCATTCAATATGCCAGCAAATTTGAAAAACATCAGTGGCCACAGGACTGGAAAAGGTCCGTTTTCATTCCAATCCCAAAGAAAGGCAATGCTAAAGAATGTTCAAACTACTGCACAATTGCATTCTTCTCACATACTAGCAAAGTAATGCTGAAAATTCTCCAAGCTAGCCTTCAATAGTATGTGAACCAAGAAATTACAGATGTTCAAGCTGGATATAGAAAAGGCAGAAGAACAAGAGATCAATTTGCCAACATCCGTTGGATCATCGAAAAAGCAAGAGAGTTTCAGAAAAACGTCTGCTGCTGCTAAGTCGCTTCATTCGTGTCCGACTCCGTGCGACCCCTGAGACGGCGCCCACCAGGCTCCCCCGTCCCTGGGATTCTCCAGGCAAGAATACTGGAGTGGGTTGCCATTTCCTTCTCCAATGCATGACAGTGAAAAGTGAAAGTGAAGGCGCTCAGTCATGTCCAACTCTGAGCGACCCCATAGACTGCAGCCTACCAGGCTCCTCTGTCCATGGGGTTTTCCAGGCAAGAGTACTGGAGTGGGGTGCCATTGCCTTCTCCAAGAAAAACATCTACTTCTGCTTTATTGACTATAAAGCCTTTGACTGTGTGGATCACAGTGAACTATGGAAAATTCTTCAAGAGATAGGAATACCAGACCACTGAATGTGCCTCCTGAGAAATCTGTATGCAGGTCAAGAAGCAACTGTTAGAACCAGACATGGAACAATGGAATGATTCCAAACTGGGAAAGGAGTATGTCAAGACTGTATATTGTTACCTTGCTTTTTTAACGTCTATGCAAAGTACATTATGTCCAATGCTGGGCTGGATGTGCAAGATTGCCATGAGAAATATCAATAACCTCAGATATGCAGATGACACCACCCCTATGGCAGAAAGTAAAGAAGAACTAAAGAGCCTCTTGATGAAAGTGCAAGAGGAAAGTGAAAAAGCTGCATTAAAGCTCAACATTCAAAAAACAAAGATCATTGCATTCAGTCACATCACTTCATGGCAAATAGATGGGGAAACAGTGGAAACAGTGAGAGACTATTTTCTTGGGCTCCAAAATCACTGCAGATGGTGACTGCAGCCCTGAAATTAAAAGGTGCTTGCTCCTTGGAAGAAAAACTATGACCAACATAGACAGCATATTAAAAAGCAGAGACATTACTTTGCTGACAAAAAGTCCATCTAGTCAAAGCTACATTTTTTCCAGTAGTCATGTATGGATGTGAGAGTTGGACCATGAAGAAAGTGGAGTGCCAAAGAATTGATGCTTTTGATCTGTGGTGTTGGAGAAGATTCTTGAGAGACCCTTGGACTACAAGGAGATCCAACCAGTGAATTTAAAGGAAATTAGACCTGAATATTCATTGGAAGAACTGATGCTGAAGCTGAAGCTCCAGTACTTTGGCCACCAGATGTGAAGAGCTGACTCATTGGAAAAGACCCTGATGCTGGGAAAGATTGAGGGCAGGAGGAAAACAGGACGACAGAGGATGAGATGGTTGGATGGCATCACCAACTCAATGGATGTGAGTTTGAGCAAGCTCTGGGTCTTGGTGATGGAAGTTGGTGATGGACACGGAAGCTGCAGCTCCATGGGGTCTCAGAGAGGCGGACACTGAAGTGAGTGACTGAACTGAAATGAGAAAAAGACCACTCAAGAGTGAATAAAACAGAGTTCAAAGTTTCATACTGGGAAAAAGTTTGATTTAGCTTTATTTGGAAAAAGCAAAGCCCAGATTATAAAATAAGTTAATTTTATTCCAAGTACTCATTTTTAGAATTGAATCAATGGGTGAGGGGAGGAATTATTTTTCTGGTAAAAGTCTGTGATGCATAATAGCGTACTCCTCACTTGACTTTGGAAGTTAGTGGCATGATCATATTAAGAATTTTTTCTGTTTTTCCAGAATTACTTGCTTGAGTAATCAATCCCACCATCTCCAGGTGGGGGCAGGAGGGCCATCTACAGCTTCTCTTGGTCTTTTTTTTTTATTATTATTATTAATATCATTCTGTTTTGAGCATCTGTGGGGTCGCACAGAGTCGGACACGATTGAAGTGACTTAGCAGCATCAGGGTCATTATTAACAGGTACCTTCCAGACTTTTTTGTCTCTTCCATAGGCTTGGTGTATCTTTGTAAGATCTGTGTCAAGATCTGCAAGGTCACTTTGCCGCCCATCTGTGTGTTACTGGTGTTGTACTTACTTGCCTGTGATCCTGGCATGGGAGGTTGCTTATGGAGCTGCTCTTGTTAAGTGAGCTGGGGTGTTGGTGCACTTTCTAGAAGGAGTGAGTTCAGTGTTGTGTGCATTTTGTCATGCAGCCTTTGGCTTGACTCCCATCTCTTCCCCACTGGGACTTGTTTGAACAATAAGGACACCCTGTTCTGTAGGTGTGCCCTCACTGGCGCTGTCGCGGCCCTTGTTTAGACCTTTTTGTTATGTAGATAAAATAATCCAAGAGATTCACCTTGACTCTGCAGTGACACTTAAATCTTTTTAACATCAACTGGTGGTAACCCACAAATCCTCATAATAGTTGTAGAGCGTTAGTATAATATTTAAAACCTGAATTGAGGACTATATATTCATTCTAATTATATTTTACGTTACTTCCTTCATCTCATCTTCTTAAGTCTGTTTGAATACTGTTTTTTAAAATCAGGTGTCCTTTATGGTTTTGGGCCATATACAGATTTCATTATCATACCATTTTCAGCTTTTCCAATGGAGTATTAAAAATATTAAACTGAGTCAAGTCAAAGATGGAGACTCTTATCTGGGTTGAAGTAGATTGAGATTTTGACTTGGAGAATACTGATGTCTTTAATTTTAAAAAGTCACAATTTAACTTTAAATATGCAGTGTTGAAGTGTTTCCTTGGTGAGGAAAGAGACAACAAATGAAAGTCTAGAACTCCAGCAAGATATCTAAATTTGGGAGTTATTTTGTGCTCATGCTGCAGAGCAATTGAGAGCTTTATACAAAGCTGCTGTGCTTGGTGAGTTGGACATGGTGACCTTTGCTGGTTGGGGTTAATGAGTCAAGTAGTCAGCAAATACAGAGAGGCAATGAATATGAATATACATATTTTTTCAAGAAGTGCATCTGCATACTTCAAAGTTCTTGAAGAACACAATATCCTCAGACCAGAACAAAGAAGTAGTATCTTCTAAATCAGATTTGAAATAAGACATGTGATAGTAGTTAGTTTCTTGTTTAGATGTTGTCTTAGTCCATTTGAGCTGCTATAACAATACACAGAATTCTACCTACTGGCTGGTTTATAAACAACAAAAGTTCTGGAGGCTGGCAAGTCAGTCAGGGCACCGGCAAGGTCCATTTCTGGTGAGGACTCTCTTCCTGGTTCACAGCTGGCCCCTCTGTCTGTGTCTTCACTTGGTAGAAGGGGTAAGCAGTCTCTGGGGAGTCTCTTTTATAAGAGCATCTATCCCATTCATGAGGGCTCTGCACTGTGATCTAATCACATTCTGAGCGTTCCCGCCTCCTAATGCCACCACCCTGGCTTTGGGATTTCAACATGATTTTTAGGGGACAGAAACATTCAGAGCATAGCAGATGGCAACATGGTGATGTGTTGTGGAATCTCAGCTCTTTGTCTATTGTCTGGCAGGCTTTTGAGTGAATTACTTAGGCTCTCATCAACTCAATTGAGTCACCTGTAAGAAAAGAAGTGCCTCAGCTTTCCCAGAGAGAAGTTTTGGGAAAATTCACCACTTGAAATTTAGCTCTCCGCACAGGATAGACCAGCAGATTGTGAATATCGTCACTTGTTTCTAAGCAAGGTTCTTTGCCCAGGTTCCCTGCCAAAATGGAGAGAGGGTTCCAAAAAATACCTTTTCTAAAAGAATGTGTACTTTTATTTATTTATTTCTGGATGTACTGGGTCTTTGTTGCTGCCTGTGCTTTTCTTTAATTTTTGTCAGTAGGGACTACTCTCTAGTTGCGGTGTGCAGATTTCTCATTGAGGTGGCTTCTCTGGTTGCAGAGCACAGGCTCTAGGGCACATGGGCTTCAATCATTGCAGCACATGGGCTTAGTAGTTGTGGCTCCCAGACTTTAGAGCACAGGCTCAACAGTTGTGGAGCACTGGCTTAGTTGCTCTGAGACTTGGAACCTTCCCAGATCAGGGATTAGACCCACATCTCCTGCATTGGCAGGCAGATTCTTACTGAGCCACCAAGGAAGACCCCAAAATATGTTTTTGTTTAAAAATTGTGCTTTCTTGCCTTTTTGTTGATGTTGTTCAGTCTCTCAGCCGTGTCTGACTTTTTGCAACCCCATGGACTGCAGCATGCCATCCTGTCGTTCACCATCTCCTGGAGTTTGCTCAAACTCATGTCCATTGAATCGGTGATGCCATCAAAACGATGTCATCCTCCGTTGTCCCAACTGTTCAAAAAAAGTGAAAGGAAGATTGTGATTATTGTCATCTTTGGCTCTTCATTGTTGCCCTGGGTAAAGCAATGAAAGAGTGCAAATAAATGTTCTCTTCCCCCTTCTATGCTGTCTGGATGGAGGAGCAGAAGGCAGCATCCACTCAGGTCACACCTGGTCTTTAACTGGGAAGTAAAGATGAGTGAAACCCTTTGGCTCTTTAGCTTGTCTTGGTCTCTTGGTGTTTTGTAATTCGTGACAGTTTTTTCGAAAGAATCAAACTATCGCTTCCTGGAGAGAGTGTGGGTGGGGAGTGTGGGAGTGTGTTTGTGAGGGTTTCTGAAAGTTCCTCTTCGTAGTACCTTGTTTCCATGTGTGTATGTGTGCTCAGTCGTGTCCAACTCTTTGCAGCCCCATGGACTGTAGCAAGCCAGGCTTCTCTGTCCATGGAATTTTTTTTTTTTTTTTAAACTTTACAATATTGTATTAGTTTTGCCAAATATCGAAATGAATCCACCACAGGTATACCTGCGTTCCCCATCCTGAGCCCTCCTCCTTCCTCCCTCCCCATACCCTCCCTCTGGGTCGTCCCAGTGCACCAGCCCCAAGCATCCAGTATTGTGCATCGAACCTGGACTGGTGACTCGTTTCATACGTGATATTATACATGTATCAATGCCATTGTCCCAAATCTCCCCACCCTATCCCTCTCCCACAGAGTCCATAAGACTGATCTATACATCAGTGTCTCTTTTGCTGTCTTGTACACAGGGTTATTGTTACCATCTTTCTAAATTCCATATATATGCATTAGTATACTGTATTGGTGTTTTTCTTTCTGGCTTACTTCACTCTGTATAGTAGGCTCCAGTTTCATCCACCTCATTAGAACTGATTCAAATGTATTCTTTTGAATGGCTGAGTAATACTCCATTGTGTATATGTACCACAGCTTTCTTATCCATTCATCTGCTGATGGGCATCTAGGTTGCTTCCATGTCCTGGCTATTATAAACAGTGCTGCTATGAACACTGGGGTACCCGTGTCTCTTTCCCTTCTGGTTTCCTCAGTGTGTATGCCCAGCAGTGGGATTGCTGGATCATAAGGCAGTTCTATTTCCAGTTTTTTAAGGAATCTCCACACTGTTCTCCATAGTGGCTGTACTAGTTTGCATTCCCACCAACAGTGTAAGAGGGTTTCCTTTTCTCCACACCCTCTCCAGCATTTATTGCTTGTAGACTTTTGGATCGCAGCCATTCTGACTGGCGTGAAATGGTACCTCATAGTGGTTTTGATTTGCATTTCTCTGATAATGAGTGATGTTGAGCATTTTTTCATGTGTTTGTTAGCCATCTGTATGTCTTCTTTGGAGAAATGTCTATTTAGTTCTTGGGCCCATTTTTTGATTGGGTCATTTATTTTTCTGGAGTTGAGCTGTAGGAGTTGCTTGTATATTTTTGAGATTAGTTGTTTGTCAGTTGCTTCATTTGCTATTATTTTCTCCCATTGTGAAGGCTGCCTTTTCACCTTGCTAATAGTTTCCTTTGTTGTGCAGAAGCTTTTAAGGTTAATTAGGTCCCATTTGTTTATTTTTGCTTTTATTTCCAATATTCTGGGAGGTAGGTCATAGAGGATCCTGCTGTGATATATGTCGGAGAGTGTTTTGCCTATGTTCTCCTCTAGGAGTTTTATAGTTTCTGGTCTTACATTGAGACCTTTAATCCATTTTGAGTTTATTTTTGTGTATGGTGTTAGAAAGTGTTCTAGTTTCATTCTTTTACAAGTGGTTGACCAGATTTCCCAGCACCACTTGTTAAAGAGATTGTCCTTAATCCACTGTATATTCTTGCCTCCTTTGTCAAAGATAAGGTGTCCATATGTGTGTGGATTTATCTCTGGGCTTTCTATTTTGTTCCATTGATCTATATTTCTGTCTTTGTGCCAGTACCATACTGTCTTGATAACTGTGGCTTTGTAATAGAGCCTGAAGTCAGGTAGGTTGATTCCTCCAGTTCCATTCTTCTTTCTCAAGATCGCTTTGGCTATTTGAGGTTTTTTGTATTTCCATACAAATTGTGAAATTATTTGTTCTAGCTCTGTGAAGAATACCGTTGGTAGCTTGATAGGGATTGCATTGAATCTATAAATTGCTTTGGGTAGTATACTCATTTTCACTATATTGATTCTTCCAATCCATGAACATGGTATATTTCTCCATCTATTAGTGTCCTCTTTGATTTCTTTCACCAGTGTTTTATAGTTTTCTATATATAGGTCTTTAGTTTCTTTAGGTAGATATATTCCTAAGTATTTTATTCTTTCCGTTGCAATGGTGAATGGAATTGTTTCCTTAATTTCTCTTTCTGTTTTCTCATTATTAGTGTATAGGAATGCAAGGGATTTCTGTGTGTTGATTTTATATCCTGCAACTTTACTATAATCATTGATTAGTTCTAGTAATTTTCTGGTGGAGTCTTTAGGGTTTTCTATGTAAAGGATCATGTCATCTGCAAATAGTGAGAGTTTAACTTCTTCTTTTCCAATTTGGATTCCTTTTATTTCTTTTTTTGCTCTGATTGCTGTGGCCAAAACTTCCAAAACTATGTTGAATAGTAATGGTGAAAGTGGGCACCCTTGTCTTGTTCCTGACTTTAGAGGAAATGCTTTCAATTTTTCACCATTGAGGATAATGTTTGCTGTGGGTTTGTCATATATAGCTTTTATTATGTTGAGGTATGTTCCTTCTGTTCCTGCTTTCTGGAGAGTTTTTATCATAAATGGATGTTGAATTTTGTCAAAGGCTTTCTCTGCATCTATTGAGATAATCATATGGTTTTTATTTTTCAATTTGTTAATGTGGTGTATTACATTGATTGATTTGCGGATATTGAAGAATCCTTGCATCCCTGGGATAAAGCCCACTTGGTCCTGGTGTATGCTCTTTTTAATGTGTTGTTGGATTCTGATTGCTAGAATTTTGTTAAGGATTTTTGCATCTATGTTCATCAGTGATATTGGCCTGTAGTTTTCTTTTTTTTGTGGGATCTTTGTCAGGTTTTGGTATTAGGGTGATGGTGGCCTCATAGAATGAGTTTGGAAGTTTAGCTTCCTCTGCAATTTTTTGGAAGAGTTTGAGCAGGATAGGTGTTAGCTCTTCTCTAAATTTTTGGTAGAATTCAGCTGTGAAGCCGTCTTGTCCATGGAATTTTCCAGGCAAGAATACTGGAGTGGGTTGCCGTTTCATACTCCAAGGAATCTTCCTGACCCTGGGATCCAACCCATGACTCTTGCCTCTCCTGCACTGGCAGGGAGATTCTTCACCACTGTGCCACCTGGGAAGCCCACCTTGTTTCCTTAGTTAGAAAAGAAGCCGGCATGAGAAGTGCGGATGGAAAGGGTGCGGGTGTTTGAAACAAGGCCCATAGCCCCATTGTTCTTGCACTGCTGCAGGGCCTCTGCCCTTAGTTAAAGTCTCTGCAACCTCAGCTGCTCTCTACTGACATTATGTATTTCAAGCAATTCAGGATTCTTTTCAGGAACCTTGGTTTCTTTCTGTTGTTCTTTTTTACTAATTTCTGGTCACTTTCCACCTGACCATTTTTCTCTAGCTCAGAGAGTGTCAAAGTTTTTGTTTGTATACTCTCTTAAGGAACTTTCAGAAACTATATACACCTGCACATATTTTTTAACTTGACATGCAGTCTTTTATTACAGATTTTAAATGACTAATGAATTGGATTCAATGAGATGAATGGATTTGATCTCTTGTCTATTGTGAAAGTTAGCTATTTAAAATTAAACTAGAATAGCACTCGTTGTATACAGTGAAATTTAAATACCAGTAGCCAGGACTTCCCTGGTGATTCTGTGGTTAAGAATCTGCCTGCCAGTGCAGGGACACTGGTTCGATACCTGGTCTGGGAAGATCCCACGTGCTGCAGTGCAGCGAAGCCCATGTACCATAATTCCTGAACCCTGTGTGCCTACAAAAAGGAAAAATTAAATTTTTCCATAACCTCCTGCTCTTTCTGCCTCTGTAACTCAGCTTGCTTCTTGGAGTCTGGATCATGTAGGTCATGTAGCCTCAGAAAGTGGGGACTTAATAATACTAGGAACTGGAGCTTATCTCACTCGCTCTTGTCCTGCTCTTTGCAATCGCCTGGCCCCTGCAAACCTGCTAAATCATGCCTGTCTGTGTAAAGGTCCAGGCATCCCCCTCCACATCCTGACTGCTGTTCCTGCACATGCGAAACCCTTTAGTTTAAACCAGCCTATTAACAGCCAGTGTTGCCCACTATAATCTGTCTATAAAAACTCTGTAACCCCTTTGTTCAGGGCTCAGAGCTTGGAGTGTTAACTCCTCTGGGCCTGCTGGTGTAGTAAACCTGAGTTTTCCAACTCTCCTAGTGTGCTTGGTTTCTTGAATAGTGGTTTCTGCAACACCTAGAGCCCATGCTCTGCAACAAGAGAGGCTCCCACAGTGGGAAATCCACACACCACAACTGGAAGCGTAGCCCCTGCTCACCACAACTAGAGAAAGTCTGTGCATAGCCTTGAGGACCTAGTACAACCGAAAAAATAAAAATAAAAAATACCAGTAGCAATTTGAAACAGATTATTGTGGAGGAAGAATGTCACCTGCGGTATCAGTAAACAAAGGATGTTGTGGCCTCTAAGCCAGCAGCTACTGCTGCCTCCCAGACTGTGCACCCTAAGGGGATTCAGGATAGAGAAAAACAGGATACTGGCCCTAAATAGTCAAAATGCATAGCAAAGGAAGGATTTCAAAGAACCTAGTCACTTGCATCTTCTCATACTTAGAAAAGTAGTAAATTCATTAACTTGAGATGCCAGGTTTTCTTTTTTAAAAAATATTTATTTATGCAGTGTCTTTGTTGCAGCCTGTGGGATCTTTAGTAGCGGCAGGTGGGATCTAGTTCTCTGATCAGAGGTTGAACTCAGGCCCCCTGCATTGGGAGCACAGAGTCTTAACCACTGGGCCACCAGGGAAGTCCCAAGATACCTGGTTTTCTTTGGTAATCTTTTAATACTCTTAACTACATGTTTTGGCTCCTCCCTTACCTCTTTGGAACAGTCTTTTAGCTACCTGAGAACCTGTCTCCAGGGCTTACGTCCTCAGTATATCTGCTGAATAAAACAATTCTCAACTTCTAGGTTGTGCCTTATAATTCCTTTAAAAATAAATGAGCTCATCTTACAACATTTGGAAATTTTATATCATATACTTTTCTCTTTAATCTTCTGTTTCCATTCTACTTCCCCCACAGAACTTTATTCTAATGAAATCTATGCTTAATAGTCTTTTTCTGATATCCATTTTTATAGTGAAAATATATATCTTGAGTTAATTTTTGAAACATTTCCTCAGATAAATCATTAAAAGATTAAAGAGTTATTATTACAGCTATTACTATCCATTTGATTGAAACAATATAAATATATTACAAACTGAATATTATTAAACAGAAAAACATTATTAAACAGTAAACATTTACTGGCAATACATTTCCGAGTAAGGTGGATGAGGTGTGTTTTTTTTTTTTTTTTTTTTTTTTTTTTCATTTAGATCATGTATCACTTGTAGAAATGGGAGAAGTTTCATGTTGAACTTCTTCCGAGTAATGTGCCCTAGCCTCATCGTAAACTATGATCAGGCTGTTTTTCAGTGTAATTAGAAGTGAAATATTTGAGAACACCTGAGGTGTAAAGTATGCATTGGCGAGGGTAGTCTCCTTGATGGGACTTCAGCGAGGTTCTTTTGAGCTGTCTTCTTGACTAGCCCTCTCCTTGGCCTTGCACATCTGTCTGCACTGACCCCCATTTAGCAAGAATCTTGCTAAGTTATCCCCTACTCTTGATATCCAATTACTTTGCCCTGCTTTCAGCAAGAATTCTCTTAAGTCAACTTAGCAAGAATGCCCCTCCCCTTGCTAGTGATTTTCCATCCCCTGACACCCTCACTCTGCTCCTTGGCTATAAACTCCCCACTTGTCCTTGTTGATTTTGGGATTCAGCTCCACCACACTTTCCCCTGGGCTCATAGTCTTGAATAAAGTCTTTCTTAATATTTTAACATGTGTCAGAGTAATTTCTCTTTAAGAGAGTTGATACCAGTATGTGCAGTGGCCTTAGACAGATACCTGAACAGTTTTCAGTTCTAGACCAGTACAGCCTGTAAAAGTAGGAATGAGTGGGAGGTGTGCCTTGTTTTGTAGAGAGGAGAAGGGTGATTGTGAAAGAGGAACTAGCACAGCCACTTGCCCAGCATCTTCACCAGAGCATGTGTTCTTAGGAAGGTCAGTTTCAGGAAAGAGGGCCCATAAGAAGGTCTAGAAATTGCATTTTTAACAGTATGTGTAATTGAGACCACAGGTTACTTGATTCGTTTACCACTTCCTTGCAGGAAAGGAACTAGTGACCACAATCATGACACCTGGGCTTCAGTCAGCTGAGCAGGGTGTGAGGGGCCATCACTGAGATGTCTGGTCAGGCTGCCATGTGGTCAGCTCTGTGGGCAGTGGCTGTTCTTCTAGACTTCATCATGCTTCTCTCATAGGACTGGAGGGGTCAGCCTCTTCACTAGGCCTCTGTCTGGTCCCTTTCCAAGTGTCACCATGATCTGCTATTGATGTATTTCATGAAACTGCCAAGAGTATAGATAGGTTTATTTATTTTATTTTATTTCACTCCCACCCTTTTGATCAGAATTCAGTTGTGTGTTGATCTAGCAAAGTGGGTGAGAAAGACCTGAAACAGGGTCAAGCATATAATGAAAACACAGACACATATAATTTGGCAAGTGGGGAGTCAGGGGGCCCTCCTGCTCTCCATGGCAGGAGGACAAAATGGGTCTTTCAGCCCGCACTTTTATTGGCAGAAGTCACATGAGACTATTAGGGAATAGCTATACTAGGGAGCTTGATTAGCACACCGTAAAAGGGGAGTAAAGTTAAGGCTCTGCTGTTGATCAGGAATATCTTGTTTTGTTTCCATGGGGATGGACGCAGGGGTAGGCAGTGAAGTGGAGCAGCGAGAGTGTCCGGCCCGAAGAATGTCCCGTTCGGCATGCTTACTAGGACAGTCACGAGGGTGCAGTTTGCCTTACCCTTGAGTCATGAGGCAGGTTCTGGTCTCTGCTCCACCAGGCTACAACAGTGTGTCTAGTTCTATTTTTGGTAGCTGGCTCAGAATCTCATTGAAACCACCATCTCAAAGTGGTGAGGGAACCAGAATAAAGGAAACTTTTACTATCTACTTAACACCTAACATCCACCTGCCTTAAGTTGTCAGTGTATTAATACTTTGAGCACAAATGTTAAGTCTTCAGAAGGAAACTTAAAGTGGTGTAAAGCTTTTCAATGAAGCCAGCTCCTCTCTGAGCTTGAACATTAACCTTCCCTTTGCTTTCTCCTCTAATTTTTAGCAAGTTTGCACTATCTTTGCTGAAAAGGTCTTAGGACACTAAAACAGCTCTTTCTTTGATAGTCAGGTTCACCAGTGATGCCAGCGTCTGGTGTTGTCCTTTTAACCTACTGTGTTTTAGGCCATGGTCTGAAATCCTTACTCTCTGGGGTCATTGGCTACAAGGGGGCTGGAGTGAAAGAATGAGTGGCTATGTGGGTGAAGGTGGGAGGTGCAATGCACAGTCACACTGTCTCTGTCCAGGGAAATCGTGGCTCCTGGGAGACTGAGCAGAGATGGTTGGAATTGACATTAGCAGAGCATTTACAGGTGTCAGGGCCCATCCACTGATGATAGCAGAAACCTCCCATGAGGCTTTGTACAAGGAAACAAGTTAGCAGGTATGAAACACTCACATAATTTGTATGAGTTTACATTTATTTCTCTGGGGAAAGTTTAAAGTAAACATTTGAAAAAATAATAGGATTCTCTTGTGTGCCTCTAATTAGAGTCCTTTAATTAGACTGTATATTGATTAGAATGCTTTCAACCCTAAGTGGTGGTGGTGTTCAGTTGCTCAGTCGTGTCCTACTCGTTGTGATCCCATGGACTGCAGCATGCCAGGCTTCCCTGTCCTTGACCATCTCCTGGAGCCATCCAACCATCTCATCCTCTGTCGTACCCTTCTCCTCCTGCCTTCAATCTTTCCCAGCATCAGGGTCTTTTCTAATGAGTCAGCTTTTCGCATCAGGTGGCTAAAGTATTGGAGCTTCAGCTTCAGCATCAGCCCTTCCAATGAATATTCAGGATTAATTTCCTTTAGGACTGACTGGTTTGATCTTGCTGTCCAAGGGACTCTCAAACACCACAGTTCAAAAGCATCAGTTGTAGATTTCATCCACTGGAGAAGGTAATGGCAAACCACATCAGCATTCTTGCCTTGATAATTCTGAGTAAACAGGGTTCTGTCTTTGTGGTTGCATTATGGGTTGTAGCAGTCCTTCATGTTATGCAAATAAATCAACTTCCACAGCTCTCTGTGAGGACTTAGATGTATTTTTTTCTGTTCTGGCCCAGCAGTATGACTTGTTCCCCTCACCCCCCACCCAATATTTCTCAATGTGAAACAGTTTAGATGAGGATGGTATTGGATCAGCATTTTCAAGTCAAAAATCTAGCCAGTGATTCAGATATAAACACATATAGAAAATTTGTTAGCATGTGGTATTAACTACTTTTTGAAACATCTTACATTTGAGTATTTTTTAAACTCTCCAACATTACTTACTTTCTCTGATTTATAAGTGATGATGGTGATGATGTGGTAACTGGTACTTACTGTGTTTTTACTATGTGTCAAAGACTATTTAAAAAATTTTTTTGATACTTTCAAATTTTCTTGTTCTCTTTTCTTTCGGCTTTACTGAGGTAAACTTGACAAATTAAAATGATATATATTTAAGCAGTATAATATGATGATGTGATATGTGTATATTTGTGAAATGATCACCACAGTCAAGTTCACTGACACTTTATTACCTCATGTTACCTTGTGTGTGTGTGGTAAGAACACTTAAGATCAACTCTCTTAAGAAAATTTCAAGTACAATTTTACTAGCTTCAGTCACCATGCTGTATATTAGATCTCCAGAACTTAAGCATCCTGTGTAACTGAACTTTTATACCCTTACCAACACCTTTTCATTTCCCCATCCTCTCAACTCTTGCAACCACCATTCTACTCTCTGCTTTTATGAGTTTGACTTTCTTAGATTCCACATATAAGTAAGATTATGTAGTATTTATGTTTGTGAGTTGTCTTATTGCACTTAGCATAGTGTCCTCCAGGTTCATGTAGATGTTAAATGACAAAATATTCTTTTTTAAGATTGAATAATCCATTATACATAAATGTTGTATATTTTAAATAAATTTAAATAAGTTAACTTTGTTTAACACATATATTTATTTAAATAAATATACATATATGTAAATACATAGAATGTAAATTACTATATTGAATTTTATTTCACCTAAATTTGTATTATATATAAATATGTTACATATACTGTATAACATATTAATATTATATATGTACATATTTTTTCTTTATTCTTCCGTTGATGTACACTAGGGTTGTTTCCTTATCTTAGCTATTACAGATTTTACTGCAGTGAACATGAGGGTTCAGATATCCCTTCAAGATAGTGATTTATTTCCTTTGGATTTGTAGCCAGATATAGGATTGTTGAATCATATGGCAGCTCTATTCTTAATTTGTTGCGGAATCTCCATACTGTTTTCATAATGGCCATACCAGTTTATATTTCCATTAAAAGTGTACAAGTGTTCTCTTTGCTCTACATCCTTGCCAACACTTATTCTCTTATGTTTTTGATAGCAGCCATTAAAACATATGTGAGGTGATATGTCATTGTGGTTTTGATTTACATTTCCCTAATAATAACTCCAGAATGAAGAGATGGAGCCAAAGCAAAAACAACATCCAGCTGTGGATGTGACTGGTGATGGAAGTAAAGTCTGATGCTGTAAAGAGCAATATTGCATAGCAACCTGGAATATTAGATCCATGAATCAAGGTAAATTAGAAGTGGCCAAGCAGGAGACAGCAAGAGTGAACATCGATATTTTAGGAATCAGTGAGCTAAAATGGACTGGAATGGGCGTATTTAATTCAGATGAACATTGTATCTACTACTGCAGGCAAGAATCCCTTAGAATAAATGGAGTAGCCATGCATAGCCTCCTTAACAAAGGAGTCCGAAATGCAGTACTTGGGTGTAATCTCAAAAATGACAGAATGGTCTCTGTTCATTTCCAAGGCAAACCAATCAGTATCACAGTAATCCAAGTCTATACCCCAACCAGTAATCCTGAAGAAGCTGAAGTTCAATGGTTCTGTGGAGACCTACAAGACCTTCTAGAACTAGCACCCAAAAAAGATGTCCTTTTCATCACAGGGGACTGGAATGCAAAAGTAGGAAGTCAAGAGATACCTGGAGTAACAGGAAAATTTGGCTTTGGAGTACAAAATGAAGCAGGGAAAAAGCTAACAGAGTTTTGCCAAGAGAATGCACTGGTCATAGCAAACACCCTCTTCCAACAACACAAAGATGACTCTACACATGGACATCACTGGATGGTCAATACCTAAATCAGATTGATTATATTCTTTGCAGCGAAAGATGGAGAAGCTTTATACAGTCAGCAAAAACAAGACCGAGAGCTGACTGTGGCTCAGATCATGAACTCGTTATAGCAACATTCAGACTTAAATTGAAGAAAGTAGGGAAAACCACTAGACCATTCAGGTATGACCTAAATCAATTCCCTTATGATTATACAGTAGAAGTAACAAAGATTCAAGGGATTAGATCTAATAGAGTGCATGAAGACCTATGGATGGAGGTTTGGGACATTGTACAGGAGGCAGTGATTAAAGACCATCCCCAAGAAAAAGAAATACAAAAGGGCAAAATGTTATCTGAGGAGGCCTTACAAATAACTGAGAAAAGAAGAGAAGCTAAAGGCAAAGGAGAAAAAGAAAGATACACTCATCTGAATGCATAGTTCCAAAGAATAGCAAGGAGAGATAAGAAAGCCTTCCTCAGTGATCAATGCAAAGAAATAGAGGAAAACAATAGAATGGGAAAGACTAGAGATCTCTTCAAGAAAATTAGAGATACCAAGGGAACATTTCATGAAAAGATAGGCACAATAAAGGATAGGAACAGTATGGACCAAACAGATGCAGAAGATATTAAGAAGAGGTGGCAGGAACACACAGAAGAACTATACAAAAAAGATCTTAATGACCCAGATAACCACGATTGTGTGAAAACTCACCTGGAGCTAGATATCCTGGAATGCGAAGTCAAGTGGGTCTTAGGAAGCATCACTATGAACAAAGCTAGTGGAGTTGATGGAATTCCATTGAGCTGTTTCAGATCCTAAAAGATGATGCTGTGAAAGTGCTGCACTCAATATGCCAGCAAATTTGGAAAACTCAGTCATGGCCACAGGACTGGAAAAGGTCAGTTTTCATTCCAATCCAAAACAAGTTCAGTGCCAAAGAACGTTCAAACTACTGCACAATTGCACTCTCTCACATGCTAGCAAAGTAATGCTCAAAGTTCTCCATGCCAGGCTTCAACAGTATGTGAACTGTGAGCTTCCAGATGTTCACGATGGATTTAGAAAGACAGAAGAAGCAGAGATCAAATTGCCAACATCCTCTGGATCATCAAAAAAACAAGAGAATTCCAGAAAAATGTCTACTTCTGCTTTATTGATTACACCAAAGCCTTTGATTGTGTAGATCACAACAAACTGTGGAAAATTCTTAAAGACATGGGAATTACCTGCCTCCTGAGAAATCTGTATGCAGGTCAAGAAGCAACAGTTAGAATGAGACATGGAACAACAGACAGGTTCCAAATTGAGAAAGGAATACATCAAGGCTGTATATTGTCACCCTGCTTATTTAACTTATATGCTAATACATCAAGTGAAATGCCAGGCTGGATGAAGCACAAGCTGGAATCAAGATTGCCAGAAGGAATATCAATAACCTCAGACACACAGATGATACCACCATTATGTCAGAAAGTGAAAAGGAACTGAAGAACCTCCTGATGAAAGTGAAAAAGGAGAGTGAAAAACCTGGCCTAAAACTCAGTATTCAAAAAATGAAGATCATGACATCCAGTCCCATCACTTCATGGCAAATAGATGGGGAAACAGTGGAAATACAGACTTTATTTTCTTGGGCCCCAATATCACTGCAGCTGGTGATTGCAGCCATGAAATTACAAGATGCCTGTTCCTTGGAAGAAAGCTATGACCAACCTAGACTAAAAAGCAGAGACCTTACTTTGCCAACAAAGCTCCATCTAGTCAGAGCTATGTTTTTTCCAGTAGTCATGTATGGATGTGTGAGTTGGGCTGTAAAGAAAGCTCAGCACTGAAGAATTGATGCTTTTGAACTGTGGTGTTGGAGGAGACTCTTGAGAGTCCCTTGGACTGCAAGATCAAACCAGTCATCCTAAAAGAAATCAGTCCTAAATATTCATTGGAAGGACTGATGCTGAAGCTGAAACTCCAATACTTGGGCCACCTGATGTGAAGAACTGACTCACTGGAAAAGACCCTGATGCTGGGAGAGATTGAAGGTGGGAGAGAAGGGGATGACAGAGGATGAGGTGATTGGATGGCATCACTGACTCAATGGACATGAATTTGAGCAAGCTCCTGAGTTGGTGATGAACAGGAAAGTCTGGCGTGCTGCAATCCATGGGGTCACAAAGAGTCAGACACCACTGAGTGAATGAACTGAACTGATATGATAGTTATGTTGAGCAGTTTTTCATGTGTCTGTTGACCATCTGTATGTCTTCTTTTGCTTAAGTCACTCAGTCATATCTGACTCTTTGTTATCCCACACTGTATCCCAGGCTCCTCTGTCCATTATATTCTCCAGGCAAGAATACTGGAGTAGAGTATCATTCCCTTCTCCAGAGGATCTTCCTGACCCAGGGATTGAAGGTGGATATCTTGTGTTGCAGGCAGATCCTTACTGTTTTAGCGACAGGGGAGAATATATCTTCTTTGGGGAAACATATTTTCAGGTACTTTGCCTATTTTTATTGGGTTATTTATTGTTTTTTGTGTTTCATTTTTTTGTTAATGAGTTCATTGTATATTTTAGATATTAATTCCTTATCAGATGTATGGTTTACAAGTATTGTCTACCACTCTATAGGTTGTCTTTTCACTTTGATTGTTTCCTTTGCTGTGTGGAAGTTATTTAGTTAGATGTAGTCACATTTGTTTATTTTTTATTTTATTGTCTCTGCTTTTGGTATCATACTGCAAAGACTCATGTCAAAGAGCTTTTTCCCATATGTTTTCTTTTATGGGTTTTACAGTTTTAGCTCTTATATTTAGGGGTTTGAACTTGTGATACTTTGATTTGTTGGAAATTTTTATGACCTGTTTTGTGAACTAATATAATCTTGCAGAATTTTCAGTGTGTACTTGAGAAGTATGTGTGTTCTTCTGTTGATGCAAAGTTCTATATATGTCTATTTGGTCTATTTGATTCCATAGTGTTGTTCAGTTCTGTTGTCTCCTTATTGGTATTTTCTGATGATTTATCCATTTTGAGAGTGGATATTGAACTCTCATATTTTTATTGTATTGCTGTGTATTTCTCTCTTTAGATCTGACAATATTTTCTTTATGTATTTAGATGCTTTGATCTTGGGTAAATACATATTTAAGCTTCCTGTTGAACTGGCCTTTTATCACTATGTAATGACCTTCTTTGTTTCTTTTGACAGTTTTAACTTAAGGTCAGTTTTGTCTAATATAAGAATAATTGACCCCTGAACAGTGGGAGTTAGGGGTGTCAACTGCCCAAGCATTTGAAAATTTGTATGCAACATTATAGTGAGCCCTTTGTATTCAAGATTCTGCATTCACAAGTTCAACCAACTGAATCATGTAATACTGGAGTACATATTTATCACAAAACATCTGCGTAAAAGTGGACTCTCACTGTTCAACACTGGTGCAGTGGGACAGCTATACAGTCACCCCTGCTCTTTTTTTTGTTATCATTTGCATAGATTATCTTTTTCCATCTTTTTGAGTCTATGTGTGCCTTTAAAGCTTGAGTTTCTTTAGCCATTCTGTTTTTTTGATTGGATACTTTCATCTATTTCTAAAGTGATTATGAACTAAATGGCAAAAGAACTTTTGCCATTTGGTTCATTATTTTGTGACTTCTTTTTTCAAGTTTCTGTGTCCTTTTTTGCTTTTCTTCCTTTGGATTTGTAGTGGTACACTTTGAACTGGGCTTCCCAGGTGGCGCAGTGGTAAAGAATCCACTTGCCATTGCAGGAAGTACAAGGACTGTAGGTTTGATCCCAGGGTTAGGAAGATCCCCTGGAATAGGAAGTGGCAACTTGCCACTCCAGTATTCTTGCCTGGAAAATTTCATAGACAGAGGAGCTTGGCAGGCTGCAGTCCATGGGGTTGCAAACAGTCAGACACAACTGAGCAATTGAGTTCATACACATGCTTTGAATCATTTTAAGCTTTTGTGCATCTGCTGTAAGTTTTTTCTTGGTGATTACCATGAGATTTACATAAAATGTCTTATAGCAGTCTATTTTAAGCCAGTAACTTACCTTCATTGCTTTCTGCACTTTTACTACACCACACATTTTATGCTATTGATGTCACACTTCTTTTTATATTGTATATCCACTAACAAATTATTGTAGTGTATTTATTTTTAATATTTTTGTGTTTACTTTTTTATACTAGAGTTGAACATTATTTACCCATCAGCATTGCATATTATTCTGAATTTGATTATGTGTTTACCTTTACCAGTGAGTTTTATACTTTGTATGTTTTCATGTTACATGTTAGCCTGCTTTCATTTTAACTTGAAAAATTCCCCTTAGCTTTTCTTGTAAGATAGGTCTAGTGGTGATGATTCCATCAGATTTTGTTTGTTTCAGAAAGTCTTTGTCTTATCGTCATTTCTGAAGGGCAGCTTTGCTGAATATAGTATTCTCCATTGGTCATTTTTTTTCTTTTGTCAGTTTGAATGTATTATCCTACTGTCTCCTGGATTGTAAGTGTTTTGCTGAGAAATCCACTTATAGCCTTGTAGGGGTTCCTTGATATATCATAAATCCTGTTTTTCTCTTGCTGCTTTTAAAATTTTGTCTTTGGATGTTGATAATTATATTTCTGTGTAACATTCTTTGGGTTGATCCTTTGAGGATTTGGGTTGATATTTTGGAGACCTTTGAGTTTCAGGAATCTGGATGGACTTATCGCTCTCAAGATTTGGAAAAGTTTCAGCCATTATTTCTTTAAAGAAAGTTTCTGCCTCTAATTTTTTCTCCTCTGCAAAGTCCCATAGTGCATCTATTGATCTGCTTAATGGTGTCCCTTAAATCCCATGGGCTTTCTTCACTGTATTTCATTCTCACCTCCCCCTGCCCAACCCCACTGGATAATTTCACAGATTCTTTCTTCTTCTTGGTAAAGTAGTGTTGAAGAAATATATTGGATTTTTCATTTCATTCATTGTGTTCCTTAGCTCCAGAATGTCTGTCTGGGTCTTTTTTAATGATTTCTATCTTTTTGTTGAAGTTCTCTTCTTGTTGGTGTATTTTTATCTTGATTTTATAGAGTTGTCTACCTGTGTTCTCTTGTAGCTTGCTAAACTTCCTTAAGACAATCACTTTGAATTCTTTGTGAAGCAAGTCATAGATTTCCGGTTCTTTGTGTTTAGCTACTGAGGCTTTATTAGTTTCCTATGGTGGGTCATGTTTGCCTGATTCATGTAGCCTTGTGTTGATGTCTGTGCATTTAAAGAAGCAAACACCATTTCCTGTCTTCACAGGCTGGCTTTAGTAGATTAAGGCCTTCTGCTGCTCTGTCCTCAGGCTGATGGAACTGCATCACAGATTAAATTTGAGCAGGGTTAGAGCCTGGTCTCTTGGCTGCTGCTGGGTCCTCAGTTGTGTTCACCTTTGGCAGGTATATAATTGGGGATGCAAGTGGTTTGAATCCTGTCTGTTCCCTGGGTGCTGGGACTGCCCGCAGGACTATGGTTGAATAGCCTAGTCATGGTGCCATATCTAGGTCCACAGTTGAAAGGCCTTTTACCAGGGTCATGGATAGTGTGGTATCCACTGCGTCCCTGAGCATTCTCCCACCAGGTCTCTGGGTGGGCAGCACTGCCTCTGGGACCAGAGTGCAGAGTGGGGTTAGAATGTCACAGGGCTGCTTCAGGATTTACCATCAGAACTGAGGTCAGCAGACCTGCCACTAGGGGTTCAGACTAGTGTGTCTTACACTGGTTTCCTGAGTGGGCAGTATTGCCTCTGGATCATCCCAACTGGCAAGTTGGGCTTGGAATCAAGTGGTAGGGCCCTTGAGCATCTACAGCTGGGACTGAAGTCAGCAGATGTGCTATTTTCAACACTGATAGAAATTTCTTAAAATATTTAAGTCTATAACTTAAATAGAATGCTTCTCCTAAAGTTTTTGATTGATTTTGTTGTTATATATTTATTATTGACTTGTTATTTTGGGAAGTAAGCATCTGGTTTAGCTATACCTTCATTCACACACATAATGGTTTTGGTGGTGGGTGCTCAGTCACATCCAATTCTTTGTGAGCCCATGGACTCACTCACATGTAGCCCACCAGGCTCCTCTGGCCTTGGGATTTCCCAGGTGAGAATACTGGAGTGGGTTGCCATTTCCTCCTCAGGGGCAAAGACTGGTGTTCCTGGGTCCCTGGGCCAGCAGGAGTGACTCCAAACCACTTTATTATTATTTTTTAATTAATTTTATTTTATTTTTAAACTTTACATAATTGTATTAGTTTTGCCACACATCAAAATGAATCTGCCACAGGTATACATGTGTTCCCCATCTTGAACCCTCCTCCCCCCTCCCTCCCCATACCATTCCTCTGGGTCGTCCCAGTGCCCCAGCCCCAAGCATCCAGTATCGTGCATCGAACCTGGACTGGCAACTCATTTCATACATGATATTTTACATGTTTCAATGCCATTCTCCAAATCTTCCCACCCTCTCCCTCTCCCACAGAGTCCATAAGACTGTTCTATACATCAGTGTCTCTTTTGCTGTCTCGTACACAGGATCATTGTTACCATCTTTCCAAACCACCTTAGAGTGGGGCTAGGGCCAGGTCACAGGACTGCCTCAAGCCTGCAGTTGGGTCTGAAATTGGAAGTCCTATTAACAGAGGCATGAATGTGTGTGACATCTCCTGGTCCCTTGGCAGCTTGGCTGTGTGCACCATGGCCAGGCTGGGCCAGAGCCGAGTCTGTGGGGGAAAGGGCTGTTTTTGGTCTGTAGCCAGGGCCACTGTCAGCAAGCCTGCTTCTCCAAGCAAATCTTCTTGGTCTTGGGCTTATCAGGGTTTTGCAACTTTATACATGGATCCCAAAACTCCCAAGAAGCCCCTTTTGTCTGTTGAGGGATGCCAGGTTGCTCTTTGTGTGGGAGATGTGAGCTTGGCACCACCTATTCGACCATCTTGCTGATATCCTGCTAAACACTTGACGTTTCATCTCTACAACACTTCTCTTAGTTTACTGCTGCATTATGTCCATTTTTTAGGTGAACCAAATGAGGCACAGGAGATTAAGAAGCTTGTCCAAGGTTTTCTAGCTGGAGCCAGGATTCCAACCTCTTTAGACTGACTTCAGAGTCTGTGTTCTTAAATACTGTGGTTCCCCTCCCCTAAGTGTTTACATGCATATAATAATAATGTTTTCTTCTCTGCAGTTCCTGGGTGGCCTGACATGGAATGAGTTCTTGGTGGATGGTTCACATGTAGGGCTTTTCCATTCTTAAAGTCTGAGAAATTCAGTCATGTTACCTTAAGTGATGTGTCTTTATTTTAAATAGAATGTGGAAATGGGGAAGATGAGGATTTTGGTTCATGGAATCCAGAAATGGATAAAGAAGCTTAAGATCTGGAAGGCGACTCAGGAACCAGTGACCTCACTGGGCTGTCTTTGTGGCCTTTGAATCACATCTTCTGCTGGGCTGCCTCACCAACCCCCACCAAACCCTTACCTACCTCACTAGGTAGGCTGCAGTCAGGGGCCCAATCTGTTTGGCCTGGTGCCCTGTGCCAAAGTGGGTCAGGGCAAGTTTAAGTAGACTTGACAGGCTCTGTGAGAGTGGAGGACTCAGAAGCAGGCTGCAGAGGTTCCAGGCAAGTGCCTTGTGCTTCATAAATGTGACTGGTTGGTCCCTGCACAGGTGAGCTGGGAGGCCGTGGGCACACATACACATTGTCATTGCCATGTGCAAATTATGCAAATCTGTTGGAAAATGTCTTAGAACACATAAAACAAGCAAGTAGGTTTTGGTTTATGAACCATTTGGCATTATTCACTAATCTGTATTTATTTTCTGTCTTATATTTTCATTAGTAGAACTCATTGAAGTATTTCTAGTACAAGCAGTCTTTTTATTTTGGCTGTGTGGCCTATGGGATCTTAGTTCCTCGACCAGGGATTGAACACATGACCCCTGCCGTAGAAGCAGAGTATTAACCTCTGGACCATCAGGGAAGTCCCAAGCAGTCTTTTAAGTCAGTAGGATTATGATCCTTGAAAGGCCTTTGTAGGTAGAAATTATATGAGTGAAACTTGGTTTTCTTTTTAAAACTCATCCTAAAGAAATGTTGTCAGCCAAAGGCATGCCACTGCTGTGAAAATAATGGGCCACTACAACTCTAATAATGAAGTGTGGGGCAGGGAAATGAGGAGCTCACACCTGGAGAGCTTTTGACACTTGGACACTTAGGGAAAGAGCCGCCTAGAACAATACACTGAACCAAGATGGCACTCCCACCCATGAGAGCTGGATCTCACCTGCACCCGTAGTTTGCTGCTCACCCTTTCAATTGTTGTGCCCTACTTGTTCCCCCACAGGAACCTTGTAAATATCATTACTCTACAGAATGCAAACTAAGGTTGAGAAGTCAAGTGGTTTATTAAAGGTCATGTGTGAAGTAAATTAAGATGGTAGGAGCTTTCTTTTCACCTTTCTTTTGTGTGTAGGAAAACTGAAACACTGAAGGTCAGTGATTGTTTCAAGTCAGCATCATCCCCTTCCACACTTTGTCTTGCACCTTCCATGTTTATGTCTTCTCCCCTTGGTTGAGCACTTCATCCTCTTCTCATTCTCTGAACGATCATGAGAAATCTCATTCATGCCTAAATCGTCAATTACAGTGTTTATGCTAATATTTCCAAAATATGTTTTTCTAGCCCAGGGATTCCCTGCTAAGTGCCAGCTCCTATTGCTCTGGTTGTCTAATAGAAATTTCTCAGGGCCTATATCTGAAATAGAGACCATCCTTTCCCCAGTAAATGGCCTCACCACTCACCCAGAAAGCTGCTCCAGAAGCCTGGACTACTCCAACACCACCTACTCTGCATTCTCTGCAGTCCTGTTGACTCTTACTCCTCCAAGTTTCTGGAACTCGCCTCTCTCAGGCCTCCAACCTGTGTACTTGCCTCAGTCCAGGCCATTCTTCTGTGGACAGCCCTCTTTCTTCTGTGTGCTCTCTTAAGGCCCTAACCCAAGGTTCACTTTCTTGTTTGAAATCCATGAATGGACCTAAAAATTCCCTGTCCACTCTTTAGGTGGTGCAGCTGTCCTGTCCCAAGCCTTTCTGACTCTATACACCATTGCCCTAAGCAAGTGCTGCATCTAAGAGTGAGGTAGCAGAGATCACACATGTCTAAGTATCTTTTATCTTATGAGAATTAACTGATTACAAGTTTTGGAGCCTGGCTCATCAGCAGTGAGTGAGTGAGGAGGGCCTTTGAATGGCTAGTTCTCTCTGTCTTTCATCCTTACCAGTGATCACAGTTCTGGGTAAGGTTTCACATTTTGGAAATCACAAAGAGTTGGAGGGAAAGATATCCAAGATTGTGAATTTTGAACAGAGTAGGCAGCATTGCTAAGATGCAACCAGGACATGCCTGCCAGAGCCGTGTCTTTCTAAATGGCCCCCACTGGTTGTGCACTGTGTCATCTTTGTTGTCGAGCAGGACAGCCTTGGGAGCAGCCCTGCTATGAGGCTCCAGGCTCTAGGAGGAAGAGTGTGTGTGAGCAGTTGTGTGTGTGTGCTTAGGTTGGAGGAGAGGGAGCACAGTGAAACCAGTGGAATTGGGGTGGGGGGCTTCTTTTGTGGTGATGAATGACTCAAGTAGCCATGTTGTGTGTGTATGTGTGTGTGTGTTAGGGGGTGGAGCTGTTGGGGTTGAGAACAGGGAGTGGGGGCACCTGGTAGAGTTGAGGGGAGCCCCAGTTTGTCTCATTAGTTTTGTTAAGGGAAATATTTAAAGCAAAACCCCAGTCTTTAGGCCTAGATCTGTAATCTGGATATTATGTTTTGCAGTTGATGAATCAGCACTTGTAGCCGGGCCTCATACCCTCGCCTTAGGGTCTGTGTCATTGGTAAACAGCCTCTGGCTCCCTAGGCTCGTCTTTTATTACCCTCACTTTGAAAGCAAGCCTCTTACAAAGATTTTCCACTGGTGAGAAAGCTGTCAGTCAATGTATTCCTGACTGCTCCTCCCAAGTGGTGCAAAAGCAGAAATGAAAATATATCCCCATTAAATTTTGCTTAGTGGTGGAACTAGTTGCTAGGAACTAGGGGCATTAAAAATTTTTCCTTTTAACCTCTCGTTTTTGCAAAAAAATTTCCTGAATTCAAAAATTTAAATTAGCTGGTACAACAGATGAACTTTTGTTCCTTTCTGGAAGTACCTCCTGGTAGTGTAATAACATATACTAGGAATGAGGTTTTGAGATACCATTAACTCCCGCACCTATATTGTCACTCCCTGAATGGTTCCAAGTTTAATTCCTTGTAGGAAGACTGACAGTTGTAATCATGTTGTCAGTCATTTGCCTTTTTTGCTGTAGCACCAACATTGATGTCCAGACAGAAAGCTCCACCCCGACTGACTAATATGAGGCACAGGCCTTGGTTGCATGTCTTTGCTAAAATGTCAGTATTCATCAGCAGTTTGCAGCCAGTGCTGTGTATATTTGTTTCTTTGGGTTCAAGAGTACAGTCTAGGAAGTCCTGTGTCTTGTCTCCACAGTGTTTAGTATGGTCAAGTTTCTGAGTTCAGTATGGTCGACACCTGGAGGTCTCCTGGGAGAATGTCTCCACCAGCTGCCTTATCACTGTCTTCTATGAGTAAATCCCCATCAGCCATCTGGTGTCTTTAGACTCCATGACCTGAGGTCTCTCTCCCTCAGTTTTTGGAGGTGATGTAATGTGGTAAGAAAAAGGCAGCTTTGGACCCAGACATGCCTGAGTTTTAAACTTATTCCAGCATTATGTTTGGGGGCATGTCGCTTAGCTCTCCTGGACTTTTATTTCTAGCACAGGGAAACTCCTGTGTATCTGGAAGGGTATGAGCTTAGCAGTCCTGTGGAATGTGGAGATCTGCCAGGCAAGAGACATCTGATAATGCCTGATGTCCTTGATATGCCATTTGCCTATCAGGGAAGCCATTCAATTTAAGGTGGGAATGAAAATATTTGTCACCGTATTCCTAGAGACAGTGTGAAGACAACAGCCTTTGAAGGCAATTTAAGCTTCTTGTGGGGAAAGGCATTTTGTGCAGAGCTTTTGAAATCAGCTAAACTCCTTGCTTATACTTACGTTCAGTCACTCAGTTGTGTCTGACTCTTTGTGACTCCATGGACTGTAGCCCACCAGGCTCCTCTGTCCATGAGATTTCCCAGGCTAGATTACTGGAGTGGGTTGCCATTTCCTTCTCCAAGGGATCTTCCTGACCCAGGGATTGAACCTGAGTCTCCTGCTTGGCAGGTGGATTCTTTACTGCTGATCCTTCAGGGAAGCCCAGCCTCTATCCTTGCTGCTTCTAAATCCAGAAGTTGCTAGTATTTGTCCATTTCATCTGGTTCTTAAATGCCCCACCTTATCCATACAATGCATGTTAAAAACTAGCTGAAGCCACAGCCCTCAACTGCAGTGAGTTCCCCCATGGCAATCCCTGCCATGTCGCTGGTCTCTGACCTGGCTCCCAGTTCTCTCCCTCTACCTCTCCACGCTTGTTTAGTTCAGCACCCACTTTGTGTTGTCCTCCTGCTCCAACTTCCATTTGCTCCTTTCCTGTGTTTTCCTTTCCCTTCCTTCTGTTCTAAAGGGAAACCAGGCCCTCCTTCTCCACCTCATGGACCCCTCCCCATTCAGGGTTTCCCTTGGGAGGAAGGTACAACACATCCTTTCATTTATTTTTGTGTGTGGGTGGGAAAATTGACCTTTGAGATATGGAAAGTGCTCAGAAACTGATTTAGCACAGAACACGTCTTGTACTGTTTCAGCCCTCTAGGAAATTTATAGGTAATTTGCCAACCAAACTGGAGTGCTCAGTGTTTATACAGAAGAACCTTTCCCTTTGCTTCTGGTGATGCTGTTTCTTCCTCTGGGAACACCGTCTCTCCTTGTCTTTCTGTTCTCATTTCATAGACAGCCTCCTGAAGAAGCCTGTTGCAAAACAATGTGATCTCTGACTTTCAAACTTCATAATTAAAAATTGCTGTATTTATTATGAAAATAAAAATAATGCATTCTAATCACAGAATAATTTTAAAGTAGAGAAATACATGAAGAAACAAAGCCACATCTCTCATTACACCAAGACAGGAGCTATTTACATGGAATGATATTTTCCTTCCAGCCGTTTTCTTTGCATCCTTCATACAGTGGTCATAACATACATAAAATTTTGTATTCTCCTGTCATAAGTACTTCTATTCCATTTTACATTTCCTTTAAATATTGTAGAAACTGTATGATATTTTATGATGTGGCTCCTGATTGGCTGATCCATTCTCCTGATGTTGAATATTTAGCTTCTTCCCCATTTTTCTGTGTTTTAAGAATCCTAAGATAAGCATCTTTGTGCATTTTGGATTTTTTTTAAATAGATTTCTAGAAATGCAATAACCAGATCAGAGCTTATTGACAGATTTAAAAGTACCTGCTGTATCTTACCAAACTGACTTTCAGAAAGTTTGCTTTTAAAACAAATTTATAATCCCAAATTTATACATTCAGCAGTGTATGTGACTACAGGGTCACATATTATATGTTTGCTATTTGAACAAAAATATATTTTCCCCATGTTATGAGACTTGGAGGATTAAGACCGTAGCACATGTGTGCATTTACTGGGTGTTGCAGATGTCGTCTCTTGGAGGTGGGTTGACAATCCACCCCTTGGTCCCAGCTTTCACGCCAGGTAGATCGACCTCTCAGTTGGTGTTGGGTTGGGATGCAATCCAGAAGGCTTGAGTTCTGCAGTGATAGGAAGTGGGATTCTGCCAGGAGGTTTTGGTCTAGTGCTGTGCCCTCTCCCCAGTGTGGTGTTTTCTGGTGTCCTCCTTCATTCTGCTTGGCTCTTCTGGCCCCTTGACTCCAGCCCTGTGGTCCTCAGAGGCGTGGGCTCTGGGAGCATCCTGGAAAGCAGCCAGTTTTGATATGGATGACCCAGGCACTGCTTCCCTGGTCAGAGGAATCCGTCCCTGCAGTTACCCTGATGGGAGTGGGTGAAAATGAGCATTGTCCTGATTTGAGAGCACCATTTTTTTTCCCTTCAGTAAGAATAGGAGTGGAGGCTTTTAAATATATAGGATTTTTTTTTTTTAAGGGAGGATTTCTTTTAGAACAATCCCATACTCTCTTGTCTGGAAAGAAGCAAGGTGTTCTTCATATAGTTGGATATGTGTCTGTTTAGAATGTAGTGTTTGGATTAAAGGAAGTAGATTAAGCCTTGCATGCATAGGCAGATGCCCCCTCCTTTTGTTTATTGAGCACAGAGCATTAGCCAGTGCAGCCCTGCTCCTCCCAGCCGCCCTGGGGAGACTGTGAAGGTTGAACAGGTTATTTCTTAGGGTGGGAAACATGAAAAGATGTCTAAGAACATGGATCTCTGGTTCTGTCCCAATTGGAAAAATGATGTTTGAGGGTCACTGCCTTCCTTAATTACATCTGGTTGTGTCACTGATTGGAGGATTTGGGTAGAAATTAAGCCATATTACCAAGTCTATGTTCCATGAAATATGGATCCCTGACCTTGGGGCCACTTGCTCTGAGGGAAGGGCAAATGGTAAAGGACTTGAGCCCTTGCTAACCTTTTTGTCCCATGACTGTCTTAATAAATGGGCCTTTGCTTTAAGAGCCTGGGTATTTTTTTTTCTTTTTCTTTTTTATAATGAAATTTGGATATTTGGAATTAACCAGCTGGACTCAGTTTGCTGCTGCTGCTGCTGCTAAGTCACTTTAGTCGTGTCCGACTCTGTGCGACCCCATAGACAGCAGCCCACCAGGCTTCCCTGTCCCTGGGATTCTCCAGGCAAGAACACTGGAGTGGGTTGCCATTTCCTTCTCCAATGCATGAAAGTGAAAAGTGAAAGTGAAGTTGCTCAGTCGTGTCTGACTCTTAGTGACCCCATGGACTGCAGCCTACCAGGCTCCTCCACCCATGGGATTTTCCAGGCAAGAGTACTAGAGTGGGTTGCCATTGCCTTCTCAGTTTAGATGATCCTAATATTGTTGGCAACATCCAAAGCATCATAGTCAAGAGCCACTCAAACATATGCCTTCTTCTCTCCATCAGGCCTGATCACAGTTTTCACTTTGGCCATGTCAGTGTCACAGAGCTTCTTCACAGCCTGTTTAATTTTGTGCCTAGACATTCACAATGGATATCAGTGTGTTATTGTCTTCTGTTTTCTTCATGGCTGACTCAGTGCTGAGCAGGAGTTTGATGATGGCATAGTGGTCAAGTTTGTTTCTCCTAGGGGCACTCTTCTGAGGATGTTTGGGTTGCCTCCTGAGCCACGGTGTTTCAGGCTGCCGGAAGGTGGGTAACACCTGGATTTTTGTGTGTGTGTGTGTGGCTGTGGATGCCTTTCAACTCTGCTTTCTTGGCCTTCAAAGCCTTTGCTTTGGCTTTGGCTTTAGGAGGGGCATGGGCTTCCTTTGTCACCTTCAGCACCATCTTTGTGAAAAGGAACCTGGATATTTTTAATGCTTGGGAATGGCTTACGGTGAACTAGTCTTATCTCCTCGCCTATCTCCAGCTGAGCTATTTCAAATCCTAAAAGATGATCCTGTGAAGGTGCTGAAATCAATATGCAAGCAAATTTGGAAAACCCAGCAGAGGCCACAGGACTGGAAAAGGTCAGTTTTCATTGCAATTACAAACAAAGGCAATACCAAAGAACGCTCAAACTACCACACATTGCACTCATCTCACACGCTAGCAAAGTAATACTCAAAATTCTCCAAGCTAGGCTTCAACAGTACGTGAACCAAGAACTTCCAGATGTTCAAACTGGATTTAGAAAAGGCAGAGGAACCAGAGATCAAATTGCCAACATCTGTTGGATCATAGTGAAAGGTTGCTGCTGTGAGCCATGTGCTGCACCAGGATTTGTGATCTCCAGAGGAGAGGATTTTGATCCAGGGCTAGAGACCAGGCTTGACTAATGGAGCTTTTTATGTAACAGAACTTTATTAAAGTATGAGAGGGATAGAGAAAACTTCTGACATAGACATCAGAAGAGGGCAGAAAGAATGCCCCCTTGATAGTTTTTGGCAAGGTGTTTTATGTCTGTTAGCAAGCTTATTAATCAGATGAGAGAGACCTCAGGGCTGAGGGAGTTTCACCAGGCCCCTCTCCCACAATACGCATTTATGAGATAAGATGACATAAGGTGTGTCATCCCCCGGCCATAAAACAACTGGAATGAATACTGGTTTGTTGAGCCGTTATCAACCCAAGGTTTGAGAAAAGAAAATAGTTAGTTTTAGGGGGAACCATTTTGAAGAAAGGCAGATTCCAAAGCAAATAAATAGTTTCATTAACATAGCTTAAGAAAAACATTTCCTTAAGGAAAACACATTGGTTAGCTCAGAACCAGGTGTCCTCAACACAGAATTAAAAGAAGACTCTCTTAATTTTGTGTAGAGAAGGAAAAGTCTGCCCCTTGCAGTTTATTTCTCCTGCAGCTTGGGGACCTTTAGCCTTTCTACCTGTTACCCTCTCAATACAAAAAGCCAGAGAATTCCAGAAAAACATCTACTTCTGCTTCATTGACTATGGTAAAGCCTTTGACTGTGTGGATCACAACAAACTGTGGAAAATACTTGAAGAGATGGGAATACCAGACCACCTGACCTGCCTCCTGAGAAATCTGTATGCAGGCCAAGAAGCAACAGTTAGAACTGGACATGGAACAATGAACTGGTTCCAAATTGGGAAAGGGGTGCGTCAAGGCTGTATACTGTCACCCTGCCTATTTAATTTATATGCAGAGTACATCATGAGAAAGGCTGGGCTGGAGAAAACACAGGCTGGAATCAAGATTGCCGGGAGAAATATCAATAACCTCAGATACACTGATGACACCACCCTTATATGAAGAAGAACTAAAGAGCCTCGTGATGAAAGTGAAAGAGGAGCGTGACAAAGCTGGCTAAAGCCCAACATTCAGAAAACAAAGATCATGGCATCCGGTCCCATCACTTCATGGCAAATAGATGGGGAGACAGTGGAAACAGAGAGAGACTTTATTTTCTTGGGCTCCAAAATCACTGCAGATGGTGACTGCAGCCATGAAATTAAAAGACGCTTGCTCCTTGGGGAAAAAAAAAGCTATGACAAACCTAGACAGCATATTAAAAAGCAGAGACATTACTTTGCCGACAAAGGTCCGTCTAGTCAAAGCTATGGTTTTTCCAGTAGTAATGAATGGGTGTGAGAGTTGGGTATAAAGAAAGCTGAGCACCAAAGAATTGATGCTTTTGAACTGTGGTGCTGGAGAAGACTCTTGAGAGTCCCTTAGACTACAAGGAGAGCCAACCAGTCCATCCTAAAAGAAATCAGTCCTGACTATTCATTGGAAGGACTGATGCTGAAGCTGAAGCTCCAATACTTGGGCCACCTGATGCAAAGAACTGACTCACTTGAAAAGACTCTGATCCTGGAAAGATTGAAGGCAGGAGGAGAAGGGGACGACAGAGGATGAGATGGTTGGATGGCATCACCGACTCGATGGACATGAGTTTGAGCAAGCTCCGGGAGCTGGTGATGGACAGGGAGGTCTGGTGTGCTGCAGCCCATGAGTCTCAAAGAGTTGGACACGACTGAGGAACTGAACTGAACTGAGTCCTATCTCTTTTATCAAGCCTTTAGGTAATTTAAGGTCCATTTGGAACACCTGGTCTCCGACTGCCTGAACTATCCTTTATGTGCTGGCAAACCTCTCAGATGTCCTTTCTTTCTGTCAGGCAGAACCCACAGAATCCACTTCCAATTCCTACAAGGCCCCATGTCTCCAGCTGGCCAGTCCCATTCTTGTCACTCCAGGCTCATCCAAGACATAAATGGTGATAAAACAAGATGCCCCCATCTCCCTCCTAAGATTGTAGACTTTGTTGATTATTGGGAGATGCTGCTTTTTCATTATACTGTAGTACCTATTTCAGAACCCATAATATTTGCCAGCTTTTCCCTCATATTTTGTTTACTCCCAGCTTCACCTCATCCTAAGTAATGGGAAGGAAGGTGGTGATCCAGAACAGTCTCATCACATGACAGACAAGTCAGTGGCCGCAGGAGGAGGGAGAGGGTAGGTACCACTCAAGGCCTAGTTAATTGTTGATAGGCCTTTGGGTTTTTCACAAAAGGCTGAAAAATCTTGCTTTTTCTGTAAAGTTTCCTTGTCATAAAACTACTGTGGGCCAAACAAAAAACATACATGGGTGCTAGTTGAAGATAACTGTTCTCAGTTTGGCTTCCAATAAGGGCTTGAATGATTGGTATACCTATTTCCAGGTCTTTAGAGGGTCACTAAAGGAATTTTCCTGCTGTTTCTCAAGTTTACATGGTTCTGTAACTCCCAAGAAGCTGGCAGGATTTATCAGGATGCAGAGACTTAAGTTTAAATTATTGATCCCTGCATTTAAATGTCACAGAAGATAAGGACTTCACTATAAAATTAGTGAAAATGTCCTGCCTCAGTTCTCCATGTGGCATCACAGTTAGACAGAACCTCAAAGGCACCTGGGCACCCCTCTCCTCTTCCTTCCTTGAGGGGAAGAGGGTGACCATGGTCCATTGGGATCTATTTGTGAAATCCCTGGAGTCTCTTTCGTCTTCCTCTCTAGTCTCAGAGCTGGGGCAGGGTTTGACCTGGATGTTAATAGGCATTAACTGAGAGGATTGAAATGATACCCAGTGCACCAATATCCAGCTCTGCTTCCTAGAGCTGTGATCTGGGGCTGCTGAAATCTGGGTCAGAGGAATTAAGAATTGCCCAGCCTTCTGCCACACTGGGCACTTGGCACAATGTGGGTCAGAGCTGGCCCTCCTCTTCCTTCTGTGCTCATGTGTGGATTCACTCATCTGCACCCCAAGACCTGCCCATCAGCCACGTCCCAGAAGCTTCGTCTCCACCTCTTAACAGAGGCCGGAATCCTCAGGGCCAGGCTGAGGGCTGGTCACCCACTGCAGCGCTTCCCCACCCCTGCTGCCTCTGCTCCTTGTGTTTGAAAGCCAGGAGCCTTAATTCAGGTTTTGTTGTCATTGTGGTTGTTTATTTGTTTTGGCACAGTATATTTCTATGTTTTTAATCAGTTTTTAGGAAAATTTTAGATTAATAGAAAAGTTGTGAAGCTAATATAACATTCCTGTATACCACTTACTCATTTTCCACTGATTTAACATCTGATATTGCCTCACTATATTTGCTGAAGAAAAACAAGCCTGCATTGGTAATATTACTATTAATTAATTAACATCTGCTGTTACCTCACTATATTTGCTCATGGAAAGCAAACCTACATAGATCATGTTGGTATTAATTAAACTTATGGCTTTATGTAAATTTCACTAGTTTTCCTGCTGCGATTTCTCCTGTTCCAGGACTCCATGTTGAATTTAGGCTTCAGTGTTTGGTGTTGCCCCAGTTTCCTGCCTGCCTTTCCCTTTTCTTTACACGTTCTGTTTGTATAACCATTTTCAACCTGGTGAATCCCCCAGGAGAGATTATGTGCTCATTTGCAGGCTAATTTTGAAATACAGGAGCTTTAATCCCCACCCCATGATAGAGCCGTCAGCTTGAAAGGTGTACAGCTAACACAGACGTGGGTGGGGGCTTCTCAGCGCCTTTGAAGCAGAGCAGGAGCAGGTGCTGCTCGGTCACAGCTCCGCAACCCCGCACTCTGTCCTTGTATAACCAGCGTGGCTCATGAGCCGGGACTCCAGCTGCAGTCACATCTGCTTTATTTTCCCAGACACCAAGGTGTCATCATACCTGTGTTTATCTCTAGGTGAAGTCAGCTGTGCCCATCCGGCCAGAAAGTGGGAGTGGGAAAAGACACACTGTGGCCCGAGCTCAGGAGCACTGGCTGGGTTGAGGCTGGGGGACACGGGAGAGACCATGGCCAGGCATGGACAGGCAGGCTTCGCCACCAGAGCCCCAGGTTCCTCACCTGGTCTCGGCTAGTACCTTCTTTGGAAGAAGCCATGTTCACAGC
The DNA here is from genome assembly GCF_019923935.1 of Bubalus bubalis. Lineage (NCBI taxonomy): Eukaryota > Metazoa > Chordata > Mammalia > Artiodactyla > Bovidae > Bubalus > Bubalus bubalis. The sequence goes on from NC_059177.1 coordinate 590,737, forward strand.
TGACTGTAAATGACCTTTGCTGTATGTCGTGGGTTTATTTTTATTATTTTTTGTTTTTAAGAAACTAACATGCATACTAATGGAAAAGTTCAATAGCACCAGAGTTTAAAACTAATTACAGCCCCCTCATGCCTCTGCCATTGGTGTCTGAAAGGCAATGAGCTTCAACTTTTTAAGTTGGTTCTTTTAATATTTGCTTACAAAGTTAAAAATAATGTGCATATACTTCTAGCTCCAGTTTCTAGACTCCTAGCAGTGTTGGACATTAGTTTTCAGGCTCTCTCCCTCTGGCATCTCAGTATATTTAGTTATAGCAGTAGACATATGGTGTACTAATATTTTGCATCTCTTATTTTACTGCTTTTTTGTTTTTCCTTGAGTTCAAAACAGCCTTATGTTTTCATTAACTTTGTTCATCTAGACTGTATGGTTGCGCTCCCAAGGTCTCCACCAGCTCTGTAGAAATCCTCAACAGCGTCTTTCAGAGGTTAGCATCAGATGACATTTGTCAGTCCCAGTTCCCCTCTGGGGAGATCCTCCCTGGAACTCTGAATTCTCTTTCATGCCAACCACACTGTGTCCTCCTTGGGAAGAGCATGCCAATATGAGAATGATGATTGTTTTCTAAATTGTTTTCTGTTGGATGGATCCTGGGGCGTTATGGCTAATATTGTTTCTCTCTGCCTTGGCTTTAAAAGGTTGTTGCTGAACAAAAAGACACCGGGATTCTTGGCCTCCAGAGGAGAAGAATTCAATCCGGGGCCAGAGACGAGGCTTGATCGCTCAGAGCTTTTGTGTAATAAAGTTTTATTAAAGTATAAAGGAGAGAGAAAACTTCTGACATAGGCATCAGAAGGGGGCAGAAAGAGTACCCACCTGCTAGTCTTCAGCTGGATGTTATATAGTCACTAGCAGTTTGTTAATGAAAGAAATGAATGCCTTAAAACTCAGAATGGCACCAGGCCCCTCACTCATAAGATGCATTTTGGGATAATCTTGGCACCAGATGATTCATCTCAGGCCATAAAATGATTAACTTGAATCTTATAGAAGGGCAGATTACCATACAAATAGTTCATTTACATAGATTACGGGAACAATGTCTGAGTATAACATACTGGTTTGTCAAGTAGGTTCTGAGCCATTAGGCGGAACTGACTTGAAGACAGAGTCTGGGGTAAATGCATAGTACATTAACATAGCTTAAGACAAACATTTCCATAACAAAAATGCATTGGTTAACTCCAGGTTTGAGAATAGTTAACTTCAGGTGAAACCAGGTGTCATTATGGCAACACAGTATTTCGGGAGAAACCTTTTAAATTTGTATAGAGAAGAAAAAAAATATCGCTAGTTTGTTTCCTCCTGTCGCTTAAGAGAGATAAAAATGTCTGACACTTGCAGGCTATTTCCTCTGCTTGGAGACCCCTGGCCTTCCTGCCTGTTACCCTCTCAGGTTCTGGAAGCTGGGGCCTATCTTCTTCCCCCACTTGCCACACTGCTGCAACGACCAACACTGTTATTTTGCGTATGTACTTCATTCCAGTTTCATCATATTTTCCTCTTCCTGTTCCCCTTTTACTCAGCTGTCATTTTTTAAAAATGTATCTTAGAAATGAACATAAATGAATACATGCTTGTTTTTCTTATATTTTTAAAGAAATTTTATTGAGATATAATTCATGTATCATACACTTTGCTTGCTTAAATACATAATTCAATATTTTCTAGTATATTCACAGGGTTGTGCAACCATCATTGTGATCTAATTTTAGAATATTTTTTGCCTCCTGAAAAAAACCCCATAACTCATTAACAGTCAGTCACTCCCCATTCTGCCCCATCCTATGGCCAGCCCTGAGCAACTGCTTATCTTCTTTCTGTCTCTCTAAATTTGCTTATTATGGACATGTTAAATAAATGGAGTCATACAATATGTGGTCTACCATGACTGGCTTGTTCCCTGTTATAGCATGTATTAGTATTTCTTTCCTTTTTCACTGGGCTTCCCTGGTGCCCAGGAATAGATCAGAGTATTTATTCAACAGTTGATGTGCTTCTGATTTGCTTCCACTTTTTTGCTATTATAAATAATGCTGTTGTGAATATTTGTATACAAGTATTTTTTTCTGTGGATGTATGTTTTAATCTCTGCTAAGTATATACCTGGGAATGAAACTGCTGAATCATATGCTGTTTAGCCTTTTGAAATCAGCCAGACTTTTTCAAAGTCTGAGAATGGCTGCACCATTTTATATTCTCAGAAGCAAATCCTTGTAATTGTGTCTTTTTTTTTTTTTTTAATCATAGTCATCCTAGTGAGTGTGAAGTGGTGCCTCGTTGTGATTTTCACTTGCATTTCCTTAATGACTAATGATGTTGAGCATCTTTTTATGTGCTTATTGGCCGTCTGTATATCTTCTTTGGAGAAACGTCTGTTCAAATGTTGCCCATTTAAAGAACAGTTTTATTGAGTTATGATCGACATACATGCAGTTCACCCATTTAAAGTGAACAAGTCAGTGGCTTTTAACATTCACAGAGTTGTGCAATTATTGCCACAGTAAGTCGGAGAAGTTAGACTAGTTCTCATCACCCCAAAAAGAAACCCTGTAGCCATTAACAGTTATTCCTTTGTCCATTTTTAATGAGTTGTCTTTTTATTGTTGAGTTTTAAGACTTCTTTATACAAGTTGCTTATCAACTGTCAGACTGGCAAATATTTTCTCCCATTCTGTGAGTTGTGTTTTTATTTTCTTGATGGTATTGTTTTCAGCAAAACAGTTTACAATTTTGATATGGTCCAGTTTATTTTACTTTTTTCTTTTGATATATTTGTTTTTGGTGTCTTTGTCTTGTGTTTTTAATTGGTGTTTACTTCTGTAGTCTCCTCAGATTTTTTTGAGATCAAAGTCATTCATAAAAATAAATAAGAAAGTTGTGTGGCAATGGCATGAACTCTGTCCACGTGTGTCTCGGCAGGGAAATCAGTAATGAGTTTTTAATGTTGAAGCCTCAGTAGAGGCAGGGATCTTTCCAGAGTCTGGAGGGATCAGTTGCCTTCAGCTAGGCTTCCCTAAATTTTTCTTTCAACCCCTCTCTCAGGTTGGTGTGGGGCTGGGCAGCAGGTAGAAACTGGAGAAAACTTGATGAACCTCTGACACAGTATCCGGGACTGTCCCCTTCACTTCTGCTTGGGGGTGGGTGGGGGGGTCTGAAGAGCACAGACTGGAATCCTTCTGCAGACAGCTCTGAACCACTTACAAGGATGGAAGGGAAGTTCATTTATGTTATGAGCTCAGAAGAAATGGGTTGGCTACCAGGTATTTAGTCACATGTGCACCATTATTTCTGTGAGAAAACAGGCCCTAGATTCTAAATCATCAGTTCGGAAATAGACTTTTGAAAAGTGCTCTGTTTCTAAGTTGGTTCTACCTGTGCTCATTCATTGGTGTTCTTTTCCGTAGCTGTTCCACCCATGGGGGCTGTGTGTGTGCAGTTTTATGTCCTTTTTTTTGTCTGCCTATGAGCATTACTATCCTAAGATCCTGGCTGTAAGGCAGCATGCTCGGGGTGGCCATCCCCCTTCAGACCCCACAGCCTGTCAAGGGAGAACGTGAGCTTGGCTGGAGGCTGGTCTGAGTGGCTGTAGCCCTTTCTCATGAAGAGCTGATTATCCAAGTGTGAATTAGAGCCCTTTTTTTCTCCTCCTTCCAAACTCACATTTGGTTGTTTCATGGCTCATTAGTTTTGTTTTAAGGATGGGCAGGGAAACATGAATAGGGAGAAACTGGAACTTTTTAAAAAGTGGTGGATATCAACTGAAATGGCATTGTTAATTTATCTAGGGATTTTATCTGTGTTGATCTGGTTCCATGTTTTCATAGAGAATTGATATCATGGTTTTTTAAAACAAAATGAATGCATACATATGGTTAAAAAGGAGTGTGAAACTGAACATGATGACCCCTCCCCCTTCCTATTACCTCCCCAACTCTAGACTCTTTGCAGAGGTAGCTACTGTTAAATTTATTTTGCTTCCTTCTGAATTCTTAAAGTATTTATATATTAGATACTTTGTTAAAAGTGCACAGATGGTATCATATTATACACAGTCTTGTGCATCTTATTTCTTCTTTTTTCATAAGAGGTATTTGTTGAAACTGTTTCCATGTTGGCATGCACAGACCTGCATCCCCCTTGGAACTGCAGAATATTCCTTTATATGAATGGTCGTGACTCTTAATCGGCTCTCTTGATAGACATTTAGGTAGTTTCTCACTTTTTGCTAATACAGTGTCCCATGAAACTCTTGGGGAAGTGTCTATCTTTTGTAAGTTGGCATTAATGGATTATTATATTTGCCTCATGCGAAGAGCTGACTCATTGGAAAAGACTCTGATGCTGGGAGGGATTGGGGGCAAGAGGAGAAGGGGACGACAGAGGATGAGATGGTTGGATGGCATCACTGACTCGATGGATGTGAGTCTGAGTGAACTCCGGGAGTTGGTGATGGACAGGGAGGCCTGGTGTGCTGCAATTCATGGGGTCTCAAAGAGTCAGACACGACTGAGCGACTGATCTGATCTGATCTGATCTGATATTTGCCCTTAAACCATAAAAGGTTCTGGTTTCCAGTGATTCTTAACTGGGCCATGGAATCATGAGGCTTTGGGTTGTAGACTGATTTGTTGTATATGGTTTGGGTGCAGTCTGATAGGAGAGACTAGAAATTCAGATTTTATTTTTGAGAAGATTGAGCATTAAGTTAAAAAAGGACCCAAGCATTATTGTCTGTTCTGGAGTGCTCAAACATTTATGCTTACATTTTGCGTCTTTGTAATGCTTTGGAGGCTGAAAGGACCTTGATTAACTTTGCCTGGATGTGGAGATGGACTGGAGGGAGTAGCTTGGTTAGAGAATACAGTCCCAAGCAGGGGAGTGGGGGCAGAACTGGTGGACTGCACCCACTCATTCTGGTCTATAGGAAAAGACCACTCAGTGTTTGCTGTTCTAGAAGTACTTTTGCAGTGAGATGGAGACATGGTCTGTGGAGTGGATCAACACTAAAAGTTCTCACAGTGTCAGATGGTGAAGATAGGTGTCTTGAAGTGCAAGGTCTGGATTATGGGAGTTTGGCAGAGGGCAGCTTGGCATGACTGAGCTGGACAGGGGTTGGGCATTTGGTTCTGACTGTGCAAACCTCTCTGCTCAGACTACAGTTTCCCAAGCAGAGCTGTTGACCTCCTTGTTGGCTTGTGGAGAAGAGCTAGCAAGACAAACAAAAGATGTGGGCAGGTAATGACTTTGATCCATCTGGCCACTGCCATCCCCACCTGGCATGACAGTCAGGACTTACTAGTACTTACTAAGTGGATTTTGGGAGAATTAACTTTTATGGGTAGTTTGGGAGTTGAATTTTCATTAAATGCTTTGGAGTAGTTGGAGTGGGAAGACCTGGGAGACAGGAAGGTAATTGTTTCTTGATGGCCAGTGAAAGGGCGGCAGACCCAATTTCATGCTTTTACACACGTTATCTCATAGAATCTTTATAATATCCTCAGTGAGGTGTTTGCCATTATCTACCTTTAACGGATGAGGGTGTGAGTGGAGTCAGAGTTTTACTGATGGTTGATCTGTAACTGGTTTCATTTCTGTGAGCTATAGATGGAAGGTAACTGTAGGGCTTCCGCTGACTGCACATTTTTTGCTCTGTGTCTTTCCTGGCGCCCAGTGTGATGTTGAACTGAACACTCATTAGAGTGGTCATGGGGCTGATGGTTGAGTTTGCTGAAGCCTTGCCCAAAGTTTGGATTTCTGTTCTCGGAAGAGTATTGTTGGGGTGTTATACATTATCCTCCCAAAAACTTGAATGTGAAGCTACTTGTCTGACATATGCTTCTGCTTGCTCGAAGAATGATGGCGTGATCAATTCTTCCTGCTGGGTTTGGTTCATGTCTATTTTCTCATAGTGAAAGCATGCTCAGGAATGTTGTGTGAGCTGCCTCACCTGAGAGATGCTTGAATGAGGTTCGTGGCTGCCTTTCATGGCTTTGCTGAGCACTTGGGGCGCTCAGGGCACACAGACTGAGCATGGGGAAGCAACCTTTTTCCCTATAAGTCAAGCTGGCTTCAGAAGAGGTCCTGACAGACAGTCCTTTCCAGTTCGGGAATTAGACAGGGTTAGGTTGAAAGGTCTTTGACTGACCATTGACATTCAGCCTGCTGTCGGAAAATGGCCAGACTCTTCCCTCCACATGCTTCTGTTAACTTGAAGTTTCTATTAAACCCTCCAAACTTCTTAGGCACAACTTTAAAATCCAATTCTTCTGCCAGTTCTCTTGCCTCCTTCCCCAGTTCTGCCACAGGAGCTATGTTTCACAGACTACAAATTCTGTTCTGTTCACTTTTTGTGACGGTTCTGCCTAGTTAGAGTGCATTTCCCATCTGGCGGGGAGTGGTGCAATGTGCCTTTATTGATCCAGGGAAAGCGTGTCTTTCCTACTGCTGACGTCCAGTCATCAGAACTGCTGCCCTGTCATTGCTCTCCCCAGTGCCCCAGCCAGTGTCTTCCACTAACAGTGTTCTACTCTCACATCAGTCTTGCTCTTTAATCCTGCACACATCATCTGCTTCCCATCACTCAAAGGTGCCCTGGGATCTCGTCCCACCTTGTTCCCTCAACAGCCCCCACAGCGTGTTGTGATTTCAGGTTCCTATCCTCACTGTGATGAATCTTAACTGCAAAGTGAGCAGGGCTGGGGACCAAACACCCCAGCAGTGGGTGCACAGGAGTATGGAAGAGTGGAACCCCCAGGTAAAGAATATGGGCCCTCGGAGACAGCTTCATACCAGCTGCCAGGTGGGCACCACATGCTCCCTGACATGCTGAGGATGGTCTCTCCCTGATCACATCATGGGACAGCCCACACCACACTAAGTATCACTCCAGGCTCAGCAATCTACCCATTGATACATTTTTAGGAATCAGTTCAGTTCAGTTCAGTCACTTAGTCATGTCTGACTGCGACCCCATGGACTGCAGCACACCAGGCTTTCCTGTCCATCACCAACACCTGGGTCTTGTTCAAATTCATGTGCATGGAGTTGGTGATGCCATTCAACCATCTCATCCACTGTCGTCCCCTTCTCTTCCTACTTTTACTCTTTCCCAGCATCAGGGTCTTTTCCAATAAGTCAGTTCTTTGCATCAGGTGGCCAAAGTATTGGAGTTTCAGCTTCAGCATCAGTCCTTCCAATGAATATTCAGGACTGATTTTCTTTAGGGTTGACTTCTTGGATCTCCTTGCAGTCCAAGAGTCTCTCAAGAGTCTTCTCCAACACCAGTGTTCAAAAGCATCAATTCTTTGGTGCTCAGCTTTCTTTATAGTTCAACTCTCACATCCATACATGACTACTGGAAAAACCATAGGTTTGACTAGATGGAACTTGGTTGGCAAAGTACTGTCTCTGCTTTTTAATATGCTGTCTAGGTTTGTCATAGCTTTTCTTCCAAGGGGCAAATGTCTATTAGTTTCTTGGCTGAAGTCACCATCTGCAGTGATTTTGGAGCCCAAGAAAATAAAGTCTGTCACTGTTTCCCCATCTATTTGCCATGAAGTGATGGGACTGGATGCCATGATCTTCGTTTTTTGAATGTTGAGTTTTAAGCCAACTTTTTCACTCTCCTCTTCACCTTCATCAAGAGGCTCTTTAGTTCTTCTTCACTTTCTGCCATAAGGGTGGTATCATCTGCATATCTGGGGTTATTGATATTTCTCCCAGCAATCTTGATTCCAGCTTGAGCTTCATCCAGCCCGGCATTTTGCATGATGTACTCTTCATATAAGTTAATAAGCAGGGTGACAATATCCAGCCTTGATGTACCCGTTTCCTGATTTGGAACCCTTCTATTGTTCCATGTACAGTTGTAACTGTTGCTTCTTGACCTGCATACAGATTTCTCAGGAGGCAGGTCAGGTGGTCTGGTATTCCCATCTCTTTAACAATTTTCCACAATTTGTTGTGTTCCACACAATCAAAGGCTTTGGTATAGTCAATAAAGCAGAAGTAGACATTTTTCCAGAACTCTCTTGCTTTTTCGATGACCCAGTGGATGTTGGCAATTTGATCTCTGGTTCCTCTGCCTTTTCTAAAACCAGCTTGAACATCTGCAAGTTCATCCTTCTGGGTTGTTCTCTACAGAACCTGGTGTAGCCCCCTGAGCCTTGTTAGGTCTTGTGAGAAAGGAGGGAGGCAGGCGCAGTACCAGCTGTGCCCCCAGCCTGGCCTTCTTGGGTGCAGAAGCTCATGAAGGCTGTGGAGAATACAGGAGTGGCCTTGGGCCTGCCCAGCCTGGGGCCCTGCTCTTCTGTCCCCACTTGTCTCCCTTTCCTTATCCTCTTTACTGTTAGCAAGCTCCTACACACTCTCTGTTCAACTCCTGACACCTGACATGGCTTGCTGACCAGGTAGCTGGTGTGGCAATAAGAGGAAAAGCTGGCCTGTGTGGCTAGCATGCTCTCATGGGGGTGCTGTTGTTCCCAAATAGGACCCCCTGGAGCTGGAGGCAGTGGAGGCTCTCTGCTGGTATGCTACCATGAGGTTGTATCTGATACAGTGTCTAGATGCCAGGTAGAGGCGGAAGAAGGTCCCCAGGTCAGTAGAGAACCCTCCACAGTATTGTATCCTGGCATTTGTCATGCTCAGGATGCCTGTAAGAGGGCTGCACTGGAGAAATGAGGGAGACCTTAGGTCAAAACTGGGGAAGCTGCACAGAAAACGCAAAAGCAGAACCTCTGTTTTGGGAAATCCTGAAATTGGGTTCTGAGTGACAGAGAGAGGCAGAGATGCAGAATGAGGCTATGGGCAGTCCCAGCTTCCCAAACAGCCACCCCAGGGGAGTAAGAATTGGTGCACTCTGCAGGCAACTGTCGCAGGACCAGGCCCTTTGTCAAAACTGCAGAGCAGAAGATTGTATGAGAAATGAAGCTGAGTCCACCAGTGGAATTTGTCATCTGCTTGTATTTGCTTTTTTACCACCATATGGTCTTCCATTTCTCCCTTCATTCTCCATTCCCTTAAGGGGAAAAAAGAAAAAAAAAAAACCCACACAAAGCAACTTCCATTACAGATTTTAAAAAGCAAGACACAGTGAAAACTATTAGAAATGATAGTTAATGCAGCCATGAATTAAAAGACGCTTGCTCCTTAGAAGAAAAGCTATGACCAACCTAGACAGCATATTAAAAAGCAGAGACATTACTTTGCCGACAAAGGTCCGTCTAGTCAAGGCTATGGTTTTTCCAGTAGTCATGTATGGTTGTGAGAGTTGGACTATAAAGAAAGCTGAGTGCCAAAGAATTGATGTTTTTGAACTGTGGTATTGGAGAAGACTCTTGAAAGTCCCTTGGACTGCAAGGTGATCCAACCAGTCCATCCTAAAGGAAATCAGTCCTGAATATTCATTGGAAGGACTGATGCTGAAGCTGAAACTCCAATACTTTGGCCACCTGATGCGAAGAACTGACTTATTGGAAAAGACCCTGATGCTGGGAAAGATTGCAGGCAGGAGGAGAAGGGGACAACAGATAATGAGATGGTTGGATGGCATCACTGATTCAAAGCACATGAATTTGAATAAGGTCCAGGAGTTGGTGATGGACTGGGAAGCCTGGTGTGCTGCAGTCCATGGAGTCTCAAAGAGTCAGACACGACTGAGCAACTGAGCTGAACTGAGAGCTAGGAGACAGAGCTATAAAATGTTTGCTGATAGTCTTCCAGAAATGTGTTGCATTGGGTGGAAAGCCATGGGTCTATAATTCTTAACAAATTGTTTTCCTTTTTAACTGAGTTCTGCTATCCTACTCCCAATGGGTGTTTTGCTGCACCATAGCCCAGCCCAACCCACATCCTCAGTTGGAGAAAAGGCAAGGAGTCACCCACAACAGAACATTGAGAGGGTGATGTCCCCATGAGGTCATTAATTGTAGCCACTGTCAGATGTGGGCAAGCAGGTCATTCAGACCACATGCCCTGGACTGTTTCAGGACATACTTCTTTTCATTCTTTAAGCTCATTTATTATGCAGCCTATGTATGCAAGGGCCAAGTGTGAGTCACACCCATGTATCCCTGCCATCCTGTCTAGGGGAGCAAGGATGGGAGCAGCAGTTAACACCAAGTACTCTGCTCATTGTAGCCACAGAGTAGAGTCCAGGACATGCAGGCACATGGCTCAGACGGCACAGAGTAGTCAGTTCAGCAGAGTTCCCCCTGATAGACTCAGATCTAGGAGAAACTTCATGTTTAAGTTGAGACCTGAAGGAGAAGTGCCAGGCACTGTGGGGCTGATATGGAGACACACTGGTAAGTCGAAGCTGCAGGAAAGAACAAGACAGGACTTGAGCTCTTGACCCAGGGTGAGGGGTAGGTCACAGTGCCTCTAAACATGGGGGCCACCATATGTTCAGCCTTTAGACATGTTTTAGTCAGATCTCAGCTTCTTTTCATCTCCTATCCTCCTTACAGTTAGAATCCAGACTTAGAGATGTATATGTCATCATACGGCCCAATACACTCTTCTTGCAAAATATAAGTTAAATAGGAAGGGGTAGTACACAGGTTAAGCTAGGAAATCTTTATCTACTCATTTTGGCATTTTTTGCTCTTAAAGCTGCTGGTCTTACTAATCTAAGGCATTTCTCTTAACAAAAGTTGATAAGTAGATATTTTCTTCTTTGTCTGGTGGCTAAGTTTTGGGTCTGCTGGTAAAGACTTAGAACCAGTATCTGGCTTTGAATTTGAGGGGCCTGTGTGATGTGGTTGGAAACAACAGTTCTTTCTCCCATTCTCACTCACTTCCCTTGTGGTCCTTAAAGCTACATTTCAGACCGTTGCCCACCCGTGCCCCCACTCCGGTTGCAGAGCTGCTCTGCTGGGCTTTTCACATTGCAGCTCGTGTGCTCCATGCAGTGCTGCTCAAAGGGATGCCTTTCCTGGACTAGGCCTTTGGGAAAATCATCAAAAGCCTGGACTTTCTTTAGGGCTTTTGTTGAAATTGGGCCCATAACCAAGGTTGATTATATTAGTTTGTATTTGCCACCAAATAGCACTGATTTTCCATCTGTTACCACTGCTTTCACATCATTCTAATTAACTCTCCTAGTCATCAGTTTCTGAATGAATTATGTTTTTGGACATTTGGAAAATTTGTCACAGAAACCCTTTTGGCTGCAGCCCATGCATTCATTTCCTGTTGTTTTGTGCCATGAAGTTGCACCTCTGAGTATTTTTAGTAGCTAAGAACTCTCTTCTGTTGCCTTAAAAATTTGTACAAAGTGAGAATTGAGAGCTAAGTTTTACTTGGAGCAAATTGAGGGCTGAAGCCTGGGAGACAGTACTTCAGATAGCTCTGAGAAACTGTTCCAAAGAGGCAGGGGAAAAAGATTAGGATATATGTGATTTTGCTGAAGGGGGAATACATGCAATCAAGCACATATTTTCCCAGGAGTTTTCTACTAGTTTCCTGAAGCTTTGTTTTGCTAATCGCAGGGAACAGTCATCACCTTGAAGGATATTACTGGTTTTCTAGATATGGGGAGATACAAGAATTGGGCTCATAAATTCCACTCCTGAAAATATCCAACTATCTGAAGACCTGTCCTGCCAGTTTTTGCCCCTTGAGCACAGAGTGCTTCACTTCTGCTCTCCACCCTGAACTCCGTTCAAGGAGTGATGAAGGTCAGTAGCTGCAGTAGCACATGATTTAATCCTTGTAGAGGTAGATTGTGTGTGTGTGTGTGTGTGTGTGTGTGTGTGCATGCGTGCTCAGTTACTCAGTCATGTCCAACTCTTTATGACCCCGTGGACTGTAGCCTTCCAGGCTCATCTACCCATGGGATTTTTCAGTCGGGAATACTGGAATAGGTTGCCATTTCCTCCTTCAGGAAATCTTCTCAACCCAGGGATCGAACCCACATTTCCTGTGTCGGCTGCATTACCACTGAGCCACCAAATGCCAATTTGTAGTAGATACTTCTAAGGGCAAGGGGGGTGATTTTGTGGTTTGCCTCCAAGATGGGTTTTGGGTCCATTTATGCTGCAGTTGTTCTTGGCAGGTCAGCCAATTTGAGCACGTTTGTTTTCATTTTGCTCTCAGAGATGCGGTGACAGCTAAGATATCTGAAGAATAATTCCTAATAACCTATAAAAGGAGATGGAGGTAGACTCTTCCATGTGGTTTCAGTTGTCATTTTCATTTTCTTCTAGACAGTGAAATCATGCCTAAAATAAATCTCATATGACTCCCTGTGAGAGCTGTGTCAGATGTTCCACAGAATAAGACTGTGGATTATTGCGGCACAGGAAACTGCATCTTCTATTCACTGCCAGGGAAAGAACAGACATAGAAACCAACTTACCTCCTGCAAACCCAGCTTTCTGCTTACTTTTTGTGTTACCTTGGCCAAGTTAGTCTACCTCTCTGAGACTTAGTTTACTCATTTGTACGTATATGAGCTCCTGATTCCCAGGGTTGTTATGCTGTTGAATGAGATTTCATATGAAGAGCCCCTGGAGGATGATAGATTCTCCACCAATGGCAGCTGCTATGTTTACCTTACAATTGAGCTGGAGTAAAAAGGTGCTCATTGTTAGGGAAATGCCAATTAAAACCACAGTGGGGTACCAGAACATCAGACAATTAGTGTGGAGAAACTGGAGCCTCATACACTGCTGGTTGGAATGTAAAGTAGTACAGCAGTTTGGAAAACAGCAGGTTCCTCACAAAGTTAAAAGCAGAGTTGCCATATGACCTAGCAATTCCACTCCTAGGTACCTTCCCAAGAAATGAAGACACATGTTCACACAAAGACCTCCATGTAAGTGTTTGTAGCAACCTTATTCATAGTAGCCAAAATTAGAACAACCCAAATGAATGGATAAACAAAATATGGTATGTCCCTTCAGTAGAATACTATGTAGCACTAAAAAGGAGTCAACTGCTAATAAATGCGACATTGATATATCCAGATATAAAGGACTGTAAGTCATATGATTTTTATTTAATTGAACCTTGTAGAGAAGGCAAAGCTATAATGATATAGAATTGGTCATTGTTGCCTGGGCCGCAGTGGGACTCTGCGCTTTCGCTGCTTAGCACCCAGGTTCAATCCCTGGTTGGGAAACTACCACACAAGAAGTACAGCATAGCTACAAAAAAAAAAAAAAAGAAAAAAAATGGATGATATCTACAGTTATAATTTTGTGATTTGTAATGAGAAATATGTATTCAGTAAAGATGTCTGTTGTTAGGTTAATGGAGTGACTTTTGGAAAGCCCCTAGGCAACCTAAGAGTAGTGGCTGCTTCCAGGGAAACCAGCCATGTGATCAGAAGACTGGAACTTTCACTCCACCCCTAGATTTCCAGGGGAAGGGACAAGAGTGGGACATTGAGTCCATTTACCAACAGCCAGTGATTTAATCCACTCCAAGATGGCAGAGTAAAAGGACATGTGCTTATCTTTTCCTGTGAGAACACTAAACTCTCAACTAGCTGCTGAACAACGATTTATAGCAAAATGTTGGAACCCACCAAAAAACATACCCCCACATCCAAGGACAAAGGAGCAGCCTCACCAAGATGGTTGGAGGGACCCAATTGTGTTTAATCAAACTTCATACCCGCCAAAGATGCTTGGAGGGCACAAACAAAACCTTGTGTGCTCCAGGACCCAAGAGACAGGAGCAGTAAGCCCATAAGGGACTGAGCCATACTTGCCTGTGAGTGTTTTGAAATCTCTGGTGAAGTCATGGATATCCAGTGGCTTGCTGTGTGCCCAGGAGCACTGACAGCAGCAGTGCTGGGAGACACAGTATGCTGGCATAAATTTTTTTGGAGGAGGTTGCCATTACCCCTACCATAGTTTGGGTTCAGGCCAAACTACAGCCCCACCCATCAGCAGAAAATTTGATTGAGGATTTACTGAGCATGGCCCTGCCCATCAAAGCAAGACTGGATTTTCCCCATAGCCAGTCCCTCCCATCAGAGAAGGCAATGGCACCCAACTCCAGTACTCTTGCCTGGAAAATCCCACGGATGGAGGAGTCTGGTAGGCTCCAGTCCATAGGGTCGCTAAGAGTCGGGCATGACTGAGCGACTTCACTTTGAGTTTTCTTTCATGCATTGGAGAAGGAAATGGCAACCCACTCCAGTATTCTTGCCTGGAGAATCCCAGGGACAGAGGAGCCTAGTGGGCTGCCCTCTATGGGGTTGTACAGAGTTGGACATGACTGAGGCGACTTAGCAGCAGCAGCAGTCCCTCCCATCAAGAAGTTGTACAAGCCTCTTATCCTTATCCATCAGAGGGCAGACAGAAAGAAAACCACAATTGCAGAAAACTAAACAAAATGATCACATGGATCACAGCTTTGTGTAATTCTGTGAAACTACGAGCCATGCTGTGTAGGGCCTCCCAAGATGGATAGGTCATGGTGGAGAGTTCTGACAAAAATGTCCACTGGAGAAGGAAATCCAAACCACTTCAGCATTCTTGCCTTGAGTACCCCATGAACAGTATGAAAAGGCATAAAGATATGACACTGAAACATGAACCTCCCAGGTTGGTAGATGTCCAGTATGCTACTGGAGAAGAGCAAAGAATCAGCTCTGGAAGCAGTGAAGAGGCTGAGCCAAAGCAGAAATGATGCCCAGTGGTAGGTGTGTCTGTTGGTGAAAGTAAAGTCTGATGCTGTAAAGAAGTTTTGCCTAGGAACCTGGAATGTTAGGTCCATGAATCAAGGTAAATTAGAAGTGGTCAAACAGGAGATGGTAAGAGAGAACATTGACATTTTAGGAATCACTGAATGAAAATGGATGGGTGGGTGAATTTAACTCAGATGACCATTATATCTACTACTGTAAATGGAGTAGCCTTCATACTCACACAACAGTCCAAAATGCAATACTTGGGTGTAATCTCAAAAATGACAGAATGATCTCACTTTGTTTCCAGGGCAAACCATTCAATATCACAGTAATCCAAGTCTATTCCTCAACCACTAATGCTGAAGAAGCTGAAGTTGAATGGTTCTATGAAGACCCACAAGAACTTTTATAACTAACACCAAAAAAAGAAAAAAAAGATTTCCCTTTCATTGTAGAGGACTGGAATGCAAAAGTAAGAAGTCAAGAGATACATGGAATAACAGGCAAATTTGGCCTTGGATTACAAAATTATGCAGGGCAAAGGCTAACAGAGTTTTGCCAAGGGAATCAACAGTCATAGCAAATACCCTCTTCCAACAACACAAGAGAGGACTCTACACTTGGACATCACCAGATGGTCAATATCAAAATCAGGTTGGTTATATTCATTGCAGCGAAAGATGGAGAAGCTTTATACAGTCAGCAAGCAAGACTGGGAGCTGCCTGTGGCTCAGATCATGAACTCCTTATGGCCAAATTCAGACTTAAATTGAAGAAAGTAGGGAAAACCACTAGGCCATTCAGGTATGACCAAAATCAAATCATTTATGATTCAGTTCAGTTCAGTTCAGTCTCTCAGTCGTGTCCGACTCTTTGCGACCCCATGAATCGCAGCACGCCAGGCCTCCCTCTCCATCACCAACTCCCGGAGTTCACCCAGACTCATGTCCATCGAGTCAGTGATGCCATCCAGCCATCTCATCCTCTGTCGTCCCCTTCTCCTCCTGCCCCCAATCCCTCCCAGCATCAGAGTCTTTTCCAATGAGTCAACTCTTCGTATGAGGTGGCCAACGTACTGGAGTTTCAGCTTTAGCATCATTCCTTCTAAGGAAATCCCAGGGCTGATCTCCTTCAGAATGGACTGGTTGGATCTCCTTGCAGTGCAAGGTACTCTCAAGAGTCTTCTCCAGAACCACAGTTCAAAAGCATCAATTCTTCAGCCCTCAGCTTTCTTCATAGTCCAACTCTCACATCCATACATGACCACTGGAAAAACCATAGCCTTGACTAGACGGACCTTTGTTGGCAAAATAATGTCTTTGCTTTTGAATGTGCTATCTAGGTTGGTCATAACTTTCCTTCCAAGGAGTAAGCATCTTTAATTTCATGGCTGCAGTCACCATCTGAAGTGATTTTGGAGCCCCCCAAAATAAAGTCTGACACTGTTTTCACTGTTTCCACATCTATTTCCCATGAAGTGATGGGACCAGATGCCATGATCTTTGTTTTCTGAATGTTGAGCTTTAAGCCAACTTTTTCACTCTCCTCTTTCACTTTCATCAAGAGGCTTTTGAGTTCCTCTTCACTTTCTGCCATAAGGGTGGTGTCATCTGTGTATCTGTGTTTATTGATATTTCTCCTGGCAATCTTGATTCCAGCTTGTGCTTCTTCCAGCCCAGCGTTTCTCATGATGTACTCCGCATATAAGTTAAATAAGCAGGGTGGCAGTATACAGTCTTGACGTACTCCTTTTCCTATTTGGAGCTAGTCTGTTGTTCCATGTCCAGTTCCAACTGTTGCTTCCTTACCTGCATATAGGTTTCTCAAGAGGCAGGTCAGGTGGTCTGGTATTCCCATCTCCCATCTCATAGTTGATACCTCATTGTAATTTTGATTTACATTTGTGTAATAATGAGCGATGTTGAGCATCTTTTCATGTTTTTTTTAATCATCTGCATATCTGCTTTGGAGAAATGTCTGTTTAGGTCTTCCACCCAATTTTTACTGGATTTTTGTTTTTCTGGTATTGAGTTGTATGAGCTGCTTGTATATTATTGAAGTTAGTCTGTTGTGTTTTATTTGCTATTATTTTCTCCCATTCTTTTTTTTTTTCCTGTGCAAGAAACTATCTTTTATTAGTCATGCACTTTTTTAACATTTAAATTTATTTATTTTAATTGGAGGCTAATTACTTTACAATATTGTATTGGTTTTGCCATACATCAACATGAATCCGCCACGGGTGTACACATGTTTCCCATCCTGAACCCCCCTCCCACCTCCCTCCCCCTACCATCCCTCTAGGTCATCCCAGTGCACCAGCCCCAAGCATCCTGTATCCTGCATCAAACCTGGACTGATGATTCATTTCTTATATGATATTATGCATGTTTCAGTGCCATTCTAAGGGTTGTCTTTTCACTTTGTTTATAGTTTCCTTTGCTGTGCAAAATGTTTTAAGTTTAATTAGATACTACTTATTTATTTTTGTTTTTATTTATTTTTTAACATATTTTTTATTGAAAGATAGTTGCTTTACAGAACGTCATTGTTTACTGTCAAACCTCATCATGAATCAGCCATAGGTATACATATATCCCCTCCCTTTTGAACCTCCTTCCCATTTCCCTCCACATCCCACCCCTCTAGGTTGATACAGAGCCCTGTTTGAGTTTCCTGAGTCATGCAGCAAATTCCTGTTGGCTATCTGTCTTACATATGATAATGTAAGTTTCCATATTAATCTTTACATTCATCTCACCCTCTTCCACTCTCCCCATGTCCATAAGTCTATTCTCTATGTCTTTTTCTCCACTGCTGCCCTGAAAATAAATTGTTCACAACCATTTTTCTAGATTCTGTATATGTGCATAAGAGTATGGTATTTATCTTTCTCTTTCTGACTCACTTCACTCTGTATAATAGGTTCTAGGTTCATCCACCTCATCAGAATGGACTTAAATGTGTTCGTTTTTATGGCTGAGTAATATCCCATTGTGTGTCTGTACCACAGCTTCTTTATCCATTCATCTGTTGATGGGCATCTGGGTTGCTTCCATGTTCTAGCTATTATAAATAGTGCTGCAATGTACAATGGGATACATGTGTCTTTTTCAACCCTGGTTTCCTCAGGGTATATGCCTAGGAGTGGGATTGCTGGGTTATATGGTGGGTTTATACCTAGTTTTCTAAGGAATCTCCATACCATCTTTAATATTGACTGTATCAAGTTACATTCCCACCAAAAGCACAAGAGCTTTCCCTTTTCTCCACACCCTCTCCAACATTTATTGTTTGTTGACTTTTTGATGATGGCCATTCTGACTGGTGTAAGGTATCTCATTGTGGTTTTGATTTGCATATCTCTAATAATGAGCGATGTTGAGCATCTTTTCATGTGTTTGTTAGCCATCTGTATGTCTTCTTTGGAGAAATGCCAGTTTAGGTCTTTTTTCCACTTTTTGATTTGGTTGTTTGTTTTTCTGGTATTGAGTTGTATGAGCTGCTTGTATATTTTGGAAATGAATCCTTTGTCAGTTGTTTCATTTGCCATTATTTTCTCCCATTCCAAGGGTTGTCTTGTCACATTGCTTATAGTTTCCTTTGCTGTACAAAAGCTTTTAAGTTTAATCAGGCCCCACTTTACTTTGTTTTTATTTCCGTTACTCTAGGAGGTGGGTCATAGAAGGATCTTGCTTTGATTTATGTCATCAAGTGTTCTGCCTATGTTTTCCTCTAAGAGTTTTATAGTTTCTCATCTCACGGTTATGTCCTTAATCCATTTGAGTTTATCTTTGTGTATGATGTTAGGAAGTGTTCTGATTTCATTCTTTTACAGGTTCAGTTCAGTTCAGTTCAGTTCAGTCACTCAGTCGTGTCAGACTCTTTGCGGCCCCATGAATTGCAGCACGCCAGGCCTCCCTGTCCATCACCAACTCCCGGAGTTCACACAAACTCACGTCCATCACCAACTCCCAGAGTTCATTCAAACTCACATCCATCGAGTCAGTGATGCCATCCAGCCATCTCATCCTCTGTCGTCCCCTTCTCCTCCTGCCCCCGATCCCTCCCAGCATCAGAGTCTTTTCCAATGAGTCAACTCTTTACATGAGGTGGTCAAAGTATTGGAGTTTCAGCTTTAGCATCATTCCTTCCAAAGAACACCCAGGGCTGATCTCCTTTAGAATGGACTGGTTGGATCTCCTTGCAGTCCAAGGGACTCTCAAGAGTCTTCTCCAACACCACAGTTCAAAAGCATCAATTCTTTGGTGCTCAGCTTTCTTCACAGCCCAACTCTCACATCAGTACATGACTACTGGAAAAACCATAGCCTTGATTAGATGGACCTTTGTTGGCAAAGTAATGTCTCTGCTTTTGAATATGCTATCTAGGTTGGTCATAACTTTCCTTCCAAGGAGTAAGCGTCTTTTAATTTCATCCCTGCAATCACCATCTGCAGCGATTTTGGAGCCCCGCAAAAAATAAAGTCTGACACTGTTTCCACTGTTTCCCCATCTATTTCCCACGAAGTGATGGGACCAGATGTAGCTGTCCAGTTTTCCCAGCAACATTTACTGAAGAGGCTATCTTTGCCCCATTGTATATTCTTGTCTCCTTTGTCAAAAATAAGGTACTCATAAATGCATGGGTTTATTTCTGGGCTTTCTATCTTGTTCCATTGGTCTATAATTCAGTTTTTGTGCCAGTACCATACTGTCTTCATGACCATAGCTTTGTAGTATTATCTGAAGTCAGGAAGGTTGATTCCTCCAGCTCCATTCTTATTTCTCAGGACTGCTTTGGCTATTTGGGGTCTTCTATGTTTCCATATGGATTGTGAAATTTTGTTCTAGTTCTGTGAAAAATGCCATTGGTAATTTTATAGGGATCACATTGGATCTGTAGATTGCATTTGGTAGTACACTCATTTTAACAATATTGATTCTTCCTACCCAGGAACATGGAATATCTCTCCATCTGTTTATGTCGTCTTTGATTTCTTTCATCAATGTCTTATAATTTTCTGTGTACAGTTCTTTTGTCTCCTTCAGTTCAGTTCAGTTCAGTCGCTAAGTCATGTCGGACTCTTTGTGACCCCGTGAATCACAGCATGCCAGGCCTCCCTGTCCATCAACATCTCCCGGAGTTCACTCAGACTCACGTCCATTGACTCGGTGATGCCATCCAGCCATCTCATCCTCTGTCGTCCCCTTCTCCTCCTGCCCCCAATCCCTCCCAGCATCAGAGTCTTTTCCAATGAGTCAACTCTTTGCAAGAGGTGGCCAAAGTACTGGAGTTTCAGCTTTAGCGTCATTCCTTCCAAAGAACACCCAGGGCTGATCTCCTTCAGAATGGACTGGTTGGATCTCCTTGCAGTCCAAGGGACTCTCAAGAGTCTTCTCCAAAACCACAGTTCAAAAGCATCAATTCTTTGGCGCTCATCTTTCTTCACAGTCCAACTCTCACATCCATACATGACTACTGGAAAAACCATAGCCTTGACTAGACGGACCTTTGTTGGCAAAGTAATGTCTTTGCTTTTGAATATGCTATATAGGTGGTCATAACTTTCCTTCCAAGAAGTAAGCGTCATTTAATTTCATGGCTGCAATCACCATCTGCAGTGATTTTGGAGCCCAAAAAAATAAGTCTGACACTGTTTCCACATCTATTTCCCATGAAGTGATGGGACCAGATGCCATGATCTTTGTTTTCTGAATGTTGAGCTTTAAGCCAACTTTTTCGCTTTCCACTTTCACTTTCATCAAGAGGCTTTGTAGTTTCTCTTCACTTTCTGCCGTAAGGGTGGTATCATCTGCATATCTGAGGCTATTGATATTTCTCCCGGCAATCTTGATTCTAGCTTCTGCTTCTTCCAGCCCAGCGTTTCTCATGATGTACTCTGCATATAAGTTAAATAAGCAGGGCAACAATATACAACCTTGACGTCCTCCTTTTCCTATTTGGAATCAGTCTGTTGTTCCATGTCCAGTTCTAACTGTTGCTTCCTGACCTGCATACAGATTTCTCAAGAGGCAGGTCAGGTAATCTGGTATTCCCATCTCTTTCAGAATTTTCCACAATTTATTGTGATCCACACAGTCAAAGGCTTTGGCATAGTCAATAAAGCAGAAATAGATGTTTTTCTGGAGCTCTCTTGCTTTTTCCATGATCCAGTGGATGTTAGCAATTTGATCTCTGGTTCCTCTGCCTTTTCTAAAACCAGCTTGAACATCAGGAAGTTCACGGTTCACGTATTGCTGAGCCCTGGCTTGGAGAATTTTGAGCATTACTTTACTAGCGTGTGAGATGAGTGCAATTGTGTGGTAGTTTGAGCATTCTTTGGCATTGCCTTTCTTTGGGATTGGAATGAAAACTGACCTTTTCCAGTAATGTGGCCACTGCTGAGTTTTCCAACTTTGCTGGAATATTGAGTGCAGCACTTTCACAGCATCATCTTTCAGGATTTGGAATAGCTCAACTGGAATTCCATCACCTCCACTAGCTTTTTTCGTAGTGATGCTTCCTAAGGCCTACTTGACTTCACATTTCCAGGATGTCTGGCTCTAGGTGAGTGATCACACCATCATTATTATCTTGGCCATGAAGATCTTTTTTTGTACAGTTCTTCTGTGTATTCTTGTCACCTCTTCTTAATATCTTCTGCTTCTGTTAGGTCCCTACCATTTCTGTCCTTTATCGAGCCCATTGTTGCATGAAATGTTCCCTTGGTATCTCTAATTTTCTTGAAGAGATCTCTAGTCTTTCCCATTCTATTGTTTTCCCTTATTTCTTTGCATTGATCGCTGAGGGAGGCTTTCTTATCTCTCCTTGCTATTCTTTGGAACTCTGCATTCAGATGCTTATATCTTTCCTTTTCTCCTTTGCTTTTCACTTCTCTTCTGTTCACAGCTATTTGTAAGGCCTCCCCAGATAGCCATTTTGCTTTTTTGCATTTCTTTTCCATGGGGATGGTCTTGATCCCTGTGTCCTGTACAATGTCACAAACCTCTGTCCATAGTTCATCAGGCGCTCTATCTATCAGATCTAGTCCCTTAAATCTATTTCTCACTTCCACTGTATAATCATAAGGGATTTGATTTAGGTCATACCTGAATGGTCTAGTGGTTTTCCCTACTTTGTCTCCTTAGGTAAGTTTATTCCTAGATATTTAATTCTTTTTATTGCAATGGTGAATGGGATTGATTCCTTAATATCTCTTTCTGGTTTTTCAGTGTTAGTATATAGAAATGCAAATGATTTCTGTGTATTGATTTCATATCCTGCAACTTTGTTAAATTCACTGATTAGCTCTAGTAATTTTCTGATGTTATCTTTAGCGTTTTCTATGTATAGTATCATGTCATCTGCAAACAGTGAGAACTTTGCTGCTTCTTTTCCTATCACGATTCCTTTTATTTCTTCTCTGATTGCTCTACTAGGACTTCCAGAACTATGTTGAATAATAGTGGTGAAAGTGTACACCCTTGTCTTGTTCCTGATCTTAGGGGAATGCTTTCAGTTTCTCGCCATTGAGAATAATGTTTGCTGTAGGCTTATCATATATGGCCTTTACTATGTTGAGGTAGGTTCCTTCTATGCCCATTTTTTGAAGAGTTTTAATCATAAATGGGTGCTGAATTTTGTCAAAGGCTTTTTCTGCATCTATTGAGATTATCACATGGTTTTTATCTTTCGATTTGTTAATATGGTGTATCACATTGATTGATTTGCATATATTGAAGAATACTTACATTCCTGGAGTAAACCCAACTTGATCATGGTGTATGAGCTTTTTGATGTGTTGCTGAATTCTGTTTGTTAAAATTTTGTTGAGGATTTTTGCATCTATATTCATCAGTGATATTGGCCTGTAGTTTTCTCTTTTTGTGTTGTCTGTGTGCTTTGGGTATCAGGGTGATGGTGGTCTCATAGAATGAGTTTGGAAGTGTTCCTTCCTCTGTAGTTTTTTGAGAGTTTTAGAAGGATAGGCATTAGCTCTTCTCTAAATGTTTGATAGAATTCTCCTGTGAAGCCATCTGGTACTAGGGCTTTTGTGTTTGGGGAGATTTTTTTTATCACAGCTTCAATTTCAATGCTTGTAATTGGTTTGTTCATAATTTCTATTTCTTTCTGGTTCAGTCTTCGAAGATTGAACTTTTCTAAGAATCCATTTCTTCCAGGTTATCCATTTTATTGCCATATTCATAATGGCCTCTTATACTCCCTTGTTTTTCTGCACTGTCTATTGTAACCTCTCCTTTTTCATTTCTAATTATGTTGATTTGATTCTTCTCCTTTTCTTGTTGAGTCTGGCTAAAGGTTTGTCAATTTTGTTTATCTTCATAAAGAAACAGATTTTAGTTTAATTAATTTTTACTATTATTTCTTTAATTTCTTTTTCATTTATTTCTGCTCAGATCTTCATGATTTCTTTCCTTCTACTATTTTTTTTTTGTTTTTTGTTGTTGTTCTTTTTCCAGTTGTTTTAGATGTAAAGTTAGGCTGTCTATTCGATGTTTTCCTTGTTTCTTGAGGTAGGATTGTACTGTTATAAACTTCCCTCTTGGAACTGCTTTTGCTGCATCCCATAGGTACTGAGTTGTTGTGATTTAATTGTCATTTGTTTCTAGTTTTTGATTTCCCTTTTGATTTCTTCAGTAACCTGCTTGTTATTTAGAAAAATGTTTTTTAATCTCCTTGTGTTTGTGTTTCTTACAGTTTTTTTTCTTGTAATTGATATCTAGTCTTATAGCATTGTGGTTGAAGAAGATGCTTGATATGATTTCAATTTTCTTAAATTTACTGAGGTTTGATTTGTGACCCAAGATGTGGTCTATCCTGGAGAATGTTCCATGTGCACTTGAGAAGAAGATGTATTCTTCAGCATTTGGTTGGAATGATGGTCCTAAAGATATCAGTGAGATCCAACTCGTCTAATGTATCATTTAAGACTTGTGTTTCCTTATTAATTTTCTGTTTTGATGATCTGTCCATGTGTGGTTGGGGTGTTAAAGTCTCCAACTATTATTGTGTTACTGTCAATTTCTCCTTTTATGTCTGTTAGTGTTTGTCTTAGGTATTGAGGTGCTCCTATGTTGGGTGCATAGATATTTACAATTGTTATGTCTTCCTCTTGGATTGATCCCTTGATCATTATGTAGTGTCCTTCCTTATGTCTTGTAATATTCTTTATTTTAAGGTTTCTTTTTTTTTATTAAAAAAAAAACGGGTGTACATGTGTTCCCCATACTGAACCCCCCTCTCACCTCCCTCCCCATCCCATCCTTCAGGGTCTGATATGAGGATTGCTACTCCAGCTTTCTTTTGCTTCCCATTTGCATGGAATATATTTTTCCATCCTCTCACTTCCAATCTATATGTGTCTTGAGGTCTGAAGTGGGTTTCTTACCCTGCCATTCCCTTCTGGCCTGCAGAGCTTCT
Organism: Bubalus bubalis; assembly: GCF_019923935.1. NCBI lineage: Eukaryota > Metazoa > Chordata > Mammalia > Artiodactyla > Bovidae > Bubalus > Bubalus bubalis. Next base: position 614,888 of record NC_059177.1, read on the forward strand.
GCTGAAAGATCAGCTGTTAAGCATATGGGGTTTCTCTTGTATGTTACTTGTTGCTTCTCTCTTGTTGCTTTTAATATTCTTTCTTTATGTTTAGTTTAAACTTTCTTTGTTAGTTTGATTAGTATGTGTCTTGGTGTGTTTCTCCTTGGGTTTATCCTATATGGGACTCTTTGTGCCTCTTGGCACATTCCAGCTCATTTCTTTCTAAAGATTGCTTTGTATATTTGGGGTCTTTGTGTTTCCATACGAATTGTGAAATATTTTATTCTTGTTCTGTGAAAAATGCCATTGGTAATTTGATAGGAATTGCATTTAATTGGTAGATTGCTTTGTGTAATACAGTCTGTTTTTGCAGTACTGAGTCTTCCAGTCCAGGAACATAGTATCTCTCTCCATCTGTTTATGTTTTCTTTAATTTATTTCATTAGTATCTTACAGTTTTCTATATACAACTCTTTTGTCTCCTTAGGTAGGTTTATTTCTTATTGTCACAGTGGTAAATGGGATTGTTTCTTTAATTTCTCTTTATGATTTTTCATTGTTAGCATATAGGAATGCAAGTGATTTTTGTATATTGATTTTGTATCCTGCAACTTTATTAAATTCACTGATTAGCTCTAGTAAATTTTTTTGTGTGACATGTTTAGGGCTTTCAATGTATAGTATCATGTTGTATGCAAATCATGAGAGTTTTACTTCTTTTCCAGAGTAGATTCCTTTTATTTCTTTCTTCTCTAATTGCCATGGAGAACTTCCAAAACTATGTTGAATAGTAGTGGTGAGTTTGCACCCTTGTCTTAGTCCTGATCTTAGAATAAATGTTTTTAAAGTTTTTCACCATTGAGAATAATGTTTGCTTTGGGTTTATTGTTCAGTTCAGTTCAGTCGCTCAGTCGTGTCCGACTCTTTGTGACCCCATGCATTGCAGCATGCCAGGCTTCCCTGCCATCACCAACTCCCAGACCTTACTCACACTCATGTCTATCGAGTTGGTGATGCCATCCAACCATCTCATCCTCTGTTGTCCCGTCTCTTCCCACCTTCAATCTTTCCCAGCATCAGGGTCTTTTCAAATGTGTCAGTTCAGGTATATGATATATGGCCTTTATTATGTTGACGTAATTTCCATCTATGTCCATTTTCTGAAGAGTTGATCATACATGGGTGCTGAATTTTGTCAAAAGCTTTTTCTGCGTCTGTTGAGTTTTTTGTCTGTTAGCATTTGCTTTATGTATTGAGGTGCTTCTGTGTTGGGTGCATAAATATTTATAATTGGTATGTCTTCTTGGATTAATCCATTGATCATTATGTAGTGTCCTTCTTTATCTCTTGTAATAGTCTTTATTTTAAGGTCTATTTTGTCTTATATGAGAATTGCTATTCCAGCTTCCTTTTGATTTCCATTTTCATGGAATATCTTTTTCCATACTCTGACTTTCAGTCTGTATGTGTCTCTAGGTCTGAACTGGGTCTCTTGTAGACAGCATGTATACAGGTCTTCTTTTTGTATCCATTCAACCAGTCTATGTCTTTTGGTTGGAGCATTTAAGTCATTTACATTTAAAGTAATTATTGATATATATGTTCCTATTGGCATTTTCTTAATTGTTTTGGATTTGTTTTTGTAGGTCTCTTCCTTCTCTTGCATTTCCTCCATATAGAAGTCCCTCTAACATTTGCTATAAAGCTGGTTTGGTGGTGCTCTTTAACTTGTGTTTGTCTGTAAAGCTTTTGTTTTGTCCCTCAATTTTGAATGAGATCCTTGCTGGATAGAGTATTCTTAGATGTAGATTTTTCCCTTGCAGTACTTAAACTGTGTCCTGCCATTCCCTTCTAGCCTGCAGAGTTTCTGCTGAAAGATCAGTGGTTAATTGTGTGGGGTTTCCCTTGTGTGTTACTTGTTGCTTTTTTGTTACTGCTTTTAATATTTTTTCTTTGTTTTTAATCTGTTAGTTTGATTTATGTTTCTCAGCATGTTTCTCCTTGGGTTTAATCCTGGATTGGTATCTCTGTGCTTGTTGGACTTGATTGGCAATTTCTTTTCCCATGTTATGAAAGTTTTCGACTATAGTCTGTTCAAAAAATTTCTTAGACTCTTTCATTTTCTCTTCTTTTTCTGGGACCCCTATAATTCAAATGTTGGCACTTTTAGTATTATCCCAAGTGTCTCTGAGACTGTCCTTAGTCCTTTCCATTCTTTTTTCTTTATTATACTCTTTAGCAGTTATTTCCACCATTCTGTCTTCCAGCTCACTTACCTCTTCTTCTGCTTCAGTTAGTTACTCTGCTATTGATTCCTTCTAGAGTTTGTTTAATTTCAGTAATTATGTTGTTGTTTATGTGTGCTTGTTCTTTATTTCTTCTACATCTTTGTTAAGTGTGTTAACTGATTCATATTTTCTCCATTCTATTTTCGAGGTTTTGTATCATCTTTACTATTGTCACTCTGAATTCTTTTTCAGATAGTTTGCCTATTTCCTCTTTGTTTATTTGGTCTTCTGAGTTTTTACCTTTTTCCTTCATATGCAGAGTATTTCTCTGTCTTAGTTCATTTTTTTCTAACTTACTGTATCTGGGGTCTACTTTCCCCAGGCTATAGGGTCACAGTTCCTCCTTTTGGTCTCTACCCTTAGTGGCTGGATTTGGTTCAGTGCTTTGTGTAGGCTTCATGTTGGGAGGGACTTGTGCCTGTGTTCTGGTGGGAAGAGTTGTGTTTTTTTCCCTCTGGTGGGTAGGGCTGTGTGAAGTAGCATGTTTTGGGGTATCTGTGGGAAGCCTGTCTGCTGTTTTTGTCTTGTTGTTTGGGTGAGGCATCCTGTACTGGGTGCTGCTAGCAGTTAGATGATGTCAGGTCTTGGACACAGGTGGAGGCCTTCGTGGGAGTTCTCAGTAGTTAACACTCCCTGGTGTCAGGAGTTCTCTGCAGTCTAGTATCCTGGACTCAGTTTCCCCAGCCCAAAAGCTCAAACCCAACCTTTGGCCAGGGAACCAAGATCCTACAAGCCATTTGTTATGGCATTAAAGAAGATTAAAACAAACACACAAAAACAAAATCAAACAAAAAACGAACCCTAAACAAAAGATAAATGGACAATCAGCCAATAATAACAAAACCAAAGGAACACACACACACACACACACACAACGCCAAAATAGTCCAAAGAAAACAAAGTACAAGACAGTGACCTGGCAGGCAAAGAAAGCTAAGAATGATATCAACCAATTAAAAACAAAACTAACTAAAACACCAACCAGAAAACAAGACCAAAGGAGATTACCAACTAGGGAATAGAGCAAAGAAAGCCAAACAAACTAACAAACATGGTGAAACAGAGAAAAGGAAGAAAACAAAAGAAAAATAGAACTATATAGAAAAAAAAAAATACACATGTTGTTTTTTTCCTGCTGTAGTTATTCTTTTACATATATACAAGTATATAACATGTATAAATATATATCAGTTCGGTTGCTCAGTTGTGTTTGCAACCCCACAGACTGCAGCATGCCAGGCTTCCCTGCCGTCACCAACTCCCAGAGCTTACTCACACTCATGTCCATTGAGTTGGTGATGCCATCCAAGCATCTCATCCTCTGTCGTCTGCTTCTCCTCCCGCCTTCAATCTTTCCCAGCATCAGGGTCTTTTCCAGTGAGTCAGTTCTTCGCATCAGGTGGCCAAAGTAGTGGAGTTTCAGCTTCAGCATCAGTCCTTCCAATGAATATTCAGGACTGATTTCCTTTAGGATGGACTGGTTGGATCTTCTTGCAGTCCAAGGGACTCTCAAGAGTCTTCTCCAACATTGCAGTTCAAGAGCATCAATTTTTCAGCACTCAGCTTTCGTTATGGTCCAACTCTCACATCCATACATGACTACTGGAAAAACCAGAGCTTTGACTAGACGAATCTTTGTCAGCAAAGTACTGTCTCTGCTTTTTAATATACTGTCTAGGTTGGTCATTGCTTTTCTCCAAGGAGCAAGTGTCTTAATTTCATGGCTGCAGTCACCATCTGCAGTGATTTTGGAGCTCAGGAAAATTGTCACTATTTCCATCATTTTGCCATCTATTTACCATGATGTGATGGGACCAGATGACATGATCTTAGTGTTTTTGACTGTAGAGTTTTAAGCCGCTTTTTCACTCTCCTCTTTCATCTTCATCAAGAGGCTGTTTAGTTTCTCTTTGCTTTCTGCCACATGGTGTCATCTGCATATCTGAGGTTATTGATATTTCTTCTGGCAATCTTAATTCCAGCTTGCACTTCATCCAGCCTGGCATTTTGCATGATGTACTTCACATATAAGCCAATAGATACATAAACATATATAAATATATATATAGAAACATACATATAAAATATAACATTTATACATATATGTAACATATATATAAACATATATAAAAGAATAACTACAGCAGGAAAAGAACAATATGAGAAACAAACAAAATTTAAAAAGGAAAATGAAAATACCCCACAGAAATCCAAAAACCCAACATAGAGGTAGAAGTATGTAATGGAAATAAAAAGTGTGATTAAAAAAAAAAAGTTATCAGAAGGTTAAACAGAGTTAATAATAAAAAAAAAGAAAGAGCAACTACAAGAACACAAAAAATAGAAGAGAAAACATCCAGAGCAAATCCAAATATAAGCATAATAATAAATATTTTTGTTGGCTCTCAGCTGTTGGTATCCTTTTCACCACTGTGAGTCACAGCCCACCTCTGCATCCATAGGAGGCCCTCCAATACTGGGCTGGTCTCTGGACCTTCCATGGGGACAGCTCATACTCTAATCTTGCCCTACTCCTATGTGTTTTTGCCTCCACTGTCTACCTCTGCTAGAGCTAGGGCGTTTTCTTTTGTGAGAACACTCATTGTCCTTTTTATATATTCCATAGATAGAGTCCACCTAGATTGTATGGATTTGATCTATAGCTTGTACAGCTGGTGGGGAGGTTTTCAATCCTCTTCCTTCGCCACACTGCCCCTGGGGTTTAACTGTGGTTTTATCTCAACTGTGTGTCGGTCATCTACAGGAGTTGGAGGACCATACGTGGAAGTGGCACAGCTGCTTGGATTGTGGGGACCCTGGCAGCACCAGGTACACAGGGGTGCTGGTGGCCACAGGAACAGGAGATAGCACTATTAGGGTTTTTTCTAGCCTCTGGAAGCTCTGCCCCAGTAAGGATCAAGCATTCCCTTTGTAAATTTTTTATCAGACTTCAACAGGGCCTCTCCGTACCTTGTGCCTCTGTCTCTGGTGCTAAGCACAAGACCAGCCAGTGTCTCAGAGGCTCCCTCCATGAGACTGTGGATGCCCTGGCTAACTGGGCTGAAGCTAACTGGGTTGAACTGAATGCAGCCTCAAGGCATGTTGATGAAAGTAAAAGAAGCACCGGGTTCCAGCACAGAATGGAGAGAGTCATCAGGCTGATTTTCTTGGGGACCCCCTGCCACCGTCTCACAGCAGATTGTGTACTTATTGGTCCATAACAGACCACCTAAAGTTATTACCACAATAAGTGAAACAAGGGTACTTACTTTCCAGGTGGGATTAATTCTGTTAGTGAAGCCCTCATTTGCCAGTTTGCTATTCAGAGATCCCAATGCAGCCTCCACTGAACAGGAGGAAGACAGAATTTAGATAAACTCCTCAGTGCTTTGAATACCTTAGAGCTTGCTCTTGACCACCATGTGTCCAAAGTCACAGGTCATTTCTCTCAAAGTTGATCAGTATTGTGGTACTGATCTATGAACTTGATCAGTATTGTGGTACTGATTCTTTGAATTTGGAACAGAAAAAGGATGTTCAATTTTATCAAACAGTGGCATCATGATTCTTCCTATATAGTGGAGATAGATGTAGAATAATTTCTGTTAATATGAGGATTATCATTTGAGATTAGCAAGGATTTGTTCTTTGGGGCCTGTTCTTGGCTCACTATGGATAACAATATTTAGGAGGGCTTAACTACATTTATAATAATATCATAGTCCTTGAATGACAGACCGCTAGGATTCTTTCCTGAGTACAGACAACTTACAAGCCTTTCCAGTTTAAATCTTAAGATTCTCTCACTTGGATTGTGCCTGACAGTAAATGTTTTCTTGCATTCCTGCAGGTTCTACTTTGTCAATAGTTTATAAATTGAAGGTTGCTACTCTCCACTCTCTCTTCAGGAAATAGATAGCTCTATTCTAGTGCTTCTGTGAGCTCATTGAAGGCCCACTGTTTGCCCAGAACGTGGAGGAGCATCCTGGCTGTCGAGGACACCGTCAGTGACAGCAAGTAGCTGGCTTATCTCTCCTAACAGATGTATTTTCTGTTTCAGTAGATGGTCAGTTTTTAAGAAGTCATGGTAATATCTTTATAGAATGGGTTGAGCTACTTTTGGAGGTAGACATAAAACCCTGAAATGTTTTTTTTTTTTTTTTCCCTTGTTTACTTTTCAAACTCTTTTTGGGAAGGGGCTTATTCTTTTAAGGAGATTTTAGAAAACTGTACCACAGTTTTCCAAAATGTATTTATGTATTTAGAATCTTTGTTTTCAGGCCATTTTGCTTTTTCTTAAATGATAAATGATCACAGTGAAAATAAGCCTTAGAAGTCATTTGTTCCAGAGAATTAAGAAAGCTGGCTTCAGGATGCATATTTCCAAATAGAGTGCTAACTGGCTGTGGGATTCCTGGAGCCATTCCCTGGTCTGGCCAGGCATTTTGAGGTATTCAGTCTCAATTAGTTCATCAAGCTCTCTCATGCATCCAGCAGGGATGAGAGTCCATCCTACTTTAGAAGAAAGGATGCTGAGAGCCAGGCCAACTGACAGCGTGGTTGGTGAGTGGCCGTCAGAATTGGAATACAGTTCTTTAGGTTTTAATCCATCCTTCCTCTATGGGTGGATTCATCCTGGCCCCGGTGCAGTGGAGCCTGGCACAGTGCCTTCTTCCTACTTTTCGCCATGCTGCCATCTGCCTGTCTGTGGGCTTGCCTCTGACAGCCCAGCACTGTTGGGGAGCATTCTGGAAAGCACCCTCACTTTACAAATGCCCATTTTGACCACATCTGCAATGCTTGAGCTATCTGGAAACACCCTGAATTTTGGTGTTTATGCTGATTTGGAAACTGGAATCAGTAGGCTAACTGTGGCTCTGCTGGTAGACTTCCACTTGGTAGAAACTGGCTGTCCATCCTGGGTGGGTTCCAGCAGAAATCTCCCTCTGCACTTCCTCCCTGGAGAACCTAATCTCCATTTTTACCTCTAGGTCTCTCAGGGGCTTGTGCAAGGTGACTTTAACACTGGTGCTCAGTTAACCAGCTTTTACTGGAGGAGACTCAACAGTGGAAAGGATCAGGACTCCCCAGTCCTCATTGAGTTTTACATTTAATGAAACTGTCTTACAATTAATGAAACATGACTTGTGTTCTTCATATTATTCAGCTGTAAAATGATATAATGATGTGTTAACTTTTGTGAGGTACCATATATATGTGTTGTTGCTCTATTGATAGAAGCTGTTGTAAAAGTCCGGCATCCAAAAGTAGTGAAGAAGTTGCCTGGATATTAGCAAATTTCAAGAATTTAAATGTTATGTAGCTAGCTCAATTTAACAGAGATTTTTCTCTTCTGTCTCAGGAAATATAACTGCAACATTTTCTTAGAGAATATTTTATAAAGGAACAAAGTGGGTTACTATTTAAAAAATAGATCTTATTTGAGTGGCTTTAGTGATATGTGATGAAAGGTCATCGCCAAAATAGTCAACAAGCACCAATGGATTTACTAGACACCCAGCAAATGCTGAGAAGAGACTAGGGATGGTCTGAGCAAGAGTGGGCAGAAAAGGGCGACCTTGGTATCTTTGGGCAGCAGGAGGGGAGGGCATTTTTGTAAGTCTCTTGTGTTAATCCCACCTTCCTCTGTGTGGTTGCTCTCAACAAAGTGGTAGCCTGTGTAGGAGGAGCTCCATGATGGAACTCAGGGAATTTCTTCAAGCTTTCCCAAGTGGATTGTTTTTTTTTTTTGGAAGTATTTCTTTCTTTTTTTTTTAAATTTTATTTTATTTTTAAACTTTACAATATTGTATTGGTTTTGCCAAATATCGAAATGAATCCGCCACGGGTATACATGTGTTGCCATCCTGAACCCTCCTCCCTCCTCCCTCCCCATACCATCCCACTGGGTCGTCCCAGTGCACCAGCCCCAAGCATCCAGTATCGTGCATCAAACCTGGACTGGTGACTCGTTCCATATATGATATTATGGAAAGTGGATTTTCAAAAAAATCCTTTTTGACTTTACTTTTTTCTTTTTTTTTTTGCATATTCTTTTTTTTTTAATTTTATTTTTAAACTTTACATAATTGTATTAGTTTTGCCAAATATCAAAATGAATCCACCACAGGTATACATGTGTTCCCCATCCTGAACCCTCCTCCCTCCTCCCTCCCCATACTTTTTTCTTTTCTTTTTGTTTCAAATATGCTTTATTTTAAAAAGAAACTGGAAACAACCTAGTGTGTTACTCACTGAGCTGTGTCCAACTCTTTGTGACCCCATGGACTGTAGCCCACCAGGCTCCTCTGTCCATGGAATTCTCCAGGCAAGAATACTGGAGTGAGTTGCTATTTCCTTCTCCGGGGATCTTCCCAATGCATGGATCGAACCTGGGTCACCCACATTGCGGGCAGATTCTTTACCATCTGAGCCACCAGGGGAAGCCATGGAAACAACCTAAATGTTCGTTAATAATTGATGGATAAGCAACTGTATAACATCCATACACAGGGAAACATTACTCAATGCAAAAAGGAATAATATATTGATAGTCCCAACAACAGTAAATAATCTCAAAACAATTATGCTTACTGACAGAAGGTAAAAAAAAAAAAAAAAACCTCATACTGTATTACATTCATATAAAATTCTAGAAAATTCAAACTAATGTATTATGAAATGAAATAAATCAATAGTTGCATCTGGATAGGGAGGACAAGAAGAGATCATTAACGGGTGTAAGAAAATTTTTGTGGGTAATGATATGTTCATTACCTTAATTTTGTGATATTATAGGTACACATCAGATCAGATCAGATCAGATCAGTTGCTCAGTCGTGTCAGACTCTTTGCGACCCCATGAATCGCAGCACGCCAGGCCTCCCTGTCCATCACCAACTCCCAGAGTTCACTCAGACTCACGTCCATCGAGTCAGTGATGCCATCCAGCCATCTCATCCTCTGTTGTCCCCTTCTCCTCTTGCCCCCAACCCCTCCCAGCATCAGAGTCTTTTCCAATGAGTCAACTCTTCACATGAGGTGGCCAAAGTACTGGAGTTTCAGCTTTAGCATCATTCCTTCCAAAGAAATCCCAGGGCTGATCTCCTTTAGAATGGACTGGTTGGATCTCCTTGCAGTCCAAGGGACTCTCAAGAGTCTTCTCCAACACCATAGTTCAAAAGCATCAATTCTTTGGCGCTCAGCCTTCTTCACAGTCCAACTTCCACATCCATACATGACCACAGGAAACACCATAGCCTTGACTAGACGAACCTTTGTTGGCAAAGTAATGTCTCTGCTTTTGAACATATATTAAAATGCATCATATTGTACAATTTAAGCGTTGTGTTGTTTAGTCACTAAGTTGTGCCTGACACTTTTGCAACCCCAGTGACTATAGCCTGCTAGCCTCCTCTGTCCATGAGATTCTCCAGGCAAGAATACTGGAGTGGGTTCCCATTTCCTTCTCCAGACTTTGTTTTTTGAATATGAAAAACATTTACATGATTCAAAAATCAACCTATATAAAACAGTATACTTGGGGACTTTCTTGATGGTCCAATGGTTAAGACTTTGTACTTCTACTACAGGGGGCACAAGTTTGATCCCTGGTCAGGGAACTAAGATCCTGCATGCTACGCAGTGTGGCAAAAAAAAAAAAAAAGTATACTCACAGAATCCCCATTCCTGCCCCAGCCTCTGTCACTCCTCTGCCACCTCCCCTACAGGACAAGTATTCTCATTACTTTTCACTATACGTTTCCTGTGGTTCTTTTTGTAAAAAAGTTAACCAAATGTACAAGTTTCCTTTTCCATAAAAATTAGTGTGCTACATGTGCCCTTCTTAATATTGCTTTTTCACAGCACTGCATTGTGGAAATCATTTCATTCAGGTTCTGAGAAACTTCATTCTTGTTGGCTGCTTAGTCCTCCATTGTATGGACATACTGTTCTCTATCTGATCAGCCTGCTATGAGTATGTATTTGCATTGTTTCAAGAATTTCATTATTAGAAATAATACCACAGTACATAACCTTGTGCATGTGGTGTTCCATCTTTGTGGAGAGGGAATCCGTGAAAGAGGAATGGAACCATAGTTTTGCAGAGATTGCTTTTCCTTCCCAACAGCCACATGTGGGAGTGTCTGAGAGTTGTGCTGTCTCACAATTCAAGTTGTTATTTAACCTGCAGTAGCTCTGAAGCTCATGCTCCCATGGGTTCTGCAAGACGTGCGTGTGCATCTTCATACCACCCGCGCTGCTGCTAAGTTCAGAGGAGGCCCAAACTGGGAACCTACCTTCCCAAGCCTCTCACCTGCTGATGGTGGAACTGGGAGCAGATCTAATGTCAGTCTGTCCTCCAGTCATACAACATGGGGACATGGGAGGTGGGCAAAGGAAGTTCTTCAGGGTAATGTTGAGAAACCATGCTGTAAAGAAATGTGGCTTTGAGCAAGACACCCATGAGGGGTCCCGGTGTTTAATCTGTAAAATGGCCTTCCTCATATTGACACACCAAGAAAAAAATCCTAAAAGGCAACAATGATACTATTTTTGTTGTTATCTTAAGAGTTAGGAGATGTGGTGCTTGGGTCCAAAAATGTGGCTGCTTTGAATAGGAGGTCTTCAGGTAAAGGACTGTCCCACAGCAGATGCCGAGGGGAGCATCTCATGCCCTGACTGCTGAGGCATTGCTGGCCCTTCTCCTGGATCCGTGGGTCTGAGTCTCCGGTGAGATGCCCATGTGGGTGACCAGAGCAGCAATAAGTGGGGGCTTGGACTTGGCTCTGGTCTCCCGAGTTTTAGGACTGGCATTAGGGACATCATTTCTTGACTGTGTGTGGAACTTGAGTGTCGAATTCCAAGAAAGTGTGTCTGTCTCTAGTGGTGATGGAGAATGAAGAAGAGACATTGGAAATGCCACCTGGAAATGAGACCTGGTTTCTCAGTTTATTATAGAAGTCTCTAGTGAAATGAATTGTAACTTAGGGTACAGACCTGGAATTGCTCTTCCTTGACAAAATAAATTGATTTCTTTAGCTGTCTGAACTTCATTTCTTAAATTGGACAAGAGCTAACCTAGTCTAAATTAAACTCATTTTCCATTAATGAAGCTGAGTCATTTCGGGCTGCCCAAATGTGCTTCTGAGTGTCTTAGTTGCTCAGTCGTGTCTGACTCTTTGTGACCCAGTGGACTGTAGCCTATCAGGCTCCTCCATCCATGGGATTCTCCAGGCAAGAACACTGGAGTGGGTTGCCATTTCCTTCTCCAATCTTAAAACATACATATACATTTAAAAATCCAGTGTTTCATGCTCTTTTCATAACTCATTGAATTTAGCCAGCCTAACACATAGCATTCATACTCCCCTCTCCCTTGGCGTTCTGCTGTAGATTTGGGGTGTGTTTCTGACCTTCTTGGAGAAGGAAATGGCAACCCACTCCAATATTCTTGCCTGGAGAATCCCATGGATGGAGGAGTCTGGTAGGCTACAGTCCACTGAGTCGCAAAGAGTCGGACACAACTGAGCGACTTCACTTTCACTTTCACTTTCTGACCTTCTACAGCTATCAGGCAGACTGAGGTAGAAGGGCATCAGCATATACCCCGGGAAAGGGGGGTGAACAACACAGTTGGTCCCTGCCTTGCCCAAAGAAAGCTTTGTTTTCACTGTGCCTTTTCCTGCTGGTACTTTTGCATTGTAATATTTTGAAGGTGTTATTTACATATGGGAGCAATGAACTGGGTTATGAAGGTAGGAAGTTGTGTATTTTTTTAAAATAATGGCATGAGTGGAGTAATTTTAGAAAAGCCTTGCTCAGCTCGGTCAGAGCATTTCTGGTTGGAGCTCTTACTTGCAGTTGGTGCCACTGGCTTCCTGTCACTTGTCAGGTGTTTGAGATACTGAACCCGCTAGCGTGGTATCACATCTGCTCAGCCCTGCCATCTGGAAAATTCAGCCTCAACTTCCTTGGAAAGCACAGAGAAGTCCCTCCTTGTCCCCCTCTTCCATCTTTCTCATCCCTGGGAATGAACGAGGGCAGGGCCCCCACTGATTGTATCAGGTCTATTCTGTCTCACAGAGTCTGGCAGGCATAGATGCCCACTGGGGAATATGCCTTTTGGAATACTGTAGACCTTTGGAAGGAGAGTTATGACCAACCTAGATGGCATATAAAAAGCAGAGATATTACTTTGCCAACAAAGGTCCATCTAGTCAAGGCTATGGTTTTTCCAGTGGTCATGTGTGGATGTGAGAGTTGGACTGTGAAGAAGGCTGAGCACCGAAGAATTGATGCTTTTGAACTGTAGTGCTGGAGAAGACTCTTGTGAGTCCCTTGGACTGCAAGGAGATACAACCATTCCATCCTAGAGGAGACCAGTCCTCGGTGTTCATTGGAAGGACTGATGCTGAGGCTGAAACTCCAATACTTTGGCCACCTCATGTGAAGAGTTGACTCATTGGAAAAGACCCTGATGCTGGGAGGGATTGGGGGCAGGAGGAGAAGGGGACGACAGAGGATGAGATGGCTGGCTGGCATCACTGACTCGATGGATGTGAGTTTGGGTGAACTCTGGGAGATGTTGATGGACAGCAAGGCCTGGTGTGCTGTGATTCATGGGGTTGCAAAGAGTCGGACACTACTGAGCGACTGAACTGAACTGAACTGAGACCCGTGAACAATATGGGTTTGAACTGCATGGCTCCACTTACACGTGATTTTTTTTTCAATAGTAAATACAATAACACTACATGATCTGTGGAACCATGGTGATGGAGGGCTGACCCATAATTTCTACGTGAATTTTCAACTCTGTGGAGGGTGGGTGCTCCGAACCACCATGTTGTTCGAGAGTCACTATATCCTGAAATATAAAGATGTAGAAATGGTAAAACTCTGGGAGATGTTTTTCAAAAACAAAAGTAGGGAGAATCTGTGTAATTATTTATAGCATCTTTAGATATTTGAAGTATCACACCAAGTGAATTTTAAAAATATGGATTGTTTTAAATTTGCATTTTAATGAATTATTCATCCCCTTGTACTTAGAAAAGCTAGAAAAATGATAGGGAAAGAGATATTTTCTTCTGTTTCAAAAATTTTGAAGAAATAGAAAGTCATGTAGCAGGTGAATCTCCCTCTGGTTCATTGTCCCACCAATGCCTGCTTCTCACACTTTAAGCTGCTTCCACTCATCCTTCCTTGTTTTTTTGCATGAGATCTTCTTAACAGTATGCAAATGAGTTTTCACTGACAAATCTTTTCTTCCTTCTATTTCCAGTGCACAGAGGCCAAAAAACATTGCTGGTATTTTGAAGGACTCTATCCCACTTATTATATGTAAGTATTTGCACTTATCTGTGATCACATCTTTCTCTGAGAATTATTTCTTTCATAGATCACAGGAGTGGTTAGGGGAAGGGGCAAACCCAGCCTTGGGAGGCCTCTAGCCCTGGTTTCACTTGCCTGTGCCCCTGAATGAGCAGGCAGCCTCCCTAAGGATTCAGACCAGCTGCTCTGAGGACAGTGTAGAATCCTGAGTGCTCTGTTCTGTGAGGCATGTTAGCTTGTATGTGATTGGTGAGGGCAGAATATCTAAACAAGGCCAACATTATATTGATTTATACAAATCTTCCTAGCCAAAGGGAGCAGAGGTGGTAGGAAAGAATTTTGTATTTGAATAGGGCAGGAAAAAGTACTTAGTTCTGCTGTGAGTGTGAGAGAAAGAGGAGAGATGACAGTGATCACAAGGGTCACCTGGCCCTGGCACCTCTCTAGGCAGGTGCAGTCAGCCTTGCATGTCTGCAGATTACGCCTCTTCCTGTGCCCTCAGCCCATGCCAGTATTGCTTTTATTAAAGCATTGCTGTATTTGTTTTTCTGTATTTTAAATATCTGCCCTGGAAGCCACTAGCTCCACCGACACACCAGGATTAACTGTCTAGATTATCAATTAATATTTTTTACTATGTTTTGAAGTTCCGTAAGTTTCAAGTGGAATGCATCAAAGCAATTTTTCCCCAAAAACCCTTGTATTGAATTTTGTTAAACATGAAAAATTTTAGTAATGCATATAATTGTTATAGCAGAAACTATTTTCTAGTATATGGGGAGATTGGGCAGGGAATACTATACATAATAGCAAATAGGGTTATTTCTTAACTGGCCAAGATGTATACTTTTCTTACCTGTCTTTCTTCAGTTTTTAATCTTGAAGAGATCAGTGTGTGTGGAGAAAGTTGCTGGGCTGTGGTTGGGAATGGAATACAGGTAAAGGGCCAGTTTTTCTGCCTTGGTTTCATATCAAAAAGCAGGAGTCCTTAGTGCCCCACAGGGTGTAGTCCTGGCAGAAATACTCCGCAGCTGCAGAAAGACAAAATGTACTTGAAAGATAAAGCAGCAGCAAAGGGTTTTGGTTCTAATTACAGAGTTGTCATCTTGAAGAAAAGTGGTTGTGGGATAACAGGGAGAAGATTTGGTTCTTGGTACAGTGAATTTTCCTTGCAAAGCTTTAGTGCTTTTTAAAAAAATTGCTTTACAATATTGTGTTGGTTTCCACCATACATCAACATAAATCAGCCATGGTGTACGTATGTCCCCTCCTGCTTGAACCTCCTTCCAACTTCCCATCACATCCCACCCCTCTAAGTTGTCACAGAGCCTCGGTTCAAGTTCCGTGAATCATATAGCAAATTGCCACTGGCTATTTATTTTACATATGGTAGTGTATATGTTTCCATACTACTGTCTCCATTTGTCCCACTCGCTGCTCCACCCTCTCCCATATCTACAAGTCTTTTCTCTATGTCTGTGTCTCCATTGCTGCCCTGCAAATAGGTTCATCAGTAGCATCTTTCTAGATTCCATATATATGCATTAATCTTCGATATTTGTTTTTCTCTTTCGGACTTACTTCACTCTATGTAATAGGCTCTAAGTTCATCCACTTCATTAGAATTGAGTCAAATGTGGTCTTTTTATAGCTGAGTAATATTCTGTTGTATACATGTATCACAGCTTCTTTATCCATTCATCTGTCAGTGAACATCTAGGTAGTAGCTTCCATGTCCTAGCTATTGTAAATAGTTCTGCAATGAATATTGGGGTATGTATGACTTTTCCAGTTTTGGTTTCCTCATGGTATATGCCCAGTAGTGGGATTGTTGGGTCATATGGTAGCTTTATTCCTAGTTTTTAAAGGAATCTCCATACTGTCTTCCATAGTGGCTGTATCAATATATATTCCCACCGACAGTGCAAAAAGGTTTCCTTTTCTCCACACCCTCTCCAGCATTTTTTTTTTGTAGATTTTTAAACATTTATTTATTTTTTAGTTGAAGGATAATTGCTTTATAGAATTTTGTTGTTTTATGTGAAACATTAGCATGAATCAGCCATACGTATACATGTATCCCCTCCTTCTTGAACCTCCCTCCCATATCCCTCCCCATCCCACCCCTCTAGGTTGATACAGAGCCCTTGTTTGAGTTCTCTGAGTCATATAGAAAATTCCCATTGGCTATCTATTTTACATATGATAATATAGGTTTCCATGTTATTCTCTCCACACTTCTCACTCTCTCCTCCCCTCCTCTGTGTCTGTAAGTCTGTTCTCTTTGTCTGTGTCTCCAATGCTGCCCTGCAAATAGGTTCATCAGTACCATCTTTCTAGATTCCGTGTATATGCATTAGTATACGATGTTTTTATCTTTCTGACTTACTTCATTCTGTATAATATACTCTAGGTTCATCCACCTCATTAGAACTGACTCAGATGCATTCCTTTTTATGGCTGAGTAATATTCCACTGTATATATGTGCCACAACTTCTTTATCTGTTCATCTGTTGATGGACATTAAGGTTGCTTGCCTGCATGTTCTAGCTATTGTAAATAGTGCTGCAGTGAACATTGGGGTACATGTGTCTTTTTCAATTTTGGTTTCCTCAGGGTATATGCAGTAGTGGGATTGCTAGGTCATATGGTGGTTATATTCCTGTCTTTTTAAGGAATCTCCATACCATCTTCCATAGTGGCTGGATCAATTTACATTCCCACCAACAGCGCAAGAGGCTTCCCTTTTCTCCACACCCTATCCAACATTTTTTGTTTGTAGACTTTTTGATGATGGCCATTCTGACCAGTGTGAGGTGATATCTTATTATAGTTTTGATTTTCATTTCTCTAATAATGAGTGACGTTGAACATCTTTTAATGTGTTTATTAGCCATCTGTATGTCTTCTTTGGAGAAATGTCCATTTGGGACTTCCACCCACTCTTTGATTAGCTGTTTTTCTGATGAGTTGCATGAACTACTTGTATATTTTGGAAATTAATCCTTTGTCAGTTGTTTCATTTGCTACTATTTTCTCCTATTCTGAGGTTTGTCTTTTCACTTGGTTTATAGTTTCCTTTGCTGTGCAAAATCTTTTAAGTTTAATTAGTTCCCATTTGTTTATTTTTATTTCCATTGTTCTAGGAGATGGGTTACAGAGGACCTTGCTGTGATTTATGTCATAGGGTGTTCTGCCTATGATTTCATCTAAGAGTTTTATAGCTTCTGGTCTTTATTTAGGTAATGCATTTTGAGTTTATCTTTGTGTATGGTGTTAGGAAGTGTCCTAAGTTCATTCTTTTACCTGTTGCTGTCCAGTTTTCCCAGAACCACTTATTGAAGAGACTGTCTTTTCTCTAGTGTATATTTTGCTTTCATTGTCAAAAATAAGATGCCCATAGGTGTGTGGTTTATCTCTAGGCTTTGCATGTTGTTCCATTGGTCTATATTTCTTATTTTATACCAGTACCATACTGTCTTGATGATTTTAGATTTGTAGTATAGTCTGAAATCAGGAAGGTTGATTACTCCAGCTCCATTCTTTTCTCTCAGGATTGCTTTGTGTTTCCATACAAATTGTGAAATTTTTTTATCTAGTTCTATGAAAAACACCATTGGTAAATTAGGGATTGTATTGAACCTGTAGATTGCATTTTTTAGTAGAGTTATTTTCACAATATTGATTCTTCCAAAACAGGAGCATGGAATATCCTTTCATCTGTCTATGTCATCTCTGTTATCTTTCATCAGTGCCTTACAGTTATCTGTATATAGCTCTTTTGTCTCCTTAAATAGGTTTATTTGTAGGTATTTTGTTCTTATTGTTGCAATGGTGAATGGGATTGTTTCCTTAATTTCTCTTTTTGATTTTTCATTGTTAGTGTATAGGAATGCAAGTGATTTGATTTTGTATCCTGCTGCTTTACCAAATTCACTGATTAGCTCTAGTAATTTTTTGGTGGCATGTTTAGGGTTTTTAATGTATAGTGTGAGAGTTGGACTGTGAAGAAGGCTGAGTGCCGAAGAATTGATGCTTTTGAACTGTGGTGTTGGAGAAGACTCTTGAGAGTCCCTTGGACTGCAAGGAGATCCAACCAGTCCATTCTGAAGGAGATCAGCCCTGGGATTTCTTTGGAAGGAATGATGCTAAAGCTGAAACTCCAGTACTTTGGCCACCTCATGCGAAGAGTTGACTCATTGGAAGACTCTGATGCTGGGAGGGATTGAGGGGCAAGAGAAGGGGACAACAGAGGATGAGATGGCTGGATGGCATCACTGACTCGATGGATGTGAGTCTGAGTGAACTCCAGGAGTTGGTGATGGACAGGGAGGCCTGGCGTGCTGCAATTCATGGGGTTGCAAAGAGTTGGACACGACTGAGCGATTGAACTGAACTGAACTGAACTGAATGTTGTCTGCAAACTGTGAGAGTTTACCTCTTTTCCAGACTGGATTCTTTTAATTTCTTTTTCTTCTATGATTGCCATGGCTGGGACTTCCAAAACTATGTTGAACAATAGTGATGAGAGTGAGCACTGTTGTCTTAGTTCTGATCTTAGTGGAAATACTTTTAGTTTTTCACCTTTGAAAATGTTTGCTGTAGGTTTATTGTATATGGCTTTTATTACTTTGAGGTAGTTTCCTTCTATGCCCATTTTCTAAGGAGTTTTTGTCATACATGGGTACTGAATTTTGTCAAAAGCTTTTTCTGCATCTATTGAGATTATCCTATGATTTTTATCTTTTAATTTCTTAATATGGTAATTTTAATATGGTATATCCCATTGATTGATTTGTGTATATTGAAGAATCCTTGCATCCCTTAGATAAACCCAACTTGATCATGGTTATACAATCTTTTTAGTGTGTTGTTGAATTCTGTTTCCTGGAATTTTGTTGAGGATTTTTGAATCTATGTTCATCAATGATATTTGCCTGTAATTTTTTTGTGTTCTCTTTATCTGGTTTTGGTATCATGGTGATGGTGGTCTCACAGAATGAGTTTGGAAATGTTCCTTCCTCTGCAATTTTTTATTTTTTAATTTATTTTATTTTATTTTTTAAAACCTTTATTTATTTTACTTTATTTTATTTTAAAAATTTTATTTATTTTAATTGGAGGCTAATTACTTTACAATATTGTAGTGGGTTTTGCTATACATTGCTATGAATGAGCCATGGGTGTACATGTGTTCTCCATCCTGAACCCGCCTCTGACCTCCCTCTGCATCCCATCCCTCAAGGGTCATCCCAGTACACCAGCCCTGAGCACCCTTTCTCATGCATCAAACCCTGACTGGCGATCTGTTTCACTTATGATAATATACATGTTTCAATGCTATTTTCTCAAATCATCCCACCCTTGCCTTCTCCCACAGAGTCCAAAAGTCTGTTCTTTGCATCTGTGTCTCTTTTGCTGTCTCGCATATAGGGTCATTGATACCATCTTTCTAAATTCCATATATATGTGTTGATATACTGTATTGGTGTTTTTCTTTCTGACTTACTTCACTCTGTATAATAGGCTCCAGTTTCATCCATCTCATTAGAACTGATTAAAATACATTCTTTTTAATAGCTGACTATTTTTCCACTGTGTATATGTACCACAGCTTTCTTATCCACTTGTCTGTCTTTCTCTGCAATTTTTTAAAAGAGTTTCGGAAGGATAGATAATAGCTCTTCTCTAAAATTTTGTAAAATTCACCTGTGAGGCCATCTGACCCTGGACTTTGGTTTTGGGGGAGATTTTTTATCACAGTTTTTCTATTTCAGTGCTTATGATTGGCTTGTTTATCATTTCAGTTTCTTCTTGGTTCAGTCTCAGAAGTTTGGACTTTCCTAAGAATCTGTTCATTTCTTCCAGGTTGTCCATTTTACTGGCATATAATTGTTCATAATAGTCTCTTATGATCCTTTTCATTTCTCATTGTCTGTTGTAACCTCTCCTTTTTCATTTCTAATTTCATTGATTTCAGTCTTCTCCCTTTTTTTCTTGATGAGTCTGGCTAATGGTTTGTCAATTGTGTTTCTTTTCTCAAAGACCCAGCTTTTAATTTTATTAAGCTTTACTATTGTTTCCTTCATTTCTTTTTCAGTTATTTCTGCTATGATCTTTATGATTACTGTCCTCTATTAATTTTGAGGTTTATTTGTTTATCTTTTTCTAGTTGTTTTAGGTATAAATGTAAGTTGTCTATTTGATGCCCTTGTTGTTTCTTGAGGTAATATTATATTTCTATAAACTTCCTTTTCAGAACTGCTTTTGCTGGATCTCATAGATTTGAGTTGTCATGTTTTAGTTGTCATTTGTTTCTAGGGATTTTTTCATTTCCCTTTATATTTCTTCAGCAACCTGTTGCTTATTTAGAAATGTATTATTTAATATTCATGTGTTTGTGCTTTTTACAGTTGTTTTCTTTTAATTGGTATCTAGTTTCATATCGTTGTGGTCAGAAAAGATGCTTGATACAATTTAAATTTTCTGAAATTTACTGAGGTTTGATTTGTGACCCAAGATGTGGTCTATCCTGGAGAATGATCATGTACCCTTGAGAAGAAAGTATATTCTTCTGCATTTGCATGAAATTTCCTGATGATATCAATTATGCTCATCTCATCTAATGTGTCATTTAAGGCTTGTGTTTCCTTAATGCCTTCATGTTTTGATGATCTGTCCATTGGTGTAAGTTCAGTGTTAAAGTGCCCTATTACTATTGTGTTATTGTCAATTTCCCATTTTATGTCTGTTAGTGTTTACTTTAGGTATTGAGATGCTCCTTTATTTGATGCATAAATATTTACAATTGTTATGTTTTCTTCTTGGATGGATGCCTTGTCATTATGTAGTGTTCTTGCTTGGGGATGGTATTGATCCCTGTCTCCTTTACAATGTCACGAACCTCCATCCATAGTTCATCAGGAACTCTATCAGATCTAATCCCTTAAATCTATTTCTCACTTCAACTGAATAATTGTAAGAGATTTGATTTAGGTCATACCTGAATGGTCTGCTGGTTTTCCCTCCTTTCTTCAATTTTAGTCTGAATTTGGCAATAATGAGTTCATAATCTGAGCCACAGTCAGCTCCCGGTCTTGTTTTTGCTGACTGTATAAAGCTTCTCCATCTTTGGCTGCAAGGATCATAATCAATCTGATTTCAGTGTTGACCATCTGGTGATGTCCACATGTAGAGTTTTCTCTCGTGTTGTTTGAAGAGGGTGTTTGCAAGACAAAAAAATGCAAAAGAGAAAAATGGCTGTCTGAGGAAACCTTACAAATAGCTGTGAAAAGAGAAGAAGCGAAAAGCAAAGCAGAAAAGGAAAGATACACCCATTTGAAAGCAGAGTTCCAAAGAATAGCAAGGAGAGATAAGAAAGCCTTCATCTGTGATCAGTGCAAGGAAGTAGAGGAAAACAATAGAATGGGAAAGACTAGAGATATCTTCAAGAAAATTACAGACACCAAGGGAACATTTCATGCAAAGATGGGCTCAATAAAGGACAGAAATGGTATGGACCTAACAGAAGCAGAAGGTATTAAGAAGAGGTGACAAGAATACACAGAACTGTACAAAAAAAATCTTCAGACCCAGATAATCATGATGGTGTGATCACTCTCCTAGAGCCAGACATCCTAGAATGTGAAGTCAAGTGGGCCTTAGGAAGCATCACTACGAGCAGAGCTAGTGGAGGTGATGGAATTCCAGTTGAGCTATTTCAAATCCTAAAAGATAATGCTGTGAAAGTGCTGCATTCAGTATGCCAGCAAATTTGGAAAACTCAGCAGTGTCCACATGACTGGAAAAGGTCAGTTTTCATTCCAATCCCAAAGAAAGGCAATGCCAAAGAATGCTCAAACTATCACACAATTGCATTCATCTCACATGCTAGGAAAGTAATGCTCAAAATTCTCCAAGCCAGGCTTCAACAATATGTGAACCATGAACTTCCAGATATTCCAGCTGGTTTTAGAAAAGGTGGAGGAACCAGAGATCAAATTGCCAACATCTGTTGGATCATCCAAAAAGAAAACAAATTCTAGAAAAACATCTATTGCTACTTTATTGACTATGCCAAAGCCTTTGACTGTGTGGATCACAACAAACTGTGGAAAATTCTGAAAGAGATGGGAATACCAGACCATCTGACCTGCCTCTTGAGAAATCTGTATGTAGGTCAGGAAGCAATGGTTAGAACTGGACATGGAACAAGAGACTGGTTCCAAATAGGAAAAGGAGTACGTCAAGGCTGTATATTTTCACTCTGCTTATTTAACTTCTATGCAGAGTACATCATGAGAAATGGTGGACTGGATGAAGCACAAGCTAGAATCAAGATTGGCAGGAGTCATATCAATAACCTCAGATATGCAGATGACACCACCCTAATGGCAGAATGTGAAGAACTAAAGAGCCTCTAGATGAAAGTGAAAGAGGAGAGTGAAAAGTTGGCTTAAAGCTCAACATTCAGAAAACTAAGATCATGGTATCTGATTCCAGTACTTCATGGCAAACAGATGGGGAAACAGTGTCAGACTTTATTTTTTGGGCTCCAAAATCACTGCAAATGGTGACTGCAGCCATGAAATTAAAAGACACTTACTCCTTGGGAGAATAGTTATGACCAACCTAGACAGCATATTAAAAAGCAGAGATGTTACTTTGCCAACAAAGGTCCATCTAGTCAAGGCTATGGTTTTTCCAGTAGTCATGTATGGATGTGAGAGTTGGGCTATAAAGAAAGCTGAGTGCTGAAGAATTGATGCTTTTGAACTGTGGTGTTGGAGAAGACTCTGAAAGTCCCTTCGTTGCAAGGAGATCCAACCAGTCCATCCCAGAGGAGATCAGTCCTGAGTATTCGTTGGAAGGACTGATGTTGAAGCTGAAACTCCAATACTTTGGCCACTTGATGTGAAGAACTAACTCATTGAAAAAAGACCCTGATGCTGGGAAAGATTGAAGGCAGAAGGAGAAGGGGACTACAGAGGATGAGGTGGTTGGATGGCATCACTATCTCAATGGACATGAGTTTGAGTAAACTCCGGGATTTGGTGATGGACAGGGAGGCCTGGCGTGCTGCAGTCCATGGGGTCGCAAAGAGTCGGACATGACTGAGTGACTGAACAGAACTGGACTGAGTGTCCTTCCTTATCTCTTGTAATAGTCTATATGTTAATTTCTGTTTTGTCTTATATAAAAATTGTTACTCTGGCTTTCTTTTGACTTACTTTTACATGGAATATCTTTTTCCATACTCTCACTTTCAGTCTGTATGTGTCTCTAAGTCTGAACTGGGTCTCTTGTAGACAGCAATATATGTGGGTCTTATTTTTTTTATCCATTCAGTCATTCCATGTCTTTGGGTTGAAATGTTTAAACCATTTGCATTTAAAGTAATTATTGATATATTTGTTCCTATTGGCATTTTTGTAATTGTTTTGAGTTGGTTTTGTAGGTCTTTTCTTTCTCTTGTCTTTCCTTCCTATAGAAGTCCCTTTAATATTTATTATAAAGCTGGTTTGGTGGTGCTGAATTCTCTTATCTTTTGCTTGTTTGTGAAGCTTTTGTTTTCTCCCTCAATTTTGAATGAGATCCTTGCCAGGTAAAATTATCTTGGTTGTATATTTTTTTCCCTGTCAGTACTTTAAATATATCCAGCCATTCCCTTCTAGCCTGCAGAGTTTCTGCTGAAAGATCAGCTGTTAATCATGTGGGGGTTCCCTTGTATGCTACTTGCTGCTTTTAATATGCTTTGTTTTGTGTAATCTTTGTTAATTTGATTAGTATGTGTCTCAGCGTGTTTCTCCTTGGGTTTATCCTGTACAGGTATTTCTGTGCTTCATGGACTTGACTATTTCTTTTTCATGTTAGAGAAGTTTTTGACTATAGGCTGTTCAAAGATTTTCTAGACCTTTTTCTCTTCTGTGCATGCACACATGCTCATTCGTTTCTGTCATGTCCGACTCTGACCTTATGGAGCGTAGCCCACCAGGCTCCTCTGTTCATGAGATTCTCCAGACAAGAATACTGGAGTGGGTTTCTATGCCCTCCTCTGGGGGATCTTCCTGACCTGGGAACTGAATGCATATCTCCTCTATCTTCTGCGTTGCAGGCACTTTTTTACCCACTGAGCCACATTTTTAGGGCCCCCAAAGCCCCTTCTTCTTCTGGGAATCCTATAATTCAAATGTTGGTGCATTTAATATTGTCCCAGAAGTCTCTGATGCTATCTTCAATTTTTTAATTCTTTTTCCTTTTTTCTACTCTTCAGCAGTTTTTTTCACCATTCTATCTTCCAACTCACTTATCCATACTCCTGCCTTATTTATTCTTGTATTGATTCCTTCTAGAATCTTGTTAATTTCAGTAATTGTGTTATTTGTCTCTATTTGTTCTTTATTTCTTCTAGGTCCTAGTTAAATGTGTTAATTGATTCTTGCATTTTCTCCATTCAGTTTTGGAGGTTTTGGATCATCTTTGTTATCATTAATTTGAATTCTTTTTCAGATAGTTTGCCTAGTTCCTCTTCATTTATTTGATCTTGTGAGTTTTTACCTTGTTCTTTCATTCTACAGCATTTCTCTTTTTTTTCTAACTTAATGTGTTTGAGGTCTCCTCTTTCTAGGCTTTATGGTCATATTCCTTCTTCCTTTTAGTTTCTGCCATCAATGAGAAAGATTGGTCCAGTGGTTTGTGTATGCTTGGTGTTGGGAGGGACTTGTGCCTGCATGCTTGTGGTAGAAGGCGAGTTTTTTTTTCTTCTGGATGGGCAGGGCTGTGTGAGGTGGTATGTTTTAGGGTATCTGTCTGCTGATGATTGGGTTTGTGTTGTTGTCTTCCCTGTTTTGTGAGGTGTTCTGCACTGGGTGCTGGATGTTGAGTAATGCTGGGTATTGGATACAGGTGAAGGCCTTTGTGGGAGTTTTCATTAATTAATATTCCCTGGGGTTAGAAGTTCTCTGGAAATCTTGGGTCCTGGACTCAGCACTCCCACTCCAAAGGCTGAGACCCAAGCTCTTACTGGGGAACCAAGACTCCACAATCTCTCTGTGTGTCAATGATTTGGTTTGCTTTGTTTTCTCTTTATTTTCTTAGATATCTATTAAGGCCTTCAGATTACATTTCTTACTGAGTCCAGGCTCACTCTGCTCACCACATGATAGGCCAATGAATCTGAGAGATAAAGTGTTGAAGCAAGGAATCTGATTTTATTCAGAAAGTTGGCTGACCAAGACGATGGCAGACTGATGTCTCAAAATAACCATCTTGCTTTAGTTCTTGATTCAGCTTCTTATGCAGATGTGGATCAACCTTGTCTTCCTTTGTATTCTTGATTTTGTTTGTGTGTTCTTTCTTGAAAATGGATCTTGCTCAAATTAATTTGTAGATCAGCTGATGAACCATTTCCTGATTTTTAGTAGTCAGAGGTCCTTGCGCCTTTGTTCTTTTATACGTTTATTTGTTCACTACATATTTTGTAAGTGTTTTGCATTGATAGAAACACACAAAGAAAGACAAGCCCTGTTTTGTCACTCAGATGGTCTAGTTTGGATTCCTTTCACCTCTCATCTCTGCTGATAGTGAGGAGAAGGGTCCTAAAAATAGAAAAGTAACATCACTTTCTTTTTAGAATACTAATGCTCTGTATAAAAATAACAAATGTAACATTCATTGAGCACTTAATACAGTCTAGGCATTGTTTTATGCACCTCACATGAATTTATGTCATTCAACCCCATAGCCACTTGAAAACTCTAACCGCACACACCTAGTTCTTGAATCTATCTCTGATTTTTCTCTTTCTTTTCTCTGTTCCCATGCCTCACCTGAATCCATACCTCTGTTAATGCTCATCTAAACCATTGTTACAAACTACCCCCCAGTTTTAATAAGATATAATTGGCATATAACATTGTATAGATTTAAGGTATATAATACAGTAATTTGATACACTTATACATTACAAACTGATTACAACCATTGCATTAGCTAACACCTACATCACATCACAGAATTACCTTTTTTTTTTTTTTTTGGTGATAAGAACATTTAAGATCTACTCTTTTAGTAATTTTACAGTATATAATAAAATAGTATTAACTGGAATCACCTAAGACACAGGCCTTAGGTCCCCAAAACATTCATCTTAGAACTGGAAGTTTGTACTCTTTGACACACCCTCATTGCATACCCCTGTCTGCCCCCATTGCCTGGTTAAAGCCACTATTTTACTCTCTTTTTCCATAACTTCTGCTTTTTAGATTCCACATATAAGTGAGAGCATTGTTGTTGTTGTTTAGTCACCAAATCATGTCTGGCTCTTCAACTCCTCTGTCCATGGGATTCTCCAGGCAAGAATACTGAAGTGGGTTGCCATTTCCTTCTCTGGGGGATCTTCCTGACCCAGGTATTGAACCCATATCACCTGCTTGGCAGGGAGGATTCTTTGCAACTGAATCACCTGTGAAGCCTAAGTGAGATCATACATCTATCTGTATTATTTCATTTAGCATAATGCCTTCAAAGTCTGTCTCAGTTCAGTTCAGTCACTCAGTCATGTCCAACTCTTTGTGACCCCATGAATCACAGCACACCAGGCCTCCCTGTCCATCACCAACTCCCGGAGTTCACTGAGACTCACATCCATCGAGTCAGTGATGCCATCCAGCCATCTCATCTTCTGTTGTCCCCTTCTCCTCCTGCCCCCAATCCCTCCCAGCATCAGAGTCTTTTCCAATGAGTCAACTCTTCGCATGAGGTGGCCAAAGTACTGGAGTTTCAGCTTTAGCATCATTCCTTCCAAAGAAATCCCAGGACTGATCTCCTTCAGAATGGACAGGTTGGACCTCCTTGCAGTCCAAGGGACTCTCAAGAGTCTTCTCCAACACCACAGTTCGAAAGCATCAATTCTTTGGTGCTCAGCCTTCTTCAAAGTCTGTCTATGTTGTTGCAAATGCAAGGATTTCCCTCTTTCTCAGTACTGAATAAAATTCCATTTTGTGTATATGTACATTTCCTTTATTCATTCATCTATTGACAGACACTCAGATTGTTTCCATTTCTTGGCTGTTGTGAATAAGGCTGAACCATAGGATTTCAGATGTCTCTTCAAAATCTTATTTCCACTTCCTTTGCATATATACTGGAAGAATAATTGGCAGTTCTATTTTTAATTTCCATAGTGGCTGCATCAATTTCAATTCCTACCAGTAGTGTACAGGGTTCACATTTTCCATACCATACAGGGTTCACATTTTCAATACCAATATTCTTCTTGTCTTTTTGATGATAGCCATTCTAGCAAGTGTAAGATGATAGATACCCCTGTGTGGTTTTGGTTTACGTTTACTGATAATATGTGATATTGAGCGTGTTTTCATGTACCTGTTAGCCATCTTCATGTCTTTTTTGGAAAATAATCTATTCATTTCCCCTGCCCATTTTTAAATTGGATTTTTTTTTTCTTGTTAAGTTATATGAGGTCCTTGTATATTTTAGATATCAACCCCATATCTGATATATAGTTTGCAAATATTTTCTTCCATTCAGTAGACTGCCTTTGCATTTTGTTGAGTGTTTGTTTTGCTGAAAAGAAGCTTTTTAGTTTGATGTAGTCCCTTTTGTTTTTTTGTGTTTTTGTCATTTGTGCTTCTAGTGTCATGTCCAAAGTCATTGCCTGGACCAATGTTGAAGATTTTCTTCCCAACATTTTCTTCTAGGAGTTTTAGATCCATTTCAAGTCAATTTTTTTAAGTGGTGTAAGATAGGGGTTCAATTTCATTTTTTTTTTAACATGTGTTTCTTCAGTTTTCCCAGCTCTATTTGTTAAAGAGACCGTCCATTCCCCATTGGATGCTCTTGGCTCTTGTGTTAAATATTAGTTGACCATTTATGCAAGGGTTCATTTCTGGGCTTCTTATTCTGTTCCATGGGTCAGTGTATCTATATTCATGCCAGTAGCAAATTGTTTTATTATGGTAGCTTGTCATGTAGTGTAAAGTTAGGCAATGTAATACCTCCAGCTTAGTTCTTTCTCATGATTGCTTTAGCTATTCAGGGTCTTTTGTGATTCCATAAAAATTTTAGGATTGTTTTACCTGTTGCTGTGAAAATACCATTGAAATTTTAATAGAAATTGCATTGCAGCTCTAGATGACTTTGTGATAGGTCTCTTTTCATTCTCTTCTCCCATCAAGTTCTCTCTTCTTTCTAAATTACTGAAAGTTTTGTGTCATTTTCCTACTTAGAGCCATTAGGAAAAAGTTCAAACCCTTGGCCAGCTGTAAACAGTAGGTTTCCAGATACTTGTCTGGTTTTGTCTTCTTTATTTTGAGTCTCATTAAGGCAAGCCGCACAACTGTATTTTTATTTTTTAAGTATTTTTGTCTTTTTTAAAAGTTGAAGTATAGTTTACTTACAATGTTGTATTAGTTTCCACTGTACAGCAAAGTGATCCAGTTTAGAAATATGTATATATTCTTTTTCAGATTCTTTTGCATTGTAGGTTACTACAAGATATTGAATATAGTTCCCTGTGCTATACAGTAGGTCCTTGTTTATTTTATATACTACAGTGTACTTGTTAATCTAGAATTTCTAATTTATCCCTCCCCACTTCCCACTTTGGTAACCATAAATTTATTCTCTATGTCTGTGGGTATATTTGGTTTATATTCATGGACTTAATAAGTTCATTTGTATCATTTTTTAGATTACACATATCAGATCAGATCAGTCTCTCAGTCATGTCCAACTCATTGCAACCCCATGAATTGCAGCACACCAAACCTCCCTGTCCATCACCAACTCCCGGAGTTCACTCAGACTCACGTCCATCGAGTCAGTGATGCCATCCAGCCATCTCATCCTCTGTCGTCCCCTTCTCCTCTTGCCCCCAATCCCTCCCAGCATCAGAGTCTTTTCCAATGAGTCAACTCTTCGCATGAGGTGGCCAAAGTACTGGAGTTTCAGCTTTAGCATCATTCCTTCCAAAGAAATCCCAGGGCTGATCTCCTTCAGAATGGACTGGTTGGATCTCCTTGCAGTCCAAGGGACTCTCAAGAGTCTTCTCCAACACCACAGTTCAAAAGCATCAATTCTTCGGCGCTCAGCTTTCTTCACAGTCCAACTCTCACATCCATACATGACCACAGGAAAAACCATAGCCTTGACTAGATGAACCTTTGTTGGCAAAGTAATGTCTCTGCTTTTGAATATGCTATCTAGGTTGGTCATAACTTTCCTTCCAAGGAGTAAGCGTCTTTTAACTTCATAGCTGCAGTCACCATCTGCAGTGATTTTGGAGCCCAGAAAAATAAAGTCTGACACTGTTTCCACTGTTTCCCCATCTATTTCCCATATATATATATACAACATATATAAGTGATATCATATGATATTTGTCTTTCTCTGTCTGGCTTACTTAGTATGATATCTCTAGGTTCATCCATGTTGCTGCAAATGGCATTAATTCATTCACTTAAAAAATTTATCAAAATATAGCTGGTTTACAGTGTTGTCTGAATCTCTGCTGTAGAGCAAAGTGATTCAGTTATACATACATATATATATATATATATATATATACACATACATATATATATATGTAAATATATATTTTCACATTCTTTTCCCTTATGGTTTATCAGAAGATACTGAATAGAGTTCCCTGTGCTATACAGTAGGACCTTGTTGTTTACCCACAACTTTGAAATGAATTCTCAATGCCTAGGACAGTGTCTGGTACACAGGGGACAGCCCTGAATTGTTGAGTGTATTTGAGTGGATGCTTTTCCACCCAGTGCTCACCACTTGTCAGTGTTGGCTCTGATGGTTCCTCTCAGGCATTTCTATGTTCTCTGCCTGGTAGGCTTCTCAATTCCTCTTTCATTCAGAAGCTGTTCCTCCTTCATGTTGGCTATGATACAGCCCTCTTGGAGAGTCCTCACACAGTGCTGTAAATCCCTTGAGTGCTTGTGTGATGGGGCCATGACATGTGCATCTGTGACTCAGTGTGCAGCAGAATACATGGCATGTGACTGGCACTCGATACTTACCTTCACCTTTGCAGTTTGTTTACTACCAGCTTGTTTCACTCTTGATTTCATTTAACATATTCTGGCACTTTGTCATTAATCATAGATTTTGAAATGTTTTGGGGTCCAGAAGATCAGGGTTCAAATATTTGCTCTATTACTTTTTTTTTTAACTGAGATGAATTTACCATAAAATAAAATTACAGGCCAATATCACTGATGAACATATTTGCAAGAATCCTCACAAAATACTAGCAAACTTTATCTAACAAAACATTAAAAGGATCATATACCATGATCAAGTAGGATTTATATCAGGGAGGTGAAGAGATTTTTCAATATATACAAGTCAATCAGTATGACATGTCACATTAACAAATTGAAAAATAAAAACCATATGATCATCTCAATAGATGCAGAAAAAGCTTTTATAAAATTCAACATCCATTTATGATAAAAAAAAATCTTCAGAGAGTGAGCATAGAGGGAAGCTACCTCAACATAATAAAGGACATATATCACAGATTTACAGTTAACATCATACTCAATGGTGAAAAAATGAAAGCATTTCCTCTAAGATTAGGAACAAGCCAAGGACATCCATTACTGCCACTTTTATTCAGCATAGTTTTGAAAGTCCTAACCAGAGCAATCAGAGAAGGAAAAGAAATAAAAGGAATCCAAATTGGAAAGGGAGAAGTAAAACTGTCACTTTTTGCATAGAAAATCCTAAATATGCTAGCAAAAAACTACTAGAGCTTATCAATGAATTTGGTAAAGTTATAGGAAACAAAATTAGTATACTTAAATTGGCTGCATTTCTATACACTAACAGCAAACTATCAGAAAGAGAAATGAAGGAAACAATTCCTTTTATCATCACATCAAAGAGAATAAAATATCTAGGAGTGAACCTACCTAAGGAGGCAAAGACTCTCTGAAAACTATAAGACTATAGTGAAAGAAACTGAAGACCACACAAGCAGATGGAAAGATACCATGTTCTTGGATTTATATGAATCAATATTGTCAAAATGGTTATACTACCCAAGGCAATTTACAGATTCAGTGCAATCTTTATCAAATTACCAGTGGCATTTTTCACAGAACTAAAACAAAAAATTTTTAAATTTGTATGGAAACACAAAAGACCCTGAATAGCCAAAACAATCTTGAGAAAGAAGACTGGAACTGGAGGAATCAGGCTTCCTGACTTCAGACTATACTACAAAGCTACAGTCATCAAAACAGTATGGCACTCACACAAAGACAGAAATATAGATCACTGGAACAGAGAAAGCCCTGAAATAAACCCATGTGCTTATGGTCAATTAATCTATGACAAAAGAGGCAAGTATATACAATGGAGAAAAGACAGCTTCTTCAATAAGTGGTGCTGGGAAAACTGGACAGCTTCATGTAAAAGAATGAATTAGAACATTCTCTAATACCACACACAGACACACAAATTCAAAATGGATTATAGACTTTAATGTAAGACTGGACACTATAAAACTCATACAGGAAACATAGGCAGAACAATCTTTAACATAAATTGAAGCATTATCTTTTTGGATCCATCTCCTAGAGTTATGAAAGTAAAACAAAAATAAACAACTGGGATCTAGTTAAACTTAAAAGCTTTTGCACAACAAAGGAAACCATCAACAAAATGAAAAGACAACCTATAGAATGGGAGAAAATATTTGCAAATGATGCAGCTGACAACGATTAATCTCCAAAATATACAAACAGCTCATACAAATCAATATAAAGACATCCAATCAAAAAATGGGCAAAGGAGTTAAATACACATTCTCCAAAGAAGACATGCATGCTCAGTTGCTCAGTTGTGTCTGACTCTGTGACACTGGACCATAGCCCATCTATCGCCTCTGTCAATGGGATTTTTCAGGCAGAATAGTGGAGTGGGTTGCCATTTCCTCCTTCAGGGGATCTTCCTGACCCAGGTATTGAACCCACACCTCCTGTGTCTCCTACATTGCAGCTGGATTCTTTGCCATTGAGGCATCATTGCTAATTATTAGAGAAATGCAAATCAAAAATACCTCACACAGGTCAGAAGGGCCATCATCAAAAATTCTACAAATAGTAAATTCTGGAGGGGGTGTGGAGGGAATGTAAATTGGTACAGCCATTATAGAGAACAGTATGGGAGTTCTTTGAAAACTAGAAATAGAGCTACCATGTGATCCAGCAATCCCACTCCTGGGCATGTACTTAGAAAAGGTGAAAACTCTAATTTGAAAAGATACATATACTATTCATTGTAGAACTGTTTACAATAGCCAGGACCTGGAAGCAACCTAAATGTCCATCAGCAGAAGAATGGATAAAGAAGATGTGGTGTGTGTATACATATATATATATATATGTATGTATACACACACACACACACATATATATATATGTATACACACGTACATACATAAACACACAATGGAATACCACTCAGCCATATAATTGAATGAAATAATGCCATTTGCAGCCACATGGATGGTCCTAGAGATTATTATACTAAGTGAAGTAAGCCAGACAGAGAAAGACAAATATCATATAATATTACTTATCTGTGGGATATAAAAAAAATGATACAAATGAACTTATATACAAAACAGAAATAAGACCAACAGACTTAGAAAACAAATTTATAGTTACCACAGGGAGAAGTGGGGGAGGGATAAATTAGAAGTTTGGGATTAACAGATACATACTGCTGTATATAAAATAGATATTCAACAAGGATCTACTTTATAGTACAGGGAATTCTATTCAATATTTTATAATAATCTCTAAGGAAAAAGAATCTGAAAAAGAATATATATGTATAATCTAATAATTTTGCTGTACACTTGAAACTAACACAACATTGTAAATCAATTATGCTTCAATTAAGAAAAAATGGAGGTGAAATGTACATAACAAAATTAACCATTGTAAAGTGAACAGCACAGTGGCATCCAGTATAGTCACGGTGCTGAGAAGTCACTGTGTTTGTCCAGTTCCAGACGTTTCCATCAGGGCGCCATCATTTGCTAGCCCCTTGACCTTGTCAATTAGCTTCATTGTGAACTGTAAACTGGAGTATTGACCTTCTGGATTGTGGCTCAGGGCCTTGCTGCTTGCTTGCACCCCTGAGGCATGTCGGTGTCCAGACATACCCACAGGCTCAGTGTGGCACCAGGAGAAGATCTTGGTTTTACCCTCCGGGTCAGTTAACATGTGAAAGCTCTTCTCCCTGCTTTCCATCCAATTGGGGCAAAGGAACACTTTTATCCCAGGGGAGTGAGCAGCAGTGATTTGGATGCATTCTAATCTGGCCCAGCTTATATTGTTCAAGGGTTGATTTGCTGCAGGTAGATACCAGCTGCAGAAAGATCACAACCTTGGCTTGGCTACAAGCACTTGCCCTTGTGTGTTGTTCCTGGAAGCCAGCCCCATCATGGTTTCTTTGGACATGGCACAGAAGGTAAAGGAGACTCGCGTCCAGTGCAAGCTTGCCCTTGTTGGGGTTCTGAGTGGCAAGGTTTGGTGCTGTGGTCTGCACAGGATGCCAGACCTGCCATGGACACACATCAGGTGCCATGTGCTTACTACTCAAGGACCTGGGATGCTACACCTCCCTTGTTCAATCCACCAATGCCCGTTGAGTGTCTGCCACATGCTGGTTGTTGGGGGTTGGTTGTACAGGTCAGAGGTGGTGCTTGTGCCCCAGAGAGCTGTGAAAATTATGTGTGACCTACCAGTTAATTTTTTGAAGCATCTTTAACATTAAATTTAAAAATCATGAGTTATTAACAGATCTCATTTAACAAATATATTCCAGTACTCTGCCTTTCATTTCTACTGGGTAAAGTGCTTTGTGTAAGATTCTCCTAAGTACATAATTCCTTAGAGATATATTGACTCAAGATGGGATGTTTTTATTCTGTTTCGGGGTTTTCCCTGCCCTGTGGAAAATATATTAAAAGGACACCTCTATTCTGTGCTTATAGCTTACCTTAGAGCACAATGGGGAGAGAACATCTGGGTCACACACTTATTTTAGAGATTTTACTCTTACTTTTGAAATCTAATTTCATTTGTCTCACCAGAAGTCCCATATGACACTCTCTTGTCTCTCTGCATGTTCCTGAATTTCATTCTAATGTTACAGCCATCAAGCTATTAGAGGCTAATTTTTTTAAATGATAGTTAGGTTTCCATTGTAGCTACCTGGACATGCAAAATGACTTTCCCTTGATCTGTTTATTTATCCATATTTATCCATATTATATCTGCCTCCGCCAATTCCCTTCATTAGGATTTTTGATTTCTTTAATTTATTAATTTACAGCAGATGTATGTACAAAATACGTTGTGTATGTACAAAATATGTTGTCATTTTGGAAGAAAAAAATCCCTTTGGAATCAGAACAGAGAAGTAACACTTACTTTAAACCTCTTTCCTATGATGTTTTCTTCTCACCTATGCTTCACCACTTTTCTTTCCTCTCTACAGGGGGCCCTTTAAAAAGCTTTTAATTACAATGTATCTTTTCTTGTGCTTTGGTTCTGGGCTCACTGGAGATACCTCCTCTTAGCAACAGTGTGATTTTAAAAATACCAGGGAGGTCACCATGTCCTCACCAATCCCATTCCTTTGCTTTCACTCTGGCCCTGAGTTGTTCTGCAAAGGACTCAGTCATTCAGCTGTCTTTGTCTGCAGCAGAAGGTGGCTAGGTGAGCTGGTGAGAGGTGAGCAGATGGGGAACTACCTGCCAAACAGCACTTGCTGCTGAGTCCACAGAGTCTGCATTCCTTCCTGTTTGTTCAGAATCCAGAGAGCACCACAGACCAAGGTGGCAGTTGTTGGAGAAAAGTCCTGATGCATCCTGATGCATCTCCCATCCTGAAGTGGCCGGGCACTCTGGTAGCTGTCCTGCTCCAAAGTGCGCTGGTGATCTGCTCCTGCGTATGCAGGAGGGCAGTCACACTGCTGGGGCTAGTTCTGGGTCAGCTGTTCTCACCAGCTGATACTTGTAGAATTTATTTGTTTTTGGCTCCTGGACAGGAACTTGAACCTTGAGCCCTCAGATTAAAAGTCTGATGCTCTTCAAATCATAGGAGTCCCAGAAGAAGACAAAAAGAAAGGGC
Source organism: Bubalus bubalis (assembly GCF_019923935.1). Lineage (NCBI taxonomy): Eukaryota > Metazoa > Chordata > Mammalia > Artiodactyla > Bovidae > Bubalus > Bubalus bubalis. The sequence continues at coordinate 649,690 of NC_059177.1, forward strand.
ATGAGAAAATACTTCAGGAGATAATAGTTGAAAACATCCCTAAAATGGGGAAGGAAATAGCCACCCAAATCCAAGAAACCCAGAAAGTCCCAAACAAGATAAACCCAAGACGAATCACCCCAAGACACATATTAATCACGTTAACAAAGATCAAACACAAAGAGCAAATATTAAAAGCAGCAAGAGAAAAGCAACAAATAACACCCACGGTGACCCCATAAGGAAAACAACTGATCTTTCAATAGAAACTCTTCAGGCCAGAAGAGAATGGCAGGACATACTTAAAGTGATGAAGGAGAAAAACCTACAACCCAGATTACTGTACCCAGCAAGGATCTCATTCGAATATGAAAGAGAAATCAAAAGCTTTAGAGACAAGCAAAAGCTAAGAGAATTCAGCACCACCAAACCAGCTCTTTAACAAATGCTGAAGGATTTTCTCTAGACAGGAAACACAGAAAAGGTTTATAAACTTGAACCCAAAACAACAAAGTAAATGGCAGTGGAATCATGCTTATCAATAATTACCTTAATGTAAATGGGTTGAATGCCCCAACCAAAAGACAAAGACTGGCTGAATGAATACAAAAATAAGACCCCTATACATACTGTTTACAAGAGACTCACCTCAAGCCAAGGGACACGTACAGATGGAAAGTGAAGGGCTGGAAAAAGATATTTCATGCAAATAGAGACCAAAATAAAGCAGGAGTAGCAATACTCATGTCAGATAAAATAGACTTTGAAATAAAGGCTGTGAAAAGAGACAAAGAAGGACACTATATAATGATCAAAGGATCAATCCAAGAAAAAGATATAACAATTATAAATATATATGCACCCAACAGAAGAGCCCTGCAATACATAAGGCAAATGCTAACAACTATGAGAGGGGAAATTAACAGTAATGCAATAATAGTGGGTGAATTTAATACCTCACTCACACCTATGAATAGATCAACCAGATAGAAAGTTAGCAAGGAAACACAAACTTTAAATGATACAATGGACCAGTTAGACATAATTGATATCTATCAGACATTTCACTCCAAAACAATGAATTTCACCTTCTTCTCAAATGCACACGGAACATTCTTCAAGATAGATCACATCCTGGGCTGTAAATCTAGCCTTGGTAAATTTTAAAAAATTGAAATCATTTCAAGCATCTTTTCTGATCACAATGTGGTAAGATTAGATGTCAACTACAGGGAAAAAAAAAAAAGATTAAAAATACAAACATATGGAGGCTAAACAACATGCTTCTGTTGTTTAGAAGAATCACAGGAGAAATCAAAAAGGAAATCAAAATATGCATAGAAATGAATGAAAATGAAAACACGACAGCCAAAACCTATGGGATTCAGTAAAAGCAGCAATAACAGGAAGGTTCATAGCAATACAAGCTTACCTCAAGAAACAAGAGAAAAATCAAATAAATAACCTAACTTTATACCAAAATCAACTAGAAAAAAAAAAGAAATTAAGAACCCCAAAGTTAGTAGAAGGAAAGAAATAATAAAAATACCAACTGTATTTTTCAGAGAGCTAGAACAAATAATTTCACAATTTGTATGGAAATACAAAAAACCTCGAATAGCCAAAGCCATATTGAGAAAGAAGAATGGAACTGGAGGAATGACCTGCCTGATTTCAGGCTCTACTACAAAGCTACAGTCATCAAAACAGTGTGGTACTGGCACAAAGACAGAAATATAGATCAATGGAACAAAATAGAAAGCCCAGAGATAAATCCACACACCTATGGACACCTTATCTTTGACAAAGGAGGCAAGAATATATAATGGAGAAAAGACAATCTCTTGAACAAGTGATGCTGGGAAAGCTGGTCAACCACCTGTAAAAGAATGAAACTAGAACACTTTCTAACACCATACACAAAAAATAAACTCAAAATGGATTAAAGGTCTAAATGTAAGACCATAAACTATAAAACTACTAGAGGAAAACATAGGCAAAACACTTTCTGACATAAATCACAGCAGGATCCTCTATGACCCACCTCCCAGAGTAATGGGAATAAAAATAAAAATAAGCAAATGGGGCCTAATTAAACTTAAACTTCATTTGCACAATGAAGAAAACTATAAGCAAGGTGAAAAGACAGCCTTCAGAATGGGAGAAAGTAATAGCAAACAAAGAAACTGACTAAGAATTTATCTCAAAAATATACAAGCAGCTCCTGCACCTCAATACCAGAAAAATAAATGACTCAATCAAAAAATGGGCCAAGGAACCAAACAGACATTTCTCCAAAGAAGACATACAGATGGCTAACAAACACATGAAAAGATGTTCATCATCACTTAGTATCAGAGAAATGCAAATCAAAACCACAATGGGGTACCATCTCATGCTGGTCAGAATGGCTGCTATGAGAAAGTCTACATACAGTAAATGCTGGAGAGGGTGCAGAGAAAAGGGAATCCTCTTACACTGTTGGTGGGAATGCAAATTAATACAGCCACTATGGAGAACAGAGTGAAGATTCCTTAAAAAACTGGAAATAGAACTGCCATATGACCTAGCAATCCCACTGCTGGGCATACACACCGAGGAAACCGGAATTGAAAGAGACACGTGTACCCCAATGTTCATCGCAGCAGTGTTCACAATAGCTAGGACATGGAAGCAACCTAGATGTCCATCAGCAGATGAATGGATAAGAAAGCTGTGGTAAATATAGACAATGGAATATTACTCAGCTATTAAAAAGAACTCATTTGAATCAGTTCTAATGAGGTGGATGAAGCTGGAGCCTATTATACAGAGTGAGGTAAGTCAGAAAGTAAAGAACCAATACAGTATACTAATGCATATATATGGAATTTAAAAAGATGATAACTATGGCCCTATATGCGAGACAGCAAAAGAGACAAAAATATAAAGAACAGACTTTTGGACTCTGTGGGAGAAGGAGAGGGTGGGATGATTTGAGAGAATAGCTTTGAAACGTGTATATTACCATATGTGAAACAGATCACCAGTCCAAGTTCAATGCATGAAACAGGGCACTGAGAGCCAGTGCACTGGAGCAACCCTGAGGGATGGGATGGGAAGGGAAGTAAGAGGGGGATTCAGGGTGGAGGACGCATGTATACCAGTGGCTGATGCATGTCAATGTATGGCAAAAACCACCACAATATTGTAAAAGTAATTAGCCTCCAATTAAATTAATTAAAAAAAAAAAGAAGTTAAAAAAAAAGTCTGATTCTCTACCATCTGAGCTACCCACGCACCAGCAGATCACTTGGCCTCTAGGTCTTGGTTTCAGTGTCCTGTAACTGTGGGAATGGTTACTACCACATTCAGTTTCTTGGAGGGTGGATACCACCCTACATGTCCCTAGTGTCTATATCATCACCAGTATTTGCAGTTTCATGGTGCCTTAGTCAGTGGATCTGTGTCCAGAGGTGACCAGATGGGTCCCCTGACTTTAATGTAGGGACTGCTGCCTCAAAGAAGGGCAGGAAGGCTGGATAAACCTGTCTGGGCCAGCTCTTGGTAACGGGGAGGGACCTTCTGCTTGTCTACAGATTGAGTGGTGCCTTTGTGGGTTCCACCACGCTGTAATCGACTCTCTTGTGGGCAGAGGGGCAGCCTCTCTGATTTGCAGTGTTTCTCTGTATATGAGAAATGTCAACCTTTCTGCTGAGATTTATAGCTCGGGACTGCTCAGCTTGTTCCAGAGGCTCACTCACCCATATCCTCCATCTGTGGAAGGACATGACTGCCAAGGGCAGAGGTGGGAGCAGCTTGTGAGGCAGAACCAGGTGGAAGGTGGTGGTGCCATGTCTGTATTGGGCACTTGGACTTGTGGGAGTTTTCAAGTGTGGGGACCAGAAACCTCTGGGCCTTCTCTAAAGTTGACAGGGGTGGAAGGGCCTCACTGCCCTACTGCTGCCTCTAAGAATCACCAAGACCAACCCATGTCTCCCTCATACCAAGGCAGAGCGGAGCATGCCCCTGAGTTTTCCCAGACTGTGGCTGAGGCAGGGCCCTCTCCATTATGTCATGGAAATTGTGAGGGAATTAATTATAACATAAAGACTAAGAAGAATCAGTTCAGTTCAATTCAGTCACTCAGTCGTGTCTGACTTTTTGCGACACCATGTACCACAGCATGCCAGGCCTCCCTGTCCATCACCAACTCCCGGAGTCTACTCAAACTCATGCCCATCGAGTCAGTGATGCCATCCAGCCATCTCATCCTCTGTCGTCCCCTTCTCCTTCCACCTTTAATCTTTCCTGGCATCAGGGTCTTTTCCAATAAATCAGCTCTTCGCATCAGGTGGCCAAAGTTTGGAGTTTCAGCCTCAATATCAGTCCTTCCAATGAACACCCAGGACTGATCTCCTTTAGGATGGACTGGTTGGATTTCTTTGCAGTCCAAGGGACTCTCAAGAGTCTTCTCCAATACCACAATTCAAAAGCATCAATTCTTTGGTGCTCAGCTTTCTTTATAGTCCAACTCTCCCGTCCATACATGACCACTGGAAAAATCATAGTGTTGACTAGACAGAACTTTGTTGGCAAAGTAATGTCTCTACTTTTTAATATGCTGTCTAGGTTGGTCATAACTTTCCTTCCAAGGAGTAAGCGTCTTTTAATTTCATTGCTGCAATTGCCATCTGCAGTGATTTTGGAGCCCAGAAAAATAAAGTCAGCCACTGTTTCCATTGTTTCCCCATCTATCTGCCATGAAATGATGGGACCAGATGCCATGATCTTAGTTTTCTCAATGTTGAGCTTTAAGCCAACTTTTCACTCTCCTCTTTCACTTTCATCAAGAGGATCTTTAGTTCTTCTTCACTTTCTGCCATAGGGGTGCTGTCATCTGCATATCTGAGGTTATTGATATTTCTCCCAGCAATCTTGATTCCAGCTTGTGCTTTCTCCAGCGCAGCGTTTCTCATGATGTACTCTGCATATAAGTTAAATCAGTAGGGTGACAATCTACAGCCTTGATGTACTCCTTTTCCTATTTGGAACCAGTCTGTTGTTCCATGTCCAGTTCTAACTGTTGCTTCCTGAACTGCATATAGGTTTCTCAAGAGGCAGGTCAGATGGTCTGGTATTCCCATCTCTTTCAGAATTTTCCACAGTTTGTTGTGACTTGCACAGTCAAAGGCTTTGGCATAGTCAATAAAGCAGAAATAGATGTTTTTCTGGAACTCTCTTGCTTTTTCCATGATCCAACAGATGTTGGCAATTTGATCTCTGGTTCCTCTGACTTTTCTAAAACCAGCTTGAACATCAGGAAGTTCACGGTTCATGTATTGCTGAAGCCTGGCTTGGAGAATTTTAAGCATCACTTTACTAGCGTGTGAGGTGCATGCAATTGTGTGGTAGTTTGAGCATTCTTTGTCATTGCCTTTCTCTGAGATTGGAATGAAAACAACTTTTCCAGTCCTGTGGCCACTGCTGAGTTTTCCATATTTGGTGGCATATTGAGTGCAGCACTTTCACAGCATCATCTTTTAGGATTTGAAATAGCTCAACTGGAATTCCATCACCTCCACTAGCTTTGTTCATAGCGATGCTTTCTAAGACCCACTTGACTTCACATTCCAGGATGTCTGGCTCTAGGTGAGTGATCACACCATCATGATTATCTGGGTCGTGAAGATCTTTTTGGAAAGTTCTTCTGTGTATTCTTGCCACCTCTTCTTAATATCTTCTGCTTCTGTTAGGTCCCTACCATTTTTGTCCTTTATTGAGCCTGTCTTTGCATGAAATGTTCCCTTGGTATCTCTAATTTTCTTGAAGAGATCTCTGGTATTTCCCATTCTATTGTTTTCCTCTATTTCTTTGCATTGATCACTGAGGAAGGCTTTCTTATCTCTCCTTGCTATTCTTTGGAACTCTGAATTCAAATGGGTATATCTTTCCTTTTCTCCTTTGCTTTTTGCTTTCTGTCTTTTCACAGCTATTTGTAAGACTTCCTCAGACAGCCAGTTTGCTTTTTTGCATTTCTTTTCTGGGGGATCGTCTTGATTCCTGTCTCCTGTACAATGTTGCAAACATCCATCTATAGTTCGTCAGGCACTCTATCATATCTAGTCCCTTAAATCTATTTCTCACTTCTACTGTATAGTCACAAGGGATTTGATTTAGGTCTTATCTGAATTGTCTAGTGGTTTTCTCCATTTTCTTCAATTTAAATCTGAAATTCGCAACAAGGAGTTCATGATCTGAGCCACAGTCAGCTCCAAGTCTTGTTTTTGCTGACTGTATAGAACTTCTCCATCTTTGGCTGCAAAGAATATAATCAATCTGATTTCAGTGTCAACCATCTGGTGATGTCCATGTGTTGAGTCTTCTCTTGTGTTGTTGGAAGAGGGTGTTTGCTATGACCACTACGTTCTCTTGGCAGAACTCTATTAGTCTTTGCCCTGCTTCATTCTGTACTCCAAGGCTAAATTTGCCTGTTACTCCAGGAGTTTCTTGACTTTCTACTTTTGCATTCCAGTCCCCTATAATGAAAAGGACATCTTTTTGGGGTATTAGTTCTAGAAGGTCTTGTAGGTCTGCATAGAACCGTTCAACTTCAGCTTCTTCGGTGTTACTGGTCGGGGCATAGACTTGGATTACCGTGATATTGAATGATTTGCCTTGGAAACGAACAGATATCATCCTGTCGTTTTTGAGATTGCATCCAAGTACTGCATTTTGGACTCTTTTGTTGACTCTGATGGCTACTCCATTTCTTCTAAGGGATTCTTGCCCACAGTAGTAGATATAATGGTCATCTGAGTTAAATTCACCCATTCTAGTCCATCTTAGTTTACTGATTCCTAGAATGTCAATGTTCACTCTTGCCATCTCCTGTTTGACCACTTCCAATTTGCCTTGATTCATGGACCTAACATTCCAGGTTCCTATGCAATATTGCTCTTTACAACATCGAATCTTGCTTCTATAACCACCAGTCCCATTCACAAACTGGGTTTTATTTATTTATTTATTTATTTATTTTTTGCTTTGTCTCCATCCCTTCATTCTTTCTGGAGGTATTTCTCCACTGATCTCCAGTAGCCTATTGGGCACCTACTGACCTGGGGAGTTCATCTTTCAGTGTCCTTTTTGCCTTTTCATACTGTTCATGGAGTTCTCAAGGCAAAAATACTGAAGTGATTTGCCATTCCCTTCTCCAGTGGACCGCTAAGAATACCGGTTGACATTCACATAGTGCTTATTACATGTATGCACTTATTACATGTAACTCTTCAGAGAGCTCTTGATCATGGCCCCCCTCCTTTCCCTTCCTTTCGCTCCATTTCTCTGAGGTACTTGTATACCACGCTTCTTCCTCAGACTTGCTGTTGCTGAAAGAAAACATTCAGTTTCCTCTCTAGACTGGGTATTCATTGAGGGCACAAGTTCTGTCTTCGGTGCTGGCACACCGCCTGCACATGGAAGCATTGTACTCATTTAGTAACATATGTGGTGGCCTCAAGCAGGATTGGGGAAGGACAGAGTGACTCATTCTTCAGTCCTGGCAATTGTTTTAGGGACTTCATGTCCAGAGACCTTCTCTAGTCCTGCTCTGCCATTAGGTCACTGTGTTGTTGTTGTTATTCACTCAGTCTTGTCCGACTCTTTGCAACCCCATGGACCATAACCCACTGGGCCCCTCTATCCTTGAAATTCTCCAGGCAAGAATGCTAGATTGGGTAACCATTCCCTTGTCCAGGGGATCTTCCTGACCCAGGGATGGAACCTGGATCTCCCACGATGCAGGCAGATTTTTTGCCATCTGGGCCGCCAAGGAAGCCCCAGGTTGCTGTGTGATCTGGGTCAGTCTCCTAACCTTTCTGGGCCCAATTTCCTGTGACAGATAATCTCCAAGGCCTCATACTACTTAATTCTATGACACCCTCTGGCTGACTACACAGAATAATTTAGAAAATAGAGAGCAAACAATGAACAACCAAGCAGGCTAATGTGTTGTAACAGACAAGGGTACCCATAATGAAATGGATTTCAGTGCATTAAAGTTGCAACCTGCTTGACAAGTAGAAAGCAACCACCTAACATTTCCTTTCTAAGCATGAGTCATCTTTCTTCTGAAGTTCTTAATATCAACACATCAGTGGGGAAGAGATGTTAGTCACACAGTTGTATGGTAGAATGGATCTGCAAGCCTGTGATCACCCACTGCTCCAGTTTTTGAGGTTCCTGAGATGTCTTTATTCAGTGCTGAGCTGGAGCTTTGCCGCAGTTAGGTACATAGAGGTTTATCTAGACTGTGACTGTTTTCATTTGATTTTAAACAAGCCAGAGAAAGCTGGTGATTTAGATGTGCTTGTTTCCTCTTCTTTATGAATAGAAATGGATCTGGTCATTCCTTCCAGAAAATTGAAGGTAGGTTAGAATTGATGCTTTTGAACTCTGGTGTTGGAGAAGACTCTTGAGTGTCCCTTGGACTGCAAGGAGATCCAACCAGTCCATTCTGAAGGAGATCAGCCCTGGGATTTCTTTGGAAGGAATGATGCTAAAGCTGAAACTCCAGTACTTTGGCCACCTCATGTAAAGAGTTGACTCATTGGAAAAGTCAATGATGCTGGGAGGGATTGGGGGCAGGAGGAGAAGGGGACGACAGAGGATGAGATGGCTGGATGGCATCACTGACTCAATGGACGTGAGTCTGGGTGAACTCCGGGACTTGGTGATGGACAGGGAGGCCTGGCGTGCTGCGATTCATGGGGTCGCAAAGAGTCGGACACGACTGAGCGACTGATATGATCTGATCTGATCTGGAAATAGGTTGGGTCTCCTTAACTAGACACCAGTGATTTAAAACCAGCAGGACCCTGTGGCCCTCTGTAGAGCTGGCAAGTGGGAACGGACACAAAAGTTCCTTGATGTACCTTTACTCTCTTGGAATACTAAGGAAACCTTAAGACCATCCCTGCCTAATTTTCCAAATGAAATAACTGATGCAGGAGATGCCAAGCTATCCACCTGGGCCCTCAGTGTCTTCAAGGGTCTTTTTGTATGACTGGGTCACACCTCTAGCTGCCACATGGATGGAACAGAGCTGCAGGACATTGGGGTTCTGGGTGTTGTGTTTGTGTACCTATTCTAGTTTTGGATTCATCTCTAAGTACCATTGAAATAGAGAATGTGATCTACCGAAACAAACTAAGAACCTCTAAAAATCTCCACTGAGACTTGAGGGAATCTACAACTGCCCACCCAGCTCAGAGCAGAGAACAAAGGGAACAGAAGGAATATAAATGGAAGATAGGATGCATAAACAGGTAGTGAGGACACACATCAGGGTTACGCACAGATTCCTGCAACCTTTGTTGAGTACATGTTATTTGCATACCACCACTGAGGCCCATCTCCTGCAGCTCTAGGAGGGGCCGTTACTTCCAGCACTGTTTTTCTCTGGCTATTGATTTCGACCAGGCCATTTTCAGACCTTGTTTCCAAGTTTCCCGTTGGAGTGTTGAAGCTTTGTTCAAAATACAAAGCTGGTTTACCTGGTTTATCACGCCTCTCTGGGTTCATTTCTCTGCTCTAAATAATTAATGGTGCGAGTGGGTGAACTGTTTCCAAGGTGTCAGATCAAGATCCCAGAAACAGGCTTTGTAGAGCCTGCACCCAGCTAGGAGGTTGGTGTCAGTGTCAGCTCAGGGACCCTGCATTATGACTGTCTGTGCCCAGTGCCCCCAGCAGCTTGGGGAGCTTGAGGTCTGTGCAGGGTGGAGATAGGGCAGGGCAGGGGCATTTCAACTGGTGAAGCAGCTGCGTACTGCCTTTGGTAGCAGCCTGGGGTGGGGGAGGTATCTGGTCCGGGGACAGATACACTAAAGAAGAACTTTTCTTCTCCCTCATTCTTGTTGTTGGGCTTCTCAATGAAGACTCCTGGTGTAAGTTGAGGGCATTTTCATGTCCTTAGAACAGGGAGAAAGATGTCACTGTAACTCTGCTTTCAGATATCTAGACTGCTGCTATGGTTTGAATATTTGTGCCCCACCCCCAAATTTCCACGTTGATGCCTAATGTACAAAGATAATAGTGTTAGGAAGTAAGGCCTTTGGGACGTGCTGAGGTTATGAGGGAGGAGCAGTGCTCTTGGAAAGTAGCCCTTGGAGAGCTCCCTCACCCCATCTCCCATGTGAGGACCCAGTGAGAAGGCTGTGAACCAGGAGGGGTCTCACCAAAACACAACCACAAGCTTGATCTTGGACTTCCCAGCCCCTCTGTGAGAAGTAAATTTATGTTGTTCATAAGCCAACTAGTTGGTAGTATTTTGTTATATTGACAAAAAAAAAAAAAAAAACAAAACCCTAAGACAACCTCTAAAATATCAAGTTTTATATGTATTCTGTAACCTGATTTTTTCATTAACTGTCTATTGTAAATCTTCTTCTAAATCAATATACAAAGCAACCTCATTGGTTTTCACAGTGACAGAGTGTTCCTTGAGGAGGTATGATAATTCATTTATACATTCTGTTATAATCATTGTACACTCAGGTAGTGCCACTTTTGTTTTGAAGGCCTGCGTTTCCTTATCTGTTATTTTAAAATTTGAAACAGTACTCATAAACAAAATTTTAAATAATTCACTTGGTAGCAAGAATGGATTTGAACAACATGAGGCTTTTAAAATTCTTCTTAGAATTCCATTTATTGTGATGTGCTAAAATATAAACTGAGATGTATTAAAATTTTCAAGAGTTTATTGGAGGAAATATCGATTCAAATTGGGCAGCACCATCCTGGCAGTGGTGAGGAACATTCCACCTCCGGGAGCCAGAGGCCAGGTGTTTATTATAGAGAAGCAAACAAAGAAGTGATTTGATTGGCTACAGTTTAAGAGGTTGCCTAGTCTGGGAAAGTACTGTTGGCTATTGATTTCCTTCCCAACCTTGAGGCATTCCCAGGAATCTGGCTCAGGTTTCAGCTTGCTTACTAGGCTTGGCAGCCAGCCATGAGAGCCCACCTCAGGCTAATGACCTTGTTTGTGAAGGTGAACACTTAAACAGGTGTTTTGTGTATTTCAATGCAGATTTTGCTGGCAGTGTTATGTAGCACATTGTGTTACATATCTTATTCGTAATTCCAGACAGTTTTCAGTCTCCACATATCTAGTCCCAGGAGTTTGGAGAAAGGAATCTGGTATGTCCCCATGCTCAATAAACATTTTCCTACACGTACTGAAACTTACTTTGTTGTGAGATGGATTTGAAAAAAAAATCCGTCTCTGGATTGCTGAGGCAAAAGTTATGCTTGCTTTATATATGTATTTTTAAATACTTTTAGTCTCCCAGATGTCATGATATAATTGGCCATAAGAGTGTGGGAGCAGCTGACCTTCCTTAGCACCACTGGGTGGAACGCTGTGATCAGAGGACACTTTGTACTTTGGGTTACTGTTAGTTACGTGTTGTCGCATCATGGGGAGCTCTCTGCTGCAGCATCACCTCTGCTAAAGGCAAACACTTGTAATGTGCCAGGAACTGTGGTAGCACCTGGGCTATGCATAGAAGAATGTGCTAGGGTTGCTCTTAAGCTCATGGCCTGAGGGGGATAGATTCCTTTAGCAATGAGCAGATATTGTACATGGTCAGAAGTGGAAAGACAGCAATGGGAGGATTCCGTCCTAGGGAGAGAACGAGGGGTGGTGCTGAGGAAGTCCTCACAAAGCTGAACTTTGACAGTCAAGGAGCAGTTTCAGAGGCTCTGGTAAGAGTGTATTTGGGAAACCACAAGGCTGGAGTTTAGCCCACCTTGCTAACGGTAGGGGCTGAGGTGAAGGAGAGTGTGGCACAGTGAGACGGTGTCAGTGGCCTTCTGATGAGCTAAGACCTCCTTCTGCATAAAGCGAGTCTACGGCACCAGTTTGGCCTCTGAGAAGGCTACCAGTGCAGCCCTGAGCTAAGGAGATTGCCCTGCATTGAGGGCACAGGGTGGTGGGTCTGAGTCCTTCAGTGAAGCTGGGCTGAGAAACAGGTCAGTGGGCTCAAATGTACCTCAGAAGAATCAGTGTGGGGACGAAGGGAGTCAGGAACTTAGAGGTCTCTGCTTTCAGACAGTGAGAGCAAATGTGAAGAAAACAGGCTCAGTAAGGATTTTTGCAGGAGGGTGTGGGGGATATCGAGTTGGAAGTTTTTGCACAACGTCCCAGCAATGCAGTTCAGGAGGTTCCAGAGACAGAATATAAATTTAGGAGCTCTGAACACGTAAGGAAGAGTTAAACCAACTCAAGTAAAAGTCAAGCTGAGAAAGTAAGTTGGGTGTCAATCTGAATCCAAGTTTCTAGATTTTTGAGCTGATGGGTCCTATAATCTATCTGCTTTCCAGAGCTCTTGGCCACATTCTTCCTTCTGTTTATGCCTTGCTTGTGTTATTTCAATGAAATGAAATTTAGTATCAGAGTTCTTTAATTCTAAAATAGGAGGCCTTCTGATTTTCATTTTCAATAATACCTGACTGGTCAGAATTTACTTTATAATCTGAGAGTTAATTTACCCAAGCTATAGAAGGATAAGTTTTCTGTTTTCCAGGATAGATTTGGATAGAATTGATATTAAATGATCAGCAATTTACTGAAAGGAGGGAAGAGGAGAAACCTCTACTACAGAAACACAAGGGCAGAGTTTCAAAATCTGGAGCCAGCAGAGTGCAGTACCTGTGGGAAGCCACTCAGGCTATCTTTCCTCCTCTGCTTACTCAGCTCTGGGTGCAGCTGGGCTTGGAGGTGGCAAGGAAACGAGCACTTTCTAGCCTGTTTAGTCTGTTATATTTTACGTCTTGTAATAAGCACTTATAATGTTTTCTCCATGGAGGAAGTAGCATGGAATTTCCCTATGTAAACCCCATATGCTACCCTAAGTACAACAGATTTTGGTTTATTCAGGTTTGAAATATTTTCTGGTAAAAGATGTGTCATTGGAGGATTGACTCAGGGCACCTCCTCCCACCCCAGAGGCTCATGGTTGGTCTTGTAACAGCCACTGCATCCCCCTCTTTACAGCCCAGATATGTGTGACTTCACCATGAGGTGTTGAAAGGTCATCAAACTGTAACCATATATCTCCACAGATGGGCAAACCTCTGCCTGTCAGGGAAACCAAGTCAGACTAGGAAGGAAAAGATTCTGACATGTGACTCCTCAGCTGAAGTTGACTCCTCAGGTCTGTGAAGATTTTGACATGACAGCCAGCATATAAGACATATAAGCCAGCATATTAGACATATAAGGTTTAAAGCCTATGACTGGAGAGGTGAAAATTCTTCTGAAAAGACTTTTTCTCACAGATAGTCAATACTGAAACTTACCAGAATATGTCTGTTACCTTGTTTGTGATGGTGGTATTATATGTGGGTTTGTATGTGTACAAAATCAACAAACTGCATATTAAATATACACAGTTCTCTGTATATTAATTATACTTTAGTAAAACTATTTAAAAAAGAAAACAGATCAAGAAAGCCAAGATAGTGTCTCCTCCCCTGCAGTGTTCCTGCCGGGTGCCCTGAGAGCAAGGACCGCTGCACGTGTTCCCAGAGCAGGGCCCTGGTTCCCCATCTTGGCTGTGCTCTGGACTCACCTGAGCTGCTGCTGCTGCTAAGTCACTTCAGTCGTGTCCGACTCTGTGTGATCCCATAGACGGCAGCCCACCAGGCTCCCCCGTCCCTGGGATCCTCCAGGCAAGAACACTGGAGTGGGTTGCCATTTCCTTCTCCAATGCATGAAAGTGAGAAGTGAAAGTGAAGTCGCTCAGTCATGTCCAACTCTAGCGACCCCGTGGACTGCAGCCCACCAGGCTCCTCCATCCATGGGATTTTCCAGACAAGATTACTGGAGTGGGGTGCCATTGCCTTCTCCGGACTCACCTGAGCAGTGATTCAAAATCCACAGGTCTCAGAGGTGTATCTGAAAGTTGCCCAGTAATTGGGAGTGAACCAGAGTGGAAAACCACATCACAGGGTGTCCACCTGAAGCTGCAGGGGCTCCTCCTAGGCTGCCTCCTTTCCTCTTTAGAGGCCCACAGGTAAAGGTTCTGCACGGGAGGACTTACTGCTGCCTTGTTGAAATGAAGAACTTTCCCAAGGCAGGTCTGGGAGGAAAGGCTGGAAATATGATCTGCCATGTTATGCCATGCTGCCACTGCTAAGTCGCTTCAGATGTGTCCAACTCTGTGCGACCCCATAGACGGCAGCCCACCAGGCTCCTCCATCCATGGGATTTTCCAGGCAAGAGTACTAGAGTGGGATGCCATTGCCTTCTCCGTGTTATGCCATAATAAGGCTAAAAATAAATTAATGCATTAAATAATATTTTAAAACCTTGTTATAGGAAGGTAGAATTGGTGGTAAGTAATATATTTTGGATGATAGACTCAATATTGGGAAAGAGATGGATGTGACACATGGATATCCATCTGAACAGGAAGAGTGCTTCGGGGAATTAGTGGGAAACCTGAAATGTCATGAAAATCACAGAAGACTTTGTTTAAGGAGAGAAGAGGCAGGAATTCCCAGGATGTCAAGAAAGCAAGCAGCCTACTGAAGCAAGAAGACTACTGAGATTTTAAGTGCAAAATAGTAGGGAACCCATGTGAAGGCTTCAGGAGAATCTAAAAAGGATTATTAATGGGGCCTTTTGTGATCATTTGGAGCTAATTTGGGGTTTGCCTGCTAACATCCTGTGAGGTTGGACTCATTGTTTCAGTGGAATCACGAGACTGTGATTTGACAGTCCTGAGATGCATGGAGACATGTAATAGCAGGTCTCTTATCCCAACTGATAAGATAGGGAGTTCTGGTCTACATAAACAGGCCAGTTAGGTAGATTTGTGGCTGGTGTAATAGCTGAACATATAAAAGTATGATTAATAAAATACCAACATGGAAGGAAGGTCTTTAATGGAACTGATCTGTCCAAGACAGCTCATCAGAGAACACCAGATAGTGTTTGGGTAACGTGTGTGGGTGCACATGCCCCCTCTCTTCCAGCAGGGTCCTTCCTTTCTGCCTATACTCCTGGCCCTCTCCTCTCTGACTTTCCATGAGCTAGGCCAAGACTCTTTATGTGGAGTGGCCTTCTCTCTTTCTCTTCCGTTGAGTTTCTTACTCCAGGTAGCCTGTCTGGCTGTGGAAGATGTCAGGTTCTGGGCTGTGGTTTAGGATGTGAAAGATCCCCCTGTCTGTTCAGGCCCAAGCCTCATGGTACACCTGGCCTTCCTGTGGGGCTATGCTATGGTCATTGCAGAGAAGAGGAGCAGGATATATTCTGCACTCCTGGGGCCAACAAAACTTGGTTCTTTATTTAAGTGACAGGAATCTGGGAGGAATAGTGAATACCTTGAGTGACAGAATGAGGCTCCCAAAGCTCCTGACTGGCTAGAATAATGAACCAGATTCATACGTTTAAATTTTATTATGAATAACTGTAAGATCCTATATTTAGGTCCCTGAGCCGTGTACCAGTACAGGGTGGGAAGATAGAACTTACTGACTGAGAACAGCTTGGAAGCTTAGTTGACAGAAAGTTCTTTATGACTCAGTTGTGTTATGGTTGCTAAAAATGTTAATACTGTCTGAAGCTGCAGTGGTAAGAATGAATGGGCATTTTTTCCTGATGATGGGGAGCCAATTGTATGCAAACTGGGCATGCTTTCCTGGAGGTAAGAAGACTCCAGAAACATGAGGACCCCTTCAGATGATGGAGGGTGTACTCTCACTGGAATGGCTGTGGAAGATGTGGGCAGCCAGCCTCTAGTGGGGAAGTTGAGAGGGAAGGTGAGTCAGCGATGTAGCGGGGAGAGGGGGGTGGGTTCCTCCATACACAGGAGTGGGGGCAGAGCTCTTCAGGTTCTTAGTGGGGACCTGCCAAGGGCATTGTATGCTGAGGGACCAACGACCTTGCCTCTGCCCCTAGTTTCATTTCGCCTTTGGAGTTTTCTCTCATACTGTGGGGCTGTGTTGAGTGTTTTCCAGGAGCCCAGTTTCTCACAGTTGAATTGAAAACCTCTGATAACCTTGAATGTACTTCCTGATTCTAGCTCAGGAAGTCCTTAAGCATCTCCCTTGTGTTCTGCTCTGTGGGAAAATGCAGATAATAATGGTCCTGTAAGAAGCAGGTCCAGATGTCAAGATACATACGGTATATAACTGAGGAGAACAGACCAACCGTCAAACTAAGAAACTGGAGAGGAAAAAAATGCTCTGGCTGATAACATAGAAGGGAGAAAATAGCCCACTGAGATTTATCCCAGAATGTTTGGGAAGAGTTGGTCTTGTGCTTGAGATGGGATTGATGGGAATTTACTTAAAACCCTAAAATGTCCTTATTTCAACCATGCTCCTTTCTTTAACACCAAAACAAACTAACAAAAACCATCCCCCATGAACTCCATGTCTAGTCCTCCACCTTGAAGACTCTTCTCATAGAGCCTTCAATGGCTCTGAAGTGTCTGCAACTAAATGCTGGGATAATTTTCCATGAATCAATTTAGACATAAATTACCATTTTACAGCACAATAAAAAATCTCTTCACCAATAGTTGGCTTTTTTTTTTAATAGAGTTTGTAACTTTATTAATACTGGACACTCTCTGACTTGATCTTGCTCTCTGTCTCTCTACTCTTGAGACTTATGTGACTCAAAATCCGACAATGGATGTGTCTGGTGTGCACACCCTTCCCTTCCTGGGCAGTGCTGAGATGGCACGTGCTTACCTCTTAGGCTCCTTGAACTCCCAAAGGGCCATCCTGTTATATTTGCATTTAATCGCTGTTGTGACAAATCTCTAACTTGGGGCAGACAGTCTTGCAGGCAGAAGCATCCTCAAAACTACATCACCTTTCATTTTCCTGGGGGGAAACACCCTGATGTTACCTATGTGTTCATACCTGCTTAGAATGGACCATTCTTTTTCTGTCCTTGTAGCAACTTGTGCTGGATCCTGGGATACAGTGGAGAATACTTGGTTAACAAGAAGCAGACCCAGGGGCCCATTTCAGCTAATGTACATGCTCTTTTCACTCTTCTAAAGCAATCGTGTATTTCAGAGCCTTAGACCTATAATTCGAAATGTCTGGGATCTGGGAGTAGATTTATTAATGGTACTGAAAAGCAATGTCTTCCTTTCTACTGCAAGTTTGAAGATCTGGCACACAGAGTAGGACAAGAAGGAAAACACAGTTCTGTTGTCTCCCTCCTAAGCAGCTCTGTACACAGCAGAGAGAAGGTCATGGGCTTAAGTCAGTCTTCAGGTGACCTTTGGAACACCAGTGCCATCTCAAGGCTTGTGCACTGGAAGCACAAGACCGGGTGTGTCAGATGATGACTTATTTAGTAGCTAGACTGCCTGCTAATGTTGGCCACTTTTAATTAAGCTCCGTATTACATTTAACATTATTTTTATAATTGAAATTATTTGGAATGTCAGCAGGGGTATGCTTAGGGCCCCAATTTGCCAGCATGTTCATTGGAAGAAGGGGCTTCCCTTGTGGCTCAGCTGGTAAAGAATCCACCTGCAATGCGCGAGACCTGGGTTTGATCCCTGGGTTAGGAAGATCCCGTGGAGAAGGAAAAGGCTACCCACTCCAGTATTCTTCCCTGAAGAATTTCATGGACTGTGTAGTCCATGGAGTCGCAAAAAGTTGAACATGACTGAGTGACTTTCACTTTATGTCACTTCAATGGGAGCTAGTTTGCTGCAGGAGTTCAGGTTTCAAAGCAGTAAATATTTCCTGATGAATACACCTCTGAGGGGAAATGTTTTATCAAATCAGGACCCCACCCTTACAGCCTCATTTAACCGTAATTACCTTTTTAAAGGGTCCATCTTTAAATTCAGTCACACTGAGGGTAAGGACTTAAACACAGGCACTTTGGGGAGGCGCAGTTCAGTCCTAACAACGTTCCTCTGCATCACATCCCACAGCTTCTGAGTGTGGCCCACAGAATTCTACACACCAAAAAAAGGGGGGGAAAGCCTCAGTAAATTTTTATTCTTTAATTATTTTTTATTGAATGATAATTGCTTTACAGAACTTCATTGTTTACTGTCAAACCTCAACATGAATCAGCCATAGGTATACATATGTCCCCTCTCTTTTGAACCTCCCTCCCATCTCCCACCTCATCCCACCCCTCTAGGTTGACACAGAGCCCCTGTTTGAGTTTCCTGAGCCATACAGCAAATTCCTGCTGGCTATCTATTTTACATATGGTAATGTAAGCTTCCATGTTACACTTCCATACATCTCACCCTCTCCTTCCCTCTCCCCATGTCCATAAGTCTATTCTCTATGTCTATTTCTACACTGTTTCCCTGTAAATAAATTCTTCAGTTCCATTTTTTTAGATTCTGTATATGTGCATTAGAGTACAGTATTTATCTTTCTGTTTCTGACTCACTTCATTCTGTATAATAGGTTCTAGGTTCATCTACCTCATTAGAACTGACTCAAATGTGTTCCTTTTTGTGGCTGAGTAATATCCCATTGTGTTTACATACACCAACTTCTTTATCCATTCATCTGTCAGTGGACATCTAGGTTGCTTCCATGTTCTAGCTATTGTAAATAGTGCTGCAATGAAGAATGCAATACATAGTCTCTTTCGATTTTGTTTTCTTCAGGGTATATGCCTAGGAGTGGGATTGCTGGGTGATATGTGATTTATTCCTAGTTTTTTAAGGAATTGCCATATCATCTTCCATAGTGGCCAGATCAATTTACATTTCCACCAACAGTGCAAGAGCGTTCCCTTTTCTCCACACTCTCTCCAGCATTTATAGTTTGTTGACTTTTTGATGAGGACCATTCTGATGGTGTGAGGTGATATCTCATTGTAGTTTTGATTTGCATTTCTCTAATAATAAGTGATGTTGAGCATCTTTTCATGTGTTTGTTAGCCATCTGTATATCTTCTTTGGAGAAATGTCTGTTTAGGTCTTTTTCCCACTTTTTGATTGGTTTGTTTGTTTTTCTGGTATTGAGTTGTATGAGCTGCTCGTATATTTTGGAAATTATCCTTTGTCAGTTGTTTCATTTGCTATTATTTTCTCCAATTCTGAGGGTTATCTTTTAATCTTGTTTATAGTTTCCTTTGCTTTGCAAAAGCTTTCAAGTTTAATTTGGTCCCATTTGTTTACTTTTGTTCTTACTTCCATTACTCTAGGAGGTGGGTCAAAGAGGATCTTGCTTTGAATTCTGTCATTGAGTGTTCTGCCTATATTTTCCTCAAGAATTTTATAGTTTCTGGTCTTACATTTAGCTCTTTACTCCATTTTGAGTTTATCTTTGTGTATGGTGTTAGGAAGTGTTCTAATTTCATTCTTTTACATGTAGCTGTCCAGTTGTCCGAGCACCATTTATTGAAGAGGCTGTCTTTGCCCCATGGTATATTCTTGCATCCTTTGTCAAAAATAAGGTACCCATAGGTGCATGGGTTTACCTCTGGGTTTTCCATCCTGTTCCATTGGTCTATATTTCTGTTTTTGTGCTAGTACCATACTGTCTTGATGACTGTAGCTTTGTAGTATAATCTGAAGTCAGGGAGGTTGATTCCTCCAGCTCCATTCTTCTTTCTCAAGACTGCTTTGGCTATTTGGGGTCTTTTGTGTTTCCATATGAATTATGAAATATTTTGTTCTAGTTCTGTGAAAAATGCCATTGGTAATTTTATAGAGATTGCATTAAATCTGTAGATTGCATTTGGTAGTATACTCATTTTCACAATATTAATTCTTCTTACCCAGAAACAGGGGATATCTCTCCATCTGTTTATATTGTCTTTGATTTCTTTCATTATTGTCTTATAATTTTCTGTGTACAATTCTTTTGTCTCCTTAGGTAAGTTTATTCCTAGATATTTAATTCTTTTTGTTGCAATGGTGAATGGGATTGATTCCTTAATTTCTCTTTCTGATTTTTCATTGTTAGTATATAGAAATGCAAGTGATTTCTGTGTATTGATTTTGTATCATGCAACTTTGCTAAATTCACTGATTAGCTCTAGTAATTTTCCGATACTATCTTTAGGGTTTTATATGTACAGTATCATGTCATCTGCAAACAGTGAGAGCTTTACTTCTTTTCCTATCTGGATTCCTTTTATTTCTTTTTCTTCTCTGATAGCTTTAGCTAGGACTTCATGAGCTATATTGAATAATAGTGGTGAAAGTGGACACCCTTGTCTTGTTCCTGATCTTAGGGGGGAATACTTTCAGTTACTCGCCATTGAAAGTAATGTTTGCTGTAAGCTTACCATATATGGCATTTACTATGTTGAGGTAGGTTCCTTCTATGCCCATTTATTGAAGACTTTTAATCATAAATGGGTGCTGGATTTTGTCAAAGGCTTTTTCTGCATCTATTGAGATTATCATATGGTTTTTATCTTTCGATTTGTTAATATGGTATATCACATTGATTGATTTGCATATATTGAAGAATCCTTACATTCCTGGAATAAATCCAACTTGATCATGGTGTATGAGCTTTATGATGTGTTGCTGAATTCTGTTTGCTAAAATTTTGTTGAGGATTTTTGCATCTATATTCATCAGTGATATTGGCCTGTAGTTTTCTTTTTCTGTTTTGTCTTTGTCTGGTTTTGGTATCAGGGTGATGCCACATGGTCTCATAGAACGAATTTGGAAGTGCTCCTTCCTCTGCAATTTTTGAAAGAGTTTTAGAAGGATAGCAGTAGCTCTTCTCTAAATATGTGATAGAATTCTCCTATGAAGCCATTTGGTCCTAGGCTTTTGTTTCTTGGAAGATTTTAGATCACAGTTTCAATTTCAATGCTTGTAATTGGTTTGTTCATAATTTCTATTTCTTCCTGGTTCAGTCTTGCAAGATTGAACTTTTCTAAGAATCTGTCCATTTCTTCTAGGTTATCTATTTTATTGCCATATAGTTGTTCATAATAGTCTATAATAATTGTTTGTATTTCTGCACTGTCTGTTGTAACCTTTCCTTTTTCATTTCTAATTTTGTTGATTTGATTCTTTCTCTTCTTTTGATGAGTCTCACTAAAGGTTTGTCAATTTTGTTAATCTTCTCAAAGAACCAGCTTTTAGTTTTATTAATCTTTACTATTGTTTCTTTCGTTTCTTTTTCATTTATTTCTACTCGGATCTTTATGATTTCTATTCTACTACTAATTTTGGGGTTTTGTTGTTCTTCTTTTTCCAGTTGTTTTAGGTGTAAAGTTAGGTTGTCTATTTGATGTTTTTCTTGTTTCTTGAAGTAGGATTGTATTGCTATAAACTTCCCTCTTAGAACTTTTGCTGCATCCCATAGGTGTTGAGTTGTCGTGTTTTCATTGTCATTTGTTTCTAGAAATTTTTTGATTTCCCGTTTGATTTCTTCAGTAACCTTTTGGTTATTTAGAAACATGTTGTTTAGTCTCTATGTGTTTGTGTTTCTTACATTTTTTTTCCTTGTAATTGATATCTAGTCTCATAGCATTGTGGTCAGAGAAGATGCTTGATTGTGTTTTTAATTTTCTTAAATTTACTGAGATTTGACTTGTGACCCAAGATGTGGTCTATCCTGGAGAACGTTCCATGTGTGCTTGAGAAGAAGGTGTATTCTTCCTCATTTGGATAGAATGTCCTGAAGATATCAAGGAGATCCAACTCATCATTTAAGACTTGTGTTTCCTTATTAATTTTCTATTTTGACGATCTGTCCATTGGTGTGAGTGGGGTTGTTAAAGTCTCCTACTATTATTGTGTTACTGTCAATTTCTCCTTTTATGCCTCTTAGTGTTTGTCTTTGGTATTGAGGTGCTCCTATGTTGGGTGCATAGATATTTACAATTGTTATGTCTTCCTAATGAATTGATCCCTTGATCATTATGTAGAGTCCTTCATTATCTCTTGTAATCTTCTTTATATTAAGGCCTATTTTGGCTGATATGAGGAGTTCTACTCCAGCTTTCTTTTGCTTCCCATTTGCATGGAATTTTTCCATCTTCTCACTTTCAGTCTGTATGTGTCTTGAGGTCTGATGTGGGTTTCTTGTAGACAACATATATAGGGGCCTTGTTTTTGTATCCATTCAGCCAGTCTGTGTCTTTTGGTTGGGGCATTTAATCCATTTACATTTAAAGTAATTATTGATATATATGTTCCTATTGCCATTTTCTTAATTGTTTGGGGTTGATTTTGTAGATCTTTTTTCTTCTCTTATATTTCTTGACTCTATAGGTCCCGTTAACATTTGTTGTAAAGCTGATTTGGTGGTACTGAATTCTCTTAAGTTTTGGCTTGTCTGAAAAGCTTTTTTATTTCTCCATCAGTTCTGAATGAGATCCTTGCTGGGTACAGAATCTTGGTTGTAGATTTTTCCCTTTCGGTACTTTAAATATATCCTGCCATTCCCTTCTGGCCTGCAGAGCTTCTGCTAAAAGATCAGCTATTAAGCATATGGGATTTCCCTTGTATGTTACTTGTTGCTTCTCCCTTGTTGCTTTTAATATTCTTTCTTTGTGTTTAATCTTTGTTAGTTTGATTAGTATGTGTCTTGGCATGTTTCTCCTTGAGTTTATCCTTTATGGGACTCTTTGTGCCTCCTGGACTTGATATTTCCTTTTCCATCTGGGGAAAATTTCAACTATAATCTCTTCAAAAATTTTCTCATATCCTTTCTTTTTCTTTTCTTCATCTGGGACCCCTATAATTCGAATGTTGGTGTGTTTGATATGGTCCCAGAGGTCTCTGAGACTGTCCTCAGCTCCTTTCCTTCTTTTTACTTTATTCTGATCTTCAGAATTTATTTCCACCATTTTATCTTCCAGCTCACTGATTCGTTCTTCTGCTTCAGATATTCTGCTATTGACTCTTCTAGAGTATTTTTAATGTAAGTAATTGTGTTGTTTGTCTCTGTGTGTTTATTCTTTAATTCTTCTAGGTCTTTGTTAATTGATTGCTGCATTTTCTTCATTTTGTTTTCAAGATTTTCGATCATTTTTACTATCGTTATTCTGAATTCTTTTTCAGGTAGTTTGCCTATTTCCCCTTTATTTATTTGGACTTCTGTGTTTCTAGTTTGTTCCTTCATTTGTTCAGTATTTCTCTGGTTTTTCATCATTATTATTATTTTTAAGTTATTGTGTTTGAGGTTTCCTTTTCCCAGGCTTCAAAGAAAGTTGAATTATTTCCTTGAAGAAAGTTGAATTACTTCTTCCTTTTGGTTTCTGCCCTCCTAAGGTTGGTCCAGTGGTTTGTGTGAGCTTTGTGTAGGGTGAAATTTGTGCTGAGTTTTTGTTTATTTTCCCCTTATAGGCAAGATTGAATGAGGTGGTAATCATGTCTGCTGATGATTGGGTTTGTGTTTTTGTTTTGTTTTTTATTTAGGTGAGGCATCCTGCATAGGATGCTACTTGTGGTTGGATGATGCCAGGTCTTGTATTCAAGTGGTTTCGTTTGTGTGAGTTCTCACTATTTGATCCTCCCTAGGGTTAGTTCTCTGGTACTCTAGGGTCTTGGAGTCAGTGCTCCCACTCCAAAGGCTCAGGGCTTGATCTCTGGTCAGGAACAAAGATTCCACAAGTGGTTTGTTATGGCATTAAGTGAGGTTAAAACAAATATCCAAAAGTGAGAAACCAAAGATGAACCCCAGACAAACAGCAGTTACAAAATCAGGTAAATAATAATTAAAATAATGGAATATACATATATACATATACACCCATGAGCAGTGAAAACAGTCCAACAAAAATAAAGTACAGTAGATTGACCTGGCAAACAAAGGAAATGAAAAATTATGTTGAACAGTTAAGAACAAAACTAACTTAAGCACAAACTGGAAAACAAAACTAAAGCAAGGTGCCAAGTGGGGAATAAAGCAATGAAAACAAAACTAAGAAATATGTTGAGAGGAAAGAAGACAAAGAAAGGAAAGAAAGAATAGATATGAAAAGTTAAATAGAGGTAGATGAAGAAGATTTATATACATTAAAGATTAACTGAAATGGGAAAAGAGCAATAGGAAAGGCAGACAAAAGAATAAATGTAGAAAAATACAATAGGTTTTAAAAAAGTAAAATTCTAAGAAAGAGAAAAGAAAAAAAAAAGAAGAATAAAAAAGGAAAACTCCACAGAACTGCAAAAACCCAACATAGAGGCAGAGGTTTATAACAACATTAGCAAATGTGACTGAATATACACATATGCATATACACCCATAAGCAAAATCAAAACAGTCCAACAAAAATAAAGTACAATAGATTGACCCGGCGAACAAAGGAAACCAAAAATTATACCTACCAGAACAAAACTAATTAAAGCACAAACTGGAATAGAAAACTAAAGCAAGGTGCCAATTGGGGAATAAAGCAATGAAAATAAAACTAGCAAATATATTGACAGGAAAGCAGAGAAAGTAAAGAAAGAATAGATATGCAGAGTTAAATACAGGTAGATAAAGAAGATTTATGTATGTTAAAGATTAACTGCAATGAGAAAAGAACAGTAGGAAAAGCAAACAAAGGAATAAATGTGGAAAAATAATAATAGGTTTAAAAAATTAAAATTAAAAAAGAGGAAAAAAAAAAGAGGAAAAACTCCACAGTTGGGCAAAAGCCCAACTAGGAGGCAGAGGTTTATGACAACAATAAAAAATGTAGCTGAGGGGGAAAAAAGCTCAAAAGCTTAGTTGGATGTCTTAGTGCCAATAAAATCGACAACTACAACAGAGGAGGAAAAAGGGGAAAAAATCCAACAGAATCTACAGAACAAGTCAAAAAAAAAAAAGAGTAATAAATGTTCTTCTTGGGTCACTGCTGTCAGAGTCCTTTCCCTCGCTGGGAGTCACAGTC
Source organism: Bubalus bubalis (assembly GCF_019923935.1). Lineage (NCBI taxonomy): Eukaryota > Metazoa > Chordata > Mammalia > Artiodactyla > Bovidae > Bubalus > Bubalus bubalis. Next base: position 674,522 of record NC_059177.1, read on the forward strand.
CCCCTCACCTCCCTAGGATGCCCTCCAACACTGTGCTGATCTCTGGATCTGCTGTGGGGGCAGCTCAGATTCTAATCTGGTCCTACTCCTGTGTGTTCTTGCATTCAGTGTCCACAGCTATCAGAGCTAGAGCATTTTCTTTTGTGGGAGCTCTCAGTGGCCTTTTATATATTCCATTAGACACAGAGTCTGCTTAGTTGATCATGTGGATTTAATCTGCAGCTTGTACAGCTAGTGGGAAGGTTTTGGGTCTTCTTCCTTAGCCACAGTACCCCTGGGTTTCAATTGTGGTTTTATTTCCACCTCTACCTGTGGGTCGTCCACTGGGGTTCAGCTCCTAAGGCTGCCCTGGAGGATTTGGGTCTGCAGGGATTCTGGCAGCACCAGGTACTCAGGGGAGCTGGCGGCTAGGGCAGCAGGAAATATAGTGCTGTAGAAGAGTATGGCAACCAGTATTGGCCAATACGCTCCAGTATTCTTGCCTGGAGAACTCCCTATCTGACAGAGAAGCCTGGCAGGCTACAGTCTACAGGGTCACGAAGAGTCGGACACAACCGAAGCAACCCTGTGTGCATAGACATAAGAATTTTTTTTTGCCTGGGCAGCTCTGCCCCAGTTAGTTGAGCCTGAAGGTGGAGCAGCTGCTTGGCCTGCGGGGACCCTGACAGCACCAAGTGTGCAGGGACACAGACTGCCTCTACCGCAGGAGTTATGGCCCTATCAGAGTCTTTTTTTGAGCCTCTTGTAGCTGGCGATCAGAAGGCCTCTTTGGCCAGTCTTTCTCCATAGCTCTGCCCATTCAGGCACTTAGAAGGCTCCCTTGCCTGGAGTCCTTGTCTGTTGTTTGGGTGTGTCAGGCACTTAAAGGGGCACCCTGAGTGGGGTCCTACTCTGGAGTTCAGGGCATCAGTCACTGAAAGAAGCACCCTGGCTGGCATCCTACTCTGTGGTTCAGTGCATCAGGCGTTTGATGGGCCAGCCTCTCTATTGTTCAGCTGCTGATGCTGGCGTGTGGGAAGAGAGAGACTATGATGTGACTCAGCAGTATTGTCTTGCTTCCATGGCTGCCTGCCTTTCCTCCTCCATCATTTCCTGCCACAGTCTCCTCCCTAACATCCGCTCGATCCATCTGTCTGCAGTCAACATCAGCCCTCGCCCTGGGATTGCTCCACATTCCCTAAACTCCAGCTCCCAGCCTCTGTGCTTTCCAGGAGACCAGCATTCCTGTCTGGGGTATGTATGGCTGCAGCAAGGACTGTCTGATTCTCATTCCATTTAGGCTGATGCACATCAGCTGTTTCACCCTCAACCTTAAATATTTCTCCTCTGATTCAGACAAATCCCCCGCTGTGGGGATTGGACCCCTGCTTCAGTTCCCCTACCTGCTGTGGGCAGATCCAGTCCTACTAACACTCCACTCTTTCCCCCTAGTTCCTTCATCCTACCGAGTTTTGCGTGGTTCTATATATTCTTTTCCACCGGCCAGGTTCTCCTGTCCACTCTCAGCTGGTGTTCTGCATGCACGTCTGTGTCTGAAGGTGTATTCCTAATGTATCTGTGGAGAGAGATGTACTCCATGTCCACCTACTCCTCCGCCATCTTTTTCCCTCCTAAATTTTTATTCTTATATCTGCTTTCCACCTTTGTACCAAGTTCATGATCACTGGACAGGTTATGCTTCAGCCCTCACTGTGCCCAGAGCTGGGCAGCTCTAGTTATAGTCAGGAGTCAAGCTAAGTCTGCAGGAAACATCTTGATGGTGAAGGTGGTAGAACAGCGAGAAAGAAACTGTTCTGAGCTTGGAAGATCGCAGTTTCACTGCTCCTAAGCTGCAGGTGTCTGCCGTCTGTGTTCTCCATCCTGGGCAGCCACCTCCCACCCGCATTCAGAGGTCCATAAGAAGCAGATGAGCAGGGATATCTCTAACTGACAGAACTCTCCACGAATGTGATCATTGCAGGACATCAAGTAGAATTAGGAGCAGCATCAGTGTTACCCAGACAGAAGTCACAGGGGACCAGACTTAGCCCAGCATCATTAACAGCAGGAAGTAAGTACCCTTAGCCAAGCACCATTAATAGCAGGAAGTGATCTGCTAGTCAGGAGACTTGGGCCTGCAGCTGCCCAGCACCTACCAGGAGGATGAAAGAATCCCTTCTAGACACAACAGAAACTTGAGCCTGTTCACTTTTGACCTGGGGCCTACAACAGTAGGTTTGTGTATATCTGTGTGGCTGTATGTGACCAAAACCTAAGTTTCACAAAACATTCCTTTTGTGGGATACCCTCTGATTTTTAAAAAATTGATCTTTACCTTTGTAAAATACATGATGTTACAACCCAATAACTTGATTTCATAATCCACTAGTGGGTCACAATATCTGAAAACACTGTTCTGTTATATAATATTGTGGGAACTTTGGTAGTTCTTTCCAAATCGTCACCTTACTTTTACCCAGTGTCTCATCTTCCTATGTTAGTTCCGTCTTTATGATTACATTATCTGCTAATTGTAGAGAGTTCTTGGCATGGAATGGTACAGGCAGTCTGGTCAATATGCAGTTCCATGTTAAAGCAAGAACCCCTCAGGTATTATTAAAGAGTGGTTCCTGAATTTCTGTTGGTAACTCCATCACAGGGATCTCCCACCATTTGCCCAAGAAGTCTATGCTTCCTTCACCTTGTCTGTTACCATCTGCTGAATTTTCACCTTTACCTCCTGTTTCATCTGGGCTTGGTTTGCTCTTTGGGAAACTTTAAGCTTTAAACTGTGCCACATTAAACTTCGCCTTCCCCTCTATACCATCTCAACCCCTTCACTTTCTTAGGCATCCTGCCACTGCCCTGATTCTCAGTCCTTTCCAGTTGGTTTATTTGCATGAGTAAACGGTTGTTGAGTCTTACACAGTCACTGTTCATGAGCATGATCATGACACACCATCATGGTGATGACTTGGTCCAAGCAGAAGAATAGGAAAATCAAGTGGGATCCAAGAAGGTAGCCCTTTGGTGACAAAAGACTCAATGTCACTGCAGAAGCAGTGTCTGTGTAAAACACCTTCCTGAAATATTTGCCAAATCCTTTCTTGGCTTCAGCAGACAGTGGCCTGGGCTGAGAGGAGGTGTGACATCCCCAGTGCCTTGTTACCTGAGCTTATTTCAAACATGGAGTTGATAATATTTTACTTGCATGTTAAATAAGACAGTTGTGAAGCACTGACCTGGAATCTCAAATGTAAGATGTGACCAAAGCATATAACCTTTGTTCTCATTTGTGTAAGTTCTCTATTGTTTAGTCATTAGTCACTGCCAAGTGAGCAGATTGAAACCATTTGTGTTTATTTTCTTATAGTTCCTATAGATCACAAGTCTGGACACAGCATTGAGGGGTCCTTTCCTCCTGGATATCACAAAGCTGAAACCAAGGGGTGGCTGGGTTGTGCTCTCTTTTGGAGCTTGGGTCCTCTTGTAAATTCATTCAGTTGTTGACAGCATTCATGTTGTAGGACTGAAGTCCCAGTTTCCTTGTTGGTTGGCTGGGGGTCACATTCAGCTCTTGGAGACCACCCTTAGTCCTAGTCTTCTTCAAAGCCACAGAGGGGCCCCTGGTCTGCTACAGCTGTCTTATATAACATACTACCCTATGTAATGTTTCATAATCATGGGAGTGACCATCCCATCATAGTCACAGGACCTGCCACACTCAAGGGGAGGAAGTCATGCAGTCCGTGCATTCTAGAGGGGTGGGCATCTTGGGGCTGTCTTTGAATTCTATCTACCACATCATCACATTTATCTTCGGATCTAACTTAGTTGTTAAGGACTCTTGTCTTTGCAAATTCATGGTCAGAAACGGTCCTATCTCTTTGTGTTTACAATTAATTGTCTGAACTCCACATACTCTGGAAGGCAGAAGCCCTTTATCTCCCTTGAGTGTCGCCCCTCCCTACACACACACACACACACACCCCCCAAGGAGTCACTGTGGATGGTGCTCTGTGTCGTATCAGCAGATGATACTGTTCGTGCAGTGCCCGTCCAACCCTGGCCTAGTCCCTGGCTGGCCTGCCCCCAGCATTTCCTTTTGTCTTCCATGCTGTGCTTAGCCTCCTCTCCGCACTGCAGCTGGAGGGCTTGCAGCCCTGGGGCCAGCGATCCTCTCCTAGCACTGAGGCCCTCGTGCAGTTCACGTCACAGCCAGGCAGGATGTCTGCGTGGTCTGTGTTCAGATGTCACCCTGTCAGTGAGTCATCCTTGAATGTCTGGTTTTACATTGTATCATCCACCGCTCCTTCCCCACTGCTTTCAACTTGCCAGCTTCTACTTTAGTTTTCACCGTGTGGAACTTACTGCCATCTAACCCCATTCATGTTTTTCTTGCTTGTTGTTTGTCCCCTTCTTCTAGAAAGAAAGCTCCTGCATGTCCTTCTGTTAGGGTTTTTATGGCTCCCCTCCCAGACCCAGCACAGGCTGAGTTCAGAGTGGCAGCTCGATGACTCTGTATTAGATGCCTGTGTTATGAGAACCAGTAGTGTTTTTAAGCACACATTTTGGTGCTTTTCTAGCTGTTGGTTGGATAAAAGAAGCCAAACAGATTTTAGCTTATGCTCCAGCATGTAGGAGCATCCCATCAAAATCAAGAATTTCTACCTAATAGACAGAAGTTCATGTTTGTGGACTATAGGAGGAATGGGTGTGTGTGTGTGTGTGTGTGTGTGTGTGTGTGTGTGTGTTTGTGTGTGTGTGTGTGTGTAATGACAGTGGTTTGGTGGAGGTCTCTCTGCTCAGTTTATCCTTGAAATGATAGAGGATATAGCAGTGATTGGGTGCTGAGTGTTTAAAGAGCTCGAAGCCCCAGGAGCCAAGCGGGGAGAAACAGCACTACAGTTCAGATGTGTGGAGTTCCATTATAACTCATAATATTCCATCTTAGCTAATATTTTATAGGGAGCTATTTTCTACATGATTTCTACATAAAACAAGTCAATGTGTACTGGAATTACCTAAAAATTCAGTGTCCAAAGTCTTGGATCAAATTGTGTATTTCTCCCAACTACTTTTTTTTAAGAAGAAAATTGGCAGGAACTTGATAGATCATAATTCTGTGCTCATTTAATATTATTGAGAAATAGCCTTACCCCTCAACGCACACCTAACTCACTGCCACTTGGACTGAAACTGCTGTAGTGAAAGTGTGTCTATAGAAGCCAAAGTGCAAAAGCTTTCATAGCTTCTCTCTTTTCTTAAAGAAAGCGGGGCTGGGGAAGAGTGGGGATATTGGAGGAGTCCGAGCTGACCCCTGGGAACCTTGGCCCTGCGCTGGGCCTATCCTTGGAGTGTGAGGGCCTTTCTCAGGGCTCTGCTCAGGGAGGAAGGGCGCTGAGCACCAAGAGTGCAGCCTCAAGGGGGCAGGACAGGTGTGAGCAGCCGTGGCCCTTGTCAGCACTTTAGGTGAGGGTGAGGCCTTCAGACTTAAAGCAGTTGAAAGGTTGTTGTTGAATCACACAAAGACACCGGGATTCTTGGGCCCCGGAGGAGAAGAATTCAATCCGGGGCCAGAGACGAGACTTGATCGCTCAGAGCTTTTGTGTAATAAAGTTTTATTAAAGTATAAAGGAGATAGAGAAAGCTTCTGACATAGGCATCAGAAGGGGGCAGAAAGAGTACCCGCTTGCTAATGTTAAGAATGAAGTTATATAATCCAAAGAATGTCTGGAGGTTGTAAAGACCTCATCAGACCTACTCCCATAATTTACATTTTAAGATAACACTGTCCTCAGGCAGGATACATCCTTGTAAAGACCAGGTCTACTCCCATAATTTACATTTTAAGATAACGGAAGGTTTAATCCAGAGACTGTCCTTAGGCAGGATACATTATTGTTATATAATCCCAAGGAATGTGGAGAAAGAAAAAAAGTTTGTCCTTTCTTCCTCCTTGAGAATTCCAGACCCCTCTCTCCTTGGGGACCCCTAGACTCCTTATCAACCTGCCTAGGAAATGACTCTGTCACAGTGCTATAAGGAGGCCCTGCCCTCCCATGCCTTTTGCTTATGGGGAAACAGGCTCATAGGTGTTGAGTAACTTGCTAGCAGTCTTGCAGCCAGTAAGTGGTAAGACCAGGACTAAAGCACAGAACTTGTCCAGCTTCATGACCTCTGCCCTTCAGCTCTCTGGCCTCGTTGATGCAGGTGCCCGTCTTCTGACATGGTCAGCACTGCCCAGCATCTGCAGCACGCTGATGTTCCCCTCTGGTTTCATGCAGGTCTTTGCTCATCCAGTTATAGGGCCTCCCCAGAAGGAAACCACTGTGATTCTGCCCACGGGGATGTGTAGCAAACAGATGCTTTGAATGACACTGTCCCTCTCAGCGCCTTCTGCTTGGGCCACCAGCGCTCTGCTAGTTTCGTAAATTCAGTGGTGGCAGTTCTGTCCTCACGCTGAAATCTGCCTGGACCTCCCCACTGGTCCGGCCCCTCTTGTGCAGGAAGCTGACAGCCTGTGCCCTCTCTCCCACAGATGCCGCCCTTACGAGGACTGCTGTGGCTCCAGGTGCTGTGTGCGGGCCCTCTCCATACAGAGGCTGTGGTACTTTTGGTAGGTCTTGACTCTTCCAGGTCTCAGATGCTCCCCCTTCCCCAGGGCTCTGCCCAGTCAGTCTCAGCCAAGGTGACATCACCTCCACCTGAGGTCGTGGTCTCCGGGTGGCCTATCAAGAAAGCAGATATGTTTGGGCTGGCTTAGTATCAAGTGCTTCTGCTCCCAGAGTTTGCGGAAAGCTATCTCCGTTTCCTCAGGCTTGTGGCTGGGAAAGAAGAGTTATTCTTTGGGAAGCTGGACTGTACAGCAGCTTCAGCCTTCAGCAGCTCCTCCACCAATGTCTGAAATGGATTGAGGCTGCCTGTCTTAATCGGAGAATCAGCAGATCTTGCTATAAGGTTTTTGCTGCCTGGAAATCTTCCATATTCACATTGTGTCAGCTGAGTCCTAACTTTCAAGAGAGCCTACATCCTTGTCCATCTTCCAGCTCTACTGGAGGAACTTGAAAGAGCCATCCAGCATCTGTAAGATTGTAGCTCGGGAGAGGATGAGGGAGTAAAGCTGACAGAGTCCTTGAAGGATGGGTGCAGAGTTTCCAGTAAGGAGAGGAACCTCCTGTGAGTTGCTGTCCTCAGAGGATGCCTGTAAGGAATGCCTTTAGACATAGGAATGTCTGAAGCAGGCCTTTCCTGACCCCGTGGCAGGAGCCACTTGGCTTTTTTGTGAGATTTTGCTATTGGCCTCCTGACAACTGTTCCTAATATTTGATTAAGGAAACCAGCACCATCGGGAGCTCCACATGCCGCTTTCTATAACGGGAGAGCCTCTTCATTTCACCATCACCGACTCGTGGCCGGGCCTTGGCCATTTGGGGGCTGGACTCACCTGTCACGTGGGGCCCTGAGTGATGCCAGGCTGTCACTGGCCTCTCCCCACCTTCTGGCTGCTAGCACCTCAAACTATAGTAGAAGGAGAAATCTTTTAGCCTGAGGCTTTTGGAATGTAAACAGCTCTGGCATTTCAGAGCTTTGCCTGGCGTCACCCACGTGTTCCCTCAGAACTTGTGGCTAAGGGTCCCATAAGGGATCAGCAGTGCTTCACATTGGCCTGAAGCACCAGAGAACCATGATGAAGCTGTGGAAATGCTGCCAAGAGGAGAAAACTTGTCAAAGTCTGGGTCTTATGTGATTAGAAAGAAGGATAAGTTGAGAGTCCAGGAGAACTCTGCGGGCCTGGCTGCCAGAGCAGCTTCTGTTGACCTTTGCTGGAAGCGTCCTCTGAACTGGCAGCTGGTGCTTCTGAGCTGTTTGCTGGTGTCCCTTGTCAGGGTCAGGGCACCTCAGCAAGCCAGTGGGCCCCTATACAGAGGCATCTCATGAGCGCCGTGGAAGGAGGGCAGGTCTCCACGCTCAGGATGCCAGATACCAGAAGGTTTGGTCTAGTTCTTTGGGTTGAGATTCTGATACCAGCTTCTAAACCAGGGGAAATGCTGGCTTGAAACTCAGCATTCAAAAAACAAAGGCATCTGGCATCTGGTCCTATCACTTCGTGGCAAATAGATGGGGAAACAATGGAAACAGTGACACACTTTATTTTCTTGGGCTCCAAAATCACTGCAGACGGTGACTGCAGGTATCAAATTAAAAGATGCTTGCTCCTTGGAAGAAAAGCTATGACAAACCTAGACAGTGTATTAAAGAGCAGAGACATCACTTCACCAACAAAGGTCCATATAATAAAAGCTACGGTCTTTCCAGTAGTCATGTACAGATGTGAGAATTGAACCATAAAGAAGGCTGAGTGCTGAAGAACTGATGCTTTCGAACAGTGGTGCTGGAGAAGACTCTTGAGAGTCCCTTGGACTGCAAGGAGATCAAAACAGTCAATCATAAAGGAAATCAACCCTGAACATTCATTGGAAGGACTGATGCTGAGGCTGAAACTCCAACTAGCTGGAAAAGACCCTAATGCTGGGAAGGACTGAGGGCAGGAGGAGAAGGGGATGACAAGGGATGAGATGGATGGATGGCATCACCGATTCAATGGACATGAGTTTGAGCAAAGTCTGGGAGGTAGTTCACTATTTCCTTCAGGACAGGGAGGGCTGTCGTGCTGCAGTCTATAGGGACATGATGGAGCGAATGAACAACAACAAAACCAGGGATACAGCCAGAGAACACCTTGAGATGCAAGTCCCAGCTGAAGTTTGAGGGCACTTTGTTTTCGCTCTATGCGTTCCTTCTCTCAGTAATGTGTCTGTTATGTACCAGGGTCCTGTGGAGAGGTCCTATGGCAGCTGGGCTCCTAGAACAGATGTCTAAACACATGGAGAATTTTAAGCCAGTGTTCTGGAAACAAAGCATGCAACTTCTGATGACAGAAAAGTTGGGGAAAGCTCATGGCTTCTGTCTGGGTCTCAGAGAAGAGGGCCCTCCTGGCAAAGGGACCTGCACATTTCAGGGCCAGGGCCCTAAGAATGGACCTGGTGAGAGAGGGATGATGGGGAGCTGGTGTTGGGGGCAGAGGTAGGAGGTTGGGAGGAGGGAGCTGGGCATGGAGCGAATGGAGGGCTGTTCTCCAACCTGGCTCCCCTTGACTTTGGAGGATTTGGGGTTCCTTAGCATAGCACAGAGGTTTTGGCAGAGATTGCTTTTGGAAGTCAGCTCTAATATCTTAAGTAATCCTTACCTAGGGTAGTCTAATGTAGGCCCCAGGATTTGGAAAGGTGTAGAGTTGAAAAGCACGCTGCGACACAGTGCAGTCTGGCAGGTAAGTGCTGCCTGCTGTGGGGCTCCTGCAGAGTTGGGGGATGCGGGCCCAGGGAGGCTCTGCTGCTGCCTGAGACCTGAAAACCGCTGGGGAGGAAGGCAGAAAGAGACTAAAAAACAAATTGAAGAAGCCAGATTACTTTTAATGATAAAAAGACACAAACTTCCTCTCTTAATCCCAGGAATGCTCCCCATACCTGCTCAGAATGAAAGAGAACTTTGAGAATTGCTTTTCTTACCTTGACCCCCCTTTCCTCTTTGTTACCAGAAACTCATTCCCCTGCCCCTCTCTTCTCAGACTGCTGTTTCAATAAGAACAAGTGTGATGATGACTGCCCCAGGAGCCAGGAGTGGGCCTCCTACCACGTGACTGTGCTCTTACTTGCTTGCACCTACTTGCTCTCCAGCAGTCCACACTGTGAGGTGCATATCACTTATATTTGTCCAGAAAAACGTGTATTCCATTTGAATTGAACCAGGGTCTCCTGCGTTGCAGGCAGATTCTTTACGAACTGAGCCATCGGGGAAGCCCATTGCATTTGACAGATAAGCCAAAACTATTATTTTGGGTTATCTCATGGAAGAGATCAAGATCTCTCATGGCTTCTGCATGTCCAACACAGGGAGCCTGGACCTTTGGGAGTGAGCAGGGGTGTAAAACCTCATGCACAGTCACCTCCGTGTGCCTTGCATTTCTGCTCAGATATTTACAGTTGGACCCAGTGTTGAATGCAAGACTATCGTGGAGTCCAGACGAAGTTGTCCATCTTAGATTCCAGCTTCCAACTTGGGAGTGGGGGCTTTGTTTTGCACTATTTGGATTTTTCCTGCTCCCCAGGACTGCACCCCTCTAACCCCTTCCCCCTCTGCAGCTCATAGCTGTCCTCCTCAGGCCTCTCGCCTACCCAACTTTTCCTGTTGGCGCACCTATGCAGTTCCTTTCTACCCAGAAACATCTTCACTTCCCTTCAATTTGTCTCTTTCCATCATTCAGAATTCAGCTCAGATGTTGCTTTGAAGGAAAAGCTTTTGTGATCTCCCTTAGTCTGGCAGATACCCTCATTAAACCTCTTGTTGCACTGAGTTGCACCCTTGAGATGATGAACACGGCTGTTACATGCATTCCTCCCCCACCTATGACACGCCTTCCTCTTCTTTCTGGCACTATCAGAGTTGTAAATAAATAGTTTTGTTACTTTGTTGTTTACTGTCCTCCTCCCCCATGACAACTCAAGTTCAGTGAAGGTGAGGCCCCACCTGTCTTACTCCTTATAATGCAAAGATTGGTCCTGGGAGCCTGGCAGATGCTTCAGAAATTTTGTTGAATTAATAATGAATTATATGAAAGATTAGAAAACCACGATTTCAGTCCTCTTCTGAATCGTTTCCTGTCTGGTGCCCTTGATCTTTGTTCCTTCTCAACGTTCCAAGGTGTCTGGTAAATACTTATTGATTAATAGCCTTAACTCTTAATAGCATGTTTATATTCTCAAAGGCTTTATTGTCTACTCTTTCCTTAAATTGCATTCATGTGTGGACAGGTGCCTTTGACCATGACATGGCCAGCTCTGCTGTGTGTGCATCCTTCACAAGAATGTGTGTGTTGTTTGAGGTTCTGACGGTTCTGTGAGTCCCATCATCGTATCAGTTTAGAGATGGACAAGTTTCTCAGCTATGTCTGTGTGGAACATTCAACTTGGCCCTGCTTCAAATGATTTCCCCTGTTGCTAGAAAAACTAGGTGAATGCTGAAGTGAGATGGGAAGTGCCATTCGTTCATTTTTTATTGAATGCTAGTGATCCAGTAGTCACTGAGAATCCTCAGATGATTTCAACAAACATCCGATCCTTCAAGGAGTCAGCTCTTGTCCATTAGACTGTGGGGTCACAATAAAAGGTCCAGCTATACTTAGAACCTAGAGATTTAAAAACAGCTTTTAAAATGAATTGTATTTCTCTATTCCTATAGTTTCTCTAAAATTAAGACGTGCTGTAGAAAGGGCACTTTAAAAAAAATTTATAGATGTTCATATAATAATGGAGAGAAAACTGTTAGAAAGGATCCCATGCTTACTCTTCTTGCTTTAACAGAAAAGAAAACTGCAGGGGGGTGGGGCGGGGTGGCAGGGGGTGGGGAAGACAGTGAGAACCAGCAGTAGGCTTCAAGCAGGATTGAAAAGGCATCTTCTGTTTTGACTAAATGTTGGGTTGAAGTCAGGGCCATGGACAGGGAAGAGCTGTACCAACCCTTTGAGGTCAATAGCCATTTGGAGCTTCGGAGGCAAAATGTTCATTTTGAGAGCTTCTTCATGCTAGTGGCCTCCATCCAGGGGCCCCCGGAGCTCTGATGCCAGGTGTCTCCCTGGTTCCTCCACTGGGACCATTCCCGGGGAGAGCGGTTGGGTAGGACCAGCCAGGGGAGCCCTGCCGTCTGCCTGGGCCTCTGCCCAGGCCTCACCCTGTGCTCTCGCCCAGGTTCCTCCTGATGATGGGTGTGCTCTTCTGCTGTGGAGCCGGCTTCTTCATCCGGAGGCGCATGTACCCACCACCGCTGATTGAGGAGCCGGCATTCAACGTGTCCTACACCAGGCAGCCCCAAAACCCCACTCCAGGTCAGCCAAGCCCTCTGCCCTTGTCTGTCCTCCTTTCAGTTTACATGTCCTCTGTAAGCATTTGCTAAGGGCACTGCCATGGACTATGCCGGAAGAAAAATTCAGGCCACATTTATTCATTTAAGTTCTGATGCATTTGTGCTAATAAGAAATTCATTGTCTGTTGTATTACATGTCTATCACCTCATATTTTTACCTTATTATTGGTGCATCTTTTATACACGTTTATGCAGTTCATGGGGGCTTCCCAGGTTTCAGTGGTAAAGAATCTGCCTGCAATACAAGAGACACAGTTGATACCAGCTAGATCCCTGGGTTGGGAAGGTCCCCTGGAGGAGGGAATAGCAGCCCACTTCAGTATTCTTGCCTGGAGAATCCCATGGACAGAGGAGCCTCGTGGGCTACAGTCCTTGGGGTCACAAAGTCAGACAACTGAGCATGCACACATACATGCATATGTGGTTCATATATGCACATTATTTTATCTTTTTTCTCAAAAATTATTTCACATATAAATTTTTATGTAGAAAGTGTAATATTCTTGCCATTCTTAATGCTTCTGGACTAAATATTAATCATGTTGTGTGTGTGTGTTAGTTGCTCAGTCATGTCTGACTCTGCAAACCCCATGGACTGTAGCCCAACCAGACTCCGCTGACCGTGGAATTCTCCAGCAAAAATATTAGAGTCGATTTTTATGCCCTTCTCCAGGGGATCTTCCTGACCCAGGAATCAAACCTGGGTCTCCTGCATTGCAGGCAGATTCTTTACTGTCTGAGCCACCAGGGAAGCCCATTCATCATGTTGCTGCTGCTAAGTCACTTCAGTCGTGTCTGACTCTGTGAGACCCCATAGATGGCAGCCCACCAGGCTCCGCTGTCCCTGGGATTCTCCAGGCAAGAACACTGGAGTGGGTTGCCATTTCCTTCTCCAATGCAGGAAAGTGAAAAGTAGTCTGTCATAACTGATCATTTGTTTTCTTTTGTTTTGCTTTTTATTCCTTCACTCAGTAGGCATGTACTGTGCATTTATTAGTAGTATCATGAGTACTTGTTACTTGTGCTGCTATAGACATTTTTGCACAAGTTACATTTGGCCTATTTATGGAACATTACCCAGAGTGGTGCCCCAATGTCAAAAAGAATTTGTGGTTTCTTAATTCTTATAAAACACTGCTTTAACTATCTAAACTCAGACATACTGTAGTGGGTGAATTCCAGTTTCCCTGGGGACACAGGCCCGTTCCTTGTTTTGACATTAAATTTGAGGAGGAGGTTTGTGAGGGGCTCTGCAAGGCTAGGGAGGCCATGCTCCTGGAGCTCCTGTCTTTCGCCGTGTGGTGGGCTGGGGGTTGCATGGCTTCCCTGGTGCCTTGAGGGTGGAGGGCAGGGTTTCTCTATTCCTCATACACTGTAGAGGGAGTCAGAGGTCTAGGAGCAAGTTCTGCTTGGGTTTTTACAGAATTTCAGTTCTATAACGTAAGTCATAAGGCCTGCTGCACAGAGTGAGGCCTGTAGTTAATGATACTATCATATACTCACAAATTTGCTAAAAGTGGAGATCTTATTTTCCCCCGTTGAAGGATGGTCGCTTGACAGCCTTGTTTCTGTTTTACAGCAAAGTGAATCAGCCATATGTATACACATATCCTCTCCCTTCTGGATTTCCTTTCCATCTAGGTGACCACAGAGCATCCTGTAGAGTTTCTGTACTATTCACTAGTATCTGTTCCATGCATAGCGGTGGCAATCCCAGTCTCCCAATCCACCCCACATCCCACTTCCCCTCATGGTATCCATAGGTTTATGGCATATATTGCGGTGATGGCTTCACAGTGTATTTTTATTTCTAAAGTCATCAAGTAGTAGACATTAAATATGTTCACCTTTTTGTATGTCGATCAAACCTCAGAGGAAAAAGAAGTTGGAGACTGAGTGTGACAAGAGCTCTCTCTCTCTGTGCTTTAGACAGAGATACAGGGATGGTCATTTGCTGCTCTGTTCTTTTATAGTTTTATTCCACCAGATACTCTCTGGGATTTAAAAAAAAAATCACCTTTATTATTGTTTACAATGTTACTAAAAATCTGAATATGTATTTTTCACAACAGTTCAGAGGTTGTTGTACCTTAAACTTGCTCTCAAGGTTAGTACCACTTTTCATGCATAAGTGGATTTTTATTCTTTCCTATTTGGAAATGTTTGTATAGCTTCAGATCTGCTCCAACATATGGCAAAGTGAAAAGTTTCACTTAAAATGAGAGGCCAAACCTAAAGTTTATCAGGATTAGTCTGACTTTTGAGTGCTTTGATTTCTTTTTTCAAGAAGCAGAGAATAGAGCAGAGAAGTGGGTAAAAGACTAATGAATTTCCTTTTTCTTCCACCTTCATAACATGGATTTTGAGTGTCCCATGTGGCCAGAGATGCAAGGTGCTGTGTGTGCTTGGCCCATGGTGTCAGGCCTGGGCTGGTCTAGGGCGCACAGCTCCCACTGGATGTCCTCAGCCTTTCAGTGTTTCCAAACACGGAGGCCCTGCAGCCTCTGTCAGCCTCTCTCCTCGGCCCCACCTCTTTTCTGCATTGCAGCACACGTCTTTCTGACTGGAGTCCTCAGTCCCCCTATAATAAATATGTCATCGACCCTACAAGTCTTCCTTCATTCAGACTCTTACCTCACCCCTGAGCAATGCCTACTAAAAATTTCCAGTCACTAGTCTCTGCCAGTTCTTCTCTGTCTTCCATGTTGCCACTAGAAAGTTCTTTGGGGACAAAAGAAGCACATAGGTCATGTTATTCTCCTGCTTAAGATAGTGCATGGGCTTCTCTTTTTTCCACATCCTTGTCAACAAGTGTTGACACTTGTTATTTCTTATCTTTGGTAATAGCCACTCTGACAGGTGTGAGGCGATAGCCCATTATGGTTTTATTTGCATTCCTTGGTGGTCAGTGGTGTTGAGCTCCTTTTCATGTCCCTATTGGCCATCTAGATATCTTCTTTGGGAAAATGTCTATTCAGATCCTCTGCCTATTTTTAATCAGGTTGTTTAGGTTTTTGTTGTTGAGTTGTAAGAATTCTTTGTATCCTGAATATTAACCCTTATCAGATATATGATTTGCAAATATTTTCTCCCATTCAGAAGGTTGCCTTTTTGTTTTGACAATGGTTTCCTTCACCGTGTATTTGTGTGTCTTTGCTTTGGTTTCTCTTGCCTGAGGAGACATGTCCAAAAAGATAGTGCTAAGACTGGTGACAGAGAGCTTACTGTCCATATTTTCTTCTAGAAATTTTTTGTTTTCAAGTCTTACAATCAAGTCTTTAATCCATTTGAGTAAATTTTTGTGTGCGGTATATAGTAGTTGTCTAGTGTGATTCTTTTGCATGTGGCTGTTCAGTTTTCCCAACTCCATTTGTTGAAGAGACTATCCTTTCTTCATTGCACGTTTTTCATCTCTTTTTTGTAAATTAATTGTTTATGTCTGTGTGAGTTTATCTCTGAGCTCTTAATTCCATTCCATTGATCTCTGTGTGTGTTTTTCTGCTAGTACCATGCTCTTTTGATTCTTATAGCTTTGTAGTGTCATTTGAAATCAGGGGGGATGTGATACACCTCTAGCTTTGTTCCTTTTTTTGTCAGGATTGCTTTGGCCATTTGGGGTCTTTGGGTTTCATATAAATTTTAGAATTTTTTGTTCTATTTCTGTGAAAAAAAATGTCATCAGGATTCTGATAGTGATTGCATTGAATCTGTGGATTACTTTAGGTAATATGGACATTTTAACTGTGTTAATTCTTCTAATCCATGAGTACGGGATATCTTTCAGTTTCTTTGTGTTATCTTCAATTTCTTTCATCAGTGTCTTACATAGGCCTTTTACCTCCTTGGTTAATTTATTCCGAGATATTGTATTCTTTCTGTTGTAATTATAAATGGGATTGTTTTCTTAGTTTCTCTTTCTGCTAGCTCATTGTTAGTGTATAGAAACAACAATGATGCTTGTGTATTGATTTTGTCCCCTGCCACTTTACGGTGTTTATTATCTCTAATACTTTTTGTTGGAGTCCTTAGGGTTTCCTGTATCATGGTGAGTTCTAATCTCTATGTATACTTTGGGCTCCCCACTGGGCTGAGCCCTGAGTGCCAGGACTCACGTCTCAGGCACCAGGGTGATTTACATCTTCCAGCTGAGTCAGCCTGGGGCAAGGATTTTCCATGGCCACACTTGGAGCCTCGGTCAATCCATATTTACTTCCCACTTGCTCAGGTGCTGCAGGTGCCTGGGACACAGACTGCAGCCTGGTTTCCAGCCCTCACTCACATCACTGTGCTCTGTGGGCTTCACACAACCATGTGTGGAACACTGTGTCATTGCACAAGTAACTGTACAGTCACTGACTGTGATGAGAGGTATGTAGAGAAAGTTCAGGATGCTGGCAAGCCAAGTAAATGGGAAGCACAATCTGTTATATGGATGGAAGGAACCAAAGAGTTTGTAAGTATATTTAAGTGGAAGTAAGGCAGGAGGGCTGGAGACTGAGGAGCAGCCAGCAAGGGTCCTGTACCTTCCTTTGCTGCCAGAATTTCACATGTCTGCCCACTGAGACCTCTGAGCCGCAGAGTCCAGGTGGCTCTAGTCAGTCCCATAACTTCGGCATCAAGGGCTGCTGCCTTTGTAGGCAAGGCGGACGTAGGCGTCTAATGCAGCAGAGACACCACATCAACAATCCTGACTCTCCCTGGGGATACTGGGGGTCACAATCAAGGGTCTAGCAGAGTGTCTCCCACTTCTCTGGTAGTTCAGTTTGGCCCGATTCTACCCTGCAGTTTGGGGCCTTCAGAGAATTGGGGGCTGTTAATTCTCCTCCACTGCCATCTCATAATGCAGCCACCTGTGGGGCCTGTGGAAGGATCCCCACCTTCTGCTGGGAGGTGCTGGTGTGGGAGTCTGCAGGGATCTACCATCCCCCTCCATGCATACAGTATGAAATGTTCAGTCCCAAATGTACCAGAGCATCATAGGAAGGCTTGTTTTGTTCCATGGAAGTATACAGTTCCCATACTTTCACCACCAGATCCAGAGCTCTGTCCTTAGTTAATAGTGGGGTGTTTGGGAAGAATTTACTTTGATTTTTTACAATCAGTGATAATGATGAAAAAATAGGATCTGTTAGTTCCTATAATGGGGCCTGAAGACTCACCTCTTCCCATGGGTGGGGTTCAGCTGTGCACTTTGGTGGGGTGGGGGGTGGTAAGGGCATTCATGGAGCCAGACTGGGAAGGCAGCCTTGCGCTGATGGGTGCGCTGACTGCGCGAGGTAGGCGCTCAGGCCCTGGAGGAGCCTGGCGGGTGTGGAGGGAGATGGGAGCAAAGGGAGCATGGGGCACATCTGCCCATCTGCCCGGTGCTCTGTTTTCCCTCTGCTGCTGATCTAGAGGAAGGGAAGTGGATTCTGGTGGGTTGTGCTTATTCATGAAGAAGAAAAGGCAAGTTTTCTTCTTCTGTTTTTTGAGAATAAGCAGTCAATTCTATTGGGCTCAGCATAGGAATCCATGGGTCTTGAGGACCTCTTTGAATTTGTCATTTTTCTTCTCTAATCATCTCACTTACTGAGTAAGGCTTGGGAATACCCAGGGATTATCTTCCAGAGAATTTCTGCCTTAAGTCAGTTTAGTCAGTTCAGTCACTCAGTTGTGTCTGACTCTTTGTGACCCCATGGACTACAGCATGCCAGTCCTCCCTGTCCGTCACCAACTCCTTGAGCTTAGTCAAACTCATGTCCATCAAGTTGGTGATGCCATCCAACCATCTCATCCTCTGTCGTCCCCTTCTCCTCCTGCCTTCAATCTTTCCCAGCATCAGGGTCTTTTCCAATGAGTCAGTTCTTTGCATCAGGTGGCCAAAGTATTGGAGTTTCAGCTTCAGTATCAATCCTTCCAATGAATATTCAGGACTGATTTCCTTTAGGATGGACTGGTTGGATCTCCATGCAGTCTAAGAGACTCTCAAAAGTCTTCTCCAACACAACAGCAATACCACAGCAACACCACAACAACTCTGCCTTAAGAGTTGTGTTCAAAAGGCAAGTTTTAAAGAACCAGTACTCTTGCCCTGGAGGACTGTGGGAGGGCTCACTCATTTCCTGCATGCAGAGGGGCACATGCTAGCGTTTTGGCAGGACCAGCTCCCCAGCCCAACAAGGCTGAGTACAGAAGAGCAGAGACCTGCATGTGATCAAGATGCTCAAAACTGGGGTGAGGCATGGCAGCTTTGTGGTTCTGTGGCACTGCTGTGTGTTGGAACAGGACTGAGGGGAAGGAAACTGGCTAACTAGGTATAAAAGCTGAGGTGATGAGGTGGGGCTTCAAGACCATCCAGAAACCAAGAAACAAAGGTTGAAGCTGTTGGTCAAAGGCAGAGGCCTGCATCCAGCTCACTAGGGCCTTTGCCAGAATAGAGAGCAGACGCGTGCAGTGAAGCTGGTCTGGGGACCCAGGAGAGGCAGCTGGATGTGGTGCCAGAAGGACTGAGGTCTGTTGGGCCTGGGGGGAGCACTGTCGGGCCTGGGGGGGGCACTGTCGGGCGTAGGGTGGGCACTGTCTCTTCTGAGCCTCTGTGCCCTGTCTGCAAAATGAAATTGCATAAAGAAAAGCGGTCCCAGTTATTGTCTTATGTCCAGAGGTGGCCAGAGTGTGACTGGAGATGGTTAGAGCTCCCTAAGAGGCTTAGCCTCCCGCCTCCCATGCCCCTGGCAGGGTCCTGAATATACCCTTCTGGGTACTGAGGAAAAGTGGACTTTGTTCATTCAGAAAACACTGGCTGACAGGCAGTGTCATACACAGCCTAGTGGCCATGGGGAACTCTATATTTGAAAGCTGGTAAGAGAGTAGATCTTAAAAGTTCTCATCACAAGGGAAAAAAATGTCTAACTATGAGGTGATGGGTGATAACTCATTTGTGGTAATCACAATGTACATGATTACCAAATCATTATGCATGCAATGTTATATGTCAGTAATACTTCAATAAAACTGGAGAACGTTTACAACAGTGGGAAGAATGTAAAACCTTGGCTACAGCAGAACTGTGGGCCCGGAGGAGAGTAAGGCTGGATTTCAGGGTGATCAGAGCAGGGCCTGAACTTGTACACTTGAGACTGAATGTGGGGAGAGGGTTTGGGGCCACAAAGAAAAAGATGATGATGTTATGGTCTCTTTTCTTTATGGCATATTATGTGGCACTCAAATTGATAGTCAAGATGAGGGCTGTGGAACTGCGGCAGGACAAGCACGAAGCTGTGTTTAGGGACGAGGGTGGGCCCTCTGTTACAGAGTGGGCCCTTGTGTGATGACGCAGGTGCACAGACTGGAGAGAACAGTTGGTAATGACATCTGTGATGTTAATATGGTTTAGCAGTGTTAACTATCCTTAACAGTGGTTTCCTTTCATATGACTGGTACTGATTTTTAAAATACTTAGAAGTAGATGGAGTATTCCCACTGGGAGATACTTTCTTTCCTTTCCATTAG
Source organism: Bubalus bubalis (assembly GCF_019923935.1). NCBI lineage: Eukaryota > Metazoa > Chordata > Mammalia > Artiodactyla > Bovidae > Bubalus > Bubalus bubalis. Next base: position 693,968 of record NC_059177.1, read on the forward strand.
TGAGTTTGTTGATGGTTTTCTGACTGTTCTGGTGCCCCGATCCTGTAGTGCCCCGATCCTATACTAAATTGGTCAACCTGCAGTCATGGTGCGTGAGTGCATGCTAAGTCATTTCAGTCCTGTCCGACTCTTTGCAACCCTACGGACTGTAGCCCACCGGGCTCCTCTGTCCTTAGGATTCTCTAGGCAAGTGATGGTAGTGGCCTGAATAAAGGATGCAAAATGAAGGAGAATGGAAGTAGTAGGAAGTATGTTTTGACAGTTTTTTACCTTCCAAATCAAAGCTGAAACACACACAGGGCTGCTTCAGTTGTGAAGACAAACTGTGTTTGCCTTTTTTTGTGGGATGTGAGGGCCCCGGTGTTCATCTTTGTGTTGGTAGAATTTCAGGTATATAATCTACAAACCCTGACAGGTCAACCTGAAAGACCAGGTACCTAATACAGAGACAACTTTCAACTCCCTTCTTCCCCTCCTCCCAACGAAGCAGTAAAAGAAGGGCATCTTTGTGATCACTGATCCTTGCAGGAGAAAACACAAAGGGTCAGGCCTTCCTGCTCCCTTCCTCAGACTGACCAGTATGACCAGTCTTTTGTGTATCTTCCAAGAAATAATCCATGATTGTCCTAACATATATATGAAAATGAACATCTTTTTAATACTGATAAAAATAACTTTGGATAATGAGGATATAACTTGAGTCATATATTGAATAACGTCAAAGTATGTAAAACAAAAACTCAAGAAATAGGGAAGTATGATGGAAACTGTCAAATGTCAATGCATTATTATTCATTTGCTCAAAATACGAAAGTGAATGGAGTATTCCAAAGAATTTATCAAATTGTCCACGACAAAGAAAATCTGAGTAAGTCTGCAAGAGCAGAAACAACAGACCTTGGTGTCTGGACTAGGACATTCTGGGGGCCGTTTCTAACCTGTGCCTGTGGCACATGTGGGAAGTGACTCCATTCTGCAAAGCCTCCAGCATCTGAACTGTGAGGCTGAGCTCTTAGGAGACTGTCTAGGGTGATTGCCTGTGAGATGATGCAGCACCATGCTTTAGCACAGGGCCTGAGACCTCAGAGTGAATGGCAGTGGTTGCTGCTACTAATATTACTAAAACTTAAAGTTTTAAGAAATCTATTCAACATAAATAAGCAAATTAATCATCTTCTAATCCACTTGGAAATGAAAGAATACCCCCCTAAATTACTCCTTGAGTAAATGAAGTATAGGATGAGGGAAGACCCTGAAGTCCTGACCTGCTCCCACACCCTCAGTCCAGACTTCCCGCGCCACCTTCCTATCAGGGTGAACCACAGCTCCACGGCTTCTCAGAGCCCTTCTCAGGTTTCCACCAGCTCTGCCTCCAGAGCTGCACCTCTGATGGAGATGATCAGAAGACCTCCTAACTAGTCATCCTGCTTCCCCAGCTCCTACTTCAGTCTATGGATTTCCAGAAGAGCAACCAGAGTGAAAACAGAAGTCAGAGCACAGTTCACAATCAGAAGTCCTCACAGTGGCCATAGGCCATTTCTAACTGAGCATTTCAGCTCTGCCTGCTCCATTCTCACCCACGTCTCCTGCTGTCTGTCCTCCTGGCCCTCGTTCCACTCTCGCTGCTCATGGACTTTGTGATTTTCCTCAGAACTTCCAGACTGCCATGCTGATGTTCCTTCTGCATTTGCACCTTCCTCCCCCTGTACACATGCTGCTTCTCCATCACCTGCTCCCCCTGTACGTGTAGCAGCTCCTCCAACCCCTTCTCCCCCACACATCTGCTCAAGTTTGGCTCCTTCATTTATTTCTAGCTGTTTCACCTCCCAAAGACCTTCCCTTTGCAAACAGTGAAAAATTGTACTCTGTTTTCTCTTTTTATCCCCACTTTATTTTTATCTTTAACACTGTCATCAGTAACATACTACATACTTCTGTTTTTATATTTTTTATTTCTCTTAACTGCAAGTGCCATAAGGATTTGAGAATTTCTGTTTTCATCATTGCTGTGTCCTAGGTGTTCATAACAGTGCTCAGTTCAGTTCAGTTCAGTCGCTCAGTCGTGTCCAACTCTCTGCGACCCCATGAATCGCAGCACACCAGGCCTCCCTGTCCATCACCAACTCCCAGAGTTCACTGAGACTCACGTCCATTGAGTCAGTGATGCCATCCAGTCATCTCATCCTCTGTCGTCCCCTTCTTCTCCTGCCCCCAATCCCTCCCAGCATCAGAGTCTTTTCCAATGAGTCAACTCTTCGCATGAGGTGGCCAAAGTACTGGAGCTTCAGCTTTAGCATCATTCCCTCCAAAAAATACCCAGGGCTGATCTCCTTCAGAATGGACTGGTTGGATGTCCTTGCTGTCCAAGGGACTCTCAGGAGTCTTCTCCAACACCACAGTTCAAAAGCATCAATTATTCGTGGCTCAGCTTTCTTCATAGTCCAACTCTCACATCCATACATGACCACTGGAAAAACCACAGCCTTGACTGGCAAATAGTAAAACTTCAGTGTTTGTTTAATTATCAATGTGAATTATTAGTGTAATTAACAAGTGAATTAAGTATCAATGAAAAATTAATACAGAAACATATGCAGTGTAAGTAAGCTGGCATTCAAACTTAAATTCATGGCCTTATTCTTTGTTAAAAGTTTAAAATAAGAAAGCGAGTTAGCTGACCCCCTTCTTAAAAGAGGTTCTGAAATCAATAAAATAAAGTCATAAAAAGCACTAAGGTATACATAATAAAAACTGTAAGTTAATGAAAGCAAAGAGAAAAATTGATTTGCAGATCTCAAAGTTAGTGCTTTGTAAAAAACAATAAAAGTAAATGGTATTGCCAATATATATTCAGAAAAAAACTATAATTGTAAAATATACATGTACCCGATGTTCACAGGAGCACTATTTACAATAGCTAAGACATGGAAACAACCTAAATGTCCACTGACAGATGAATGGATAAAGAAGATGTTGTACATATATATACTACTACTCTACCATAAAAAGAATGAAATAATGTCATTTTCAGCCATATTGATGGACTTCTCATACTAAGTGAAGTAAGTCAGAAAGAGAAAGACATACATCACATGATATCGTTTGTATGTAGAATCTAAAATATGACACAAGTGAAGTTATCTACAAAACAGAAACTGGCTCAGAGACAGAGAACAGACTTGTGGTTCCCAAGGGGAAAGTGAATGGGGAAGGGACAGAGTGGGGCTTTGGGACTTCTAGATGCAAGCTATTATAAATAGAATGGATAAACCACCGGGTGCTACTGTATAGCACAGGGAACTGTATTCAATATTCTGTAATAAACTATAATGGAAAAGGATATGAAAAGAATGGAAAACCTTGCTGTACAACAGAAATTAACACTACATTGTAAATCAACTCAGTTCAGTTCAGTTCAGTCGCTCAGTCATGTCCAACTCTTTGCGACCCCATGAATCGCAGCACGACAGGCCTCCCTGTCCATCAGCAACTCCCGGAGTTCACTCAGACTCACGTCCATCGAGTCAGTGATGCCATCCAGCCATCTCATCCTCTGTCATCTATACATCCATAAAATAAATTTAAAAAGTAAATTACAATGCCATTCCCATCCCAATAAATCTAACTGGTAAAACTAGGTAAAGAAAATATGAAATGATAACTGAAAACATTACATATCCATAGGAGATTAAAAATGACAAAGAACTATACCTGAAATGGAAAATTTTGGTAAGATAAGAAATGTACATTACCAAAGATGCATTAGAATATTGAAAATGTAAGTGGTCCAAAAAGCAAGCAAGAGTTTGAGGAAGTTTGCAGAGAGTTAACTTTCAGCTCCAAATTCATATGGTATCTTTGAAACTTTTTAAGAAGCAGCTCATTTGAGTGCTTATGAATTACTGCAAGTATAGAGAATTATAGAAATGTAGAAAAATTATAGAAATTATATAAAAAACAAAGCAATTTATTTTGTACAGCTACTGTAACTTGGAAATGAACACCAAAATAAAATTCTTTTGAATCATGTTTAATGAGCATAAATACAAAAATCTTGAGAGACTGAATTAAACAGTGTGTCAAAGAAGTAAACTACCATGTCCATCAGTCTACCACAGAGCAAGCTGTTAACAGTGCAAGTTACATCAAGAAGCAATGATTGGCAGAGAATTCTGGGGAGAAGGTGGAATCAGAAGCACCAGAATTGTTTTCCCTCACCTAGACAAAAATTGTACTGGCAGAGTCTGTCTGATGTAACTATTTTGGTAATCAGAAGTCTGTTGAAGGCTTAGAACTTCCAGGGGAAGACTTAGAGGGCAAACTGAAGTTCATTTTGGTCGTTATCAGCTCTTGGCACAGTAGCAGCTACCTAAGCCCTGGCCCTAGGCCACCTGGGAGGCACTGTGCACATGATGCTGGGGCAGCTTGTACGAGGCAGAAGCAAAAAGGACCCTGTCCTCCGAGTATCGGGGATCTGTGCTCTGGTTGCTGTTTGCTGCTTCTTATTAAAGAGAGGGCAGCCACTGTTGCGCCGTCCCACATTGTGGCGAGCCCTTCTCCCTCCAGCCGAAGCGACCTCCAGGAGATGGGAATGCCTGGTGCCCTTCCCCACGCCCCATGGTTTTTCACCTTTCCCCCTCTTGGGAGCCAGAAATTAAAGATGAAAACATTCAAAAACAACTTCATATGGAAAAAAAATTACTCAGTGACTACACATCCCCAGGGAAGGGCTCAGAAAAGACCAAAGAACACCTTAAATTTATACCTCAGGCTTTTCCTTTGCACAGAGACAGCCTACAATAACAGCAACAAAAACCCAAACAGTAAGCAAAAACAAAAATGAAAAACAGTAAAACACTGGGGAAGTAATTTCCAGAAGAATCTGATTTCCCAAGTTATCACATTGTTCAATTCAAATGTCCAGTGATCAAAAAATGCATAGAAAGAAAGGAAAGTATGGTTCATCCAAAATAAACAATCAAATCAATAGACTGTCCCTGAAAAAGACCTATAGCATGTTTCAATGCCACCCATGGCAGATTCATGTTGATGTATGGCAAAACCAATACAATATTGTAAAGTAATTAGCCTCTAATTAAAATAAATAAATTTTTTAAAAAATTAAAAAAAAAAGACCTATAGCACATCTTCTAGACAAATCTTTTAAAGCAACTCTCTTAAAGATGTTCAAAGAACTAAAGTAAGATGTGGAGAGAATTTAAAAAAAAAAATGTGTGAACAAAATAGAAATATCAGTAAAGAGATGGAAATCCTAAGAAGATATGAACAAAAAATTCTGGAGCTGAAGAGTACAATAACCAAAACGAAAAATTCGCTACATGATTCAAAGGCAGATTTGAGCAGACAGAAAAAGGATCAGGAAATTCGAAGATTAGATAATGGAAATTATGTAGTCTGAGGAACAGAAAGAAAAAAGATTGAGAAAATTGAACAGAGCCTCAGACCTGTGGGGCCTCATCAAGCAAATCAACATAGGCATCATGGGAGTCTCAGAAGGAGAAAAGAGAAAAAAGGAACAGGGAATATTTAAAGAAATAATGGCTGAAAATGTCAAAAATTTGATGGAAAGCATGCATATAAGCATCCACTCCAAGTAAGAGGAACTCAGAGATCCACACCAAGACACAAAATCAAACTTTGAAAAGCCAGGCACAAAGAGAAATCATGAAAGTAGCAAGGAGAAGAAAATCACAAATAAGGGATCTCCAATATAATTATAAGCAGATTTCTCATTAGAAATCATGGAGGCCAGAAGGAAGTGGGACAATATATTCAAATAAAAGAATAAAAATTGTCCATCAATAATCTGATATCTGGCAACACTGTCCGTCAGGTTGAGGGAGGAATTAAATCATTCCCAGACAAATCAAAGCAAGGGAGTTCATAACCACTAGACCTGCCCTGCAAGAAATGCTCAAGGGAGACCTGCAGGTGAAATGGAAATACAATTAATAGTTATTCAAAGCTGTATGGGTAAAGGAAGATCTCAATAAAAGTAAGTACTTAGGAAATTATAAAGCCAATAGTATTGTACCAGTGATTTGTACTTTACTTTTTGTTTTCTACTTGACTTAAGATACTGTTATATATAAAGAAGGAAAGTTATTAGTATAAATCTAGTATTACTATAATGTTGCTTTTTAACTCCAAATCTTTTCTACATAATTTAAGAAACTAATATATTTAAAAGAATTATTAGTTTATGTTTTGGAGATCAGACAACATATGAAGATGTAATTTTGTGACATCAGCCACTGAAAAGGGTGGGGACAGAACTTTAAAGGAGTAGTTTTTGTACGTAATTGATGCTGAGCTGGTATAAATTCAAATTACAGTGAACCCTCTATATCCACAGTTTCTGTGTCAATGGATTCAACCAACTGTAGATCAAAAATATTTCCAGAAGATTCCAAAATGCAAAACTTGGATTAGACACATGATGACAACTATTTACAGAGTATTTACATGATGTTAGGTATATAATGGAGAAGGAAACGGCAACCCACTCCAGTGTTCTTGCCTGGAGAATCCCAGGGACGGGGGAGCCTGGTGGGCTGCTGCCTATGGGGTCGCACAAAGTCGGACACGACTGAAGCGACTTAGCAGCAGGTATGATAAGTAATCTAGAGAAGATTTAAACGGGAGGATGTGCATAAGTTATATGCAAATACTACATCATTTTCTGTAAAGGACTTTGAGCATCCACAGATGTTCATATCTTCAGGGGCTCCTGGAACTGTTGGATGACTGAACAGTGTCTAACAGTAGGATATTTAATGTAATCTCCTTGGTTAACCACAAATAATTAGCTATAGAATACACAAAAAGAAATGAGAAAGGAATTAAACTTTGCTTTCAAAAGACCCACTAAGCATAAAACATTGCACTTCAAAAAAGCCACTATACACAAAAAAGTAAAAATGCAGAAAATGAGGGCCAAAAAAACGTATAAAGCATGTAGAAAACAAATAGCACAATGACAGAAGTAAATCCTTCCTTGTCAGTAAGTACTTCAAATGTAAATGGATTAAACTCTCCATCAAAACACTGAGATTGCAGAATGGATAAACAAGATCAAATACATATCTTTCTCAACTTATGATGGGGTCCCGATAAGCCCATCTTAAATTGAAAATAGTGTACATTGGAAATGCATTTAATACACTTAACCTACTGAATATCTTAGCTTTAGGCTAGTTATCTTAAGTGTGCTCAGAACAGGTACACTAGCCTAAGCTGGCCAAAATCATCTAGCACAAAGCCTATTTAATAATAAAGTATGAGTATCTCATGTATTTTATTGACTGCTATATTGAAAAACATTGATTGTCTGGGTACAGAATGGTTGTGAGTGAACCAGTTCTTTATCCTTGTGATCACAGTGCTAACTGGGAGTTATGGTTTGCTGCCACTACCCAGAATCATGATAGATCTTATCACATACCACTAGCCCAGAAAAAGACTGAAATTCAAAGTATGATTTCTGCTGAATTTGTATCACTTTCACTCCATCATAGATTTCAGACCCCAAAGCACAAAGAGGTTGAAAATGAAAGGAAGGAAAAAATATTCCTTATCTTTAAATGGTAATCAAAAGAGCAGGCTGTCTATATTTTTTTTCTTAAGAAAAAAAAAAAAAAAGATAAGGCGTAAACTACTAAAATCATACGGAAAGTAGAAACATTCCAACAATTCTACAGAAATAAAAAGGATTATGTGAAAACAATTATAGAGCAAAAAAATATGGGTAAACTAGATAGGACAGCTTTCTAGAAATAAAATCTACGAAGACTAAATCATGAAGAAATAAAAAACTTGAGTAGTCCTGTAACTAGTAAGGAGATTGAATCAGTCATCAGAAAATTCCAAACAAAGTAAAGCCTTGGACCTAATGGCTTCAATAGAAAATTTTACCGAACATTTGAAGAAGTAATATCAATCCTCCCCACCCCCCACCCCAAATCAAAGAGGTAGGAACATTTCCTGACTCATTCTGTAAGGCCAGCGTTATTCAGATCCCAAAGCCAGACAAAGACATCACAAGAAAAAAGAAATTATAGGCCCTTGTCCTTGATCAACATTGATGCAAAAATCCTAAACGAAATAGTAGCAAACAGAGTTCAGCATTTTAAAGGATTATGCACCAATTTGGATTTTTCCTGGAATTTAAGGATGGTTCAACAGGCTTCCCTGGTGGCTCAGCTTGTAAAGAATCCACGTACAATGCGGGAGACCTGGATTCGATCCCTGGGTTGGTAAGATCCCCTGGAGAAGGGAAAGGCTACCCACTCCAGTATTCTGGCCTGGAGAATTCCATGGTCTGTATAGCCCATGGGGTCGCAAAGAGTCAGACACGACTGAGCGACTTTCACTTCACTTCACAGCATATAAAAATTAAAGTAATACATCATGTCAGCATAATGAAGGAAAATAATGATTATTCAATTGATGCGGAAAAAGCACTTGACAAAATGCAACACACTTTCATGATCAAAACACTCAGCAAACTAGGAACAGAAAGAAAGTACCTCATAAAATCTAGACAGAGGTTCATGACATTGTACAGGAGGCAGTGATTGAAATCCCCAAGAAAAAGAAATGCAAAATGGTTGTCTGAGGAGGCCTTACAAATAGCTGAGAAAAGAAGAGAAGCAAAAGGCAAAGGAGAAAAGGAAACATATACCCATCTGAATGCAGAGTTCCAAAGACTAGCAAGGAGAGATAAAAATATCTTCCTAAGTGAACAATGCAAAGAAAGAGAGAAAAACAACAGAATGGGAAAGACTAGAAGTTTCTTCAAGAAAATTAGAGATACCAAGGGAACATTTCATACAAAGATGGGCTCAATAAAGGACAGAAATGGCATGGACCTAAGAGAAGCAGAAGATATTAAGAAGAGGTGGCAAGAATACACAGAAGAACTGTACAAAAAAGATCTTCATGACCCAGATAATCACAATGTTGTGATCACTCACCTAGAGCCAGACATCTTGGAATGTGAAGTCAAGTGGGCCTTAGGAAGCATTACTACGAACACAGCTAGTGGAGGTAATGGAATTCCAGCTGAGCTATTTTAAATCCTAAAAGTGCTGCACTCAATAAGCCAGCAAATTTGGAAAACTCAGCAGTGGCCACAGGACCAGTTTTCATTCCAATCCCAAAGAAAGCAATGCCAAAGAATGTTCAAAGTATCACACAATTGCACTCATTTTACATGCAATCAAAGTAATGCTCAAAATTCTCCAAGGCAGACTTCAACAGTACATGAACTAACAACTTCCAGATGTTCAAGCTGGATTTAGAAAAGGCAGAGGAACCAGATATCAAATTGCCAACATCTGCTGGATCATAGAAAAAGCAAGAGAATTCCAGATAAACATCTACTTCCATTTCATTGACTACACTAAAGCCTTTGTGTGGATCACAACAAACTGTGGAAAATTCTTAAAGAGAAGGGAATACCAGACCACCTTACCTGCCTCCTGAGAAATCTGTATGCAGCTCAAGAAGCAACAGTTAGAACTGGACATGGAACAACGGACTGGTTCCAAATTGGGAAAGGAGTATATCAAGGCTGTATATTATCACCCTGCTTATTTAACTTATATGCAGAATACATTATGCAAAATGCCAGGCTGGTTGAAGCACAAGCTAGAATTAAGATTCCCAGGAGAAATATCAATAAGCTCATATATGCAGGTGACACCACCCTTATGGCAGAAAGAGAAGAAGAACTAAAGAGCCTCTTGGTGAAAGTGAAAGAGGAGAGTGAAAAAGCTGGCTTAAAACTCAAGGGAGGTGGGAGGGGGGGTTCATGATGGGGAACACGTGTATGCCCATGGCAGATTCATGTTGATGTGTGGAAGAACCAATACAATATTGTAAAGTAAAAAAAAAAAAAAAATAATAATTCAACATTCAAAAAATAAAGATCATGGCATCCAGTTCCATTGCTTCATGGCAAATAAATGGGGAAACAATGGAAACAGTGACAGACTTTATTTTCTTAGGCTCCAAAATCACTGCAGATGGTGACTGCAGCCATGAAATTAAAAGATGCTAGCTCCTTGAAGAAAAGCTATGACAAACCTAGACAGCGTATTCAAAAGCAGAGACATCACTTTGCCAACAAAGGTCCGTCTAGTCAGAGCTATGGTTTTTCCAGTGGTCATATGTGGATGTGAGAGTTGTTCCATAAAGAAAGTGGAGCACTGAAGAATCGATACTTTTGAACTGTGGTGTTGGAGAAGATCTTGAGAGTCCCTTGGGCTGCAAGGAGATCAAACCAGTCAATCCTAAAGGAAATCGATCCTTAATATTTATTGGAAGGACTGATGCTGAAGCTGAAGCTCCAAAATTTTGGCCACCTGATGCAAAGAGCTGACTCAATGGAGAAGATCCTGATGCTGGGAAATGCTGAAGGCCCGAGGAGAAAGGGATGACGGGACGAGATGGTTGGATGGCATCACCAACTCAATGATTTTGAGCAAGCTCCGGGAGATGGTGAAGGACAGGGAAGCCTGGCGTCCATGGGGTCACAAAGAGTCCTGCTAGTGCAGGAGATGCTGATTTGATCCCTGGGTCAGGTAGATCCCCTGTTAGAGGAAATGGCAACCCACTCTAGTATCCTTTTCTGGAAAAATCCCATGGACAGAGGAGCCTGGCTGCCTACAGTGATTGCAAAGAGTCCGACACAACTAAGTGCACACACACACACACACAACAGAATACAGTTCAGCCATATAAAAGAATTAAATCCAGCCATTTGTGACAATATAGGAAGACCTTGAAGACAGTATGGTATTTGAAATAACTTAGATGAAGAAAGACAAATGCTATATGATTTCACTCCTGTAAAGTCTAATGAAACAAATGAGCAAACAATAAAAAAAAAGCAAAATTTTAGATACAGAGAGCAGATTAATGGTTACCAGAGGGGAAGTAGTGTGGATAAATTGGGTGAAGGGGTCAAAGGTATGGTGATGGATGGAGACTAGACTTGAGGTCAGCGCTTTGTAGGACAGTAACATTCTCATCTTTGAAAGTTCGCAACATATAAACCTTCAAGTTGCGAACTTTCAAAGATGAGAATGTTCATTCTCACGTCGTCACATTAGTTATTTCATGTGTCTGGTGTGCATTGTCATGTCCGTCCGTCCTCCACAGGTGGTTGTGCTTTTGTGTACTTTGCATTGCTGCATATAGCACAATAGTACAGTACATTCATTTCAAGCCCAGGTTGTCTGGAAGCAACTGGTTTAGTTCTTCAGAAGTAACTGAAGAACCAAAAGGATTCATGACATGAGAAATGGGAAGGGGTTTTATTTATTTGAGAAGGTAGTTTTTGAGGCATGGGACCCAGATGTAATATGGAACATGAAGTTTGCAGCAACCATTTGGAACTCAATCCAGTGCTACCATGTCATCTATGATGAGAAAAAAGAGGCACTGGGTCATTTTTCCAAAAGGGTAGGAAGGGTAGGTAGAATTGAATCCAGCAAAGAACCAGACCAATGCCCTCGGCGTCAGGCATGGGTGAGAGTGCAGCTCGCCCTCCGTCTCTTATTGCTGATGACCCTTCAGCGCTGCCATCTCCCACCTCCTCTCCCTACTCCAGTCAGCTCTTCTTGCCTGTTCACTCGATGCCAGACCCTGTATGCCAGATGTTGTACTGTACTATTGTCCTTCTGAAGGTGTAGCACAATTTAAATGTTTTATTTTTGTGTTTGTTTCTTATGTATTTTTATGTGAAAAGTAGTAATATTTTCAACTTATTGCAGTATAGTACTATACATCTGATTGTGTTAGTTGGGTACGTGAGCTTGTTGGATTTACAAACAAATTAGATTTCATGTTCCATAATTTACTCTTGGAATGGAACTCCTTTGTATGTACGGGTCTTACTGTATAGAAAACATGGAGCTGTGAACGTGCTGTTTTGTGTGAACCTAAAATGCCCATCAGCTAATCTCAGTTTTAAGTCATTAGTTTATAACCAATAAACATTCTCTCTAGGTTTTTCTTAATTTTTAAAAAGATCACTGAGTAACTCAGTAGATGCTAGAAAAATGGTAATAAAATTCAATATACATTTCTTATCAAAACTCAAAGTACTGATGTAAAGTGTAATATATCTAGCAAAATGAGGCTTTTTCTTAATATAATGAAGCCTTAGACTATGTGTTTGGGGTCATTGGAGGTCAGGACCAAGTTCTCAGTGGTACACCTAAGCCTAGTGTTACCAGCTGTGACTTTTGAATGGAAATGTTTAGTAGTTGTCTAATAAGCTCACTTTGTACCATCGACCTGCTGCCAACAACATACTTAGTTTAACAGTACAAGTATTGCTATTAAAATTAGGATATTTACTAACAAAGTTTAACACTGTTCTAGAAATTCTTGGTCAAAGCATTAACACGAAAATATTTATTCATCAGGAAGGAGAAACAGCACTGTCTCTCTTTTTAAACAATGTATCAGTATATATACCTAAAAAAGTCCTGAAGGATGAACTGAAAAATATTTTTAGTAGCTGAGACAATTTTGGAAAATGAATGGATACAACATAAAAAGAAATTAAAAACCAGAAGGCTTAGAAAAGGAAGGGAGCAAGTTATGAAGTGGGGAGATTTGTCTATTGACCATGAGAATGTTCTCTGCAAGAATTCGTTCAAGTGTTTTGGCTGCAAGTAACACACGCCCTAATCAGCCAGGTTAAAATCATTTATAAGAGTTACCTCTTGTGACAAAAAAATCACAAAGACAGGGCTCCTGGTTTACCTCCATGCTTAGCAGCATGCAGAAGCTCAGGGCCCCCACCCCCACTGGCCGACTTGTGGCGCTGCTGTATCCATGTGTCCTGGGCTGCAGGACGGACCCCTCAAGGGTTCAGACCCAGAAGTGTCCAGTGGAAAAAGATTCCCAGGCAAGTTATTGATATATAACATTTTTGGCTGTCAGGAGCCGCGTTAGGCGTTACTGACAAAATGGAGGCACGGCCCCAACCCCCTCTCCTCATCTCGCAGGCACGGCCCTGGGATGAAGGTGTTAGGCCTTGTGATTCTGACTTGTTCTTTCCTTTCTTTGGTTGAGTTGACTGGAAAGAATGTTAAGGTGCTTATTGTTCTTGAGAGAAACATGAGAAAGCACAAAGCCTTTTTCAGTTGTGCCTAGAAAATAATCTGTTCAAAGATCTTTACAAAGAATGTTCCAGGATGAGCAGGTAGGCCGCAGCTTGGGGCCATGGGAAGGATTATTATCTGAGACCTGTTTGTGAGGGGAATGTTTATGGCAAAAGAAGTTTGCTGAGTTTAGGGTTTAGGATTAATTAAGAATAGCTAGAAGCCTTCTTAGGACATAATGATCTTAAGATGCTAGGGATAAACAGGATTTAGAAAGATAGGAAATAAACTGAGGAATGTAGCATGAGTTACAATGTAATCACAAGTTAAGTACAGTAAATCTGGGTGGAGGAAACTAAAAACATCAAACCTCTGACCTAATGCTTTTGTCAAAGTATAAAAGAGAACCTGAAACTTGAAATAAACATGTAGTCCCATAGAGGCTACATCAAGATGTAGTCCCGTACTATGAGTCAGAGGCTACGTATCATTGCCGACACCGTCCATCTCTTCAGGTTGAATCCCTGGCTGCTGGAGCTGGACTCGAGCATTTGGCCATCAACCAAAAATCTATAAATTGGAGAAAGGTAATATATATCTCATAGTATCCCAGGTGGCACTAATGGTAAAGAACTCTCCTGCCAGTGCAGGAGATGTAAGAGACATGGGTTCGATCCCTGGGTCGGGAAGATCCCCTGGAGGAGGGCATGGCAACCCACTCCAGTATTCTTGCCTGAAGAATCCCACGGACAGAGGAGCCTGGAAGGCTACAGTCCACAGGGTCACAAAGAGTCGGACAGGACTGAAGCGACTGCGCATGCATGTATGCCTGTCACTCTGATACTGCACGTGCATGCATGCTTCGTTGCTCAGTTGTGTCCAACTCTTAGCGTGCATGCATGTATAGATCACTATGACAGGCATACATGCATGCTCAGTTGCTTCAGTCATGTCCGACTCTGTGACCCTGTGGACTGTAGTCCTCCAGGCTCCTCTAACCATGGGATTCCCCAGGCAAGAATACTGGAGTGGGTTGCCATGCCCTCCTCCAGGGAATCTTGCTGACCCAGGGATCTAACCCTGGGTCTCTTACATTGCAGGCAGATTCTTTACCATCTGAGCCATCAGGGAAGCAAGTATTACTGTAAAGCTTAAATATGGGTTTTATTCTTTCTTCACTGTGGTACTATGTCAGCCAGAACATGTGAATGCTTTCCCCAAAGCACAGCCCTTACTTATTTTGGAGTTTCATTTTCTCTCATTTTTTAATCTCTGTTTCAGTTTGCAAATTATTCTCTTTGATACAGAATAAGATTTGAGGTATTTTTATATTATTTTCTATTTTTTTTAATTTTTCTTGGAGTATAGTTGATTTACAATGTTGTGTTAGTTTCAGCTGTACAAAAAATTGAATCCGTTATACGTGTATCCACTCTTTTTAAGGTTCTGTTCCCATATAGGCCATTACAGATTATTAAGTAGAATGCCCTGTGCTATAAAGGATGTCCTTATTAGTTATCTATCTTATGTATAGCACCCCAATCTCCCTATTTATCCCTCCCTGTCCCTTACTCCCTAGTAACCATGTTTGTTTTCTCCATCTGTAACTCTATTTCTGTTTTGTAAATAATTTTATTTGTATTCTTTTTCTAGATGGTATTTGTCTTTGACTTAGTAGGACAATCTCTGGGTCCATCTGTGTTGCAAATGGCATTATTCTGTTCTTTTTTATGGCTGAAGAGTCAGATATGACTGAGCAACTGAACTGAACTGAATATTCCGTTGTATATATGTAATGCATCTTCTTTATTCTTTCCTCTGTTGATGGGCATATAGGTTACTTCCATGTCCTGGCTATTGTAAATAATGCTGCCATAAACATTGGGGTGCATGTATCTTTTTGAATAATGGTTTTCTTTGGGTATATGCCCAGGAGTGGGATTGCCGATTGATATGGTAGTTCTGTTTTTAGCTTTTTAAGGGAGTTCCATTCTGCTCTCCATACAGGATGTACCAATTTACATTCCCGCCAACAGTGCAGGAGGGCTCCCTTTGTTCCATACCCTCTCCAGCATTTATTGTTTTAGATTTTTTAATGATGTCCATCCTGACTGATGTGAAGTGATACCTAATTATAGTTTTGGTTTGCACTTCTCTAATAATTAGAGATGTTAGCCATCTGTATGTCTTTGGAGAAATGTCTATTTAGATCTTCTGCTATTTTTTGACTGGGCTTTTTATCTTGAGCTGCATTGTATATTTTAGAGATTAATCCCTCATCCATTGCTTCATTTGCAAGTATTTTCTCACATTCTTTTTTTTAAATATAAATTTATTTTAATTGGAGGCTAATTACTTTACAATATTGTATTGGTTTTGCCATACATCAACATGAATCCACCACAGGTATACACGTGTTCCCCATCCTGAACCCCTCTCCCACCTCCCTCCCGGTACCATCCCTCTGGGTCATCCCAGTGCACCAGCCCCAAGGATCCTGTATCCTGCATCAAGCCTAGACTGGCAATTTGTTTCATATATGATATTATACATGTTTCAATGCCATTCTCCCAAATCATCCCACCCCCTCCCTCTCCCACAGAGTCCAAAAGACTGTTCTATACATCAGGGTCTCTTTTACTGTCTCGCATACAGGGTTATCATTACCATCTTTCTAAATTCCATATATATGTGTTAGTATACTGTACTGGTGTTTTTCTTTCTGGCTTACTTCACTCTGTATAATAGGCTCCAGTTTCATCCACCTCATTAGAACAGATTCAAATGTATTCTTTTTAATGGCTGAGTAATACTCCATTGTGTATATGTACCACAGCTTTATTATCCATTCATGTGCTGATGGACATCTAGGTTGCTTCCATGTCCTGGCTATTATAAACAGTGCTGCGATGAACATTGGGGCACACGTGTCTCTTTCAATTCTGGTTTCCTCAGTGTGTATGCCCAGCAGTGGGATTGCTGGATCATAAGGCAGTTCTATTTCCAGTTTTTTAAGGAATCTCCACACTGTTCTCCATAGTGGCTGTACTAGTTTGCATTCTGAGGGTTGTCTTTTCATTTTGTATATGGTTTCCTTTGCTCTACAAAAGCTTTTAAGTTAAGTTAGGTCCCATTGCTTTATTTTTGTTTTTATTTTCATTATTGTAGGAGGTGGGTCAAAAAAGATCTTGCTGAGATTTATGTCAAAGAGTGTTCTTCCTGTTTTCCATTAAGAGTTTTGTAGTGCCTGGCCTTACATTTAGGTCTTTAAACCATTTTGATTTAGTTTTTGTGTATGGCATTTGGTAGTGTTCTATTTTTCATTTGTAACTGTCCAGTTTTCCAGTACCACTTATCAAGGAGACTGTCTTTTCTCCATTGTATATTCTTGCCTTCTTTGTCACAGATCACAGTTGCCCATAGGTGCCTGAGTTTATCCCTGGGCTTCCTATCCTGCTCCATTGATGAATTATGATTTTAAAATGCTTTGAACTCCAGAGTCATGTGCCATAGAATCATGTGTATATTTGGGAGACATTTTTGAAATGATCTCTCTCATCTGTGGCACATACCTGTTCTTGCCTGGCCTTTTTTCTGTGGTTTTCACACATACCATGATGTCTTCGTCACTCCACCTCCCTGAATGAGTCAAAACTGAGTGTGTCTCCTCTCTGTGTCTCTTCTCTGCAAGATCCTGGATATTCTGCCACATCAGTATGTTGTCAGGAGTTCTGCTTTAGCCAAATCAGCAAGCGTAGTGAACGTCTGGGACACACACATCCTCCATGCCAACTGATGCCCCCTCTAGCCCAGGAGCCTCATTCCACCCCAGGAGAGTGCAGCCTCCATTCGTGCTGTCTGTGCCCTCAACCAGTCTTTCTAGCAGTTTCATCCTTGTGTTTGTTCACTTGAGGGTTTATGTTCTTGACAAGTACAGAATTTATCCACCTCCCATTTGTTGTTTCTTTACTATTCTAAGTACCTCTCCATCTCCATGCTCAGATGTTTTAACCCTACCCTTCCAGTTCCCATGTGATGAGACTGCTAACATAACTGTCCAATTAAGTCGGACACACTTGTCATCGTTTCTCATTACCCTCCAGTGTGAGTGACGGTGCTGCACGAATGTTCCAGACATGCCCTCAGCACATCTCTGGTACAAAGACCACAGCCCTAGCCCGCCCCCACCCCCATCGCTTGTGATGGGGAGGTGGAGTTATCCCTTCGAACGCTTCTACCCTCAGGGGCAGCAGGTAGGCTTGATGCAGGCTTGCTGGGCATCAGAAGCAGGCATGTCTCACAAAGCTGCCCCACGTGTTCAGCGTGGTGTAGCAGAGGTGAAGTTCAGGCACCATCCCTCCCTCCTTCCATCGCTTATCTGTCTCATGGATGGGATGTCTGTTGCAATGCCAGATGCTGGCTTGGGTTCTAAGAGTCCCCAGGTGAGTTAAATCCTCTCCTTGTATGCAGAAGTTCAAACTATTCTACTACACTGTGGTGCCCAATATGTGGATTCTTTTCTGAGTGCCAAGAGGACAGGGGTCCTAGTCCAGTCAGGATTGTGGTGATAGTCAGTGAGCTGTGATTCTGATCTGAGACTTGAAAGATAAAAGGGAATTAGTCAGATGAGAGGCTGAGGGGATGGGGATGGTGGTGTGAAGATGGGCCAAGACTTTGCAGGAGGAGTGATCTGCATGTTTTAACACTAGGAGCTACTTTCTGATGAGGGTCTGGGAGAGGTGAGCAGGATACAAGCAGTTGGTTGTTGTTGGCAGGACAGTGGGAAACGAGACGGAAAGAAGTAAGGACCTGAGGATGGAGGGCCTTTCACCCCTAGTACAGGAACTCAGCTCACAGCCCTGTGAGTGAATTGGTGGCTGTGGTGACATAGGATGTTCAAGTCATGGGTGGGAAGAGGAGCTGCGTGTCTGCTGGAATGTGTTTGAGAAACCTGTCTAAACCTTGAGAAGCAGCCTGGCTGGAGGAGGTGGATGTAGGAATTTGGGATCTGAGCTCTGATTAAACTGTGTGAGGCAGGTAGTGTATGGAGGAGAGAACACTAGAGCCCACCCTGAGCTGAGCTGGTTGTACAGACACAGGGAACAGATGGAGTCACTTAGGAGAGCTGCGGGGACCTGGTGGCCCTGGGCTTGCGAGCCACTTGGTCTTTCTCAGGTGGTCATCACCCCTCCTTTCTTTATGGCGAGCCGGATTCTTCTGCATCCCAAGAAAAGGTTGGCCTGGCTCATCTCCTCCTCTTAGTGGCCAGTGAGCTTGGTGGTGGCAGCAGGGTCGCTGTGAGGAAAGTGTGGCAGCATCAGCAGAACGGTTCCCCTCAGGTGGAGCTGCTATAATTGACTGATGTTTGCTGAATCTAGGGTTCCCTCTCAAATCTCACCCAGACTGTCAGGGAGGAAAGAGGATGGCAGTAAGGCGTAAAACAACTTCAGCTCTGTCGAGAAGCACAGTGTGGTTGGGATAGAGTGCAGCCCAGCGCAGCCTGGCTGGTGACAGCCCTGAACTAAGCCCTCAGTCCCGGGATGCTGCTCAGAATGCAGGTCTAGCGTATCCCCAGCCTTCCGTAGTCTGCTGTCCCTCTGCAGCTGGAGGGAGGCCCATTTCATCACCCTGTTGTGAGAACGTGTCACCGTGGAAAGAGCTTGGGCTTCACAGGACAGTACTCGGTTCAATTCTGGTGCCTCCACATAGTAGCTGTGTGACCTTGGCAGGTTATGTCTCGCTGAGCTTCAGTGTCTTCAAGAATATGGATGCAATAGCAATACCCTTGCTGTGCCCACACTATGCCCTTCCCACGTGATAGAGGACGATGCAGATTGGCATTAACACTTGAGAAGACAGCTGGGCAACTGAGTGGTTGCAGTTGTTTTACTCACATCTCCTGATCCTTTCCTCTCTGTCTCCTGGAGAAATAGTCTTCCTCTGACTCTGCTTCTTCACAGATTCTCTATTTTCTTTCTCTAACTAAACCATCTACCATAAGGCTTCAGAATGTAAGGGCTAGTTCTCTTCCCCCACATTCCACCCCCTGTAAGATAGACAGATGGTCCTGGTGTCCCATTGGCTCCTGACTTTCACTTTTATGTCCTTACAGTCCCAAGAATCCCAAACCACACACTGAATCCCAAACTGGTTCTTCCATTCTCCAACACCATTTTGCTACCATCTGTGACCATCTCTTCTTTGAGGACTTGGGAATCTGTCTGCTCAAATCGCCAACCCCCGTGGCCTGCAGTGCACGGGCTGCCTGTGTGAGCACCTGGGCGTCCTTCACGCAGGGGCTGTGGGTCCCTGTCCTGCTGCTCTGAGCTGCTGCCTGTGGCTCCTCTGCCCATTTGACAGAAAATACCAGGTGCCCTCCTGTGTGCCAGGCTCTTTGCTAGACAGTGGGGTTCAAATTTTGAACCAGGCATATAAGGTCCCTAACCTTCATTGAGCTTATATTCTCCCTAGAAATTCTCTTGGAGAAGGCAATGGCACCCCACTCCAGTACTCTTGCCTGGAAAATCCACGGATGGAGGAGCCTAAGAGGCTGCGGTCCATGGGGTCGCTAAGAGTCGGACACGACTGAGCAACTTCACTTTCACTTTTTACTTTCATGCATTGGAGAAGGAGATGATGGCCCACTCCAGTGTTCTTGCCTGAAGAATCCCAAGGACGACAGAGCCTGATGGGCTGCCATCTGTGGGGTCGCACAGAGTCAGACACAACTGAAGTGATTTAGCAGCAGCAGCAGAAATCCTCTCTTTACTATATTTCTGTACCTAACTGTATAAACATGTTCAAGCACTTCCTGTCCTTAAAAATACTTCTGTCTTAAGAATATACAATGGGGAAAAGACAGTCTCTTCCATAAGTGGTGCTGGAAAAACTAGACAGCTACATGTAAAAGAATGCAATTATAATATGTTCTCATACTATATATAAAAATAAACTCAAAATGGATTAAAGACCTAAATGTAAACCCCCAAATCATACAACTCCTAGAAGAGAACATGAAGCAGGACAGTCTTTGACATAAATCACAGCAAAACATTTTTTTGAATCTGTCTCTTAAGGCAAAAGAAACAGAAGCAAAAATAAACAAATGGGACAACATCAAACTAAAATGCTTTTAACAGTGAAGGAAACCATCATCAAAACAAAAAGACAATCTTCTGAATGGGAGAGAATTGTTGGAAATCATATATCTGATAAGGGGTTAATATCCAAAATATATAAAGAGCTTATACAACTCAAACAAGTAACCAAACAACCTGATTTTAAAATGTGCAGAGGATCTGAATAGACATTTTTCTAATCGCCAGTCCAGGTTCGATGCATGGGGATGCTTGGGGCTGGTGCACTGAGACGACCCAGAGGGAGGGTACGGGGAGGGAGGTAGGAGGGGGGTTTGGGATGGAGAACACGTGTATACCGTGGCAGATTCATGTTGATGTATGGCAAAACCAATACAATATTGTAAAGTAATTAACCTCCAATTAAAATAAATAAATTTATATTAAAAAAATAAAGATAATGACGTAAAAAAAAAAAAAAAAAAGAAGATACGCAGATGGCCAGGAGGCACATGAAAAAAATGCTCTACGTCAGCAGTCACCAGGGAAATGCAAATCAAAGCCACCCTGAGATATCATCTCACACCTGTCAGAATGGCTAAGTTGACAAGTATGTGGAGAAAAGGGAACCTTGTTCACTATTGGTGGGAGTATAAATTGGTGTAGCCACTATGGAGAACAGCATGGAGGTTCCTCAAGAAACTAAAAATAGAGCTTCCACATGACCTTGCAGTTCTTCTCCTGGGTAAACATCCAAAGAAAATGAAAACACCAACTTGAAGAGTACGTGCACCCCAATATTCTGTGTACAGTAGCCAAAATATGGAATTGACCTAAGTGTCCATCAACAAATGAATGGCTAAGAAGACCTGGTGTGTGTGTGTGTTCACACACAATATGGGCTATTACTCCTATAAAAATAAAATTCTTTTTTTTATTACTCATAAAAAAAAAGAATGAAATTTTGCCATTTGTAACAACATGGATAGACCTGGAGAATATTATGCTTAGTGAAGTAAGTCAGAGAAAGACAAATACTGTATGTTACTACTTGTATGTGGAATCCAAAAAATAAAACGAATGAATATAACAAAACAGAAGCAGACTCACAGACTTAGGTAACAAACTAAGTGCTTACCAGTGGGGAGAGGGACAGAGGGAGGGGCAAGGTAGAGGAGGGGATTAAGAGGAACAAACTGTCTAAAAAAATTAACAATAAGGATATATTGTACAGCACAGTGAAATATAGCCATTATTTTGTAATAACATTAAATGTAGTATAATTTGCAAAAATCTTGAATCACTATGTTGTACGCTTGAAACCTAACATAACCTTTAAATCAACTACGCATGCATGCCTCCCTGGTAGCTCAGACCATAAAGAATCCGCCTGCAATGCAGGAGACCATGGTTTGATCCTGGGAAGATCCCCTGGAGGAGGGCATGGCAACCTTCTCCAGTATCCTTGCCTGGAGAATCCCATGGACAGAGGAGCATGGCGGGCTACAGTCCATGGGGTCGCAAAGAGTCAGACACGACTGAGCGACTAAGTACAGCACATGCATGCATGCTAAGTTGCTTCAGTCATGTCTGACTCTTAGCGACCTTTTAGACCGTAGCCCGCCAGACTCTCCTGTCCATGGGATTCTCCAGGCAAGAATACTGGAGTGGGTTGCCATGACTTCCTCCAGGAAGTCTCCCCAACCCAGGGATCGAACCTGCCTCTCCTAAGTCCACTGCATTAGCAGGCAGATTCTTTACCACTAGCACCATGTGGGAAGCCCTAAATCAACTATACCTTAATTTAAAAGTTTTTTTTAAAGAATAAAAGAAACACACCTTCCCTTGTCCTGCACCCCTTTAGCCAACACCCATCCCCTCTCTGGTCTTTGCCCCTTACCCTGGAGCAGCTTTCTGCCCCAGCAGCTGGGCCTCTGTGCCAGCCTCAGTGCTGAGACTACTGGCAAGAAGTATGAGGGTCCTCTTCGGGGAGCGCATGTAGTACTGCTCGTCGTGCCCTCTCCTCCTCCTCCTGGTGACAAAGCTCCTGCCTCACTGTTCCACTTTCCTCCCAGCCTCCTCTTATTCTCCTCGTCCACCTGAACTGCCTATGTCTCTCCTGTCAGAAGTGTTGGTCCTCTCCTCAGTTGCCCTCTGGCCCCCTCCACACGCTCTTCCTTGGGTAGTTTTGGCCACAGCCATGTCTCTGCTACCACTTCCATACCAAAGGCTCCCAGAGCTGCTCGGACTCCTGCAGACCCTGCCCTTCTGTCCCCTCTCTTGCCAGGTGGCCCCTCCTCAAACTGGAAGCTGAGGCCTTTCGTAGGCAGGCCTCTCCTCCCCATGGTCTTCACACTCAGCTGGTCCCCGGTCCTTGGATACACCTCCTGAACCCCTCGATCTCTCCTCATTTCTTGTCTCATATTCAAAGCTTTTTTTGTGTCTTTCCTAGACTATTACATTAGCCTCTCTTTTTTATCTTTAACTTTTTATTTGTATTAAATATACAGAGATTCAAAGATAAATAAACTATCTTTGCCCTTGAGAAGTGGACGGTCCTGGCTAGTCAGGGGCTTGTGAACAAACACATCTCCTGGCAACAGGAAGACACACCACTAGAAGCCTGTTTGAGAGGAGGAGCGGATCGAGGTCCATCTGTGGCTGATGCGCTCCTCCTGACACCCCGAATGCCTCTTTGACTGTATGTTTCTGTCCTGTGCTCTCCTTCAGCACATTTGTAGATTTCCAAGACATCCTGCACATGTTGGTGGGCATCTTTCCAGGAATATGACCTTTATTCAGTTAAACTGTAGCAGAGGGAGATTTGCACAAAAAAAGACCCCACATAATATACAGGCAGACACTACCTCTCTGGTGCCCGAGCATCCCCTGGGTTGAATGAGGCCTAATTCAGATGCATCTGATTCACGCGTGAACTTAGCTAAACCCACGAAAAGCCCGGAGCCCAAGATTTCTTTCTTGATTCTTTAGTCAGTTTCCTATCACATTATCAACATGATCAGAAAATGCAGATCCAAGAAATAAGCTCAACACAGCAGCTCGGGTACTTCTACTGTTAAACGAGAGTTGGGGCTAGGTATTCCCTCTTGTCACCATCTGTGTGCTCTTGCCCCCTGTGTCCTACACCCTGGGCTGCAGCAGGGCTCAGCCTGCATCTACAGCCTCTCCCTGAGACAAGGGAGCAGTATCTTTCTGCAGCATCCAGGGCAGGGGAGAGCCCACAGACCTGTCAACGCACCCCACTGACTTCAGGCCCCTCGGTTGTCTCCCTGTCTGGGAATTTGGTTCACCTGGATGACAGGTGCTCTGCCCTGAGTAAATGTCACCCAGCAGGTGTGAGCACAGCTCACACTTCAGCACACTGTTCTCAGAAACTTTGTGGAGGTGCCTGTGGTGCTTCTAGCCAAGAGCTGGGAACCCCAGGTCCTCTTCTCAGTTCTCTCTTAAGTTGGCTCACCTTTCGGCATCCTGGCTTTCCAGGCTCTCAGGGCTGCTGGGCCGTCTGTGTTGATAATTTTTTGGTGCATGTCCCCAGGTGTTGGCAAAGCTCCTCTGGTTGTCCCTCGGTTGTGGGTTGGCCTCCACCGCCCCTGACCGTGCTATCATCCCTCCAACACTCGGGCACCCTCATGGACTGAGGTGCTTTCTGGCCGTCTGCCCTGTGAAGGAGCCGCTTCAGGAGGCTGGGCCAGCATCTCACCTTTGCTCGTTCCCTGCACCCTGGTGCCCTCCTGTGTCTGGGCTTGTTGGCCTGCAATACACGTCCGCTAAGTGCATGACCAGGGCAGTGGTCTTCACAGGGGCACCCGGCCGGGCCGTGCTCTCATCTGCTTGTTTGTTTTTCAGGAGCCCAGCCGCTGGGGCTGCCACATTACACCGATCCCGGAGGATCAGGGATGAATCCTGCTGGGAATCCCGTGGCGATGGCTTTCCAGGTCCAGCCCAACTCATCCCAGGGAAGCACGGCCTACCCACCGCCCCCTTCCTACTGCAACACGCCCCCACCCCCATATGAGCAGGTGGTGAAGACCAAGTAGCCGGGGGAGCTGCCAGCGCCTGCCTGTGTGACGTGGCTGGGAGGCAGGGCGAGGCTGTCGCTTGCTCTCCCTGCTCCATCATGGCTCACTTCCAGGAAAGGTCTTATGGGCCACTGAGGGCAAGTTCCTTTTTGATATCTTCAAAGCACAGCTTCCTCTCAAGTTTTCCTTGGAGGACCAATATTTCAATTCACCCTATGTCTCCTCTGTTGCTTCTGTTTCCAATGTAATCTGTGCTCTGGCTGAGTGGACAGTCCTGAGGGTTGCCCCCCTGAGCTGGCTGCCCAGGCCTGCAGGGGGGAGACCCCGGCAGAAGGCCAGGCAGTACGGGTGAGTGCCTGGGGACGTGAGGGGGCCCGTGGCCCAGGCACCCCTCACACAGCCAGCTGCCGGCTAGAACCAGGCCCCGCAGAGCCAGCAGTTTCCTCTTCCAAAAATGATGACGGGGTGCAGCCTCTGAGCCCCTTCTTCCCCTTCCCTTCCTGAAGACCAGAGCGCTGCCCTTGGTACCGCCAGGGCTGGGAGAGCACTGGTGTGCTGTACCTCAGGGAGATGAGGCTCTAGAATCAGGCCAAGTTGATGTCTGTAGTTCCCCAAAAATCACTAAGGGAAGGTATTTAAATTCATGGGAAATTGCCTCCTGCCTCAAACTGGACATTGCATTCCATGAGCTCTTGGTCTGACCTGGGAGGAAAATGGAGCTGTTTTCAGTGCATCTGGGGAAGGTGGTGTGGAGTCGTGCCCTGAGGTCAGACTCGGAGTCTTTCCTGGGTGTCAGTAGTTCTCTGGCCTGTGATCGCAGCCAGGCATCTCTGCACCCTCCCCTGAGGCAGGCCTGACAGTGTGTTGTAATGGACACTTTCAAAGCAGAGAGGTACATCCAGCTGGGAAGCCA
Organism: Bubalus bubalis; assembly: GCF_019923935.1. Lineage (NCBI taxonomy): Eukaryota > Metazoa > Chordata > Mammalia > Artiodactyla > Bovidae > Bubalus > Bubalus bubalis. The sequence goes on from NC_059177.1 coordinate 719,139, forward strand.
CCTCGGCCCCTGGAGAGAAGTGTCCCAGCGGAGCACAGCCAGTGGCTTGAGCCTGGGTGGGCAAGCCTTGGCCCTGCCTGCCTGATCTCAGCAGGTGTATGCCAGGCTCTGCAGAGGAGAAGCTTGCCAAGACAGGAACACAAAACCCCAGGACTGCAAATAGATCTCTTCCAAAAGGAACGAATAGATTTCACTCACGAGTTAATCAAAATTAGAATAAAGATGTGGTTGGAAATGCAAACCTGGCTCAGAAACCTCTCTGGCCCTCGAATCACAGGGAGTCCTGGATTGTTAGGGGACTGGAGTTCTGCTCCGCTACGTAGGTTATGCCCACCATCATGTACTTAAACCCAGATTGAGACCTGATGGGTCATGTATAGGAAGGGCAAAGCATCGTAGCGGAGACATGTATGTATAGTAATGGGGCGGGGGTGGGGGTGGGGGTTGGGTGCTTATTTTTGAAATGAAGTAATTAGAGCCTTTTGAGAGGTTGTCAGTCATTGAACTTGAGCATCAGGACATCTCACTAGAGTGATACTGAGTGTTTTCATTCCCCATTCCTTGTCTCCATGTCTTTGCTCTGCTGGAGTAGGAGTGAGGAGTCAGGATGGAGAATCTGGGAGCCTCCCCAGGGACTCCATGGGATACTCTTGGAGCCAGATGAACACTGGAAATAGTCTGAACATAGATGCTGCTGCCGGTGCTTTTGACCACTGAGCGTGACCTCTGAACTCCTGTCCCCAACTTCAGTCCCTCCCCACACTCAATTCCTTGATTTGAATGAGCAACAAAGCACAACATTTGCTGTTTACAACCCAGGATAACTACACGGGTCCAGAAGTTTCTCTTCCTCCAGGCCATTCCTTTGGCATTTTCAGCTCCAGTTTCTTCCTTTACAGTTCTGATGAGAAAGCGTCCCAAGTTGGAGTTTGTGCAGCTACATAGGCACCCAAATGTCCACGATGAAATTCTGTTTTGGGTTTTTTTTTTTTTTTTTTTTATAGCAAATGATCTTAAGAGACTAGATGATTTAGGTAGCACTCAACTATTTTATATTCATGCTTGTGTGAGATAAACTTTGTTTTCCCTTGAACATTGGTGAGAACCCACTCAGTGGTCAGTGTGTGTGGAAATTCCTTCTACAGTGATATTTCCTGCCCACTGTTCCCCCATGCTGTCGGTGGACAGTGCCCACTGCTTGGAGCCAGTCCAAGCCAACTTCTGGTGTGTGAAGTCCCATTGAGTCCATGGCTAGGAGTGAACTGGGAGTAGATCTGTGCATGCTTTTCCTCTTGTAACACTTGACTCATTTGTCTTTTTTGTTCTTTTGATAGGGTCATGTTTCCTATGTATGCACAATAAAAATAAATTTGGGTGTGTGCTTTGACTGTTTTGCTGGGGAGTAGCAAAGAGGGTAAAGATGAAGTTTCTGAAGGATAGACAGCAGGCTCTGAGGTTAGCTGAGTGGGGGTGGAATAGGTGGGGATGCACCCAGTCTCAGAAGAACTGGAAATAATATGCTTTCCGAGAATATAAGGAACTTTTGTTTCACCAACACATTAAAAAAACCTAGCTAAGGAAAAAATATCTGAAGTAAGTAGGACGACAGAAAACCTAATTACATAAACTCATAGGTAGTACTGGTATTAATTATCTGGGGGGCTGCCTGTGCTCTGTATAGGTATGGGGGCCTTGATTTTTAAATCCGACTCTCTTTGGTCAGAAACTGTATTTCTCTCACATATCTATAGCCGCTACAGTTAGGCTGTATTTTAGATGAATTTCTAACTGAGATAATATTTATCAAGAAGTGTTTCATATTTTACTGTCTTAAAACAGGACAGGAAATCAGGTAGAAGACTTTCAGAGCTAATTCACACATCTCACTGGACATGCCCCCGGTCATCAACTTCCCCCCAGTGAAATGGGAGCAGGGTCATTTACACATCAAAGGTCATGACTAAAGGTAGCCAACAGAGTACTCAGTCTCATCTGTCCCCACACCCAAATTTCACCGAACTCCAAAAGTCCATACTGTTAATAGTCCTCCAGGCAAAAAAAGTACAAGATCAGAAATTGAAATTTCTGAAATAGAAGGTGGTGTGTGGGACTGACAAAGAAACACATCTGAGAAGGTGGGAGCTGAAACTGTAAGGAGAAGTTCAGTGACTCATAGAATCCAAAACCTCAGTTTTTTCAACTGCAAAATGGGGTCATACTCAGTTCAGTATCAGTGGCTCAGTCATGTCCAACTCTTTGTGACCCCATGAACTGCAGCATACCAGGCCTCCCTGTCCGTCACCAACTCTCGGAGTCCACCCAAACCCATGTCCATTGAGTCAGTGATGCCATCCAACCATCTCATCCTCTGTCATCCCCTTCTCCTCCTGCCTTCAATCTTTCCCAGCTTCAGGGTCTTTTCAAATGAGTCAGCTCTTTATATCAGGTGGCCAAAGTATTGGAGTTTCAGCTTCAACATCAGTCCTTCCAGTGAACGTTCAGGACTGATCTTTAGGAGGGACTGATTGGATCTCCTCACAGTCCAAGGGTCATACTACTTGTTGCTTATACCAGGCTTGTACCAGGCACTTTATGGTCACTCAGCAAATGTTAGAAATCCTCTGTTCTTCACTCCACATTTCCCTGAGCAAGAGAAACTGAAGTGGAGAGAGATAATACATTCCCAACTAGTCCTTTGCCCATCAGGAGATGAGCTCCATGGTGTAACAGGAGCAAATTCCCTTTGAATACATACAAGATACGAAGGTGGAAGTTGACGGAGCCCCATTCACTGCCACTGCCCCTACGTCACCTTATCATCCTGAAATGCTGGTGTGTGCTGCTCAGTCATGGGTGTAGAGCCCACCAGAGCTGGGAAGGAGAAACCTCAGGCAACTTTTTTTCCCTACCATTTATATGTAGAATGAGATCTGTGAGTGCCCCAGATCCAGCCATGAATGATAAGCAGTATTTTGTCCATCATATTACTGGGGTGTATCTTTTGCCATTCCCTGACCCCGCCCCCACCCCAGCTGTTTATTATAATGCCCCTGTGCCAAAGTGTCCGGGGAAGATCCTGCTCAAAGCCTTTCTCAAAATGGTATGATGGGAGTGGGTATGATTATCAACACAACCCCCCTCCGTTAAAGCTGCGTCCTGTTGGATCTCCCTACTAGAAGATTCGAGTTCTGACTCCAGCCACAAAGGACTGGCTTTCCTTCTGTGAGGAAAGGCTCCTGATCTTGTGATGAGCAATAGTGTAGTGAGGGTAGAGGAGAGCCACACTTTCAGCTGGAACAGGGGTGCATGGGAGCGCTGCATTTTCTTCCTCTCTGGACTTGAAACCACAAACAGCCTTGAGGTCCTGAAGCCCATAAGTCATATTTGCCACAGACCTGGTGCTCATTGTACGGGAATTGGAGGTGGATACTTGAGGGATTGGGGGGCAGGAGGAGAAGGGGACGACAGAGGATGAGATGGCTGGATGGCATCACTGACTCGATGGACGTGAGTCTGAGTGAACTCCGGGAGTTGGTGATGGACAGGGAGGCCTGGCGTGCTGCGATTCACGGGGTCGCAAAGAGTTGGACACGACTGAGCGACTGAACTGAACTGAACTGAACGAAGTATGTACCTTTGAAAAGTGCCTGGGCATAAACGATCCCTCATGTTTTTAAGGAAGAAAGAAAATTTTCATCTTGCTTTAAAGTGTACAAGGAGAAATGCTTTTAGCTGTATGTTCTAGACCAGGCGGAGAAGGCAATGGCACCCCACTCCAGTACTCTTGCCTGGAAAATCCCATGGACGGAGGAGCCTGGCAGGCTGCAGTCCATGGGGTCCCGAAGAGTCAGACACGACTGAGCGACTTCACTTTCACTTTCACTTTCTAGACCAGGACTGTCCATTAAAAACATATCAGCTAAGTATACTAAATTTTCATTAATTACATTAAAAAGGTGAAATTTATTTTGATCTCATCCAGTGTATCAAAACATTATTTCAACATGTAATATAGAATATATTAATAAGAAATGTTACCTTTTTCCATACTGTCTTCCAAATCCAATGTGGATTTTATATTCACCAGCACAGTGAACTTTGAACAGCTGCTTCCAAGTGCACAGTAACTCTACAGCCAGCGGCTGCTTTATGGGACAGTGTGGGGTGAGTTAGTAAGAAAATACTCCCCTCCTGTTCTGGCTGGTCACTTGCAACAAAATCCAGTGAGGTTAAAAGGCAATTAATTATAAAAAAGGTTAAAGGTAAAGTTCAACCTCAGGTGACAGTCTACAGCTTCTAGGGAACCAACCTATTCTCTAAAACATCTGATATTGTAGATTCTGTAATGAAACTCAAGAGTGTTAAGGTTATAAATCAAGGGTCTTGAGAAGTACCAGGGAGAGTTTTTCCTGAGCTCCTAGCATGAGGGGTGCTGCCCCCATTGCAGTTCAGCCCCAGTGGCTCTGCTAGAAAACACCCCTGGGGAGAGACTGCAGGTCTAGCGGGACCTGGAAATTGTGCCCAGGATCAGGTGTTCAGCTCTGGTAGATGGTGCTAGGACTAGCCCTGGGGTCTTCTGCCCCAAATGTCCCCCCGTTACCAGCTGTCACTCCTTTGTTCTCACCAAGTTCTCCAAGGAAACTGAAACCCTGGGTGGAGTGAGTTGCTCTCAAGCCAGGGAAGAGAGCACAGGCAGCATTATCTTTTTCATGCCTGTCGTTATCAGGAGGAACTCAGCAGTGTGAGCGATGCAGATACATAAGTCGTGTTCTCTGGTCAGAGTGCTCATCCCTTCAAACCTGCTAAGCATGCCCTTGAATGAGTTTCTCCTCTCAAATGTGATCAGGATGTAGGCACAGGCGGCTAGGACTTGTCTCAGCTGAATCTAGGACCTGGCCCTAGTTTTCAGGCGCAGGAGTGGGAGGGGTGAGGGGGCGGTAGGGTGACAGAATCTACTGAGGGCAGAGTCTGGAGGGCAGGGAGCTCCTGTCTCCTCAGGTCCTGGCGGGCACGGAGGGAACCGTACGTACACAGGGATGGCCGTCCCGAACGCTCTACCCTGGAGTCGTCCAGACCACTGGGGTCACGGGACGTCCCGGTGTCCCCGGTTCTCCGTCTGGAAAGGGGTTTCGGAGGCGCCCAGCGTTGTGGTGCGGGTTGGACAGCCGGCGAGCGACTCACGCACTAGCCCCACGCTGAGCCCGGGATCCGGGGCCGCAGCTTCTGAGCCCAGATCGACCGCCCGAGTGGGGACTGGAGACCCCGGCCCCGCTCTGCCCCCTCGGACCCCACTTCTCCCAGGACCCAGCCCGGAGCCCCGCGGGAGCACCACACCCGCGTGAAGAGGCTGGAATGCCCCCCGGAGAGGCTCCAGGAGGGGATCCTGCTTAGCCCTTCTTGGCAAAATCCCGGCTGATATTTTTTACTCAAAACTAAACTTTATTCTTAATCTAATTGCGAAAGTAGTCCAAGCTCACTGCAGAAAATGCAGACTTTACAGGAAAGCACAAGGCAAAGGAAAACTAAAAATCCTGCGACCCCAGCATCCTACTTCTGCAGGTGCGTGTTTCCGTCGCTTTCTAGGTCCCTGGCTCTGACGACACAGCGAGCCATCTTTTGTCACCAGCTTTTCTCTAGCACTTTTTCTGACATTCAACCCTCCGCCTGCTTCTTCTTCCCTGCAAGGATTCGGTAGCGCCCCGCCACACCGCTGCTCAGCAGTTGATTTAACCCACGCACTCGGATCAAATTCGGGGGGTCGTTCCATTTTATTTTTCATTGTTAAACAACAAAATATTCTACAGACTCAGAACCGTGAGTGTGACTTTTGCATAAGGCGTGTGGTGGATGCCGGAGAGAGCTCAGGAGTGGACGGGGTCGGGCCAGCCTTGGCGCCCTGAACACCCGCCGGCCTCGATGCTCTCGCTCCGGCGCCAGCTCTGCCGCCAAGAGTTCAGGAAAGTACCCCTGGCTGGGGAAGCCTGGTCCTGTGTGACTGTTCGGCCGAGATTTCCAGCAAACCCCCAGGATGATGGCTGCCGTGAAAAATCAGGCTCTGTTGTGATGCCGCTCGGTTTGCTGGAACAACTGTGGATAATGTATACCAACTATACCCACGTGAACACACATTCCCACTTAGGACACCGGACTGAGTTCCCTGCGAATCTGCCCCATTGCACCGCCTACCAATACCTACATTTTTCTTTGTAATTTTCCTACATACATGTTTTGCTTCACTTTTAACTTTATAATATTAATACATTTCTCCAACTTTCTCTTTTTTTTTATTATTTTATTTTATTTTTAAACTTTACAATATTGTATTGGTTCTGCCATATATCAAAATGAATCTGCCACAGGCATACATGTGTTCCCCATCCTGAACCCTCCTCCCTCCTCCCTCAAAGCTTTTGCTAATTTTTCCCTACTATGAACAATGCTATGCTGAGCCTGCTTGTGACCATTTTTAATGTTCATCCACTTTATTTCCTCAGAATAAAATCTTAAACTGCTGGGTCAGAGCATGTTTAGGGCTTTTGGTACATATCACCATTAGCAAGACTGTATTCACTGTCCCACCGGCCTTTGCCACACTGCCTATGATCATGGGTCCATGTGTAGCTGCCAACTTGAGGAGGAGCCGGAAGCCCCGTTTTTCTTTAATTTGTATCATTTATTACACGAATCTCTCACCAACTATAAGAAACACCTTGAATGGTGTGTGATTGACAAGACCAGGCTGGCAAGACTAAGCTCCCATGGTAAAGAGAAGGTTGGGAAGAAAAATGAAATACAGCATATATTAAATAAATATATTTACGATATATAAACAAAGCACTGAATATATTTAGCATTAAGTATGTAGATACTTCAAATGTAGCTTTAAATACATATTACACATGGAGTAAGTAAAAGCTCTCTAAGCTGTCCAACCCAAACACCCGTGGCATTCTTCTCCTGAATGTCTTTCTTCAGTTTTTTATTCAGGTGGTAACACACTAGGGCAGCCTCACTCCTGTCCTTTGAGGACACACACGTTCTGCCTCTGAAGTGTCTGAGCAGCTGGCAACATCAGAGTCCTCATCGCATTTTTCAGTGAGCATGCCATGCTCACCGTGGGCTCTGGAGTCTAAGCATCTCTGCTGCTTACTCACTTGAGGAAGCCTGAGCACGCTGGCTTCCTCAACTGAACCTTGAGGATAGGGACGCCTCCACTGTTGCTTGGTTTAATCCAATCCACTTTTCCTACCCTATCTCTTCTATAGAAGCCCGAAGAGTCAAACATCATACTCATTTTCCCAGTCTTTTTGCAACACGGGTACAGTCTTAGCCCATGATAAGTACTATAGAAGTCCACTCCGGGCCTCTGGGAAAGATTTCCTTGTGCCGTAAATGAGACTGTGATTGCTGGCACCACCACATGCAGGCTCAGCTTTTATCACTGATGTGATAACTGGGGCGGCAGCATCGACCTTGCGACCATGCTGGAAAGGCCACAATGAGCAGAGAGAGATCAGCTTCCCTAGAGGTGAACCATTTCTAGGTTTCTCATTACCTGAAAAAATAAATTCCTCTTAATCAGGGATTTTCTCTAAGTAGCCTTCCTTGTGAGGTGGTTGTAAGAAGCATGTGAATTAATTTTTTAAAAATATTTATTTCTTTACTTATTTATTTGGCTGTGTCTGGTCTTAGTTATGGCACTTGGGATCTTGGATCTTCGTTGCAGCATGTAGGATCTAGTTCCCTGATGAGATCAAACCTAGGTCCCTGGCATTGGAAATGCAGACCCTTAGCCACTGGACCACCAGGGAAGTCTCTAATTTTTTTAAAGACTAAATACAGTATCTAATACTGATAAGTACTCAACAAAAGCTGTTTTCTAATTATTTTAGTAGTGTTAGTACCAGCTGATCTCAGTTATCACAGGGTGTTTTCAATTAAGGGGTTAGCAGCAAGAAGATGCTTCTGAAGGTCATTATCTACTTCCAGCTAGTATCAGTGACCTTGGGCAAGTCTTGAGCCTCTGTGGGCTTCAGTTTCCTGAGCTGCTTATAAATAATATTGAAGTTTCCTCTCAGATCTAAAATTCTTTGATTTTATTTTCATTTTTTAGAAATCTTGCCATCACAGAGTGTGGGATCCCAGCTGACAACCAGAGAATGATGTGGAGGAAATTTTATATTCCTAGTTACGTGTGCAATTTACAAGTCCCTCAGGGCACCCCGGGACTCCCAGGTAGGCCTCTGCAGGTGATGCAGTATGGAGTATGAAATCCCACCTAAGAAATAGTCTTGCCTAAAATGTCCAGCTCATATAATAGCATCTGGAGCAGTGTTATTTGACAAAAGTTTTTATGATGATGGAAATACTGCCACTGTCCAGTATACTTCCCTGATAGCTCAGTTGGTAAAGAATCCACCTGCAATTCAGGAGACCCCCGGTTCCGTTCCTGGGTTGGGAAGACCTGCTGGAGAAGGGATAGGCTACCTACTCCAGTATTCTTGGGCTTCCCTGGTGGCTCAGCTGGTAAAGAATCTGCCTGCAATGTGGGAGACCTGGTTTCGATCCCTGGGTTGGGAAGATCCCTTAGAGAAGGGAAAGGCTACTCACTCCAGTATTCTGGCTTGGAGAATTCCATGGACTGTATAGGTCAGACACAACACAACCTATACCAGACTGTATAGGTCAGAAAGTGAGCAACTTTGACTTTTTACCAGCACACTAGTGGAAGTGTTAGTCACTAGGTCATGTCTGACTCCCTGTGACCCGATGGACTGCAGGCTGCCAGGCTTCCCTTCCCATGGAATTTCCCAGGCAAGAATACTGTTGTGAGTTGTTCAGTCACTCAGTCGTGTCTGACTTCTTGTGACCCCATGGACTGCAGCACACCAGGCTTCCCTGTCTTTCACTATCTCCCAGAGTTTGCTCAAACTCATGTCCATTGAGTCGGTGATGCCATCCAACTAGCTAATCCTCTGTCATCCCCTTCTCCTCCTGCCCTCAAGCTTTCCCAGCATCAGGGTATTTTCCAATGATTTGGCTCTTTGCATCAGGTGACCAAAGTATTGGAGCTTCAGTATATTCAGGGTTAATTTCCTTTATAGGATTGATTGGTTTGATCTCCTTGCAGTCCAAGGGACTCTAAAGAGTCTTCTCCATCATTACAGTTTGAAAGCATCAATTCTTCGGCACTCAGCCTTTTTTATGGTTCAACTCTCACATTCATACATGATTGCTGGAAGAACCATAGCTTTGACTATATGGACCTTTTTTTTGGCAAAGTAATGTCTCTGCTTTTTAACATGCTGTCTAGGTTTGTCATAGCTTTTCTTCCAAGGAACAAGCGTCTTTTAATTTCATGGCTGCAGTCATCATCTCCAGTTATTTTGGAGCCCAGGTAAATTAAGTCTGTCATGGTTTCCATTGTTTCCCTATCTATTTGCCATGAAGTGATGGGGCTGGGTGCCGTGATCTTTGTTTTTTGAATGTTGAGTTTTAAGCCAGCTTTTTCACTCTCCTCTTTCACATTCATCAAGAGGCTCTATAGTTTCTCTTTGCTTTCTGCCATGAGGGTGCTGTCATCTGCATATCTGAGGTTATTGATATTTCTCCCAACAATCTTGATTCCAGCTTGAGCTTCACCCAGCCTGGCAGTTCACATTTCCGTACTCTGCATGGAAGTTAAATAAGCAGGGTTACAAAATACAGCCTTGACGTACTTCTTTCCCGATTTTGAACCAGTCCACTGTGTTCTTTCCTGGAGAATCCCAGGGACGGCAGAGCCTGGTGGGCTGCCATCTATGGGGTCACACAGAGTTGGACACAACTGAAGCGACTTAGCAGCAGTAGCAGCAGCATTGTTCCATGTCTAGTATTAACTGTTGGTTCTTGACCTGCATGCAGGTTTCTCAGGAGGAAGGTAAAGTGGTCTGGTATTCCCATCTCTTTAAGAATTTCCCACAGTTTGTTGTGATCAATCAAAGACTTTAGCATAGTCAATAAAGCAGAAGTAGATGTTTTTCTGGAACCCCCTTGCATTTTCTGTGATCCAGCAGATGTTAGCAATTTGATCTCTGGTTCCTCTGCCTTTTCTAAAACCAGCTTGAACATCTGGAAGTTCCAGTTCACATACTGTTGAAGCCTGGCTTGAAGGATTTTGAGCATTACCTTGCTACCATGTGAAATGAGCACAGTTATGCAGATGGATTCTTTACTGTCTAAGCCACTTGAAATGAGGCTAGAGAGATGCAGAAAGTGGATATAAAAATTTAAGTTAATCTTCATTAAACTAATTTACAATCAAATAATCATCTGTAGCTAGTGGTTACCATGCTGGACAATGCAGCTCCAGAATCCAAACCTAACCTTCAAGTTGCAGGAAGTGGGAGATGGCAGAACAAGTTTCCATGGGAAAGAGACAGACTCAAGGGGGAGATTTGTAGGACAGCAGTCCTGGAGTCTTCAGAAAGTCAGCATCATTAAAAAAATAGAAAAAGCAGGTGAGGTGGGGGCTGTCCAAGGTTATGAAAACATTAAGAAAATACAAAGCACAAACCTAGATGGATCTCAGTTGAAAACAACAACACAGACTTAAAGCACTGCTAAGTCGGGAGGGGCACAAGCCATGGCCTGGATGCAGCGTAACATTACAGAATCATTGTAGTTTTCTCAGGAGTGACACTAGTATTGTGATTCTGCAGCACATTATTATTTTTAGAAGATGCGTGAGGAAGTATGAGTAAAGGGTCATAGTGCTGACAACTTTCTAATGATGCAAGAGGTGCAGGCGGAGGAGAGAGAGAAGAGAGCACTAAAGCAGATGCAGCACATGTTTTAAAAACAGTCCTGTCATGCATGATACTTCTTCCAAGAAAGTAGAATATGTACTTACTGAACTGAGTGACTTACAAGACATTTCCAGGCAGAATGCTCAAGATGCTATCTGGCTGTTTTCCACTCTACAGCGAAACGCATGATTGAAGAGATGCTCGGAGAGGCTCTTAACCACAGATGAGTCAGAGTTGCTGGTTCTGAAAATTCTCAGACCCTCAGATGGCAAATGATGCTAAAACGAAGAAATGGCCTTCAGTCAAAGATAAAACTCAGGGGACTGTCAGGAAAATACGATACAGATGAAGGCAAGTGTATAGCTGTGAAATCTTTCACTAAGAGTTTTGTTAGGGGACACAGTTGGGCCACAACAAACTCTTCGGATAAACAAAAGGGCTTTGTGTTTCCATAGCCCAGACATTGATGTGGTGTGAGCATCTGGGGAGCCTTGGATAGGGCTGAGTGTATTTTTTTCAGGTGGAGCATGTAGCCAGCCTCCAGGATGGCCTTAATGACCCCCACCTCCTGAGATATGTGCTCTCACCAGTCCTTCTGCTCTGAATACAGTACATAGAAGTGATGGTGTACGACTGATATCTGGCCATGGAAGAATGACCTTGGTCTCTCCTAGATGCTCTGGGGCATCCGGCTGCTGTGTCATTTGGACTCTCGGGCAGCTATATGGTGAGTGTACTGGGTTGGAAGTGTTCCCCTCCTTCATCTCCTTCTTGGAACTTCAGGATGAGATCTTATTTAGAAATAGGGTCTTAGTTAAGAGGAGACCATAACTGGGGTATGGTGGGCCCATAATCCAGTATGACTGATGTCCTCAGAAGAATAGAAAGAGCCCAGAAACACACACACAGTTGAGGACATGTGTGAAGATGTAGACAGAGATTGGAGTGATGTATCAGCGAAGAAGAGGGCCAGGTGTTGTTGGCAATCCCAGAAGCTATGAGAAAGGCATGGAACAGATAGATCCTCCCCCAGATCCTGAGAGCGCGACTCTGACAACACCTTGATTCCAGACATCCGACTCCAAGTACTGAGACAATGAATGTTTCAAGCCAGAATGTTTAACTTTGTATGGTGGCCCCAGGAAATGACAGAGATGAACTGAGCCCTCCTGCTGCCAACGCCAGCTTGCTAGCCCAGTGGGTACCCATCTTGGAAGTCTCCCTCCAGACTCTGAGCTAGAAATGCTGACTGAGTTGTTCCTCAATTTCTGTCCTATAAAAACAGACATGTTTACTGTTATTTTAATTGATGTTTGGGGGTATCTGGTTATACAGCTAAGACTAACACTGCACAGATCTTGGGGAAAGGCCATACACTTGAATCAATGAATAAATAACTTTAGTTCACAGTTTATTTACTCTGGTCTAGAACTCTAATGATGCTTTGGAGGCTTGTTTTGAGCAATCAACTTAAATCAGAGATTATCAGACTGAAGTAGTGGTTTGGGAAATGGTATGGCCTTTCAACCACCTTTTTCCAGTGGTCATGTATGGATGTGAAAGTTGGACTATAATGAAGGCTGAGCACTGAAGAATTGATGCTTTTGAACTGTGGTGCTGGAGAAGACTCTTGAGAGTCCCTTGAACTGCAAGGAGATCCAACCAGTCCATCCTAAAGATCAGTCCTGGGTGTTCATTGGAAGGACTGATGTTGAAGCTGAAACTCCAATATTTTGGCCACCTGATGCAAAGAGCTGACTCATTGGAAAAGACCCTGATGCTGGGAAAGATTGAGGGCAGGAGGATAAGGGGATGACAGAGGATGAGATGGCTGGATGGCATCACCCACTCAATGGACATGGGTTTGGGTGGACTCTGGGAGTTGGTGATGGACAGGGAGGCCTGGTGTGCTGCGGTTCATGGGGTCACAAAGAGCTGGACACGACTGAGCAACTGAAATGAACTGAACTGATGGCCTTAAAAGTGGTTGAAAATCCAGACTTTTATTCCACAGGGCATGAACCCTGATACTTCACACCCCCTGAACACACTGCCTTTCTTCCTATTCTTTTCAAGACACAGGGCTCTCTCTTCAGCCCTTCTTGCGCAGTACTGCATGTCACAGTCATGGTTCTAATGGTCCTTTCCAGACCATTGTACTCCCATGGTTCCGGTTTCAATTAGGCCCCACTTACAGGAAACTTTGAAATATACAAAAGAACAGAGATTAGGATAAGGAACTCTTATGTAGCCATCACTGAGCATCAACAATTGGCCTTGAGTTCAACAGCCAATTTTATTTTCCTCTACCTCTATTCCTTCTAGTCCTTCCTTGAATTATTTGGAAGTAAATCTCAAACATTTCTTCCATAAGTATTACAACATGTAGCAATATCACACAATTAAAATTAATAATAGCTCTTTAATATTGTTAAAGGTACAATCAGTATTTACATTTCTTTTTATTTTTTTGCAGTTTTTTTAAAAAAGTCATGTTTGTATCCAAATAAGGCCACATCATAATATTGATTTCTGTATCTCTTTGGACCTCTAGGTTTTCCCTCTGTTTATTTTAATCCCTTTGCTGCCTTTTTTTTTTTTTTAATGCTATAAACGAAACCAGGTTGTTTGTCTTGCAGGCTTAGCCATAGTCTGGAATTTTCTGGTCATATCTCCATCATCACAGTGATTCAAGTATCTCTGTGATGTGTGTCTTTCTTGTAAACTGATAGACAGAGTGTTGTTTTTTTTTTCTCAATTTTTTTGAAGGTCAGCTTCAGAAGTAATGGTGTGTATTCAAATCAGGAGATACATGATGTCCACTTGTCTCCAGATAGCAACTATCATTGATGAGACTAATTAATTAAGGGCCAAAGTAGTAACATCCTCATCCTCTTATTCCTTCAAGTGTATCATAAGCTGGAACACTGAGGATGGCACTTGTATGAACAGAGTATAAGAACCATTCAGTTCATGTGCATGAATAAATGCTTAGATTTGGAGAACATTTTCTGGCCACAGCCTTGCCATCTCTGTCCACTAAACCTTAAATGTGATGTCACTCTGCTATCTATTCTAAGGGCCTATCTTCCTACACTACCCTCACCTCTCAGTGAGAATGGAAATCAGTTCCATTTTTATCCTTGACTTTGAAATGTCTGATGCAACACCCATAAATTTGTGTCTCGTTGAATCTCTTGTCCACACCTCAGTAGCTCATAGCTTGGGCAGCTTATCCAACCCTGAGTTGCCTTGTAGTAAAACATAGTTTGGGCTTCCCAGGTGGCGCTAATGGTAAAGAACCTGTCTGCCAATGCAGGAGATGTAAGAGATGTGGATTTGATCCCGGGGTCAGAAGGATTCCCTGGAGGAGGGCATGACATGCCTCTCCATGGCAACTCCCATTCTCAGTCTTGCCTGGAGAATCCCATGGATGAAGGAGCCTGGCAGGCTACCGTCCATATGGTTGCAAAGAACTAGACACAACTGAATAACTTAGCATGCATGAAAAACATGGCTGAGCAGCCTCCGCAAAGGCATCATAAAGACGGTCAATGAACGTGACATTGCTTGTAAGTGCTTCACACAGCCCAGCCCAGCATGTCATCACCATCATCCTCATACATTAGAAATGAAATGCACTCAAGCAATTAAACCCAGTAGATGTATGAGAGCCTAGAATAAAAGTGTGACGAATACCCTGTTGCTGCAGCCCTCAAGCAGGTTATTGGGAACACTACTAATGACTCAAAGATGTGCCAGTTTTATTTTTATTTATATGTATATTTAACCATTTATCATTTATTTATTATTATTTTGCTTTACAATACTGTATTGGTTTTGCCATACATCAACATGAATCCACGACAGGTGTACACGCGTTCCCCAGCCTGAACCCCCCTCCCACCTCCCTCCCCGTACCATCCCTCTGGGTCATCCCAGTGCACCAGCCCCAAGCATAGTTTCAGGTATACAACTGGTGAGTCAGGATTTTTATAGATGACCGTCCATTTAAAGTTATTAAAACAATATTACTAGAATATGCTGTGGAGGTGTGCATGCTACAGTGGGAGGGCAAGCACCTCCTGTGACAGCAGCAGGAAGAACTGATAAAAGCTGCTCTGCCTGGAGGCCGGGCGGCCCACTGCTCTCTGAGGTGGCGCTAGCACAGAAGCAGCCAGTCCATTATCATCAATTTTTTTCCCTGGAAAATGATCTGATGTCCGTTACTAATCCCTGCTTACAGTAAAAGTGACAATTTTATTGAATATTTGCACTGTGCTAGAATTATTTAATTCTCCCCACAACCCTTCATTCTTTATTCAAAGTGGCAGAGCTCAGACTGGAACTCAGTGAGGCTGGTGTGAGAGACCACTCAGTCTCCCCACTTCTCCCTGGACAAGGTGTGGGCGATGTCAGCAGGCCCGGCCCCTCTCTGTCCTCCCCTTCCCTCCTTCCACCTCGCTGTTCTTGGTGACCTTCGAGGTCTATTCTTCCAGAGATGGCAAATATTTGTGATGGTAAAACAAATGAGAAACTATAGTGTTTTACAAACGCTTAACATTTTTCCATTACGTATTTTTCTATTTGACAAAAATAAAATGGTTTTCAATATGGGACAAAATCAAAAATAAAATGTTAGGAAGACAATTCAAGGTGAGTAAACTTCCACAAACAGTCTGGGTACAAACAGCACCCACCCCTCACTAGACCCTACACCTACCCGTGGCGGTAAAGGGGCTGGTGCATTAATGGGACATTTCAGTTCTGCTCTGGGTGTGGAGATTATGGCATGGAGTAGTCGCTCAGTATAGCTCAGAAATAGTCCCTGAACACTCTCATGAACTCAAAAGCATTGAGACATGCCGGGCCCTACAAACTCGCTGGGGAGCTGGGGAGAGGAGCTGTGGTCTGAGCACTTGGGCCCTCCCAGAGTCAGCGAGCAGCCTGTGCCCAGCTGATGCCCAAAGAGCATGAAGTCAAGGGGGAGGAAACAGCTGCATCCTGAGGAAGCCCCCAGCCCACATCAAAAAGGGCAGAGTCCCCTGGCAGCTGCGCAGACCCTGCACACCACGGGGATCTCAGCAGCACCAGGGCATCTGGAGGGTGAGGAAGAGGCTGGGCCCCCAGATACCATGATGCCTCCCTACCTGCCCAGCAGTGGGCTCCTCCCCTTCCTGAGACAAACTGGAGGCTTCTTTTCTGCATGGAGTTCTGACCTTTGACTCAGAGGACAGGAGAGCTAGGTCATGGTTGCAGTACCATCAGAGAGGGTGATTGTCCATTCTTCCTCACTGGGGAGCTGCTCAGCAGGGACTGATGGATCCCAGACACCGATCCCAGTGCTTCCCCAACTGGATGATCCAGGCCACTCAACACCACTCGGACCAGAATTTCCAATCAGCTTCTGCAGCATAAAACTAGTAGACCAAACTTCTAACTTGAAAGATAGAAACTAAAGCCAACAAACAGGAAAAGTAATTCAGATAAACTAAAAAGCAAGTGGGACATGGCTGGAAAAACTGCTCTTCCCCTCCTGCTGACTCATCGCAGCACATCCACACTGGTCCTTCTGAAGCAACCAAGAGGAGAATGGGGTCCCCAGGGAAGCTCAGCCTGGCAGTTGTCAGAAACGAATTCCCAGCTCTACTAAATCAGACAATCCCAGCAATCCATGTCCTAACAAACCCTTCCTGGAACTGCCGAGTGAAGTCTGAGCCCCTCCCCCCTTTCCCACTCTCCTGGGCAACATTCATACTTTCTCTCCTCTCCTCACATCCTACACCTCATCTTCCTCCATCTTCACTCAGCAGATGCTGCCTCACTTCTCACTTCACCAAGACAAGTGAAGAAGCCAGAGGACTTCCAAGCTCCCCCCACCACCACCCACCCTCTGCCTCCGTGCTCATCTGTTACCCACAGGCTCCTCTCTGGCTGAGCAGCTGCCTGGTGCTAGCTCCAGTCTCCTCTGCCTACCTGAAGACATCACTCCACAACATCCCTTTCTGTGCTGCATCACTTTTAAAAGAAGCCCTCATTGGATCAGACTGATTTACAGACATGCTGTTATTTTTCTGAATAAAAAAGATTTTTTTCTTGATCTTATTTCTCTTGAAAACTATGGCCCCATTTCTTTCCTCTCTTTTGCAACAAAACCCCTTTAGTGTTGTCCGTTCTGCTCCCCAATTCATTAAGGACCTCGGGGTGATGAATGCAATGGCCAATTCTGAGGTTTTCACTTATCAGGATCATCTGAAACAGCCAATCACTCTGCTGCACACTGTATTTTCCTCACTGGCTCCAGGAACACAGACTCCTACCCAGAGACTTCTTCTTACCCTCCTTTGCTGGAGCAAACTCCTTTGGATTCTTAATGCTGTAGGCTCTGCTTTCCCTGTTCCCTTTATCCTCACCTTCTGGGTGAGCTCATCCAGCTCTTAGGTGTAAATAATCAATATGCAAATGACTCCAAAGTGACAGTTCCCTCCCAGATCTCCCTCCCAACTCCAGCAGTCAGGCCACCTCACACTCCACATGCTTAAGCAGACTCTGATCCCCCCAGTAGTCTCTTCCACATCTCAGCTGCAGGCAACATCCTTTCCAAGGCTTGGGCACTCCAACTCTGTGGGCTCTTCCATGCTCTGCACCTGGCTGTCAGGAATCCTACTGGCTCTAAGGACACATCTAGAGAACAAAGCTAGTGGAGATGATGGAATTCCACTTGAGCTATTTCAAATCCTAAAAGATGATGCTGTGAAAGTGTTGCACTCAATATGCCAGCAAATTTGGAAAACTCAGCAGTGGCCACAGGACTGGAAAAGGTCAATTTTCATTCTAATCCCAAAGAAAGGTAATGCCAAAGAATGCTCAAACTACCACACAATTGCACTCATCTCATACGCTATTAAAGTAATGCTCAAAATTCTCCAAGCCAGGCTCCAGCAATACATGAACCGTGAACTTCCTGATGTTCAAGCTGGTTTTAGAAAAGGCAGAGGAACCAGAGATAAAATTGCCAACATCTGCTGGATCATTGAAAAAGCAAGAGAGTTCCATCTATTTCTGCTTTATTGACTATGCCAAAGCCTTTGACTGTGTGGATCACAATAAACTGTGGAAAATTCTGAAAGAGATGGGAATACCAGACCACCTGATCTGCCTCTTGAGAAATCTGTATGCAGGTCACAAAGCAACAGTTAGAACTAGACATGGAACAACAGACTGGTTCCAAAAAGGAAAAGGAGTACGTCAAGGATGTATGTTGTCACTGTGCTTATTTAACTTATATGCAGAGTACATCATGAGAAATACTGGGCTGGATGAAGCACAAGCTGGAATCAAGATTGCCGGGAGAAACATTAATAACCTCAGATATGCAGATGACACCACCCTTATGGCAGAAAGTGAAGAAGAACTGAAGAGCCTCTTGATGAAAGTGAAAGAGGAGAGTGAAAAAGTTGGCTTAAAGCTCAACATTCAGAAAACTAAGATCATGGCATCTGGTCCCATCAGTTCATAGCAAATAGATGGGGAAACAGTGGAAACTGTGGCTGACTTTATTTTCTTGGGCTCCAAAATCACTGCAGATGGTGGCTGTAGCCATGAAATTAAAAGAGGCTTACTCCTTGGGAGAAAAGTTATGACCAATCTAGACAGCATATTAAAAAGCAGAGGTTACTTTGCCAACAAAGGTCCGTCTAGTCTAATCCATCATGACTATGGTTTTTCTAGTAGTCATGTATGGATGTGAGAGTTGGACTATAAAGAAAGCTGAGCACCGAAGAATTGATGCTTTTGAACTAAGGTGTTGGAGAAGACTCTTGAACGTCCCTTGAGAGTCCCTTGGACTGCAAGGAGATCCAACCAGTCTATCCTAAAGGAAATCAGGCCTGAATATTCATTGGAAGGACTGATGCTGAAGCTTAAACTCCAAAACTTTGGCCACCTCATGAGAAGAAGTGACTCATTTTGAAAGACCCTGATGCTGGGAAAGATTGAGGGCAGGAGAAGGGGACGACAGAGGATGAGATGGTTGGATGGCATCACCAACTTGATGGACACGAGTTTGAGTAAATTCCAGGAGCTGGTGATCGACAGGGAGGTCTGGCCTGCTGCAGTCCATGGGGTCACAAAGAGTTGGACACGACTGAGGGACTGAACTGAACTGAACTGAGAGTCCCACCATTCTTGCCAAGCCACATCGTTTCTCTCCTGGACCAGCATTCTGGTTTCCCTGTATCCTCCTGGCATTTTCTCAGGAGTCAACACATAAACTAGGTAATATCCTTCCTTTGCACAAACCCTCAAGTGACTCTGTGCTTCACCCAGAGTGAAGAGTCTTTAGAATGGCCTTCCTTCCCCACTGTCCTGTCTCTGCTCTTGAGCAGGGCACACCATCTGTCTGATGCTGTTTCCAGACACTCGTCTGGCCAACTCCATGAACTTCTTCAAGTCTTGGCTGTCACTGTCTCTAGTCTCACTCTGACCATCCTGCTTAAAATAGTAATGTGTGTTCTCTCCGCCACGTCAGTCTCTTGCTTTATTATATCCTATTATTACTTAATATCTTACAACATAGGAGAAATTTGCTTATCTAGACTTATTGTCTCTCTGCTATACCACAAACTCCACAAGATGAGATTTTTTTGACTGTTTTGATCATTGATGGATTCCAAGTGCCTAGAAAAATGTATGGCACTGAATAAGCACATAATGACTATGTGCTGAATAAATTACCATCCTCAAAGAGATAAGATACTGCAATAAGAAATAAGAAGACGTACACAAAAGATGTCCTAAGGACAAGAAAAACACCTGGAAATAAAGACACAATAGAAGGCTTTGAAAATAAAGTTGCCATCTCTTAGAAAAGAAAGCAAAAGGCAGAGGAGAAAAAGCAAAAAATAAAAAATAATATTTTTTTTAAAAAGAAAGTATTCAAGAAAATTTCTTAGACTTGAAACCGAGTTTCTAGATTGGAAGGACCTACCAAGAACCCAGGACTAAGCTCATTATCATGACAGAAAGAAAAATTCTACAACTTGCAAAGTAATCACATCAAAACACAAGATTGAGCACAAAGAAACAAGAATCACTGTGACTTTGAGGTTCTCAGAGGTAACACTGCAAGCCAGAAGCCCGTATGATACCTTGAAATCTCAAGAGGAAAGTCACTTCCAGTGCAGAATTCTCTAAGCAATCTATGATGTAAGTGTCAGAACAATGACATCCTTCAGGCAGAAAAGGTCTCAGAACTTTCTGTTCAGCTGCAGGCAGTGTGGTCCTTGTTACTGGAGAGGCTCTGGGAGCAAGTCTGTCCCTGCTCACAACCCTCCCTTTCAGTGTCCCACAGCCAAGCATGAAGCTCTTGGTAACTTCCCTATGGCCTCCCTGAGGAAACAGTTTGAAAAGCAGGCCTCCTGAGTTCTTGGGACTGTGGGGGTTATTTACATGATTATGGGTAGATTTATGATTATGCCACTTTGGTACATGTTTTATTCTCTCATGAACGATACTTTAAGGAATGCAGTAGGGTCCCCGTTAACACACGACCAGGACTGCATCTGTTGGATGATCCCATGAAAGCCACAAGAATCTACCTGGTACAGAAGCAGTAAGATCTCCAGGGCCATTAAACAAAGAACAGGTCAGAGAAACAGAAAACCCAGCCTCTCTGAACTTTTAGGTTTGGTGTAAGCCTGAAATTGTGGTTTGGCTCCTCCTTGCCCCTGTGGCAACTCTTCCCCTTGAAGGACCTTGGCACAGCGGGCACCTGCACAGAGTGTACAAAACAGCTGGCTGAAGCGGACTGAGGAGAGGCTTGGGATTTGGGATTTTCATTTTTACTCAGGAGAGTGAGCCCGTTTCTCCACACAAAAGCACCACACCCATCCTTCATCAACCCCATCACAAGAGCACTGCCATGTGCTAGGTGCTTCTTCCATTTGTTATTTCATTCTAATTCTCCCACTAACCAAATAAGGTTATCCTGATTACACAGAAAAGCTCAGTAGGAAATTCCTTGTCCAAATTTATACAAGTAGCAGAGCCCAGATTCCACACATCCAGATTCCACAGTCTCTGCTCTTGACTTCCATTCCACATGAGGATACCCAGGAACCTGGTTAGAATATACAATCATGAGGATTTATACCTATGGAAGTCATCAAATTAACTTAAAAAAACAGTCATGACACAGAAATGAGTGAGGGTAATGGATGACAAGGACCAGCCTAACCTCACACCAGAGGCATTAGACTGCAAGACTGACCTGGTCAGCTTACCTGTGGTCCCCTCCTGCTGGGACCAGGAAGTGCACCCAGGTCACAAGCCCCGCCCACACACCGAGGAGCTGTCCGAGGTCCTGCCAAAGGAGGGTGAGAACTGAGCCTGAGCTCACTTCCTGCAGGTGCTCAACAGAGATGGTGAGCTGCAAGAGGCGAGTCAGCACTTCACTGTCAGCAATGAGCATGAGGCCTGGCATGCTGCACGTCTGAACCAAACATTCGCTGGGAGGAACTAAGCCTCCCACCTCCAAGTTGGAGAAGGAAGGGGGTGGCAGTGGCACCTGGGATGCAGACTGGACTTCTTTATAGCCCCCGTGATCCAGTGACCTATCTCCATGGAGCAGGGGCCTTGAAGGAGCCTGCAATCTTCCTCTGATCAGGAAAAGCAATGATGCAGCACAGCCTGCCAGGGCCACTGGCCAGTCCAACAGAAGGGTGACAGGCATCACGGTGACATTCATGCTGGAAATGACACCTGGCTCTCCTCCAGATGTGATGTGGAAAAATTCAGACTTGGAAGGGCCCTTTTTAAGCTTCAGCAAAGAGACTGGGAAGGAGTAAAGACAGTCTATAAAAATGTTTAGGGAACCTGGACTTCACACCTGAGTATTGCTTTTGTGAATTTAGCAAATGAAATAACAGCTCTAAGATTGCCTTATAAAGTTAAGAATAGTTTGAGACTGCACTGAATGGTTCAAGGGGCCCAGAAAGCAGGGGAGAGACGACAGAGCTTCTCTCAGGCTTCACTTTCTCACCTTCTGTATCGGGCACATAGGAGAGAAAGTGCTGAGTACAAGTCACAGGTTTGGCCACGGGCAAGAACTATCCCTCATTCCAGCTGTGACCAGGGCAGGCCATCAGCTTCCTCACTGGAAAATAGTAATGAGTACAGTGCCCACCCCCAGGCATGCAGTGACCCCCCAGCCATGCCATAACCCCACCAGCCATGCCGTGATCCCAACGCACTGTTGACTGTTCAGGGCAACTGTGAATGAAAAGGCCTGTTACACATGCAAGCTCAAGACAGGTTTCTCTTAGTATTACCCAGGTTCTGGAGGGCCTTGGAGTAAAAAAAGAAAGCTATTATTCTAGTGAGCTATCTAGGACATCCCAACACTAGCAGTCGCCACATGTTCTATGAGGAAGGCAACCTTCACACTGGTGACCAAGGCTCCCAACCATCGCTCCTGAAGGCAGAGAGAGCTGAGAACAGAGGAAGACCCCGCAGGTGTCGCAACAAAACCGTTTTTACTAAGTACTGAACTAGGGTACCCCACACACTTTTTGTGGACCTCAACTTTTTCTCTTTCAGATTTTAAAATGGAATTGTGCATACACATTATTTTAAAAGCTTACACACATTTTGGAGAAAACGAACAAATCTAAGAAATCACTGAAAGGCTCTGAAATCCGAATTCACACGCTATCAGAACCACTACATCAGCTGGGGCTGTTCTCTTTCTTCGGGGAACTGGGAACTGGAGCCCGTGTCACCACCGGGAGTCACAGCCTGCGCTGTTAACACATGTAGCAGGTCAGCAGGCTTCTAAACAAGCCCTGTAAATAACATATCCTCCACTCACCTCACAAGTGCTCTATCTTCCCTCAGTGTGTTAGGCAGAAGCAAGTTGAACACACAGGCAAGATGCCCAGGTAAAAAGGGTCACCCTTACTGCTTCTGGTCAGGAGATGTGGCCAGAACCCGGGTTCCCAAGAGCGGCTCGCTCTTGCTGAGTGGGGCGATTCCCGTGCTGCTGCTCTGGCCTCCCCTGGGAAATGAGCCAGCCTGGATATAACTCCGTGCCCAGGCCTGCAGGGCTGCCACTGAGCTCTGGCTGAGGTGGGAACGGTGCATGTGGGCTGACGTCGAGTGAGCTTTTCTCACAACAGCCCAACCCACTCCAGTCCCACCTGTGGGTCCTGGGAAACGGGGCTGCCTGAGAAGCACATGAGGAGACCCAGGAAGCTGGTCAGAATATACAATCAAGAGGATTTATACCTATGGAAGTCATCAAATAAACTTAAAAAAACAGTCATGACACAGAAATGAGTGTCAGAAAATGAAGAGATGCATGAGGCATCATTTAGAAACCAAAGGGCACGTGTTAGGGTGTTAGCCCCACAAACAAGGCTTGACATCCCAAGAACTGCGCATGTGCAAAGGAATCTCTGTTCTATGTAGACGTTCTTCTTCCTCCTTTATGAAAGGAGTGGAAACCAGGGCTGACAAACACTTGACAACCCCTTGTAGACAAGGAGCAGATCATCAGAGATCTACCTTGTCTTGATCATGCCTTGGCCCACAAGTGAGAAGTCTGTAGAAAGTCTCAGACCATTCATACCATGACAACAAAATTCTTCTAAAGACAGATCTACATGGTAAAAATACCATGAGGGTATGCTAATCCAAGTTAATGCCCAGTTTTAAAACAAAAAACATCAGACAGACAGTGTAATTTTCTTGGTTAGAACTGTTTCCCACACGCATAGATACAGACCAGTACTTTATGCTTAATACATTTCATCAAATGTGAGATTTCTATCACCTGAATAATAGACAAAAATAAGGACTATATTCATCCCAGATCTGTACTTTGATAACTTACTAAAATTTGAAAAAAGTTTAAGTGGAGGGACATGGGAATAGCCTGTCTGGAATTGTATCCACTGAACTTAAAGCACTAAGTTATACTGCTGATAGAACTGAGGTGCAGTCTGTTTTAATAACATACACTGAACCGAGACTTGCCAGCCCTCAGCCGCTGCTACTTGATTTCATGTGGCCATGAAAAAGCTCCCCCGAATGTCCCCAGTATCACGGGTCCACTCCTCAGGGCACAGGCTGCCTTGGATTGAGGAGAGTCTAGAACTTCACACAACAAGCCTAAGAATGGGAGTCCCAACAGGGGACAGTGCTGGAATGCGCCCCCTTTGGCTTCTTATAAACACTAAGAGCACAACACACAGAGAGTGCACGTTTGACTATCTAGTGGAAAGGCTCTCCACCCCCTACTTCAGCAATCCTGTTTGATTTTTTTCATTTTTGGAGTGGTCTTTCTCTCACGCTCATCTGAAAGGCACACGCAGAAAATGCTGGGAAGTTTTACCACTGGGACATCACTGTGGAGAATTCTGTTACATAAGAGACACCACCTGCCTATTTCCTTGTTTGTCAATACAGAAAACACCTCACTTTAATAGTATGTACAGAGAAGTGGCTGCCGTGTGCCCTCATGCACAGCCAGCTCGGGCTCATGGACAGAGAAGGGCTTCTGTTTAGAACAACCTACACCTATAGACAGCAAACACCAAGAGACATGCACACACGACAGAGGACTGGACATGAAGAATTCATATTTTACACCGGCGAGGGGCACTGTTACAGAATGCTGACGGGACGGTCTGCCATCACACTCTGACACAGGGGGTCTAGGAAGACGTCTGCTTCTCCTTCTCCCGCCTTCAGGATTCCCAGTCGGTTCTGTGTCAGGCACTCAGCACTCAGCAACCTGGTGGCTTCTGGTCCACTCAGGTCTCTCAGTAGTCTTTTTGAACCTTCGTATCCCTCTGTGAAGAGCTGAGTTCAAATGCTGGAAACCGTGATGCCTCTGGGGCCAGGATGTCAGAGAGGAAGTGAATAGTGCCAGCCATGCCTGCAACGAAAAACGTCATCCATCGTGAAAAAAACGGTGTGTGGTGGGGTCCCAGGCCAACTGACTTTTAATCACTGCCTTTACTGGGGCTGTAAGGATGTGGGGAAAGGTAGTGAGGACTTTAAAAATAACTTCACACACACAAATGGAAAATCCTTATATTAGCACACAGCAGGTTTTCTTCACGATCTTATTTTTAAATCTTGCTTCTTGACACTTTATGGTGATTTCATAGAACTGCTAACAAAAAAGTTAAGGGAATTGCTATTGTGATATTCCAACATGTAAACTTCCTCTCAGAGTCTTTATGTTTTTATTTCAAATGTAAAGCTGCATTTTATATTTTCCTTAGGTTTTAACAATACTATTTAGAATAAACTTGCTTGGTTAAAATCCCCACCGCCAATCACTGCAGTAACTCAGCAGCCTACCCAGAGGAACCCTTGGTTGGAGGGAACTCTTGCAGAAAGGGTCCCAAGCACTGGGGGCCCTGCCAGCCTCAATGCCTCCACACAGCCACTCACCATCTCACTAGAACCAAGTTATTGGTGTCTCTTGCCAGGCATTTGTCAGGCACAGGATCCAGAAGAATCTGAGAGCTTCCCAGCCTCTAGGCAGGGAACATTCAAAGATTTTCACCCACTGGGGCTTTGAATTTGCCATTTATAAACTTGAATTTATGAACCTGAATGAACTTCATTTACAGTTTAGGTTATATCTATTATTCTGTTATTTCTATACACACACACACACATATAGGTTATTCTGTTATATCTGATACAACTCATTTTTATGACATGATGAAAATTTTTATCCTGAGAAACATTTTTTCATTATAAAATCTGTGAATACTAAAAAAGATCTTTTTTTGCAAAAGATAATGACAAATGCTAATTTTTGCTCACTTGTCTATTATATGATTAAAATATTATCAATAGCAGAAATAAAACATGGCATATCACTACAGACAATTCAAAACATCAAAAAGATAATGAAGGGATACTACCAAAATTTTATGCACATAAATTTGACCCCACAGGTGAAATGGAGCAATATCTTAAAAATGCAAACTAATAAAATTCACTGAATATGAAATAGATAACTTACAGCCTGGTGAACTATTAAATTAAGTTCATAAATTTAAGACTCTTGGAAAAGAAATCTGTAGGCTAGGAAGGTTTTGTGGAAGAATGTTACCAAACATTTAAACCAGAATTCTTCTACCAATTAGTATACAATCTATTACAGAAAACAGAGAAAATATCAATTTAGTAGGCCAGTATTTCCCGGATAGCAAAACCAGAGAGTGACAGTATACAAATGGACAGCTACAGGCAAATATTCCTTATGACTATAGATCAGTAAAAACCATCAACAAAATATTAGCAAATACAATTCTGCAATACATAAAAAGCACTGTACACCATGGCCAAGCAAGGTTTATTCCAGAGATGCAAGATTGGCTTAATATTTGAAAATGAACCAATGTGATTCACAGTGCTAGGAGGCTGAAGAGAAAAAGCACATGATCTTATCAGCTTTGTATTCGATAAAACTCAACATCCATCTATTATTTGATTTTTTATAAGTATTCATTTATTCCTTCTGGAATTTACTTTGGAATTAATGTAAAATGTAGCCCTAAGGTAATTACAAAGTTGCTGTCAATTTATCCCAACCCCATTTAACCTTTGCCCTTAGTTTCTGCAACTTATGTTAGAATATCTCAGTCTCTGCAGGTCTTCTGTTTGGTTTTCCTGAATTATATTCTATGCATTCTGCCTGCAGCAGACTCTCAATGTGTTTGCTGGTTTCTTTCACTGCTCTTGTTTTTCAGAACTTTCTTATTATTTTTCCAAGTACTAATAGTTTTACTTACTAATACTTTTAAATTACTAATGTTAATTATTTATGCTTCTTTATATGACTTAAATAATTAAATGTATCTAAATAACTAACCAAGTTTGCTGTGAATAGAGCAATACTATATGCATGGTATTACAGGTGAAATGCAGAGGAAAAACTTATTATTTCTTCCATCACAAAGCAGCAAACAGTCTATGCATATATACTTCACAAAAGATCTAAAAATACATGGAAGAAGTTCACAGGAGCACAAGTAGGCAAGGTAAAAAGACTCAGTATAGTTTTCAGCAAGGAATAACTTTGCTCCTGGTATTTGCGAGCTTTGCACTGATCACTAAGTAAGATCAACTGTGACGGTGCACAGAGCCAGGAGGACCAAACGCACGCACCCAGAGACTCGAACCTGGAGTTTCCCTCACTCTTACCTTCAAAGAGAGAATAGGGTCTGTCAGGAATTCGGCAGCCATGTGCTCCATATTCTAGACACCACTCTGCAAACTAGGAAGAAAGACATTTCTTTTTAAGAGTGGGGTTTCACTTGGTGGAAATGGAACTAAAAAGACACTATGGTGAATTCACAAAGAATCAAAGGCCCAGATGCCCAGGCAACAGAGCGGCCAGCAGTGTGGGCCTGGAGGGACTTAGCACCACCTCCTCTAAGGAGGTGAGAGCTGGCAAGTCCTGTCACCTGTCTAGGCCTGTTTCTCATCCGTCAGGGAGGATTTACCCAGGAAGGTTGTCACAACCTTCTCTCTCTTCCAGGCATTGCCTTCCGCCCTGGCAGGCACTCTGTGCAGACGAAAACCCCCGCATGCTGAGCCCTGTTGCTGAATATGCAGCTTGCCCCCCTCTCCCCTCCTTTCCCCACTGAGCCCATGGGCTTCCCACTGCCCACCCTATTCCTCTCGAAAACGCATCCCTTAGCTTTCTCAGCAACTCCTCTGAGCTCTCTGATGCTTCCTTCTGAAACTTCTTCAACGGATTTTTGTGACATTATAATAAAATTCATGCTGCTTTCTACCCTCCAGACCCTCACACACTTCTAGGTCTTTTGATGCACTATCTATCTGGTTTTCTTAGTCAGACATCAGGAAGATATTCATACATTTCTGTCTTCTCCACATTAAAAAAAATCCACCAAATTCTGTGGGCTCAACATCCTAAGTGTTTCTAAATCTTTCTTTAGTATCATAGCCAGTATCCTTGGTTTGTAACTACATTTCCGCTTTTTAAAAAATATTGAGTGAGTGAGTTGTTTGGCTGCATTGGGTCTTAGCTGCAGCCCTGAGGTACACAAACTCTACAGCTGAGGTGCTCAGGCTCCAGAGCACACTGGCTCAGTAGCTGCAGCACGCCAGCTTAGTTGCTCTGAATGTGGGATATGGGATCTTAGTTTCCTGATCAGGGATCAAACCCACATCCCCTGAATTGGAAGGCAGATTCTTAGCCACTGGACCACCAGGGAAGCCCCAACATTTCCTGCATTAATTATTAAACAACAATTTGGAGAAACCATGGTGACCCTTCTGAGAGAGAAGACTGAACGTGAATCACAAACCCTCATGAAGCCCCTCCTGACAGATGAGGACTCATGTGGCTGGTGGGGAGACCCACAGGTGCTGGGACCACAGGGCTTGGGCTCCTGCACCACTGGATCTCCGCTGGGGTCCAGGCCCTCTTAAGTGTGAGAGCTTTTAAGCACTCACAGGCTCCCAGTGAGTCTACAGTGTAACCAAGGTTGAGATCTACTGACTAGGGCAAGGACTAGCTTTCTTTGGCCTCTGCCCTTCTGACGTCATCCCTCACCCTGCACCCCCTAACACTGGGCACTTGGGGTGTCGGGTTGCCCTGTGCTGCGCCTGCCTCCATGGTTCTGCAGGAGCTCTTCTCCTAAGGGAGAGACACCCCCCCTCCATGCCATGCTTTCCTGGCCCACCTGAAAAGCTCTACATCTTTAGAAAACTAGCCGTGCCTCCCTCCTTGTGAAGTCTTTCCCAATCCCCACAACTTCTTGCCCATCTGCCACTGTGACTTCTGTCACCCGAAGCTGCCCCTCATGTCTCTGCTCTGGCCAACGGAACGTCATGGCCCCAGGGTGCTCACCCCTCCAGCTCCCTCTGCGGGCAGCTCTGCTCCCATCCCCCACCCCTGCAAAGCTTCCAGCTCTCCTTTGGGTCTCAGTTTACATGACACTCCTGGGCCAGCACCTGCCCTCGGTGCCCCCACAAGACCCTGTGTGCACGGCCTTTGTGAGTATGGGCACCACGGCTCTATTCCACCTGGTTTAAGAAAAGCCTGCAGAATAGTAATAAATATAAAAATAAGCCACTCTGAATGCCCCCATCTACCCATGGTCTTGTACATTTTGATGTATTTTCCTCCAATCTTTTTTTCCAGTGTCTTCGTAACTATTTTGTGAAGTGTGTATAGCAAACGTTTACTGAGTCTTGCTTTGTGCATTCATTTTCAAACACCTGAAGCGTCTTTGTTAGTCTCCACTTGGGGCCAGGCACTGTCCCGGATCATGGTCGAGGGCGTGGCACAGCAAGAGCAAGCAGAGCACCCCGCAGCGAGCAGCAGCTCCATCACTGGGGTCGAGACCTCAGAGGTCCCCTCCACCAGGCGGATTTCAGGGGAGCCCCAGGCCTGCTGTGCCCCACGGAGAGCACGGGGAGGGGGGCGGTGCGGAAGCGGCAGTGTGGAGCACATGGCGAGGCAAGAGGAGGCACGCGAGGGCTGAGGCACAGGGGCCCTCCAGCGTGGGGGCGTGGGTTCTGTGCATGGAGCAATGTGAACCATTGGAGGACTTTAAGCAGGGGCACTGACTGATGATCTGCCCATTATCACAATTAATTTTTCTTGGAACAAATTTAGGAGCGGATAGTATTTTTCCAGTTGAGGCTTAAAGAAGGGACGTTCTAAAGTCATGAGGCTAATAAATGCACAGGAAGGCACACTTAACAGGTTGTGGGATGGCAGAGGGCATTTCCACTCCCCAGTCCCACTGCACAGAGAGGACCCCTGAGGCAGAGGGTCAGCAGGGACACGGCTGTGTAGAAGAAACTGCAGAGCTGGGCGAAGCATGTCTGAAACCAGAGAGCTGTTTTGGGCTTTGTGTGCTCTGGAGGGCTCAAAAGCTGTCTGGATAGACATGCTCTTACCTTGCAAGCTCGGTAGAGGTACTTTTTATCCTGTGTGATGTGGTAAAGGGAAAGGAAGGAGTAGCCATTCCCAGCGGTCCCGTGGCAGATCCCATAGCCCTTCCGCAGCAGACCTCGCTGCCAAATCACGTCGCTGCACTCCACTGCGTCCTTCAGGTACTTCTCCTCCTTAAAAACCTGAGAGATGGAAAACAAAGCAGTGCTAAACTAGTGTCTTAAGTAACAAACAGCACATCTCCCCTTTCTGCTGAGAAAACGTCTTGCCCTTAGGAAACCTGAAGTGACCTGAGATGAACTGAGCCCAGCAGCAGCAGCATCGCACCAGGCAGCCTGTAGTTCCCCCTGTCTCCCCCCGCCCCCCGCCAAGTGGCTTAGGAGAGTCCCAAGATACTCCTCTCCCCCGCCCTCCTTCCAGTGCGCAGTGTTTCAAAAGCAGTTCAAAGGTTAAAAAATTATAAGGAAACTGACAAGATCTCTTTGGTACGATGGTCTGGCATACACAAACTGTTTTGCATTTCCTGGGACTTACAGGCTGCAGCTCTGAAACTCCTACTCGTGTAGAAGGCAGTGGAAGATTCCACACGGCCCTGCCATCCACATCAAGAACATTCCATACCCTAGGTCAGCCATATACCCAATGCATCCGACAAGCTGTCATATAAATTGTCACAAAGAAACCTGCACAGAGCATCTTCAGCCCCTCAGCGGAGGAAGCGCCATCTCCACGCAGTGGTTTCCAGGGACAGAGACAAACACACTCGGGAGAGATGACCCCGGCAGGGCAGGAGGAAGCTTTCACCACTCCGACTCCCCTTTACTCTGCTCTTTCTCCTCACACTGCATTTGTTTTCCTTCCCAGTCCTCTCCTCAGAATCTGTTATTTTATTAATAGCAATCTCTGCTGCTGCGCTCATTCCATTCTAGTGCAAACAAGTTTTAGACCATGGGTTCGAGGCAAAAGGTCACTGGAGAAGAGTTCCCTTGGGCGGCCAAAAGGATCCTCCCTGTGACCTCTTGGGCATCCAACTGAGGAGGCTCTGAGGAGCAGGAGAAACAGCACCTGAAAGGGGATCAGCATCTGGGGGTCTGGCTGCCCGCCATTCAAAAGCCAATAAGCAGGCCAGGTTGGTGGGAAGAAAATTTGCTTTATTTCAGATGCTGGCAACTGGGGTGGGGGCAAGTGGCGGACATATGTCCAAAGACTGACTCCCCCCCCAACACCCCACCAAGCAGGAGGTGAGAGCTTTTACAGAGTGGGGTGGGGGAGGTTACACGCAGAAACAGCACAGTCATCTCTAACAGTCATCTTCACTGGTCATCAGTGGTCTGACCGGCATCATCTTGTTTGTTACAGGTACAGTTAATCTTCAGTCCTGCGGTGCGCTTGTTCCCATTTCTTTGAAGTCAATTCTCAGAATTGTGGCAGCTCAAGTCCTGGATACAGTCTGGTCATCATGTAGTTAACTTCTGAAAGGTTGCTAAACCATGAAAGATGCACGGATTCTTGGCCTCCGGAGGAGAAGCATTCGATCCAGGGCAGAAACGAGGTCTGATTGCTCAGAGCTTTTGTGTAATAAAGTGAAAGTGAAGTCGGTCAGTTGGGTCCGACTCTTTGTGACCCCAAGGACTGTAGCCTACCAGGCTCCTCCGTCCATGAGATTTTCCAGGCAAGAATACTGGAGTGGGTTGCCATTTCTTTCTCCAGGAGATCTTCCCAACCCAGGGATAGAACCTGGATCTCCTGCATTGTAAGCAGACGCTTTACCATCTGAGCCACCAGGGAAGAACTGGTGTAATAAAGTTTTATTAAAGTATAAAAAAGGTAGAGAAAGCTTCTGACAGACATCAGAAGGGGGCAGAAAGAGTGCCCCCTCGCTAGTGTTAGCAAGAGAGTAAAATACTTTTTAATTAGTTATTACAATGAATCAAAAGAATGTCTGGAGATTGTAAAGATCTTATTAGACCCACTCCCATAATTTACACTTTTAAGATAAAAGGATTAGCCAAAAGGTTTTCAGGAAGGAGAAACTGTCCCCAAGCAGGATACACTGTTGTCAATACAGAGTTCAGTTCAGTTCAGTTCAGTCACTCAGTCGTGTCCGACTCTTTGCGACCCCATGAATCGCAGCACGCCAGGCCTCCCTGTCCATCACCAACTCTCGGAGTTCACTCAGACTCAAGTGCATCGAGTCAGTGATGCCATGAAGCCATCTCATCTTCTGTCGTCCCCTTCTCCTCCTGCCCCCAATCCCTCCCAGCATCAGGGTCTTTTCCAATGAGTCAACTCTTCGCATGAGGTGGCCAAAGTACTGCAGTTTCAGCTTTAGCATCAGTCCTTCCAATGAACACCCAGGATGATCTCCTTTAGGATGGACTGGTTGAACCTCCTTGCAGTCCAAGGGACTCTCAAGAGTCTTCTCCAACACCACAGTTCAAAAGCATCAATTCTTCAGCACTCAGCCTTCTTCACAGTCCAACTCTCACATCCATACATGACCACAGGAAAAACCATAGCCTTGACTAGACGGACCTTTGTTGGCAAAGTAAAGTCTCTGCTTTTGAATATGCTATCTAGGTTGGTCATAACTTTCCTTCCAAGGAGTAAGCCTCTTTTAATTTCATGTCTGCAATCATCATCTGCAGTGATTTTGGAGCCCCCAAAAATAAAGTCTGACACTGTTTCCACTGTTTCGCCATCTATTTCCCATGAAGTGATGGGACCAGATGCCATGATCTTAGTTTTCTGAATGTTGCGCTTTAAGCCAACTTTTCACTCTCCTCTTTCACTTTCATCAAGAGGCTTTTTAGTTTCTGCCATAAGGGTGGTGTCATCTTCATATCTGAGGTTATTGATATTTCTCCTGGCAATCTTGATTCCAGCTTGTGCTTCTTCCAGCCCAGCGTTTCTCATGATGTACTCTGCGTATAAATTAAATAAGCAGGGTGACAATATACAGCCTTGATGTACTCCTTTTCCTATTTGGAACCAGTTTGTTGTTCCATGTCTAGTTCTAACTGTTGCTTTGTGACCTGCATACGGGTTTCTAAAGAGGCAGGTCAGGTCGTCTGGTATTCCCATCTCTTTCAGAATTTTCCACAGTTTATTGTGATCCAACAGTCAAAGGCTTTGGCATAATCAATAACGCAGAAATAGATGTTTTTCTGGAATTCTCTTGCTTTTTCGATGATCCAGCCGATGTTGGCAATTTGATCTCTGGTTCATATATATATATAAAATATTGCTTTGCTGTAATTATTGCCATATACTGTTGCTATATATTGCTATATACTGTTGCTTTGTGAAGCTCACAGTGACACGGTAAATCAACTATGTTGACGTTCAGTAGCCAAGTCACGTCTGACTCTCTGCAACCCCATGAACTGCAGCATGCCAGGCTTTCCTGTCCTTTGCTGTCTCCCAGAGTTTGCTCAAACTCACATCCATTAAGTCAGTGATGCCATCCAACCATCTTATACTCTGTCGCCCCCTTCTCTGCTCGCCCTCATTCTTTCCCAGCATCAGGGACTTTTCCAGTGGAACTGGCTCTTCACATCAGGTGGCCAAAGTACTGGAGCTTCAGCTTCAGCATCAGTCCTTTCAATGAATATTCGAGTTGATTTCCTTTCGGATTGACTGGTTGGATCTCTTTGAAGTCCAAGGGAGTCTCCCAAGAGTCTTCTCCAACACCACAGTTCAAAGTCATCAATTGTTCAGCACTCAGCCTTCTTTATGGTCCAACTCTCATATCCGCACATGACTACTGGAAAAAACATAGCTTTTGACTACACATAATATGTCAGTAAGGTGGCTCAGACAGTAAAGCATCTACCTACAATGCGGGAGACCCAGGTTCAATCCCTGGGTTGGGAAGATTTTCTGGAGAAGGAAATGGTAACCTACTCCAGTACTCTTGCCTGGAAAATCCCATGGACAGAGGAGCATGGTAGGCTCCTACAGTCCATGGGGTCACACAGAGGACACAACTGAGCGACTTCACTCACTCACTCACTCAATTTGTCAGTAAAGTGATGTTTCTGCTTTTAAATATGTTGTGTAGGTTTGTCATAGCTTTTCTTCTATGGAGCAAGTGTCTTTCATGGCTGTAGTCACTGTCTGCAGTGATTCTGGAGCCCAAGAAAATAAAGTCTGTCACTGTTTCCACTGTTTCCCTATTTATTTGCCAAGAAGTGATGAGACCAGACGCCATGATCTTGGTTGTTTTTTCTTTTTTTTTTGAATGCTGAGTTTTAAGACAGCTTTTTCACTCTCTTCTTTCACTTTCATCAAGAAGTTCTTTAGTTCCTCTTTGCTTTCTGCCATTAGAATGGTATCATCTGCATATCTGATATTTCTCCCGGCAATCTTGATTCCAGCCTGAGCTTCATCCAGCCTGGCATTACACATGATGTGCTCTGCATATAAATTACATAAGCAGGGTGACAAAGGAGCCTTGATGTACTCCTTTCCCAATTTGGAACCAGTCCATTGTTCCATGTTCGGTTCTAATTGTTGCTTCTTTACCTGCATACAGGTTTCTCAGGAGGCAGATAAGGTAGCCTGGTATTCCCATCTCTATACTAACGCATATATATGGAATTTAGAAAGATGGTAACGACAACCCTGTATTCAAGACAGCAAAAGAGACACAGATGTATAGAACAGTCTTTTGGACTCTGTGGGAGAGGGAGGTGGAGGATGATTTGGGAGAATGGCATTAAAACATGTATAATATCATATAAGAAACGAATCGACAGTCCAGGTTCAATGCAGGATACAGGAAGCTTGGGGCTGATGCACTGGGATAATCCAGAGGGACGGTATGGGGAAGGAGGTGGGGGGGGGTTCAGGATGGGGAACACGTGTACACCCGTGGCAGATGCATGTTGATGTATGGCAAAACCAATACAATACTGTAAAGTAAAAATAAATAAATAAATAAATAATTTTCCACAGTTTGTTGTGATCCACGCAGTCAAAGGCTTTTAGCATAGTCAACAAAGCAGATCTTTTTTGGAATATCCTTGCTTTTTCTATGATCCAGCAGATGTTGGCAATTAGTTCTGGTTCCTCTGTCTTTTCTAAATTCAGCTTGTACATCTTAAAGTTCTCAATTCATGTACTCCTAAAGCCTAGCTTGGAAGAGTTTGAGGATTACCTTATAGCATGTGAAATGAGTGCAACTGTACAGTAATTTTAATATTCTTTGGCCTTGCCTTTCATTGGGATTGGAATAAAAACTGACCTTTTCTAGTCCTGTGGCCACTGCTAAGTTTCCCAAATTTGCTGGCATATTGAGTGCAGCACTTTCACAGCATCATATTTTAGGATCTGAAATAGCTCAGCTGGAATTCCATCCCCTCCACCAGCTTTGTTCGTAGTAATGCTCCTAAGACCCACTTGTCTTCGCACTCCAGAAAGTCTGGCTATAGATGAGTGATCACAGGATCATGATTATCTGGGTCATTAAGATCTTTTTTGTATAGATCTTTTTTGTATAGTTCTGTGTATTCTTGCCACCTCTTCTTAATCTCTTCTGCTTCTGTTAGGTCCTTATTGTTTCTTTATTCCTTTATTGTGCCCACCTTTGCCTGAAATGTTCCCTTGGAATCTCTGATTTCTTGAAGAGATCTCTAGTCTTTCCCATTCTATTGTTTTCCTCTATTTCATTGCAATGATCACTGAGAAAGGCTTTCTTATCGCTCCTTGCTATTCTTTAGAACTCTGCCTTCAGTTGGGTGTATCTTTTCCTTTCTCCTTTGCCTTTTGCTTTTCTTCTTTTCTCAGCTATTTGCAAGGCCTCCTCATACAACCACTTTGTCTTACTGTTACATTTCTTTTCTTGGGGATGGTTTTGGTCACTACCTCCTGTACAACACTATGAACCTCCATCCATAGTTCTTCAGGCATTCTGTCTACCAGAACTAATCCCTTGAATCTATTCATCACCTACACTGCATAATCATAAGGGATTTGATTTAGGTCATACCTGAATGGCCTCATGGTTTTCCATACTTTCTTGTATTTTGCAATAAGGAGCAGATGGTCTGATCCATAGTTAGCTCCAGGTCTTGTTTTTGCAGACGGCGTAGAGCTTCTCCATCTTTGGATGCAAAGAATATAATCAATCTGATTTTGGTACTGATGATGTCCACATGCAGAGTCGTCTCTTGTATTGTTGGAAGAGTGTGTTTGCTATACCAGTGTGTTCTTTTGGCAAAACTGTGAGCTTTTGCCTTGCTTCATTTTATACTCCAAGGCCACACCTGCCTGTTACTCCAGGCTATCTTTTGACTTCCAACTTTTGTATTCCAGTCCCCTACGATGAAAAGGACATCTTTTTTTTTTTTTTTTTGGTGTTAGTTCTAGAAGGCCTTGTAGGTCTTCAGAGAATCATTCCAAGTTCAGCTTCTTCAGCATTAGTGGTTGGGGCACAGACTTGGATTACTGTGATGTTGAATGGTTTGCCTTGGAAATGAACTGAGTTCATTCTGTTGTTTTTGAGATTACACCCAAGGACTGCATTTCAGACTCTTTTGTTGAATATGATGGCTACTCCATTTCTTCTAAGGGATTCTCACCCACAGTAGTGGATACAATGGTCATTTGAATCAAATTTGGTCATTCCCGTCCATTTTAGTTCACTGATTCCTAAAATGTCAAGTTCACTCTTGCCATCTCTCGTTTGACCACATCCAATTTATCTTGATTCACGGGCCTAACATTCCAGGTTCCTATGCAATATTGTTCCTTACACATCTTATTTTACTTTCACCACCAGACACATCCACAACAGGGTGTCGTTTCTGCTTTGGCTCACCCTCTTCAATCTTTGTGGAGCTATTTCTCTGCTCTTGCCCTGTAGTATACTGGACACCTACTGACCTAGGAGGATCATCTTTCAGTGTCATATCTTTTTGCTTTTTCATGCTATTCAACTATACTCCAATTAAAAAAAAAAAGAGAGTGAACAGAAGGTGCCAGTGGTTCCAGAGCCCTCTGAGATCACACTGTTTCATGTCTAATCCTCTGAAGAGTGACTCTAACTCTTTGGAACCACTGGGCTGGAACATACTCTCTCCCTCCCTCAGACCTGGTCACTGAGACCTTGCTCCTCTCTCTCCTCTGTAGAACCCTGCTGTGGACTTCAAGGTATGAAATAAAATTCAGAGGTTTTTAATCTTGTGAACTTTTCCATTGAGCTATAACATTCTGATATTACTCCCTTTTCCAAGGGAAAATGGGTTGACTTTTTTCTTTTATGGTTTAATACATGACTACAGGGAACAGCTTGTGGGGTGCAAATCATTATGTCTTATTGCCTTCAGATCAGATCAGATCAGTCGCTCAGTCATGTCTGACTCTTTGCAACCCCATGAATTGCAGCACGCCAGGCCTTCCTGTCCATCACCAACTCTCGGAGTTCACCCAGACTCAAGTCCATCGAGTCAGTGATGCCATCCAGCCATCTCATCCTCTGTCGTCCCCTTCTCCTCTTGCCCCCAATCCCTCCCAGCATCAGAGTCTTCCAATGAGTCAACTCTTCACATGAGGTGGCCAAAGTACTGGAGTTTCAGCTTTAGCATCATTCCCTCCAAAGAAATCCCAGGGCTGATCTCCTTCAGAATGGACTGGTTGGATCTCCTTGTAGTCCAAGGGACTCTCAAGAGTCTTCTCCAACACCACAGTTCAAAAGCATCAATTCTTCGGCGCTCAGCCTTCTTCACAGTCCAACTCTCACATCCATACATGACCACAGGAAAAACCATAGCCTTGACTAGACGAACCTTTGTTGGCAAAGTAATGTCTCTGCTTTTGAATATGCTATCTAGGTTGGTCATAACTTTCCTTCCAAGGAGTAAGCGTCTTTTAATTTCATGGCTGCAGTCACCATCTGTAGTGATTTTGGAGCCCAGGAAAATAAAGTCTGACACTGTTTCCACTGTTTCCCCATCTATTTCCCATGAAGTGATGGGACTGGATGCCATGATCTATGTTTTCTGAATGTTGAGCTTTAAGCCAAACTTTTTCACTCTTCACTTTCACTTTCATCAAGAGGCTTTTTAGTTCCTCTTTACTTTCTGCCATAAGGGTAGTGTCATCTGCATATCTGAGGTTATTGATATTTCTCCCAGCAATCTTGATTCCAGCTTGTGTTTCTTCCAGTCCAGCGTTTCTCATGATGTACTCTGCATAGAAGTTAAATAAACAGGGTGACAGTATACAGCCTTGACGAACTCCTTTTCCCATTTGGAACCAGTCTGCTGTTCCATGTCCAGTTCTAACTGTTGCTTCCTGACCTGCATACAGGTGTCTCAAGAGGCAAGTCAGGTGGTCTGGTATTCCCATCTCTTTCAGAATTTTCCACAGTTTATTGTGATCCACACAGTCAAAGGCTTTGGCATCGTCAATAAAGCAGAAATAGATGCTTTTCTGGAACTCTCTTGCTTTTTCCATGATCCAGCAGATGTTGGCAATTTGATCTCTGGTTCCTCTGACTTTTCTAAAACCAGCTTGAACATTAGGAAGTTCACGGTTCACATATTGCTGAAGCCTGGCTTGGAGAATTTTGAGCATTACTTTACTAGCGTGTTAGATGAGTGCAAGTGTTTATCATTCCCTCATAAACACTGAAAAACAATGTCTGCTCCAAGGAAATGAAGGCTTTTCCCTTTCTTCTTAAAGCTTTCATCTTTTTATCATATATTTCCTTTATCGTCTTCAAAATTGTTTCAACTATTAAAATTAAAGCCTTTAAGGAAAATACGAAAAAAGGAAAAAATATGAGCTCATATTCAGTGAAGCTGGACTGGTGACAGGGTTTCGACTTGCCAAGAAACACACATGACACAAAGTTAATAAAACTACTTAAGTTTTTTTTTTTTTTTTTTTTAATTCTCACAAGCAGAAGTGAAGTTTCAGGTGATTCATTTACTAAGACCTCTTCCAGAAATAATACTTACTTTATTAACTTACAGTATTTCACTAGTTAATTTAAAAAATAATTCCTAAGAGGCATTCTCCTTGTAAGTCTTGGAGAGATGAAATCCCATAACAACAACAACAAAAAAAAGCAACTTCAGTTTTTTTTCTTTTTTTTTTTAACATCTTCCACTTAGCAGCCAATTTGATGGGGTGGAAGAATTGAGTTTTCCTAAGTAAAGAGCAGTATTCATCTCCATCACTGCTTTTGCTTATTGTTGTGCATGCTCAGTTGTTAATTCATGTCCGACTCTTTGCAACCCCATGGACAGTAGCCCACTAGGGTCCTCTGTCCATGGGATTATTCAGGCAAGAATACTGGAGTGGGTTGCTATTTCCTCCTCCAGAGATCTTCCTGACCCAGGGATCGAACCCACATCTCCTGAATTTGCAGATAGATTCTTTACCACTGAGTCTTATTGTTAGGCATTCCTAAGGTGGTAGGAAATTTCTGGATCAGTTATTACAAAATCCCTGTTCTCTAAAGTTTTTGGAATAATAAAGAAATGTCTGCAGAATTGATTTAAATGTTCATGATAAGGAGAGCATTCCTCCCAAATCACGACAAGATGCAGAAGGAAGACTGAAGCACCACCCAGAGGGATGGCTTCAGATTTTGCCCATGAAAATTACCATTGTTGGAACAACCAGAAAATAATCAAAATATTCACCTACATTAGGAAAAGTTCCCTGGTATGTAATGTAGATGAACCAGTACTCCCAAAATGTCAAGCTCACCTTGAAATCTATAAAGCACTTTGGTACAAAATACCCACACACTAGTGCCACAGGAATATGAAACAGTAGGAATTCTACTGTTAGAATTTTATTGGTTCATTTGGATGTCAACATCATCACAGAGAACTGCAAGAAATTTTCTTAAATCAGGAAAAAGATATAAAATCTCTGTTACCATAAATACCACAACAATCAACAAACTGAAGGCTGTTTGCCAGATATGCATTCCTTGCATGAATCACCTCTTTGACAATGGATCACCCTCTCCTAAGTAATCTGCTGAATAAGCCAAAGCCAGGTCAAAGGAGTTCCAGCTGGTGCATTCAAGTGTGTGGTTCCAGGCAGAACAACCTGGTGCCTGTATGGTGCTAAGTACCTGAGGCAGGGCCTGAGGTATGAGACATTTAGCAACATGTTGGGATCCAAAAGTATACGCTACAACTAAAATATACTGTCCTTTATTTTCCATTAAAAAAAAAAACGAAGGTGAAATAAAGACAAGTGATAAGTAACAACTGATAATCAATGTGTTGTTACCAAACCGACTATAACAAATGCTAAAGGAAGCTCTTCAGCCTGAAGGAAAGATCTGGATCTTCAAGAAGGAATGAAGAGCACTCTAAAGAGCAAATATACAAATAAATATGAAAGACCATCCTCTTTGTCTTAATTTCTTTAAAATACTATTTAAAAAGCAAAAATTATAAAACTAAAAATTATATCACTGGTTTTTAACATTGTTGATTTATACATCTGACAGATCTTATAAAGATATACAGAACTGCAGTCAAGAGAACTTGGCACTTACTACTTTCTTCTTTTTTATGTGAAATGTACAATGTTAATTCTAAGGAGACTGAAAAGTTAAGAATGTATACTGCAATTTCTACATTGAAATATTAAAGATGTATATTTAGCAACCACTAAAAAATGAGCGGTGAGCAGCCGAGAAGAGATACCCCACGTCCAAGGTCAGGAGCAGCAGTTGCGCTTTACTGGACCAGCCATGTGGAGATACCCCACGTCCAAGGTCAGGAGCAGTGGCTGTGCTTTGCTGGACCAGCTGAGAGGACATACCCCACGTTCAAGGTCAGAGAAACCCCAGTAGGATGGTAGGCACTGGAGCAGCTGTGAGGAGATACCCCACGTCCAAGGGCAAAGGAGAAGCACCAGCAAGATGGTAGGAGGGGCGAATTCACACTTAGAATCAAACCCTGTTCCCGCCAGAGATGCTCAGAGGGCTCAAACAAACCTTGTGTGCACCAGGACTAGGGGCCCCATAGAGACTGAGACAGAACTGTGTTTGAGCATCTTCTGTGGAGGTACGGGTCAGTGGTGGACTGTCACAGGGACGGGGCTCTGGGTGCAGCAGATTTGGGTATGGCATAAGTCCTCTTGGAGGAGGTCGCCATTAACCCCATGACAGAGCTGCCAGAACTTACACAGGACTGGCAAATAGACTCTTGGAGGGCACAAACAGAACTTTGTGCACCAGGACCCAGGAGAAAGGAGCAGTGGCCCTGCAAGGGACTGACCCAGACTTGCCTGCGAGTGTCAAGGGGTCTCCAGTGGAGGTGTGGGTCGGTGCTAGCCTGCCGCAGGGCTGGGAGCACTGAGTGTAGCAGTGCATGTGTGGGATCTTTTGAAGGAGGACACCATTATCTTCATTACCTCCACCATAGTTTGAAAGTGAAGTCGCTCAGTCATGTCCGACTCTTTGCTACCCCATGGACTGTAGCCTACCAGGCTCCTCCGTCCATGGGATTTTCCAGGCAAGAATACTGGAGTGGGTTGCCATTTCCTTCTCCAGGAGATCTTCCCAACACAGGGATTGAATCTGGGTCTCCTACATTGAGCCACCAGGGAAGTCATTCCACCATAGTTTGTCCCTAAATAGCAGGGAGGGAACACAGCTCCAGCCATCAATGGAAAATTGGATTAAAGATTTACTGAGAATGGCCCCACCACTCAGAATAAGACCCAGTTTCCCCCTCAGTCAGTCTCTCCCATCAGGAACCTTCCATAAGCCTCTTATCCTTCTCCATCAGATGGCAGACGGACTGAAAACCACAATCACAGAAAACCAACAAATCGAATCACATGGGACCACAGCCTTGTCTAACTCAATGAAACTATTACCATGCTGTGTAGGGTCACCCAAGACAGACAGGTCATGGTGGAGAGTTCTGACAAAATGTGGTCCACTGGAGAAGGGAATGGCAAACCACTTCAGTATTCTTGCCTTGAGAATCCCACGAACAGTATGAAAAGGTCAAAAGATAGTACACTGAAAGATGAACTCTCCAGGTCGGTAGGTGCCCAATATGCTACTGGAGATCAGTGGAGAAATAACTTCAGAAAGAATGAAGAGATGGAGCCAAAGCAAAAACAACACCCAGTTGTGAATGTGACTGGTGATGGAAGCAAGGTCCGATGCTGTAAAGAGTAATATTGCATACGAACCTGGAATGTTAGGTCCATGAATCAAGGCAAATACAGTTCAGTTCAGTTGCTCAGTTGTGTCCAACTCCTTGTGACCCCATGAATCGCAGCACGCCAGGCCTCCCCGTCCATCACCATCTCCCAGAGTTCACTCAAACTCACGTCCATCGAGTCAGTGATGCCATCCAGCCATCTCATCCTCTGTCATCCCCTTCTCCTCCTGCCCCCAATCCCTCCCAGCATCAGAGTCTTTTCCAATGAGTCAACTCTTCGCATGAGATGGCCAAAGTACTGGAGTTTCAGCTTTAGCATCATTCCTTCCAAAGAACACCCAGGGCTGATCTCCTTTAGAATGGAGATTGGGAGTGGTCAAACAGGAGATGGCAAGAGTGTGAATGTCGACATTTTAGGAATCAATGAATTAAGATGGACTGGAATGGGTGAATTTAACTCAGATGACCATTATATCTACTACTGTGGGCAAGAATCCCTTAGAAGGGATTCTTCATCATAGTCAACAAGAGCAGCACTGTTTATAATAGTCAGGACATGGAAGCAACTTGGATGTCCATCAGCAGATGAATGGATAAGAAAGCTGTGGTACATATACACAATGGAGTATTACTCAGCCATTAAAAAGAATACATTTGAATCAATTCTAATGAGGTGGATGAAACTGGAGCCTATTATACAGAGTGAAGTAAGCCAGAAAGAAAAACACCAATACAGTATCCTAATGCATATATATGGAATTTAGAAAGATGGTAATGATAACCCTGTATGCTAGAGAGCAAAAGAGACACAGATGTATAGAACTGTCTTTTGGACTCTGTGGGAGAGGGAGAGGGTGGGATGATTTGGGAGAATGGCATTAAAACATGTATAATATCATATATGAAATGAATCACCAGTCCAGGTTCAATGCATGATACTGGATGCTTAGGGCTGGTGCACTGAGACGACCCAGAGGGATGGTACAGGGAGGGAGGTGGGAGGGGGGTTCCAGATGGGGAACACATGTATACCTGTGGCGGATTCATGTTGATGTATGGCAAAACCAATACAATATTGTAAAGTAATTAACCTCCAATTAAAATAAATAAATTTA
The DNA here is from genome assembly GCF_019923935.1 of Bubalus bubalis. NCBI lineage: Eukaryota > Metazoa > Chordata > Mammalia > Artiodactyla > Bovidae > Bubalus > Bubalus bubalis. The sequence goes on from NC_059177.1 coordinate 762,160, forward strand.
TATTAAAAAAATAAAATAAAATAATTTATATTAAAAAAAAAAAAGAACAGGAGTTCAAAACGCAGTACTTGGATGCAATCTCAAAAACGACAGAATGATCTCTGTTCATTTCCAAGGCAAACCATTCAATATCATGGTAATTCAAGTTTATGGCCCGACAGGTAATGCTGAAGAAGCTGAAGCTGAATGGTTCTATGAAGACCTACAAGACCTTCTAGAACTAACACCAAAAAAGATGTCTTTTTCATTATAGGGGACTGGAATGGAAAAGTAGGAAGTCAAGAAACACCTAGAGTAACAGGCAAATTTTGCCTTGGAGAACAGAATGAAGCAGGGCAGAGGCTAACAGAGTTTTGCCAAGAAAACACACTGGTCATATCAAACACCCTCTTCCAACAATACAAGAGAAGACTCTACACATGGACATCACCAGATGGTCAACACCAAAATCAGATTGATTATATTCTTTGCAGCCAAAGATGGAGAAGCTCTATACAGTCAGCAAAAACAAGACCAGGAGCTGACTGGCTCAGATCATGAATTCCTTATTGCCAAATTCAGACTTAAATTGAAGAAAGGAGGGAAAACCACTAGACCATTCAGGTATGACCTAAATCAAATCACTAACGATACACAGTGGAAGTAAGAAATATATTTAAGGGACTAGATCTGATAGAGTGCCTGATGAACTATGGATGGAGGTTCGTAACACTGTACAGGAGACAGGCATCAAGATCACCCCCAAGAAAAAGAAATGCAAAAAAGCAAAAAGGCTGTCTGAGGAGGACTTACAAATAGCTGTAAAAAGAAGAGAAGCAAAAAGCAAAGGAGAAAAGGAAAGATATACCCATTTGAAAGCAGAGATCCAAAGAATAACAAGGAGAGATAAGAAAGCTTTCCTCAGTGATCTGTGCAAAGAAATAGCAGAAAACAATAGAATGGGAAATACCGGAGATCTCTTCAAGAAAATTAGAGATACCTAGGGAACATTTCATGCGAAGATAGGCTCGATAAAGGACAGAAATGGTATGGACCTAACAGAAGCAGAAGATATTAAAAAGAGGTGGCAAGAATACACAGAAGAACTATATAAAAAAGAGCTTCATGACCCAGATAATCATGATGGTGTGATCACTCACCGAGAGCCAGACATCCTGGAATGTGAAGTCAAGTGGGCCTTAGGAAACATCATTATGAACAAAGCTAGTGGAGGTGACAGAATTCCAGATAAGCTATTTCAAATCCTAAAAGATGATGTTGTAAAAGTGTTGCACTCAATATGCCAGCAAATTTGGAAAACTCAGCAGTGGCCACAGGACTGGAAAAGGTCAGTTTTCATTCCAATCCCAAAGAAAAGCAATTCCAAAGAATGCTCAAACTACCACACAATTGCACTCATCTCACACGCTAGTAAAGTAATGCTCAAAATTCTCCAAGCCAGGCTTCAGCAATACGTGAACCATGAACTTCCAGATGTTCAAGCTGGTTTTAGAAAAGGCAGAGGAACCAGAGATCAAATTGCCAACATCTGCTGGATCATGGAAAAAGCAAGAGAGTTTCAGAAAAACATCTATATTGCTTTATTGACTATGAGAAAGCCTTTGACTGTGTGGATCACCACAAGCTGTGGAAAATCCTGAAAGAGATGGGAATACCAGACCACCTGACCTGTCTCTTGAGAAACCTGTACGCAGGTCAGGAAGCAAGAGTTAGAACTGGACATGGAACAACAGACTGGTTCCAAATAGGAAAAGGAGTACATCAAGGCTGTATATTGTCACCCTGCTTATTTAACTTATATGCAGAGTACATCATGAGAAACGCTGGGCTGGAGGAAGCACAAGCTGGAATCAAGATTGCTGGGAAAAATATCAATAACCTCAGATATGCAGATGACACCACTCTTATGCCAGAAAGTGAAGAAGAACTGAAGAGCCTCTTGATGAAAGTGAAAGAGGAGAGTGAAAAAGTTGGCTTAAAGCTCAACCTTCAGAAAAGTAAGATCATGGCATCCGGTCCCTTCTTCATGGCAAATAGATGAAGAAACAGTCACAGATTTTATTTTTTGGGCTCCAAAATCACTGTAGATGGTGATTGCAGCCATGAAATTAAAAGATGCTTACTCCTTGGAAGGAAAGTTATGACTAACCTAGACAGCATATTAAAAAGCAGAGACATTACTTTGCCAACAAAGGTCTGTCTAGTCAAGGTTATGGTTTTCCCAGTAGTCATGTATGGATGTGAGAGTTGGATTATAAAGAAAGCTGAGCACCAAAGAATTGATGCTTTTGAACTGTGGTGTTGGAGAAGACTCTTGTGAGTCCCTTGGACTGCAAGGAGATCCAACCAGTCCATCCTAAAAGAAATCAGTTCTGAATATTCACTGGAAGGACTGATGCTGAAGCTGAAACTCCAATTCTTTGGCCACCTGATGAGAAGAACTGTCTCATTTGAAAAGACCTGATTGATTCTGGGAAAGATTGTAGGGAGAGGAGAAAGGGACGACAGAAGATGAGATGGTTGGATGGCATCACTGACTCAATGAACATGAGTTTGAGTAAACTCTGGGAGTTGGTGATGGATAGGGAGGCCTGGTGTGCTACAGTCCATGGGGTTCCAAAGAGCCAGACACAACTGAGCGACTGAACTGAACTGAAAAAAATGTGGAAATAGATACAACTAAAGAGTCGACACAGAAATTAAAATGGAATTCCTGAAAAAATCCAATTAGTCTCTCCTACCTCCCTAAAAGGGAAGAAAAAAAAAACAAAGTAGGGGAAAAAAAGTCCCAATATGTAGCCAATAGCAACCATATGGAAAAACAGTAGAGCTAGATCCCAACCATGTAAATATTATTAAACTAAACTTCAAAATTAAAGGCTGAGATTGTTAAAACTGCATTGCTAGACAAGCCCCAACTATGAAGAGACACACTTTAAATACAAAAACATCAAAAACTATGAAACATGCTGACCTAATAGAAAATATAAACAGCGGAAACCATATTTGTGGATAGGAATACTCAATATCAATATCAAATCTACCAAAACTGATCTATAAATTGACTGCAATCTCAGTGATAATCCTAATAGGCCTCTTTTGCAGAGGTTGATGAACTGATTTCTAAATTTTATACTGGAATGCAAAGGATCTAGGATATTTAAAACAATTTTGCAAAATAAAAACAAAGCTGAAGTCTTAAATTACCTGATTTTAAAGCTTAAAGCTAGAGTAACCCAAACAAGGCAATGGCACCCCACTCCAGTACTCCTGCTTGGAAAACCCCTCGCTAAGAGTCGGACACGACTGAGCGACTTCACTTTCACTTTTCACTTTCATGCACTGGAGAAGGAAATGGCAGCCCACTCCAGTGTTCTTGCCTGGAGAATCCCAGGGACGGGGGAGCCTGGTGGGCTGCCGTCTCTGGGGTCGCACAGAGTCGGACACGACTGAAGTGACTTAGCAATCCAAACAAGATGGTATTACGATGACAGATAAAGAGGCCAAAATAAATGAATAGCGAGCCCAGATATAAACCTATGCTTACTGGGTAATCGATCTTTGAATTAGTGCCTCTATAGGTACCAAATCAACTGGGGAAATAAGTCTTTGCAATAAACAATGTGGGAACAATCAAACATTCCTACAGTGAGAAAATGAGCCTCAGTCCTTCACACAGTATATAAAACTTAATTTGAGACAATTCTAAATATAAAATCTAAATCCATGAAGCATGTAGGAGAATACTGTCTGTATAACCTGGGAGTGAGTAAAATTTCTTAGACAAGATTCAGAAAGTAATTGCCATTAAAAAAAAAGAAAACAAAACACTGATAAGGTAGACTTCACCAGAATTTGAAACCTGATTCATTAAAAGATACCATACAGAATATTAAATTAGGCTGACTACAGACTGAGAGAAATTATTTCCAAAACATATCTGCAAAAGGGCTTACAACCAGAACATAGGAAGAATTTTTATAACACAATAATAAAAAGATAAAAAATAAAACAATGTGGGAAAAAGATATGCACAGACACTTAACAAAAATATACAGTTAATTAACCCATGAACAATATGGGGGCTGGGGTACCAGCCCCCACCTAGTTGAAAATCCTTGTATAACTTTATGGTGGGCCCTATCTGTATGCCATTCTGTATCCTCATTCAACCCATCGTGGACTGTGTTGTACCACAGTACTGTATTTATTGAAAAAGATTCAAATATAAGTGGCCCCACAAAGCTCAAACCTGTGTTGCTAAAGGTTCAACTGTACGAACAACCCATGAGCACAAGCAAAATTGCTCTATATTATTAATCATCAGGAAAACATAAATCAAAACCAGAATGAAATACCCACCAGAAATGAAGACAATTTTCAACACCAAGAGTTGGCAGAGATGTGCAGCAGCTGGAATTCTCTTACACTGCTGACTGACCGTAAAAATGGTACAGTCCCTTAAGAAAAACTCTAGCAGTGTCTTATTAAACTAAACAAGTCACCTTCTGATCCAGCAATTCCACTCCTAGTTATCACCCCCAAAGAAATGCAAACATATGTCTACAAAAAGGCCTGTACAAGGTAGTAAAATAACCAGAAACAACTGAAAGACAAAGGGATAAACTAATATGTCTAAAACGATGCTTCATATCAGGAAGGTACCAGAATCTTGAGGAAGAAGGAAAAAGTATAGTTTGAAAATAATCTCTCCAGGTGATTCTGACAAATACCACCTAGAAGAAAGATATTCCATGTTAGAAATAATTAACTAACAAATGAGTTTTAGAGAATAATTGATATGAAAACATTTTCTGATGAAAAGTGAAGGTCAAGAGTTGACCATCAAGATGCATTTCTAACAGTTCTACTGTGGAAATTACAGAGCAGGATTGTGGGTACAGGAAGGAAGGGTATGGTTTTTTCACACATTTAGCCCAGAATCAAAGGATAACTTTGATATCACTTTGCTATGACTTACATGGTTTTCTTGGGAACCATATTTACTTTTTCAAATATAACTTTATTTGACCAATGTTAGTATTTGTTTATTAGTGGCTGAGTCCACACAAACTGCTAATGCCCTAAGGCCTAAATGTGTGGTTAGAAGGTGGAAGATTTTGTTACTATAACCTATAATTTACCATAAAGAACTGATCGTAGAACAGTGAAAGTGTTAGTTGCTCAGTCATGTCTGACTCTTTGCAACCCCATGGACTTGCAGTCCACTAGGCTCCTCTGTCCATAAGATTCTCTAGGCAAGAATACTGGAGTGGTAGCCACTGCTTTCTCCAGAAGATCTTCTCAACCCAGTAATCAAAACCAGGTCTCCTGCACTGCAGGCAGATTCTTCACCCTCTAAGCTACCACAGAAACTCACTGATTGTAACTATTCATCAAAATAGCTTCCACTCATGAGGTCCACAAATATCCACAAAGGTAAGTGTTAGGGAATCACTTTCAATTAACAAAATACCTAATACATCACAGAAATAGTATTAACAATCTTGACATTTTTTCCAAGACCATCTAAAATACTACACAATTTCAAATAATACATGTTCATACCAAGAAGAGTATGCCCTATGTGAAATGTGAGTAGCATCTATAGGAGGGACAATCAAACATCAACCATTACAAAGATGCATTAAAAGAAAAAATTTCAAAAGCAATTTTACATGATAATTTCAATTTACATGGTAATTTTAAGTCCAGGAGAGAAATAACAGTATTCTTAACACTGTGCGCAGACAGCTTGAGAGTCTACTACAGTTCATCAGTAAAGGCATTGCCAAATTTCCAATAAAACCCTGTATGTGTGAAAATTTGAACACCATGTCCATCTTTCATAAATAATTTTATAATAATTTTAAATTCAGATTTAAAATTTCCCAAATCATCATCATCATCCTGCAACAAAGGTTTATTCAAGGAAGGAAATGAAATGATGTGAAGTCAAAAAAAAAGCCTTGTGGCTATAATGCTACCTCCTACCTTACTGGTTATTCACACTTATGTCATCTAGGTTTTCTTTTACACATAAATATAATCCCTGTTAAGACACACATACACACTTACAGCTCTAACTATAGTGGTGATGAACAGTGAAATAAGATTTTCTGCTTACTAGTAGAAATATTAGCCCTAAAAGGTTTTTAGTTTGCAAGCAAATGTGATTATCAAGACCAAACCGGAAACTCAGTGGTGAACAGTGTGTGTGTGTGCACATCGGGTGCTAAGGACACGCCTGAGCACTGACCTTGTACGCCTGCATGAGCACGTGGATGACACCGGGGGCACCATGGCACCAATGCACCAGTCGGTCTGTCTCATTGCTTAGTGACGACGGGTAATTCCCAGATCGGAATCTTTTGTGGCGCATATAGTCAATACTAGGTTTCACCATTTCTGTCAAGGTTTCTTGGTCCACTTTTGCTGCTGGCTTTTAAACAAACAAAAAATTTAATTAATTTTTCCATATGTTTTTTTCTTTTTTAACCTATATTGTGGCTAATATAGTTAAGCATCAATTACCTAGAATACTGAGGAACATATAAAACTAGAATTAATTTACCTCTCTGGTTACTTAAGGCCTGGGCAGACTTTTGCATCAATGCTTGCTGAGGCTGCAGATGAAGCTGAAGGCTGTCTGCTGGGGATTCCCTCTTGCTCAGGAGAGGCCTTCAACTGACTGGATGAAGCCCACCCACAGTGCAGAGAACAGACTTCTTTACCAGAAGTCAACCTGTTTGAATGTAAGCATCACCTATACATCCTCACGGAAATACCCAGAATAATGTCTGACAGTGTCTGGGCACCACGGCCCAGTCAGGTTAACACATAAATTGAACCATCACAGACAGCTGGGGACTTTCATATACCTATATCTGCAAATCCTTTATCTGAGCTGTTTCTGCAAGACTTCAATTCCCTGTGTGAGGCGGTGAGGCACCGACAGCCGGGCTGGGGGAAGGCGCCGGGGAGAGGCCGGCTGCGGCCACAGCGAGGTCTCCTTGCTGACGGTGGGAACAGTCATGAAGCCCCGCCTTCAGCTCTGTGCTTCACTTCAGTCTCATCTACACCTGGCTTTCTGGAGTTAAAAGAACTGGGTTTACTCTTTCAGTCTACTTGCTGTTATCTCTAGTCACCTCGCTGTGCAGGGTGATCCCTGCAGAGGCCCAGGTGGGCTCCACAGAGATTTTCAAAGATGCCCTCCTGTGGCCCAGACTCACTCTCCACCTGCATACATGTCTGGCACTGCCTTTGAGGGCACCTTAAATTCCTGAGTGCAGGGCTTAAATTCCTGGCTTGCTTCTTGCTGGCATCCTGTTCCGCAGGCAGCTTGTGCAACCATCCTGTCCTCTCCGGTCGCCTACTGTTTCTCTGTTCCTTCATCTGTTCTCAGTCTACATACTTGTCTAGTGGGGCTACAGAAGTCTCCAAGTCTCATCAAAGAAGCTGGGTGTCAGTTTTCTGCTTTCCTTGATGTTTTGACATGATTTTCAAGAAGAACTGTTCTTTATTCTTCATTGTAAAAGTGGAGTTCGGTTCAAGTGATATTTTGAAAGTTTTTGTGTATGCTGTTCTGTTAGCTGTTCAAATGAAACCACACAGGAGCCCCCGCAGGGTCAGGCTGGCACCACTGGGGAGAGGCATGCACGGCCAGCTTCATGAGACCAGCTCTGGCCCATCACTGCTTAGTGATCCGGAAGAGAACACTGACATCAATTTCTAAATAGCATCCTTTACAAAACAGTGTCTCTACGTTTGTCACTTTAAAAGTAGGTGAGTTGAAAATTTTATGATTTGTGATTCTCTCAAGGAACCCCCTAATCTCTAGCAAAATTAAATACCTAAAACTAAATTATTGGTGATTTTCTTATGATTCAGTCAGTTCAGTTCAGTCGCTCAGTCGTGTCCGACTCTTTGCAACCCTATGAATCACAGCACGCCAGGCCTCCCTGTCCGTTCCCCCTAAAGGTTTTACCACTTTTAGAAAAGGTTCAAAGGCCACTGTTATAAACGTTTTTCTGAGAAAATAGAGAAAAACAGACAATCTACCAACTGTCTAGAACAAAACTGGCATTTTAAAATGAGACATGGAATTCTGGCTGCTTGGGAACATGTCTGAACTAAGACAAAATTCACAAATTGGAATACATAGGTGTTTTACTTTCTACAATGATAACCAAATATACTTAATCATCAGAGAAAGGAGTTCTAGTTCTGGGCAGATAAGAATTTTCTATTTTCCTTTAGTGAGTACCAGCATGATGCAAAAGATAAAAATAAAAAAGGAATTTGTAAGTAAAAATTTTAAAAAGGAATATATGAGCTTTTAATTAAAAAGATCTAAATTCTAATCCATGTTCCTTGACATACTAGCTTTGTAATTTTGAATAAGTTAATAAAGTACTCTGTTATGGGTGTGGTAGAATAAAAAAAGGCTTAATTGGAAAAAAAAAAAAGTACAGCCAGACCTTGTTTTATTGTGCTGCACTTGTCTTTTTAAAAAACTGAAGGTTTATGGCAACTCTGAATCAAACAAGTCTATTGGCACCACTTTTTCCAACAGGATTTGCTCATTTTGTTTCTCTGTGAAACATTTTGGTAATTCTCACAATATTTCAGACTTTTTCATTGTTATTACATTTGATATAGTGATATAGGATCAGTGACCTGTGATGTAACTACTGCAAAAAGATTACCACTCACTGAAGTTTCAGATGATAGTTTAGCATTTTTTAGCAATAAAGTATTTTAAAATTCAGGTATGTACATGTTTTTTAAGGACATAATAGTATTGCACACTTTAAATAGACTATACTATAATGTAAACATAACTTTTACATGCACTGGAAAGCCAAAAAAATGTATGACTTCCTTCATTGTGACATTTGCTTTCCTGCAGCAGTGTGGAACTGAACCTTCGATGTTGCTGAGGTCTGCCCACAGAGGAGGGGCTCACAGGCCATAAGGCTGGAAGCAGGCTGAAGCAGTATTTGGTGCAAGGTCTTCGACTATCTGATGGAAGAGTCAGTACATGATTCAGCAGACAGGGGTGATTCAGAGACAAGATCATAACCACAATAATACTAGTTAAAAATTTTCAACACAACTGATACCAAGTTGGGGTTATTTGAATATGAAAAAGCCTCTGCCCTAGTCTGCATTCTAGAAGCCTTTTCTGCTTCTTGAAGGTTTTCCCCAATTAAAAGAGCAGGGGAAAATGGACAGAAATAAAGTGTGGGCCACAGACACCGTATCCAGCACAAAATTGCACACAGAAGTACTCTCTCTCAGGAGGTCCCTGCTGGAGGATCCATGATTCTTATTTCATTTCAGCCTGCTTGGTTTGTGGTAAAATTTCAGTTCCCATTCTCGGGTCAATCTGGTATTTTATAATGTGGTTAGTACATTGGTATTACAGACTGTCCCTCACCTGCATTAACATGTAGTAGATCCCGGCCATGCCATGGGCTGCTCCAACGTACTGCTTCCTGTGCCACTGATACAGCAGGGGACAGCGCTCCACCTTCTTCTCCTCCTTGGACAAAGCTTTGCCCGATTCAATGATAGCATTGACTACCTACACAGATGATGAGACAGGTAAGTCTAGAAAACTTACATCTAATCTGTCTACTTTAATTAACAATAACAGCATGTCTTTATATACATAGATTACTTAATCTGAAAATCTTTATATACATAGACCACTTAATCTGAAAATGTTTAATCTTTAATACATAGATTACTTAATCTGAAAAGATAAGCACCATTATCTTTATTAATCAATAAATACAGTCAGGGAGAAATCAGAAGACAATCTCAGAGTAGAAAAAGATATTAAGAAGTAGAACTAAGAGATCAAAAGATCTTTGTATGGAGAGTTTATTAGAATCTAGAAAAACTTCCTATAAAAACTATCCTGGACTACTTAGACTCAATATTTTCCCCCAAAAGGCAAGTACAGTTGGCCCTCCATATCTGCTGCGGGTTTCACATCCGTGGATTCAACCAAGCTCTGAAAAATATATTGAGGAAAATATATTCCACAAAGTTCCAAGAAGCAAAACTTGAATTGGTTGCATGGGTCAACTTTTTACATAGCATTTTACATACATACATACAGTACGGTGTTAGGTATGAAAAGTAATCTAGAGATGATTGAAAGTACACAGGAGGATATGCATAGCTTACATGTAAATACTACATTACTTTATTAACAGACTTCAGCATTCTGGCATTTTGGTATCCAGAGGGGGTCCTGGAATCAATCCCCAGCAGGTACTAAGGGATAACTGTACACCCACCAATGCTGGAGGAACTGGCTTTATTTATGAAAGATTACAGCAATGAGTTTGCTGCAGGATTTTAGAATGACTATGTGGCAAAGTAGTATTTAACTGTTTCCTCATATCCTCTCTCCCCTCATACTTTTGGTAACAGGGCTCCAATTTTTAGTGAGACATATCGCCTTAGAGATACAGACGGGGACACAGTCATCTGACGGAGTTGTAGAAGTAGGATGTGCGCACAGGTGAGGTGGGCAACTTCTGGTTCCTCCACGTCCTCACCACCCCCTGGGCTGGGGGCTCTCAGTGCCGTGCAGATAAGGGCATGGCCCAAGAATAAGGCAGAACAAAAGAGAAGCTGGTCCCTAGCCATATTCACCTTGATTGCCTATCAGTTCAGATACCTCATGAAAGAGAAATAAACATTCTCTCTTCTTTAAGCTAGTGTTTGGTTCTAGTAAAAACAGCTGAATTAATACAAACTTAAATTAAAAAACAAAAAACAAAATCCCCAGAAGAAAAAATAAAAGAGCTATTTATTAATTTTATGAGAGGCCTTAGGAAATTACTCTTACCTAGAGGCAGAGTCCAGCCACTACAATAGCTCTATGCTAGCAGACAGGCTGCCTGATGGAGAGGAGAGGACTCCCCAACCCACGGCCCCACAGTACCTCTTTGATAGCTGACTCACACACAGCGCCTGGACCTATCTCCGTGTTCACGTAGAGTAAGGCGTACAGATAACCTGCCCGTCCATAAAGCAGCTCATCAGGAAGGTCTGAATCTCGACAGACGATGGTTCTCTGGAGTTGCAAAAGTCTACCCAACAAGAAAAAGTCTGTTTTCCCAGAGAATGTCTAAAATACCTCTTCCTGAAACTGCAAGTAACCCTATAACTTTAGGAATTATCTGTTATTATTTTTCATTTAAAAGTGATTTTTTAAAATATCAAAAAAGAGGGAAAACAACAAAAACTTCCACTACAAAACCAAACAAAAGCTTCTCTCTCAGATATCAAAATTAATAATAACACATCTTGCTGTTCAAAAGTTCTACATTTACTAATATATCTGAACTTTATAGGAATATATACATATAAGAGAAGATACTCAATTTTGCTTTTTTTTTTATTTTTAAACTTTAAATAATTGTATCAATTTTGAAACCCAGAATTAAAAGAAAGTGATTAGAAATTGTAATAAAAATCTTACTAAAATGTAGCCAGTGGTTGAGAATTAGCTTGAGTCACCCCATCTTTAACTAACATTAACTGACCAGTACATGCCAGACACTTCACTAGACCATGGCAGTGAGCTCTGATTCAAAAGAGAATATAAACCAATATATGCAATAAAAGCTTACATTCTCTGTATTTCATAACAACTGAACCAAAGAATAACTCAGTTATTATAGTGAATCTAAGGCTTATAAGCTAATTTTCATGCACTGAAGGCAACCAAAAATTACTTAGGAAAAAACATGTTTACTATTTTCCCTCAAATTAAGACAAACACATGCTTGGATAGAAAAGGAGCAAACAATCCCAATATTGAGCCCAATCAGGCTCAAGATTAATTTTCAAACCTTTTTCTACTTGAAGAGAACTATTTGCAAGAGCAGGTGAATTAAAAGAGACAATGATGTATAGAACAGTCTTTAGGGCTCTGTGGGAGAGGGAGAGGGTGGGATGATTTGGGAGAATGGCACTGAAACATGTATACTATCATATATGAAACGAGTCGCCAGTCCAGGTTCGATGCACGATATTGGATGCTTGGGGCTGGTGCACTGGGACGACCCAGAGGGATGGTACAGGGAGGGAGGAGGGAGGAGGGTTCAGGATGGGGAACAGGTGTATACCTGTGGCGGATTCATGTTGATATATGGCAAAACCAATACAATATTGTAAAATTAAAAAAAAAAGTGTAAATAAACTGCATTGGATAAATTGCAAAAAAAAAAAAAGAGAGAGAGAGAGAGAAAGTCATTTTCATTTTCTGAGTTTCTTTCAACATCATTACTGAGAATTTAGAAAAAACACTTCCAGTAGTAAAAACTCACTTTGTGATGCATTCCTGGGACTCACAATCACTTTTGAGTTTATGATAAACAACAGCTCCAACGGCCAGGGGCCCAGCATCTCCACAGAGGAAAGTGACCCTTCGGCCATTCAGATTCCGAAGTGTTCTCTTTACGTAATCCAGGGATCGGAGCAAATAGGACTGGTCACATGTGACCCGGTACAACTGCAGGTACAAAAGGGCTATGCCTGGAATAGTCCCCCCACCCCCACAAAAAAAGACAAGCATTATAGCCTTTCCTTTGTATCATCAGGACATTAATTCACAATTACATGAAACTCTTACACAAAGTCTACACTTCTGAAGGGGTAACATTAAAAAAATCACATATGATATGTTTCTTAAAAATGAGGGGGAAAAAAACCCAGGGTAGAAAAAAATTTAGACAAGTTTAAATGGTGCCAATTGCTCTAACACAATGGTTCAGTAACTCCTAGATAAGGGGATGTAAGACTCCCATTCATTCCCCTTCCATTTTCATTTGTCTCAAGGTTATACTTATTTTCCTTTGCTAACTTGGGTCCTCTTCTTCTTAATTCTCATATAATAATGTCCTCCTCCTATATCTTATGCCAAATTACATGACTGCTTTTCTGAATTTTATACCCTCTTCTTTCCAATACCTATTTCTCACAATTTTTAATTTTCTTTAGTGACCAACCAACTAGTTATCCAGCTCATCATTTATGGAAGAGCCACATGATGCAGTTTAAGGTAGTGAATTCACAAGACATAGCTGTCACCTACCCAACTTTCCTATGTTAGATTAAAGAACAGATCTGGTTACTCAAGGGAACCAGAGAGGTGTCTTTTTCTGAAAATCGAAGGAGGATGAACTATATGGCTTCTAAGGAGGCACACATTCCTGGGCTCAGGAAGTCAATGTGACGGCTAAATAATATATCAATCTGTATAAACATGTACCTAATAAAATATACTCAGGAAAAAGTATTTTTAAAAAATGATATGCTGGTCAAAAGGCCAAAAATAAATCTATTAATATTTGAATTGAGGTTCACTAATATTCTGTTCTTTATCTGATATCCTATTTTCACTTTTTATTTTTCATTTTGCTTTTTAAATGTCTCAAAATAGGTAGCTTCTTTCTTCTTTAATTTTGCTATTCAAGATATCCTACTTCCCTTTGAGATTAACTCTTAACACCCACATATATTTTTTGAGAAGTCCTTTTATCATTATCCATTGCTTTTATAAGTCATTGTGTCAAACAGATAGAAAAGGAGCACATTAATAAGCCCTAAAAAGATCCTTCCATATGATTCAATTATGATTTCGAGTGTGTGTTTTCTGTATTCAAAAACTGAAATTATAAACATATAGAAAACAAATTCAATACCAACAAATTTCAAATATAATAATCACTATAAAAGGTTCACCAGTACTTTCTTACTGACTCAGAAACCCCTAAAAATAGGATGACGATCTGGCCAACCTATGAACCTAAAGATCTATGGTTATATATATTCAAACCTTAAGTATTTTAAAGTAAATGATGACAGGCAAAGTATAAAAAAGGAGGTCATCATGACATTCTTCCCCTGAATACTTCAGTATGAAAATCTAAAACATACAAACCTTTTCTTAGAAGCCAAATTAACACTGTAGCTATCAAAAGTAAGATTGAGCTATGCTTATTTTTTTTCTTTTTAGTAAATCTTTACAACAGTTTCGGCACTAGTATTAACCTTGCTTTATAAAACAAGGCAAAGTATTTCTTATTTTCCTGTTCTCTGAAACAGTGTAAGAGTAGCACTGAGATTCCCTGTTCTTTAAAAAACAAAAACACTGACTCTTTTATTGTTTATTGTTCATTTCCTCCAGTTTTATGGAGGTACAATTGACAAAATATGTCCTTTTCATTATAGGGGACTGGAATGCAAAGGTAGGAAGTCAAGAGATACCTGGAGTAACAGACAAATTTGGCCTTGGAATACGGAATGAAGCAGGGAAAAGGCTAATAGAGTTCTGCCAAGAGAACACACTGATCATAGCAAACACCCTCTGCCAACAACACAAGAGACGACTCTACACATGGACATCACCAGATGGTCAACACCAAAATCAGAATGATTATATTCTTTGCAGCCAAAGATGGAGAGGCTCTATACAGTCAGCAAACACAAGACGGGGAGCTGACTGTGGCTCAGATCATGAACTCCTTATTGCCAACTTCAGCCTGAAATTGAAGAAAGTAGGGAAAACCACTAGACCATTCACGTATGACCTAAATCAAAAAAAACCCCTTATGATTATACACTGGAAGTGAGAAATAGATTTAAGGGACTAGATTTGATAGATAGAGTGCCTGATGAACTATGGATGGAGATTCATAACATTGTGCAGGAGACAGGGATCAAGATCATCCCCAAGAAAAAGAAATACAAAAAAGCAAAATGACTGTCTGAAGAGGACTTACAAATAGCTGAAAAAGAAGAGAACCGAAAAGCAAAGGAGAAAAGGAAAGATATAAGCATCTGAATGCAGAGTTCCAAAGAATGGCAAGGAGAGAAAGAAAGCCTTTCTCAGTGATGAGTGCAAAGAAATAAAGGAAAACAACAGAATAGGAAAGACTGGAGATCTCATCAAGAAAATTATACCAAGGGAACATTTCATGCAAAGATGGGCTCAATAAGGACAGAAATGGTATGGACCTAACAGAAGCAGAGGATATTAAGAAGAGGTAGCAAGAATATACAGCAGACCTGTACAAAAAAGATTTTCACGACCCAGATAATACGACAGTGTGATCTCTCACCTAGAGCCAGAATCCTGGAATGTGAAGTGATGGAATTCCACTTGAGCTACTTCAAATCCTGAAAGATGATGCTGTGCAAGTGCTGCACTCAATATGCCAGCAAATTTGGAAAATGCAGCAGTGGCCACAGGACTGGAAAAGCTCAGTTTTCATTCCAATCCCAAAGAAAGGCAATGCCAAAGAATGCTCAAACTGTCACACAATTGCACTCCTCTCACATGCTAGTAAAGTAATGCTCAAAATTCTCCAAGCCAGGATTCAGCAATACGAGAACCGTGAACTTCCAGATGTTCAAGATGCTTTTAGAAAAGGCAGAGGAACCAGAGATCAAATTGCCAACATCTGCTCAATCATCGAAAAAGCAAGAGAGTTCCAGAAAAACATCTATTTTTGCTTTATTGACTATGCCAAAGCCTTTGACTGTGTGGATCACAATAAACTATGGAAAATTCTGAAAGAGATGGGAATACCAGACCACCTGACTTGCCTCTTGAGACACCTGTATGCAGGTCAGGAAGCAACAGTTAGAACTGGACATGGAACAACAGACTGCTTCCAAATAGGAAAAGGAGTACGCCAAGGCTGTATATTGTCACCCTGCTTATTTAACTTATATACAGAGTACCTCATGAGAAACGCCGGACTGGAGGAAACACAAGCTGGAATCAAGATTGCTGGGAGAAATATCAATAACCTCACATATGCAGATGACACAACCCTTATGGCAGAAAGTGAAGAGGAACAAAAGAGTCTCCTGATGAAGGTGAAAGAGGAGAGTGAAAAACTGGCTTAAAGCTCAACATGCAGAAAACTAAGATTATGGCATCTGGTCCCATCACTTCATGGCAAATAGATGGAGAAACAGTGGAAACAGTGGCTGACTGTATTTTTTGGGGCTCCAAAATCACTGTGGATGGTGATTGCAGCCATGAAATTAAGACGCTTACTCCTTAGAAGGAAAGTTATGACCAAACTAGACAGCATATTAAAAAGCAGAGACATTACTTTGCCAACTAAGGTCCATCTAGTCAAGGCTATGGTTTCTCCATTAGTCATGTATGGATGTGAGAGTTGGACTGTGAAGAAAGCTGAGCACCAAAGAGTTGATGCTTTTGAACTGTGGTGTTGGAGGAGACTCTTGAGAGTCCCTTGGACTGCAAGGAGATCCAACCAGTCTATCCTAAAGGAGATCAGTCCTGGGTGTTCATCAGAGGGACTGATGTGAAGCTGAAACTCCAATACTTTGGCCACCTGATGCAGAGAGCTGACTCACTGGAAAAGACGCTGATGCTGGGAAAGATTGGGGGCAGGAGGAGAAGGGGATGACAGAGGATGAGATGGTTGGATGGCATCACTGACACAATGGACATGGGTTTGGGTGGACTCTGGGAGTTGGTGATAGACAGGGAGGCCTGGCGTGCTGCGGTTCATGGGGTCACAAAGAGACGGACACGACTGAGTGACTGAACTGAACTTGTATGTAAGTAGTTTTTTGTTTCCTGCTTCAGAAATTCTGTCTTTCATTTTAGACAGTTTTATTATAATGTGTCTCAGTAAAGTCTTCTTTGATTTGACTCTCTTTGGGAAAGTATAGACATCTTGAACTCTTAATTTCCATCTCTCTTTCCAGATTTTGAAAATTATCAGCAATTATTTCTTTAAATAAGCTTTTGCTTTCCCCTGCGCCCTTATTCCTTCTGTGACTCCTATAATGCATTAGTTGTTTTCTTGATGACATCCCTTAATTCATGTAGGCTATCTTTACTTTTATTCATTCTTTTTACTTTTTTCTCCTCTGACTGGTTAATTACAAATGACCTGCTTCAAAGTTCATAGGTTATTTATTTCTTGTTGATTCATTCCGCTGCTGCTGCTTTCTGCTGCAGCTGTCATGTCATTTGTTTGTATTCTTCAGCTCTAGGCTTCTTTTTTGGTTCTATTATGTATGACCAACCTAGATAGTATATTCAAAAGCAGAGACATTACTTTGCCAACGAAGGTCCGTCTAGTCAAGGCTATGGTTTTCCCTGTGGTCATGTATGGATGTGAGAGTTGGACTGTGAAGAAGGCTGAGCACCAAAGAATTAATGCTTTTGAACTGTGGTGCTGGAGAAGACTCTTGAGAATCCCGTGGACTGCAAGGAGATCCAACCAGTCCATTCTGAAGGAGATCAGCCCTGGGATTTCTTTGGAAGGAATGATGCTAAAGCTGAAACTCCAGTACTTTGGCCACCTCATGCGAAGAGTTGATTCATTGGAAAAGACTCTGATGCTGGGAGGGATTGGGGGCAGGAGGAGAAGGGGACGACAGAGGATGAGATGGCTGGATGGCATCACTGACTCGATGGACGTGAGTCTGAGTGAACTCGGGAGTTGGTGATGGACAGGGAGGCCTGGTGTGCTGAGATTCATGGGGTCGCGAAGAGTCAGACACACTGAGCGACTGAACTGAACTGAACTGATGTATTGTTTTCCTGTTGTTTATGCATTGTTTTGTATTGTTATATGTATTGTTTCCCTGGTTTCATTAAAATGTCTTTCTCCGTTTTCTTGTAGTTCATGAGCTTCTTCAAAAACACTAATTTCAATTCTTTATCAGAGAAACTATAAATCTCCATTTCTTTAGGGGTGGTTACTGGACAGTTATTTTATTATAAAATTCTGAAGTATAAGTGGTATTATGTTTCCTTGATTTTTCATGTTTCTTGAAGTCTTAAGTTGCTGTCTCAGCATCTGAAGATGCAGTCACCTCCTTCAGTCTTTATTGACAGCCTTCAGGAATGAAATGCCTTTGGTCAGCTTTACGAGGGATTCTCAGGCTTTCTCAGAACGTCTCTATGGATATGCCTGCTCCATACTTTTTGTTCCCTGTTAAGGGAGAATTCTTAAGACTGTATGCCTCTCCTAATTCCATAAAGTCCGGCTGAGTGCTGAGTCTCGTGTTTGCTTTTCCTAGGGTAGTTGAGGGCTCCTCAAGTGTGTATGCTTTCTCCCAATCCTGCTGGGTTGAGCCAGCTTTCTGCCCATGCTGAATGTCCACAAAGGTTGCACACACTGCCCCCAGGGGCACACATAAGGTGGGTCAGTGTGTGAGTGTGGAATGCAGCATGTTGGAGGCCCAAGGTTATGGTTATGGGCCAATTTGGGGGGATCCACAGGTGGTGTCCCCAGCGACTCATGGGCAGGCTTCCTGATGGAGTCTGCAAAGTGGTTAGTGGAACTGTGCCCCTGTTGAATTCTGAGCCCTGGCTGCTGTGCTCTCAACCTCTCCTTGCCCTTCAGTTATGCAGATCACCTCTGTATTCTGAAAGGGGTGAGAAAGAAGTGGGTGTCCTCAGTAGCTTCACACAGAGTTGCGGAAGCTGGGCACTCACTCACATGTTCTCACTTTCCTCTGCAGGAGAAATCACAGGCCACGTGTGTCTCTCTTGGCACTGAGCTGTTGAGGATGAGGTGACAGGTGATGTGGGAATTTTCCTCTTACCCTTTTCAATGTGTCCAATCTCAGTTCTGTATTTTTTTCTTTGCTTCAATGATATCGTGTAACTCCTCCATTGGACTCTTGGGTCCCAGAAAGGTGCTCTCATTTGTGTGCAATTATCAAAATCAGTATTCTTTGGGTGGAAGAGGGAAACAGTACAGAACTCATGTTACAGCATTTTTATGTCATTCTCCTTGGGATTTCCTGTTCTTTAACTAAAGTTTGGCAAAATTTCCCAGTGAAGTTTTTGGCCAGGTAGTTGATGACATTCTCAAATTTTTATTTGGAATTTTATCTATTTACACTATTTGTATATACTAATTTATCTATTTGTATCTCTTCCAGTGTCAGGTTTGGTAGATTATGTATTCAGAGAATTATCCATTTCAGTTATATTGTGAAATAAATTTATGTAGTGAAAAGTAGTCATGTTATTCCTAAAATTTCCTGTTTTAAATTTTCCCAATTTTATTGATGTTTCTATGCCTATTCTCCTATCTGCAAAATTCTGTTCCTAATCAATGTTACTCTATGCTCATGTCCATGTTTCCTTGAATCATATCTTAGCTAGTCTTCTAATATAGAAGTCAACAAATTTTTTTTTCCCATAAAAACCTAGATAATAAACTCTAGGTTAGGCCTTGAGGACCACATTCAGTCTCTGTTGGGTATTCTTTTATTTCAAAATTCTAGGAATGTAAATAAAAGCCCTTCTTGGTAACAGGCCTGTGAAAAGGCTGTATCCCAGATTTGGCCCATAAGCCATTGTGTGTAAGCTACCACACTAGCAGAGTCCTCTGCAATGCTCTAAATAAAAATATTTTCTAGGTTCTTCTTATATCTTTTGTTATACTTTATATGTTTGGAGGGTGGTAAGCTAGCTGTATTTAAAATCTTATCTTCATTTTTAACTCCTTGAAAATCTTGTAGGGTGCTGGTGAACCTCTGAA
Source organism: Bubalus bubalis (assembly GCF_019923935.1). Taxonomy (NCBI): domain Eukaryota; kingdom Metazoa; phylum Chordata; class Mammalia; order Artiodactyla; family Bovidae; genus Bubalus; species Bubalus bubalis. The sequence continues at coordinate 781,743 of NC_059177.1, forward strand.
TGTGGCCACTTAGAGGTTTAATGCCAAGGTGATTTCCTCCCTGTTGATACTTCTCTCATATACCTCTTCCTCAACTACTGACGTCCCACACCACAGCAGTACATGTGTTACAACTGATGAATTGACACCGATGCATCATTTTCACCAGAAGCCCACCGTTTATACTGCCATACGCTCTTGGTGCTATACATTCTATGGGTTGGGACAAGTGTATAACAAGGTGTGTCCACCACTGTAGACGATCCAGAGCAGCTTCCCTGTCCTAAATATCCTCTGTGCTCTGCCTGTTCACCTGTGCTCCACCTCTAAATGCACTGAAACCAGTAACCACGTCTACTGTCTTCATAGTTACATATTTTCCAGAATACCATATAATTGAAATCATATAGTAGGTAGCCTTTTCAAAGTGTCTTCTAGAAAAAGTAGAAAGTTTTAAGTTTCTTCCATGTCTCTTTCTGGCACACCTCCTTTTAATGCTGATAATACTTCATTGTTTAGACGAACCATTTATTTATCGACTTACTCAATGAAAGACATCTTGGCTACTTCAAACTTGTGGCAACTATGAATATAGTTTGCTATAAACACTCATGGGCAGCTTTTTGGTGGGCTTAAGTTTTCACTTCATTTGGGTAATAAAGAGCACAATTACTGGAACGTGTAGTAAGAGCCATGTTTAGCTTTGTAAAAAATTGCCAAACCATCTTCTAGTATGGCTGACTATTTTGCATTTCCACTAGCAGTAAATCAGAGTTCTGGTTGTTCCACACTGTCACCAGCATTTGGTACTGTCAGTGTTTTGAAATTTGGCAATTCCCCAATGACATGAGATGTTGAACATCTTTTCATATGTTTTCATATGGCTTACTTGCCATCTGTGTATCTTTTTGAGTGAGGTGTCTGCTCATGCATTCTGTCTATTCTATAAGAGGGTTGTTCATTTCCTTATTATTGGGTTTTAAGAGTTTTTTTTGTTTATGCTTGGTAAAAATCCTTTATCAGGTATGTCCTTTGCAATTTTTAAAAAATCTTTATTTTTTTAATTGAAGGATAATTGCTTTACAGAATTTTGTTGTTTTCTGTCAAACCTCAACATGAATCAGCCATAGGACTTTTTCCCGGTCAGTGGCTTATCTTCTCATTGTTTTTCACACAGTAGCTTTTTAAAAAGCCTTATCATTTACAGGGATCTCTCTCACTGTCTCTCTCTCTCTTTTTTCAAATTAAAGCTTTGTGGCACCCTGAATTGAGTAAGTCTGTTAGAGTTACTTTCCCAATAGGATTTGCTCATGTTGTTTCCCAGTATCACATTTTGGCAATTCTCACAATATTTCAAACTCTCTACCAACAAAAGGATAAAGACTCACTGAATGCTTATGTTAGCATTTTTTTTACCAATATTTTAAAATTAAGGTATGTACATTGCTGGTTTTTTTTTTTTTTTTTTGACATGATACTGTTACAAACTTAACAGAGTAAACATAACTTTTATATGCACTGAGAAACCAAAAATGTATGACTCATTTTATTGTGAAACTTGCTTTACTGTGGTAGTCTAGAACTGAACCTACAATATTCCCAGGGTTTTGGCTGTGTTTCTTTCACAGACCACATCTTCAGTGTTGTATGTAAAAAGTCAGGTCCACACCAAAGGCCATCTAGGTTTTCTCCTGTGTTATCTTGAGGAGTCTTATATTTTATGTTCAAGTCCATAATCTATTTTGCTAATTTTTTTTCTTTTGCTAATTCTTTTGAAAGGTATCTAGATTCATTCTGTTGCATGTGGATGCCCAAGTGCTCTAGAACCATTTGTTGAAATGACCATCTTTGCTACACTGCATTGCCTTTGATCCTGTGTTAAATACTGCTAACTATATTTCTGTGGCTCTATGTCTGGGCTCTCTTCTGTTCTTTCACCAGGACTACACTGGTTGATTATTGCAGCTTATGAGTCTTATAGTCTTAAAAGTCTTATAAATCTTAAAGTTAGATAGTGTTAGTTCTCCATCTGTTCTTTTCCTTCAATACTGAGTGGAATATTCTGAGTTTCTTTCCTCTCTATATAAACTTTAGAATCAGTTTGTTGATATTCACAAAATAACTTGTTGGAATTTTGATTGGGACTGCACTGTATCTATAGATCAAACTGGGAAGAAATGACATCTTGACAATATTGAGTCTTCCTATCCAAGAACATGAAATATCTCACTTTAGTTCTCCTTTTGCTATCTTTAATAAAGAGCTTTGTAGTTTACCTCTCACAGATTTTTGTATATATTTTGATAGATTTGTACCTCAGTATTTTGGGGGGATGCTAATGTAAACGGTATTGTGTTCTTTACTTTAAATTTCACATATTCATTGCTGGTATATAAAAAAACAATTTGTAAACTTACTTCATATCCCACAACTTTTCTCTAATTGCTTATTAGTTCCAGAAAATTTTTTTGTTGTTGATTCTGATTTTCTACTTAGAATGGCTATGACATCTGCAAAGACAGTTTTATTTCTTCCTTCCAAATTTGCATACCTTTTATTTCCTTTTTTTTTGTCTTATCACATCAGCTAGAACTTCAAGTATGATGCGGAAAGCAGTGGTGAGCAACATTTTTACCATGTTGCTGATCTTAGCAGGTAAGTTTAAATATTTACCATTAAATATGACATAGTTTTTTTTGTGATGTTCTTAACCAAGTTGAGGATGTTCCCCTCTATTCCGAGTTCACTGAGATGTTTAAATTACAAATAGGCACTGGATTTTGCCAAATGCTTTCTCTGTATTTTACAATGTGATTTTGTTTTCAATTTAATTCCACTCCACTTTCAAATATCACTATAACACTTCTTGGGTAGAGCAAGTATCTTATAATAACAAATTGTTCCTAAATTCATCTTTCTTTCTGTTGTTTCTTACTATTGTTCATTTTACTTATACATAACATATACATGGTAGTATGATCATGCTCAAAATTCTTCAAGTTAGGCTTCAGCAATACATGAATTGAGAACTTCCAGATGTTCAAGATGGGTTTAGAAAAGGCAGAGGAACCACAGAGCAAATTGCCAGCATTCACTGGCTCATGGACAAAGCAAGGGAATTCCAGAAAAACACCTACTTCTGCTTCATTAACTAAACTAAAGACTTTGTATGGATCACAAAAAACTGGAAAATTCTTAGAGATGGGACCTCCTTACCTGTCTCCTGTCTCACTTCTTGCAGATTAATAAGCAACAGTTAGAACTGAACATGGAAAACTGGTTCAAAATTGGGAAAGGAGGACAACAAGGCTGTACATTGTCACCTTGTTTACTTAACTTATATGCAGAGTACATCATGTGAAATGCCAGACTGGAAGAATCATAAGGTAGAACCAAGACTGCTGGGAGAAATATCAACAACCTCAGATGTGCAGATGATCCCACTCCAATGGCATAAAGTATAGAAGAACTGAAGAGCTTCTTGATAAGGGTGAGAGAGTGAAAACGCTGGCTTGGAACTCAGTATTAAAAAAACTAAACTCATGGCATCTGGTCCCAACACTTCATGGCAAATAGAAGGGGGGAAAGTGGAAGCAGTGACAGATTTTATTTTCTTGGGCTCCAAAATCACCAGTGTGAACGGTGACTGCAGAAGGTACTTGCTCCTTTGAAGGAAAGCTATGACAAACCTAGGCAACATATTAAAAAGCAGAGGCATCACTTGGCTGACAAAGGTCCGTATAGTTAAAGCTATGGTTTTTCCAGCAGTCATGTACAGACCTGAGAGTTGGACCATAAAGAACGTTGAGCACTGAAGAATCAAGAATCAATGCTTTCAAATTGTGGTGCTAGAGAAGACTCATGAGAGTCCCCTGGACTGCAAGGACATCAAACCTGTCAATCCTAAAGCAAATCAATTCTCAATATTCATAGGAAGGACTGATGCTGAAGCTCCAATACTTTGGCCACCTGACACAAATGACTCATTGGAAATGACCGATGCTGGGAAAGGTTGAAGGCAAAAGGAGAGGGGGCAGCAGAGAACGAGATGGTTAGATAGTACCACTGACTCAATGGACATGAATCTGAACAAACTCCAGGAGATAGTGGAGGACAAAGGAGGCTGGCGTGCTGCAGTCCACTGGGTCACAAAGAGCTGGACACAACAACATATATATAATCATATATATATATATGTGCATATATATAAAATATATATATGTGCATATAAATATATATATGTGCATATATATAAACATACATATATGCTTATGTAACAAATATATTCATTGCTGTTATTTGAATATATATTAAGTTGGTGCAAAAGTAACTGCAGTTGGTGCAAAAAAGCGGGGTTCAAAAGTGCTTGGTTCAAAAATAATTGCGGTTCATTGATGCAAAAGTCAACCACAATTACTTTTGAACCTCAATTACTTTTGCTCCAACTGCAATTACTTTTGCATCAATCTAATAATTTGATCTGCTAGATCATTTGAGAATAAGAAAAATAAAAATTTTTATTTCACCTTCACTTATTCATATACTAAAGCTCTTCCTTATTTTAGTAACTCCTGGTGACTCAGATGGTAAAGAATCCACCTGCAATGAGGGAGACCTGGGTTCGGTCCCTGACTTGGGAAGATCTCCCAAAGGAGGGCATGGCAACCCACTCCAGTATTCTTGCCTGGAGAATCCCCATGGACAAAGAAGTCCACAGGGTCTCAAAGAGTCAGACAAATCTGAGTGACTAAGCACAGCAACAAGTAGCTAACTAATACCATTTTCCTTCTCACAAAGACTTGGTTTACCATTTCTTGAAAATCAAGTCAAATGGCAATAAATTTCCTGGATTTTTGTTTGAGAAAGTTTTTACACCTCCTTCACTTTTAAGGATAATTTGAAAGGGTACAAAATTCTAGGATTTTTTTTTTTTTTTAAACTCTCAACACTTGAAATATTTCACTCCACTCTTACCTTGCTTACATTGTTGCTGAAAAGAAGTCTGGTGTAATTCTGATCCTTGCTTCTCTATAATAGGGCAGTTTTTTCCTTTATGTTCTTCCAAGAGTTTAAAAAATATATATTATTGGAGTATAGTTGATTTACAGTGTTGTGTTTATTTCAGGTGTACAGCAAAGTGAATCCGTTATACATATACATATATGTATATGTATATACATTTTTCAATTCTTTTCCCATTTAGGTCTTTACAGAGTACTGAATAGGGTTTCCTGTACTATATGTGTGCTCAGTTGCTCAGCTGTGTCCAACTCTTTGTGATCCCATGGACTGTGGCCTGCCAGGCTCCTCTGTCCATGGGATTTCCCAGGCAAGAATGGTGCAGTGGATTGCCATTTTCTTTTTCAGGGGATCTTCCTGACCCAGGGATTGAACCCGCATCTCCTTCATTGGCAGAGGGATGCTTTACCACTGAGCCAGCAGGGAAGCCCTGTGCTATACAGTAGGTGGTTATTAGTTATCTATTTTACATATACTAGTATGTATGTGTCAATCCCACTCTCCCAAATTATCTTTCGCTCCCTGCTTTCCCCACTAGTAACTGGAAGTTTGTTTTCTACATCTGTGACTCTATTTCTATTTCATAAATCAGTTCACTTGTACCCTTTTTTAAGATCCCACATATAAGAGATATACAGTATTTGTCTTTTTCTGCCTGACTTACTTCACTCAGTATGACAATCTCTAGGTCCATAAGTTGCTGCAAATGGCATTATTTCATTCTTTTTCTGAGTAAATTACGTTGTATACTGCCTCCAGGCTCCTCTGTCCATAGAATTCTCCAGGCAAGAATACTGGAATGGGCGGTCATTCCCTTCTCCAGGTGATTTCCCTGACCCAGGGATCAAACCTGGGTTTCCCACATTGCAGGCAGATTCTTTCACTGTCTGAGCTACCAAGGAAGCCCAGATATGCCCCACGTCTTCTTTATCCACCCCTCTGTTGTGGACATTTAGGTTGATTCCATGTCCTGGCTATTATAAGTAGTGCTGTGATGAACACTGGGATGCATGTATCTCTTTCAAGATTTTTTTTACCTTTGGTTTTGTGAAGTTTGGATATTAAATGCCTAGATGCAGGTTTTTGTTCTTTGTTTTTGGTATTTATCCTGTTTGGTATTCTCTGAGCTTCCTAGACCTGTGGTTTAGTGCATATTAATTTGGAAAAATTCTTAGTCATTATTGCTTCAAATATTGCTTCTGATCCTTTCTCTGTTTCTTTTCTTTCTGGTATTCCCATTTCACAAATGTTAAACCTTTTGTCATTGTTTCCCATTTCTTTAATATTCTGTTTTCTTCTTTTTTCAGTGTTGTAAATTTCTTCTGCTGTATCTTTAAGCTAAGGATTCTCTCCTTAGCTGTGTCTAGTAGAGAATTCTTTATCTGTTACCGTGTATTTGATTTCTAGCATTTATGTTCAATTCTTAGAATTTACACCTCTCTGCTTACATTATCCATGGGTTCCTTCAAGTTGTCTACCTTTCATTAAAATCCTTAGCATATCATCATAGTATTTAAAAATTCCTGGTCCAGTAATTCCAACATTCCTTCCATATCTCGTTCTGGTCCTGACGTTTGTTTAGTCACCTCAAACTGGCTTGTTTTTGCCTTTCAGTATGTCTAGCAATTTTTCTGTTGAAAGGTAGACAAAGTAATAGGTAAAAGAAACTGCAACAAATAGTCCTGCAGTAATGGAGTGGTCAGGAGTGCAGGAGTGGAGGCATTCTATGGTCCTGTGAGCAGGTCTCAGTGTTCCAGTGAACATGCACCCCTGGACCATGAACTCCATCAGTACGCCTCAATGTCTTCCTCCCCTTAGGTTGAACAGGATGCCAGAGGGAGCTGGAGTCGGCTATTACACTTTCCCCAGGTAGCTTAGCTTCTGATCCAGTAGGTTAGGCTCTGATAAAATAATTTCTCCTGAAGGCTGGCCTTGTTAAGAACAGAATGCTCTGAAATATTTTAAAATGGTTCCTTTGCCCCTCAACCCCACAAGAGGCATGCAGGGATTTTTCTCCAATATTCACAGTGAGGACCTGGGATAACTGCTGAAGTTAACATCACAAAAGTGTGGAAGCCTCCCTATGACTGGGTCCTCCTGGAGTTTTTTTCTTTCCCGTATTTGCCTACAGTGAGTTTCAGGCATTAATCAATTACAGTTTAGGTTCCTGTGGTGATTTCCCTTTGTAGGTCTCTGCTCTAGTAAATTGTGATTTTCTGAATCTCCCTGAATATTGCTCCTATTTTAGGTGTAGCTATTTGTCATGTAACCCCAATTTTCTGATGGATCCAGAAAACTGGGATTACATGACAAATAGAAAAGTTGTTGACTTTTCAGTCTGTTCAGTTTTTAACTTTTTAGGACAAAGTGGTGACTTTTATTAGTAACTCTTTATATGTCAGGCAGAAACTGAAAGTTTTCCTTCGATTTAATTTTTTTCTTGTTTTATTTTTCCTTTTATGTATTCCTATATTTTCACTTCTTTCTTCAACTCCTTGCAATTTGGTCCTCGTTTCTGACATGATTTTGTCTTTTCCTTGAATTTCTTTTTTGAGTTCGGTCAATTCTCATTTTACATCATCTTACTGCCTTACCATCTCTCCTCAGAGTTCCATTATTTCTGCATTGTGAATATACTGCATAATTAAGTTACAAAATTAATGCTGAAAAGTGCTGCACTTTTTCTCCATCTTGTAGTAGAAATGTCTTGCTATGTTTTCTTCTGCTGACAAACTCTGATTTTCTATTTTTTCTAATATTACGTAAATAATTGATCTTTTTCTTAAATTTGAAACAGATGGATTTTTCTGGATCAAATATTAATAGGAAGATTCTCTAGAAGAGGAAGATGGTGAGAGTGGCTTTCATCTGAAAGTCATCTTCTTTTTAGGTGAGGAACAGTTCACTTAGTACATGATGACTCTGGACGCCCAGCCTTCCTCTGACTCTCATCGTTTTTGTTTCAGGAGGCACCTACCATCGATGTTTCCCTCCTTCCTACACATTAGCAGTGTCGCCAGGAATGCGGCTTCTGCTTTCTAAGTTAATCCTCTTTTTCAGAATAGTGCTTTGTTAGAAAGTCTATAAAACCTAGGTTCTCCATATAACCAGATACCTTTCTTCTCTGCTTTGTCCAGCATTACTTGCCCACTTTTCACACAGATGTGCCCTCCAAGTTTCCCCTCAGGGTCTGTCTCACTCCTGCTGGGAATAATCACTTGTGGGGAGTCATAGGACAGATTTTGCCACCCCTGGATCCCTTGTCTTTCTTCCCCTGCTCTACCAATGCTCTTTCCATAGTCATTCTGGATGGTATTTGTTTTTAACCCTGTATTATGTGTGTATATTCTCTATCTCATATCTTGCTAAAGAGATAAATTTTGAATGGTTCAATTATTCTTCTTATATTGTACAGTTTTAGGAGACAAGACAGGGAGGTATGGGTCTAAGTGGATTCCATACTGCTACATGAACCCCAAAGCCCTAAATATTATTTGAAATCATTCAAGCCAAATACTTCCATGATAACTCTCAGTGATCCCCCAAAATGACAACAATTGGGGATTTTTAAAAACAATCATTCTTTGAATCATACCCTCTGAGTTCCTGATATAACTGTCCTGGAATGGAGTCTCTGTTTATTATAAAGCTCTTCAGATAATTCTGATGCATAGCCAATTTGGAGTCTAACAATAATGGAGTTAAAACAGAAGAAATGCTTTAAGTAAAAGACTTCATAGGGGGCAACCTGTGCTACTAACAACTGATTTTTCCTTTCAAAATAACAGTATTCTTTGTATTTTACTTCAAGTTAGCCAAAATTATTTAACTTTATATTTAGGATAAATTTCTTTGGCTCTGTAAGAGAACTAGCTCTATGTCTGGGTATAAAAGTTTGAAAAATTCAATTCTATTGTCACTATGTAATATTGTAGTCACAATAGGCAAATAATAAATCAAGCATAACATAAATGAGTACACATATAAACACAAATACAGAGATCATGGCCATCATATTTGGGTGTCACTTGAAAAACAAGTACCAGTTCCTGGCAACTCCAACATTACACTTGTGTCCATACTGTTTACTGATTAAACTATAAAAATTTAGCAAGAAAATACTAAAAATTTACATGTGAATTGCCATTAACACTAATCATACTGTGTTTCTAATCCCTCAAAACAAGGTCTGTCCAGCAAAACAGACACAGATGTAAAGAACAGACTTTTGGACTCTGTGGGAGAAGGCAAGGGTGGGATGATTTGAGAGAATAGCATTGAAACATGTATATTATCATATGTGAAACAGACCGCCAGTCCAGTTTCGATGTATGAGACAGGGTGCTCAGGGCCGGTGCACTGGGATGACCCTGAGGGATGGGATGGGGAGGGAGGTGGGAGAGGGGTTCAGGATGGGGACACATGTACACCCATGGCTGATTCATGTGAATGTATGGCAAAACCACTACAATATTGTAATTAGCTTCCAACTAAAATAAATAATTAAAAAACAACAACAACAAAAACCAAGGCCTGTCTCATTTCTTTTATATTCCCTAGATAGCTATTATAATGTATGACACCATGGTAAAATAATAAAAAGAATATAAAGATTAGTTAAGGCAAACTGATTTTGAAATTAAGATTTTTGATGTGAAGTGTTACTACTGGTTGCTTGTTTAATTATAATTATCAAAATCAAAATCTTTATGTGTACAAATTATTTAAATGAGTACAAACATAAGGTTAAATCATTGATAACTATAAGGCCAGAAAAGTCACACAAATATAGCTTGTTGCAAAGAACAAAGACAAAGAAGCAAACAAAGAGAAACAGACCTTAGAGCAAGTCTGTTCTCATTACACATTTTAAAAAATCAGACATATATTAGGTCAGGTAATTAATGTTACAAAAATGACATACTAACTTCATATGACATTTAAACTTCAAGCAGAAAGAATTTCTTTAGAAATAAAACTACAGGCCTGGAAGGAACATGTGGCCCAGAATGGAAGCAGTTAGGGCTCAGGACTAGTAGGCAAGTGTTTAAGAATATTAATGTCCAGGAGGCCTTCCAATGGCAGACGAGTAAGATGGGGAGATCACCTTTCCCCCAACAAACACATCAAAAATTCATCTGCATGTGCAACAACTTCTACAGAACAACTTCTGAACACTAGCAGAAGACAGACTTCCAAAAAGATAAGTCAATCTTATCTTTGAGTTAAGATAAGAATGAGATACAGCAAAGGACAAAGATAAAGAAAGAGACAAAGGATTTTGAGATGGGGACCAGCACCCTGTGGAGGGAGTCATGAAGGAGGAAAAGTTCCCCCACACTTGGAAACCCCTCATGGGAGGGGTCAGGGGGACCTTTGGACTCTCAGAGGGGAATCCAGCAACAAGTGTCAGAAGGCAAAACCGAGATAATTCACCACAGAGATCTTGCCAAACAGCCCTTCCCAGTCGAGAAGTGGCCTGAATGCCTCCACAGTGAGTGGAGGCTGGGTATGAAGGCTCAGGCTTTGAGGGTCAGACTCCAGGGAGAGGACTGAGGTTGACTACCAGGAAGATACTCTGAGGAGGTTAGTATGATACAGCTAAGGGAGTTCAGGGAAAAGCCTGGGCCTGCCAGAGAGGCAAGAGATCACTGCTGCAGGAAAGCTCTAACTCCCCATGCTCATGGAATGCAGGACCCCATCTTCACAAGTGCCAGAGGGAAAAGGAGACAGCAGCAGTCAGTGACTCCAGAAACAGAAAATCTGGCAGGAGAGCCAGATGCAGAAATAGACGCAACTGCAGTTTGTGATACCAGAGGGGGAAACATGGGATACTTGACTGCTGCCAGGCCACTGTGGGGGCCAGAGGCGGTAGATAGGAGGCCACTATGGTCTTGACCACAGGGGTTACAACTGGCACCAACCTGTGAGTGGGCACAGGTCACTGCCCACACCTTCCTGGAGGCCTGAGCAGCTTGGCTCTGCCTAGGGACCCACAGCCTGAGGCCAATTCCCCTGGGGAAGTGCATGACCTTCCTTAGAGTGTGATGACTTCCTGCAGATCTCAGCCTCAGTAGGCACTCCCCACACACCCCAAATGTGTCTGCCGTACTCCTCCCTTTCCCCAGTCCAACTGAACAAGTGAGCCCCAATAAGCTGCTATTTTTGTCCCCTCATGTCTAGGTGGAAAACAGACATGAGAGGGAGGCCTACAAGCAGAGGCAGGGCCTAAACCAGAGCAGAGAACCAGGGGCCATGTGAGCAACAGAAAGAGGGAAAACAGCTCTTACAGCTGCAGGTGCAGCAGATTAAATCCCTACAATCAGCCCAAAATTGTGGACTTTCGGGGCAATTGTGGACTCTGGGAACAAGTAAAGCAACTACTGAGTAAGGCAAAATCTGAGTTTGAGCTGACGTTACACTGTCCACAACAGGTCCAAAGACCTTTTCAGAAATGTTGGAAGACTTTCTGAGTAGGTAGATGGACTACAGCACACTCTGTGAAGAGGAAAATAAGGAATTAGTACAACATTCTTCTAGCTATCACTCTATATATTTTTTCTTTTTCATATTGTTCTAATGACGTTCTTTCTTTATTAAACCTTTAATTGTTATTTTTTATGAACTACTTTTGCCTTTGTTAAAACATCTTATTTTTAAATGAATTCATTCTATTTTTTCCTGTTTTTACAGTACCCTTTAGTTATATTACATTTTTTCCATGTTTTTTACTTTGTATTTGTGCTAGTCTGCTGCTGTGGCTGCTAAGTTGCTTCAGTCGTGTCTGACCCTGTACAACCCCATAGACGGCAGCCCACCAGGCTCCTCTGTCACTGGGATTCTCCAGACAAAAATACTGGAGTGGGTTGCCATTTCCTTCTCCACTGTGCTAGTCTAGTTTTTAGCATTGATTTTCACATATAGATTTGTTTAATGGCTTGATTACTCTCTTCGTTTTCAACTCCTGTTTTTCTTTTTCTTTCATCTCTTTTTTTCTTGCTCTTTTCTCAATATAAGTGTGTGAGTTTCTTTGGATGTTCTTGGCTGTGGTTTAACCATTAGTCTTGGGGTTTTGTGTTCTGTGCTGTGTGGCCTGTGACATTTTGGAGCTGCATTAAGGGGTTGGGCCTTAATCACTGAGATGGGAGACCTGAGTACAGGCCCCAGGACCAAGAGACCTCCCAACCATGGAACATTAATCAGCAAGAGCTCTTCCAAAGGTCTCTCAACACTAAGACCAAGCCTTACTCAAAAGCAAGCAATCTTCAATACCAGACACCTCAAGCAAAACCTTCAGCAAAATAGGAACACACACTTGCCCATGATCAGACAGGCTGCCCAAAGCCATAACAAGCCCAGAGAAACCCCAAAACACACTACTGGATATGGCACTACCCTTCAGGGAGACAAAACACAGTTCCACCAACAACAAGAACACGGGCACAGGTCCCCAACACTAGGAAACTTCACAAGTCATTGGTCCAACCCCAGACATGGGGGGGAACCCTGACAAATGAGAGGAACTACTACCTTCAAGCCTACAAAAAGGCGACCTCAAAAGCAATAAATTAAACAAAATGAAAAGAAAGAGAAACGTGAAGCAGATAAAGGAAAATGGTAAAAACCCACAAGACCAAACAAATGAAAAATAGGTAGTCTTCCTGAAAAAGAATTCAGTGCAATGATAGTAAAGATATCCAAAATCTTGGTAACAAAATGGATGCACAGATAAATAGAATGAAACACAGATCTAGAATATATGAAAAATGTTTACCAACGACCTAGAAGAAATAAAGAATAGAAAGCCAACAGCGAACAACACAATAACTGAGACTCAAAATACTCTGGAGGGAACCAACAGCAGAATAACTGAGGCAGAAGAACAGATAAGTGAGCTTGAATATAGAATGGTGGAAATAACTGAAGCAGAATAGGACAAAGGAAAAAAATGAAAGAAATAGCAACACTCCAGAGAACTCTGGGACAATATTTAGTGCACCAATATTCAAATTATAGGCATCCCAGAAGAAGAAGAGAAAAAGAAAGGGTATGAGAAAATATTTCAGAATATTATAGTCAAAAACTTCCCAACATGGGAAAGGAAATAGCTACCCAAGTCCAAGGAGACCAGGGAATCTCATAAAGGATAAACCCAAGGAGAAACACACCAGGACACATATTATTCAAACTAATGAAAATTAAACACAATGAAAAAATATTAAAAGCAGCAAGGAAAAAGCAATAAATAACATACAAGGGGATCCCTGTAAGGCTAACAGCTGATCTTTCAACAGAAACTCTACAAGTCAGAGGGAGTAGCAGGATATACTTAAAAGTGATGAAAGGGAAAAAACCTACAACCAACATTACTCTATCCAGCAAGATTCTCATCAGATCCAAAGGAGATATCAAAAGCTTTACAGAAGCAAAAGTGATGAGAATTCAGCACCACCAAACCGGCTTTAACAAACGGTAAGAGAACTTCTCTAGATAGGAAACACAAGAGAAAGAAAAGCCCTACAGAAATAAACCCAAAAGAAAAAAGTACACGGTAATAGGATCATATATATCAATAATAACCATAAATGTAAACAGATTAAATGCTTCAAACAAAACACACAGATTAGCTGAATGGACACAAAAACAAGACCCTTATATATGCTGTTCACAAGAGAATAACCTCAGACCTAGAGACACATACAGACTGAAAGTGAGGGGCTGGAAAAAGATATTCCATGCAAATTGAAAACAAAAGAAAGTGGGAGTAACAACATTCATATCAGATAAAATGGGCTTTAAAATACACACCATTACAAGACACAAGGAAGGACACCACATCATGATCAAAGGTTCAATCCAAGAACAAGATATAACAATTATAAATATATATCCACCCAACATTGAAGCACCGCAATACATAGGCAAAAGCTATCAATCAAAGGGGAAATCGACAGTAACTCAATAATAGTGGGAGGCTTTAACCACTCACACCAATGGACAGACCATCTAGACAGAAAATTAATAAGGAAACACGAGCTTTAAATGACATATTGGACTAGTTGGACCTAACTGATATCCACAGGGCACTTCATCAAAAAACAGTAGATTTCACTTTTTTCTCACTTTTTTCCTGAACATTCTCCAGGATATATCACATCTTGGGTCACAAATCAAGCTTTGGTAAATTTTAAAAACTGGAATCATCTCAAGATGTTTTTGACCATAATGCTATAAAATTAGATGTGAACTACAAGGGGAAAAAAACCTATAAAAATCACAAACAAATATAGGCTAAACAAAATGCTTCTGAGTAATGAAGAGGTCACTGAAAAAATCCAAAGAGAAGATCAAAAAATACTTAAAAGCAAATGACAATGAAAACGTGACAACTCAAAACCTATGGGATGCAGTAAAAGCTGTGCTAAGAGGCAAGTTTATAGCAATACAATCCTATCTCAAGAAACAAGAGAAAATTCAAATAAACTACTTAACCCTACACCTAAAGCAACTAGAAAAAGAACAAAAAAAACCCCCCAAAGTTAGTAGAAGGAAAGAAATCATGAAGATCGGACCAGAAATAAATTAAAAAGAAATAAAGGTGACAAAAACAATGAGCAATAAAACTAAAAGCCTCTTCATTAAATGATAAAAAAAATTGACAAACCATTAGCCAAACTCATTAAGAAAAAAAGGGAGAAGACTCAAATCAACAGAATTAGAAATGAAAAAGGAGAAGTTACAACATGCAGTGCAGAAATTAATCATGGAGATTACTACCAGCAACTATATGGCAATAAAATAAACAACCAGGAAGATATGGACATATTCTTAGAAAAGTATAACCTTCCAAGATTGAAACAGAAGAAATAGAAAATACGAACAGGCCAATTACAGACACAGAAATTGAAACTGTAACCAAAAATCTTCCAACAAACAAAAGCTCATGGCCAGATGGCTTCACAGGTGAATTCTACCAAAAATTCAGAGAAGAGCTAACACTTATCCTGCTCAAACTCTTCTAGAACTCGTTCTACAAGGCCACCATCAACCTCATACCAAAACCAGACAAAGCTGCCACAAGAAAAGAAAATTAAAGGCCAATATCATTGACAAATTAGATGTAAAAATCCTCAACAAAATTCTAGAAAACAGAATCCAACAACACATGAAAAGGTTCATATATCATGATCAAGGGGTGTTTATTCCAGGGATGCAAGGATTCTTCAGTATCACAAATCAGTAAATGTGATATACCATATTAACAAATTGTTAGGGGAAAAAAAAAACTGCATGATCATCTCAATAGATTCAGAGCAAGTTTTCAACAAAATTCAACACCCATTTATGATAAAAAAAAAAAAAAATACTCTCCAGAAAATAGGCATAGATGGAACATACCTCAAAATAATAAAGTCCATATGTGACAAACCTACAGCAAACATTATTCTTAATGGTGAAAAACTGAAAGTTTTAGACGTCTTAGCCATAGCAATCAGAGGAAAAAAACAAATAAAAGGAATCCAGACTGGAAAAGAGGTAGTAGAAGTCTCATTGTTTGCAGATGACATGATTCTTTACATAGAAAACCGTAAAGATGTCACAAGAAAATTACTAGAGCTAATCAATGAACATACTAAAGTCACAAAACACAAAACTAATACACTGATATCCCTTGCATTTCTATACACTAACAATGAAAAACCAGAAAGAGAAATTAGGGAAACAATCCCATTCACCATTGAACAAAAAGAATAAAATACCTAGGACTAAACCTACCTAAAGAGACAAAAGACCAGTATGTAAAAAATTATAAGAAGCTGATGAAAGAAATCAAAGATGACACAAACAGATGCAGAGATATACCATGTTCTTGGATTGGAGAATTAATACTGTGAAAATGACAATACTACACAGAGCAATTTACAGATCTAATGCAACCCCTATCAAAATATCAATGGTATTTTTCAAAGAACTAGAACAGAAAATTTCACAATTTGTATGGAAATACAATTCAGTTAAGTCTCTCAGTTGTGTCCGACTCTTTGCACCCCATGAATCGCAACACACCAGGCCTCCCTGTCCACCACCAAGTCCCAGAGTCTACCCAAAGCCATGTCCATCGAGTCAGTGATGCCATCCAACCATCTCATCCTCTGTCATCCCCTTCTCCTCCCACTTCAATCCTTCCCAGCATTAGGGTCTTTTCCAATGAGTCAACTCTTTGAATCAGATGGCCAAAGTACTGGAGTTTCAGCTTCGACATCAGTCCTTCCAATGAACATTCCAATGAACACCCAGGACTGATCTCCTTTAGAATGGACTGGCTGGATCTTCTTGCAGTCCAAGGGACTCTCAAGAGTCTTCTCCAACACCACAGTTCAAAAGCATCAATTCTTCGGAGCTCAGCTTTCTTCATAGTCCAACTCTCATATCCATACATGACTACTGGAAAAACCATAGCCTTGACTAGACGGACCTTTGTTGGCAAAGTAATGTCTCTGCTTTTCAATATGCTATCTAGGTTGGTCATAACTTTCCTTCCAAGGAGTAAGCATCTTTTAATGTCATGGCTGCAATCACCATCTGCAGTGATTTTGGAGCCCAGAAAAATAAAGTCTGACACTGTTTCCTCATCTATTTCACATGAAGTGATGAGACCAGAAGCCATGATCTTAGTTTTCTGAATGTTGAGCTTTAATTCAACTTTTTCACTCTCCTCTTTCACTTTCTTCAAGAGGCTTTTTAGTTACTCTTCACTTTCTGCCATAAGGGTGGTGTCATCTGCATATGTGAGGTTATTGATATTTCTCCCAGCAATCTTGATTCCAGCTTGTGTTTCTTCCAGCTCGTTTCTCATGATGTACTCTGCATATAAGTTAAATAAGCAGGATGACAATATACAGCCTTGACATACTCCTTTTCCTATTTGGAATCAGTCTGTTGTTCCATGTCCAGTTCTAACTCTTGCTTCCTGACCTGCATATAGGTTTCTCAAGAGGCAGGTCAGATGATCTGGTATTCCCATCTCTTTCAGAATTTTCCACAGTTTATTGTGATCCACACGGTCAAAGGCTTTGGCATAGTCAATAAAGCACAAATAGATGTTTTTCTGAAACTCTCTTGCTTTTTCGATGTTGGCAAGCGGATGTTGGCAATTTGATCTCTGGTTCCTCTGCCTTTTCTAAAACCAGCTTGAACATCTGGAATTTCATGGTTCATGTATTGCTGAAGTCTGGTTTGGAGAATTTTGAGCATTACTTTACTAGCATATGAGATGAGTACAATTGTGCAGTAGTTTGAGTATTCTTTGGCATTGCCTTTCTTTGGAATTGGAATGAAAACTGACCTTTTCCATTTTCCAGTCCTGTGGCCACTGCTGAGTTTTCCAAATTTGCTGGCATATTGAGTGCAGCACTTTCACAGCATCATCTTTTAGGATTTGAAATAGCTCAACTGGAATTCCATCACCTTCACTAGCTTTGTTTGCAGTGATGCTTCCTAAGGCCCACTTGACTTCACATTTCAGGATGTCTGGCTCTAGCTGAGTGATCACACCATCATGATTATCTAGGTCATGAAGATCTTTTTTGTACAGTTCTGTGTACTCTTGCCACCTCTTCTTAATATCTTCTGCTTCTATTAGGTCCATACCATTTCTGTCCTTTATCGAACCCATCTTTGCATGAAATGTTCCCTTGGTATCTCTAATTTTCTTGAAGAGATCTCTAGTCTTTCCCATTTTGTTGTCTTCCTCTATTTCTTGCATTGATCGCTGAGGAAGGCTTTTTTATCTCTTCATGCTATTCTTTGGAATTCTGCATTCAGATGGGAATATCTTTCCTTTTCTCCTTTGCTTTTTGCTTCTCTTCTTTTCAGAGCTATTGGTAATAAAAGACTCCCAATAGCCAAAGCAATCTTGAGAAAGAAGAATGGAGCTGGAGGACTTAACTTTCCTTACTTTAGGCTTTACTGCAAAGCTACAGTCATCAAGACAGTGTGGTACTTGCACAAAAATAGAAATACAGACCAATGGAGCAGGACAGAGACCCCAGAGATAAACCCACGCACCTATGAGCACCTTGTCTGTGACAACAGAGGCAAGAACATACACTGGAGAAAAGAAAGTCTCTTCAATAAACAGTGCTGGGAAAACTGGACAGCTACATGCAAAAGAATGAAACTAGAACACCTCCTAACATCACACACAAAAATAAACTCAAAATGGATTAAAGACTTAAATAGTAAGGCCAGAAACTATAAAACTCTTAGAGGAAAACATAGGCAATAACAATGTAATGGAAATTAAAAAAAAAAACCACACACAAGTGGGACATCATTAAATTTACAAGCTTTTTGCACAGCAAAGGAAAAAATAAAGAAGATTAAAAGACAATCCTGAGAATGGGAGAAAATAACTACAAATGTAATAACTGACAAAAGACTAATCTCCAAAATATATAAGCAGCTCATATAGTTCAATATCAGAAAAACAAAGCCCCATCAAAAACTGGGCAGAAGGCCTAAACACACATTTCTCCAAAGAAGACATCCAGATGGCCAATAAACACATGCTAATCATTGGAGAAATGCAAATCAAAACTACAATGAGGCATCACCTCACACCAGTCAGAACGGCCAACATCCAAGACTGTAGAAACAATAAATGCTGGAGAGGATGTGGAGAGAAGGGAGCCCTCTTGCACTGTTGGTGGGAATGTAAACTGATACAGTTACTATGGAGAACAGAGATTCCTTAATAAACTGGGAATAAATCTACCATATGAACCACCAACACCACCACTGGGCATATATTTAAGAAAACCATAATTCAAAAAGACACATGTACCTGTGTTCACAGCAGTACTATTTACAACAGCTTGGACAAGGAAGCAACTTAGATGTTCATTAACAGAAGAATGGATAAAGAAGATATGGTACATATATACAATAGAATATAATTCAGCCATAAATAAGAATGAATTTGTGTCCGTTCCAGTGAGGTGGATGAATCTAGAACCTGTTATGCTAGATTTTTTTTTTAAATAAATTAAAAAAAAAATTACAAAGCATATCATCAATGAAGATAGTTCAAAACTTCTTTTTATAAGGTATTAAACGTTATCACTTTAAAAGAAAAAAAATTCAGATCCAAGTCTTACACCTCATAATCCAAAAATAAAACGTATCAATTACTTATATCCCATAGACTTACCTGTCCAACCAGTATAAGCAGAGCAATCATGTGGATCAGCTGTCTTCAGCCCTTCTTCCATTTGCTGTAGAAGATCTTTAATTTTGGTCTGGATCCGTCTTGTGAAGTTATTAATAATCTGACAACCAAAAGAAGACATAATATTAAATTACAGAAGACCAGGATAATGTTGCAGTGGTTGGGAAGATTCCCTGGAGAAGGGAAAAGCTACCCACCCCAGTATTCTGGCCTGGAGAATTCCATGGACTATATAGTCCATGGGGTTGCAAAGAGTTGGACATAACTGAGGGACTTTCACTTCACTTCACTTCAAACACTTCAACTAACAGTCTAAGTTGTAAAAACAAACAGATGGAAATTATAATACCTGGCCCATTTCAATGATTCATTGGTTGGAGCGAGTCTACCTTGTTTTTACGAGGTTAAGTTTTAAAATAAGAGCATGCCCTATATGGATTCTAAGTAACAAGTAGGATCACAAAAAATAAGCTGCAAAAATCAAAGAAAAAAACAAAACAAAAATAGAGTAAAGAGATGGATTTGACTACACAAACATTTTAAGTTAAAGAACATAAGATGGTTTAAAAGTCAATGACAAGGGAGGAATATGTACAATATAAAATATTATAAATAAAAGTAGGCTATGTAACAATATGGAAATACACATAAAATTATCAACATACCTTACAAAAAGAAAAAATCAAATTGCAAGCATATGCAAACATTTTCAATCACTTACCAATTAATGAATTGAAAATAAATACAAATACTATCAGATTAACAAATAATAAAATATTAAGTTCCAAGGCTGCTAGGAGCTAAGGAAGCAGATATTCTTACTGAGTGCTGGTGATCTTTCTCAAAGGAAATTTATCAGTAATTCTTAAAAAATTTTATTTATTTTTGGCTGTACTGGGTCTTTGTCACTGTGCATGGGCTTTCTCTGGCTGTGGCGAGCAGAAGCTACTCTCTAGTCGCTGTGCACAGGCTCCTCATTGTGGGTTTCTCTTGTTGCAGAGAATGGGCTCTAGAGCCCGGATTCAGTAGTTGTGGCATGCAGGATTAACTGCCCCACAACATGTGGGATCTTCCCTGACCAGAGATGGAACCCTTTCCTCTGCACTAGCAAGCAGGTTCTTAATCAATGGATCACCAGGGAAATCCCACATCAATATTCTTAAACATGTAGTTGACAGTGTTGTCCCGATTTTTCTGCCTTTGATGATTTTTAAAAACTCTAGTCACTACATCAATCGCTGAGGTGTAACTGTAATTCTCTTTTCGCCCCCCTTTAGTGTACTTATGGGAGAAGGCAATGGCACCCCACTCCAGTACTCTTGCCTGGAAAATCCCATGGACAGAGGAGCCTGGTAGGCTGCAGTCCATGGGGTCGCTAAGAGTCGGGCACGACTGAGTGACTTCACTTTCACTTTTCACTTTCATGCATTGGAGAAGGAAATGGCAACCCACTCCAGTGTTCTTGCCTGGAGAATCTCAGGGACAGAGGAGCCTAGTGGGCTGCTGTCTATGGGGTCGCACAGAGTCGGACACGACTGAAGCGACTTAGCAGCAGCAGCAGCAGCAGTGTACTTACAGTTCTATTATTTGGCACAGACAAATTAGGACTATTATGTCTTCTTGACAGGCTTTATCATCAAGAAACATCCCTCTGCGAGGCTACAGGGAAGTTACTTTCATGTTACTGGACAGTTAGTGCTTTCAGGCCAAATTTTACTGAAATTTGGGATTCTGGACTAAAAGCAACATTAGAATTACGTTACAACTATGAAAGCCCCAGAGAGATTTACTTAAACCTAGAGAGATGTGTGTACATTTCAAAGGGGATGAGAGTCTGGAGCAGGAAGACACTTCCCAGTCATAGAACTGAAGACAAAGGAGCCTGGTCTTATCACAGAGAGATTTATTTACAGTCCAAAGACTTCACTTTGCAACAAAGGTCCATATAGTCAAAGCTATGGTAGCTTTCCAGTAGTCATGTATGGATGTGAGAGCTGAACAGTAAAAAAGGGTGAGCTCCAAAGAGATGCCTTAGAACTGTGGTGCTGAAGAGAAGACTCTTGAGAGTCCCTTGGACAGCGAAGAGATCAAACCAGTCAATCCTAAAGGAAATCAACCCTGAACATTCATTGGAAGGACTGATGCTGAAGCTGAAGCCCCAATACTTTGGTTACCTGCTTCAAAGAGCCAACTCCTTGGAAAAGACGCTGATGCTGGGAAAGACTGAAGGCAGGAGGAAAAAGGGGCAACAGAGGATGAGATGGTTAGATGGCATCATTGACTCAATGTACATGAGTTAGAGCAAACTCCAGGAGAAAGTGAAGGACAGGGAAGTCTAGTGTGCTCCAGTACATCATGGGACTGCAAAGAGATGGACATGACTGAGTGACTGAATAACAACAATGACGATTTTGATATTTCCAACAAAACTCTCTCAGAAAAGGAAGGAGAGACAGTTGTCTTCTTCCCTTTTATAAAAAGCACAGAAAACTTAATTTTTCTTCATTCTTTGCCTATAATACAGACTCTGTCTACGAACCTTTGACCTGGGTTTTGATGACTTGGATGTGAGATTCAGGGAACCACTCACTAGTTACTTTCTTTCTCATAAATAATATAACCTCTTGTGTACTTTCAGGAAAAACTTAATAAGTATAAATATTAAAAAACTAAAGAACAAAAATTAGGGATCTATCCACAAAGGGAAGAACTTTCATGTGAGTAGTGGAACCCAGCACCTTACTCCAAGGGACTTACAGCAAACCTAGCCCACTAGAGCACTGGGTAATAAGCACACAGACTTCAGTACCAGCTGTGAAACCTTCAGGAGACTGAGCCAGGTCCAGCCCCTGAGCTATAGTCTGGGAGTACAGGCAGAACAATGACTCAGCAGTCACCTTCAGATGAGACAGCCTTTGTGGAAATCCATATTTCCACAGGAGAAGTATCAATATTCCTTTTGAGGACAAAGAAAAAAAGAAGTTTGGATGAGCTGGAGTGGATAAGAGGAATAGCTTGTCCCTGCCTGTATCACATAATGTACAGATACAGCATGTGGCTAAATAGACAGCCCGTGATTTCTCTCACAGGGGGAAGGGAGAGTCACTGAGTCCAGTTTCTAAAGGGTCAGCCACACTCGTTTGGTATCTAAGTCTGTGCAGGACTCTGCTGAAGAGACTTAATTCTCTCATTTCTCATAATGTATCCAGAGTATCCCAAAGGAAGTCCACGCCTGGGGAGAGGGAGCAAGTCAGAGAGTAGCATGTAAGATCCCCAGAGGCCATTAAAGGAATGTAGTTTCTGCTGATGCATTTTGGACTCTATTAGGAAACACAAAAAATCAAGAAGACATGATATCACCAAAAGATCACAATAATCTTCCAGTAACCAAATCTAAAGGCAAGAAAATCTACTATTTATACAATAAAGAATTCAAAATAGCTGTTCTAAGGAAACAGCTATAAGAAAACACAGAAAAAAATCAAAGAAATTAAAAAAAAAAACGATGTGATGAAAATGAGAAATTAAAAAAATAGAAATCACTGAAAAAAAAATTCTAGAGTTTAAGACCTGAACAAATGAAATGAAAAATGAAATAGAGAGCATCAAAAGCAGGTAGACCACATAGAAAACAGAATCAGGAAAAGAGCTAGGGGGACTTCCTGGTGATCCAATGGTTAAGAATCTGCCTTGCAATGCAGGGGACATGGGCTCAACCCTGCTCAGAGAACTAAGACCCCATATGCCACGGAGCAGCTAACCCCTCATGCCACTAACTACTGAGCCCCTGTGCTCCAGAGCCTGCAGACCACAACTAGAGGGTTTGTGTGCCACAACAAAAGGTCCCACAGGACTCAATGAAGACCCCGCATGCTGCAACAAAGACCTGACACAGCCAGATAAATAAATGAATATTTTTTAAATTCTTTAAAAAAAAAAAAAAAAAAAGACAGGAACTTTGAAAGAACTCAGCCTAAAGAGAAAAAAAGAATAAAAAAGTGAAGAAAGTCTGAATAATCTGTGAAGACATCCTCAAAAACCCAATATCCAAATCATTAGAGTTCCAGAAGGAAAAATGAGGGAAAACAGGGGCAGAAAACTTATTTAAAGAAATAATGGCTGAGAACTTTCCAAATCTGGAAAGAGATCTGTACATCAAGTTCATGAGGCTAATAAACAGATTGTCCCATTAAGTCAACCCAAAATGTCCTTCTCCAAGACATTTTATTTAAAAAACAGAAAGTATAAAAAATCAAACACAAAAAAGAGAAACCTAAAGACAGCAAGAAAGAAAGAAGACTGTAACCTACAAAGGAACCTCCAATGGGACATCAGTGAATTTCTCAGAAGAACTCTTACAGGCCAGGAGACAGTGGGATGATATATTCAAAGTAATGAGAGAAAAAAAACAATCAAAAATAATCCACCTGGGAACTTTCCTGATGGTCCAGTGGTTCTGACCTGTGCTTCCACTGCTGGGAGAACAGGTTTAATCCTGGGTTGGGTAATTAAAATTCTGCATGCTGCTTGGCATGGTCAAAACTTTAAAAATTTTTTTAAATTAAAAAAAAAAAAAAAATACTCCACGTGGCAGAATTATCCTTCAGGGATATAAAGACATTTCCAGACAAAAGATGAGGCAATTCATCATCACTAGACCTATCTAACAAGAAATGCTGAAAGAAGTTCTTCAAGCTGAAATGAAAGGAGGCTAATCAGTAACATGAAAGAAAAAATACACAGATAAATATACGGTCAAACTCAGAACCCTGTAATATGATGTTAACATAATGCTACTTTAAAGATTAGAACAAGAGTATCAAAAGTAAATAAAGTTACTATAATTTGCTAATAAATACACAACATAAGAAGGCAAATTATGACATTTAAAAAAACATAAAAGGAGGAAGAGTAAAAGTGGAAAGGTTTTGTATGTGATTCAAGAGATGGGAATACCAGACCACTTGACCTGCCTCTTGAGAAACCTGTATGCAGGTCAGGAAGCAACAGTTAGAACTGGACATGGAACAACAGACTGGTTCCAAATAGGAAAAGGAGTATGTCAAGGCTGCATATTGTCACCCTGCTTATTTAACTTATATGCAGAGTACATCATGAGAAATGCTGGGCTGGAAGAAGCACAAGCTGGAATCAAGATTGCCGGGAGAAATATCAATAACCTCAGATATGCAGATGACACCACCCTTATGGCAGAAAGTGAAGAGGAACTAAAAAGCCTCTTGAAGAAAGTGAAAGAGGAGAGTGAAAAAGTTGGCTTAAAGCTCAACATTCAGAAAACTAAGATCATGGCATCTGGTCCCATCACTTCATGGAAAATAGATGAAGAAACAGTGGAAACAGTGTCAGACTTTATTTTTGGGGGCTCCAAAATCACTGCAGATGGTGACTGCAGCCATGAAATTAAAAGACACTTACTCCTTGGAAGAAAACTTATGGCCAACCTAGATAGCATATTCAAAAGCAGAGACATTACTTTGCCAACAAAGGTCTGTCTAGTCAAGGCTATGGTTTCTCCAGTGGTCATGTACGGATGTGAGCGTTGGACTGTGAAGAAAGCTGAGTGCCGCAGAATTGATGCTTTTGAACTGTGGTGTTGGAGAAGACTCTTGAGAGTCCCTTGGACTGCAAGGAGGTCCAACCAGTCCATCCTAAAGGAGATCATCCTAGGTGTTCAATGGAAGGACTGATGCTAAAGCTGAAACTGCAATACTTTGGCCACCTCATGCGAAGAGTTGACTCAGTGGAAAAGATTCTGCTGCTGGGAGGGATTGGGGGCAGGAGGAGAAGGGGACGACAGAGGATGACATGGCTGGATGGCATCACTGACTCGATGGACGTGAGTCTGAGTGAACTCCGGGAGTTGGTGATGGACAGGGAGGCCTGGCGTGCTGCGATTCATGGGGTTGCAAAGAGTCGGACATGACTGAACAACTGAACTGAACTGAACTGAACTGAAGTTAAGCCATTATCAGAGTAAAATATGACTAGGTATAAGATGTTTTATGTATCTCATGATAACCACAAAGCAAAGAATTTGACTAGATTCCCAAAAGACAAAGATGGTGAATAAGAACACACAACAGTGGGAAATCACCATTTCACAAAGGAACCCAGCAAGAATAAAAAAAAGAACAAGAGAACTACAAAATAGCCAAAACACAATTAAAAAGATGGCACTAGGAAGCTCTTGTATTTGTACTCAGTCATTCAGTCATGTCTGACTCTTTGTGACCCTTTAGACTTCAGGCTCCTCTGTCCGTGGAATTTTTCAGCCAAGAATATGGGAGTGGGTTGCTATTTCCTCCTCCAGGGGATCTTCCCAGGCATCACACTCAGGTCTCCTGCATTACAAGTGAATTCTTTTCTGCTGATCCATTGAGGAAGCCCAGTAAGTTCTAACATATCCATAATCACTCTAAATATAAGTAGATTAAGCTTCTAATCAAAAGGCAAAGAATGGCTAGATGAATTAAAAAAAACAAGATCCAACTATATGCTGCCTACAAAAGACTCACTCTGGCTTTAAGAACACACAGGCTCAAAGTGAAAGGATGGAAAAAGACATTCCACAAGTGAAAACCAGAAGAGAGCCATATTTATACCAGACAAATGATCTTAAGTAAAAAACAGTCACCTGAGACAATGGTCCTTCTATGGAGGGGTCAATTCTTGAAGAAGACATTACCAATTAGCAATAGTAATACAAATGCACTCAACACCAGAGCAACTAAATATATTACGCAAATACTAAAAAAGCTAAAAGGTGAAACCGACAATAATACAACACTAATAGGTAACTACACCACCACACTGTCAGTAGGGATAGGTCATGCAGTCAAAAAATCAAGAGAACACTGGACTTGAATCATACATGAGACCAAATGAACCCAACAGACACATACAAGACATTCAATCTGACAACAGAATACACATTCTTCTCAAGTACACACAGAATATTCTTAGTGGTAGATCAAATGACTGGCCACAAAATAGGTCTTACTATATTTAGAAGAGTGCAACAATACTATGTAACTACTGTGCTTGTGTTCAGCTGTGCAGTTGTGTCTGACTCTTTGTGACCCCATGGACCCCAAGGAGCCTACCAGGCTCCTCTGCTCATAGATTTTTCCAGACAAGAATCCTGGAGTGGGTTGCCAATTCCTCCTCCACCTTTTCTGACACTGGCATAAAAATGGAAATCAACAACAAGGGGGAAGTGGAAAATCCACATATATGAGGAATTTAAAGAATATACTCCCAGATGACCAATGTCAAAGAAATCAAAAGGGAAATCAAACAATACCTTGAAACAAATGACAACTGAAACACAACATTACCAAAACTACAGGATGCTGCAAAAGCAGTTCTAAGAGAGAAGTTTATAATGATAGATACCTATAGGAAGGAAAAAGGAAAATCTTAAATAAATAAATAACCAAGCTTTACACCTCAAAGTGAAAGTGTCAGTCACTCAGCCTTGTTCAACTCTTTGCGATCCCATGGACTGCAGCCCGCCAGGCTTCTCTGTCCATGAAATCTCCAGGCAAGAATACTGGAGTGGGTTCCCACTTCCTTCTCCAATGGATCTTCCCAACCCAGGAATTGAACCCCGGTCTCCCACATTGCGGGCAGATTTTTTACCGTCCAAGCCACCAGGGAGGGAATTAGAAAAAGAATAAACAACTCAAAATTAATAGAAGATAGGAAATAACAAAGATCATAGCAGAAATACATGAGATAGAAACTAGAGAAATAACAGAAAAGATGAACAAAACTAAGAGTTGATTAAAAATAATTTAATTGATAAACCTTTAGCTAAATTAAGAAAAAGAGAAGACAATAAATAAAAACAGAAATGAAAAGATATATTACAAGTGACACCACAGAAACACAGTTGACGCTTGGAAAGCATGGCTCTGAAATGCATGGGTCCACTTATATGCAGATACTTTTCAGTAGTAAATATTACAGCGCTACATAGTCCACAGTTGGTTGAATTCAGGGGTGTGAAGGAATCAAGATCATGAAAGGCTGGCTATATAAATTATATGCAGATTAACCCCCATGTTGTTCAAGGGTCGACTCTACCAAGTATCACAAGAGACTACTATGAACAATTATATACCAACAAAATGGATAACCTAGTAAAATGGATGAATTCCTAGAAACATACAACTAACCAAGCCAAATCAGGAATAAATAGAAAACATGAGTAGACCAACAATGGATTTGGAGATTGAAATCAGTCATTTAAAACCTCCCCAGAAACAGAACCCCAGAAATATGATGGTTTCACTGGTGAACTGTACAAAACATTTAAAGAATAATTAACACCAATATTTTCTAAACTTTTTCCAAAAACTGAAGAGGAAGGAAAACTTACAGATGCAAGACCAGCATTACTGTGATTCCTAAGCCAGATAAGGACACTAGTCGTAACTAATATTCCTGATGAATATGGATGCAAAAATTCTCAACAAGATGTTAGCAAACTGAATTCAAAAATACACTAAAAGGATCAATCAACAACTTCAGATATGCAGATGGTACCACTTTAACAGCAGAAAGTGAAGAGGAACTAAAGAGCCTCTTGATGAGAGTGAAAGAGGAGAATGAAAAATCTGGCTTGAAACTCAACATTCAAAAAACTAAACTTATGGCTTCTGGTCCCAACACTTCGTGTCAAATAGACGGGAGGAAAGTGGACAGATTTTATTTTCTTGGGCCCCCAAATCACTACGGATGGTGACTGCAGTCATGAAATTAAAGGACAACTGCTCCATAAAAAGAAAGCTATGACAAACCTAGACAGCATGTTAAATAGCAGAGACACCACTTTGCCAACAGGTCCACATAGTCACAGCTGTGGCTTTTCCAAGAGTCATGAATGGATGTGAGAGTTCAATCATAAAGAAAGCTGAGTGCCTAAGAATTGATGCTTTTAAACTGTGGTGCTGGAGAAGATGCTTGAGAGTCTCTTGGACTGCAAGGAGATCAAACCACTCCATCCTAAAGGAAATTAACCCTGATTGTTCACTGGAAGGACGACACTGAAGCTGAAGCTCCACTACTTTGGCCACCTGATGTGAAGAGCCTACTCTTCAGGAAAGACCCTGATGTGGGGAAAGATTGAGGGCAGGAGGAGAGGATGAGATGGGTGGATGGCATCACTGACTCAATAAACAAGAGTTTGAGTAAACTCCAGAGACAGTGAAGGATGGGGAAGCCTGATGTGCTCTGCAGTCCATGGGGTCACAACAGTTGGACACGACTTAGTGAATGAACAAAAACAATGAGAGAAAACCCTAACGACTCAACCAAAAAACTGATATAAACAATAAAACCAGTAAACTTGCATGATATAAAATTAACATATGGAAATCAGTTGTGCTTCTATTGCTGCTGTTCAGTCCCTAAGTCGTTTTGTAATCTTTCTGACCCCATGGAGGTCAGAGCCTGTCAGGCTCCTCTCTCCATGGGGTTCTCTTGGCAAGAATACTGGAGTGGGTTGCCATTTCCTTCTCTAGGGCATCTTCCTGCACCAGTGATTGAACCCGCCTCTCCTGCAATGGCAGGAGGATTCTTTCACTGAGCCACCAGGGAACATTAACAAGAAACTTCTCAAAAAAGAAAGAAATAAAACAATTTCATCACAATAGCATTAAAAACAAGAAAATACTTAGGAATACATTTTATTATCAAGGAGGTAAAAGAGGTGTATGTTGGAACTGAAAGCTTCTGATGAAAGAAATTGAAGACATTAACAAATGGAAAGATATCCTGTTTCCATGGATCAGAAAAATTAACAGGTAGTGCTGTTGTGTGTTAAAGAGAAATAGTTGTCTGATTCTCCATCCAACTGATTAATAATTTTTTGACTCCAAGTTAGTCATTTAAGCCTCCTGTATTTAAACCTTTTAAACCACTTAAACCTTGGGTTTCTACCATTAGTCAAAGAAATGCAAAATAACAGTCATAAGAAGAAAAAAAAAAAAAACTAGAGTATTATATCTTCATAAACTGATATGGCAGAACCCATAAGGTAGTATCCAGCCCACGTTTATTTCCCACACCTTCTTCCTTATCATCAGAATCCTGATTCTATTCACAGCAGCAACACATCTAAGCCCAGAAGAGCTACCTGCTGTCCCAGACTGCCTTATGACCAAGGGCAGCCAAGGACACAGTTTCAACCAGTGAAAAGCAAGTGCACGTCTTCTAGGGTCTCTTGGAAGGTTCTCACACTTCTTGATAAAAGAGAAACATAGAGCTGGTATTCCCTTCTTTTTTCTCCCTTTGTCCAGTTGTAACATTAGACAAGAAATCCAGGACTACAGCCATCTTATACTACAACACAAAAAATATGAAAGAAAGACCAACATAATTGCAGAAATCCTATCTGATATCTTGGAGAAGGCAATGGCACCCCACTCCAGTACTCTTGCCTGGAGAATCCCATGGACGGAGGAGCCTGGTAGGCTGCAGTCCATGGGGTTGCTAAGAGTCGGACATGACTGAGCGACTTCACTTTCACTTGTCACTTTCATGCATTGGAGAAGGAAATGGCAACCCACTCCAGTGTTCTTGCCTGGAGAATCCCAGGGATGGGGGAGCCTCATGGGCTGCCGTCTGTGGGGTCGCGCAGAGTCAAACACGACTGAAGCGACTTAGCAGCAGCAGTAGAAGTATCTGATATCTTGTTGAAATGAATCAACACCATCAGTTGCCTACTTCTAGACTTCCTGTTATACAGGAAAAATAATCTGATTAAAATACTTCCAAGTTAAGTCTTCTGTTCATTGTAGCTGAATGTAGGCCTAAGATATTTGTGTATAGTTTTAGCTCTGTCATGATAACTTGATTCCAAAGCAAATGCTTTATTCCTCATAAATGATACTAGAGTATAGTTCTAAGGCTTATGATTATTCACTCTAATTCCTCTTAATACTTGTCAACATTTCATTGTAAAAATAATTTCTCTACATTTGTTTTAAGGTATCTTGTCTAGTTCCTAATTTTTCAATTTTGTCATAAAAGAGATTTCTAACTTACATTGGAACCAAAGCCTCATGAACAAAGAAGAAAATCTGTTATGCTATAATTTTACTTGGAGGAATTTTAATTGGTTCATCTCATTTAATAATGGTATTACTATAAGAACAATTTATTTAATAATTAGTGAGCATTTACCATATGCCTGGCACTCAGTACTCTACATGATATTTGAATTAATCTTTCACATCACTGAATCATTCTCCACTTTCTAGGTGAGAAATCTGACGCTAGCCCTAAGTCACATGTCAGCAAGAGACCTAACTCCTGGAGCTGTAACTGGACTATCTAATCCCAAATTTCCTGGGATCCCCATGCTGAGCCCTTACTATGAAAATCTTTGCTTGATTTTCCATGTACAATTTATCTTTAGATTTGCAAAAGGTTTCCAGTTTTCACTCAATCACACCATATGAATATGATACATATCCACCACAAAGCACAGAAACAGCATGAGAAGCTAAAGAATTCGGGAGGTTGATTTTTACTAACTACACTGCAAATTACGACCCAGATAATCACGATGGTGTGATCACTGACCTAGAGCCAGGCATCCTGGAATGTGAAGTCAAGTGGGCCTTAGGAAGCATCATTATGAACAAAGCTAGTAGAGGTGATGGAATTCCATTTGAGCTATTTCAAATACTGAAAGATGATGCTGTAAAAGTGCTGCACTCAATATGCCAGCAAATTTGGAAAACTCAGCAGTGGCCACAGGACTGGAAAACGTCAGTTTTCATTCCAATCCCAAAGAAAGGCAATGCCAAAGAATGCTCAAACTACTGCACAATTGCGCTCATCTCGCACGCTATTAAAGTAATGCTCAAAATTCTCCAAGCCAGGCTCCAGCAATACGTGAACCGTGAACTTCCTGATGTTCAAGCTGGTTTTAGAAAAGGCAGAGGAACCAGAGATCAAATCACCAACATCCGCTGGATCATGGAAAAAGCAAGAGAGTTCCAGAAAAACATCTATTTCTGCTTTATTGACTATGCCAAAGCCTTTGACTGTGTGGATCACAAGAAACTGGAAAATTCTGAAAGAGATGGGAATACCACACCATCTGACCTGCCTCGTGAGAAACCTGTATGCACGTCAGGAAGCAACAGTTAGAAGTGGACATAGAACAACAGACTGGTTCCAAATAGGAAAAGGAGTACGTCAAGACTGTATATTGTCACCCTGCTTATTTAACTTATATGCAGAGTACATCATGAGAAACACTGGGCTGGAAGAAGCACAAGCTGGAATCAAGATTGCTGGGAGAAATATCAATAACCTCAGATATGCAGATGACACCACCCTTATGGCAGAAAGTGAAGAAAAACTAAAAAGCCTCTTGATGAAAGTGAAAGAGGAGAGTGAAAAAGTTGGCTTAAAGCTCAACATTCAGAAAACGAAGATCATGGAATCCGCTCCCATCACTTCATGGCAAATAGATGGGGAAACAGTGGAAAAAGTGGCTGACTTTATTTTTCTGGGCTCCAAAATCACTGCAGATGGTGACTGCAGCCATGAAATTAAAAGACGCTTACTCCTGGGAAGAAAAGTTATGACCAACCTAGCCAGCATATTGAAAAGCAGAGACATTACTTTGTCAACAATGGTCCGTCTAGTCAAGGCTATGATTTTTCCAATAGTTATGTACGGATGTGAGAGTTGGACTATAAAGAAAGCTGAGCACTGAAGAATTGATGCTTTTGAACTGTGGTTTGGAGAAGACTCTTGAGAGTCCCTTGGACTGCAAGGAGATCCAACCAGTCCATCCTAAAGGAGATCAGTCCTGGGTGTTCATCAGAGGGACTGATGTGAAGCTGAAACTGCAACACTTTGGCCACCTGATGCGGAGAGCTGACTCATTGGAAAAGACCCTGATGCTTGGAAGGATTGAGGGCAGGAGGAGAAAGGGATGACAGAGGATGAGATGGTTGGATGGCATCACCGACTCGATGGACATGGGTTTAGGTAGACTCTGGGAGTTGGTGATGGACAGGGAGGCCTGGCATGCTGTGGTTCATGGGGTTGCAAAGAGTCAGACAGGACTGAGTGACTGAACTGAACTGAACACAGCAATTAGCAAGAAAATATTCTTTTCCCCCACACTAGGCAATTTTCCCTAACAATGATGCCCCAGAAGGTTATAAAGCAAAACTACATTGGTTATTTCTAACATAATTATATTTTCTGAATTTTTCATAAAAGTTTTTTGAGGAAATAAATATAAAATATTGTAAAATATAAAAATACAAAAATCTTTAAAAAAAGATTGACAATTAACTTTAAAAATTCATGATCTTATTTTCAAATAGAAGAAGAGTGGAAAGTCTTAAAATAGGTGTTTAACATGCACATATAAATAACTCCTAAAGCAAAACATAATGTTTTCAACAGGTATTTGTGAACCAAACTTCTGAGTTTGAATAATGAACCAGGAAAGCTTATGAATAAAATAATTTATTACACTCCTCATATATGCAGGCCCTTGTGACACTTATCTAACTCTATCCTGACAAGTCTGTAACAACATTATCCCCATGTTATGCACAGAGAAACTAAAGCTAACAATGAGTCGCCTACATTTTTAAAGACAATAAAAATGGCTTTTTAATTGACATTTTGCTTATTTGATATACAGAGATTATACACATCAATATATGGGCAAATGTACAGATACCAGTAAATACAAGCGTATATATGCCGTGCTAGGCTTTGCTTAGTCGCTTAGTCATTTCTAACTCCTCACAACCCCATTGACTGCAGCCCATCAGGCTCCTCTGTCCATGGGGATTCTCCAGGCAAGAATATTGGAGTGGGTTGCCATGCCCTCCTCCAAGGGATCTTCCCAACCCAGGGAACGAACCCAGGTCTCCGGCATTGCAGGACGATTCTTTACTGTCTGAGCCACCAGGGAAGCCCACAGGTATAAGAATATATATGCAAATATATAGACATCAGCAAGCAATTCTTTGATAGGAAAGGTTTTAATAAACCTTCTTCCTTCAGTGCACACGTGGAGGAAAGTGCATTTCGTAATCTCAGATCTCCCGGGGAAGATGCTCTGTGACAGTTCACACATACGAAGTAGGTGCGCTTGTTTTCTAACATTCTATTTTCAAACAAAAATGAATATCAAAAGTACCCCAATCATTACCTCAAAGTGAATTACTAAAGGAGAAAAGGGGATGTATTTTTTGTGTGTCATAAAAATTAACTTGATAATCTACTGTGTATATACTTTCTAGGGAAAGGGTTCCCAACCTCTGAGATTTAATGCCTGATAATCTGAGGTAGAGCTGATGCAATAAATATAGAAATAAAGTGCATAATAAATATAATGCACTTGATTCATCCTCCAAACCATACCCTCCATCACCTTGGTCCATGGAAAAACTGTCTTTCATGAAACTGGTCCCTAGCACCAAAAAGGTTGGGGACCACTTCTCTAGGGGATATATGTCTTAACCACAAAAATGGTTATAATTGCCATGAAGAATCAAGGTCAACTGCTTAGTGATGTATATTAATAAACTGATTAAAGGGCTCAAAGCATATATAATTATAGCTAACAGTGGGATTTGTGGTCAAATTATATTTATTTTTGGAAAACTCAGTTTGTTGTATTCAAATCTAATCCATCAAAATTTGCTCAATATCTACTCTGGCCCTAGCAGACTCAAAGGTGGCCCTACAGAGTATAGGCCTCACCTGGGACACAGATAAAGTATATTACAGTCTTTTATTATCTTAGAAGATTGTCGAGAGGACCTAAATCATGACTCAAATAATATTCTTGATACACAAGAAACTTTAAAAGTAAAATGATACTATTAAATAATATATAAAATAATTCTAATAAAACAATAAAAGTTTTTTATTTCAGTACATTTATTCCTCCTTCTATTGAAGAATATGCACTGAATATCTATTATGTATTAGGTTCAATATCAATTGTGGAGGTTTTTTTTATAATAACCATAATTCAAGCACAGATAAGAAAAAATTCCTGTTTGAAAGAGTAAAGTCAAGTGGGGAAGAGAAATGAAAACGCATGGTTAAGCCCTACCTAACAACATTCTGGACTGGAATGGGTGAATTTAACTCAGATGACCATTATATCTACTACTTCGGGCAGGAATCCCTCAGAAGAAATGGAGCAGCCATCATGGTCAACAAAAGAGTCCGAAATGCAGTACTTGGATGCAGTCTCAAAAAAAGACAGAATGATCTCTGTTCGTTTCCAAGGCAAACCATTCAATACCACAGTAATCCAAGTCTATGCCCCAACCAGTAATGCTGAAGAAGCTGAAGTTGAATGGTTCTATGAAGACCTACAAGACCTTTTAGAACTAACAACCAAAAAAGATATCCTTTTCATTATAGGGGACTGGAATGCAAAAGTAGGAAGTCAAGAAACACCTGGAGTAACAGGCAAATTTGGCCTTGGAATACGGAATGAAGCAGGGCAAAGACTAATACAGTTTTGCCAAGAAAATGCACTGGTCATAGCAAATACCCTCTTCCAACAACACAAGAGAAGACTCTATACATGGACATCACCAGATGGTCAACACCGAAATCAGACTGATTATATTCTCCGCAGCCAAAGATGGAGAAGCTCTATACAGTCAGCAAAAACAAGACCAGGAGCTGACTGTGGCTCAGACCATGAACTCCTTATTGCCAAATTCAGACTTAAACTGAAGAAAGCAGGGAAAACCACTAGACCATTCAGGTATGACCTAAATCAAATCCCTTATGACTATACAGTGGAAGTGAGAAATAGATTAAAGGGACTAGATCTGATAGATAGAGTGCCTGATGAGCTATGGAATGAGGTTCGTGACATTGTACAGGAGACAGGGATCAAGACCATCCCCATAGAAAAGAAATGCAAAAAGCAAAATGGCTGTCTGGGGAGGCCTTACAAATAGCTGTGAAAAGAAGAGAAGCAAAAAGCAAAGGAGAAAAGGAAAGATATAAGCATCTGAATGCACAGTTCCAAAGAATAGCAAGAAGAGATAAGAAAGCCTTCTTCAGCGATCAATGCAAAGAAATAGAGGAAAAGAACAGAATGGGAAAGACTAGAGATCTCTTCAAGAAAATCAGAGATACCAAAGCAACATTTCATGCAAAGATGGGCTCGATAAAGGACAGAAATGGTATGGACCTAACAGAAGCAGAAGATATTAAGAGATGGCAAGAATACACAGAACTGTACAAAAAAGATCTTCACGACCCAGATAATCACGATGGTGTGATCACTGACCTAGAGCCAGACATCCTGGAATGTGAAGTCAAGTGGGCCTTAGAAAGCATCACTACGAACAAAGTTAGTGGAGGTGACAGAATTCCACTTGAGCTATTCCAAATCCTGAAAGATGATGCTGTGAAAGTGCTGCACTCAATATGCCAGCAAATTTGGAAAACTCAGCAGTGGCCACAGGACTGGAAAAGTTCAGTTTTCATTCCAATCCCAACGAAAGGCAATGCCAAAGAATGTTCAAACTACCGCACAATTGCACTCATCTCACACGCTAGTAAAGTAATGTTTAAAATTCTCCAAGCCAGGCTTCAGCAATACATGAACCATGAACTTCCAGATGTTCAAGCTGGTTTTAGAAAAGGCAGAGGAACCAGAGATCAAATTGCCAACATCCGCTGGATCATGGAAAAAGCAAGGGAGTTCCAGAAAAACATCTATTTCTGCTTTATTGACTATGCCAAAGCCTTTGACTGTGTGGATCACAATAAACTGTGGAAAATTCTGAAAGGGATGGGAATACCAGACCACCTGACCTGCCTCTTGAAAAATCTGTATGCAGGTCAGGAAGCAGTAGTTAGAACTGGACATGGAACAACAGACTGCTTCCAAATAGGAAAAGGAGTACGTCAAGGCTGTATATTGTCACCCTGTTTATTTAACTTATATGCAGAGTACATCATGAGAAATGCTGGACTGGAAGAAACACAAGCTGGAATCAAGACTGCCGGGAGAAATATCAATAACCTCAGATATGCAGATGACACCACCCTTATGGCAGAAAGTGAAGAAAAACTAAAAAGCCTCTTGATGAAGGGGAAAGTGGAGAGTGAAAAAGTTGGCTTAAAGCTCAACATTCAGAAAACGAAGATCGTGGCATCCGGTCCCATTACTTCATGGGAAACAGATGGGGAAACAGTGGAAACAGTGTCAGACTTTATTTTTCTGGGCTCCAAAATCACTGTAGATGGTGACTGCAGCCATGAAATTAAAAGACGCTTACTCCTTGGAAGGAAAGTTATGACCAACCTAGACAGCATATTCAAAAGCAAAGACATTACTTTGCCAACAAAGGTTCGTCTAGTCAAGGCTATGGTTTGTCCTGTGGTCATGTATGGATGTGAGAGTTGGACTTGAAGAAGACTGAGCGCCAAAGAATTGATGCTTTTGAACTGTGGTGTTGGAGAAGACTCTTGAGAGTCCCGTGGACTGCAAGGAGATCCAACCAGTCCATTCTGAAGGAGATCAGCCCTGGGATTTCTTTGGAAGGAATGATGCTAAAGCTGAAACTCCAGTCCTTTGGCCACCTCATGCGAAGAGTTGACTCATTGGAAAAGACTCTGATGTTGGGAGGGATTGGGGGCAGGAGGAGAAGGGGACGACAGAGGATGAGATGGCTGGATGGCATCACTGACTCGATGGACATGAGTCTGAGTGAACTCCGGGAGTTGGTGATGGACAGGGAGGCCTGGAGTGCTGCGATTCATGGGGTCACAAAGAGTCGGACACGACTGAGCAACTGATCTGATCTGATCTGAACAACATTCTGTTTAGTCCATTAAGCCTCCTGTTGAGGGCTCAAGCTCAAACATACAAATCTGAAGATCCTTTTAATGATACACAACAATCTTCAGTTTTGCTGTGGCCCGAATAAAAACAGCATGAGTTGACAGAACTGTGGACAGAGTTTAGCTGACTTTTCAACATCTGGTAATCCTTTTTCACCTTCACCACCATCAGCAGGGGTGTTAGTATCCCCACTGTGGAGATAATGTGAGGAAAGTATGGTATGGAATTTGAAAATATGAGAACTGTTGACAATATGAGAACATACCTATATGAATACTGCATGTTTGGCTGTACCTTCCCCAGAAGAAAAATGCAAAAGAGCAAGCACTTTTTTCCTTCTCTAAGAAGGAAAAAGTAAAGGATATGCAGTATTTTTTACATTCCAGTAAAGATAAACTTTTAAGAAATTTTTCAGTATCATATTTTATGCTACAGTAACAAAAAATAGGCTATATAATAATGGTAGTAGCTATTGTTAACTGAACTCAAACTACTTACCTATGTATTAGTAACTATGTGTAACAAGGTACTGTAAATAATTGTATCAATATCAAGCACCACGTTTGAGTGCTCTAAAGGTATTAACTCTAAGCTAAAGAGGAACAGGTTATACCACAACTACTACATAAACTTTCAACCAATATAGCATATTATCACAATATTATACTAAGAACTTCAATTACCTTTTCAACTTAACCTTTTACTACAAGCTGATGACATAAATGCTATTATCCTATATTAATGGGCATCATTCTAAGTGTTTACACACATTAACTAATTAAATAGTCATAACCTATGAGGAAGGTACTATCATTGCCCAAATTACTTGTTCAAGGTCTACGCTAATAACAGGCTTCCCAGGTGGCGCCTGTGGTAAAGAACCCACCTGCCTATGCAGGAGACATAAGAGAGGCAGTTCGATCCCTGCGTCAGGAAGATCCCCTGGAGAAGGAAAAGGCCACCCACTGCAGTATTCTTGCCTGGAGAATCCCATGGACAGAAGAGCCTGGTGGGGCTACAGTTCACAGGGTTGCAAAGAGTCAGACACACCTGAAGAGGCTTAGCACACAGCACACGGCATTGCTATTAAGTGGCAGAAATGTAGGAGTCAAACCTAGGTCAATTCAAGTTCTCATGTGAAGGGCTCTTACTTCACATGTTGTTCCCAACTGATGGGAAATGTTGATTTGCAGTATCTTCTAGTCCCCCCTACATAATCTTTCAATTCTACTTTTATGTTATTATCTTTCCACATCACAAACTGAAAAGTGGCTCGAGGAAAGGCTGATGTTTTGGGTCCAAAAATCTCACTCTGAGGAGAAACGCCCATATTAGCTTATTTGAATGAAGAGAAAATAATTATAATTTCTGGGCAACTGAAAACTGCTATTTTCTTATGTTTCTGTGATATATTGTGACACTGAACAAATCCTGAAGTGAAAAGAACACACTTTTAAACAAATATATACAAAATTAAGTGAAGAAGTAAAAAATGAAGTATTTCCAAAAGTTCAAGATAATGCCAAGTTATAGAAGACAAGTAAAAATTCTCTTAATCTTCATTTCTGTATTTTAAAACTTTTAAAATCCTTAGGACCCATCAAGTCCTTCAGAATGGGCTCCAGTCTGCCTTTGCATCCTGGTTACCACCCAGTGTTACTCACGCTCCCTCCTCAGCAGTTAGATTTTACTCCCCTCTCCCTTCACTCAGTACTCCCTCAGCCTGGCAAAGCCCATTTATTTTCAGATTCATTAGACTGAGGCAGCTCTGAAGCTGTGGCAATTTAATTCAGCAAACCAAAACCTAAGCCTGTAGGTGCCTCAAGGTTATGAAATCCAAACACCAAGGACAACCAACCACAGACAGACAACTAGGCTTTAAGTCACAGCCAATCAAGAAGGTCCTTGCTTTGCTTCCACACTTTTCTATACAGTTGACCCTTAAACTAGACAGGTTTGAACTGCTCAGGTCCACCTGTACATGGATTTTTTTCAACAGTAAATACTACAGTACCACACAATTGCTGGTTGGCTAAAGCCACAGGTAAGGAACCATTGATAGGGAAGAATTTCAATACAGAGGAACCCCCTATTTGGAATTAAGTTACGGGGACATTCAACTGTTCATAGGGTCAGTGCCCCTAATCCCACACTGTTCCCCTGGCTCCTGTCAGAAAAGTGCTCCTAACCACTTTCACTTTGGCGTTTCCTGATCCAAATCAGTTTGTGCTCCCTTAACTCTTAGCATTTGCAATATGCCTCAGTTTATCTTTTAACAGTTCCACTGTCAGAAGGAGATCCTTGACAACCCCCAGGAGGTCCCCTCACTAAGACAGACCAAGTTTAATGAGATGACTTATTTTGCGAACAAATTAGCCTTACTACGATTATCTTAAATAGAAATGATGCTGATTGAAGAGAAAAAAAAATTTATCACTGTTGTTCAGTCACTAAGTCATGTCCGACTCTTTGCAACCCCATGGACTACATAAAGCACATCAGGCTTCACTGTCTTTCACTATCTCCCAGAGTTTGCTCACATTCATGTCCATTGAGTCGATGATGCTATCTGACCATCTCCTTCTCTTTTGCCTTCAATCTTTCCCAGCATCAGGGTCTTTTCTGAGGAGTCAGTTCTTTGCATCATGTGGCCAAAGTACTGGAGCTTCAGCTTCAGCATCAGTCCTTCCAATGAACATTCAGGGTTGATTTCCCTTAGGATTGACTGGTTTGATCTCCTTGCAGTCCAAGGGACTCTCAAAAGTCTTCTCCAGGACCACAGTTTGAAACTATCAGTGCTTCTGCACTCAGCCTTCTTTATGGTCCAACTCTCACGTCCATACATGATGGAAAAACCATAGCTTTGACTATACAGACCTTTGTCAGCAAATTGATATCCCTGCTTTTTAATATGCTGTCTAAGTTTGTCATAGCTTTTCTTCCAAGGAGCAAGCGCCTTTTAATTTTATGCCTGCAGTCATCATCTGCAGTGACTTTGGAGCCCAAGAAAATAAAATCTGTACTGCTTCCATTTTTTCCCCTCTATTTGCCATGAAGTAAAGCATATTCAAAAGCAGAGACATGACTTTGCCAACAAAGGTCCATCTAGTCAAGGCTATGGTTTTTCCAGTGGTCATGTATGGATGTGAGAGTCGGACTGTGAAAAAGGCTGAGCGCTGAAGAATTGATGCTTTTGAACCGTGGTGTTGGAGAAGACTCTTGAGAGTCCCTTGTACTGCAAGAAGATCCACCCAGTCCATTCTGAAGGAGATCAGTCCTGGGATTTCTTTGGAAGGAATGATGCTAAAGCTGAAACTCCAGTCCTTTGGCCACCTCATGCGAAGAGTTGACTCATTGGAAAAGACTCTGATGCTGGGAGGGATTGGGGGCAGGAGGAGAAGGGGACGACAGAAGATGAGATGGCTGGATGGCATCACTGACTCGATGGACGTGAGTCTGAGTGAACTCCGGGAGTTGGTGATGGACAGGGAGGCCTGGCGTGCTTCAATTCATGGGGTCGCAAAGAGTTGGACACGATAGAGCGACTGAACTGAACTGAGGCAGGGAGGGATGGATTATTTCTCTATGAGCTGAACAAAAGCATTTAGTTTATAGTTAAGCAGAGGGGGAATGTCCTCTGAGGCAAGCTATTAAGTATGATTAAAACAATGAAAACCAATTCAAAGGAACAGTTCCAACATGGAGTCAGAATTGGCTTCCTCCCTGCAACAGTTATCTGAGCCATACAAAATTAGTAAAACTGGGGACTAACGTGCAAGGGCCAATGAAAAAAAAATAGTGGTTTTGCTTTTGTTTAATTTATAAACTCAGAAAGGTCTTTGCTAAATGCCTTTTACAAACCTTTGTAAGCATAATAAATTAAATTCTAAAGTTGGGAAACTAAGCAACTGTTTTTGTCTCACAAATGTCTGAAAAAACAGAAATGTAAACGTAGGCCATAAAGACCTGAATTAGCTCACGCCACTGGCAAGATCTGAAACCAAGGGAAAAAATGTGGCAGTTTTAAATCCAAACTGCTGAATTGTTTCCTCAGCCAAAACTTACAGATAGTAAACCTTAATTAACTCAGCAAGCAACTTTAATGTATTCCAACTGTTTGTAAACTAGTAACTTTATATGGTAATACCTGATTCTTAGTTAAGCTTTTAAATGAAGCCATGAGATTGTTAGCGGAAGCACACTGAATGAAACCGCCCACCCTGGCCAGGCACCCTAGTAACCATTTGCATGAGTTGTTTTAGACACGAGGTCCTGGTAAGGAACATGGAACTAATAAGCCACCACCAACCCAAAGAGTCTGGGAAAGGTCAAAAAGAGACACTAAGTGTCAGACCACCTCCTAGAATCCTCCTCTCTGGCATCCATCTTGGCTGAGCGATGACAACCCGGAAACTAATCCCATCAACATAAAACCAGAGACTTCCAAGCTGAGTGGCAGAGCAGTTCTCCTGGGTTCCCCTACCCTACTGCTCTCCGCCTGGGTGCCCCTTCCCAGTAAATCTCTTGCTTTGTCAGCAAATGTGTCTCCTCAGATATTTTCGAGTGTTAGACAAGAGCCCACTTTGGAGCCCCATTCCTGCAACAAGATCTTGAGTTTGCCTGTTTATATCTGTGTCCACGTTATACACATGAAATATCTCTACTTCTAAAAAAGTATTATTAAAATTTGATTTAAAAAGAGCTCTATTTAATCTTCATAAAAAGCTCTTACTTTTAAAGAAACTGGTCATGATGACTTTCAGGTTCACATGAACTGAGAAATAGTCAATATTAAATTGATACCTGATATTAAGGTTTAGGTTTGTTAATCTAATTAAAATAAGACATGCTGTTAAGATTATTTTACCTAGGTTTAATAAATAAGACCTTACTAGATCTCTTGCAAGAAAATAACTTGATATAATGAAACTTAAAAGTGAATGTAAATAAGAGCTTTAAAGTTAAAACTCTTATCTTTTAGAAGTGACTACTTAAAATGATCTTTCCAGATATAACTTAAAAATTCTGGAGTTATGCTAACTGATGTGATGAAAATTTATTAAATAGCTAAAAGATACTAAGACATCAATTACTAAGTAGAAAAACAAAGTATTCGGGAACATTAATGAAAAGGTTTGGTATCACCCGAGATGTTCTCTATAAGAAAACAAATGTTTTTAGAAACTATCACTGGTGTTTATACACCAATCTACAGAATGCCAATGTAAGACAGTTCATAACTGCTTACTTCTTAGCTTTACTAAAATTAAGGTTTTAAGAGTTGAGGATTCTAATTTAAACATGGAATTAAAAAGCTATGAGAAATGATACAGTAACTTTCAGTATACAGTAAGAAATGGAATGTATGTTTTCAGAAAGGTATGAAAAATGAAATTACATTTTAATGAGGAAAAAGAATGTATGAGCCGGTTGATTTTATTTGGATGGAAAATGAGAAGACAGGCTGAATACAGAAAGTGTTGAGAGATTTTGTAAAGAAAAAGGAAAAAGTTTTATCCATATTCAGGATTATGTAAATTTAGATTAAAGTTGACTAAAGGGATTTTGTTAAGTAAGCTAGGAATTTGATTTCTGGGAGAAGTGCTCCTTTTTAATAATAAATTGTGTGATCTGCAACCTTAAGTGATCTCTATTTGTTTTCCTTTAATTGTTTTATGACTTTGGTTGAATAAGTATTCTTTCAGTGACCTATGATACTGTGTTTTAAAACATTTTTGATATTTCTAACAAAATTCCCAAATATCAAAATCTAACTAAGCTGTTTTAGCTTCCAGCTGACTCAGAGATAGACACTTCGAAGAAACATCTCCAAAACATCTCAGAGACAAATGTTAAATTAAGTTTATTTGGCATTGTTAATTCAAAAGCATTGTCAAATGATTGAAGGTGAACTTTAGGTTATAATGTATGGATAAATATCATTAATACAGATATTTCAAAATTTATATGAAATCCTTAACATCTGATATAATGCTACCAGTCATAATTCTAGTGGTTATACTAAAATATCCAAATTTCCTAATTACACTGTACTCAAATCTTTAACTATGCTATTTTAAGTTTTGTCCTTCAGAGACTATCATAATTTTATACTGCCTTTACAAAATGAAGATTTTCAAGAAAACTCATAAAAAGAACTTTGAAACAAATAAACAAATGTGTTTCTGATAGCCTTAATACCACTAAGTTCAGTTCAGTTCAGTCGCTCAGTCGTGTCCAACTCTTTTCGACCCCATGAATCGCAGCACACCAGGCCTCCCCGTTCATCACCAACTCCCAGAGTTTACTCAAACTCACGTCCATTGAGTCGGTGATGCCATCCAGCCATCTCATCCTCTGTCGTACCCTTCTCCTCCTGCCCCCAATCTCACCCAGCATCAGGGTCTTTCCAATGAGTCAACTCTTCGCATGAGGTGGCCAGAGTACTGGAGTTTCAGCTTCAGCATCAGTCCTTCCAAAGAACACCCAGGACTGATCTCCTTTAGGATGGACTGGTTGGATCTCCTTGCAGTCCAAGGGACTCTCAAGAGTCTTCTCCAACACCACAGTTTAAAAGCATCAATTCTTCGGCACTCAGCTTTCTTCACAGTCCAACTCTCACATCCATACACGACCACTGGAAAAACCA
Organism: Bubalus bubalis; assembly: GCF_019923935.1. NCBI lineage: Eukaryota > Metazoa > Chordata > Mammalia > Artiodactyla > Bovidae > Bubalus > Bubalus bubalis. The sequence goes on from NC_059177.1 coordinate 825,522, forward strand.
TAGCCTTGCCTAGATGGACCTTAGTTGGCAAAGTAATGTCTCTGCTTTTGAATATGCTATCTAGGTTGGTCATAACTTTCCTTCCAAGGAGTAAGCATCTTTTAATTTCATGGCTGAAGTCACCATCTGCCACTAAACTGGGTAACAAATTACAAACTAATGGAAAACCTGATTACTTCATGCAGATCAATAGGAATCAACTACATGAAACTAAATGAACTAATGAATTATGATTTACATCTTTGACTTTAGAAAACATACTAACGTGAATCTGTTTTCCAGTAGTTCTTTTTCTCTTATGCTGTGTCCTACAACAGGTTGATAAAGTATGCCTTTTTGTAAACAAAGATAAAACATTTATCTTTTTCTCTCTGCCTGATCCTGCCAAGATCTGGCTTCTCCAGCTGGATCTTCTATGGACTTGAATGGTTATTGCAACTGGATTACAACTCATTAAACTAATAACTTTTAATTTGTTGTTTCTAAATTGTTTATGCTTTTGTCTCTCTGCTACACTGACTTTGTCAAGGTTACTAGCCAAATTGCTTATGTCTATTTTATAAGATTGCCCTCTCTTAGATGTGTAGCCAGGCCTCCAACAAATGTTACAGTGACTTAAAGCAACTGATCAAAAAAATAGAGATCTGTATGCCTTCAATAACAGTGTATTCTAGGTATGGGAAGATGCAACAGGGGAAACATCTCCTGAATCCTAACAGGTTAGAAGGTCGAGGATCCAGTGAATCTTCTATTATCTATCAATGGGCCTAATCCAGAAGTTAACACCTGAAGCGACATATCAACAAGAACTTTCGTCTGATCTCAGACATCCTTCCAGAGTGGCGGGACAAAAAAAAAAAAAAAGTCATGAAAAGTCTCTCACATATGGTTGAATTTCCAACCGTGGAGAGGTACTGTGAAACAAACATTTCCTCCCACAACAGTAAACACGCATGTCCAGCCATCAGCGTTTTGGGGCTTCCAAATGTGAATGAGGGCTCCCAAAACAGAAAACAAGGCCTGCAATTCAGCAGATGCCACCACTCAACGACCCTCAGCCTCAGTGCTGAGGGGCTCGGAGGCATGTGAGAAATCAAAAAAAACCAGGATGCTGGCCTCAGATAGCTGAGAGGCACAGGACAGGAATGACTTCAAAAACCCCACACTCCTGCATCTTCCCATTCAGAGTAAATTCCTTAACTTGAGATTGTCTATTTTCTTTAATTAACAATAAACTTTGATGTGCAAACTGCCTGGGGCCTTGTTACAAACTTAAATAAATCCTAACTCCCTCTCCGGCCTTCTCCGGCAGTTTCTCAGGGCTACATGACACGCCGTCTCCCTGGCTTGAAGTCCTAAACATTCCCATCAAATAAAACACTCCTTTCAGGTTGTGACTACTTTTTTTAGCGGACTGGCAGGAGGAGCCATGAGGCGCCGACCACGAGGAAAGAGATTAATAGCACAGAGTTTCACAGCCTTCCAGGGCCACGCCGCCCAGGCAGAGCCGTGCCGCCCAGGCAGAGCCGTGCCGCCCAGGCAGAGCCGTGCCGCCCAGGCAGGACCGCGGCGCGGCCCCCTGCCCGGCCCCCTTAGGCCAAGCCTCTCACGCCCCCAGCGTCCCCCGGGTCAGGCCGTGACCCAGGCGACGCGGGAGCGTGACGTCCGCCCGGCGCCGGCGGGTGACGTCGGCCCGACGAAGGGGCGGCAGTTGGACTCTACCATCGCTGGCGCCCCTGCCCCTCCCCTCCGGGCCTGGTGTTTCCCGGGTTTAGCAGCTTATCGCCGACTTACCTTCCCGTCGCTGTGGAAAGGGAGGCCGAGCTCCTCGGGGGAGAGGGGGGTGCGAGAACATGGCGGTTCTTCGGCCTGCCTTTCGGCGGCGGCCTCGTAGTCCGGGAAAGGGTTGGGGAACGCCCGATCTTCCATATCTGCGTCCCCGCCCAGCTGCAACTTGAGCCTCCGGGACATGGTCTCGCCCATGTCGGCCGCGCGCCCTGCCCTCCGCGGGGCCGCGCGGTACGGCGAGCGAGCTGGGACAAGCCTCCTCAGAGGCGCTCGGCCGGGCCACGGCGGGCGGCGGTAATCCCTAGGAAAGCGGCGGATGCGCCGCGTCGCGCATACACGTGGCTGTGGCTGGCGCCCGGTCCCGCCCCGACCTGTCTGGGGATGGGCCCCCGGGAAGGCTGCGGCGCCTTGCAGTTACCAAGGCTCCGCGGCACGGGGTCCCCTCCGAGGAGGAGGCTCCAGCCGGCCGGCGGCGCCGCGAGGACAGCGTCTCCGGGGAGGGCGCGGTCCTTCCCTGTCATCCCGCTGTTGGGGGGGTCTGGAGGAGGAGCCAACGCCTTTTTTTTTTTTTCCCCTTCTTTTAGGTTAGCCCCTTTGTTTTGAATAAACGAGTATCTTAGGTAACAGCAGGTAATGTGAAAGCATACTTAATCACCTAAATATTTCATTGACCCCAAAGTTCCTTCAGTAATAATTAAATTGCCCAGGAACATAACGTATGTTATAAAGGACACGAGCAAGTAAATCTGCAGTTGTATGATCACAACATAGTTAACAGTCTTTACTGGTTCTCTTTTTTTCTTCTTGTTTAATTATTTGAAGCTAAATAGATGTTATAGATGTCATGATTTCTCCTCAAGGGAAATATATTTTTCCATTATTTCGTTTTTTAATTTTTGTTTCCATTTAAACATGATTGAATGCCAAATGGTACTAGGTGATGACAAAGATAGTTTCTGCCCTGGAGATTCCAAGTTAGAAAAGTAAGCGTAGCTTAGCATAATATGAATACTCTTCTGGAACTAAAAAAGGTATAAATTAATACATCAAAAATGACATGATAGAGGAAAACAATATCTACCACAATAAAGGCTCTATTCTGCCTCTGTAGCCTGGCTTCCCACTCCTGCCTGTCCAGGTGTCTCCTCTGAACTGTACTACGATAAACATGTTAAATAGCCTCTACCCGTAGGATGACCATGGAAAACTCCAGTGTAGGAGAAAATCACTGTAAAGGTGTTAGTCAGCATAAACATATATCCTAAGTGTTCAAGGAAACAGAACTGATATAACGGGATGCCTTGAAGGCCCACTCCACTTTCCTGCTTCATTTCTTTGTCCCAGTGTCCATCTTTCATCCTCAGTGAGGACATTTTCTAACCACTCCTGAATTGTGATACCTTTTTGTTGTTCAGTCACACAGCCGTGTTTGACTGTTGAGACCCCGTGGACTGCAGCACGCCAGGCTTCCCTGTCCTTTACCATCTCCCAGAGCTTGCTCAAACTCATGTTACCTTTACCATATAGGAAATTCAGTCCCCTAACTGCTGAGACTCATCTGTCTTAGGAGCCATCCCTCTCCCACTTCATGGATTTTGCTGCTGCTGCTGCTGCTAAGTCGCTTCAGTCGTGTTCAACTCTGTGCGACCCCATAGACGGCAGCCCACCAGGCTCCCCCATCCCTGGGATTCTCCAGGCAAGAACACTGGAGTGGGTTGCCATTTCCTTCTCCAATGCATGAAAGTGAAAAGTGAAAGTGAAGTCATTCAGTCATGTCTGACTCTTAGTGACCCCATGGACTGCAGCGCAGTCCCATGAGCTCCTCCGTCCATGGGATTTTCCAGGCAAGAGTACTGGAGTGAGGTGCCATTGCCTTCTCCAATAATGGAATGTTGAAAGTGAAAGAAAGTGAAGTCACTCAGTTGTGTCCGACTCTTTGTGACCCCGTGGACTGTAGCCCACCAAGCTCCTCCGTCCATGGGATTCTCCAGGCAAGAATACTGGAGTGGGTTGCCATTTCCTTACTAGGCAAAATAACCCACAGCAGATGTTTCCCAAAGCCTGAGTTATTTAGACCCTGACACCACAGGTATGTGCAGCAGAAACATCCACTGCTGGCTTTGGTGTGTTTGGCCTAGTGACCTTTGACCTGTCTCTACCCCTTGTTGACTGAAAAAAAAACAGTGCGCAGTCTAAGCGTTGAGAATTACATTTTATCCCATGGTCGTACTGAGGACGATAGCCTGTGATGGCAGCCTCTCAGATAGTTCTGAGGAGCTGTTCCAAAGAGGAAAAGGAGGAGCCAGGATACATAGGAGTTTGCTGGGAAAAAAAAAAAACAAACCTGTAGTTGAATATCAAAAAGTTACTGCTAATCACACACACACACAAAAACTCCTGACTTCACAAATTAATGATTTTAGTGCAATCCACTCCAGTCTTCTTGCCTGGAGAATCCCAGGGACGGGGGAGCCTGGTGGGCTGCCGTCTATGGGGTCGCACAGAGTCGGACACGACTGAAGCGACGCAGCAGCAGCAGCAGAGGCCTTCTAAGATGCAAGAGTCCAGGCTCATTGACATTATTTCTCTGATCTGCATCTCACCTATCTGGGGTTTCAATATCGTTTTTTTCTTCATCATGAATCCCCTCAGGGCGTACCACTGGGGGCAACCACAGTGGATGATGGCTCTATGATCAGAACATCCCTTGTTTGCTGCAATGGCAAGGCGACATTTTGTTCAGAAGCTGGTGTGAGGTAAAGATAGTTTTTCTCCTTCTCCTTAAAATCTTGGTGATAATCATGGATAACTACTGGCAGGTACACAAACTTGTCCTAAGGACAACCAATATTTTCAAAGACCAAAACTCTAAACCTAGTGTAAGGACTTGGCAAATTTTCCTAAACGCTGTCCGACCTGCAGGTTCCTGTTCTCAGTGGAGATTTCATTTACACTGTTTTTCAAGAAATGGCAGTCTCCTTTCTTCACCTCCTGTCTCCAAGAGGCTTCTTAATGCAGGAGACATGGGGATCTGTTCTGACCTTTCAAACCTCAGGACCACCCTCCTCTGCTGGACACTCTTTAGTAGTACAAGGACTTGGCCAGTGCCTAGAAATTACAGACGTTTTAATTATTTTAGGCCAAACCAAATTCTTAGGGAGGGCTTCCTTCCCAACCCTTCCATGTAATTGAGATGGTCAGTACAAGGATTAACTAAATACCCATCCAAAACAAATCCCAGGAGTGGTAAGGGCAGTTGGCAAGTGATGTCTCCTTTCTTTCAAAGGAATCTAACTGGGAGAGGGGCATCTCTGTGTTCACCTGACTGAAAACTAGGGCACCACTTAAGGTTGGAAACCCTGAAAGGGCCCAGGGAGTGAGACTTCCTCCTGTAGGATCAGGTTTTCCTGAGGGGGTGAGTAGGGATGCATGGCTGAGAAGCCTCCAGATGGCATGCATGTTGGCAGTGGTCAGGTGAAAGAACATCTGTTGAGGACACATGAGGGCCTGGGGCTTTGCTTTTGATTTATTATTTCTCTTTTTGTTTTATTTATTATTCACGTTTGTCATCTGACAGGGTTTAGATTTGCACACCTTCCTCAGCCGCTGCTGAGTCCTCTGGTCCCGTTTATGCTTGCCAGAGCTGCCCAGGCTTCCATTAAAAGGACTTTCCTTCAGGTGGTACAAGAGGAAGTCCCACAAGGCAGACCAGCGAACGCCCTTTGTCTTACACTGCAATCTCCTCTGAGATTTCCTTACGCTTTGTCCATCCATCCTGTCCCAAGTTGTTAGCTGGGGGAAGAAACAAGCTTGCTCAAGGGTATAGGGAAGGGGTTTGCTTTACCTCCTGTCTCTTCTGATACATGAGATGGTTCCTTGCAGCTGCAAGCCATATACAAGCCCTATGTATGCTATACAACCCTGATGTAAGACAAATTTGATCCCTTAAGCCAGCAGTTCTCATAGTGTGATCAGACCTGTTAGGGGGGCTGTGAGGCCAAAACTAGCTTTTGTTTTTTTTTTTATTTTAAGGATAAGTCAATATATTAACTTTAATGTAAACTAGAGCCTGATAGGCTACAGTCCATGGGGTCGCAAAGAGTGGGACAGGACTGAGCTCCTGACACTTTCACTTTCATATCTTAATGTCATTGTTTTAACTGTAAAGAAACAGATCCTTCCAAGACCAGAATAACCCACAGGCCATAAGGTGGGTTTCTCTGTTTTCCTTTTTTTTTTTTAATTTAAAAGAATGTTCATCAAGATGGTTCAACAAGTAAGGTAAATGACGTGGCTAGGCAGTTTTGCACGTCTAAAACCCAGGGAGGTGCGTTAGACAGAAGGGGTAGTCATTCTAATTAAACAGTTAAGTAACATCATGACAAATGGATTTGCAGCATCAAAATTGTCCATTTAGATATCTTATTTTTTAGTGATCAGAGATTTCACATTGACTCTAGTTTTTTTGATACAGACCAGGGTTCTTGGCCTTCCCAGATCAATAGAAATTGACCAGAGACCAGTCAAGAAATTCCGGTGAGGGTGGGGCCCCTGCTGCTGGGAAAAGGGAATGAGAATAAGTAACAGGTTCCCTTGCTTGCTTGCTGAGGGGGTGGGAGTGAGTTGGTTCCTTAATATGGGGTGAGAGTAGCGATGTGTCAGAGGTTGGGCTAGAGGGAGGGCTTGGGTGTTTTGTCCACTCCTCTGGTGACATTGTATGCAGGGGCTATGCACAATATACTGTTTTTGCTCTAGGCTCTTCAGAAGTGGCAGTTGGATTTCTTGGTCTTTTTGTATCTTTTGTCCATAATTTGCCCAAACTGCATATGCACATAATTCGTTTTAGTCCCTTGTAGTTTCTTTGTATTCCATTGCTGGAGGAGAGGAGTGTCCAGGTGCAGGCCCTGTGGCAAAAGGTCCCAGGTCCCAGCCTGCCTCATTTTTGTTGTGTTTTGTGTGAAATCCATTACATAATGTAAACTTGTTGGACCTCCATCAACGGCAGTACACACTGGAGTTATTTTTCTGGTTATGAAAGGTTTCCATAGATAGATAGCAATGATCTTTAACATAAAATCTTATGTAAGCTAGATAACCAATTGCAGCTGTCCTAGCAGCAGTGGTAATGGGTGTTCTGGTAGTCATATTCTTCGTACATATGCACAGGACACTGAGCACTAGTGAGCCTGTGCAGACCGTTGGAGACAGGTGTGAGAGAAGTACCCACTCACTACTCTCTCTCTCTTTGGTACTGTATGGAAGCAACATTATACATGATGTCACAGCAGGTTAAATAGAGAAGCAGTCAGGTATACAGATTTGCAAAAAAATTAAACAATACCCCTTTTCTCATGCATATTATTTTGGTTTTGAAAATAGTTATCTTTCATAAAAATATGTTGTTTATGTTAAAGTTTAGCATCTAATTTATGTTAATATGTTGACAAATACATTAACATAATATGCTAGAGTTGGACTATAAAGAAAGTTGAGCGCCGATGAATTGATGCTTTTGAACTGTGGTGTTGGAGAAGACTCTTGAGAGTCCCTTGGACTGCAAGTCCATCCTAAAGATCAGTCCTGGGTGTTCATTGGTAGGACTGATTTTGAAGCTGAAACTCCAATACTTTGGCCAACTGATGGGAAGAGCTGACTCATTTGAAAAGACTCTGATGCTGGGAAAGATTGAGGGCAGGAGGAGAAGGGGACGACAGAGGATGAGATGGTTGGATGGCATCACCAACACAATGGACATGGTTTGGGTGAACTCCAGGAATTGGTGATGGACAGAGAGGCCTGGCGTGCTGTGGTTCATGGGGGCACAAAGAGTTGGACAAGACTGAATGACAGAACTGAACTGATAACAAATTGTTAATTATAATTGATAAATTGACAAATTAAGGGTGTAAAGGAATTCTGAGACCTAACATTTGAAAACTGTTGCCTTCAGCAACCTGTTGCTACAAGCCTATGCTTCAGGGACTTAGAACATTCAAAACAGCACAATGTGTGTATGAGCACTGCAAAGAACTCCACCCTCACTGCTGCTGCTGCTGCTAAGTCGTTTCAGTTGTGTCCAACTCTGGGCGACCCCATAGATGGCAGCCTACCAGGCTCCTCCGTCCATGGGATTTTCCAGGCAAGAGTACTAGAGTGGGGTGCCATTGCCTTCTCCGACTGTCACTGCTGGTGTTTGCTATTTCCTGTGAAAGTGAAAGTCAAAGTTGCTCAGTGTATCTGACTCTGTGACCTCAGGAACAGAATAGTCCATGGAATTCTCCAGGGCAGAATACTGGTGTGGGTAGCCTTTCTTTCCCTTCTCCAGGAGAATCTTCCCAACCCAAGAGGCAAACCCAGGCCTCCCGCATTGTAGGCAGATTCTTTACCCGTAGTCTTTTTTTTTTTTTTTTTTCTAGTGTATTTTGATGTTATTTGTATAATTTCTTGCTTTCTGGAATTCAATTTATAATTGGAAAATGATGATCAAAGAAAGGCTAGGTGTCAATTCAAATATGAAAAAGGAGAGTTAGGAGATCCTGACCCAAATTGTGTGTGTGTAATCATATATGAATCAATAGATTTAAAGCTTGTGCCAAATTTTAAAATGTAAGCTGGATGTTAATGCTTACATGATAGTTGTAAAAACCAGAAACAATTTAGATTGTAACCAATCTTGGGTTTTGCAAGCATTTGCAGAAAGAAGTGGTGGTGGACTGGGGGGCGGACTGGGGGGCTCCTGTCCCTGTGGCAGCTCTCAGCAGCAGTCCTCTGTGGCAGTGTCTCTGAGTGCTGAGGACAGGACCACCACTCTCATAGGAGTCCTAGAAGGGACCCTTCAGTGGCTGTCACCAGGCGAGAGCATGGTGAGCCCTGAAAGTCTTCGAGTCAAAATGGGCAGTTTCATAACTCTCTTTCTACATTGGATCAAAATCTATCATGACTATCCAAAATATCTAATTTTATTTCTAGATCTCGGCAGGAATCAATGGGATGATTTAGGTTGTTCTAGACTAACAGATAGATAAGAAGGCAAAGATGAACCCAGCAGTTGGTTAGATCACAGGGAAAGCTAAGAAAGAGCAGGAGACATCGATGAAGTGGCAGCAGACTCTCAGCACTAGCTCATCTGGAGAGCTCCAAAATATGAGAAAGTTTAACTCAGACAGGAGATCCCTGTGGGGTTCAGCTATCTCTGAGGTCTGGGGACATGCAGGCAGCCTCAGCGTAGTCTACTTGCAAAAAGTGTGCCTTCCTTTACTCTCTGAGGGCCACATGCAACCACTGGCCCAAGAACAAAGCCTCACTTGCAGATGTGGTAGGATTCTGAGAACAATGTAATGTGGGGGAATTCTGAGAACAATGGGGGCAGGGGCTCGTCCCCAGCTCAACTCAGATGGGTCCTCAGGAAAGAGAATGTCATCATGGTGAAGAAAGACGGGGCTTCATGGGTAACCGTGCATTGCCCACTCCTTCCTGCAGACTTGGCACAGCCTGTGAGGGTGGCAGAGGTAGCATGGTACCCTGCACTATATAAACTATCCAGAACAGGCTAATCTATAAAAACAGAAAACAGAAGAGTGGAGAGGTCTAAGGGGAGAGGGATTAGGAAGTGATGATTAGGAGACACAGAGTTTTTTTTTTTAATTAATTTATTTATTTGAATTGGAGGCTAACTACTTTACAATATTGTAGTGGTTTTTCCCATACATTGACATGAATCAGCCATGGGTGTACATGTTTTCCCCTATCCTGAACCCCCTCCCACCTCCCTCCCCATCCCATCCCTCAGGGTCATCCCAGTGCACCAGCCCTGAGCACCCTGCCTCATGCATTGAACCTGGACTGGTGATCTATTTCACATATGGTAATATACATGTTTCAATGCTATTCTCTCAAATCATCCCACCCTCGCCTTCTCCCACAGAGTCCAAAAGTCTGTTCTTTACATCTGACACAGAGTTTATTTTGGTGATGAAAATGTTCTAAGTTGATTGTGATAATAATTGCACAACTCTGTGATACACTAAGGGCTTCCCTGGTGGCTCAGACAGTACAGAATCTGCCTGCAATGCAGGAGACCTAGGTTCAATCCCTGGGTCAGGAAGATCCCCTGGAGAAGGAAATGGCAACTCACTCCAGTATTCTTGCCTGGAGAATTTCATGGACAAAGGAGCCTGGCAGGCTAGAGTCCATAGGATCTCAAAGAGTCAGACACAGTTGAGCAAAAACTATTGAAGCATACACTTTAAATGAGTGAATTTTATGCTGTATGAATATATATCAATAAAGCTGTTACATTAAAAAAAAAAAACAGTTGAGAAACTGATAGCCAATACCTAGACAACAGAGTGCCATGATCCAGCTCTCCAACACCACAGGTGGGTGACAGGGTTATGCTAACCTGCTCTATGTGAGGTGGAAAAACTCAAGACCACTGGGCTCTATGCTGGGACAGATTTATTACTGATTGTTGGCAAAAAAGGTTTTGAGGGTGACATTACATGGCATCAGTCAAATGTGTTCTGTTACGATCCCTGTGAGATTTAGTCCAGTGACCTAAGGATGAAAGAGAAGGATAAAGGAAAAGAAGACAGAGATAGCATAATACACCCATAATACCTTCCTTGGGATTTTCCAAGTTCCTCTCCTATGCCTAGAATTCTAGAAGACTGTCTGTGCCTTCTGGGTGGCATGCTCCAGGTCCTGGCAGGACACATGAGGTTCTGTTCCATTTCTTTCCTTCAGAGCACCCTTCAGGGTACAAACCAGTTGCCCCAGGAGCTCTGGGACTTGTGCCTCTGGAGATTCCCTAGGGTCACCTGGCTGGACCTAGGTTCTAGAAAAGTGGTCTGGAGAATGATTAGGTCTTAGTATGGGGCTGATGCAAACAGTTCATAATAAAACAGTAAATAATAGCCCTGCAAAACATTACTTGCCTTGGGCCTTATACACCCTACTGTATGTATCTGTTGATGAAAATTCAATTAACAATCAAGCTAAGAAGGAAAAATTGAGAATTTTGAAATTGAGGACTATAACCTGGGAAGCAGATTCCCAGAAACCTCTGAAAACTGTTCCACCTGTTAGAAGTGAAAGACAAAGTCAAATACGCTTTCAAGACAAAGAGTCATACATAAAAATGACAGACTGATATTTTACATAAAGTTCACCAGAGACACACAGTCCAGGTTCAGTTCAGTTCAGTTCAGTTGCTCAGTAGTGCCTGACTCTGCGACCCATGAGCTGCAGCACGCCAGGCCTCCCTGTCCAACACCAACTCCTGGAGCCCACCGAAACTCATATCCATTGAGTCGGTGATGCCATCTAACCATCTCATCCTCTGTCGTCCCCTTCTCCTCTTGCCTTCCCAGCATCAGGGTCTTTTCAAATGAGTCAGCACTTTGCATCAGGTGGCCAAAGTAGTGGAGTTTTAGTTTCAACATCAGACCTTCCAATGAACACCCAGGATGGACTGGTTGGATCTTGCAGTCCAAGGGACTCTCAAGAGTCTTCTCAAACACCACAGTTTAAAAGCATCAGAACTTCAGCGCTCAGCTTTCTTTATAGCCCAACTCTCACATCCATACATGACTACTGGAAAAACCATAGCCTTGACTAGACAGATCTTTGTCGGCAAAGTAACGTCTCTGCTTTTTAATATACTATCTAGGTTGGTCATAACTTTCCTTCCAAGGAGTAAGTGTCTTTTAATTTCATGGCTGCAATCACCATCTGCAGTGATTTTGGAGCCCAGAAAAATAAAGTCTCTCACTGTTTCCACTGTTTCCCCATCTATTTGCCATGAAGTGATGGGACCAGATGCCATGATCTTAGTTTCCTGAATGCTGAGTTTTAAGCCAACTTTTTCACTCTCTTTCACTTTCATCAAGAGGCTTTTTAGTTCCTCTTCACTTTCTGTCATAAGAGTGGTGTCATCTGCATATCTGAGGCTATTGATATTTCTCCCAGCAATCTTGATTCCAGCTTGTGTTTCTTCCAGTCCAGCGTTTCTCATGATGTACTCTGCATATAAGTTAAATAAACAGGGTGATAATATACAGCCTTGACGTACTCCTTTTCCTATTTGGAACCAGTCTGTTATTTCATGTCCAGTTCTAACTGTTGCTTCCTGACCTACATACAGGTTTTTCAAGAGGCAGGTCAGGTGGTCTGGTATCCCCATCTCTTTCAGAATTTTCCACAGTTTCTGGTGATCCACACAGTCAAAGGCTTTGGCATAGTCAATAAAGCAGAAGTAGATGTTTTTTCTTGAACTCTTTTGCTTTTTTGATGATCCAGCGGATGTTGGCAATTTGATCTCTGGTTCCTCTGCCTTTTCTAAATCCAGCTTGAACATCTGGAAGTTCACGGTTCATTTATTGTTGAAGCCTGGCTTGGAGAATTTTGAGCATTACTTTACTAGCGTGTGAGATGAGTGTGACATTCTTTGGCATTGAAATGAAAACAGACCTTTTCCAGTCCTGTGACCACTGCTGAGTTTTCCAAATTTGCTCAGAGGACCATTTAAATCAGAGGATCATTATAACTACTACTGTGGGCCAGAATCCCTTAGAAGAAATGGAGCAGCCCTCATAGTCAAAAAAAGAGTCTGAAATGCAGTACTTGGATGCAATCTCAAAAACAACAGAATGTTCTCTGTTTCCAAGGCAAACCATTCAATATCACAGTAACGTGAGTCTATGCTTTAACCAGTAACACTGAAGAAGCCAAAGTTGAACAGTTCTATGAAGACCTACAAGACCCTCTAGAACTAACACCCAAAAAAGATGTCCTTTCCATTATAGGGGACTGGAACGCCAAAATAGAAAGTCAAGAGATATCTGGAGTAACAGGCACATTTGGCCTTGGAGTACAAAATGAAGCAGCCAAAGGCTAACAGAGTTTTGCCAAGAGACCGCACTGGTCATAGCAAACACCCTCTTCCAACAATACAAGAGAAGACTCTACACATGGATATCAGCAGATGGTCAATACCAAAATCAGATTGATTATATTCTTTGCAGCGAAAGATGGAGAAGCTCTATATAGTCAGCAAAAACAAGACCAGGAGCTGACTGTGGCTGAGATCATGAACACCTTATTGCCAAATTCAGACTTAAATTGAAGAAAATAGGGAAAACCACTGGACCATTCAGGTATGAGCTAAATCAAATCCCTTACGATTATACAGTGGAAGTGACAAATCTATTCAAGGGATTAGATCTGATAGAGAGAGAGCCTGAAGAACTATGGATGGAGGTTCATGACAGCCTACAGGGGCAGTGATCAAGACTATCCCTAAGAAAAAGAAATGTAAAAAGGCAAAAATGGTTGTCTGAAGAGGCCTTACAAATAGCTGAGAAAAGAAGAGAAGTGGAAGGCAAAGGAGAAAAGGAAAGTTATACCCATCTGAATGCAGAGTTCCAAAGAATAGCAAGGAGAGATAAGAAAGCCTTCCTCAGTGATCAGTGCAAAGAAATAGAGGAAAACAGTAGAATGGGCACGACTAGAGATCTCTTCAAGAAAATTAGAGGTACCAAGGGAATATTTCATGCAAAGATGGGCACAATAAAGGAGAGAAATGGTATGGACCTAACAGAAGAAGAAGATATTAGGAAGAGGGTGCAAGAATACACAGAAGAACTATACAAAAAAGATCTCCATGACCCAGATAACCATGATGGTGTGATCACTCACCTAGAGCCAAACATCCTGGAATTCGAAGTCAAGGGGGCCTTAGTAAGCATCACTACGAACAAAGCTAGTAGAGGTGATGGAATTCCAGTTGAGCTATTTGAAATCCTAAAAGTTGATGCAGTTAAAGTGCTGCACTCAATATGCCATATTTCTGATAAGGAGTTAATTTGGAAAATGTACAGGGAACTACTACAGCACAATGGCAAAATAAACAAGCAAACAAAAACCAATTTAAAAATGGGTTAATGACTTGAATAAAAAAGGCCAAATACATAGAACTGAAAAATGGAATAGTGGCTGACAGAGATGGGGCTGTGGCAGGGCAGAAGATGGGGAGGAGGGCGGAGGGAAATAGGCATAAAATGTTAGTGACCCAAGAGGAATAAGCTCTCAAGGTCTGCTGTGCCACACATGGGATACTAAACAATAATACACTGTGCACTTTAAAATTTGTTAAGAAGGTAGATGTCAAGTTAAGTGTTTTTTCACAGTAAAATAAAAACAACAGCAAACAAACAAAAGATAGTTTAGTTACATGTCCTTTGATTTGTGTTATTGTAAATATGTATCATCTACATATATCATAAACATCCACAGTGTTAATCTTTCTTTTAAAGAAATTAATAGAACAAAAAAGGAACTTCAAACTCTTCCTCCCTCACAGTGGACAGCAGTGAATTATCTATCTGTTCCTTTAGTTTTCAGCTGTTACTTTGGGCCCATTAAAGCCTCCTTGTCAAGAGACAGGATCCTATGGAGCCTTCCTGAGACAGACCCCTTCCTCATATCCTCTGCTTTAGCTGCTCTCTAAAGTATTTGCATGTGTGTGTACTAAGGCACTTCAGACTCTTGGCGACCCCACAGACTGTAGCCCACCAGGCTCATCTTTCCATGGGATTCTCCAGGCAAGCATACCAGGATGGGTTGCCATGCCCTCTTCCAGGGGATCTTCCCGACCCAGGGATCAAACCCGTGTATCTTGTCTCCTGCATTGGCAGGAGTTTTCTTTATGAGTAGCACCACCCAGGAGGCCCTGAAGTACCTTGATAACATCTGATGCATATTCCTGAATTGTTTTACAGATGTAAAAACCCCCCACTAAATGGAAGAGGTTAACTACTCCATGACCAGGAGCACATAACCCCTGGTCTCCTGAAGTCTGAGGATTGATAATGTGGCACCCTGTGACACTGCCCTGTTACCACACCATCAACCAATCAGAGAATTGTGCACAGCCATCATGCACCCCACCACCCCCTCCCTCACCTAGCCTTTAAAAATGCTTTATGAAACGAGTCGCCAGTCCAGGTTCGATGCACGATACTGGATGCTTGGGGCTGGTGCACTGGGATGACCCGGAGGGATGGTACAGGGATGGAGGAGGGAGGAGGGTTCAGGATGGGGAACACATGTATACCTGTGGCGGATTCATGTTGATATATGGCAAAACAAATACAATATTGTAAAGTTAAATAATAAAATAAAATTTTTTTTAAAATGCTTTCCTGAAACCCACTGGGGAGCTTGGGGTTTTTGAGCACTAGCTGTCCTGGACTATTACGTGTATGGCACCTTACAATAAAGGCTGCATTTTTCTTCACCGAGTCCAGTGTCAGTAGACTGGCTTCACTGCAAGGGTGAGCAGACCCGTGTTTGGTTCAGTAACATCTCCACGCGTGTGTGGTTTAAGGGATCAGTCAAGAACCTGGGCAGAGTTTACAGTCAGATTTTGGGGTTTATCCACTCTAAATCTTCCTTCTTTCCAGAATTTTACCCCTAACTTTCCACCTGCTCTGCCAGCCCCACATTTTGTCATCTGACGCTTCAAGCTGCCCTGAACAGTCTGTGGCCTGCGGAGTTCTCCAGGTTGCTTCAGGCCAAAAGCTGCAAAATAACAAATTTCACGCACTAGGCTCCTTGACTTTCAAGGCCTGACTTCACTCCCATTTCTGCCTGCTTTCCGTCGTGCTCAAGAACATACACACTGTTGTCTTTTTAACTCTTTTCAGTCTGTTAATCCTTATTATACACACAGTTTTAGATTTTTTTTTCCTCTCCATCTGTCAGGGAAAGAATTGGCAAGGGTAGGGGTGACTCATCCTGGTAATTTCTTCTGGTCCTGTATTATTTCCCTGGCAATATGAATATCATGGAATTCTATCTGCTTGGGCAGAAAGCCTCTCTATGTTCTTTTATTATTATTTTTAGTAAATTATATCTACCCAGAATTCATATCACTAGTGGAGGCTTCTGTTCTTAAAAAGAACTGAAGCTTAACTAAGATTCATTCCATCTGTACTTGGTTCTATTGAATAATGACATTCCTCTTCCTCCTAGCATCAGGTTAATAAAAATAGTGAGAAAGTCCAATAGAACCCACTCAGGTTAAAAAGGTAAGCTGCAAAAGAAAAGTTACAGTTTGGCTTTGTAATCATGAATCTTATTAATGTAAAGTTCATTGATACCACCACCAATACAATCAGATGTATCCTTATAAGAGGGAAACAGAAGGAGATTTCACACACAAAGAAAAGGTAGTGTGATCCAGGAAGCAGAGATTGAGTGATGTGTCCAGGAATGCTGGTGGACACCAGAAGCTGGGAGGGGCAAAAGATGGATCGCCTTATAGCCTCTGGAAAAAGCACAGCTCTGCTGACCCTTTGGCTAAGGCTCAGATACTATCTTCGGACTTCTGGCTCCAGAAACATGAGAGAATTCATTTCTGTTATTGCAAGCCCTTGCCTGGAAAATCCCATGGATGGAGGAGCCTGGTGGGCTATAGTCCATGGGGTCGCTAGGAGTCAGTCGTGACTGAGCGACTTCACTTTCACTTTTCACTTTCATGCAATGGAGAAGGAAATGGCAACCCACTCCAGTGTTCTTGCCTGGAGAATCCCAGGGACGGCAGAGCCTGGTGGGCTGCTGTCTATGGGGTTGCACAGAGTCGGACACGACTGAAGCAACTTAGCAGCAGTAGCAGCAGCAGTGTTTGTGGTAATTTGTTACTGCAGCACAGGAAAGGAATGTACCATATAATGGAGTGCTATATAGCAATAAAATAAATGAACTGCTCCACATGCAACTTGATTGGATCTCAAAAACAACCCTGAACAAAATGAGCCAGAGTCAAAAGACAATACATTATGTAGTTTCATTTCATTTCAGTTCAGTTCAGTTGCTCAGTCGTGTCCAACTCTTTGCAACCCCATAAACCGCAGCACACCAGGCCTCCCTGTCCATTACGAACTCCCTGAGTCCACCCAAACCCATGCCCATTGAGTTGGTGATGCCATCCAACCATCTCATCTTCTGTTGTCCCCTTCTCCTCCTGCCCTCAATCTTTCCCAGCATCAGGGTCCTTTCCAACGAGTCAGCTCTTCATATCAGGTGGCCAAACTATTGGATTCTCAGCTTCAACATCAGTCCTTCCAAAGAACACCCAGGACTGATCTCCT
This sequence comes from Bubalus bubalis, assembly GCF_019923935.1. NCBI lineage: Eukaryota > Metazoa > Chordata > Mammalia > Artiodactyla > Bovidae > Bubalus > Bubalus bubalis. Next base: position 842,462 of record NC_059177.1, read on the forward strand.
TTAGGATGGACTGGTTGGACCTCCTTGCAGTCCAAGAGACTCTCAAGAGTCTTCTCCAACACCACAGTTCAAAAGCATCAGTTTTCGGCACTCAGCTTTCTCTATACTCCAACTCTCACATCCACACACGACTACTGGAAAAACCATAGCCTTGACTAGACAGATCTTTGTTGACAAAGTAATGTCTCTGCTTTTGAATATGCTATCTAGGTTGGTCATAACTTTCCTTCCAAGGAGTAAGCGTCTTTTAATTTCATGGCTGCAATCACCATCTGCAGTGATTTTGGAGCCCAGAAAAATAAAGTCAGCCACTGTTTCCACTGTTTCCCCATCTATTTGCCATGAAGCGATGGGACCGCATACCATGATCTTAGTTTTCTGAATGTTGAGCTTTATGTAAAGTTTAAAAATAGTCAGAACTCATTCCTATTGTTAGAAGTCGGGACAGTGGTTACTTTGTGGCGTGAATAGTGACAGAGGGGCAAGAGGAGTGACTGTGGCTTTGGTGATGTTCAAGTCTTTACATTTAGGGTTGTGTTCAACTTTGTTCATTGAGCTGTAATCTGATAATTTATGCATTATATGTGTGTGTGTGTGTGTGTGTGTGTGTGTTTTACTTAAAGTTTTATTAAAAAAAAAAAAAACTAAATGAAATCTGGTCTAGTTGCATCTAATGGGCGTCTTCCTCATCATCACCTCTACAGAGACAATGACTCAAGGGCTGGGCCTGCTCTTTAATCACCTGCCCTTTTTGGACCCACCTTGGTTTAAATGGTTACAGTCTGATGCTGGTGGCTTCTCTGCTATGCTGTTCTCTATGTAGATGGTATGTGTGTTTGATTTGGGATGGGGCAGAGTTGAGCTTCACCCTGACCTACACTTTGCCACAGAGTATTCCCTCAAAGGGGGGTCTCTGTGTGTCCCATTAGTCATACCAACAGTCCAGGTCTACAGTATCTGTTCAAGGTGGGGCTTGCCCACTCTGGTCCTGTACTAGACCCAAGGGCTCCTGCCTCCGCAGCCTCTGTGCTCCATACTGGAATGCCTTATCTCCCCTCATGTCCCCAAGAGCTTCAGATGTCTGGACTGGATGGGGGAGTAATTTCTCTTGGTTCTCTGGCACACCCAGTGGATCCCTCTCATCTTGCTGGCATGAGAGACATCAGTGGGGGAAGGGAGAGGCTAGTCTTTTTTCAGGCACTTCTAATTCCCATAAATGATTCTTCTAGCACCTCCTTCCTCTCTAGGCTCTGAGTGGGGACAGGTAAGGGAGAAACACTTCCCTCTTCTGTGTAGAAGGAGAAGAGACAAGCCTCTCACTATGAATGATGGGCAAGATGACAAGAGAACTCAGGGACCTCTCCACTTCCACCCGTCCTCTGGTGAGGCAGATGGAAGCTACAGTTTAGAGCCAGTCTCCTTTTTAGTTCTGGGGGTGGGAGACTATGTCTGACGCTAACAGTAGTGGGTGTATTTAGCATCTTTCTGTGTTGCATTGGACTTTAGTCACTAATTCTGGGACAACTGGAAAAATCCCACTTAGTGTCTTACCTCAAGGACCACTGTTCCAACACGTGCAGATAAAAAATGGGTCCAAGTAAAGTATGCACACAATATTTCTTCCCCTGGACCATCTAAGGATATCTAAAAGGTGGGATCCAATCCTTGGTAACATCTGTATTTTCGTAAGCTTGTATATTTTTGTCTGGTTGGACCCCCAACTATAGTTGTAACTGGAGGAACAAATTATCTTCATATTCCTTGATCCATGAAAGTTTATTTATAACTGAGAATAATAAACCCTCATTCTACCAGTCTTCTTCCATGTTGTTACACTAAGCAGGTAAAACTTGATTTTTTTTGTCATGCGCAGTTCTTCTTTCATGCCAAGACTACTCTCTTTCTCAAATCAAGTGGGTGAAGCCCTATCACATCCACCAGTTCCATGGTTTGCTAGAAGCAATCACTTGACTCAACACACTGTTTATAATGATTTGGACCAAAGTACAGAAAACCATAGCAGAAGATACTTGGATTAATTCTCTCAACTTCTGTTGCATTCTCCATGTATAGGAAATAGTTGAAAATCTAAAATTACATTTTTTTCAGACTCTTGCTGGGTAAGTATTGGGTTCTGACACTGTGACATAGCATCATGAGGTCTGGATAGAGAGAATTTAGGTGGAGGCCACCATTTCTTCAGGCCTTGGCTATTGCTGCTGTCAAGCAAAATTGGAAATGTCAGGCTTTTGGGCCACCTCATCCCTGTGTCTTTCCCCCAGCTTTCAAGAAGACAAAAGGCAGTAGGTGAATTGGCACTTATCTATTTTCTCCCCACCCCCACCACCAATTTTCTTTATGACTGTGAAGTATATATAACAAAATTTGCTATTTCAACCATTTTTAAGAGTATATGTTGATATCAAAAAGTCTTAATCTCTTTGCATTGACGTTGAAAAGAAATACAGGGACAAAATTTTGGAGGAATGAGAAAAATGGTTTACTCTTTGCTTGGAAAAGGGGGAAAGACAGCAGGATACTGTCTCAAGATCTTAAAGGGAAAATACAGGCTTTTCAACCTTGAGTGGTGCCCTAGGATTCAGTCAGGTGAAAACAGAGGTGTCCCTCTTCAAGTTAGATTCCTTTGAAAGAAAGGAGACATCACTTGCTCTTACCACTCTTTGGATTTCTTTTGGATGGGCATTAGTTAATCCTTGTACTGATGATCTCACTTACATAGTACGGTTGGGAAGGATGCCCTCCCTAAGAATTTGGTTTGGCCTAAAATAATTAACCAGGAACTGACTGTGGCTCAGATCATGAGCTCCTTATTGCCAAATTCAGACTTAAATTGAAGAAAGTAGGAGAAACCACTAGACCATTCAGATATTGAAAGGTTGTTGATGAACCATGAAAGGTGCTGGGATTCTTGGCTTCTGGAGAATAATTCAATCCAGGGCCAGAGATGAGGCTTGACTGCTCAGAGTTTTGTGTAATAAAGTTTTATTAAAGTATAAAAGAGATAGACAAAGCTTCTGACATAGACATCAGAAGGGGGGCAGAAAGAGTGCCCCCCTCCTAGTCTTTAGCCGGATGTTATATAGCTACTAGCAGTCTGCTAATTTAAGAAAGGAAATGTCTCAAAACTCAGAGAATGGCACCAGGTGAGTCATTCCAAGCCATAAAACAAGTGGCATGAATCTTGAAGAAAGGCAGATTTCCATACAAATATATAGTTTCATTAACATTAGGAGAACAACGTATGAGTATAACATACTGGTTTCTCAAGTTGGTTCTGAGCAGAACCAACTTGAAGACAGAACTAACTTGAAGACAGAGTTTATGGTAAATACATAGTACATGAACATAGCTTAATACAAACATTTCCATAAGAAAAACGCATTGGTTAGCTCAAGGTTTGAGAAAGGTTAAGTGGATAGGTGGATCCAGGAGATAGGAGATAGGAGTGGATAGGAGAAAAGTTAAGATCAGGTGGATCCAGGTGTAATTAATGCAAGACAAAATTTTAAGAGAAACCTCTTTTTGTATTTGTATAGAAAAGGGGGAAAAAATAACACTAGTTTGTTTCCTCCTGCTGCTTAAGCGAAAGATAAAAAAAAGCCTGACACTTGCAGCCTATCTTCTCCATTTGGAGACCCCTGGCCTTCCTGCCTGCTACCCTCTCAATATGACCTAAATCAAATCCCTTATGGCTACACAGTGGAAATAACAAATAGATTCAAGGGATTAGATCTGATAGACAGCCTGAAGAACTATGGATGGAGGTTTGTGATAGCCTACAGGAGGCAGTGATCAAAAACATCCCCAAGAAGAAGAAATGCAAAAAGGCAAAATGGTTATCTGAGGAGGCCTTACAAATAGCTGAGAAAAGAAGTGGAAGGCAAAAGAGAAAAGAAAAGATATACCCATCTGAATGCAGAGTTCCAAAGAATAGCAAGGAGAGATAAGTAAGCCTTCCTCAGTGATCAGTACAAAGAAATAGAGGAAAACAGTAGAATGGGCAAGACTAGAGATCTCTTCAAGAAAATTAGAGATACCAAGGGAATATTTCATGCAAAGATGGGTACAATAAAGGACAGAAATGGTATGGACCTAACAGAAGCAGAAGATATTAAGAAGAGGGTGCAAGAATACACAGAAGAACTATACAAAAAGATCTCCATGACCCAGATAGCCATGATGTTGTGATCACTTACCTAGAGCCAGACATCCTTGAGTCCTAAGTCAGGTTGGCCATAGGAAACATCATTATGAACAAAGCTAGTAGAGGTGATGGAATTCCAGTTGAGCTATTTGAAATCCTTAAAGATGATGCAGTTAAAATGCTGCACTCAATATGCTAGCAAATTTGGAAAACTCACAGTGACCACAGGACTGGAAAAGGTCAGTTTTCATTCCAATGTCAAAAAAAGGCAGTACCAAAGAATGTTCGAACTACCACACAATCACACTCATCTGACACACTAGCAAAGTCATGCTCAAAATTCTCCAAGCCAGGTTTCAACAGTACGTGAACTATGAACTGCCAGATGTTCAAGCTGGATTTAGAAAAGGCAGAGGAACCAGAGATCAAATTGCCAACATCCATTGGATCATACAAAAAGCAAGATAGTTTCAGAAAAACATCTACTTCTGTTTACTGACTATGCCAAAGCCTTTGACTGTGTGGATCACAACAAATTGTGGGAAATTCTTCAAGAGACGGGAATACCAGACCACCTGACCTGCTTCCTGAGAAATCTGTATGCAGATCAAGAAGCGACAGTTAGAACCAGACATGAAAAAAACAGACTGGTTCCAAATTGGGAAAGGAGTAGGTCAAGGCTGTATATTGTCACCGTGCTTATTTAACTTATATGCAGAGTACAATCATGAGAAATGCCAGGATGGATGAAGCACAATTTGGAATCAGAATTGCCGGGAGAAATCTCAATAACCTCAGATACACCAGATGACACCACCCTTATGGCAGAAAGCAAAGAGGAACAAAAGAGTCTCCTGATGAAGGTGAAAGAGGAGAGTGAAAAACTGGCTTAAAACTCAACATTCAAACAATGAAGATCATGGCATCTGGTCCCATCACTTCATGGCAACTAGCTGGGGAAACAGTGAAAACAATGAAAAGCTTTATTTTCTTGAGCTCCAAAATCACAGCAGATGGTGACTGCTGCCATGAATAAAAGACGATTGCTCTTTGGAAGAAAAGTTAAGACCAACCTAGACAGCACATTAAAGAGCAGAGACATTACTTTGCCTACAAAGGTTCGTCTAGTCAAAGTTGCGGTTTTTCCAGTAGTCATGTATGGATGTGAGAGTTGGACTCTAGAGAAAGCTGAGTGCCAAAGAATTGATGCTTTTGAACTGTGGTGTTGGAGAAGACTCTTGAGAGTCCCTTGGACTGCAAGGAGATCCAACCAGTCCATCCTAAAGGAAATCAGTCCTGAATGTTCTTTGGAAGGATTGATGCTGAAGCTGAAACTCTAATACTTTGGCCACCTGATGCGAAGAGCTGACTCATTTGAAAAGACCCTGATGCTGGGAAAGATTGAAGGGGGAGGAGAAGGGGACAGCAGAAGATGAGATGGTTGGATGGCATCACCAACTCAATGGATATGAGTTTGAGCAATCTCTGGGAGTTGGTGATGGACAGAAAGGCCTGGTGTGCTGCAGTCCATGGGGTCACAAAGAGTTGGACATGACTGAGCCACTGAACTGAACTGAAAATAATTAAACATTGTAATTTCAAAGCAGTGGCCATGTCTTTGTACTACTAAAGAGTGTCCAGCAAATGAGGGTGGTCCTGAGGTTTGAAAGGTCAGAACAAATTCCCATACCCCCTACATTAAGAAACCTCTTGGAGACAGGAAGTGAAGAAAGGAGACCCACATCTTGAAAAACAGTGTAAGTGTTTTTCTCCATTGAAGACAGGAACCTGTGGCGAGAACTGCGCTTAGGAAAGTTTGCCAAGTCCTTACTGATGGGAAAACACAGCAGGTTAGTGTCTCAAGAACTGTGCTGGTTGTTTCTGCTGCTGATATTATGATTTGGATGAAAGAGTGATACTTTGCATTTATTTCTTTAATAAACTCTGAGGAAGCATGTACAGTTTTGTCCAGGAATTTCAGGGCTATACTTTTCCTGATTATTTGTCTAACATTTTACTAATTCAGTTTCTGCTTATTCTTTTCTTTGGAGGATTGTTTATTTATTTTTGGCTGCATTGGATATTCGTTGCTGTGGGCCAGCTTTCTTAGTCACGGTGAGCAGGGGCTAATCTTCATTGCTGTGTGCAGACTTCTTTCTCATTGTGGTGACTTCTCTTGTTGCAAAACGTGGGCTCTTAGTGTGAGGGCTTAGGTAGCTGTCGTGCACAGACTTAGGTGTCTTGGGGCATGTGGGATTTCCTTAAGAGGGATTAAACCTGTATCCCCTGCATTGGCAGGAGTATTCCTAAGCACTGGACCACCAGGGAAGCTCAGTTTCTGCCTATTCTCATATTCCCTTTTCTGGCAATGATCTAATTATCCATTTATGTGTAAGTAGATAGATAGAGGCCCTGACTTTTATCAATAAACATTTTATCTTGAGCATTTCCTCAGGCTATGCTATAGTCTGCCAAAGTGTGATCTTAGTGGCTGTGTAATATCCCACTTAATGGAAACAGCCTAACTTCTTAGGAGTCCCCTATGTTTGGACTCTGAGTTGTATATAATTTCTCTATGCTATTAATAACTCTTGGAAAATCTTATTTGTAACCCTGTACATCTAATTATTACACTATAACTGTTCCTAGAAGTATAATCAAATGATACAAAATTTTAAAGACATCTTGAATCATTTTTCTAAAAGATTTTTTTTTGAGAAATGATTTTGGTTCTTCTCAAACACAGTGAAAAGGGGAGAAAAACATCCAGTGTTCTACATCATAGAGTATTACTGAGACAGGCCTGGGCTGGGACCTGGGATCCTTTGTTGCCCTGGTGCAAAGCTTGCACATGGGAACACCTCTCCTTAAACAACAAAATACAAAGAAATTGTATGGGACATGAGTTTGAACTCTGGAGTTGGTGATGGACAGGGAGGCCTGGCGTGCTGCGATTCATGGGGTCGCAAAGAGTCGGACACGACTGAGCGCCTGAACTGAACTGAACTGAACTGAATAATAACTATGTGCATGTGCAGTTGGGACAAATTCTGAACCAAAAGATATAAAGACAAAATGTACCCAACTGCTATTTCTGAAGAGCCAGGAGCAAAAAAAACTGGGGTAGGGAGCAAAGGCAAGGTATTGCACATGTCCCCCTGCACGGGACAGCACCAAGAGGTGGACAAACCACCTAAGCCACCCCTCCAGCCCGATCCCTGGACACAGCCCTACCCTCACCCCATATAAGGAGAAAGCTCTCTACCGCCCCCCCAACCCCCTCACTCCCCATCCTCTTCCTCAGTCAGTGAGCAAGGGAACCACAGCCAGCACAAGAACCCCAGTAAAGCCTCACCTGAATTTCTTTTGTCTGACCTCTAGTCAATTTTTATTGATTGGAGAAGGCCAAGAATCCTGGTTGGTATCATTATTATGTTATTTTTACCCTGGAAAATGTTTAAAGTTGATATAAGAAATGCTCACTTAATGATAAAAATAAAATGATAAAAATAAAAGTCAGTGCAAACATTACATTCAACAGCACAATTCTCATTAAATGGCTTTTTAGTTTCGAGTCCCTCTTCTCCTTTAAACCCTTTTCTAAGCTCTGTTCTTCCCTGTCCCCAGGTGAAGTCTCCAGCAGGTCGTGACTTTTTTGTTAACTTACCTGTAACTGAGAAGTTCTAAGGCCACCATGCAAAACACAGCCTCTAGCATGTGTACCTTCAATAAAAACAAACTTGATGCCCACACTTACTCATTTGCTTGAAACTCCTATATATGCAATTAAAACTCCTATACAAACTTGTGTCTATAGGCCTTAGAGGCTTCTTTGAGATTACAGGACAGTTAGGTGTTCTCAGGCCAGTTTTGTATGCAGACAGAGCTGAAGGGCAAGCAGCACTGCATGCAGTCTACAGGCGAGGGCCTCTGCCATCACTGCGAAAGGGACATGGGCAGAGCCACACACCAAACAACCGCAGTCATGTGGTGGCAAAGACAGAGAAAGAGGAGCCCAGGGCCTGACCAGGTGTCAAGTTCTTTCCTACAAAGCTGAACTTCTAATTTCCATTCAGTGTAAAGTGACCACAAAATAAACTAACATAGAAGACGTAGATAGGTATGGTATGCATGTGTGCTAAGTCGCTTCAGTTGTGTCCAGCTATTTACAACCCTATGAAATGTAGCCCACCAGGCTCCACTGTTCATAGAATTCTCCAGGCAAGAATACTGGACTGGATTGCCATGCCATCCTCCAGGGAATCTTCCCGACCCAGGGGCTGAACCTGTGTCTCTTATGTCTCCTGCATTGGCTCGTGGGTTCTATACCACTAGTACCACCTGGGAAGCCCATAGATAGGTAACAAATACATGAAAAGATGCTCAAAGATGCAGTATTAGAGAAATGAAAATCAAAACTATGATGCAGTATCATCTCACACCAATCAGAATGGCCATCATCAAAAAGTCTATAAACAATGAATGCTGGAGAGTGTGTGGAGAAAAGGAAACCCTCTTGCACTGTTGGTGGTAATACAAATTGATACAGCCATAATGGAGAACAGTATGGAGATTCTTTAATAAACTAGAAATAAAATTACCATATGACCCAGCAATCCCACTATTAGGCATACACCATGAGGAAATCAGAACTGAAAAAGACACAGGTACCCCAATATTCATTGCAGCACTTTTTAAAATAGCTAGGACATGGATGCAATGTAGATGTCCATCAACAGATAAATGGATAAAGAAGTTGTGGTACATTTACACAATGGAGTATCACTCAGCTATAAAAAGAAATGCATTTGAGGCCATTCTAATGAGATGGGCAAACCTAGAGCCTATTATACAAGTGAAGTCAGAAAGAGAAGAACAAATATCATATACTAATGCATATATATGGAATCTAGAAAGATGGTACTGATTATTTGCATGGCAGCAGTGGAGATGTAGTCATAGAGAACAGACTTGTGGACACAGAGTGGGAAGGAAAGGGTGGGACGAATGGAAAGAGTAGCATGGAAACATTTATATTATCATATGTAAAATAGATAGCCAGTGGAAATTTGCTGTATGACTCAGGGTGCTCAAACCAATGCTCTGTGATAATCTGGAGGTGTGGGATGGGATGAGAGATGGAAGGGAGTTTCAAGAGGGAGGGAACATATGTATACCTATGAATATGTATATGGTATATGTATACCAATTCATTTTAATTGAAGGGTAATTGCTTTACAATGTTGTGTTGGTTTCTGCCATACATCAACTGATTCATGTTGATGTATGGCAGAAACCAACACAACATTGTAAAGCAATTATCCTTCAATTAAAATGAATTTTAAAAAGATGAAAATGACAAGGAATTAATCTCCAAAATATACAAACAGCTTATACAGCTCAATATTAAAAAAAATCCAATCAAAAAATGAGGGGAAGACCTAAATAGATATTTCTCCAAAAAAACATATAGATGACCAAGAGAAATATGAAAAGATGATCAACATCACTAATTATTAGGGAAATGCAAATCAATGAAGCATCACCTCACATTGGTTAGAATGGGCACAATTAAAAAAATCTACAAACAGTAAATGCTGGAGAGGATGTGGAGAAAAGGGACCCCTTCTATACTGTCAGTGGGAATGTAAATTTGTACGGTCACTATGGAGAACAGTATAGAGATTCCTGAAAAAACTAATGATATAGCTAACACATGATCCAGTAATTGCACTCCTAAGGTATACATCCACAGAAAACCAAAATTTGAAAGTATACATGCACCCCAGTGTTCATTGCAGCACTATTTGCAATAGCCAGGACATGGAAGAAAACTAAATGTCCGTTGGAGAAATGGATAAAGAAGATGAGGTACATAGATATAATAGAATATTACTCAGTCATAAAAAAGAATGGAATGATGCCATTTGAAGCAACATGGATAGACTAAGAGATCATCATACTACTAAATGAAGTAAATCTGACAAAGACAACTATCATGTGATATCATTTATATGTGGAATATAAAAAAAGGGTACAAATGAACTTATCTACAAATCAGGAATAGTGTTACAGATGTATAAAACAAATTTTCAGTTACCAGGAGGTAATGGGGGAGGGATAAACTGGGAGATTGAAATTGACACATACACACTACTAAATATAAAATAGGTAGCTAATAAGAACCTAGTGCATAGCACAGGGAACTCTGCTATACTCTGTAATAGATTACAAGGAAACAGAATCTAAAAGAGAGTGGATAAATGTATAATTGACTCACTTTGCAGTACAGCAGAAACTAACACAACATTGTAAACCAACAATATCCCATTAAAAAATTAAATAATTTAAAAAATGGCCATGATTCTGTAACCCAAGAGCCTCCCTGCCCCTGCTGCTGCTCATTGCTCTTCTTGGTGTGCTAAAAAGGAGACATAAATATTGAGTCTGCATTGCTTTTTCATCTGTCCTCAGCACGCCTTGAACATATGTCTGCAGACAGGCCTGAGACTTGGGGAGTCTGAAGGGAACCTGGGATATCATCTTGTTTTACCAGAAATCAAGGAAGTATTCAAAGATGGCTAAATTGGGTCAAAGGATACAGGATATGCTTTTATCTCTTTATTGTGTACCTCAAGCACACACACACACAAATAACAAACACTCCATCTGGAAGAGATTCCCATTGCCTCAAAATAGATCGATTTGTCAAAAAAGAATAATGACCATAATAAATCATAACTGTATAAAACTGCACGAGTCTGTATAAAATTCAAAAACAGAAAGAAAGGGAGAAGAAAGCAAACTTTTATTTACAAATATCGGCACGTAAATTTAGAAAGAATGGTAGCATTTTAAAGAGCACCCCTAAAGTGATCACTGATGTTGATTGATCAATGATCATTAGATGATAAAACCATGAGATAAGATATTGTAGGAACAGGATGTTATACACAAAAACCCTCATCCCACAGATTACTAACAAATTACATAGGTTACCTACTAATTAGATCAGGGAAGATGTGATTTCCTTATCCAAGTGATCTAATTTAATAGCACCAACAGTGGAAAAAATTGGCATTTCAGAATTCCTGATGTGATACAATATGAAATAGTCAAAATATTGGAATATTCAATATCTTCTATTTAGTACTCTTACCAAAAGTATTTGTCTTGAATCTTATCACAAAGAAATCATCAGACAAATGCAGAATTTATTAATGTATTAGGCATCTGACCCACATTCTTAAGAAACAATCATCATGAAAAGGAAGAAAAGGCAAGGGGTAGGTTTTAGACTAAAAGAAATGAACATTTAACAGCTTCAGTGTGTGAACCTAATTGGAACAGGGACTGTGGTGGAGTGGTGGGGGACTTTAAATGATATCTTGGAGACAATTGAGAAATCTAAAAATGATTTCCGTTGTAGATGATATTTTTTAACTTTTTATTTTACTTTGGAATAATGTTGCTGTTGTTTTAGTCCCAAGTCATATCTGACTCTTTTGTGACCCCATGCACTGTAGCCCTCCAGACTCTTCTCTCCATGGGATTTCCCAGGCAAGAATACTGGAGTAGGTTGCTGTTTCCTGTTCCAGGCAATCTCCATGACCCAGGGATCAAACCCTCGTCTCCCACGTTGGCAGGAGGATTCTTTACCATTGAGCCACCTGGGGAGCCCATACAGCTGATTAACAATGTGATAGTTTCAGGAGCACAGCAGAGAAACTAAGTCGCACATATACACATATAAGTTAAAACAGCAGGGTGACAATATACAGCCTTGACGTACTCCTTTTCCTATTTAGAACCAGTCTGTTGTTCCATGTCCAGTTCTAGCTGTTGCTTCTTGATCTGCATACAGATATCTCAGGAGGCAGGTAAGCTGGTCTGGTCTGGTATTCCCATCTCTTGAAGAATTTTCCACAGTTTGTTGTGATTCACACAGTCAAAGGCTTTGGCATAGTCAATAAAGCAGAAGTAGATACTTTTTCTTTTTTGGAACTCCTGCTTTTTCCATGATCCAGCAGATGTTGGCAATTTGATCTCTGGTTCTTCTGCCTTTTCTAAATCCAGCTTGAACATCTGGAAATTCGCAGTTCATGTGCTGTTGAAGCCTGGCTTGGAGAATTTTGAGCATTACTTTGCTAGTGTGTGAGATGAGTGGAATTGTGTGGTAGTTTGAACATTCTTTGGGATTTCCCTTCTTTGGGATTGGATTGAAAACTGACCTTTTCCAGTCCTGTATCCACAGCTGAGTTTACCAAATCCATTTTCTCCACATCCTTGGCAATATTTGCTAGTTGTGTTCCTTTTGATGATGGCCACACTTGACATGGGTGAGGTGATATATCATAGCGATTTTGATTTGCATTTCTTTAATAATTAGGGTGTTGTGCAATTTTCATGTGCCTGTTAGCCATCTGTATACCTTCTTTGGAAAAATTTCTGTTTAGGTCTTCTGCTCATCTTTTAATTGTTGTTTTTTTTTTTTTTTATTGATACTGAGTTGTATGAGATGTTTAAATGTTGAATATTAACTCCTTGTTGGTCATATCATTTGCAAACATTTTCTCCCATTCTGTAGGTTGTTTTTTATTTGTTATAGTTTCCTTTGCTCTGTAAGAACTTTTATGTTTAATTACATCCCATTCTGGAGAAGGCCATGGGAACCCACTCCAGTACTCTTGCCTGGAAACTCTCATGGATGGAGGAGCCTGGTAGGATGCAGTCCATGGGGTCGCTGAGAGTCGGAAACAACTGAGCGATTTCACTTTCACTTTTCACTTTCATGCATTGGAGAAGAAAATGGCAGCCCACTCCAGTGTTCTTGCCTGGAGAATCCCAGGGATGGGGGAGCCTGGTGGGCTGCCGTCCATGGGGTCACACAGAGTCAGACACGACTGAAGTGACTTAGCAGCAGCAGCGGCAGATCTCATTTATTTATTTTTGCTTTTATTTCTTTTACTCTAGGATAGGAATGTGAAAAATATTACTATGATTTATTTCAAAGAGTATTCCACATCTGTTCTCTTCTAGGTGTTTTATGGTTTCAGGTCTTACATTTAGGTCTTTAATCCATTTTGAGATTATTTTTGTTTATGGTGTGAGAGAAGGTTCTAATTTCATTTTTTAAAATGGCAGCTGTTCAGTTTTGCCAGCACTCTTACTTGAAGAGAGTGCCTTTTGTCCCTTGTATATTCTTGTTTCCTCTGTCATGGATCAACTAACTATACGTGTGTGAGCTTATTTCTGGGCTCCCTGTTCTGTTTCATGGATCCATGTCTCTGTTTTTATGCCAGTACCATACTGTTTTGCTTAGTTTGTATTACTAGTATAATCAAAACCAGGGAGTGTGATTCCTTCAGCTCTCTTCTTTTTCTCAGGGTTGTTTTGGTTATTCAGGGTCTTTTGTGGTTCCAGACAATTTTTTAGAATGATTTATTCTAGTTTTATGAAAACTGCCATTGATATTTTGATAGGGATTGCACTGAAACATTAGCTAGCCTTGGGTGTTGTTGTCCAGTGCTAAGTCATGTCCATCTCTTTGCAACCCCATGGACTGCAGCACGCCTGGCTTCCCTCTCCTCCACTATCCCCAAGAGTTTGCTCAAGTTCATGTCCATTGAGTTGATTATGTTATCTAACCACCTCATTCTCTTCCATCTTTTCCTTTTGCCTTCAATCTTTCCCTGCATCAGGGTCTTTCTGATCCCAAAGAAAGGCAATGCCAAAGAATGCTCAAACTACTTCACAATTGCACTCATCTCACATGCTAGTAAAGTAATGTTCAAAATTCTCCAAGCCAGGCTTCAACAATACATTAACTGTGAACTTCCAGATGTTCAAGCTGGATTTAGAAAAAGCAGATAAATAAGAGATCAAATTGCCAACATCTGTTGGATCATAGAAAAAGCAAAGGAGTTCCAGAAAAACGTCTATTTCTACTTTATTGACCATGCCAAAGCCTTTGACTCTGTGATCAAAATAAACTGTGAAAAATTCTGCAAGAGATGGGAATACCAGACTGCCTGATCTGCCTCTTGAGAAATCTGTATTGCAGTTCAGGAAACAACAGTTACAACTGGACATGGAACAACAGACTGGATCCAAACAGGAAAAGGAGTATGTCAAGGCTGTATATTGTCACCGTGCTTATTTAACTTATAAGCATCATGAGAAATGCTGGACTGCATGAAGCACAAGCTGGAATCAAGATTGCTGGGAGAAATATCAATAACCTCAGATATGCAGATGACACCACCCTGATGGCAGAAAGTGAAGAGGAACTAACGAGTCTCTTGATGAAAGTGAAAGGGGAGAGTGAAAGTTGGCTTAAAGCTCAACATTCAGAAAACTAAGATCATAGCATACAGCCCAATCATTTCATGGCAAATAGATGGAGAAACAATGGAAACAGTGGTTGACTTTACATTTTGGGGCTCCAAAATCACTGCAGATGGTGACTGCTGCCATGAAATTAAAAGACACTTGCTCCTTGGGAGAAAGGTTATGACCACCTAGACAGCATATTAAAAAGCAGAGATGTTACTTTGCCAGCAAAGGTCCATCTAGTAAAAGCTATGGTTTTTCCACTAGTCATTATGGATGTGAGAGTTGGGCTATAAAGAAAGCTGATCACCGAAGAATTGATGCTTTTGACTGTAGTGTTGGAGAAGACTCTTGAGAGTCCCTTGGACTGCAAGGAGATCCAACAAGTCCATCCTAAAGGAGATCAGTCCTGAGTGTTCATTGGAAATACTGATGTTGAAACTGAAACTCCAATACTTTGACCACCTGATGCGAAGAGCTGACTCATTTAAAAAGACCCTGAGGCTGGGAAAGATTGAGGGCAGGAGGAGAAGGGGACAACAGAGGATGAGATGGTTGGATGGAATCACTGACTCAATAGACATGTTTGAGTAAACTCTGGGAGTTGGTGATGGACAGAGAGGCCTGGTGTGCTGCAGTCCATGGGGTCACAAAGAGTTGGACACTACTGAGTGACTGAACTGAACTGAACTGGTGAAATGAAATGGTGAACATGAAATGAACTGGTAAACAAATGAAAGTGCTAAAACTGCTTACTCACTAAATGGCAATGGTGACCCTTTAGGGCTCTGACTTCAGAAAGTAAATTTAAAACCTCCCTGTCTCATAAGGAATAATTATCATTCTCATCCACACTTCATTTTCCCAGACCATTTACACACAATTTTATTAGACATTTGTATTTTTAAGCATTCTTAGTAGTTGTGAGAGGGCATCAGAAGGCAGACATACTGAAACCATAATCACAGAAAACTAGTCAATCTGATCACATGGACCACAGCATTGTCTAAATCAATGAAACTAAGCCATGCCCATGGGGCCACCCAAGACGGGCGGGCATGGTGGAGAGGTCTGACAGAATGTGGTCCACTTGAGAAGGGAATGGCAAACCACTTCAGTATTCTTGCCTTGAGAACCCCATGAACAGTATGAAAGGGCAAAATGATAGGACACTGAAAGAGGAACTCCCCAGGTGAATAGGTGCCCAATATGCTACTTGAGATTAGTGGAGAAATAACTCCAGAAAGAATGAAGGGATGGAGCCAAAGCAAAAACAATACCCAGCTGTGGATGTGACTGGTGATAGAAGCAAGGTCCGATGCTGTAAAGAGTGATATTGCATAGGAACCTGGAATGTTAGGTCCATGAATCAGGGCAAATTGGAAGTGGTCAAACAGGAGATGGCAAGAGTGAATGTCGACATTCTAGGAATCAGCAAACTAAAGTGGACTGGAATGGGTGAATTTAACTCAGATGACCATTATATCTACTACTGTGGGCAGGAATCCCTTAGAAGAAATGGAGTAGCCATCATGGTCAACAAGAGTCCGAAATGCAGTACTTGGATGCAATCTCAAAAACAACAGAATGATCTCTGTTCGTTTCTAAGGCAAACCATTCAATATCACAGTAATCCAAGTCTATGCCCCAACCAGTAAGGCTGAAGAAGCTGAAGTCGAACGGTTCTATGAAGACCTACAAGACCTTTTAGAACTAACATCCCCAAAAGATGTCCTTTTCATTATAGGGGACTGGAATCAAAAGTAGGAAGTCAAGAAACACCTGGGGTAACAGGCAAATTTGTCCTTGGAATACTGAATGAAGCAGGGCAAAGGCTAATAGAGTTTTGCCAAGAGAATGCACTGGTCATAGCAAACGCCCTCTTCCAACAACACAAGAGAAGTCTCTACACATGGACATCACCAGATGGTCAACACCAAAATCAGACTGATTATATTCTTTACAGCCAAAGATGAAGAAATTCTATCAGGCAGCAAAAACAAGACCAGGAGCTGACTGTGGCTCAGATCATGAACTCCTTATTGCCAAATTCAGACTTAAATTGAAGAAAGTAGGGAAAACCACTAGACCATTCAGGTCTGACCTAAATCAAATCCCTTATGATTATACAGTGGAAGTGAGAAATAGATTTAAGGGACTAGATCTGATAGAGTGCCCGATGTTCATGACATTGTACAGGAAACAGGGATCAAGACCATCCCCATGGCAAAGTAATGACAAAAAGCAAAATGGCTGTCTGGGGAGGCATTACAAATAGCTGTGAAAAGAAGAGAAGCGAAAAGCAAAGGAGAAAAGGAAAGATATAAGCATCTGAATGCAGAGTTCCAAAGAATAGCAAGGAGAGATAAGAAAGCCTTCCTCAGCGATCAATGCAAAGAAATAGAGGAAAACAACAGATTGGGAAAGACTAGAGATCTCTTCAAGAAAATTAGAGATACCAAGGGAAAGTTTCATGCAAAGATGGGCTCGATAAAGGACAGAAATGGTATGGACCTAACATAAGCAGAAGATATTAAGAAGACGTGGCAAGAATACATAGAAGAATTGTACAATGATCTTCATGACCAAGATCATCACGATGGTGTGATCACTGACCTAGAGCCAGACATCCTGGAATGTGAAGTCAAGTGGGCCTTAGAAAGCATTACTATGAACAAAGCTAGTGGAGGTGATGGAATTCCAGTTCAGTTATTTCAAATCCTGAAAGATGATGCTGTGAAAGTGCTGCACTCAATATGCTAGCAAATGTGGAAAACTCAGCAGTGGCCACAAGACTGGAAAAGTTCAGTTTTCATTCCAATCCCTAAAAAAAGGCAATGCCAAAGAATGCTCAAACTACCACACAATTGGACTCATCTCACATACTAGTAAAGTAATGCTCAAAATTCTCCAAGCCAGGCTTCAGCAATACGTGAACCGTGAACTTCCAGATGTTCAAGCTGGTTTTTGAAAAGGCAGAGGAACCAGAGATCAAATTGCCAACATCTGCTAGATCATGGAAAAAGCAAAAGAGTTCCAGAAAAACATCTATTTCTGCTTTATTGACTATGCCAAAGCCTTAGAGTGTGTGGATCACAATAAACTGTGGAAAATTCTGAAAGAGATGGGAATACCAGACCACCTGACCTGCCTCTTGAGAAATCTGTATGCAGGTCAGGAAGCAGCAGTTAGAACTGGACATGGAACAACAGACTGGTTCCAAATAGGAAAAGGAGTACGTCAAGGCTGTATATTGTCACCCTGCTTATTTAACTTATATGCAGAGTACTTCATGAGAAACGCTGGGCTGGAAGAAGCACAAACTGGAATCAAGATTTCCAGGAGAAAGTCAATAACTTCAGCTATGCAGATGACAGCAGCCTTATGACAGAAAGTGAAGAGGAACTAAAGAGCCTCTTGATAAAAGGTAAAGAGGAGAGTGAAAAAGTTGGCTTAAAGCTCAACATTCAGAAAACTAAGATCATAGCATACAGCTCCATCACTTCATAGCAAATAGACAGGGAAACAGTGGAAACAGTGGCTGACTTTATTTTCGTGAGCTCCAAAATCACTGCAGATGGTGATTGCAGCCATGAAATTAAAAGACGCTTACTCCTTGGAAGGAAAGTTATGACCAACCTAGATAGTATATTAAAAAGCAGAGATGTTACTTTGCCAGCAAAGGTCCATCTGGTTTAGGCTATGGTTTTTCCAGTAGTTACGTATGGATGTGAGAGTTGGACTATAAAGAAAGCTGGGTGCCAAAGAATTGATGTTTTTGAACTGTGGTGTTGGAGAAGACTCTTGAGAGACCCTTGGACCGCAAGGAGATCCAACCAGTCTGTCCTAAAAGAGATCAGTCCTGAGTGTTCATTGGAAGTACTGATGTTGAAGTTGAAACTCCAATACTTTGGCCACCTGATGCGAAGAGCTGACTCATTTAAAAAGACCCTGAGGCTGGGAAAGATTGAAGGCAGGAGGAGAAGGGGACAACAGAAGATAAGATGGTTGGATGGCATCACTGACTCAACTGAGATGAGATTGAGTAAACTCTGGGAGTTGGTAATTGACAGGGAGCCCTGGCGTGCTGTGGTCCATAGGGTTGCAAAGAGTTGAACACGACTGAGCGACTGAACTGAACTGAACTGAACTTTCTGGAGAGCTTTTATCATAAATGGTGTTAAATTTGTCAAACGCTTTCTCTTCTTCATTTGTTGAGATGGTTTTATCTTTCAATTTGTTAATGTGGCATATCATATTGATTTGCATAGTTTTAAAAAATTTATTTTTAATTAGAGGATAATTACTTTAAACTATTGTGATGGTTTCTGCCATACATCAACAGGAATCAACCATAGGTATACATATGTCCCCGCCTTGTAAACCTTCCTCCCGCCTCCCTCCTTATCTCACCCCTCTAGGTAGTCACAGAGCACCAGCTTGCAGTTCGAGTTGGTGATGCCATACAACCATCTCATCCTCTGTCGTCCCCTTCTCCTCCCACCTTTGATCTTTCCCAGCATCAGGGTCTTTTCCAGTAAGTCAGTTCTTCACACCAGGTGGCCAAAGTATTGGAGTTTCAACTTTAGCATCAGTCCTTCCAATGAATATTCAGATTAATTTCTTTTAGGATTTACTGTTTGGATCTGCTTGCAGTCCAAGGGACTCTCCAGAGTCTTGATGAAGGTGAAAGTGTAGAGTGTAAAAGCTGGCTTAAAACAGCATTCAAATAAGTAAGATCATGGTATCTGGCCCTATCATTTCATGCAAATAGATACGGAAACAATGGAAACAGTGACAGAGTTTATTTTCTTGGGCTCCAAAATCACTGTGGAAGGTGATTGCAGCCATCAAATTAGAAAATACTTGGAAGAAAATCTATGACACACATAGACAGCATATTAAAAGCAGAGACATTACTTTGCTGACAAAGGTCCATCTAGTCAAAGCTATGGTTTTTCCAGTAGTCATATATGGATGTGAGAGTTGGGCCATAAAAAGGCTGAGCACCAAAGAACTGATGCTTTTGAACTGTGGTGTTGAAGAAGACTCTTGAGAGTCCCTTGGGCTTGAAGGAGATCAAACTGGTCAATCCTAAAGTAAATCAATCCTGAATATTCATTGGAGGGACTGATGCTAAGGCTAAACACCCAATATTTTGGCCCTTGATGTGAAGAGCTCACTCATTGGAAAAGACCCTGATGCTGGGAAAGACTGAAGGCAGGAATAGAAGGGAGTGACAGAGGATGAGGTGGTTGGATTGCATCACAGAATCAAACATGAATTTGAGCAAGCTCCAGGAGATGGTGAGGGACAGGGAAGCCTGGTGTGCTCTAGTCCATGGGGTCGCAAAATTCGGACACAACTGAATGACTGAACAACAACAAGAGCAGGGGGGATGGAGAGGGATGGATTGGGGGTTTGGAGTTGGTAAATACAAACCATTACATTAGAATGGATAAACAAGGTTACAGTGTTCAGGGAACTATAGTCAATATCCTGTGATAAACCATAATGGGAAAAATATAAAGAAAGAATACATATATGTGTATAACTGAGTCACATTGCTGTACAGAAGAGACTGGCACAATACTGTAAATCAACTATAGACTTCAGTAAAAAAAAAATGTGGTGATGCTGCATAACTTTCAAGGCAGGCTTAGAAATGGTCCCATGGCTTCTGATGGTTTCTTTTGCAATGCTTACTTTGGGGACCAGCCACCATGCTGTAAGGAGGTCCAGGCCACATGGGATGTCTGCATGTAGATGTTCAACCAACATCCTCATACTAGATTCAGCTGACAGCCAGCTGAAGCAGGCGTGGAGAGGACTCTAGCCCAGCCACTGTCTAACTGAAACCACATGAGGGTACAAGTAAGCACCATCCGGCTGAGTCCAATCAACCTCAGACCAAGAGTGTCAGTTACAGTAAACAGTTATTGTGGTTTATGCCACACAGCTATAGATAATCAGAGCAGCAATATGCACTGGTTATTCAATTATTGCCCTTCATGGGAATTCCCTAGCAGTACAGTGTTTAGGACTCTGCCCTTTCACTGCGGAGAGCCAGGGTTCAATTCTTGGTTGAGGAACAAATATCCTGTGAGCCACACAGTGCTGGAAGACAAAAAAACAAAAACAAAATACACACACACACAAATAACAAAACAAATGAAAACACGTATACCCAACCAAACCCCAAACATATTAAAATATATATATACACATATTGCCCTTCAGAAGACTCTGACTTTAGTTTGCATAGTCGCAGCACCCCTGTATACTGGGCTGTGTTAGAAACAAAGGGCCAGGTTTCTGCCCACCCTCAGTGCACATATATTTAGCCCAGCTCTAGCAAGATACTGAAGCACTTTATCTATAACAGTCAAATGCAACCAGAGCTGCATATCAGAGTCACCTAGAAAGATTCTTCTATTCCCCATGCCCAGGCTACAGCTCAGATCAGTTAAATCAGAATCTTTGGGAATGTGGCCCAGGAATCAGTATATTTAAAAACTCCTCAAGCATTTTTAACATGCAAAGCAGCTTGAACAGAGTCAGTGAGGTTCCAGGCCAGCTTATCACAAAGATCATGATGCCAGCTCACCCCTGGCCTTGGCCCAGATCCTGGAGGAGCACTGTTACTCTCACCAGGGAAGCAGGATAATTTGGGCCCAGGGATAAGTTTATTCTTCTCTGTTTGACTTTTGGTGAAATATATCATTCCTGATCTAGATTACTCTTTAACCTAATGCCCCTGCCTTCTCTCTCTCTCTTTTTTTGTAACCAGACCTCAGAGTCCAATTTCTTTCATGAAATATCCTGATCATTCCAGGCATATTAATTTTCTCTTTCTGCTTAACAAGTCACTCTAAGGCTCAGCAGGTTAAAACAGCAATAAACATTTATCATTTCATACCTTTTTGTGGGTCAGGAATTCAGGAGAGGCTCAGCTGGGTGGATCTGACTTGGAGACTTTCAGGAAGAGTCAATGTGTCAGGAAGGCCTGACTGGGGCTGGGGACACATTTCCAAAATGATGTGCCCACGTGGCTGCTGAGTTGGCACTCACTGTTGGCAGGAGACCTGGGCTCCTCTCCACAGCGACTCCTTTGTAGAGTTACTTGAGTGTCCCTATGATGGATTGTGTCAGAGCAATAATCTTCAGAGAGCGAGGAGAAAAAGTGTGATGTCTTTTATTACCAACCTCAAACCACACATCATTTGCACTGTCTTTGGCTACTCATCTCACATGCTGGCAAAGTAATGCTCAAAACTCTCCAAGTGAGGAGAGGTGGTCCTAAGATGGCAGAGGAATAGGACTGGGAGACCACTTTCTCCCGCACAAATTCATCAAAAGAACATTTAAACGCTGAGTAAATTCCACAAAACAACTTCTGAATGCCGGCAGAGGACATCAGGCACCAGAAAAGCAGCCCATTGTCTTCGAAAGGAGGTAGGAAAAAATAGAAAAAACAAAAAAGAGACAAAAGACGTAGGGATGGAGCTCCATTCAAGGAAGGGAGTTTTAAAAAGAGAGAAGTTTCCAAACACCAGGAAACACTCTCACTGCTGAGTCTGTGGTGAGCCTTGGAAGCACAGAAGGCAACATAACAGGGAGGAAAAATAAATAAATAATTAAAACCCACAGATTACGAACCCAATGGTAACTCCCCCAGCGGAGTAATGGTGCAGTCGCCTGCACCTGCCACTAGGAAGTGGGGGCTGGGCATGGAGGCGAGGGCTGCATTGCTTAGAGCAAGGACCGGGCCTGAATACCCCGAGGGCAATCTAAGCGAACTAACTTGGGCTAGCAAACCAGACTGTGGGATAGCTACCACGCGAAAAGTCCTAACCTAAGAAACTGCCAGGCCCACACACAGAACAAAGGACTGAACAGAACCAGCCGGCTGCAGACCATCCCTCTCCTGTGACAGGCAGCCAGAGCTGGAAGCGGGCAATCGCAGCCCCAGAGAGACATTATCTATCAAACTGCAAGCAGGCTTCTTTGCTAAGACTTCTTGGGGTTCTGGACGGTCAACAGCTGCCTGAGAAGGTGTGCTGGTTGTACACCCAGAAAACCGAGTGGCAAGGACGGGGGAGGCGATAAGTCGCAGTGACTGCACTCGCCAAACACCTCATCACCTGAGCTGCTCGGACCTGGGAAGGGCACAAAACACAGGCCCGACTCAGTCTGCGCCTCGGAGGATTACCCGAGTGCCTGAATCTGAGCGGCTTAGACCTGGGAGGTGCATGCAGCCCTGGGCTGGCCTTGGATGGTTCCTGGCGGAGCAACCTACAGCCTGAGCAGTGTGGGCAGGGAGGGCACATCCGCCGTGAGTGGGGGCAGGCCCAGTGTGGCTGAGACACTGCAAGCACACGACAGTGTTATTTGTTTGCAGCACCTCTGCACACCTCCGCACAGCACGACTGAACAAGTGAGCCTAAAAAAAGTGTCCACCACCGCCCCCCTTGTGTTAGGGTGGAAATCAGACATTGAAGAGCCCAGCAAACAGAAGAAGCTAAAACAGAGGGAACTGCCTTGGACGTGACAGGTGCAATAGATTAAAACCCTGTAGTTAGTACCAACTACATAGGAAGGGGCCTATAGATCTTGAGAAATATAAGCCAGACCAAGGAACTATCCAAAAATGAACTGACCCCATACTGCCCACAACAACACCAGAGAAAGTCCTAGATATATTTTTACTATTTTTACAATCATTGTTTTTTCAATTTAAAAAAAATTTTTAAATCCTCTATTACTCCTTTAATTTTCATTTTTATAACCTACTATTACTTTGCAAAAAAAGACCCTATTTTTTTAAAGCAAACTTCATATATATATATATATTTATATTTTATAATTTTTGTGACTCTGTCTTTCTTCTTCTTCTTCTTCCTTTCTTTAATATTGTATTTTTGAAAATCCAACTTGTACTCTAGATTTTTAATCTTTGCTTTTTGGTATTTGTTATCAATTTTGTACCTTTAAGAACCCAGTCTTTAGTACCCATTTTTACTTTGGAGTGAAATTACTGGCTTGACTACTCTCTCCTGCTTTGGACTCTCCTTTTTCCCCACCAGGTCACCTCTGTCTCCTCCCTCCCCCTTCTCTTCTCTACCCAACTCTGCGAATCACCAGTGTGTTCTGGACGGTGGAGAACACTTAGGGAACTGATTACTGGCTGGATCTGTCTCTCTCCTTTTGAGTCCCCACTTTTTATCCTCCTGGCCACCTCTGTCTCCTTCCTCCCTCTTCTCTTCTCTGTATAACTCTGTGAACATCTCTGAGTGGTCCAGACTGTGGACCGCACATAAGGAAGTGATTACTGGCTAGCTTGCTCTCTCTTCTTTTGATTCCACCTCATCTCATTAGGGTCACCTCTAACTCCCTCCTCCCTCTTCTCTTCTCCATGTAACTCTGTGATCCTCTCTGGGTGTCCCTCACTGTGGAGAAGCTTTTCATCTTTAACCTAGATGTTTTATCAATGGTGCTGTATAGAAGGAGAAGTCTTGAGACTAATGTAAAAATAAGACTGAAAACCAGAAGCAGGAGGCTTAAGTCAAAATCCTGAGAACACCAGAGAACTCCTGACTCCAGGGAACATTAATCGACAGGAGCTCATTAAACGCCTCCATACCTACACTGAAACCAAGCACCACCCAAGGGCCAACAAGTTCCAGAGCAAGACATACCACACAAATTCTCCAGCAACACAGGAACACAGCCCTGAGCTTCAATATACAGGCTGCCCAAAATTACTCCAAAACCATTGACATCTCATAACTCATTACTGGACACTTCATTGCACTCCGAAGAGAAGAAATCCAGCTCCACCCACCAGAACACCGACACAAGATTCCCTAACCAAGAAACCTTGACAAGCCACCTGTACAACCCCACCCACAGTGAGGAAACTCCACAATAAGAGAACTCCACAAACTGCCAGAATACAGAAAGGCCACCCCAAACTCAGCAATATAAACAAGATGAAGAGACAGAGGAATACCCAGCAGGTAAAGGAACAGGATAAATGCCCACCAAACCAAATAAAAGAGGAAGAGATAGGGAATTTACCTGATAAAGAATTCTGAATTATGATAGTGAAAATGATCCAAAATCTTGAAATCAAAATGGAATTATAGATAAATAACCTGGAGACAAGGATTGAGAAGATGCAAGAAAGGTTTAACAAGGACCTAGAAGAAATAAAAAAGAGTCAATACATAATGAATAATGCAATAAATGAGATCAGAAACACTCTGGAGGCAACAAATAGTAGAATAATGGAGGCAGAAGATAGGATTAGTGAAGTAGAAGATAGAATTGTAGAAATAAATGAATAAATAAATAAATAAATCAGAGGTGAAAAAAGAAAAACGAATTAAAAGAAATGAGGACAATCTCAGAGACCTCCAGGACAGTGTTAAATGCTCCAACATTCGAATCATAGGAGTCCCAGAGAAAAAGACAAAAAGAAAGACCATGAGAAAATTATTGAGGAGATAATAGTTGAAAACTTCCCTAAAATGGGGAAGGAAATAATCACCCAAGTCCAAGAAACCCAGAGGGTCCCAAACAGGATAAACCCAAGGCGAAACACCCCAAGGCACATATTAATCAAATTAACAAAGATCAAACACAAAGAACAAATATTAAAAGCAGCAAGGGAAAAACAACAAATAACACACAAGGGGATTCCCATAAGGATAACAGCTGATCTTTCAATAGAAACTCTTCAGACCAGGAGGGAATGGCAAGACATACTTAAAGTGATGAAAGAAAATGACCTACAGCCCAGATTACTGTACCCAGCAAGGATCTCATTCAAATATAAAGGAGAAATCAAAAGCTTTACAGACAAGCAAAAGCTGAGAGAATTCAGCACCACCAAACCAGCTCTCCAACAAATGTTAAAGGATATTCTCTAGACAGGAAACACAAAAAGGGTGTATAAACTCGAACTCAAAACAAAGTAAAGTAAATGGCAACGGGATAATGCTTATCAATAATTACCTTAAACATAAATGGGTTGAATGCCCCAACCAAAAGATAAAGACTGGCTGAATGGATACAAAAACAAGACCCGTATATATGTTGTCTACAAGAGACCCACCTCAAAACAGGGGACACATACAGACTGAAAGTGAAGGGCTGGAAGAAGATATTCCATGCAAATAGAGACCAAAAGAAAGCAGGAGTAGCAATACTCATATCAGATACAATAGATTTTAAAACAAAGGCTGTGAAAAGAGACAAAGAAAGACACTACATAATGATCAAAGGATCAATCCAAGAAGATATAACAATTATAAATATATATGCACCCAACTTAGGAGCACCACAATATGTAAGACAAATGCTAACAAGCATGAAAGGGGAAATTAACAATAACACAACAATAGTGGGAGACTTTAATACCCCACTCACACCTATAGATAGATCGACTAAACAGAAAATTAACAAGGAAACACAAACTTTAAATGATACAATAGACCAGTTAGACCTAATTGATATCTATAGGTCATTTCACCCCAAAACAATGAATTTTACCTTTTTCTCAAGTGCACACAGAACTTTCTCCAGGATAGATCACATCCTGGGCCATAAATCTAGCCTTGGTAAATTCAAAAAAAAATGGAAATCATTCCAAGCATCTCTTCTGACCACAATGCAGTAAGATTAGATCTCAATTACAGGAGAAAAACTATTAAAAATTCCAACATATGGAGGCTGAACAACATGCTGCTGAATAACCAACAAATCGCAGAAGAAATCAAAGAAGAAATCAAAATATGCATAGAAATGAATGAAAATGAAAACACAACAACCCCAAACCTGTGGGACACTATAAAAGCAGTGCTAAGGGGAAAGTTCATACCAATACAGGCATACCTCAAGAAACAAGAAAAAAGTCAAATAAATAACCTAACTCTACACCTAAAGCAACTAGAAAAGGAAGAAATGAGGAACCCCAGGGTTAGTAGAAGGAAAGAAATCTTAAAAATTAAGGCAGAAATAAATGCAAAAGAAACAAAAGAGACCATAGCAAAATCAACAAAGCCCAAAGCTGGTTCTTTGAAAGGATAAATAAAATTGACAGACTCATCAAGAAACAAAGAGAGAAAAATCAAATCAATAAAATTGGAAATGAAAATGGAGAGATCACAACAGACAACACAGAAATATAAAGGATCATAAGAGACTACTATCAGCAATTATATGCCAATAAAATGGACAATGTGAAGAAATGCACAAATTCTTAGAAAAGTACAACTTTCAAAAACTGGACCAGGAAGAAATAGAAAATCTTAACAGACCCATCACAAGCATGGAAATTGAAACTGTAATCAGAAATCTTCCAGCAAACAAAAGCCCAGGTCCAGACGGCTTCACAGCTGAATTCTACCAAAAATTTAGAGAAGAGCTAACACCTATCCTACTCAAACTCTTCCAGAAAATTACAGAGGAAGGTAAACTTCCAAACTCATTCTATGAGGCCATCATCACCCTAATACCAAAACCTGACAAAGATGCCACAAAAAAAGAAAACTACAGGCCAATATCACTGATGAACATAGATGCAAAAATCCTTAACAAAATTCTAGCAATCAGAATCCAACAACACATTAAAAAGATCATACACCATGACCAAGTGGGCTTTATCCCAGGGATGCAAGGATTCTTCAATATCCACAAATCAATCAATGTAATACACCACATTAACAAATTGAAAAATAAAAGCTGTATGATTATCTCAATAGATGCAGAGAAATCTTTTGACAAAATTAAACATCCATTTATGACAAAAACTCTCCAGAAGGCAGGAATAGAAGGAACATACCTCAACATAATAAAAGCTATATATGACAAACCCACAGCAAACATTATCCTCAATGGTAAAAAATTGAAAGCATTTCCCCTAAAGTCAGGAACAAGACAAGGGTGCCCACTTTCACCACTACTATTAACATAGTTTTGGAAGTTTTGGTCACAGCAATCAGAGCAGAAAAAGAAAGAAAAAGAATCCAAATTGGAAAAGAAGAAGTAAAACTCTCATTGTTTGCAGATGACATGATCCTCTACATAGAAAACCCTAAAGACTCCACCAGAAAATTACTAGAGCTAATCAATGAATATAGTAAAGTTTCAGGATATAAAATCAACACATAGAAATCCCTTGCATTCCTATACACTAATAATGAGAAAATAGAAAGAGAAATTAAGGAAACAATTCCATTCACCATTGCAACAAAAAGAATAAAATACGTAGGAATATATCTACCTAAAGAAACTAAAGACCTATATATATAAAACTATAAAACACTGGTGAAAGAAATCAAAGAGGACACTAATAGATGGAGAAATATACCATGTTCATGGATCGGAAGAATCAATATAGTGAAAATGAGTATACTACCCAAAGCAATATGCAATCCCTATCAAGCTACCAACTGTATTTTTCACAGAGCTAGAACAAATAATTTCACAATTTGTATGGAAATACAAAAAACCTAGAATAGCCAAAGCAATCTTGAGAAAGAAGAATGGAACTGGAGGAATCAACCTGCCTGACTTCAGGCTCTACTACAAAGCCACAGTCATCAAGACAGTATGGTACTGGCACAAAGACAGAAATATAGATCAATGGAACAAAATAGAAAGCCAGAGATAAATCCACGCACGTATGGACACCTTATCTTTGACAAAGGAGGCAAGAATATACAATGGAAAAAAGACAATCTCTTTAACAAGTGGTGCTGGGAAAACTGGTCAACCACTTGTAAAAGAATGAAACTAGAACACTTTCTAACACCATTCACAAAAACAAACTCAAAATGGATTAAAGATCTAAATGTGAGACCAGAAACTATAAAATTCCTAGAGGAGAACATAGGCAAAACACTCTCAGACATACATCACAGCAGGATCCTTTATGACCCACCTCCCAGAATACTGGAAATAAAAGCAAAAATAAACAAATGGGACCTAATTAAAATCAAAAGCTTCTGCACAACAAAGGAAACTATAAGCAAGGTGAAAAGACAGCCTTCAGAATGGGAGAAAATAATAGCAAATGAAGCAACTGAAAAACAACTCATCTCAGAAATATACATGCAACTCCTGAAGCTCAATTCCAGAAAAATAAATGACCCAATCAAAAAATGGGCCAAAGAACTAAATAGACATCTCTCAAAGAAGACATACAGATGGCTAACAAACACATGAAAAGATGCTCAACATCACTCATTATCAGAGACATGCAAATCATAACCACAATGAGGTACCATTTCACGCCAGCCAGAATGGCTGCGATCCAAAAGTCTACAAGCAATAAATGCTGGAGAGGGTGTGGAGAAAAGGGAACCCTCTTACACTGTTGGTGGGAATGCAAACTAGTACAGCCACTATGGAGAACAGTGTGGAGATTCCTTAAAAAACTGGAAATAGAACTGCCTTATGACCCAGCAATCCCACTGCTGGGCATACACACTGAGGAAACCAGAAGGGAAAGAGACACGTGTACCCCAATGTTCATCGCAGCACTGTTTATAATAGCCAGGATATGGAAGCAGCCTAGATGTCCATCATCAGATGAATGGATAAGGAAGCTGTGATACATATACACAACGGAGTATTACTCAGCCATTAGAAAGAATACATTTGAATCAGTTCTAATGAGGTGGATGAAACTGGAGCCTATTATACAGGGCAAAGTAAGCCAGAAAGAAAAACACCAATACAGTATACTAATGCATATACATGGAATTTAGAAAGATGGTAATGATAACCCTGTATGCTAGACAGCAGAAGAGACACAGATGTATAGAACAGTCTTTTGGACTCTGTGGGAAAGGGAGAGGGTGGGATGATTTGGGAGAATGGCATTGAAATATGTATACTATCATATAAGAAACGAATCACCAGTCCAGGTTCAATGCAAGATACAGGATGCTTGGGGCTGGTACACTGGAATGACCCAAAGGGATGGAACGGGGAGGGAGGTGGGAGGCGTGTTCAGGATGGGGAACATGTGTACACCCGTGGCAGATTCATGTTGATGTATGGCAAAACCAATACAATATTGTAAATTAATTAGCCTCCAATTAAAATAAATACATTTAAATTAAAAAAAAAAAGCTCTCCAAGTGAGGCTTCAACAGTACATGAACTGAGAACTTCCAGATGTTCAAACTGGTTTTAGAAAAGGCAGAGGAACCAGAGATCAAATTTCCAACATCCATTGAACCATACAAAAAGCAAGAGAGCTCCAGAAAAACATCTACTTCTCCTTTATTGACTATGCCAAAGCCTTTGACTATGTAGATCACAATAAACTGTGGAAAATTCTTAAAGAGATGGGGATACCAGACCACCTTTTCTGTCTCCTGAGAAAAGTGTATGCAGATCAAGAAGCAACAGTTAGAACTGGACATGGAACAGTGGACTGGTTCCAAATTGGGAAAGGAGTCAGTCAAGGCTGTATATTGTCACCTTGCTTATTTAACTTATATGCAGAGTACATCATGTGAAATGCTTGGCTGGATTAAGCACAGGCTGGAATCAAGATTGGTGAGAGAAATTTCAATAACCTCAGATATGCAGATGACACCACCCTTAATGGCAGAAAGTCAAGAGGAACTAAAGAGCCTCTTGATGAAAGTGAAAGAGGAGAATGAAAAAGCTGACTTAAAACTCAATATTCAAAAAATGAAGATCATGGTATCCAGCCCCATCAATTCATGGGAAATAGATGGGGAAACAATGGAAACAGTGACAGATTTTATTTTGGGGGGCTCCAAAATCACTGCAGATGGTGACTGCAGCCATGAAATTAAAAGACACTTGCTCCTTGGAGGAAAAGCTCTGACCAACCTAGACAGCATATTAAAAAGCAGAGATATTACTTTGCTGAGAAAGGTCAATCTAGCCAATGATATGGTTTTTCCAGTAGTCATGTATGAGTGTGAGAGTTGGACCATAAAGAAGGCTGAGTGCCAAAGAATTGATGCTTTTTGAACTGTGGTGTTGGAGAAGACTCTTAAGAGTCCCTTGGACTGCAAGGAGATCAAACCAGTTAATCCTAAAGGAAATCAATCCTGAATATTAACTGGAAGGACTGATGCTGAAGCTTCAATACTTTGGCCACCTGATGCGAAGAACTGACTCATTTGAAAAGATCCTGATGCTGGGAAAGATGGAAGGCAGGAGGAGAAGGGGATGACAGAGGATGAGATGGTTGGATGACATCACCAACTCGATGGACATGAGTTTGAGTAAGCTCTGGGAGGTGGTGATGGACTGGGAAGCCTGGCATGCTGCAGTCCATGGGGTCACAAAGAGTGGGACACAACTGAGCTACTGAATTGAACTGAGCTGTTGGCTACCCAGCTTAGGCCTGATCACATCAGGAGGCACCCCAGGGTGGGAACATTAGACCACGGGAGTCACTGTCAGTCAGCCTGGAAACTGACCAGGCCCCAAACCCTCTTCCTTCTTCCTCTCTACCCCAGTGGTTCTCAAACCTGGATGAGATAATCTGAGAAGCTTCTAAAAGTAAAGATTCTCTGATGCCACCTGAGATACTTTGCTTCATTCAGGTCTAGGAGTCTGTATTTTTAGTCTTCCAAAGTGATTCTGATGATCATAGTGGGAACTTATGGTTGTTCAGTATCGGCACTAATTTCTGATCCATCTGGGCCTCCCATGAGCCAGGACCCAGGGAGAACCCTGCAGTCCAGGAAAGGAGCCCCAGGTTAGTTCAGGAACTGCCTCTTTGTACATCATTCCTTCCCTGGACGCTGCCATCTTCCTCAACCCTACTGTACCAGCTGCCCAACTGGACACTTTCCTGGGCACAGATCTTTAACTCAAACTCTCATCCCTGGAGGAGAGCATTTTTAAAGACTGAAAAAATGGTTTCATGATGGTCTATAACCACGTATGGCATAAAACCTTGGGAATGTGTGAGTG
The DNA here is from genome assembly GCF_019923935.1 of Bubalus bubalis. Taxonomy (NCBI): domain Eukaryota; kingdom Metazoa; phylum Chordata; class Mammalia; order Artiodactyla; family Bovidae; genus Bubalus; species Bubalus bubalis. The sequence continues at coordinate 873,936 of NC_059177.1, forward strand.
GGGAGTGAGGGGCTGGATACGTCTCACTCCCTCCATAATGACAATGAAAGTTTACAGGTCAGCTGGGCAATTCTTTAGGTGAGCTGGACATTCTTCATGTCCAGTCCTCATCTGTATTTTACAGCCCAGAATTTGGAACCAGATTTTCTAGGTTCAAATCCTGCCTCTTCTACTTACTGTCTTGTGATTTAAGACAAACAATGACCATTACCATGGCCCTGGTCCTGAGTGTGGAAGCTGGGGGGCATGTCCCTGGTCTCTGCTTATCCTTCACCCATTGTCCTGCCCCTGGGGCTTCGACACCAATGGGCTGGCAGCTAGCCCTGCAAGAGCTTAGAGAGGAGCTCCGAGCTGGGCCTTGGGGGCTGGCAGGCCCTGGCAGGGAGAGATTGGTTTTCCAAATTCATGAAGCAGTGAGTATGACCCACTGATGGATCCCAGAGTATGTGGGAAAGAGGACTTAGTGAGGATTCCTGGGGTTTTGATTTGAAAGTGGTAGCAATATCCATCCCATTTGCTGACATCAGGCTCTGCAAGTTTGAGGGGAGTTGGGAAGAGTTTTGTTTTGATGGTATTAATTTTCAGATACCTACTAGACATCTGAGTAAGCACTAAGATATTTGAGTTTGGATCTCAGGGAACACATTGGGGCTGGAAATAGACATTTAATAAGCATGAGCATTTTGGAGTCATTACAGACATGGGACAGATGAGATGGCCTGGAGCAGCTACAGATGAAGAAAGAGGCCCAGTGTGGAGGGTGAGGGGCCAGGACTGTAGGAAGAACCAGTTCAAGGGGAACATGGGTTCTAGAGAGGACTTTTTAAAAGGTGGAAGATCCTAGAACATGCTGTACATTCATGATGATAACCCAGGAGATAAGGGTTAATTGCTGATGCTAGAGAGGAGAAAATCATATGAGAAAAATCCTTGACACGAGGGGATGAGGTCCCAAGCACAAATGGAGGGTAGGGGTGTTTTAGAAGGAGCAAGGACAGCTCACCAACTGCCATGGGGAGAACAGGGAGCAGGTCGTTCTTGGTGCAAGGAGTTTAGCCGATAGGCAAGGAGTTTAGCAGATAGGCTGGGAAATCATGTCCTCAGGGAAGCAGAAGGAGATGCTGTGGATGGAGTAAGGAGTGGGAGGAAGGGCATGGGGTATTCAAGCCAGGAGAAGTTGTGAAATAACATCCTAGGGAAGTGAGAAAGCAAAAAGACTCCAGAAATATTCTGGGGTCACTGGGCATGGCAGCCTCTCCTCCCCACAACCTTGGTGCTGATGGTTATTGAAAGGAAGCGACACTATGATTCTTCCCCACCATGTCCTCCATCTTCCTTTTGTCTGTAGAAAAAGTTCACCCAAAGAATAAGTCGAATCAGAGAAATGAGAATGTGCAGAAACAAATGAAAAAACAGCCAACTGAGACCAAATAATAGTTTAGTCATTCAGCAAAATCAAGGATTTTTAGTTCTTCCCCAAGGGCTGTAGATAATATTCTGAGTCATGTCTTATGAGCTGTCTTATATATACAGAAACACCCACCAGGTGAAAGAAGTTAACTACTCGATGACAAGACTTTAGCCATGACATAAGCTGCTGCAATCTGGCCTCAAGGAAATGCGGAAAAACTAACTCTGGAGCTGAAGATTAGCTGTACTTGAAAGAGTCAAGATGACGCTGTTCAGACACCACGGACCAATTTCAAGATGACTATCAGAGCTGATGTGCTGTTTCCACATATGATCCTCTCCCTCTATCTATAAAAGCTCTTGCCCACTGATTGTTGGTGGAGGAGGTGGCTTTTGGACACTAGCCTGCTCTCCCCAACAGTTGTTGGCCTATGGAATAAAGCAAACTTTCCACTAACTTTGCTTCTTGAGCATTGGCTTTTGAATGGCAAGCAGCTGAACCCCACTTTCAGTAATATTATGATGGGGAAGGGCCAGCAGATTTCTGGCTGCACAATGGATTTCACCTGCTGCTCATCCTCTCTCCCTAATGGATGGTTGTGCTGTGAAATGAGGGTAGAGCTGAAGCAGGGAGTTTCTTCCACTCTAAGGGCCTGGGAAGAGAGCCACAGGATGGGAAAACTGAGCTGTGTATCCAGGGTAGATTACCCTGTGGTGCTCAGAAGTACCTGGATTGGGGGGGTGGCGCTCTATGGTCTCCCCCTTGGGAAACAGCTGCCTCTCTGTGCACCTCTGTCCATGCTCAGCACAGGCTGAAGGTGGGCAGAGCCAACATGACCCTACCTTCCTGGGACTTGGAGTCCAAGGAAGCTGTCTTCCACATATTTGTCCATGGTGGCTGCTCTCTGCTGACTAGTTATCAGAAGGAGGTCCCTGCTACCAGCCTCAGATGCAGCCAAAGCTTCTGGAATCTGAAAGGGTACTTAATTCTGTGCCCCCTTGATGCCCAAATTGTGGGGCCAGTTGACCAGGGATGCCTGAGCTAGGACTTTGCCTGACTCCTAATTTTCTTCAAGGTTATACAGCAGCTCTGACCTCCTCAGTGAGGAAATGGAGCTCCTGGCTGAAGTCTAGCCTTTGGGTGTGTAGCCCCATGGCCCAGCCATGCTGGTCATCAGGGCAGCAGAGCTCCGAGCAGATGCAGCCTCCAGAGCCAGATAGCAGGCCTGTCCTTCAGCATGGGGAGCTCAGCATTGCTGAAGTTTTGTCTAGAAAGTCACAGGATCAGGTGGGTGTCTTATGTACCCAGAGATCTTCCCAGTCCTCGTCTTAGTCATCTCAGGACTGAAGCAAAATGCTGTAGACCGGGGCTTAACAACAGAAAATTCTCTCTCCCAGTTCTGAGGCGAGGGAGTCCCAATCAGTGCTGCCAGGATGTGGTTTCTGGTGAGGACTCTTCTTCTGGCTCACAGACGGCTTCCTTCCCACAGTGTGCTCAAGAGGCAAAGAAATCTCTGGTGTCTATGCCTGTTTTATGAGAACATTGGTTCTGTGTGCCCACGGCCCAATTCTTATGACCTCATTTTTAACTTTAACCCCCTCCTTAAAGGTTATATTTGCAACACAGCCATATGAGTTTTGAGAGGCACAGTTCAGTCCAGAGCAATCCAAGGGCCCCACCTGGACCTGGTGCAATGTCCCCTCCAGAGTCCCACGTTGGTTGTGGCCAGGAACACCCATTGACTCTGCTGGATTTTCCATTCCCAGTTCTGAAAACATAAAGAGCCAGTGAAAGTGGTTCCTGGTGGTTTGTGTCCCGAGGGAGGAATTTCTGGCTGTCCTCTGGACCAGCTCTGCCCTAGCATCAGGGACTTTGCACCAGAGTGAGCGTGTTCTGTTGCTCAGAGTTACATGCCTGGGACTCAGGGCCCAGGTCCCTGGTCCCGAGGCTGCAGTCCCTATGGAAAACAGCTTTTTTTTTTTTTCTCTTGCTGTCCTGACACAGCCTCACTTTGGGCTCAGCTCTGGCAGGAGCTATGCTTCTTGAAGGCCCTCTCTGCCTGATGCCCTGTGGGGGTCATGGTTCAGTGGACTCTGGAGAGAGGCAGGGAGTCTGCTGCTCAGGGCTTGTCTTCAGCCAGTTTCCCTTGGTTCTAGCAGGGAAGAGATAGAAGCTCAAGGACAGTCCACTTAGAAAAACAAGCGACCTCAAGTCTGTGTCCCTTGCACTGATGCAGAGTCAGGAGTTGAGCATTTCTTCAGCAATTGCAGGACGCTGGCTGTCGGGCCCTGTTGTCAACGGTCTCTCTCATCTGCAGGTCTGCATTGCACCTGTGAGTTGGCAAGGACGCTGCCCTTCAGGGGCTCCAGGTTACAGGGCTCCTGCAACTCATGATTTGATAAAGAAGAGATCTTGTGTCCTAATCTCCACTTCCACCTCCCTGAATATACTGATAGGTTTTGTTGATCTCCCCCTTAAGCCAGCACAGTGTCTGGGGGGTCGGGGCAGTGACAGGCCAGCCTGGTCACAAGCTACAGCCTTCCGTCTTTGGCTCCAACAGCACTGGGTATGTCGAGTGCGGAAGTTCTCATAAGCATGTGTGGCAGACAGCAGCGTCAATACACCTGCACTGCACACCCTGAGGTGGAGGCTTGGCAGGGTGCACTGACCCTCAGGACAGCACCAGGGTCACACCCACTGCTCTCAAATGGGGTGGGGGCACCCAGCCTCCCACTGCCTGGCTCACACAGAAAGCATCTCCATTCAGAAAACAGCTCAACTTTGGTTTTCATCCTTCGTACATTGTACTTCTGGCATCTCTGCCACCTTTGGGTTTGATCAGCTCTGTTCTAAACAACGGGCCACACAGGAGGAGCTCAGGGAGACCTGGTCTACCACATGCCAGCAGCTGTGCTTGCTGGCCATGATCTTGGAATGTTCACCACAGCTGGCCTTCTGCCAGTGCATGTTTGATTTTCTGACAAGTCTTCCTTGATTTGCCCTTTTCTTTTCACTGTGCCTGTTCCCCTTCCCTCCTCAGATTCTAGCCCACTGGGCACAGGGAGCCCAGGTGGATGGCAGCTGGCTGGCTTGGTTTGTTTGAGATCTTATTCATCCTCCTCCAAAAGAAGGATGGTGTCATGCATGAACAGAGTTTGTGAAAATAATTTTAAGATTATCTGTTCGAAGTTCAACAGGGCAATTATGGGAATGTAATTATTATTCCCATTATTTTTTTAATATACATTTATTTATTTAATTACCTTACAATATTTTATTGGTCTTGTCATACATAAACATGAATCCACCATGGGTATACACGTGTTCCCCATCCTGAACCCCCCTCCCACCTCCCTCCCTGTACCATCCCTCAGGGTTGTCCCAGTGTACCGGCCTCAAGCATCCAGTATCGTGCATCGAACCTGGACTGGCGACTCGTTTCATATATGATATTATACAGTTTCAATGCCATTATCCCAAATCATCCAACCCTCTCCTTCTCCCACAGAGTCCCAAAGACTGTTCTATACATCTGTATCTCTTTTGCTGTCTCGCATACAGGGTTATCATTACCATCTTTCTAAATTCCATATATATGCATTAGTATACTGTATTGGTGTTTTTCTTTCTGGCTTACTTCACTCTGTATAATAGGCTCCAGTTTCATCCACCTCATTAGAACCAATTCAAATGTATTCTTTTTAATGGCTGAGTAATACTCCATTGTGTATATGTACCACAGCTTTCTTATCCATTCGTCTGCTGATGGACATCTAGGTTGCTTCCATGTCCTGGCTATTATAAACAGTGCTGCGATGAACATTGGGGTACACGTGTCTCTTTCAATTCTGGTTTCCTCAGTGTGTATGCTGGGTCATAATGCAGTTCTATTTCCAGTTTTTTAAGGAATCTCTACACTGTTCTCCATAATGGCTGTACTAGTTTGCATTCCCACCAACAGTGTAAGAGGGTTCCCTTTTCTCCACACCCTCTCCAGCATTTATTGCTTGTAGACTTTTGGATCGCAGCCATTCTGACTGGTGTGAAATGGTACCTCATTGTGGTTTTGATTTGCATTTCTCTGATAATGAGTGATGTTGAACATCTTTTCATGTGTTTGTTAGCCATCTGCATGTCGTCTTTGGAGAAATGTCTATTTAGTTCTTTGGCCCATTTTTTGATTGGGTCATTTATTTTTCTGGAATTGAGCTGCAGGAGTTGCTTGTATATTTCTGAGATGAGTTGTTTTTCAGTTGCTTCATTTGCTATTATTTTCTCCCATTCTGAAGGCTGTCTTTTCACCTTGCTTATAGTTTCCTTTGTTGTGCAGAAGCTTTTGATTTTAATTAGGTCCCATTTGTTTATTTTTGCTTTTATTTCCAGTATTCTGGGAGGCGGGTCATAGAGGATCCTGCTGTGATTAATGTTGGAGAGTATTATTCCCATTATTGGGTGATTGTCTTTAGGAATCTTGGGGTAAGGAGTCGATGTTTTGTCAATCATCTAGAGTGACAGTGATCCTGGGACAAAACACGGGGATTGAGGAGGTCTGCTGAGCAGGAGTGAGGGGCCATGCTGGTTTCCCCTGGCGGGCATATGATCCAGGCTCTGATGTTTGGGAGGCAGGCTGGGCCCCTCGGGGCGGTGGTCTGGGCTCTGGCGCAACAGTGCAGGATTCTGAAGGCAGACCCTGGCAATAGCCTTCATCCTCAGGTTCTAGGTGAGACCCAGGGTGGCACAATGGAGTCTACGGGGCTCAGGAGCACAGTGGTGGCCTGGATCGCACTGGACAGCTTGAGACAGACCCTGGAGGAAACTCCAGGAATACTTGGGAATATTTTTAAGCATGTGAATTTCTAAAAAGAGATGCCCTTGTGATGTGGGCCAGACACCTTGGACCATCATGCTGGTCATGCTTTGATTTTCCCTGTTTCATCCTTCTGCTCAGGCATTTGACTGTCTTTCTGACTTCCAAATTATGGCTTTGCTTCTGAAACTAGTTCAGTCTTTCCCAAATGTGGTTAGTAGTAGGCTTTGGGGGGAAAAAGCCAAGCTTCTCTGGGCTCCAAGTGTCAGACGAAGAACACACAGCCTCAGGTGCCAATCAGAAAGTGACTTCCAGCTTCTGCTACATAGCATCGTGGAGGTTATCACCAATAGGGTGGCTGTGAGTATTGCCTTAGTGTGTACATGAAGACTGCCTACGTGAGGATAGGCAGAAGCTATTCACACAGAGCTGGCTGTATGTAGCAAGGGAGGCAGCCTCTGTCACTTGGTTTGTCAGAGATTCAAAGGCAGGCAGAGGAGTAGGAAAGGTTCATGGTAGCAAAAAGGAAGGTTTCGGGTGTGTCCTGGCTGGAAGCTGCTGGTGTGGGAAGGCTGGAGGCAGTAACTAGAAGGGGACGTCCTATCAGTTTGTTAGAGGGACCTATTTGGCTTCCTCTGGTTGGTCCCAAGTTGGAAGCAGGGACAAAATGAAGCTGTTGTTCATCAGGTCCTGGGCATTTTGGACTGAATGCTGCAGGGTTACTATTTGACTCTGACTGTCACTGGGGACAGCAGGCTGGTTCCTGGGCTGGTTACTGTGGATGAGAGGTTGGCAGCTGCAGCAGGTGAGGGGCCAGAGCTCTGTTTTTATATGTAGTCTGGCCTTTGTCTGTTTGTATATTCAGTCTCTCAAGTGCTTGGACACAGTACCAGGCTTATAAAAGTAGCCGTTATTAATATTGTCACCTGTACAGGTGACAATGCCGTAGATTGTCACCCAGATTTCTCACCTGGATGACCATAGCACCTGGCACTGTCATGTCTGTGGTTTCCCTGAAGTGTGCACCCTGGATTGTTTCCACACCTGGCTGATGCTCTTTGTGGACTGACCTTTCTAAGGCAGCTTGGCTAGGGCATTGGTGGTGTGGTCAAAGCTGTGGGTACAAACAGTTGCTGAATACACAGTTGCCTTCTGTTCCTAGAGGCTTGGGGTTCCACAACTGATTCTATGTTCTTTGTGTTTTAAATCTTTTTTTTTTTTTCAAATTTATTTATTTGGCTGCACTGGGTCTTTGTTGCTGTGTGTGGACTTTCTCTTGTGGATGCTCTAGGGTGCTTGGGACTTAGGGCCTCCAGAGCACAGGCTCAGTAATTGTGTGCAGGCTTTGTCGCTCCTTGGCCTGTGGAATCTTCCTGGACCAGGGATTGAACCCGTGTCTCCTGCATTGGCAGGCAGATTCTTTACCACTGGACCACTAGGGACATCCTAAATACTTTAATATTATAACATTTTCTAGGCCAGCCCATGTCCTCTGCTGGGCCGCCACCGTTTGCATCCTTTTCCATCTCTCCCATTGAATTCCTTGATTTCTCGTTCCCCCATTTCTCTCCCTTCCTCATTTCCTTTGGCATTTTCTCTTGAACTCTAGTTTTTCACTATTTTCTGATGACCATTCTGACTGCTTCCTCATTTTCACAGCTTCCAAAATATTTTCAGACTGGCAAGTTACATTAACTTTCCTATTGCTGCTGTAACAAATTCCTATAAACTTGGTGGCTCAAAACAACACAGATTTATTATCTCACAGTTCTGGAGGTCAGAAATCTCCCTGAGCTAAGATGACGTCAGCGGGGCTATGTCCCTTTGGAGGCTCTCGGGGAGAACAGAGGTGCCTCCAAAAACCAGAAGAGGTACTCTCTGTAGCCCCTTCCTCCATCTTCAGAGTCTGCAGAGTCTCTCCCTGTGAGTCTGCCTCTGTTTCTCTCTGACTCTGGTCCTCCGGCCTCCCTTTAAGGACCATGTGAGTACAATGAGGCCACCTGGATAATCCAGAGTAACCTCCCACCTCAAGATCCTTAAATTAACTTAATCACCCCTGCAAAGTCCTTTTGCCTTGTAAGGTAACACACTTATTGGTCTGCGGATTAGGACATGGATGTCTGTTAGAGGTTGGATTGGGTTCCTAAATTCCGTATGTTGAAGTTCTAACCACAGGACCTCAGATTGTGACTGTATTTGGAGACAGGGCGTTTAAGAGGTGATTAAGCTACCATAAAGTTGTCAGGGTGGGCCTGATTCCATTGACTGAACTGATGCCCCTGTCAGAAGAGATTAGGACACAGATGCAGAGGGAAGGTGATGCAATGACTCAGGGAAAAGCAGGCGGCCAAGGTGGGGATAAGCACCTCAGGAGGACCTGCTCTGCTGACACCTTGATCTTGAAACTGCAGCCACTAGACCTGTGAGAAAATGAATTCTGCAGCGAAATCACCCAACCTGAGGTATTTTCTGCATCCCGTCTGTGGTGTGGCAGCCCCAGCAAACTCAGACAACATCTTTGAGGGGCTATTTTTCTTTTGGCCAGAGGGTCAGTCTCAATTTGGCCAAAGTTTAGTCTATTTGAGGAATGATAATACTTGTTCTTTTACCTGAGAGACCTAAGAAACCAGAGGCCTACCTGCACTGAATGAGCCAGGGTGACACGCCTCTCTCCGTAACTCAAGGGCTCTGAACCTGAAATTCGACATGGACTCTTTCAAGGACAGTTGATCCAGCCAGGAGTGTTTGGTGAACAGTACCAGGGCTGAGTTAGGGTTTTTGAGCACAGATAGTTTGTCTAAAACAAGGAGACCATGCCCCCAATTGGAGATAGTGGTAGAAAGGTAAGATGCTTGGGGACACCATGCTGCAGCAACATGGCCTACCCACCCGGGCACACGTACAGGGTGTACTATCTCAGAGAGTCCAATGGCAATGAACTGATTTCCATGTGCTTTTTATAATCACCTTGGGCTGGGGATTTTACACAACGTCACAGACAGGGCTCCTGCCCCCTGCTGTGGGGGAAGGGAGTGGGACCACTGTGGAGATAATTACGTGGTGTTAGAGCTGACTGGGGAATAAGAACATGGACAAAAAGAGGTTGTGTGACAGGATCACAGATGTATTTGTGTGGTTATGTTGATGTGTGTCTCCTCCATGGCTCACAGCACCCTGAGGGCAGTGGCTGTGTTTGCCCTAATGATCACTGCATCGAGGCCTAAAACTGAAGATGTTTCATGAGTGGACAGATGCTGAAGTTCCATCTGGTAAGGATTTGGGAGAATGAGGTGAAGCTGCCATCATTTGTACACTACTTTTTAATTTTTAAAGGGCTTTCAGTTTTATTTTCTCATTTGATCCACATATGTGCTGATATTTGCTTGACCTGTGGGTCCCGCACAGGAGCACAGGGACTTGCACGTCTGCAGTCAGTGGTGGAACTGGGACTGGGAAGCAGCCTCTGACTCGTCCCATCCTGTTTGGCTTCTTGCTTTCCCTGATAGAGAAACTACAGCACACAGAGGTAAAATAATCTTCACAGGGTTATAGAGCTACATTACATGAAAAACAAAATCACAGTGAAAATCTATCAGGTAAAAATAAGCAGTATTTCCCCCAATTATTTTCCTCCATTTGTTTATTCTGGTCCAAGGTAGATTCCCTACCATTGCATAAGTTCGCTTTCCCTACCAAGATGTTCCTTTCAAAATAAATTTGAGTTTAAAGATGTTCCTTTATAATAAGCAAAATAAACGTGAGTTTGGGGTCTTCATTTATGTGACTACTGAGATGCCATCAATCTTAATTGCCATTCACATTCTTTTAGGAAAATTTTCTTTCTGTCATAAAGATGATTTAGCACACTCCTTCATGTCCTTTTCAATATATTCAAAATAAGAAGAAATAATCCCAGGGTTTCCCTGGTGGCTCAGTGGTAAAAAATTCGCCTACCAATCTCTGGTCTGGGAAGATCCCACATGCTGCAGAGCAGCTAAGCCCACGCACCACAACTATTGAGCCTGTGCTCAGGAATCCACTACTGAGCCCACGCACCACAGCTGTGGAAGCCTGCGTGCCTCAGAGCCTGTGCTCTGCAAGAAGGGAAACCACTGCAGAGAGAAGCCGGTGCACCACGGCTACAGAGCAGCCCTCGAGTGCCACAACCAGAGAAAAGCCTGCCAGCAATGAAAACCCAGCACAGCCAGAAATAAATGAAGAGAGAAAGAAGAAATAATTCCAGCCTGATAATGACTTATTTAACACGTAAATATGTAATACTTTGGAGTAGAAATCTGGGCTGAGAGTATGTGGTAGGAGCCTGTCTCTGACCTGTGTTCCACAGGGCTGGGAACTCGGAGCTGAGAAGGTTGGCCGGGCCCTCCTGGTGCCTAAGAAGGCAGTGGGCCCTCGAGATCCAGTTACTCCCTAGGCTGTAGTACCTCCCCCCAGATCTTAACCTCATTTTGCTGACAAAATCAGCATCTGCATCTTTTCCCTTGACTGTTAGTACTGGGGATCACTTAGCACCTCTGTGGTGGAGCAGGACAGACAAGGCATGTCCTTGCAAGGCATCATCCAGTCATTTGCAGAAGGAATACTAAACAAAAAAGAAAAAAAATTACCATGTTTGGCAGCACCTTCAGTCTAAATCACCCATTAAGTCACCTCTTTAAAAGGGATTCTCACCTTCATAGAGTTCTGGATATTGCTGCTTTGAAGAGTGAAACTTTATGGGAAATTGTTAAGTAGGATTATTTACTCTGATTGTTCAGCAGCAGATAAAACATAAATGCATTTATTTGCCCTTGATGAGTGTACTCATACTTAAATATTAAAGCTGTCTCTGCTTTCTGTCCTGTTTGCAATATTTTCAAATAGAATACATTCTAAGGGAAGAGATTTCAGTTGAGACTGTGAGCCAGTCTCACCCTGTGTATCTGTGGCAAACTGTTTGTTGCTCAAAATACTTGCTGCTCCTCCCACCAAGGATTGTAGACCCCACCACATGGAACAGATGTGAGCATGGGATTGACTATGGCCAGTGAAGGGTGAGAAAAAGTGGCACAAGTCATTCCAAGCAGAAGGGCTAGGACCAGCATGGTCTCTTGTCTGAACGGAGCATTTCCTTGGGTTTGAGAGAAAAGCAGCATGGAACAGGTGGGCAGTGGGCCCACCATGGACAAGCAACAAAAGCGAGAAAGAAGGTTTGTTGCCAGAAGCTTTCAACGCTGTTACTCACACATGACTCTGCCTGCCCCAACTAAAGTAGTGTCCAGGGTCTCTCCCAGGACTTTCTTACAATAATTTTTCAGTTAAACATACCTATGCATCCTACATGTTCCATCTCAGTCCTGAGTTCAGTTAGTCTATCCTGTGATTCTAATTTACGCTTGTTAGATCACTAGTCCTAATCTGAGGTTCAGAATAGCAGTGTGAGGAGTGGTCTGAGTCCTTCCTCAGGCAGTGCTGTTCTATGCAATGTCTCTCCTAGTGACCGACCGCAGCTGGAAGGAATCCTTCCATCACAGCACACGCATGAAGCCCCTGGGTGCCAACTTACAGATAACCACTTTGTATATTTGCATTGGGTAATTTAGTCCTAAATCAACCCTAGTTAGTAGGATTACTTTGACTACTAAATTGCTGACAATAATATGGACTAAAACAATCCAGAAGTCATTTCTTCTAAAGAGACCAGAAACATAGGAACAAGTCAGATTGAAAGGTTTTTATTTTTTTATGTGATTTTTAAAATTTTATTTTTTAACTTTACAATATTGTATTGGTTTTGCCCTATATCAACATGAAAGGTTTTTAAAAATAGATTTTGATACAGGTTTACAAATCCTTATCTGAAAACTCAAAATCCAAAACACTTCTAAAAATTAAACATTTTTAGTGACAAATTTCATAGCAAAATTTGACAGGCATTGTGAATATCCCTGGAGGAAATGCAGCGTTTTCCCACGCAATCATTTTTTCCTTTGGAGCATCTCAAGGGAGTCTTATTTTGGGAAATGATGCCCTGAGATAATCTTGCTATTAGTACTGAAGATCTCCTCATTTATTTTTTGCATAAATTTGGATTTTTTTCAGTTTATTTCGAGTCATTCTTTACTGCCTGACTATGCCAGGTTATCTGATGGCTTCACAGTGTACTGATCACATTTATGTGCCCAGTTCTTCAAGGCTGATGAAGCAATTTTGTATTCATTTCTCATTTGGTCCTCAGTAAACCCCTATTTTTCAGTAATTCAGGAGTGGAGACACAGGACCCAGCTGGAACGTGGCAGAAGCAGAGCTGAAGCTTGGCTCTGGCCTTTGGGATCGCCCTGCCCCCAGTAGAGACTAACCCAAGTGCTGTCTCCAGGACAGCTTGTCAATGGCTCTCACAGGCAGGAAGAGTCCCATGTTTTAGATAATGCACAACCTTCACACCTACGAGGGAAACAAGTAAAGAGCAGCGGTAGAATAGCCGTGGCCCAGGAAGAGCAGTGGGATTCGGACTGTGGGAAGGATGGAGGGCCTGTGGGCAATGTATGGACGGTTCAGCAGCCCGCCCTCCTCTGCCCCGGGTTTCTCTCTGCTCCCTCAGGAAGCTCAAAAGTCAAGATGAGTTAGGAGATATTTTATTGACCTGAAGTTATTGTGGCTCAGGAAGTTTTACAGCTTCTACAGCAGGTTGTGAAAGGGTCTGGTTCCCAAACCTTGGATTCATTCCCTTGATATCCAGGAATGCAGGGCTGTAGAAGCACTAGTTCAAGCTCTTCATTCTAGCACAGGCCCTCGAGACCCAGGAGGGGCATCACTGACATGCCAGTAAGTCAATCGGCAGAAGAGTTGGGGCTGGAATTCAGCTTCTTCACTGCTGAGTGAGCTCTCAACCTCAGCACCTGTAGACGGGAAGCCCGGATCCCTTGTGCTGTATGTTCTGGGCTCTACCAGCAGAGGGCACCATGAGACCGGGAATGTTTTCAGTAACGGCTTCTACTCCAGGCATTACTGGAAGTGTGTCAAGATTTAACACAATATAGGGATACGGCATTCGTGGATTGTGAGAACTGAGTATTTGAATATGTGGCTTTTACAAAAAGATATGAAACATCATGATGTACTCTAAAGCGGGGACAGATAGAGCTGGGACAAGCGGGAGCTCTTTTGAAAACCAGATTTAGGGAAGCATCAGTGTTGGCTAAGCCCCTGCGGGGCCACTGAATGTTCTGTCCTTGTCATCCAGGCACAGGAACACACTGCCCTTTGTGCTGAGATAAAATGGGCAGAACACACGGGACTCACTCCCTCTCTAGAGCAATGTGTCACATTAAAACAAGGCACTCCTTCCAAGCTCGGTTCCCAGGGAAGAAGGCAGACAGCTGGGATGAAGCGCTTCCCTGCGACTTCTAGCTGCTCAACTTGGTGACAATTAGATCACTTTGCAGGGCCTTCATGGGAACGAGATGAGACTGCGTGAAGCTGCCCAGGGTGATGCCCAGCTCAGGGAGGACCGACCCAAGAGGACCTGTGCTCGGGTGAGGGCTTTTGGCTACTAGCCTGGGCTGGAGATGGCCAGTGTCCTGCGGTGTTTGGGAGATTACTGGAGTCAGTATGAGAGCAGAGGCTTGGTGCCTGGACCATGGGTGACCTGCTGGGCATAGTCTTGTGCTTGAACAGGAAGGCCCTGATCAGTTTAGCGTGGGGCAACAGGGCAGTGCCCTGTTAGAGACCTGGTTCCAGGGCCTGGCTGTGCCCCCTGGGTCTCTGGGTGGGGTGAACCTGCAAAGCATCAAGAGCACTTCCTGTTCACATTGGGCCTGGGCCCGCACTTCCTGTTTGCACTGGGCCTGGGCCCGCAGGCTCACCTGCAGGGGGTGCTGTCAGTTCAGACCAAGGTTGCTAAATCCGAGGGGGTGCTAGGAGCATCTTCACTAAAATCACCTTCCCCTACCTCCGCTGCCCATCCTGCTCCTTCCCTTCCTCTGCATCTCACAGGTTGGAAAGGTTGTGAGTGAGATTACAAGTCCAGTAGGGACTGACGTGGAAGTGGCAGGGGAATCCACCAGGCCTGGCAGGCGGGTGTGTACAGGAGGATGGGCCAGTGGTGATGCTGCAAGTTTGGTGAAATGTGGATCTTGCTGCTCTTTTAGGGGAAGCTGGGGTGGGAGGGTGATATTAGATTTGCTTTATACATGCAGCTGATGTGCATTTGGATTTTGGGAGAGGGAAGAGACCTGGAGGTACCTGTTTGGGTGTTTTCCACGAGGCAATTATAAGTGAAGCCACAAGTGTGGATAGAATCTCTGGGGAGTAAAAACTTTCAGAGAAGCTGAGAGGCGTGTGGGTTGGAAACAGAGGTAAGTTCCCTTTAGGGTCCAAGAAGGGACATGGCAGCCTGAGGAGAAGACAAAGAGGGCTGTGAGATGTGGGTGGGACCCGCGGGGGAGAGAGATGGGAGCAGAGAGGATCTCAAACTGTTGAAGAGGTGGGGCGTCCGGCCCTCTGAGTTGACTGGCCGTTGTTATTGGCAGGCGCAGGACAGTTTGCATCTGAAACCACTTTACTGCGTAGGCTGAACAGGAGGCAAAAGCCCATTTTCTGCTGAAATTACCAAAAAAAGTCATCACATGATGCTTCTGTGAACAGGTGAAATGTATATAACACTGCAAACAAGATGGTGAAGGTAAGGAATGGCATCAGCACTTGCTGAATGCTGTTTTATTTACTCTCACAACTACCTTCTGGGAAGGCCTTATTACACCCATTTCGCAAAAGAGGTGACTGAGGGGCAACAGAGCTGTTTTGCCCAGATCATAAAGCTAGTAAATGGTAACAAACGGCAGAACCAGCTTTTGGCCAGCTTGAGCGCTTCTAGATTCCAAGTTGCATCCTCTCTGTCGTGACCTTCACGTGTCACTCGCCTACTGGTCTGGACTGTCAGCTTTCCTCTGCGCCAGTTCTTCTGTGTCCCTGCCTAGCTGCCCACTTAATAAAATTATACAGTAGACACTTTCAGTCCATAGCTTCATGATGTCCCTCTGAAAAAAAATTTTACCGTTTTGAAATTTTCCTCTCCTTTGATGTTTGTGAAGCTGCCTGACCGTTTCTTCTGTTTCGCTGACTGTCTTTCCGCTGTTCGCCCCCTTGGTGGCTGGCTTCTCCAGGACTGGGTTGTTGGACATCTTCTCCATTAACTGCACCAGGATCACAAAGTCAAATGACTTTAGGGGCCAGCGAGAGAATGAAACTGTGACCAGCCAATTGATGAGATGTGGCCTGCTGCATTCGGTTACGGAACATTGATATGGAGATGTGGGGTCCAGGTGAGAGGGAGCGGGGATGGTGGGTATCAGAGTTTGTGAGAAATGAACCAAGCAGTGTCTACCAGGGGGCAGGCATGGAGGGACTGTGGAATGCAGGCTCAAGGAAAATTAGCTTTGAGGAAATTGATAGGATGTTTGGAATAAAAGAACTCAAAAACACATGGCCCAGTTGGGCCAGTTAGACATCAGAGGCTGGAAGGTCACTTTTTTCACTGTGCCCTTAGACAAAACATCTGGGCTTTATTTATAATTAGTGAGCAAATAAGCAAGCAGGCTTCTTCACACCAGTTTCCAGGCCAACATTGGAACTGGCAGAGGATGTGGACTGAGGTTGAAAGACTGTCACTGTGGAGATGGGTGATGAGGTCCAGAATGCTGACGGGGTCCCAAAGGGCACTGGAAAAGGGGGGGGTGACTTCTACTAAAACAGGGAATTCTACTCATCTTTTCATTTGAAAAGATCTTAGTTTCAATAAATCTTCAGTGTCTTTTCTAGGTACTCCACCAGTATCAGGGAGTTGATATCTAATGACAGGAAACCAAACCTCTGAAACCACTGTTGATCCTCAAAAAAAATTTGGATGAATAGAAGAATTGAAATGTAACAGTTTTGCACTGTTACATTTCTAAGGTCATACTGTTACTTTAGGGGTCTTTGAACATATCCTTCAGGAAGCCTGAATGGTCAGCACAGGTTCAGGGGAAGGTTTTCTGTGGCAGGTCCTGAGCCTTTGAGAAATGGCCCAGGGGATTTGAGGACCCCCCCCCCAGTCAGAGTTTACAGGCATATGTAAGATCCACAGACACAGGCAGGACAATAAAAGCTGCTTTACTTTGGGGTGTGAGGGAGAATCGCTAGGAATGCATGGAATTTCATGGATCTCATCCAAAAATGGAGAAGGCAATGGCACCCCACTCCAGTACTCTTGCCTGGAAAATCCCATGGACAGAAGAGCCTGGTAGGCGGCAGTCCATGGGGTCAAACAGAGTCGGTCACGACTGAGCGACTTCACTTTCACTTTTCACTTTCATGCATTGGAGAAGGAAATGGCAACCCACTCCAGTGTTCTTGCCTGGAGAATCCCAGGGACGGGGAAGCCTGGTGGGCTGCTGTCTATGGGGTCACACAGAATTGGACACGACTGCAGTGACTTAGCAGCTTAGCAGCATCCAAAAATACCACCTTTTGAGAAGAAGACTTAGGGAGACTTCCCTGGTGGTCCAGTGGTTAAGAGTCCACCTTGCAATACAGGGTATACAGGTTTGATTCCTGACTGGAGAACTAAGATCCCACATGCCATGAGGTAACTAGGTCTGTGTGCGGCAACTACTGAGCCCTCAAGCCACAACTAGAGAGTCTGTGTGCCACGACAGAAGACCCTGAGTGACACAATAAAGATTCCACACAGCTAAGTCACAGCTAAGATCCAACAGAGCCAAATAAATAAACAGACACCTCGTGCTATCAGCCCGACCCCAGGGGGCCTTAAGTTCCTTCACCAAAAGGACAGTGGACTGCAATACAAAGCTACCTTTCAAATGCCTGGGTCACGTGAAGAGTTGAAGCTTGATCAGGAAAGCTCCCCCATAACCAGTTGCTGTGGGGAAATGCAGACCATGCTGGGGGGAGTCTGGAAATGCATGTCCTTACCTGTGTCCCCTTCTGCCCCTTCCTGCCGACTTCTCAGAGCAGCCTTGCTTCTTCAGTGTCATTATCATCACTGTCACTCAGGTAAGCAGCTGGAAGACATCCCTCCACCTCCCAGGTCACTGTGGTCCCTCCTGTATGAGCCCCGACTCTTCCTTGCTTTCCTAAGGCAAAGACAGTCCCAGGGATTACATTCCACCCCACCACCTCCTGTTAAGAGAGGGGGATGTGCCCTGAATTTTGAGGCCAGTGCAGCCCAGGACCCTGCAGTCACGAGAGGGACTTGGTGTCTGTTCTAAGGTCAGTTCCTCAGATAGACTGTAGAATTCCTCTCGTGTCTCCAAGGCCCCAGGCATGCTTGTCTCAGGTTTGTGGTGAGGTTTTCATGTCCTTCCCTGCCTCTTCTCTTTCTGCACCTCTGGGGCCAACATTATTAGCTAATCAATGTGTTCTTATTCTCAGTTCCTGCACCCAGGAGAGCAGCTGCTTCTAGTTGACGAGCTAGCACCCGAGCAGAGCCTTAGATCTCCCTAAGAGTCACCTTTCACTGCACTCCATGCCATCAGTCTGTTCTTAATTCCTGATCTGGGGCTTTGTCTTCCTAACTCCATCTTTTCCCGTGTTATTTCTACCTAGAATACTCTCCCTCACTACCCAGCAGTTCCTGCCCTTGGGTTGCAGGATGCGTAATGCAGAAAACAAACACTCTTTCCTTTCTTCTAATATAAAACTCATGAGGATCCATGACAAAGATGAACAACAGCTCTGTAGGTTGATAACAGAAGAAGACACTACCCCAATTTCCCAGGAAACTTTGACTCACATCACTGTTAGTAAGGGGAGTAAGAAGTCAGTTCTAGATTGTACATTTCCCTCTCCTCTCCATCCCCCAACATCAGTACAGGAGGGAGGGGTAAGAGGCATGTGGACTCACATTGTCCACTGTCTGCAGCTCCAGGAAGGTGGTTGCACACACTGGGATGCTAGGCAGCAGCCCCTCGGATGCTCTGGACCCCATGACCGACCAGAAGGAATCTCCCAACACTCGTGTGGACAGTGTGGGCTGCAGAAATGCTCCATATCCTGTTTTCATCACTCTTGTTGTCACTCAGTTATGTCCAACTCTTTGTGATCTCATGGACTGCAGCACGGCAGGCTTCCCTGTCCTTCACCATCTCCCAGAGTTTGCTCAAACTCATGTCCATTGAGCTGATGGTGCCATCCAACCATCTCATCCTCTGCCACCCTCTTTTCCTTCTGCCTTCAATCTTTTCCAGCATCAGGGTCTTTTCAATGAGTTGGCTCTTCACATCGGGTTGCCAAAGTATTGGAGCTTCAGCTTCAGCATCAGTCCTTCCAATGAGTATTCAGGGTTGATTTCCTTTAGGATTGACTGGTTTGATCTCCTTGCTGTTTAAGGGACTCTCTAGAGTCTTCTCCTGGAGAAGGCAATGGCAACCCACTCCAGTACTCTTGCCTGGAAAATCCCATGGATGGAGGAGCCTGGTAGGCTGCAGTCCATGAGGTCACTAAGAGTCGGACACGAGTGAGCGACTTCACTTTCACTTTTTACTTTCATGCATTGGAGAAGGAAATGGTAACCCACTCCAGTGTTCTTGCCTGGAGAATCCCAGGGACGGGGGAGCCTGGTGGGCTGTCATCTATGGGGTCACACAGAGTCGGACACGACTGAAGCGACTTAGCAGTAGAGTCTTCTCCAACAGTTTCATCAATGGAACCAGGCCTAGACAGAGTTCTCCATTCAGCGATCTCTCCCAGCATGTGTCCATTACTCCCTCAGAAAACATACAAACTCTGGTGTTTCCAGCAGCTATGCTTTGCTGCACCCCAACTGCATGCCTCCTGAAAACCAGGATGCACTTCTTCCCCGCATCAGGTCAGCTCTGCACCATGTCAACACTTATGGAGGTGTAGAGAGTTAACCTGGGAAACCCCGTCTTACAAAACCCTCTACAATTTTTTCTTTTCCCCGGAACTCTTTCCTGGAGTCAGCAACCTCATCACTCCACCTGTAAGTCCACTTGTCTTGGCCCCTCTGGCTGAGCTGGCTTCAGCCCTGTCTTCCCAGACTTCAAGTCACTTCTTTTCTTATGTAGAGTGACTTCTATAATTTGTGTATTCACTTTCATCCCTTTGCTGATCTAAAAAGGATTCTCCTTGGAATTTGCTCCAAATTCCAAGGTACTATCCAATGTCTGTTCTCTAATTTTTCTACAGTAAATGAACTCAGGGTGTTTAGCTGGGCATGTGGCCACGAGAACAGACCTCACCCCCCAGAGAGCACGGCTCTGTGAGTACAGGGCACCAAAGGGATATAGGTGTTCTGAGAAGTGTCCTCCAGAACAGGAGCACACCCTTTCCTGCCTTTGTCTCCTTTTTGCCTGGAATGTGGATGTTATGGCTGGAATTAGAACAGCAATTTTTGGATCAAGAGTTAAAGGCTGTGTGCTGGAGATGGCAGGTGCAACCAAAGAGAAAAAACAGGGGCTTTGGTGGATGATCAAAACTTTTATTTAAACTAAAAAATTTTTAATTTAAATTTTTTTAGTTTTTTAAACTTTAAGTTTTATTTTTTTAAACAAAGTCTCATAATATGTACACACAGAAGAGACCCAAGAAAATTAGCTCTTCAAGTTTTTTGTTGTAATTTTTCTATATGTATTATGTTTATAATTGAAAAAACCCTTAAATTCCATGATTTGAGGCCTTTTAAAAAATTTAGTTTCTCTATTAAGATTTCCATTAATTTCTTATATCAAAGAAAATAAATAAATAATTGATAACTTGAGTCTTAAAATATTCTAGTTTTGACACAAAGGGATATTGAATTTCTGGCAACAGAGGTCAGATTTGGATCCCTGATTTATCTCTCTAGATATTCAAATCTTTATTTGAGCCTTACATTTAACTGGCCCTGCTCTCCTGTCAAACAGTTGAGCTCCAAGACTTCCAACATAGGATAAGGAGCAAAGGAGACAGAGATCAGGGCATGGGGTGCAGAGCTGCTCCTAGAGGGATAAGAAAGTCGATTCTTTTCTATGTTCCTGCTTTGCCAAACAAAAGCTGATGAAGTGTTTTTGTCTAGGGAGAAGGTAGTTGCTGGGCCTTCTACTCATTCCTGATCAAACTTAGACAAAACAACGAGGCATGCCTGTCCCAGCCCCTGGGATGTGGTTCAGAGGCCAGGTCAAGGGCTCCTGCCTGTGGGGGTGGGAGCTGGGGTGGAGAGACAGACTCTCCTTGGCTGGCCTCCAAGTTCTGAGGCCTAAACCATTTGGAATCATGGGGGGATCATGGCCACTGTCCTTGGCAGTGCCGGCAGCCTCCTGTTTTTACAATCTGCGAGTTTCTTTCACTTGGTGCAATGTGAAATGATCCCTTTGCCTGATCCTCCTTCTTTAACCTTAAAGTTGGGTCATGTGTGGGCTGAAAGGGGGTGAATCTGTAATCACACTTGATGGTAAAACCAGAGTAAAAGGCTCTTACTAATCTAACTTTTCAGAAATTCAGATGTAAAGTTTCATCAAAACTTAAATATAATTAAGGCCCTATCATGAAAAATATTCAAGGCTCTGGTTCTCTTCTCTTTTAGACCTTTTTACCCAAGGACATGTTGTGCCCTTCAAAGAACCAGCTCTCTCCCCATTGTCTCCAACTGAATGGTGTGTGTGTGTGTGCGCTCAGTAGTGTCTGACTTTTTGTGACTCCATGGAGCCCGCCAGGCTCCTCTGTCCACGAGCTTTCCCAGGCAAGAATACTGGAGTCGGTTACCGTTTCCTTCTCTAGGGGAGCCCAGGAATCGAGCCTGCACCTCTTTCATCTCCTGCATTGAGGCAGGCTCTTTACCACGGAGCCACCGTGTGTTCCTCCCGTGAGCACAGCCTGCTGTGTTCACAGCCAAGAAAGTGCAGGGGCTTGGAACCCAGAAGGGACAGGCGCGTGAGGGTAGCTGAAGGTAGAGCTACATATGCAGACTAAGGTGAAGTTCTGGCTGAGTGAGACATTTGTTTGGCAAGGATGGGGGTGTGTGTGCATCTGTGAAAACTTTAGAGAGAAGGTGGAAAGGAAAAGAAAGTTGCTCAGTCATGTCAGACTCTTTGTGACCCCATGGACTGTAGCTTACCAGGGTCCTCTGTCCATGGGATTCTCCAGGCAAGAATACTGGACTGGGTTGCCTGCCATTCCCTTCTCCAGGGGATCTTCCTGACCCAGGGATCAAACCCAGGTGGGCAGGACAGGGGCCTCAGAGGAGGACCCAGCTTCCTGCCTAATTGTGCATGGTGTTTTCTGGAAGTAAACTAGAGCCTCAGTCTCAGGGTAATTCCCTAAGGAAAGAATTTAAAATCCCATTGCAAGCTGAACATGGATTACAATTAAAACAAGCCTTCCTGCAGAAAAGGGATCAGGGCAATTTCTAGCCTGATAGGAGAAGATCTCCATGGTGGGGAACCCAGCACAGTGAAAAGAAAGACGCTTATAAGCCCACATTACTATGAAATTTCAGAACTCATATGACAAAAGAAAATATTAGTGGCTTCCAGAGTAAAATAAATACCAACAGTAACAACAAAATCCCACCATCCAGGGGCAGGATTCAACATATTTAACACTAGGTATGGCCTGGGCACTGGCCCGTCAGAATGGATTTTCTGGAAGCACTCTCAGGTGGGACCCTGCTGGCCCTTTAACTGTTTGGATGGTGGGAAGGTTTAGAGATCAAAGAGGAGAGGCAGCAGGTGCTGGGACATGCTGGGGTAGGGGTGGGGGCTCACAGGATGCTGACCATCTACCAACTGGTGCAAAAGAATCTCTATTTTAATAATAGGTGTGGCTGTGGTTAGTGTAGGCCAGCGGACTATCCGTCCTGCCCACTCCCCACTCCACTCTACCAAACGAGGGAAACGAATTAACATGGTACTCTCTTCTGATTCAATGCCTTTGGGCATCTGAGAAATAAAAATTCAAACCGAAATTTCTTACTTAGCCATGTTATCTGTCAAATATAAGTTATTTTCAGAATTGCAAGGCTTCAGAAAATGTACCTGCAATACAATGATGGGTTCAGGTTTGGCGGGACCTGAAGTCTGTACAACCTAGGGGACTCTCTTTAAGGAAAACATTAAAAAACCACTACTCCATAATTAGGTACAAAGTAAGTAGTTACTTAGAATCATACAAGAAGTTACAACTAAATAAAATATTAGCTTTAAATATTATAAAGTCCAGAAAAAGTTCATTTCATTGACTGATTTCTATTATACTTTTATACTACATTTTCCTCATACTTTTTGATTGCTTCTTCATATGACAAAAGTCTTACACTATTTTTACAGAGCAATTAGAAACATTCAGTCCTTTCGCTGTGGTTGATCAGAATTTGTTATTTCCTATTGGTAATATGACCACAGGAAAAACCATAGCCTTGACTAGATGAACCTTTGTTGGCAAAGTAATGTCTCTGCTTTTGAATATGCTATCTAGGTTGGTCATAACTTTCCTTCCAAGGAGTAAGCGTCTTTTAATTTCATGGCTGCAGTCACCATCTGTAGTGATTTTGGAGCCCAGAAAAATAAAGTCTGACACTGTTTCCACTGTTTCCCCATCTATTTCCCATGAAGTGATGGGACCAGATGCCATGATCTTTGTTTTCTGAATGTTGAGCTTTAAGCCAACTTTTTCACTCTCCTCTTTCACTTTCATCAAGAGGCTTTTGAGTTCCTCTTCACTTTCTGCCATAAGGGTGGTGTCATCTGCATATCTGAGGTTATTGATATTTCTCCCGGCAATCTTGATTCCAGCTTGTGTTTCTTCCAGTCCAGCGTTTCTCATGATGTACTCTGCATATAAGTTAAATAAACAGGGTGATAATATATACCCTTGACGAACTCCTTTTCCTATTTGGAACCAGTCTGTTGTTCCATGTCCAGTTCTAACTGTTGCTTCCTGAGCTGCATACAAATTTCTCAAGAGGCAGATCAGGTGGTCTGGTATTCCCATCTCTTTCAGAATTTTCCACAGTTTGTGATGCACACAGTCAAAGGCTTTGGTATAGTCAATAAAGCAGAAATAGATGCTTTTCTGGAACTCTCTTGCTTTTACCGTTATCCAGCAGATGTTGGCAATTTGATCTCTGGTTTCTCTGCCTTTTCTAAAACCAGCTTGAACATCTGGAAGTTCACGGTTCACATACTGCTGAAGCCTGGCTTGGAGAATTTTGAGCATTACTTTACTAGCGTGTAAGATGAGTGCAATTGTGCAGTAATTCGAGCATTCTTTGGCATTGCCTTTCTTTGTGATTGGAATGAACACTGACCTTTTCCAGTCCTGTGGCCACTGCTGAGTTTTCCAAATTTGTTGGCATATTGAGTGCAGCACTTTCACAGCATCATCTTTCAGGATTTGGAATAGCTCAGCTGGAATTCCATCACCTCCACTAGCTTTGTTCATAGTGATGCTTTCTAAGGCCCACTTGACTTCACATTCCAGAATGTCTGGCTCTAGGTCAGTGATCACACCATCGTGATTATCTGGGTCATGAAGATCTTTTTTGTACAGTTCTTCTGTGTATTCTTGCCACCTCTTCTTAATATCTTCTGCTTCTGTTAGGTCCATACCATTTCTGTCCTTTATCGAGCCCATCTTTGCATGAAATATTCCTCTGGTACCTCTGATTTTCTTGAAGAGATCCCTAGTCTTTCCCATTCTGTTGTTTTCCTCTATTTCTTTGCATTGATCACTGAAGAAGGCTTTCTTATCTCTTCTTGCTATTCTTTGGAATTCTGCATTCAGATGTTTATATCTTTCCTTTTCACTTTTATTCTTTTCACAGCTAGTTGTACAGCCTCCCCAGACAGCCATTTTGCTTTTTTGCATTTTTTTTTCCCATGGGGATGGTCTTGATCCCTGTCTCCTGTACAATGTCACGAACCTGATTCCATAGTTTATCAGGCACTCTATCTATCAGTTCTAGGCCCTTAAATCTATTTCTCACTTCCACTGTATAATCATAAGGGATTTGATTTAGGTCATACTTGAATGGTATAGTGGTTTTCCCTGCTTTCTTCAATTTAAGTCTGCATTTGGCAATAAGGAGTTCATGATCTGAGCCATAGTCAGCTCCTGGTCTTGTTTTTGCTGACTGTATAGAGCTTCTCCATCTTTGCCTGCAAAGAATATAATCAGTCTGATTTCGGTGTTGACCATCTGGTGATGTCCATGTATAGAGTCTTCTCTTGTGTTGTTGGAAGAGGGTGTTTGTTATGACCGGTGCATTTTCTTGGCAAAACTCTATTAGTCTTTGCCCTGCTTCATTCTGTATTCCAAGGCCAAACTTGCCTGTTACTTCAGGTGTTTCTTGACTTCCTACTTTTGCATTCTAGTCCCCTATAATGAAAAGGACATCTTTTTTGGGTGTTAGTTCTAAAAGGTCTTGTAGGTCTTCATAGAACTGTTCAACTTCAGCTTCTTCAGCGTTACTGATTGGGGCATAGACTTAGATTACTGTGATATTGAATGGTTTGCCTTGGAAATGAACAGAGATCATTCTGTCGTTTTTGAGATTGCATCCAAGTAATGCATTTCAGACTATTTTGTGGACCATGATGGCCACTCCATTTCTTCTGAGGGATTCCTGCCTGCAGTAGTAGATATAATGGTCATCTGAGTTAAATTCACCCATTCCAGTCCATTTCAGTTTGCTGACTCCTAGAATGTCTACGTTCACTCTTGCCATCTCTTGCTTGACCACTTCCAATTTGCCTTGATTCATGGACCTGACATTCCAGGTTCCTATACAATATTGCTCTTTACAGCATTGGACCTTGCTTCTATCACCAGTCACATCCACAGCTGGGTATTCTTTTTGCTTTGGCTCCAACCCTTCATTCTTTCTGGAGTTATTTCTTCACTGATCTCCAGTAGCATATTGGGCACCTACTGACCTGGGGAGTTTCTCTTTCAGTGTCCTATCATTTTGCCTTTTCATACTGTTCATGGGGTTCTCAAGGCAAGAATACTGAAGTGGTTTGCCATTCCCTTCTCCAGTGGACCACATTCTGTCAGATCTCTCCACCATGACCCACCCATCTTGGGTGGCCCCACAGGGCATGGCTTAGTTTCATTGAGTTAGACAAGGCTGTGGTCCTAGTGTGATTAGATTGACTAGTTTTCTGTGATTATGGTTTCAGTGTGTCTGCCCTCTGATGCCCTCTTGCAACACCTACTGTCTTACTTGGGTTTCTCTTACCTTGGGCGTGGGGTATCTCTTCACGGCTGCTCCAGCAAAGCGCAGCCATTGCTTCTTACACTGGACGAGGGGTATCTCCTCACCGCTGCCCTTCCTGACCTTCAACATGGGATAGCTCCTCTAGGCCCTCCTGTGCCTTATTCCTTGGAAGGAAAGTTATGACCAACTTAGATAGCATATTCAAAAGCAGACACATTACTTTGCCAACAAAGGTTCGTCTAGTCAAGGCTATGGTTTTTCCTGTGGTCATGTATGCATGTGAGAGTTGGACTGTGAAGAAGGCTGGGTGCTGAAGAATTGATGCTTTTGAACTGTGGTGTTGGAGCAGACTCTTGAGAGTCCCTTGGACTGCAAGGAGACCCAACCAGTCCATTCTGAAGGAGATGAGCCCTGGGATTTCTTTGGAAGGAATGATGCTGAAGCTGAAACTCCAGTACTTTGGCCACCTCATGCGAAGAGTTGACTCATTGGAAAAGACTCTGATGCTGGGAGGGATTGGGGGCAGGAGGAGAAGGGGACGACAGAGGATGAGATGGTGGATGGCATCACTGACTCGATGGACGTGAGTCTGAGTGAACTCCGGGAGTTGGTGATGGACAGGGAGGCCTGGCGTGCTGCGATTCATGGGGTCGCAAAGAGTCGGACATGACTGAGCGACTGATCTGATCTGATCTGATCTGATTGGTAATATAGGAAAATAAGTGTTCCTACTGGGACATAACTCAGGCCCTGCAGGGGTGACACCTGATGGAGACAGAGAGGACATGGTGAGTGGGGTTGCTCCTGGCTTGTAAGAACCCAGCTCTGCCTGGAAATGGAGGTGCTGCAACTCAGTGTCCACCATTCAGCTTCCCTGAGCCACACTGCAAACGTGCATTCAGGCAGCTCCACTGCCACAAGGGGATTCCCTGGTGGCTCAGACAAGCCGCTGCATACAAGCTAATGAAGACAAGTGTTTGCCTGTGATGCCATAGACCCGGGTTTGACCCCTGGGTTGGGAAGATCCCCTGGAGAAGGGAATGGCTACCACTCCAGTATTTTTGTCTGAAAAATCTCACAGACAGAAGGAACCTTGTGGGCCACAGTCCATGGGGCTGCAAAGAGTCAGACATGACAGAATGACTAACACTTTCACCACCACTCAGGAAGGTGGGGAATGCGACAGAGGGCAGGCAGAAGAGAGATGTTGCCCTAAACAATTGCTGTTAAAGTATCTAATTTTTGAAGAATTTGTAAACACACACCATCACGTCAATATAAGGCAAAGGCCCTTCCTTCCCAGGCCCTTGGAAGATGTTCATTAGCAGGGCAGGAAGTCCACCTTTACTCCTCTGCATCTATCCTGGGAAGCTACCGCAAGGCTGTGCTATGGCAAAAACAAGGACCAAATAAGAAAAGAAGCCATGGGGTCCAGGAGACAGTGGGTCCACGTTGGGAGATCTCTGAAGAGAGTTCCTGGAGGATTACAGTTCTCAGCCCTGGAAAGATCACGTCTTCACAGACATGGGAGAAGAGGGTTCCTGGGACACACACAAGTTTCTCCAAAGTGCAGGCCATGGATGTTGTGAAGGTGCCCTGCGGACGCTGTGACAGAGCCTGGCCACAGATGCAGTCTGGGTTTCAACAGCTCTCACCACTGAGGCAATAGACATTTTGCAGTAGACCTGAAAAACACTAAGACAGAAAGAAAACAAGATGCCCAGGTGATGCTTACCATCTCTGACAGCTGCTGCTGCTGCTGCTAAGTCGCTTCAGTCATGTCCGACTCTGTGTGACCACATAGATGGCAGCCCACCAGGCTCCCCTGTCCCTGGGATTCTCAAGGCAAGAACACTGGAGTGGGTTGCCATCTCCTTCTCCAATGCATGAAAGTGAAAGTGAAAGTGAAGTCGCTCAGTTGTGTCCGACCTTCAGCAACCCCATGGACTGCCGCCTTCCAGGCTCCTCCATCCATGGGATTTTCCAGGCAAGAGTACTGGAGTGGAGTGCCATTGCCTACTCCATCTCTGACAGCTAGGGAGCCTAAATTACAAATCAGAGCAGATGTATTTTCCATTTGACTTTGATTAATAAATGAGTGTTGGTATTCTATTTTGAAAAGAGAGAAATGCCACATGCCTATAATTAGTGAAAGAAGAAATAGAGATGTAAAGATATAATTTAAATTTATAAAGTAACAAGAGATACATTGAAAACGTATTATACACTTATATTTCATATACATATGCATTTGTATATAGTAGATGAATGTGTTATGGAGAAAGATATTGAGTATATAGGAAAACAAAACCATCATTCAGCATAACAGAGAGCTAATGGATAATACATAGAGCTGATAAGTCCAGAAATAGCTCTGTGAGTTTGTTATTGGAGGCAATATCAGAGGCAACTGCAGAGCCAAATCAGAAATGATTGAATCAGGTTGCTCTAGAGAGCAGGGCTGATGCGGGGAATGTAGGTGGGGACAAATGGTTTTCTTTATCAGTGTCTCTCACTAGTTGGTTTTTAGAAAATATGTACATGTTATTCTGATTAAAAATGCATTTAAAACATTTAGGAAAGAGTTTAGCTGAGGACGCTCACTTGAGCAGGGACACGGAGCTCATGTATGTTACTGCACAGCGCTGCCAGTCCTCATCATAGGCGTGTGTGTCTTAGCCAGCTAGGGCTTTTGTCACAAAACACCACATTCTTGAGGCTGAAACAATAGACATTTGTTTCTCACAGTTCTGGAGACTGGAAGTCCAAGATCAAGGTGCCAGCAGATTCAGTTCCTGGCAAGCCCTCTTCGTGGCAGCAGATGGCTGCCTTCTGGCTGTGCTCATGAGTGGGGGCGGGGAAGCCAGCTCTCTGGTGACTTCTTATAACGGCACTAATCCACCATGGGGGCCCCACCCTCAGGGTCCCATCTAAACCAGCCACCTCCCAAAGGCCTCATCCCCAAATGATGACTCTCTGGACCCCCTCATTCAGGCCCTGGGCATCCACATGTGATTTTGGGAGTACGGCTCAGTCCAAGTCACATGCAAGTGGGAGTGTTGATGTGCCGCTGTGCAGGGTGCTAGGTTTGGATTTACAAAGTGTTAGGGTTTGGTGTGGGCCACATGGCAAGTTTGTGGCAGAGCCTGTGCTCCTGTCTCCACTGTTTCTGTCTGTGGGGAGATGCTCACACTGTGAGCTCACAGACAGGGTCTGTGGGGTCAGATATGTCTGAGCGAGGCTAAATAGGCCATCTCTCTCTCCCAGAATTCTGCAGAGTTCCAAATCGTTAGCAGATCAATGTTTCTGAGGAATCAGCAAGAAAGAAAATACCTTTTCCTAAAGCATACTTTTCCCCGAAGCAACAACTTTTAAACTTTTAAATTTCAGGACTCCTTTTATTTTTATTTTTTGGCTGCACTGGCTCTCCATTGAGGCACATGGGCTTTCTCTGTTTTCGGTGGGTGGGGCTTCTCGTTGCTGGCCACGGGCTCGAGAGTGAGTGTACTCAGTGGTTGCAACGCGTGGGCTTAGTTGCCCAAAGGCATGTGGATCTTAGTTCCCCAACCAGGGATCAAACCCACGTCCCCTGCACTGGAAGGTAGATTCTCAACCACTGGACCATCAGGAGTGTCCTCCCCTTTCATTTTTAAAACTTACTAAGGGCTCCAAAGAGCTTTTGTTAATATGGTTTAGATCTCTCAGTATTTATTGAAGAAGAAATTAGAGGTAGGAAACCTTTAACCTATTTACTAATTCATGTAAAATAACAATAATAAACCAATTGCATGTTAACATAAATGAAAAATTTTAGGAAAAATAATATTTTCAAAAGAAAGTTTAGTGAGAAAAGTGGCTCTGTTTTGTATTTTTGCACACCTCTTTGATTTGTTGTAGTATGCTATTATGGCAGAAATGTTTGCAGAAAATCCACAAAAAGGATGGGTATTTATTAATAAATATCTGCTTTGGAAAGTTACAGGTCTTCTTTTTTTGATATTACACCAAAACTCAACAACAGTAATTTCTTAAAAGGTTAGTTGCAATGTGGAATTTGAAACATCAATTAAATTTTATAGTCTGTTACATTAAAATCCATTTTTCTATCTTGCAGTTCGAATAGATGTTTTACCATTGTATTATTTTGTCATATTTTGTGACTTTGGTCATTTGGAAAATACTGGATTCTTGAGTTTTGAAGTTTTTCAAATATTGACACATTTCATGTTACAATACCAAAATATCACATCTGTTTCTATTACCACTGATCTCATTACAGAAGTAATTAGATACTGGGAAACAGACAAGCTCATGGTGGCAGATTCAAGTTTTCCAATATTCCAGTTTTTGTTAAAAATCTTGAAATTTCTCATTGGGAACTCTTGCTCTCAGTTATTTCCTTTGAAGCTTCAGGCTTGGTTTCTCAATTTTTGAGAAAATGTCTCCCTAATACCCAAAGTGTGAATTTATCTATAAGTTCTTTCAAATAAGACTGGTGTCTGTGAGAAGGCTGGCCAGCTCCACCCCCGAACCCCATCCAGCACCAGGCTCCTCGGTGCCATGACCATCACTCTTCAGCACAAGGTGCCCGCGCCTCACCCAGCCGCCTCATTCCACCTCACGCAATAGTAAAGGACGTGTATTATTGGCCAGACTTAGTGAGATTGATACCTTCCCACCCCCCCAGTTTATCAGGATTATTTTTGAGAGAAACTGACATCACTTGTCCTCGGTGTCACATTTCTTTGTTCACGACTGTGTGCCTCACGGGGAGAGCAGGCAGCTGGCGGTTTGCAGCTGTTGTGTTGATGTGTGTAAAGGTGCCAGCAGGCTTAGGTGCACTGCATTTGCACTCTCAGTGTGAGTGTCAACACCGTGAGGTTTCCATGTTTATTCTGTATTTATGAGTTGGCATTCTACTTTAATAAAGAGCTTTCACTTCTTATTTATATGTCTTTTACTAGTATGGACTCATCAATTCCTATTTGATTCAATGAGCTCTAATCTGTTACGATCATTGCTTATTTCATTGTTCAAATTGTTACAGCTTTGGAAATCTGCTTCTTTCTGCCACACATTCATCACAGATGGTCTTACTGTCCTTGCCCACCACTACTGGCCCTGAAATTGCAAGACCATTTGGACTTGGGGCTATGGCAAGTTCTCCTTGCATTTTAGCCTTGAAAGGTAACATAGTGATGTCTTTTTCTCTCTCTTTTATAGCATTTTTTCATGTACCTTGGCCTGGAAGGGAATTAGTTTGTAACACAGTCTTTTCATTTCAGGAGATTTATCAATATTTATTTTGGCCACCTGATGCGAAGAGCTGACTCATTTGAAAAGACCCTGATGTTGGGAAAGATTGAAGGCAAGAGGAGAAGGGGACGACAGAGAATGAGATGGTTGGATGGCATCACCGACTCAATGGACATGGGTTTGGGTAGACTCTGGGAGTTGGTGATGGACAGGGAGGCCTGGCGTGCTGCGGTTCATGGGGTCTCAAAGAGTCGGACACAACTGAGTGGCTGAACTGAATTGATCAATATTTATACTGGTTTGGAATTTCAGGCTGAACACTACTGAAAATCTTATTCCCACAGATTACTGACTCAACAAAAGATCTGGATACTTACCTAGAAGAATTTCCTTTGCAGAGGTGGCATTTCTAAATTCTCTTTCGTATTGGTTTTTGACCAGGTGTTTATAATATATTAACAGCTATGTTTGACAAACCAAATGAAACAGTCTCTGTCTTCATGGAGTATAAATTGTGAAAGAGATGTGACAGATATACATAAACAGGGGAACCTTTGGTTAATGAATTTTGTTCTTTTTGCATGTTTTTTTCTTTATTATTTATTTTTCATTGACACCTGAACACAGATGAGGGTGAAAACATAATGACAACTAGGAAAAGGAAAGTGACAATTCCTTGCACGCACTAGTACATTCAAGGTCCTGCTCTGCATCCTTCACACGTGCTAGACCTGCCGTGTGTGCTGGTGGCTCCCCACTTAGAGCTTGGGGACTCCCTCCCCTGCTTTTATGAGTTTTCCATAACAGAAATGAGCCCCCGCAGCATGGATAAAGCGGGGCGAGCACTGGCACTGGTGCGAGGCCTGTGGAGCTGGCTGGCATCAGGCTGTTTCTGTGCAGAGGGACAGGAGAGGTGCCAGGCTGAGTCTGGAGGGGCGGCCGCTTTCACGGCAGAGGAACCTGGCTGAGCACAGGGGGCACGCAGGGGCTCGAAGCAGGTCGCCCGCGGCTGACACCGTCTGTCCCTCTGCTCCAGGGCAGCTGTGAGGATGCCCCTGGGCCATCAGTGGGAGCTGAGGACAGGGAGCTGGCATCAGAAAGAGGAGCGACCTGGTGGCCAGGACAGCAGAAGCTGGGGGAGGCTGCACAGCCCACGCCGGATGCCCACAGCTCACCTGCACTGTCTCCTTGATATTAAACCAGATTGACACCTGAGCTGAAGTGGGTAATGCGCGGGCTGCCATCACAGGACCACCGCGAGGCCTTGGCCGGATTCCAGCCCCCATGGTGGTCTCTCTTTGTTGTATCCCACAGTGCAGCTGCTTCTCGAGGGAGAGAAGGGCTGAGTGGGGCGGGCAGGGGGCCATGGGGAAAGACTGAGCTAGGGAGCCCAGGTGGGCAGATAAATGGCAGGAGGTTCTCCCCTCCAAGTGAGAAGCTGCTCTTTACCCCAAGCCTGCCCTTCAGCATTGGTTCCCGCCGGCCCTTAGTGGTTCACCAGGCTTCAGGCTGTGGCTGGAGGCCTTGGCCGGAGTCCAGGGAGGCAGAGCGGTGCCAGCAGGCCTCTCCAGCCCCCTCTGCTCTGTGGACGGAGCCACCTGGCTCTCCTGTCACCTCATCCGGACGCTTTTGCCTTCAGAAAAGAGCTAATGACACTCGGTCTTGTTCCAGAATCCCAGCTGGAGCCCTGGGCTTTGGTCTGGCACCCCCTGCAAGCCAGAGCTGAGCCAGCCCACCTCCCTGGCCACTGCTGCTTGCTCTGCCTGCTCCTGTGTGTCTGTGGTGACCCGACGGAAGAGGAACAGGGAGGGGAGAGGCGGGCAGCCGTCGCCGGTCCTGCTGTCATGAACCGTTTTTCTCCAGAATCTGAGTTGTCCGAGAAGACTTTTGTTTCCCCAGTTGACATCAAATAGCTACATGTTCTTTCAACTTGTGCTTCCTCCCAACTTATGGGAAGAGAATCTCATTTTATATAACCCTGCATGTAACATCGTGTCTCACGGTTTCCTTGTCTGGGAACAGGCTGGGGAGTGTAGGCATTCTATAAAATACTGAACTGACAAGGAGGTAATTGTGCTCATGTATTGAAAAGTCTGGTTTTCTTGGAGGTTTTGCTGCTGCTGCTGCTAAGTCGCTTCAGTTGTGTCCGACTCTGTGCGACCCCATGGGCTGCTGCCCACCAGGCTCCTCCGTCCATGGGATTCTCCAGGCAAGAGTACTGGCGTGGGGTGCCACTGCCTTCTTTCTTGGATGTGAGTCCTTTACAAATGATAAAGTGCATTTCCATAGAGTCATTGCACCTTTGTAGGAGAGGCTGAAAGCACCTGTTCTGCCTGCTGTTTATTTCACATAAGCTTGTAAATCACGTTAATGGCTGATTTGAGACTCTCACTGCCAAGGAAGTGGCTCCTCAGGTTATAACCTGAGTATGCTCCCTCCTTTTCTCAAAGAATGTAAAACAAGGTAAGCACAGCAGTGCTTTCGCCCCCTGAATGTGAAGTCCTCAGCTCGGGCAGTTTGTGGACCCCCGTGAAGGGCAGAGTGGTCCTGTGCTTTGTCTCTCAGAAGCGAAAACATCTAGGATCCTGTCTTGTTTGAACAGCACACACAACGGAGCAGACCTCTGCTCAAATCCTAGCAAGATGTCTTATTCCAGCAATTTCAGATAAATCTACTAGCAACATGATGCTCTTTATTCTTTATTGTTTGTTGTTGCTGTTGTTTAGTCGCTAAATCATCCTTCACTATCTCCCAGAGTTTTCTCAAACTCTTATCCATTGAGTTGGTGATACCATCCAACCATCTCATTGTACATTGCCCATTTTCCTCCTGCCCTGAATCTTTCCCAGCATCAGGGTCTTTCCAGTGAGTCAGCTCTTCACATCAGGTTGCTGAAGTGTTGGAGCTTCAGCTTCAGCATCAATCCTTCCAATTAATATTCAGGGTTGATTTCCTTTAGGATTGACTGATTGGATCTCCTTGCTGTCCAAGGGACTCTCAATAGTATTCTCTAACACCACAGTTCAAAAGCATCAGTTCTTCAGTTCTCAGCCTTCTTTATGGTCCAACTCTCTTATCCATACATGACTACTGGGAAAGCTATAGCTTTGACTATCTGGATCTTTGTTGGCAAAGTGATCTTTCTGCTTTTTCATATGCTTTCTGGGTTTGTCACAGCTTTTCTTCCAAGGAGCAAGTGTCTTAATTGCATTCTATATGGTCTAGTAATGAGAACTCCAAAATGCATGAGGCCATGGGCACTGTGCCTTACTGTTTCCTGTTCTGTGGTAAATGGTCTTCATAACTAATATGCTGTATTCTATTAGATGGAATAGGTTGGGGAGACTAAAAGGTGAGAGTGAAAGCTGAGCTGCAGTATGCAAGAGATGACAAAGTCATAGAAGAAAGTTTGTTTTTAGTGAATACATACATTAAGGTGCTTGAAAAGATGGCTGTTGCACCTCCAAGCAGCAAGTCAGAATTCCAGGTGGGAAGTGGGCCCTGCTGGGTGTGGCCTGAAGCACAGACAACTCTTGGACTGCAGTTTCTCTCCACACCCTAGTGGATGAAAGGAAAGGAGGTAGAAATAACCCAGAGGGTGTCCAAACCTGGCACAACCTGTCAGGAGAATGGGAAGGGCATCATGGGAAGAGAAAGAAGGGAGAGCAGTTGTTCTGGACCTTTCTGTAGAATCACAGACACAGAGAAGCACATGGAGAGAGAGTGGAGGGAGAGGGGCTGTCTCCTCTGTCACAGGAATGGGTGTGAAGGAGGCTGATGAGCAAGTGAAGGTGAGTGGGAGCTGTGAGGACTGTGTTAGCCCCTCTTCCCTGGGCTCCCCTTCCAGCCGTGTTGGCTCAACTGAGGTCAACTTTGACAGGACCTAGTCACATCCAGCAGGGGTGGAGTGTACTATGAAAGCCTCATCCCCACCCCTAGGATGGATGCTAGACTTGGTTGTCCTGCTCCGAGCCTTGCTTTCAGAAATCCTGGGCTACACCCGGAGGCGATCCTGGTCACTGCCTGACTCATAAGTCCCATCTTCATCTCTAATGCTGGCTGCATCTCCCTGGGCCAGGAGATCAGCTCTGCCTTGGCTTCTTGGCTGCTTTCTGGTTTCCTCCTGAGGCTGCTGCCTAGCCCTGCACTTTGACCTACTTAGCTGAGCCCACACACCCTGATCCAGTTTTCCAGTCCTTCTCTGTGGGTTGGACTCTGCTCTTCACATCACTGTTAGCTTTCCAGGGTCTGCTCCACGCTGAAAAGAGCATGTGGGTAACTGTAGGGTTCCAGCATCCCTGGCATCCCCAACATCCCAGCCATTGGGCACTCCCCACATCTAGCCTCCATTGCTGCGCTGCCTGTGGAATTGTGATGAAATCCCTGGTTACCACTCGGTTGAATTCATACCTTTACCATAGTTCTGTTTTCCCCCAATTTCTCCTTGTGTGCACTGGCTAGTCTCTCTCTGACAGCATCTTGTTTCTCTTGCTTTCTGCTGTGGTAGTCCCAGTTGTTTAGGTGGCAGAGATTCCTTGGTTCTGAGAGGGCGAGTGACTACTCCGGCTCAAATGGATGGAACACGATGGCCCTAGAAGGGTCGGGGTATCTTGCTGCCCTTGATCAGTGTTCTGACAGATGACAGATAATCAAACTTCTAGAGTTTCTGACCCAAAGGTGCTTGTTTCACATTCCTCTTTACCTGCTTCTCCTGTCTCCATCTTCTTGCTGTCCTCTGGAGGTACAGCAGCCATCCTGCAAACTAAGATGATAATAACAGCCAACCTCATGAGGACTGTTGTTGCTGTTGGAAGGAAGACTCTGGTGCTTCTTTCCGTTTGAGGCCTGGAAGTCTTGGAATTGTTTTATGACAAAGGGAAAGGTGTCTCCTGCTGAAAATGTGCAGTGGTCTAAAGCCTGCCCAGCTCCAGGAATGGGGACCCTGGTGGAGTTGGCACGCACTTGAGGTATAGAGCATGTTTCTCTGACCCAACAAGGAGGAGAGATATGGTCATATGGATTGGTTCTCTAGTCTGGAGGTGGCTCAGTACAACCCTGGCAGCCAACAGCGTCCACAAGTTCTTCTTGGAAAGATGATCCTGGCTATGACAGAATCTGCCAAGGTTCTTCAGACCCCTCACTACCACCCCATCCTGCTGAGTTATGTGGGGATGTGTTCCTCTGCCAGGAAAACATTTTGAAGGCATCACATGAACCTCCTACTGGTTAGGTCCCAGGGCTGTTCCTAGGTTTCCAGCCTCTGTGGGTGGTGTGGGAGGCATTTAATCACTAGGGCCATGAAATCAGAACCAGGAAACCCAAAGCAGCAGGGCCACTTGGAATGTTTCCCTCGACTTTTCTCACTGAGGCTGGGACTTGCTTTGCTGGGAGGCTGTAGGTTTAATAGTGATGAGGGAGCAGACCTGCTGGGTGTGCCTTGGCCCAAGAAGTGCCAGCTGAGGAGCACGTGGCTAAGGAAACCATCTCATTGGAAGGATGTTTGATCTAGCACCAGGGGGGGAGCTATGCTGTTGAAACTCATAAAGCTGAGAATAAAAAATACCCTGGAGACAAACAAATATATAGGAAAACATTTTTATGTCCTTAGGGAAAAGGAAGACCTTCTACAATAAGATGCACAAGGCAAAAACCAGAAAGAAAAATCATTTGTTTGAACAATGTTAAAATTATGTTTACCAAAAAAAAAAAATTATGTTTACCAATGGTAATAGTTACAATATATACTGTATGTGACTAGAAAATTGAAAATGAGAATCCAGGGTATGTAATGAACTCCTATACATCCACAGAGAGGAAACAGACATCCCAGCAGAAAAAGATCACAAACAAAATTTGAATGTGTAATATAACAAGAAAATAAATATATATTTTAATGTTCATTTATCTTTATTTATATGTTTTACTTAAGCATTTTGTAAATGTCCATATTCACTAGGAAAATGCAAAACCAATACAAAAAAAGAAAAACCAAAACAGCTGTTTAACATTCACTGAATTGACACAAATGTTAAAGTTTGATAATACTAAGAATTGACAATGATATTAAGAAATGAGCCTTTCATTCTTATGGCAATTTGACAGTATGTATTTAAAATATCCCATGATTTGACAAAGCAGTTCCCTGTTGCCATACCTCTGAAAGAGCCTTGCAGAGGTGTACAGGAGGGCGTATACAATGTCCATTGCAAAATTGTTTATAATAGTGAATGCCTGGAAACAAACTACCAAGGGGCTGTGAACAAACAGACAGTGGCTTAAAAAAAAAAAGACAAGGTTATACTGTGGAGTGTGTGTGTGCGTTGGTGTGTGTGTTCAGTCGTGTCTGACTCTTTGTGGCCCCATGGAATGTATCCCACCAGGCTCCTCTGTTCATGGAATTTTCCAGGCAAGACTACTGAAGTGGGTTACCATATCCAGTACTATGCAGTATTTGGATAGAATAGGCCGGATTTCTCTGTTATAATAGAGAGAAGTCTCTTTTTATAATTTTGTAGCTTGCTCTTTTCTCTCAGGAAAATGTTTTGGAGACTTCTCCCTCCTCACACACACACAAAATCGATTACCATGACAATATCTTAGTGTTTTATAAAGAGGGATGAATTGATATTACATAGGTGTAGTATCAAAGACTATCTCCACGGATCGCAAGGTTTATGGAAGAACAGGAGTGTGGTGACGCAGGGGTCACAGTGAGGTGGAGCTGAGGGTGCGTGCTGGGGATGGATGCTGTGTTCTGATACAGGTCATAAAAGAGAAATAAGATACAGGACAGCTCATGGCCAGAGATTTCAGCTGGAGTTTTGCTGGTCATCTCATTCTGCTAACTATGCCTTTGGTCACTGAGAAATTAATTTTATAGAACAAGGAGAAAGTCGCTGTGGGACTATTTCTGGATCTAAGTGACGGATTGGTTACTAAGTATAGAAGAAGGCAGGGATCATGTTAGTTGGTTCAACAAATCTTTACTGAGCACTTACTAAGTGCCCGTTACTGCTCTAGGCACCAGAGAATAATAATATGACACAGTATTTGACTCCAAGGAATTTTGTCTAGTGTGGGAAATACTTCACACAACAGAATTCTCAGTATGAGGTAGGGGTCAGACGTGACTTCCTGGAGGAGGTAGCACAGGGCTGGGTGTTGTTGGGTGAGTGACAGCTGGATCTGCTGGGGAAGGTGGGAGGTGCGGCATCACTGGACCAGACAGTGATGGGCTAATTATGGGCTAGGAGGGTGGACAGGCTGGGTTGGGTCACAAGAAATGAATGTCACACTGAGGAATTTGGACAAACAGAGTCAAGATGGTGAGGTATGTGGTTGGATCTGGGTGCTAGATAGATCTGCTTGGCACTGGTGGGTGTATTGGAGAAACCTGTCTTTGGCATTAGGGAGATGAGCTGGTGGGTGGTTTCACCAGTGAAAGCACAGAGTCCTAGCCAGCTCCACTGTGATGGTAACAGAGGACATGTCTGGGCAGAGTTAGTACCAGGTCTAGGAAGGAGGGGAGAGCTGCTTAAAGGAAAACTCAGTGAGGAAGTGTTGGAGGCCCTAGGAATAAGTAAATATACTCGAGAAAAAGGAGTCACCTGGAGAACCCACTGTGGTCATTCTGGGAACTCCTTGGTGCCTTCAGATTTAGAAACTTTAAAATCATCTATGTCATCTCAGGAAAAGGGTGGATGTAAGAAACGAGCTGAGGCCCTGCCTTGTCAGCTTTTCTACCATCACACCCCCAGTGTCCAGAACAGTTCTTGGCCCTTGGTGGGTCTCAGGGATGTTTGTCAAGAAAATGAATGAATGTATGAAGTCTTACTGGTGGTAAGATCTGAACAGTTTTGACCCTGCTAATGTAGGATTTACTTAAAAGGCACTTCTCTTTTCTTTAAGATCCTTTTATTTTTTAACTTTATTTTTCTAAAGTTTTGGTCACACTGCACAGCATACAGGATCTTAATTCCCCAACCAGGGATGGAACCTGTGCATGCTGCAGGGCAAGCATAGAGTCTTAACCCCTGGAAAGTGAAAAGTGAAAAGTGAATTAGTTACAGTTGTGTCTGACTCTTTGAGATCTCATGGACTGTTGCCCACTAGGCTCCTCTGTCCATGGAATTCTCCAGGCAAGTGTACTGGAGTGGGTTGCCATTTCTTTCTCCAGGGGATCTTCCTGACCCAGGGATCAAACCCAGGTCTCCTGCCTTGCAGGTGGATTCTTTACCAACTGAGCTGCCAGGGAAGCCCTAACAATTGGACCACCAGGGAATTCTCCTTATTTTGTTCAAAGGTTGCTCTGCTTCTGTATCTCCCGTGTTACAGTCTGTATTTTTAGATTGAAGAAGATATCATCTTAGCTTCCATGTTGGCTGTTTCATCAGGTTGTGTGGTTTCAGCTTGGCTGTAACCCTTTTTGTTGTCAAAATGTCCTCTGGCAGTGGAGGGGGAAGTGTCCCCCCTTGTGACTTCTGGGCAGCTTTCATATGTGTGTGTGTGTGTGTGTGTGCGTGCACACACGTGTGTATATGTCTACTTTACTTGCTGCAGAACACCAGCCTTCTTCACAGTGCCTAACACTTCTCTTGGCACAGAGTGAGTTCATAAATATTTGCTGCAGTAAGCCAGTGTCTTTCATTACTGATATATACTCCATTGGCCTGTCATTCTCTGGGGGCCCAGAAGGACTATATCTCACCATTGCCTGCTTTGACTTTGTGTCTGCAGCCCAGGCAATGTGCAGCTGACCCCCAGGGAATACCCTAGCTCTGTGGGCTCTGTTACCATAAAGGTTGACATGATTTTTCCTATGTCCAAAATGGTAGTAGAACACTGCATTTTAAATGTTTTTTTGTCTGTAAAATGGGAAAATCATTTTTCTCTCATAGTGTAGATATGCAGTTAGCACAGTGTCTGATCTATGTTAACAATCAGTATTTGCTATTAATGATTATTGTTTCTTAGTTAATTTCTTTCATTGTTTAAGTATTAATTAGCACTTCATTATTGAGTGTATTCCTTCTGTTAGTGTAATGGCTGAAGCTTGAAATCCTTCTTTACTCTTAGAGGTCAGCTGGCCTTTTGATACCTGGAGAGAATGAAGCCCTATAGGAAGTAATCTAAGTGATTGTTGTCTTGATTCTCCCAAGTATGGTATATAACTAGCACAATGCTAGACAGGCAGGGAAAGGTTATTAGGTACATGCAGCTGCTGTTGTTCAGTCGCTAAGTGGTGTCTGACTATTTGTGACCCCTTGGACTACAGGCACCAGGCTTCCCTGTCCCTCACTATCTCCCAGAGTTTGCTCTAACTCATGACCATTGAGTTGATGATGCCATCCAACCATCTCATCCTGTCTTGCCCCTTCTCCTCCTGCCCGCCATCTTTCCCAGCATCAGAGTCTTCTCCAATGTGTAGGCTCTTTGCATCAGGTGGCCAGAGTATCAGAGCTTCAGCTTTAGCATAAGTCCTTCCAATGAATATTTAAGGTTGATTGGTTCAATCTTCTTGCAGTCGGGGGCCTCTCAAGTATCTTTTTCAGCACCACAATCCGAAAGCATCAATTCTTCGGCATTTGGCTTTCTTTACGGTCCAACATTCACAGCCATCTGGCTCAATCTCTTGTGGGGTCACTGCTCCTTTCCCCTGGATCCTGGAGCATACAAGGTTTTGTTTATGTCTTCCTAGAGTCTCTGGCAGGTATGGGGTTTGGTTTTAACATA
This sequence comes from Bubalus bubalis, assembly GCF_019923935.1. Taxonomy (NCBI): domain Eukaryota; kingdom Metazoa; phylum Chordata; class Mammalia; order Artiodactyla; family Bovidae; genus Bubalus; species Bubalus bubalis. The sequence continues at coordinate 914,355 of NC_059177.1, forward strand.
ATTGAGGCCCTCCTACCATCTTATTGCAGCCTCTTCTTTGTCCTTGGACCTGGGATATCTTTTTTTAGTGGGTTCCAACATCCTCTTGTTGATCGTTGTTCAGCAGCTAGTTGAGACTTTAGTGTTCTCAAAGAAGATGAGCACAGGTCCTTCTACTCTGCCATCTTGACTTGGCTGCTCTCACATCCATACATGACTACTGGAAACACCATAGTTTGACTACACGGATCTTTGTTGGCAAAGTAATGTCTCTGCTTTTTAATATGCTGTCTAGATTTGTCATTGCTTTTCTTCCAAGGAGCAAGTGTCTTTTAATTTCATGGCTGCAGTTACAATCCACAGTACTTTTGGAGCCCAAGAAGAGAAAATCTGTCACTGTTTCCACTTTCCCCCTATCTATTTGCTTTGAAGTGATGAGACTAAATGCCATGATCTTAGCTTTTTGAATGTTGAGTTTTTAAGCCAACTTTTTCACTCTCCTCTTTCACTTTCATCAAGAGGCTCTTTAGTTTGTCTTTACTTTCTGCCATTAGAGTGGTATCATATGCTTATCTGAGGTTGTTGATATTTCTTCTGGCAATCTTGATTCCAGCTTGAGATTCTTGCAGCCCAGCATTTCACATGATGTACTCTGCATATAAGTTAAATAGCCAGGGTGACAATATACTGCCTTGACATACTCTTTTCTCAATTTTGAACCAGCCTGTTTTTCCATGTCCAGTTCTAACTATTGCTTCTTGACCTGCATACAGGTCGGGAGACAGGTAAAGTGGTCTGGTATTCCCATCTCTTTAATCCACATACAGTGGATTCCCACATTAAGGCTGAATCCTCTTGTGGAACTGGGTTGGGACTGTCTTTGGGATGTGCTCCTTGAAGTAAATATATTTAAGGACACTCTTACTAACACCCTCCTGCTCCAACTCACTTTAAAAAACATATCCCAGATCTTTCTGCTGCTGGTTCCTGAAGCCAATAAACTTAAAAATATTGTTTCTTAAGCATTAAAAAGCATTAAATATTGAAACTTTGACCTATAATAGCCAAGGCTTGAATACTTGGATCAGTATCTCACTTAAAAAGAAAAAAAAACAACACAGAAATTCGAAGGCATACTTGTATATCACTTAAACTAAAGGGTGCATGTGCTCTCACTAAAGTCCTCTATCCTCCTCTGGGCTCTTGTGTTCTAAAATGAAGAAAGAGTTTTGTTATAGACTGAATATTTTTGTCCCCAGATCCATATGCTGAAACCCTGACCTTCAGTTATGGTAGTGTTTGAAGATGTGACCTCTGGGAGGTGATTAGGTGAGGTCATGAGAGTGGGGCCCCATGATGGAATGCACCAAGACACATAGGAATCAAACTGACAAAAATTAAAGACAGAGATGAAATATTAAAAGCAACAAGGGAAAAAGAAATAACAAAGGGAAATTCCATAGGTTATCAGCTGATTTCTCAACAGAAGCTCCACAGACCAGAAGGGAATGGCACAATATATTTTGAGTGATGAAAGGGAAGAACCTACAACCAAGAAACTCTACCCAGTGAGACTCTGGATCAAATTTGATGAAGAAATTAAAAGCTTTTCAGAGAAGCAAGAGTTAAGAGAATTCAGCACCACTAAATAGTTTTACAACAAATGCTAAAGGCATTTCTCTAGGCAGGAAACACAAGGGAAGGAGAAGATCTACAAAAAAATAAACCCAAAACAACTAACAAAATGGTAAGGATCATACAGATGGATAATTACCTTAAATGTAAATGGATTAAATGCACTGACCAAAAGACATAGACTAGCTGGGCTGATAAAAAAATCAAGACCAGTATATATGTTTACAAGAGACCCACCTCAGACCTAGGGACGCTTACAGACTGAAAGGAAGGGGATGGGAACAACGTATTCCAAGCAAACAGAATTTATAAGAAAGCTGGAGTAGCGAGAGTCATACCAGACAAAATAGACTTCAAAACAAAGACGATGTAAGAGGCGCAGAGTGGGGCCCCCTGATATGCTACTGTCCCTATAGGAAGAGGTGCCAGGGAGCTTGCCCTCTCCCTCCATTTCTGCCATGTGGGTAAGCAGTGAAGAGTCTGCTCTCTGCAAGGTCAGGAAGAGGCTTCAGGATCCGAATCTATCTTCACTTTGACTTTGCATTTCTCAGCCCCCAGAACTGTGAGAAATAAATGTCTGTTGTTTAAGCCACTTGGTCTGTGGTGTGATTTTTCGACAGCCAAGCTGACTAAGACTCCCTGGCTGTGGAGGGGCCATGTCGTCCCCCCTTGGTGAGCCAGGAACCTGTGTGCTCAGCTCGACTCCCCGCCAGCCACATCCTCTGGCGGCCTGAAGCCCCAACACTGCTTTCTCCATGACCAGCTCCCAGGAGACCATGCTGCAAGGATTTGTTCTGGGGGGAAGAGAGGAAGAAAAGCAAACAAAACGAAAAACCGCTAACTGTTTTGTTGTGAGTGGAGGGAATGGAACCGACAAACATTAAATTTTGTCCCAAAACAACTGCCAAAATAATACATATTCATTATGGAAAGCCAAGCAACACAGAAGGATAGAAAACAGAACGTAAAGTCGTTCCTTGCCACTTTGTTATTTCACATATTGCTCCCTACTCACAGTTCTCCAGCATGAATGGGCTCACATTACTATTCCCAGATGGCTTCCAGACTGTGTGCACACATCCCCGCATACACACACACTCAAAGGTAGGTATATATAGAAATATAAGCTTTAAAAATGACAAAAATGCTATTTAGCAACTTGCTTTATTTCATTTAGAACTGTATCATGAGGATATATCTCCATATTCATATGGATTTCTCCTATTCTCTCTCAGAACTGCTCAGAATCCCATATTATGAATGCTGCATGATTTATTTGATAATTTCTCTTTTGATAGATATTAAAATTAAAAATTTTTTCTTTATTACAAATAATGTTTTAGTGAACATTTTTATTCATATATTTGTATAATTTGTATAATTGCTTGAATATTTGTCTTACCTCCAACTGGCAAAACAAAATACCACAGGCTGGGGGCTTAAACGGCAGACACTGATTTCTCACAGTTCTGGAGGCTGGGAGTGTGGAATCAGGGTGCCAGAGTGGTCAGGTTCTGGTGGGAACTCTTCCTGGCTTGCAGACAGCTGCCTTCTCACTGTGTCCTCATGTGGCAGAGAGCATGTGAGCTCTGGTCACTCTCCTCTTACAAGGACACTAATCCCAATACGAGGTCTTAACCTCCTGACTTCACTTAACCCTAACTACCCCCAAAGGCCCAGCCTTCAAATACCGGCATGAGGTCTTCAACATGAATTTGGGGTGGGGAGAGGTTTGGTCATAGCAGTATTTTGCATGCATGTTTAGTTTCTAAGTCATGTTTGACTCTTTGCAACCCCATAGACTATCTAGCCTGCCAGGCTCCTCAGTTCATGGAATTTTCCAGGCAAGAATACTGGAGTGGGAGTTTATTTCTACAAATATGAAATTATCAAAGGATATGCACATTTAAACTTTTTTGAAGATTTATTTAATTTAATTAGTTTATTTAATATTTTTGGCTGTGGTGGGTCTTCAATGCTGCTTGTGGACTTCCTAGTTGCGAGGAAAGGGAGCTGCTCTCTAGCTGTAGTGCTCAGGTTTCCCCCTGCGGTGGCTTCTCTTGCTGCAGAACTGGGGCTCTAGAGTGCGAGCTCAGTAGTCGTGGTGCACAGAGTTAGTTGCTCCATGACATGTGGGATCTTCCCAGAGTAGGGATCCACGTCCCCTGCATTGCAGGCAGACTCTCAACCACTGGGCCATGAGGGAAGACCCACATTTAAACTCTTTTGCTGTCTTTGTACAGTCACTCTGTCGTGTTTGACTTTTTGCAATGTGATGGACTGCAGCATGCCAGGCTTCCCTGTACTTCACTGTCTCCTAGGGTTTTACTGACCTCCAAAAAGTTTATGATACTTTATATTTCTATCAACATGTGTGGAGAAAAGGGTTTATAATTTCATTTTAATTGGCATTTTCTTGACTATTAGTGAGGCCAAGCATATATTTCAGTGTTATTAGTCATTTGTAATTTCCCCATTTTGTTCAGTCTCTAAGCCTTGTCTGATTTTGTGACCCCAATGGACTGCAGCATGCCAGGTCTCCCTGTCCTTCAGCATTTCCCAGAGTTTGCTCAGACTCATGTCTATTGAGGTGATGATGCCATGCAATTATCTCATCCTCTGTTGCCCGCTTCTCCTCTTGCCTTCAATCTTTCCCAGCATCCAGGTCTTTCCCAATGAGTCAGTTCTTTGCATCAGGTGGTCAAAGTTTTGGAGCTTCAACTTTACCATCAGTCCTTCCAATGAATATTCAGGGATGATTTTCTTTAGGATTGACTGCTTTGGTCTCCTTGCTGTACAAGGAACTCTCAAGAAGTCTTCTTCAGCACCACAGTTTGAAAGCATCAATTCTTTGGTGCAGTGCTCAGCCTTCTTTAAGGTTCAACTCTCACATCCACACACAACTACTGGAGAAACCATGGCTTTGTCTGTACGGACTTTTGCTGGCAAAGTGATGTCTCTGCTCTTTAATATGCTGTCTAGGTTTGTCATAGCTTTTCTTTCAAGGAACAAGCATCTTTTCATTTCATGGCTGCAGTCATCACCCAAAATGATTTTGGAGTCCTAGAAAATAAAATCTGCCACTGTTTCCATTTTTTTCCCTATTTGCCATGAAGTGATGGGACTAAATGCCATGATCTTAGTTTTTTCAATGTTGAGTTTTAAGCCAGCTTTTTCACTCTCCTCTTTCACCTCATTATGAAGCTCTTTAGTTCCTCTTCACTTTCTGCCATTGGGTGGTATTATCTGCACATCTGAGGTTGTTAATATTTCTCTCAGAAATCTTGATTCTAGCCTGTGATTCATCCAGCCCAGTATTTTACATGATGTACACTCCATAAAAGTTAAATAAGTAGGGTGACAATATACAGCCTTGTTGTACTCCTTTCCTGATTTTGAACCAGTCCATTGTTCCATGTCCAGTTCTAACTGTTGCTTCTTGGCCTGCATACAGGTTTCTCAGGAGGCAGGTAAGCTAATATGGTATTTCCATCTCCTAAAGAATCTTCCACAGTTTGCTGTGATCCACACAGTCAAAGGCTTTAGCACAGTCAATGAAGCAGAAGTTTTTCTGGAATTCTCTTGTTTTTCTATGATCCAACAAATGTTGGTAATTTGATCTCTGGTTTCTCTGCCTTTTCTAAATCCAGCGTATACATCTGGAACTTCTTGGTTCACATACTGTTGAAGCCTAGTTTGAAGGATTTTGAAAATTACCTTGCTAGCATGTGAATGTGAGTAATTGTATCGTGAATTGTCCATTTATACACTGTCAAAGTCTTAGTAGGGTTTTTAACATTTGTATGGGTCTGTTGTGCTTTATATTTTAATCCTTAATATTAATCCCTGATACCCCTCAAGGTTTTTTTTCCTTATATAAATTTTGACTTTTTACTGTGTTATTTTTTTCTTTAAAAACTAAAAAGAAAAATTTAGGTGGACGTGACGACAGTCTTTTCCTCCAGGTCTTTGGAATTATGTTATTATGTGTCAGCAACACCTTGCCTGAGTTTCAAGAATATTCACATACATTTTACCCAGTTGCTTTGATTTCTTTTAGGTTTAGATCTTTAGTCCAACTGGAATTTGAAGTAGATGTCTAATTAATTTTCAAAGGTATAAACATTTTCTCTAAAATCATTCACTGGGGAGCCTTCTTCCCTGGTGGCTCAGATAGTAAAGAAACTGCCTGCAGTGTGGGAGACCTGGGTTCAATCCCTGAGTTGGGAAGATCCCCTCAAGAAGGAAATGGCAACCCACTCCTGTAGTCTTGCCTGGGGAATTTCATGGACAGAGAAGCCTGGTGAGCTACAGTCAATGATATTGCAAAGAGTCGGACATGGCTGAGCGACTGAACACATGTTCATTCTTCCACTGTCTGGAAATGGCATCACCATCACATGCTACATTTCCATGTGCACATCTGTTTCCAAAATTCTATTTTTTTCCATTAATTGTTTCCTGTGGCTACATTGGTCCTAGGTAGCTTTAATTATTTTAGATTTATGTAGTGTATTTTTATATCATTGATATCATTACTCAGTTGCTTTCCAAATGTTCTTAGCTGCTGTCATGCATTTTCTTTTTTAGATTCCAAGTTCTAAAATTTCTACTTCCCAAAATAATCATTGAAATTTTCAAGTGAATTGCATTGACTTTACCTTATAATTAGGAGAGAACTGATATTTTAACATGATTAGGTACTCATATCCATGAATATAATATATATTTTAAGTCTTCTTTTTTGCCTCAGCAAAGTTCTATAGTTTGTTTTCATACTGTTCTTGCACATTTAAGTTTACATCCAGTTATTTTGTAGTTTTAATTGCTATTTTAAATGGGATTATTTTCCATTACATTGTTTAATTAATGATTGATGGTATATAGGATTAATGACATTTACGTATGGACTGAATTTTCTTATTTTATTAATTTTGTTAATAATTGCTTTCATTCCATTGTTTGGGATCAGCAAACTTCCTCTGTGAAGGGACAGATAGCAAATGCTTTTGGCTTTGCAGGAGCTCTGTTGCCCCGAATTGACTCTGCGACTGCAGTGTGAAAGCAGCCCTAGGCAATACATGTGACCATGTTCCAATAAAGCTTTATTTACAAGCTGGCCTGCTGGCGAGATTTAACTCTTGGGCATGGAACAGGATTTGCTGGCTATAGTCTATGGATGCAAATATATTGTATGTGAATTATATGCTTTTCCTTGTCTCCAAAACAGTGGATTTCAGAAGAGTGTTGAATAACAGAAGTGATAAAGTCACTTGTTCTTTATTTGGTATTTGGTATTTGATCTGATCTGATCTGATTGTGTTGGTATTTCATCATTAAGGTCAATGTTTCTTTTAAAATTTTTGGTAGATATTTTTACCTAGTTAAAGGTGTTTTCATCTCTTCTTAGGTTACTAAGAAATTTTAGTAGCAGTGTGATTGAATTTTATCAAATCCTTTGTGAATCTCTTAATATTCACATTTTCCCTATTATTCTCTTCATGAATATAAATGAAATATCTTATATAAACTGTCCTTGAATTAATGGAATAAATAATTCCATTTCCTGTATTTCATTAAGGATTTCTATATCTACATTCGTAAATGAAGTTACAGTTTTCTTTCTGTAATATTTCTTTGATATTTAAAACATTATTCTAACTTTTGTAGGATGAATTGGGAAACTTCCATTTTATATAAAGTTTTGAAACACTTTAATTGATATGAAAATTAACTATTTTTTTTTCAGGTTTGCTAAAATGTCCAGAAATCACTTGAGTCTAGTACTCTTCAGTGAAGGGCTGTGCCATTTCCATTTTGTCTGTTATTTATTGATCTTTATGAAGCAGAGCCTCTTTGTCCTGGTGGCTGAAGGCTGTGTGCTGTGTGAGGTCCATCCATTTAGATTTGCCCTTATGGAAACTGTTCAGCTGAGTGGATGTGAAAGCAGAGGAAACTCGTCATAGGTTAGCATATGCTCCCATTTCTGCTTGGTTCCAGAAGGGTTAAATTATACAATAGAGATAAGATAGAGGGGAAGCAGGAAAGGCAGAAGAGGCAAGCTCCTTAGACAGAAAATAATTGGAAAGGAGAAATGCCGAGCTACGCTGGAATAGAATAGAGGGCAGGTACCCCTCCAACTTCTCCTTCCACCCAGAGGGAGCAGGGCTGGGCTTTTTACTGGCATCACTGGTTCAAGGGAAGAAGAGGTTTTGCATTTTGGAAAACTGGGTGGACCTTTCAAAGGCTCCTGGGAACCTTGGACCGCCCCTGCCGAGCTGACGGGTCATCGTTGCTGGCCATAGCAGCTTCAGTCCCAGGTGTCGGGGTCCTGGGCTGTAATCCTAGCTGTGTCCCCACAACACCCTTGCATCCTGGGATGCAGCCTTTCCTGGGGGAGGGGTAGGAAGTACGCAGAGACCCCCCTGCAGCCTGCCTTCCCTTCTCATGCTGGTGTGGGGGGCAGGCACTCAGGGAGTCCTCCCCTAAGCCCTGGTCTGCAGCACCTTCTCCGTAAGACCACCTGAGAGGCCAGGGTGGCCTGCTGTGCGCGAGGGGAGCCACCGGTGGAGGACAGAATGGTTGGCCAGAGGCTCTCTCTGTCCTGCTGCTGACCTGCACGTGTGAGGGCCTTGGATGGGATAGCTCTGTGCTTGGGCTTGTTTTACTCCAGGAATGGAGTAAAATATATAAAAGATGTATTTTTGTTTTCTTTAGAACCTAGTATCCAGGGCAGGGAGGAAGAGACTGCAGGCAGAACCAGTGGAAAGACCTCAGGGCAGATGTGGCATCCCCCAGGGTTGAGTCTCTCAGGATGCTCAGTGTGCCTGGTGGGCCGGGGGCAAGCCTCCTTCCAGTTACAAACTACAAACGGATGCCCATGGGCTCTTTATTATATTTTGTTTACTGTGTTTTGAGACCAGAGCAAAAATTAGATGTGATACAGCTTTCCTACTCCAGGTTTTAAATGTCCTTTCCTGCGTGTGGAGGAAGGCCCTGAACAGCCTGAAGGAGCCGGGATCCAGCAGAGCCGGCAGAACGGGCCGCAGGAGGCCCTGCCCAAGGCCTGAGCTAGGGGAGAGCCACAAAAAGCAGGAAGAACCAGCTACTCATGCTTTTCAGACTCTCCTATACTTGGCAAAGCTTTTCTCTCTCCAGAGAGCTGTGATTACTTTTACAAGAGTATTGGCCCAAAGGCAAAATCTCTTCAAGCTGAAACCCCATCTGCACTGAGCTTCAGCTACAGATCAGGGGGCGGGAGGATGGAGACTGAGGGGCCGGTGTACTTGTTCTCAGGTTGGGGTGTCAGCCTCCGGATGAAAGCCATGGCCTTCCCCTGGGGGTGAAGGTTCCAGATAGCCAGGCCCCAAAACATGGTCCCTGTACCTCAGTTGCCTGACCTTCCTTCCATGGCTCAGCCCTGATGGAAGGCTGTGATGCTGAGAGGCTCATGCCATCCAGGGTGCTGTGTGTGAGGGCAGTGGGGGCTCGGGGAGGCCAGGAGCCTGAGGAGGTCTGGGGGCGGGGCGTGTCCCACAGGGATACAGGAAGGTCCCTGGATCCGCTTATTATTCCAGAACCTAGTTATCCTGAAGTACTGCTCCCACCTGTACGACAGTCCCCCTCAACCTGTGTTTGTAAGTGATAATGGTCTTCTGGATGAACCGTGTTAAACAAAGCCACAGTTTTTCTGGAAATAATGGGTGTCATCCCAAGCATCAGGGAGACTGTGACATAAGAGGACCTTGGGGTGGCCCCCGGGGAGGTAGGGCGAGCTCCAGGTGCCGGCCAGCCTGTGGCAATCCACCACCAGCACCTGCCTCCCACCTGTGCACCCCATTCTTCCTGCACCCTCTTTTAAGGGCAGTTCGAATGAGAAACCTCTTGATTCCCTTACCTGTTCAAGGATTTCATCTCAACACAACAACTTCCCTCAGCACTAGTCATTTCTTGATGGGCTCAGAAGGGCTCCCCCACAGGCCTGGAGCAGGGGTGGGGGGCCGGTTTTCCCCATGGGGGAGCACTGCTGGGGAAGAGTTGGAGCAGCTGGGCCTGACGCCCTGCACACACGGTTGTGGTTTGTTAATGCCTCAGACTTTCAGTGTTTATTTTTTTTATTTTTTTTTTTTTAATGTTTATTTTTTTTATTTATTTATTTATTTTTTTTTAATTTTATTTTATTTTTAAACTTTACATAACTGTCTTAGATTTGCCAAATATCAAAATGAATCCACCACATTGAGCAGAACCACAAATTGCTATAGAATCATCATCAAGGAACTCCCTCTCGGCTCTGGAAGGAGAAGAGACTATGCAGGGAATCCGGGAAGGTTTGCCCTACATTGCAAGGTGCCGGGACGGTCAACTCAGGCTCAGGAACCCTCCACTAATTGAAGTGCATCAGGCCCTGCAGTGTGGATGGAAGAGTGGGGAGCCTGTGGGGCAGAGGGCACATGGTAACTCTCCATAATTTCTCCTCAATTTTGCAGTTTTGAAACTAAAACTGCTCTAAAAATAAAGTTTATTAATTAACTTTAAAAAGTTGTCAGGAAAGGACATCTACAGTAGGTCAGATATGATTAATAACTATTATCAACACTGCATTGTTAACAAGAATACAATGTTTTTATAAGATACTTATGAGTAAAGAACATGAATAGTATACATCTAATTTTTTAATACTCCATATACAATCAACATGTTTTGATCAACAGTGTAAACCATATAAAAGAGAATCTTGCTTTCTATTTGTACAAATATTGATTTCATCACAGAAAAACTTTATAATGTTAAAATGTACCATATATTAGAGGCTATAAAGCTATTGCTTGCTTGTTTAAAAATGAAATTACTGCTGCCTAAGGCTACTTGATTACATCATCACCTCTAATATGTCATCAGATCCACAGTACATCTTCCTTTCCAAAATTTCATATCATACAGAAAGATTACTTTGTAGCCAAATTAAGTCAAAAGGATTTCTTTAAGAAAAAAATAAGTAAATGCACCTAAAAATGCACAGTTTTATCTACCAGGTGATAGAGTAGGGATTCTTAGTACTTCTGATGGCAATTCAGACAGGAATTTGTAACCTCAGAGGGCATACTGTGCTTGTGAAGAGAAAATAATACTAGTTATTGCTTCAGTTTTTATCCTATATATATATATATATATATCAGTTCAGTTCAGTTCAGTCACTCAGTCGTGTCCGACTCTTTGCGACCCCATGAATCACAGCACGCCAGGCCTCCCTGTCCATCACCAACTCCTGGAGTTCACTCAAACTCATGTCCATTGGGTCAGTGATGCCATCCAGCCATCTCATCCTCTGTCATCCCCTTTTATTCCTGCCCCCAATCCCTCTCAGCATCAGAGTCTTTTCCAATGTATCAACTCTTTGCATGAGGTGGCCAAAGTATTGGAGTTTCAGCTTTAGCATCATTCCTTCCAAAGAACACCCAGGACTGATCTCCTTTAGGATGGACTGGTTGGATCTCCTTGCAGTCCAAGGGACTCTCAAGAGTCTGCTCCAACACCACAGTCCAAAAGCATCAATTCTTCAGTGCTCAGCTTTCTTCACAGTCATATATGTAAAACATTTAGCAGGAATCCTCTTGTTGGCTTTTGTTTTATAAACACCATCCAACTGCTCATGCAGTGTCCTTGCCGTCTCTCTTCGTGCCTAACTCTGAGTCCACGTCTCCTTTCTCCCTGGGCAGTGATGGCTGCACAATGGCTGGAGGCAGGGCAGCCAGATGGCCGACAAGCAGCAAGGACGCTTGCTATCCATCTACCCTTGACAGAGGACATGGAAGAAGGGGTCTGCTTTACATTTCTTTTTCATTGATGGATTAGGCCCTCTCCCCATCCATTCAGGGTCCTGACCCGCAGCAACTGATGATGGGGTCTTTGTGCTTAGAGTTCGCCCAATGCTTACGTACCTACACTTGGAGAATCTACCTGCAAGTCCACACACCTGTGGCGAATCCCTAGGCTGGTGGTTCTCAGCTTTGGCTGTACATCAGAATGATTTTAGGAGCTTTACAAAGTATAAATCTTGGGTTTCACTCACCTGAGGCACTGTTGGGCCTCAAGATTTTCAAAAGCTTCCCTTCCCCCACTGCCATGATGTCACTGTACAGCCTGAGATAAAAACCCCATCGCTAGGATGGCTATGCTTAGTTTGGAAGACTGCTGGTGGTGTTCATCAAACATGCTACACATTAGGGCTCTGCAGGTATTTCTAGTTTATATTGTAAATGTATATCAATTGTAAACACAAAAATAATCTACATCAGTCAGATTGGTATATATAAACCAACAGAGAGCTCTGCTATTGTTTTTCTTACATTTACAGAGTCCCATCGGCAGATGAGTGGTATACGGCATGAAGCTGATGTTGTCTATTAGTTGTAATAGACGGTGGTTCTTTCCCACTGAATTGCCCCAGAGTCAAATGAACCTGATTCAGACAAAGAAACTAAATGTAATTGTATCCTTTTCTCGTTTTATAAATATAAAAATGATTCTCCTCTTCATCAGGACAACAACCTAGCCCAGTTTTGCAATGACATTGTGCCTTTTTACGAGACAGACTTTTCTCTTGCTTCAGTTAAATCCCTTTAAACAACAATTAAAACTGTTGAATGTTAAAATTGTTTAAACAACAATCTCGGTTTCAAATTTTGATTTTCTTGCAGTCTTTCTAAAGTAAACTATTTCCTTTAGCAGAAAAATGAGTTTTCCTAAAAATATACCTTACAAAGCTCAGTGCTCTAAAAAGTTACAAAAATAGACTTACATTTAAAAATCCTGTTGGAATGTGTCTTTTATAGCACAAAAATGTGTGCCCCTGATATGGCTGATATGACTAGAGGCAAGAGACCCTATTCAGTAAGGTTTTATAGCCCTAGCAAGGAAGACAAAGAAAAAAAAAAATAATGTGCTTGTCACCAAGTAATAAATGCAGAACAGACATTAAGCGCAACTTCAAGAACCGCCACTGAGGTGAGCAGCTCATTCCCTGTAGCAGGGGATGGGTTTTTTAAACCAACTTCTTAGAAAAGAAACTGTCTAGGGCTTTCTCAAGGCTCAGATTTGGGGTATCTGCCACTTTTGGCGTGAGTTAGCTGCTGGTGACAAGGAATTAGAGGCTTCGGAACGGCCAGCAGCAGCCGAGGCTCCAGGCACACCGGGGACAGTGGTCATTCTGGCGCTGCCTCAGGAGCCTCTTGCACACACATCGTCTGATTCTGCCCTGATCAGGGCACAGTGTCGATGCATAGGCTAGTCCAAGGGAAGGTGACCTGAGAGACGAGGGTTCCCACTCTGGTTGTCCATTAGAACCACAGGGGAGCCCCTGCAATCATGATTAAATTGCCCCTTTTGCGCTTACAGTCAGTCCTGACGGGCAGTACAGGTGAGCACGGTGAGGCACCGCGGCCTCACAGCCTGTGGCGCACGAGTGCAGCCCCAGGCTTCACACGAGAGGGAGGCTGTCAGCCCAGGCCCGAGTCTCCCTGAAGGACATTTTCTTTACACAGCTGTTGCCCAAACTCTGGTGCCCATCAGAATCACCAGGGGAGCTCTCAGAAGCACCTGGCCCAGGCTGCAGCTGAGACAAATTCAGAGTCTTTTTGGTTGGGACCCAGGAGACACCCAAGGGCAGTCAGCCTGAGAACCACTGCCTGTCTGCTTCTGCACTTCATGGCTCATGCGCGTCTGCAGTTTTGACAGGGGAAGGCTAAAGCTCAAAATTAAGAACTTTCAACAGACCTCTAAGCCTTGCCATCAACTGGAATGTAAACTGCACCCTCCACCGTGCTCCTAGTTGTAACTCAGTGACAACTGAACTCTGGGCAAATTTAGAGTTTGGAAGATTCAACTCTATCTTGAGGTGACAGAACTATTTTTCATAGTGTGAGACAACAGGGCCTCCTTAAAGATTATATGATAATATGTATGTATGGCCCACTGGACAGCTAACTCTAGAACAGACCAGGTTGGCGCCCTGACCCTCTGAGCAGTGGACTTGCCTGTAACTGTACACAGTCGGCTCTCCAGAGCTTTTGGTTCTTTAATGGGGAATTCGGCTGACTGGTGCTCATGTGGCCTGTTGTGTCTGCTATTGAAGAAATCCATGTCTAAGTGGAGCCACACCATTCAAACTCATGAGGTTCAAGGGTCAGCTGTAAACACTCTCACTCTTACTTTCCCTGACCTGTTTCTGAAGGCCTGGCTTGACTGGGCTGTGGGGAAATGCTCCAGGGCTGGGGAGGAAAACAGCAGACAGGCTCTCTGTGGGGCCTCAAGGCTTTGTGCCAACGAGCAGAAACCCAAGGGGTGAGGGTTAAGCTTTGAGTGGCCCCTCAGGGCCCCGAGGTGTGAGAGCCCCTCTCCTGACTGTCCACGGGGCCCCCGGACCTGGATTCAGGCTCTGCTCTCTTAGGCTCTCAAGAGTCTACAGGCCCCCTGAACCTCCCTGCACAGATACAGTGAGAAAACTGGTGGAAACACAATGTTTAAGAAAATTAAAAAAAAAAAGAAAAAAGAAAATTTAGCGAGTAGATTTTATGCCAGGAAATTGAAATACAAAAAAGAAAAATCTTGAAGTTCTCTCTACTTTATTATGTTACAGTAAAATATTTCAAATTACAAAAATACTACGTTCTTACTGCTACAGTTGGACCAGGATGTTGTGGTGCTCCCTCCTCAACAAACTTGTGAGAGCAGAATGTGGGTCATTCTGTCTCTCAGTGCTGGATACATATCTGGCTAAAGCACTTATGTTCTGAGGTGAATAAATAATGAGAGTGGTTTGCTGACAAGGACATAAAACTTCAGATCCTTAGAGACATTGTTTAATCTTTTCATGAATCATTTTGAACCCCCCAGTGGGGATGGACCAGAAGGGCACTTGGGGAACGTGCCAAGCCTAACCCCAGGCTTGAAGGGGCAGCAGAGCCTTGGAGCTGCTGCAGGAGTGGCTTCTCTGGAGGACACTTTCATGGCCGGGCTCCCTCTGCTGCACTTTCCAATTCTTGCTGGCTGATGCCCTGGGGTCCTCTGCCCCGCCTCCGTGGCTCCTCCACACCAGGCGCCCCTCTCCCTGTGCCCTGTGCTGTCGCCGTGCTGGGCTGACAAGCCTTGCCTGGCATCTGTCACGTCATTTTCAGGTTAGTATTCGTTAGTCAATTTTCATTGCTAAATTGTGAATTTTGTGGAATCAGGTATTATGATTTATTTTTTTTTTATCTTTAATACCTATGCCAAGCTGGTAAGGTGTTAAAGTGTGGAACATGATGGAACTGAATATAACTTATATTTCTATTGAGACAAAATTAAATACTTTGATGACAAAACTGTGGGGCCCTGATCCACCTGAGTCAGTAAATAACTTAAAAGCTAAAGGAAAATTGTGTGTGTGGGGAAAGTGGGGAGCTGAATAAAACCATGGGCTGAAAATACTGTCTGAAACACTTCTTGCTGGCTGAGATGGATCTTGACTAAGAGTGTTTACAACACTGTCTACAAAGAACTATGTAACATTCAGGGTTTGGGGACACAGATGAGAAAAAGCTTGTGTCCTAAGGAGCGGGTCCTCCAATTACAGGGAGTTATTTTAAGGGGGGATTGTTTTCTTCTTCCCACATACCTGGAGATGTTATGAAGGCATTATCATCAACTTCAAAGTCAAATTTCATATTTACCTGAATTTCATATGACACATAATGCCGTCTCTATTTCACCTGTGAAAAGTGCCGTAGTGGCGAGGCACTCCTGCACAGCTACCCCTGTGCCTGGACCCTTCAACTCACCAAGGGCAAGGAGGGATCTGGGCAGCTTCCCAGTGAAGAGCAAAGTGCCCTTTGAGTAAAAAACCCTTGAAGTAAAATAATTAATTATCTTCTAGGAGTAGCCTAAACAAATTGCTTTGTGTGTGTGTCGGGGAGAGCGTTGGGGGAGCTAAAAGAGTTTCAAGAGCAGCATCACATATACAGTCTTCAGACAGATACCTGTCCCCTGACCTCCAAAGACTTGATATACTTCCTTTAAGACTCAAATTCAGGGGATTTGTTCCTTTTTTTGCACTGTCATTCCATCTCAATTAAAGGCAATGGTCTGAATGCCGATTAATCACATATAAGCTGACTGTGGTTACCATTTTGCTGTACAGGGAAAGCATACTGGGTTTCAAAACTGTGGAATGGAAAATAAACAAGTCTAATACTTATAATTAAAATACACTGGTCACCCAGAGGAGAGAAAGTACCATGGAGACATCTATATAAAAGTAAGTCTGAGGAAGAATTCTACTCCCTCTGTTTCTTCCTTGCTCAGGAAGAGTTCAAAGTGGCTTATTGTCTTGTACCTGCCTTGATCTGAGATAGTACCAATGTGTCCTGCTGAGGACTCAGAGGACTGGCTGGTTCAACTGACTTGCAACGGAGGAGTCTCCAAGTAGAGCCAATGGAAGCACGTGTTGGCTGGAAGGCTGGTCCGTGCGTCTCAGTCACAGCTGGGCCTGGGTCAACTCAGTCCCACAGGTGCTATGAGCAAGCTTTTTCCTTATTAGAAAAGCTCATTAAAAGTAAAATCAGTGTCAATGAAAATACCCCAGATGTTTCTAAGCAATAAAACTCCTTAAACATATTTAGTGTTTTTCAAATATACCTCACTGAAAGGTGAACTTCTGCCCAAACGGACAACATTCTTCCTGGATGCTTTTTGTGGAAGCCTCACAGTTTGAACACAAAGGAACGTCCCTGCAACTGTGCAAAGCGCATCTGAGTCGGGGGCACTTCTTGGTTGAAAGGTGGGCTGATCAGGGCAAATATGGACAAACCAGTCTGTGGGTCCAAGAGATAATGTCGGCATGGTGGTCAGGACTCAACAGCTGCCATGGCTTGGTCCTGGGGGTGGAAGGGGCTGGAAGTTTATGGCTGATGTTGTTCTCCATGGTCAGGCCCCAGTAAAGTCACTGCCTGCTGGTGCTGCCCGCAGGTACTCTGCATTTTCAGCTGCAGGCCCCTTAAAGATGCCATTCGACTTGGCTTCCTTGGGAAAGAAGGCCTGCTGGTAGTCAGGGTTGTCTAGGCTAATTTGGTGACTGCCCTTCTGAGCCCAGAGGGCAGGGCCATCGAGTACACCATTGATACAGGCAGGATGGGTGGTGTTGAGATACTCAGGGTTGTCCACGGCGTTGCTGCGTGAATTTTGGTATTGAGGGTCTCTGCCAGGAGCTGGATATAGAGGCTGATTGTGATAGACAGGGTTCTGGACAGAGCCTGCGGGTCTTTTGGGAACAGACTGGTTTACATATTCTGAAATTGAAAAGAAATCAAGTGTAATCAGCAAAGCATCATCCCCAACAGGATTTCACAGCTCTTTCTGAACCCTGTGACTATTCTTCAATGAGGCACTGGATGACAGAGGCAGGAAAGCCTGGGGAGAGGACTCTCTTGCTAAAATGACTTGTGTTCTTTTTGTACTGCTCAGAGAAACGTCCATGCTTTTCTTTTGAAAGTTTAAAGTTTTCAGAGGACTGCTTCCCTTGAGATGTGTGTTTGTGCAGGTTGGCTCTGTCTGGGGACAGAGCTTAGATTAAGTAAATACAAGTTTCACAGGCCAGAAATGGAGCCAGGAGAGAGAACAGGGATCTAATCTGTCTCTCTCTCACACACACACTCTCTCTCTCACACACACTCTCTTTCTCTCATACACTCTCTCTCTCACACACACTCACACACATCTCTCTTTCTCACACACTCTCTCACACACACACACTCTCTCTCTCTCACACACTCTCTCTCACACACAAGCTCTCTCACATACACAATCCCTCTCACACACACACTCTCTCTCTCTCACACACACTCTCACACACACACTCTCTCTCACACACACACTCTTTCTCTCACACACACTCTCTCTCACACACACACACTCTCTCACACACACACTCTCTCTCTCACACACACAATCTCACACACACACTCTCTCTCACATACTTCTTTTTCACAAACACACTCTCACACACACTCTCTCACACACACATCTCTCTTTCTCACACACTCTCTCTCACAGACACATTCCCTCTCACACACACACTCTCACACACTCACTCTTTCTCTCACACACTCTCTCTTTCACACACACAATCTCTCTCTCTCACACACAATCCCTCTCACACACACACTCTCTCTCTCTCACAAACACTCTCACACACACTCTCTCTCTCACACACACTCTCTCACACACACTCTCTCTCTCACACACACATTCTCTCACACACACACTCTCTCTCACACACACACTTTCTCTCACATACTCCTTCTTTCTCACACACACAATCTCTCTCACACACACACACTCTCACACACACACTCTCTCACACACACTCTCACACATACACTCTCACACACACACTCTCTCTCACACATACACTCTCTCCCTCTCTCTCACACTCTCTCATACACACACACACACTCTGTCACACATACACTCTCTCTCACACACACACTTTCACACATACACTTTCACACACACTCTCATATACTCTCTCACACACACACTCTCTCTCTCACACATACTCTCTCTCACACACACTCTCACACTCTCTGTCTCAAACACACTCTCTCTCTCACACATACACTCTCTCTCTCACACACACACTCTCTCACACTCTCTCTCTCACACACACTCTCTCACACACTCTCTCACACACTCTCTCTCACACACACTCTCTGTCTCACAGACACTCTCTCTCACACACACACTCTCTCTCTCGCTCACACACACACACACTCTCACATTCTCTCTCACACTCACAAACACAGTCTCTGTCATACACACTCTCTCACACACACACTCTCTCTCACATACACACACTCTCACACACACTCTCTCTCACACTCTCACACACACAGGCACTTTCTCTCTCACACACATACTCTGTCTCACACACTCTCTCTCACATACACACTCTCTCTCTCTCACACACACTCTCACACACACACTCTTTCTCTCACACACACTCTCTCTCACACACACACACTCTCTCACACACACACTCTCTCTCTCACACACACACTCTCTCTCTCACACACACATTCTCACACACACACTCTCACATACTCCTTCTTTTTCACAAACACACTCTCTCACACACACTCTCTCTCACACACACATCTTTCTCACACACTCTCTCTCTCTCACACACACATTCCCTCTCACACACTCACTCTCTCTTTCTCTCACACACTCTCTCTTTCACACACACAATCTCTCTCTCTCACACACAATCCCTCTCACACACACACTCTCTCTCACAAACACTCTCACACACTCTCTCTCACACACACTCTCTCTCACACACACATTCTCTCACACACACACTCTCTCTCACACACACAATCTCTCTCACACACACACACTCTCACACACACACACCCTCTCACACACTCTCTCTCACACACTCTCTCTCACACACACTCTCTCTCTCACAGACACTCTCTCTCACACACACTCTCTCTCTCTTGCTCACACACACACACACACTCTCTCACATTCTCTCTCACACTCTGTCACAAACACACACTGTCTCTGTCACACACACTCTCTCACACACACACTCTCACACACACTCTCTCTCACACTCTCACACACACAGGCACTTTCTCTCTCACACACATACTCTCTCTCACACACTCTCTCTCACATACACACTCTCTCTCTCACACACACACTCTTTCTCTCAAGCACTCACACATGTATATCTTTACTGTTGGCTTCAAATTCTAGAAAATCTACAGATTCCTTCTAAAGACAACCTGGACATGCCTGGACCCACGTGCATACTTGGTCGTTGTCTACTGACTGCCCTCTTTTTCCCTTCGTTTTGTCTGCACTCTCACCGTGGGCTCCACCTCTGAACCAGCTTGAAGGAAGTAGCTGGCCTGGCCCCGGGCCTGAGGCCGTGGAACAGAACAGAACCCACAGCGAGCGGTACTCACCGGGTACTGGGAGGAAAGCATCGTCCATGCTGTCCTCGATGAGGGCACCAGTGGGGTCTGAGCTGTAGCGCTGCAAGAAACTGTCTTCCTTGAGAGGGTAGCTCTGTCGGGGGGAGATGAGGCAAGGTTAACTCCAGCCAGTGCTGCTCACTTCAGCGGGGATAAAAGTCACCTGAGAGCTTGCTAAAATGCAGATTCTGATGCAGGAGATCTGGGAGAGGACCAGAGATGCTGCACTTCTAACCACTTTGTCCATAGGTGGTACCTCACTCCTGGCCCAGACCACAGGGCAAGTGGGTGGCCCGGACCAGGGCTGTCCAGCAGGGCTCTTGGCAATGACAGATGTGCCCTGTGATCTGCGCTCTTCCATACGGTAGCTCCTTACTACATGTGTGAGGAACGGAATTTAAAATTTTATTTAACTTTAATTATTTAACATTTAAATTTAAGTAGCCACACATGGCTAGTGGCTTCTGCATTGGTAAGTGTGGGTCTAATCAGGGCTTCACACATCAAGCATCAGCATTGCCTGGAAGGCGAGCTCACAGATGGCCAGACGCCTCCCAGCAGATCCTGTGTCAGTAGGTTTGGGGTAGGGGCCCGACAGTCTGCATTTCTAACAAACTGCCAGGTCCAGGAACTGCATGATGCTGCTGGTCCATGAATCACATTTTCAATAGCACTTTGAGAAATAATAGCTAATTTCTGGCCACAGAGTAGGGATCAAGGGAGGAAGCAATACAGGAAGGAAATCACAATTATTCAGGTTAAGGTGGGTACTTCTTATGTCTAATAGATCTGGGGTACAGAGATGTTATTTAATTCCGGTTTGTAGATGTTGATACCTACCCCATTTCTATCAACGCAAGTCACAGTGGGAGTGTTGCTGGAGGTGCTCTGAAAAAGAATCCCAGTGTTTATGATGCAGGCGGACACTCAACCATCTCCACTGAGAGCAGGAAGGGGCCTCAGGGAGAAGGGACATTTAAAGGGGCTTGATTTCATCTTGACGCATTAGTATGAGAAAACTAGGTTTAGTTCTGATTTAACTCTGTTCCTTAATGGACCAGAAAGATTATGACACAGTTGTTGCAATGCAATAAAATAACTGATACACTGAATTGATTCATTCTGATTTTAGCTTCACCATCTGGTTAAGCTCCACAAGATGGGTATTATTTTCTCTAAAACTCAATCTGTTCAAACCAAGAGGCAGAGCTTAAGAAAGAGTGACTTTGGTACCAGGGAGCTGAGGAGCGGTGTCCGGGAGGTGGCGGGGCTGTGGAAGAAGCCCTGCTGGGGGACGAGGTACTCGTCAGCATCCACAACGTCCTCCATGTCCTCCTCATCCATCAGGGCGCGGTAAAAGTTGGAGTCCGTGGGGCTTGGCAAATGCATTCTCTCGTCCCCCTGGCACAGAGATTGTGAGACCATCAGAAAGGCCAGAGAGCTGCTGTCCCACTGCCTTGCTATCGAGGTGTGGTCTGTGGTCTGCAGGTGCCTGTATATTTGCCAGTTTAGCTCTAATAACCCACCCCCTTCCCCTGCGGGTTCTCCAAAATACAGTTCCTCCTCCCTCCCCCCATTCCCCAACCCCTGGCTGAAATGAAAACACTGAAAATTCCCTGATGTCCCAAAGTCCTCAAAGGAAATGCAGATAGCTCAGGAGGCAAAAGAGGTGCCAGAGGCACAGCCTTCACTGCGTGCTCTGCAATGTGCAGTAAAAAAGGCACTTTTGTTCTTCATCCCTGCTCCTGGCACAGAATTCCTCAAAGTGAATGTCACTCAATCACGTTCAACTCTTTGTGACCCCATGGACTGTAGCCTGGCAGGCTCCTCTGTCCATGGAATTCTCCAGGCAAGGATACTGGAGTGGGTAGCTGTTCACTTCTCCAGGGGATCTTCCCATCCCAGGGATGGAACCCAGGTCTTCCGCATTGCAGAGCTCCTAAACCCTTGGAATTTCCTCAGTGTCTCTTATGTTAATGAAGAGATTTTTGGGAGCACTGAAAGATGGGGGCTGGTGACCAGTAGAGCCACATGATTAGAATCCCATGTGAGGGTTAGAACTTTCAGTCTAGACCCTGACCTTCAGTGAGGGCAGAGGGCCTGGGGTCAATGATTTAATCATGTCTATGTAATGAAGTCTCCATAAAAACCCGAAAGGATGAGGTTCAGAGTCTTTCTGGGGTAGTGAGAACGTGGAGATTTGGGGAAGAGCAGTGCACCAGAGAGCATGGAAACCATGCCCTTCCCCTATACCTCCCCTCTGCGTCTCTTCCATCTGGCTGCTCCTGCATTATATCCATTTATAATCAAGCAGTGGTCTAGTGAGGAGAATGTTTCCTTGAGTTCTGTAAGCTGCTCTAGCAAATAAATGGAACCCAAGCAGAGGGGGGTGAGAACCTCCAGTCTTTAGCTGGTAGGTCAGAAGCATCTGGACTTGGGACTGGCCTCTGACGTGGAGGAGTATGGCCTCTGATGCTGTCCCAGGTGGACAGTCTCAGACTGAGCTGAATTGCAGGACACCAGCTGGTGCTGGAGAAGTGCTTGCCTGGGGGTGTGGGGACCCTCCTCCCAGAACACACACATTCCTGGAATTGCTTCAGGTGCTCTGCAATGCATTCTGCATTTATTATTTCACTGAATCTTTAAAGTTCCATGAGCTTGGTTTGGTTAACCTAAAGTGGAGAGTCAAGAATCTGAAGCCGGATTTGCCCCACACCAAAGCCCTGGTTCCCCAGAGACAGATATGAAGCTTTGGCTAAAGGGACCATGAAGATGAGGGGGTGCCAAGTGTGCTGGGCTCACACGGTGGCGGACAGTTGGGGGCCCCATGGTAAACTTGACTTAGTCCACCTTGGCCTGTGCTTGCTCTAATGCCTGACGGTTTCTGGTGCAGCCTGGGAGGCAGCAAGCTGCATCACCGTGGTATTACAGGGATGTGTGAGCTCACCAGCAGGATCCTCCTGGGGAGGAGAGGGGGAGCGGACTGTACCTGGATGACAAGGTAGCGCTGGGGGTCTCGGGCCATCTTGGAGAATTCAAGGATCAACTCACGGAACTTTGGGCGACTGTCTGCATCTATCATCCAGCCTGGGGAAGGAAGGAGGGAAGTCAGTTCAGTTAGAACCCTGAAAGAACTGATAAAGATGGCATCCCTGAAAGTATTTATGGGGGGACTCTTTAAGACAAATAAATGAAGATGAAACCTAATCTTTGTGACAGGTTTTTCAGTCTTGGCAAGCAGGCACTGATTACTGTTTAAAGACCATGATGACATCACATATTTGAGTCAGAATGGCAATAACATGCTCTAATTTCCTGTGCCTGCCCTTCCAAGGGTCATTACGGTGTCATCATCTTAAGTGACCCAGCAGCCGTATGACAGGCTTCACTTTCTGTGAACTGCTCTGACTGTAGGGAGCCCTGGGTCTCGACTCTCCGTAAAGTCCTCACTTGACATTCAGCCTCATCCACATTCACTCAGCAGTCTAGTAAGTTGGAAACCAGATTTAGGGAAATTTAGGAACTTTTTTAAGAAGCTCAGGGCTTGGGAGTGCCATTCCCTGGCATTTCACTGTGTCACACTCAGCAATCACACACGTGTGTGACAGGACGCTCAGTGCCTTCGTGTGGAGGACGCTCCTGTTGACCACGCCACCGCATCTGATGACACAACAATCCAGGTCTAGATTAAACATGCTGGAGGAACAGCTGTGGACTGGAAATCCTCAGGACCCTGAGAGTTCATATTTGTTTTCTGTCAGCAGGATGTCAAGCTATTTTAGGCCAGGCTGCTATGTGACCTCAGACAAATCATGTGACCTCTCTGGATACCAGCTTCCTCAGCCTAAAGCAAGGAAGTCACAAGTGATTAGCTCTGTGGTCTAAAGTTCAGAAAGGCTCAGTACTGACATGGATTTGGCTCTCTCACATCCCCTGGGCCGCTTTCTGTGTCAATTCTCAGCATGATGTAAGACTACCCCCAGCGCCTACTGGACTTGGGGTTCTGACAGCGTAGTGGCGTCACAGTCAAGCCCCACACTCTTACTTGGATTACAGTGTTCACCTGCTGCACTGCAGAAGGCCTCACATAAATCCAATATCTGAAAGGTTTAAGTCAAAGCAGAAGTGTTGATTCTACTAATCTCGTGTGGCTATTCACTGTTAGGCATTTAAAAACAGTCTCTCTGGTAAGAGGCTTCAATATGTGGGGCAGGTTTTTCACTGAGAAACTCAGAGAGCAGAGGGTTTGGTATAACAGCTTCTGGGGATTCTGACTTGACTTGTTTGCTTGAAAACATCAGCTCACAGTGCTGAGTGCAGCAGGTAAGCGCTTCTGGTAAAGTGCCCTGAGAAGGGGTTGAGGAATGCGCCTGCCTATAGGCTGTGACAGAGTGTCTTAGGGAGTCTAAGACCTGGGGTGTGGCTCAGGGCAGCCCGGTGACAGGTCCCGCTGGTCACTCACACTTGACCATGATCATGTAGACGTCGATGGTGCAGATGGGTGGCTGCGGGAGGCGCTCTCCTTTCTCCAGGACAGTCGAGATCTCACTCGCAGGGATTCCATCGTAAGGCTTGGATCCAAAGGTCATCAACTCCCAAACAGTGACTCCTAAGAGGCAGCAGGGGTTGCTTTATGAGTCAACAATAATCACAGATCTTGTCTTTAGTCATCATTGTTGACATACTGTTCCAATGCTTAAAAACCCCTGTGTCTGTGGCCTTGGGCAATTTGCTCGGTGCTGGAAGCCTCAGTTCAGCATCTGTCTCACAGGATGGTTGTGAGATCAAACAAGATAACACAACTTCAAAGTTCAGACAATGCCAGGCAAATAGTAAGTAGCCAATAAGTAGCAAACTTTAGTAATAACAGCACAAGACACCACCTCTCTGAGACTTGCCTGGTCTATGGAGCAGGACTTACACAGTCAGACGTGTGCCCCAAGAGACTTAACTAACTATAAATTGTGTTTTTAAAGAATAAAAAAATTAGAGATAAAAATCTCTGTGTTCCTTTTGATAAATATAAAAACTCCATATTTTAAATTTCAACATCAATCAATTCACCATGATTAAAAAAATTAAAACAAGAGTACTATTAGAATTGGTGTTTTTTCAGACTGTTCTGAAGTTCTGATGGTCTTTCTAAATTTTTTAATTTAAAAAAATTAAAGCAAGAGTACTATTAGAATTGGTGTTTTTTTCAGACTGTTCTGAAGTTCTGATGGTCTTTCTAAATGCCTCCCTTGATGGAATTCTCTGCTCCAGAAAGACACAAATGTGATGAGCAGTATGTCCCCATCTGGAGAGCATGACGCCCTGGGTGCCTCTAGTGATGAGCATAGTGGGCCTGAGTCTTGAGTCCTCAGACCACACAGGGAGGGGCCAGACACAGGAACCCAGTGCGGGGGGTCGTTCCTAATCTCCAACTAGTCTAACGACCCCTTTTCTTTAGAATTGACCTCTAACTGTGTATCACCATGGATCTGCACAGTGGATTTTCTAAAGGCCATTCCAAAACTGAATGATCTGAATTAACATGCAGAATGCAAGGTTGAAGAATGAAGAAAAGCAGTGGTTCAGGAACAAAAAAATATTAATAATCCTTCTGTCCCTCCCACCACAGAGTCATTATGGACTTGATCAAAAAAAGAAAATCTCATGTCCAGGTTTAAACATTGCATTTAACACAGACACACACACAATGACTTCCTAAAGGAAAGCAAGCTTTTCAGGTTTTGGGACAAATGTTGAAAGACGGCCGTGTGTATGCCTGGCTGCGGGGTATGAGTAGGGTTGGAAGTTGGTATGAATTCTCTCTCTTTTCAACTGGTAAGTGGAACATGCAGGTTCCTGACTAAAATATTTTGCCTTGACTAGAGTCTAGAGAGTAGAGTAACAGGATATGTTTTTTAAACTAAAAATTCAGGTTCATATTGTAACAATTCTGATGTACTGCCAGAACAGCAGATCGTAATCACTGACAGCACAATTTCCACTGAGATGAAAAACAGCCCCTGTGCTGACGCTGCTTTCTGATGCTGGTTATAATCACTCAGAGAGATTAAGTCACTGAGTTTGAGAATTTTCATTTACTGGGCAGACGTGGCCCTGCAGTCTGCAAGTGGGCACATGCGGCAAGGGGAGAACACAGCTGGGCAGCTGGGAAAGGCAGGGGCCCATACCACTCTTGACCACGGTCAGGGTTTCAGGTTTTATCTGGAGCATATTTGGAAAATCAAAGAAGGAGGTTAAGCAGAGAAGTAAAAGTCTAATGTAGTTTAGAATATTTTTGCCAGCTGTCTGGAGAATAGATGAGTGAGTACAAAACAAGCCCAGAGAAGACCCAGGAGGAGCCCTGCGCAGTGTCGCTGGAAGGGGGTGTGTGTCCACACTGGGCCGTGTGGCGACAATGACGATGACGGGTCTGGGCAGAACCACACGCAGGAAAAGCAGCATTTCTCCCTGTCCCTCCCGGCGAGCAGACACTTCTTGAACACAGCTGAAAATAACAAGGTATCAGAATAGCTTTGTTTCCTTATCTAGTTCATCAATTGTAAGCAGCTCAGCTCACAGGTATAAATGAAAATTCACATATTCATTCACAAAGATTTCTGTCTTCATAAAGCTTATATTATAGCAGGAGAGATAGACAAAGAGCCATGAAATTTTTAAAAATTTAATAGCAGGAGAGAGAGACAAAAATCCATGAAAATCTTAAAAATTTAATTGGAATATTAGGAAGTTAATAATGTTGTAAAAGAAATGCTAAATGGGAGACATCCTGAATGATTCTGTTTTTGTGCTAATGACAGGATTCCTCTTGGAAACTCCTTATAATATTACTCTCCTCAAACACATGTTCTATGGGTGGTGATTCACCTCTATTGCTTTGATAGCTGGGATAGACTGATGTTCACCATTCAATGCAGATCAGCTGTTTTGCAGCCTTTGGGCTGATTTGGCGGTACAGGGGCGGCTGACTGCATAACAGGGGGTAGTACCCAGCCCAGCAACCAGTGGAAATGCTTTCCTGAAAGGCGAGGCTCTTGAAGGCTCTGGAGCCCCCTGACAGAGAACAAGACGAGAGCATGAAAGGTTTGTCTGAGGAGAGGGAAGCTGGGCAGAGGACAGAGCACAGGCCGCGTGGGATTTGGAGGAAGAAAGAAGCAGGTCCTGGTGAGATGGCCTTCATGAGAGCTGGAAGCAGCAGCTAGTTTCCTCATATTTCCCCAAAGACACACTCTCACGGTGCGTTTTGTCGAGCCATTCTGATGCACAAAGATAACCACCAGTACACGGAACCGCAGTCACCGAGTTAGTCCACTGTAGAACCGCACTCTACCGGAAACACTTCCACACGAAACCTGATTTGTCATCTCCCTTTGGTTCATTTCAAATTCACAGCGAGAGATTATACCTGCTTGACTTTGGGGTACAGGCATTTCCCAGGTTCACATTCTTTCCCTCTTGTTACTCTCTCTCCTGACAAGCTCACTATTACCTCCAGTGACGCTTAGGACGGTAGTTAGACTCAATTTCCTTTTTCATGTTTTCTATTTTAACAGCCTGACAACAATGATAAAGTGACTGTTAGTGTCTCACATGGCAGAGTGTACAATGCACATCAACAGTGCAAGCCAGCACAGTCTCGGCCTTGATTCACCAGCCTCAGGATTCTGACTCACCATAGCTCCAGACATCACTCTGATGGGTATAAATTCGGTGTAAAATTGATTCCAAAGCCATCCATTTGATAGGGACCTTGGAATGATGAGAGGTAAAAGTAATAAGACAACTATTAGCTTCCTTCTATTGAAAAAAAAAAATGACAAAGGGAGAAATTGAAAATGACAAAGGTGAGAAAACCAGGCCACCCACACCCTGCCCCCCAGGCCCAGGGCTCCTTCCCAGCAGGAGGAGAGATTTGTCTGGCAGAGGACAGGATCTCTGTCAGACCCCAGGACTGAGGAGGGCCTTTGGTCTGTCTGTGGGCGCCTCTGCTAAGCTGGGTGCATGGGCTGGTAGCTGGGGACCCTGGTCGTGCCCTGTGTTTGTGGGTGCTTACAGGGCCAGCTGCTTGGAGTCATGCAAGGCAGTGTGAAACTGAAGATGTGTACAGCTGATCTAGAGTGTTCTGAAGGGTGTATCTGGAGACCTGAATCCCTCACTGCTGGGAAAGCCCCCTGGAGAAGCCCCAGGCCTGTCTAGAGGAAGAAGCCAAGTCCATCGTGGCCAGCGTCCCACGGGAGGTCCTGGAACAATCACAGGAAACTTTCCTTGCTGCCAAATCAGCTATGACATTTCAAGATGTTCTTCTGAAGGGTCTTTACCCTGGAGCAGGAGGTGGAAACCTAACTTTGGCTAATAGTCCCCTAGAGATAAAGCTGAATTCACATTTACTGCCTTTGGCTTCTGGGTGTGTCAGAAACATCTCTATTCACCTTCCCAGGAAATGCTTCTCCCCAGGCAGCTCTGGAGCCTGGCTAGACCCAGTGCTGGTGGCACCGTGACCGCACCTAGAAGGTCCTGAGAATGGCCCTGAGTTGGTCAGTCTGCTTCAGGAGAGTGTGTGCCTGTCGACAAGCCAGCCCCTCACCTTGCCTCCTTCTGCGTGATACTCCTTCTCCTCGGCACCCAGCAGCTTGGCCAGCCCGAAGTCTGTGATCTTCACGTGCTGTGGCGTCTTCACCAGCACGTTCCTGGCCGCCAGGTCCCTATGCACCAAGCGCCGGTCTTCCAGGTAATTCATGCCCTGAAACACAGGGCCACATGGGAGGGGTGGGCGTCTCAGTGCCGCGTTCAGTGTCACGCAACAGTATCTGACCTGAAGTCTACACGTGGGCGAACTGCCCTCCGCAGACACAGTGACTTGGACCTGGCAACATCAGTGCCCATTGATCCACTCCAAGGATGAAGAGGCTAACTGATCTCCATCCAGTTACTCAAGTTTCAAGCTCAAATGAACAAGTAGAAGAGGCCAGCGACAGAGAAGGAGCCCCACTGTAGGGCCAAAACCTGGCCGCATGCTACTCAGAACGGCTGCTGCCTCTTGCCTGGCCTTGCCATCCTGGGCCAGTTCATATGGGGCACTGCCTCCCCAGGGCCCAGGGCTCTCATCACAGTGTCCTGGATTATCTTACATGATTCACTATCAGTGAAGGTTTTTGTCCAGTTTTGTTTTTCTTTTTAAATGGAAATCACATGGCTATTAAATTTGCTTTTACAAAGTACCAATCCTCACCCTCTCCCTGGCTGCCTCCATAACTGTGCTAATCAGAATCAAGGCTGTAAGGACGCAAAAGACCTGTATGCAGAAAACTGTAAGATACTGATCAATGAAATCAAAGATGAAGCAAACAGATGGAGAGAAATACCATGTTCTCAAATGGGAAGAATGAATATTGTGAAAATGACTATACTACCCAAAGCAATCTACAGATTCAATGCAATTCCTACTAAGTTACCAGTGGCATTTTTCACAGAATTAGAACAGAAATTTTACAATTTGTATGAAAACACAAAAGACTCCGAATAACCAAAGGAATCTTGAGAAAGAAAAATGGACTTGGAGGAATCAGGCTAGCCCTGACTTCAGACTATACTAGAAAGCTACAGTCATCAAGACAGTATGGTACTGGCACAAAAACAGAAATGTAGCTCAATGGTATAGGACGGAAAGCTCAGAGGTAAACCCATGTACCTATGGTCACCAAATCTATGATAAAGGAGGAAAGACTATACAATGAAGAAAAGACAGCCTCTTCAACTGGACAGCTACATGTAAAAGAATGAAATTAGAACACTCCTAATACCATACACAAAAATGAACTCAAAATGGGTTAAAGACCTAAATGTAAGGCTTGCCACTATAGAACACTTAGAGGAAAACACAGGCAGAATGCTCTTTTACATAAAGCACAGCAAGATCTTTTTTGATCTACCTCCTAATGAAGATAAAACCAAAAATAAACAAATGGGATCTAATTAAACAAAAGCTTTGGCATAGCAAAGGAAATTATAAGCAAAACCAAAAGACAGAATGGGAGAAAATATTTGCAAATGAAACAACTGACAAAGGTTTAATCTCCAAAATATATAAGCAGCTGATGCAGCTCAATAAAAAAATAAAAAAAAAAACCCCATAAAAAATTGTGGGGGGGAGAGCTAAATAGACATTTCTCTGAAGAAGACATACAGGTGACCATGAAGCACATGAAAAGATGCTCAACATTACTAATTATTAGAAAAATAAAATTGAAAAACTACAATGAAGTATCACTTCACACCAGTTGGAATGGCCATCATCAAAAAATCTATAATAATGTTGGAGAGGGTGTGGAGAAAAGGGAACCCTCTGACACTGTTGGTGGGAATGTAAATTGGTGCAGCTACTATGGAGAACAGTATGGGGGTTTCTTAAAAACTAAAAATAGAGGTACCATATAACCCAGCAATCTCAGTTCTGGGCATAAATCCAGAGAAAACTATGATCTGAAAGGATACATGACTCTCAAAATTCACTGCATCACTATTTATAATAGCCAGGACATGGAAGGAACTTAAATGTCCATCAACAGAGGAATGGAAAAAGAAGATGTGGTACATATATACTGTGGAATATTACTCAGCCCATAAAAGGAATGAAATGCAATCTGTAGAGACATGAATGGACCTAGAGACTGTTGTACAGGGTGAAGCAAGTCAGAAAGAGAAAAACAAACATTGTATAATACAGTGGACTCTAGAAAATGATACAGATGAACTTTGCAAAGCAGAAACAGAGAGACAGATGTAGTGAACAAATGCATGGAAACTAAGTGGGAAGAGGGATGAATTGGGAGATTGGGATTGACATATACACACTGCTATATATGAAACCGATAACTAATGAGAACCTCCTGTGTAGCACAGGAAACTCTACTCAGTGATCTGTGGTGGCCTAGATGGGAAGGAACCTAAGAGTGGATATATGAATACATGTAACTGACTCACTTTGCTGTATAGCAGAAACCATCACAACACTGTAAAGCAATTATACTCCAATAAAAAAAAATTGCTTTTCTCAAATTGCTTCTGTACTTAAGAGAGCCTCAGCAGTTTATCTGGAGAAATCTTAGGTATTATTTATTACTCATAATATTGGAATTCTTTTCCCATTAACACCATCAGTGTTTGAGTAATATGCCAATATGCATAGAAATCTAGAAAAATTCTGATTAATGTTTAATGTATGTGTTATTGATATTACAGACACTTGTTTACTGCCAGGCTTTGATGTTAAGAGATGACTTTGGTATTTACCCCACCCTGCTCCCCGACCGCCTACTAGGCCAAAGAGGATATTACTCTCTACATACACTTCCCTGGGTTCAGGATTTATATACATCATATTCCTTTCATGGAAATGTAGTCTGCCCTATAAATTGCCACAAGGCCTTCAGAATGAATAAATCTGAGGAACTAATCTGTGCTGAAAATTGTCCTCTATTTGGATACAATGAATCACCTATAGTTCTCTTTTGGTTTTTCCAGTTGTGAAAGCTCATATAATCTTTCATTCTATCTTCATGGAATAAAATGAGTTAACTGGCCTGTGTTCCAGTTTTGTTTAACGAACCATGTCAAGACAGAGTTTCTGTTCTCACCAGCTGTATGGAGACCTGCTTTTTCATAACATCTCAAACTGAGAAAAATCTCAAAGATATTGTCAAAATAGATACAAAATTGTCTTTTGTGCTCTGTAATTTGAATTTTTAAAAAACTAATAAATGGATTCTAATATGAAAAAAAAGAACGCTGTAAGAGAAAGAATATTTGAGAAGCACCCAGTGCAGTGCCTGACATTTAGTGAATTCTCAGACATGCAGTCCCTTGGTACCCATGAAACTGGTTCCAGGAACCCCTCCCACTGCCACCTCCCAACCAAAATTCACAAATATTCAAGTCCCTTATAAAAAAATGGCATAGTATTTGTATGTAACATACACACATCCTCTTGTGTACTTGAACTTATCTCTAGATTACTTACAATACCTCATACAAAGTAATTACTTGTAAATACAATGTAAATGCTATGTAAACAGTTGCCTGCGCCCAGAAAATTCAAGTTTTGGTAGGTTTTTTTTCTTAGCTTTCTGGAATTTTCTTCCCAAGTATTTTTGATCCATGGTTGGCTGATTCTGCAGATGCAGAACCATGGATATGAAGGGCTGACTGTGACCCTGACCTCTCATCCTTGTCCACAGCCTCCTTGGTGTTTTTGTTACCTGCCCTTCCTCCCCTGACAGGTGGGGTCACTTCCTGCCCCTACTTCTGGCTTGATGCCCGCCCAGATGAGCTAAACTCCTTTGACCTTCCCAAGCTCTAACCTGTTGTCACAAGCTTGGCAGCCCTCGCTCCCAAGCCAGGCCTGGCAGGCAGGAGAAGCCTGTGTTGTTGGGACCACATTCTCTCCCACTTATTCACAGAAGTACCTCTCCTCTCTCCAGTCAGGGAAGTGGACCACACTTCCAGCCTCCTTTACAGCTGACACTCATGACCTCTCCAGGGAAGGGCAGGCATCATGGAAATGCTTATTGAAGGGCAAAAAATGGAAATGAATGGATTCAACCAACTCTTCATTACTCTTCAGCTTTCTGTACACAGCTGTCTTTATTTCAGTGCAAGTGCAGGGAACACTTGTAGATAAGAGTAGATACCACATTTTCTGGCAAATTCTTTACTTCCTTTTGATACATATTAGGTAAAAACTAAAAATTAGCTTGTCATATCAAAGCAAAATGAAAAATTAGGAAGATGAGTGAGTGAGTGAATGAAAGTCACTCGTTTTGTCCGACACTTTGTGACCCCATGGACCGTAGCCCACCAGGCTCCTCTGTCCATGAATTTTATCAAGGGATCTTCCCGACCCAAGGATCAAACCCAGGTTTCTTGTAGGCAGATTCTTTACTGTCTGAGCCACCAGGGAAGTCCTCATAAGAAAATAGGGTCTTATAAAGACATTACTAGGAATTAGTCTTGGAGGGCTATTTTTGAGGCCTTTTGTGTTCTTCTTTCCTGGAAAAAGGTGACTGATTTCCAAGTCTCCTTTGTATGATTTAGAAAGCTCCTGAATGTTGACGATGCTGTTTGATTTAATTGCTTCCCTTCCTAAGATTTCTCAGGTGCCAGGAAATAAGGTTAATCAGCTCATGTCTACTCAAGGGGAAACTGGCAAGTGCTTCCCCGGAGCAGCACTTCCAGGTTAGGAATAGTTATTTATGGATGGAGTATGGAGATGGAGAAAGAAGCAGGGCTTTCAAACACAGGAGGCCTTCTACTCCTTGGCTCCTCTCCACCTTCACGGGGTTTTTAGCATCAGCCTTGTCCCCCTAGGGGTTCACTAAGCCCACAGGGAGGACGGCAGAG
Source organism: Bubalus bubalis (assembly GCF_019923935.1). Classification (NCBI taxonomy): domain Eukaryota; kingdom Metazoa; phylum Chordata; class Mammalia; order Artiodactyla; family Bovidae; genus Bubalus; species Bubalus bubalis. Next base: position 947,399 of record NC_059177.1, read on the forward strand.
GGCATTTCCGGCTACAATTAACTATCACTGTGAACTTCCATTCTGCCTCTTTATATGCCCAACAGAGAATCTGGTACACTGGATACATTTTTAAATAACAGCTTGTTTCAATGCACTGGGACGACCCAGAGGGATGGTACGGGGAGGGAGGAGGGAGGAGGGTTCAGGATGGGGAACATGTGTATACCTGTGGCGGATTCATGTTGATATATGGCAAAACCAATACAATATTGTAAAGTTAAAAAAAAATGAAACAAACAAACAAAATAAAAGCTTGTTGAAGAAGAATGAGGGTATGAATGAGTGATAATGGCAGCTGACAGTTCCAAGTCAGGCATGGCAAACTCACCTGTAAAGAAACCTCTCCAGGTACTGGCAGGCCCAGCACCCACACAACTGCCCTGAGAGCTGACCCAGGTCCCGAGGCTGAGCTGCTACTACACAAACCAAGTGCTCTGAGGCCACCACTGGGACTGTGTCCATAATTTCATGCTGGGGTCTCCAAGTGAAACTTTGCTGCTACCACAGAGACTGCCAAATGCCAGATGTCCAGATACCAAAAAATATCCCAATACCCTAGCATTTGGTTCAGTTCACTTTCTCAGTTGTGTCCGAATCTTTGTGACCCCATGTATTGCAGCATGCCAGGCTTCTCTGTCCATCACCAACTCCTGGAGCTTGCTCAAACTCATGTCCATCGAGTCGATGATGCCATCCAACCATCTCATCCTCTATCATCCCCTTCTCCTCCTGCCTTCAATCTTTGCCTGCATCAGGGTCTTTTTAATGAGTCAGCTGGTCCTATCAGGTGGCCAAAGGAGTTTCAGCTTCAGCATCAGTCCTTCCAATGAATATTTAGGACTGATTTCCTTTAAGATGGACTAGTTGGATGTCCTCTCAGTCCAAAGGACTCTCGAGTCTTCTCCAACACCACAGTTCAAAAGCATCAATTCTTCGCTGCTCTGCTTTCTTTACAGTCCAACTCTCACACCCATACGTGACTACTGGAAAAACCATGGCTTTGACTATGTTGGACCTTTGTTGGCAAAGTAATGTCTCTGCTTTTTAATACGCTGTCTAGATTGGTCAGAGCTTTTCTTCCAAGGAGCAAGCAACTTTTAATTTCATGGCTGCAGTCACCATCTGCAGTGATTTTAGAGCCCCCAAAATAAAATTTTTCACTGTTTCCATTGTTTCCCCATCTATCTGCCATGAAGTGATGGGACTGGATGCCGTGATCTTAGTCTTCTTAATGTTGAGTTTGAAGCCAGCTTTTTTGCTCTCCTCTTTCACTTTCATCAAGAGGCTCTTTAGTTCTTCTTCACTTTCTGCCATAAGGGTGGTGTCATCTGTGTATCTGAGGTTTTTGATATTTCCTCTGGAAATCTTGATTCCAGCTTGTACTTCATCCAGCCTGGCATTTCACATGATGTACTCTGCATACTAGTTAAATAAGCAGAGTGACAATATACAACCTTGATGTATTCCTTTCCCGATTTGGAACTAGTCTATTGTTCCAGTCTGGTTCTGTTGTTTCTTGACCTGCATACAGATTTCTCAAGAGGTAGGTGAGGTTGTCTGGTATTCCCATCTCTTGAAGAATTTTCCACAGTTTGCTGTGATCCACACAGTCAAAAGTTTTGGCGCAGTCAATAAAGCAGAAGTAGATATTTTTCTGGAATTCACTTGCTTTTTCAATGACCCACGGATGTTGGCAATTTGATCTCTGGTTCTTCGGCCTTTTCTAAACCCAGCTTGAACATCTTGAACTTCCATCTGGAAGTTCATGTACTGTTGAAGCCTGGCTTGGAGAATTTTGAGCATTACTTTGCTAGCATGTGAGATGAGTGCAATTGTGCAATAGTTAGAACATTCTTTGGCATTGCCTTTCTGTGGGATTGTGATGAAAACTGACCTTTGCCAGTCCTGTGGCTACTGCTGAGTTTTCCAGATTTGCTGGCATATTGAGCGAAGCACTTTAACAGCATCATCTTTTAGAATTTGAAATAGATGAGCTGAAATCCCATCACCTCCACTAGCTTTGTTCATAGTGATGCTTCCTAAGGCCCACTTGACTTTGCATTCCAGGATGGCTGGCTCTAGGTGCATGATCACACTGTTATGGTTATCTGGGTCATGAAGATCTTTCTTTGTATAGTTCTTCTGTATATTTTTGCCACTCTTCTTAATATCTTCTGCTTCTGTTAGGTCCATATCATTTTTGTCCTTTATTGTGCCCATATTTGCATGAAATGTTTCCTTGGTATCTCTAATTTTCTTGAGGAGATCTCTAGTCTTTCCCCTTCTATTGTTTTCCTCAATTTCTTTGCACTAATCACTGAGGGAGGCTTTCTTATCTCTCCTTGCTATTCTTTGGAACTCTGCATTCAAATGTATATGTCTTTCCTTTTCTCCTTTGCCTTTAGCATCTCTTCTTTCCTCAGCTATTTGTAAGGCCTCCTCAGACAACCATTTGCCTTGTTGCATTTCTTTTTCTTGGGGGGATGGTCTTGGTCACTGCCTCCTGTACAATGTCACAAACCTCTGTCCATAGTTCTTCAGGCACTCTGTCTATCACATCTAATTCCTGGAATGTATTTGTCCCTTCCACTGTATAATCATAAGGGATTTGATTTAGGTCATACCTGAATGGTCCAGTGGTTTTCCCTCCTTTCTTCAATTTAAGTCTGAATTTGGCATTAAGGAGTTCATGATCTGAGCCACAGTCAGCTCCTGGTCTTGTTTTTGCTGACTGTATAGAGCTTCTCCATCTTTGGCTGCAAAGAATAAAATCAGTCTGATTTTGGTATGACCATCTGGTGATGTCCATGTGTAGAGTCTTCTCTTGTGTTGTTGGAAGAAGGTGTTTGCTATGAGCAGTGCATTTTCTTGGCAAAACTCTGTTAGCCTTTGACCTGCTTCATTTTGTACTCTAAGGCCAAATTTGCCTGTTACTCCAGGTATCTCTTGACTTCCTGTTTTTGAATTCCAGTTTCATGTAATGAAGAGGACATCTTTTTTGGGTGTTAGTTCTAGAAGTTCTTGTAGGTGTTCATAGAGCCATTCAACTTCAGCTTCTTCAGCATTACTCGTTGGGCCATAGACTTGGATTACTGTGATACTGAATGGTTTGCCTTGGAAACGAACAGAGATCATTCTGTCATTTTTGAGATTACACCCAAGTACTGCATTTTGGACTCTTTTGTTGACTGGGGGGGCTACTCCATTTCTTCTAAGGGATTCTTACCTATAGTAGTAGATATAAAGGTCATCTGAGTTAAATTCACCCATTCCAGTCCATTTTAGTTCACTGATTCCTAAAATCTCAATGTTCGCTCTTACCATCTCCTATTTGACCATTTCCAATTTGTCTTGATTCATGGACCTAACATTCCAGGTTCCTAGGCGATATTGTTCTTTATAGCATGGGACTTTTCTTCTATCCCCAGTTACATCATCCACAACTGGGCGTTGTCTTTGCTTTGGCTCCGTCTCGTCATTGTTTCTGGGGTTATTTCTCCACTCTTCTCCAGTAGCATATTGGGCACCTACCAATCTGGGGAGTTCTTTCAGTGTCATATCTTTTGCCTTTCCATACTGTTCATGGGGTTCTCAAGGCAAGAATACTGAGGTGGTTTGCCATTCCCTTCTCCAGTGGACCACGTTTTGTCAGAACTCTCTACCATGACCCGTCTGTCTTGAGTGGTCCTTCATGGCATGGCTTATAGTTTCATTGAGTTAGACAAGGCTGTGGTCCATGTGATCACTTTGATTAGTTTTCTGTGATTGTGGTTTTCATTCTGTCTGCCCTCTGATGAAGAAGGATAAGAGGCTTATGGAAGCTTCCTGATGGGAGAGACTGACTGTGAGGGAAACTGGGCCTTGTTCTGATGGGCGGGGCCATGCTCAGTAAATCTTTAATCCAATTTTCTGTTGATGGGTGGGGCTGTGTTCCCTCCCTGTTGTTTGACCTGAGACCAAACTATGGTGGAGGTGATGAAGATAAGGCTCCTTCCAAAGGCCCTGTGCATGAACTGCAGCACTCAGTGTTCCCGACCCTGCAGCAGGCCACCGCCAACCCATGCCTCTACCAGAGACTCCTGGACACTCATGGGCAAGTCTGGGCCAGTCTCTTGTGGGGTCTCTACTCCTATCTGCTGCTGTGTAAATATAACAATGAAAGGCACCTCCTCCTACTCCTGAGATCTTTAAAGGACCAGAGCAATGCTTTCTCAGAGAAGGCTTGGGAAAGGGGAGAAGAAAGCAGTTTATGTGTTCTGGAGCAGACAGCCAATCAGCCAGAGGGATTTAAAAGTCAGAGCTAATTACAGGATAAGATTAGGCTCCTTTGAACTTACATGAAACTCTATTCCTTGGTTTCTGTCCCACATAACACAGAGGGCTTGAAAGGCCATCTCAGTGCCCCACACAGTTAAGATTTTAACCAGCACCAAAGATAAGAGCCCTGACACTGCTCGTGAACTCTCAGAATCCAAACAGAACCGCAGGAAGCAACACCACTGTTTAAGCCTCGTGGGGCCTCTTGGAAATGCATTTTCCTGGTTCTTCTCTGAGATCCTCACTTCAGTTTAAGGGAATATATTTATTTTGTCAGTTAACATAGGACAGCAAAGGTGGATGTTGCAACCATGAGGTTAAAAGGGGATCTGAAGTGCCTCCTTCACGCTGGGACCTGAAGGTACAGACCTGTGGACACTCCATGAGGGATGTGAAGATGTTCCTGGCACAACACTCACAGAAGAAGGCCCGGGTTGGGTCTGACATTCACAGATGGCTTTCCCAGGCACTGCAGCATCCTGGAGCTCTCAGTAGGAGCCCAGAGGGAGAGGCAGACCTGAGCTGCATTTCTAACAGATTTTTTAACCACCGTGTGGGGAAGAGGGGGGATGTGACCTGGGGACTATGGAGACGGCATAAATAGGAAGTGGAGGGCAGGCAGAAGGCTCTGGTAGAGTTCAATGAAGCACAGCCTCCACACCACTGAGCCCTGCCCTCAGGAGAGGCAGGCAAGCGTCAGACTGTCCTGTTCCAGACACCAAGCTTCTGCTGGGCGGGGACAGGAGACCTGCTAGGCTCACTGGTCTGGGGGCTCCACTCTGATCTGTGACATCAGGGGCTGGGGAAAAGCACAGATGTGGGAGCAAGCATGCCTGGGATCAAATCTTAAGTTTTGCTGCTTATATACTTGAGACCTTAGCATGTTACTTAAACACCCTTACCTCACTCTCTCCACATGTAAGACAGGCTACTCAGAGGATTAAATGAGTTAATCCCTATGGAGCACGTAGGACAGCACCCAGTAGAATGGTCCATCACTGCTGTGATTGTCATCATTTCCTCCTGGATGTCAAATCCATCCTCTCTACTCCACCCTTTTTGACATGACCTTGAATTAGGCCGCTGCCATGGCCCCCAATACCTGCATGGTGGCCTTGGCTTTCATGATGATGTTGGGGTTGCAGGTCCCTGGGTGGTATCCCCTCCCCTCCTGTCCTGCCCCTCATTCCTCAGCAGCCCTCAGCGTCTCTCCGTCACTGCCCACTGCTCCCTCAGACAACTCCCAGGACAGGGCCTGGCTCTCACTCCCGTCAACAGAACAGAGCCACGTCCAGGACTCCAGAGGGTGTGGGGCACCTGCCTCACCACTGCTGTACCCATACCTGGTGCTTGACTGGCAGGCTGAGCCCACTTTGCTGGTCCCCATGTGGCCTGTACAGCAGCCTCTGGGAGTCTGGTCCCCACCTCTCCTGATCTGACTCCCTCATTTCTTCCTGTACTATTAGCTCTCTATGGATCTGTTTTCCTTACCTGTTCATAAGTTTGGGGAGATAAGAAATTTTGTCTTAATTATATATATATTTCTCATGATACTGGACACTGACAGATAAATGCTCAAGAAAAAACTAAATGAAATGTCTAAGAGCTGATGAATATGCTTTAATCGTACAGCAACTTTTGGCTTTATAAGGACATAATGTAAAGTGATCATTTAGGTTAAATTCAACTGTAATCTTTTATGGAACAATGTAAGAATGAAAAAAAAATCCAAATAACTGAAAATATCTATGACTGGATCTGCTGTTTGTCTCTGTCCTGTCTGTGGTTTGGTGCCTCGGGGTGCTATGCAGGTGTGTGCTTTGCAGGTGAATCAGCTCTTAGGAGGAGTCTTCTCTGGCCCCGTGGATGGAGGCTGGAGGCTGAATCACCACCCTTAAGCTGCACAGTCAGTCAGCGGGGCTGGGGCTGCCTGGAACCTCACCTTTAGGAGTGCTGATCTGAAGAACAGGAAACCTGGGTGGTGTGGGGAAGGGGAGCAGACCTAGGTGCAAAGGCCAGAGTCCCCTGGGCCGGGACAGGAGGCTGTGCACAGGAGCTGCTCGGGATGGTCAGCATCTCCCACACGAAGGCCGAGTGAGGGTGACGGATGACCGCTCCTTTGCCAGCACGATTTTCATTCACTCCCGTTAGAGGCAGGACCACCTTCCTCCCCTAACCTGGATGGGTCTTCTCTTAGCTGTTCACATGACCTAAGAACTCCTATAAATGTGTGAACAGTGAAAATACCTGGGGCATTTTCAAATGAACTGAGACCGAACTAAGTGTCCTGTGTGCTTAAGAAATGGGTCCTTTGAATGGAATGCCTTTTGAAGTTCATCCTTATCAAGTCTCATCTTATAGAATGCACTAGGCGTAGTCTGGTACTTACAAAGTTGTGGTCAGTTTCTTTCTGACAGCTTTTCCCCCGGATCCCCCTTCCCCAACAGCTGCCTTCAAATCTCACTGGGGCCTGGTCAAGATCTGAACTTATCTCTCTGAAAACTAACTTCTGTGAGATCTTAATCCAGGTTAGGTGAAAGAAAGCTAATGAATCAGCCTGGGGAGCTGATTTACATAGGATTCGCAGTATGCATTCTGTGGTGCTCCAAGGAACAGCCTGGCACGGCAGCAGTGTTCTCTAAATTGAAGTCCAGCACATCTTTTGGATTCTAGGATTTTATGACATTATCATCCCATCTAATTATTTTGGAATTTACTAGCTAGTTTAAGTAGCCAGAAAGAATGGACACACTTTCTGAAGCACCTAAGTTACTCCCCGTGAGTGAGAGCTCTGTGTACCTTTATGAGCTGGGAGTTTAGGAAGGGGGGATCACGGAGTGGGGGATGGGACCACAGCCTTCTGAGACCTGAGTCTAGTCTACCCCTGTATGGAAGGGTGCCTCTGGTCTCCAAACCCCAACAAGAATCCCCCTCCCAGGCCACCTCTGCTTCTTTTCTTTTTCCTTGTGCCTGGGTGATATAATTTTACTTGTCTTCCTACCAGTTTATTGAGGACAATAAACCTGTGTAATAGTGTCTGACTTGTCAGCAACGTTTGGAAAACTTCCCAAGAGAGCCTGTGCCTTTGTGAATCAGTGAGGACATTTACAAGTCAATAAATCCCACTTCAAAAATGCCAGCAAGTTTAGTTTCTGGTCAGCCACTAAGTGTTTCTGGGTAGTTTCATTTCTAAGTTTTACCAAGAAAACTGTTTAATACTAAAGGTAAATAGTAACTAACCCAACAGCAAATTTCTCTCCTTACAAGTGAGGAGACCATTGCTTTCCTATCCTGGCAGGATAGATGCTGCACGGATACAGCTGTGCAAGCACACCGGTGAGGTTTCTCTGCTGAAAAAGAAAGCAGCGCCAAAGAGACAAAAGTTAACAACAGCTGCAGCGTGAACGGACTTCAGAGGAAAATGATCTTAAACAGAGTACAACAGGCAGAGCAGTGGATTTAAATAACAAAGTGAAATTCTGAGTAATATTATATAGAGCACATAGGAAAACTTTCAGGCCCTGGGGACTCAACTCCGGAACCTTGGAAGCTCAGGGCTGACCAGGGTCGGGCCAGAGCTACGTTTGTCCTGTGCTGGGCACTGGCATGCTCAGGTGTCTGCTCTTCCTCATGCTGTAGAAGACTGATTTTGGGGTCAAACAAGCTTCCATCTGTACAATCTCTGTGGGCAAGCAGATCTGAATGTGGGGTTGCCAAAGAAAGAAGGGGAAAACCTCGAGAATAAGAAAGGAACAAAAACAGGAGATGCTGCTCTAAGGAAAGAGAGTAGATATAGAACTAGAATATGGTGATGTTTCAGCTGAGATTTTAGTCACTAACCTAAATCAGTCAAAGTGCGGGGAAAAACCAGAGGAGTGAGCATGGGATGCATCCTGGGGCTTGAGCGGGCGCTTCACAGGGGCTCTGTGGACTGTCTTCTCTGTCTCGTCTCAACCTCGGAGACAACTCGCCGCTCCATCCCCAAGTCGTGTTCAACTCCTTGTGACCTGATGGATCATAGCCCGCCAGGCTCTTCTGTTCATGGGATTCTTCAAGCAAGAATACTGGAGTGGGTTGCCATCTCCTCTTCCAGGGGAATCTTCCTGACCCAGGGATTGAACCAACGTCTCTTATGTCTCCTGCATTGGCAGGTGGATTCTTTACCATGAGACAACTCGCCTAGTAAAAGCCAAAACGGAGCTGTGACTCCCCCAGAGTCACATGCCCAGTTCTGTAACTGGGCAGAACTTGCCAAGGCTGTGTGTCCCCTCACATAAAAGTTCACTTTTGCGGAGCTGCAAATTGACACAAGATAATTAGAATGCTAAACACATGGGCACCTGGTGGGCTGTGCTCACCCATCAGGCAGGAGCAGACAGCTCGGCTGTGCAGCATTCTGGACGCCTGGTCCCATATGGGCAGCAGTCAGGGTACAACTAACAGAGCTCACCTCCCTCCCAGTGTCAAGTAAACAAGTATATAAACCAGATCTTCCCAGGAAGCAAAAAGGGTTAAAAAAAAGGAAAGCAAGTTAAGCAAGGTACTAGAGACTGCCTGGCGGAGAAGGCAATGGCACCCCACTCTAATACTCTTGCCTGGAAAATCCCATGGACAGAGGAGCCTGGTGGGCTGCAGTCCATGGGGTCGCACAGAGTTGGACAAGACTGAAGTGACTTAGCAGCAGTAGCAGCAGAGACTGCCTGGAATGGAGGGGGATAACTTTGGCGATTCTCCTGCTTCAGATTATCAGGGAGGAGACTAAGGAAGAATTTCTGAGATTAGAGGTCAGGACATGAATAGATCTCCAGGAAAGACTTTATGTTTAGTGAAACCTATGGCAGGCTAATGACCTCCTCCCCCACATCAGACACTGGGCTGAACAGGGCCTCCAAAATTTCACATCTACCCAGAAACCCAGAATATGAGCTCAGACACAGGGTTTTGCAGATCTAATTAAAAGATCTTGAGACAAAATCATCCTGGATTTAGGAATGACTGGTACCTTTTACTATGCCAAAGCCTTTGACAGTTTATTGTGGATCACAATAAACTGTGGAAAATTCTGAAAGAGATGAATCCCAGACCACCTGACCTGCCTCTTGAGAAACCTATATGGAGGTCAGGAAGCAACAGTTAGAACCGGACATGGAACAACAGACTGGTTCCAAACAGGAAAAGGAGTACGTCAAGGCTGTATATCGTCACCCTGCTTATTTAACTTCTATGCAGAGTACATCATGAGAAACGCTGGGCTGGAAGAAGCACAAGCTGGAATCAAGATTGCCAGGAGAAATATCAATAACCTCAGATATGCAGATGACACCACCCTTATGGCAGAAAGTGAAGAGGAACTCAAAAGCCTCTTGATGAAAGTGAAAGAGGAGAGTGAAAAAGTTGGCTTAAAGCTCAACATTCAGAAAACTAAGATCATGGCATCTGGTCCCATCACTTCATGGGAAATAGATGGGGAAAGTGTGGAAACAGTGTTGGACTTTATTTTTCTGGGCTCCAAAATCACTGCAGATGGTGACTGCAGCCATGAAATTAAAAGACGCTTACTCCTTGGAAGGAAAGTTATGACAAACCTAGACAGCATATTAAAAAGCAGAGACATTACTTTGCCAACAAAGGTCCATCTACTCAAGGCTATGGTTTTTCCTGTGGTCATGTATGGATGTGAGAGTTGGACTGTGAAGAAAGCTGAGCACTGAAGAATTGATGCTTTTGAACTGTGATGTTGGAGAAGACTCTTGAGAGTCCCTTGGACTGCAAGGAGATCCAACCAGTCCATTCTAAAGGAGATCAGTCCTGGGATTTCTTTGGAAGGAATGATGCTAAAGCTGAAACTCCAGTACTTTGGCCACCTCATGCGAAGAGTTGACTCATTGGAAAAGACTCTGATGCTGGGAGGGATTGGGGGCAGGAGGAGAAGGGGACGACAGAGGATGAGATGGTTGGATGGCATCACCGACTCGATGGACATGAGTTTGAGTGAACTCTGGGAGTTGGTGATGGACAGGGAGGCCTGGCGTGCTGCAGTTCATGGGGTCACAAAGAGTTGGAGACGACTGAGCAACTGAACTGAACTGGTACCTTATAAGAGAGAGGGTGATCTGGACTCAGACCCAGGGAAGGAGGCCACGTGAAGATGTGGGCAGAGATGGGAGTGATGCTGGTACAAACCGGGGATGCTTGGAGCCACCAGAGCTGGGGAAGGGAGGAAGGATTCTCCCCTAAAGCCTTCAGGGGGCCATGGCCCTGCTAACATCTTGATTCTAGACTTCCAACCTCCAGAACTGTGAGAGAATACGTTTCCACTGTGGAAAGCCACCAAGTCTGTCACGATCTTTGGTGGCAGCCCTAGGAGACTAACATAGTCAGACACAGAAATTACCGCATCTTCGTGAGACCGCAGCACAAGCTCTGTCAGGACCATTGTTTAGCGTGCCCACGTGGTTCCCTCTGTTCTGAAACCAGGGTTGTGGCCGTGACAATGACAGGAGCACTGGGGGATGGGCAGGGTTCTGAGAAGGCGCTCTCCCACTCCTAGGGTGCTGGAGCCTCCGGGGCTGTGGCTGAGACAGTAAGCCCAGTGGCAGCAGAAAAAGAGCGTCGTGCTGCTGCCTGTTTTCCCAGGAGGCAGCCTGCTGCCTGACAGCCTGGTGGAGCCCCCCAGTTCTGGGAGAACTGCAAATCCACAGGACCGAGCTGCACTGCTGCGCTGGGTGAGAGGAGCAACCCGGACTTGACAGGGCTGGGAGACGAGGGGCTCCCTGCCTCCCTGGTCTCCTCCAGCTAATAACCGCTCTCCAGGGATGAGGGGTTCGGGGCGGGATTCATCCACAGATTCCATTCATTCAACTGAGTGAAAGGTATACCCACTGTTAGAAGAAACAGAATTAGCAAGTTGGGCTGCAAATAACTGATGCAGTGCTGTGATCAAGAAAGAGAGATCTGAGATGAAAGAAAGTCTTTGTGAGGCCATATGAGCAGCTAAATACCTGCCGCTCAGCTCCTGGCTTCAGCTCACAGTGTAGCTACCTGGTCACTGCCTGCCCACCGCCCCACCGGCTCCTCCCTCGGTCTAGCCTGTTGACAGCGGAACATGTGAGGGGCCTCAGAAGCAGAAGCAGCATCTGCTGACCTCCTGCCACCACACATCAGAGCCAGCACCTGCCTGTCCACCCAGCACTCTGTCACCTGACAGCCTCAGGTGCGCTGGTTTGCTGGTTTTGTTACCAGTTCTGCCTGCATGAAAGCCATACCTCATCCTCTGCTACAAATTACCATAGTATTCAACAAAAAGAATGCCAGGGAAATAAGACACTAACATGAACCATTCTGAGAGCACCCAACTGTGCAAATGTAGCTGAATAATTAGATTTTCAATGTGGCGTGGGAGAGGCACTAATCTGATGCCAAAGACAATCAATTCAACTTAATCCAAAATAAAGTCTACGCTGTGTCCATGCACACAGGCGCGCACACACACACACACACACACACACACACACACATCCCTCCTGACAAACTCTCTGCTTTCCTAGGATGAGAATGTAATTGTTGACTTCCTGGTGGTTGTTTTTTGCCCCTTGCCACTGTTGTTTGGGCTCCCTCTAACGATCACATCAGCCCAGGAGGTGAGGGCACAGCAAGAAGCAGAGGTGGCTGCTGGGCCTGCTTTGTGGCCCTGCCTGCTGGCTCTCAGCACTGGCTGCCTGCGAGTTACCTTTGCGATCTGCACACACCAGTTGAGCAGGTACTGGGAGCCGATGTTGTCCTTGTGCTCGCGGACGTAGTCCAGCAGGCAGCCGAAGGGCATGAGCTGTGTGATGAGCTGCACGGTGGAGGTCAGGCAGATGCCCAGGAGGCGGCACACATGGGGGTTGTCCACACTGGCCATCACGTAGGCCTCCTGCAGGAGAAGAGGAGAAGGCACGTCAGCGCGGCTCCCCGCCGTGGCTACGGGACCAAGCAGGCAGACCCTTCCTAGATTAAAAACCCAACTGGAGTTTAAGTGTGGAAATGGGCGCATGAAACATCTAGAGCAGTGGATGTTCACACAGGATCTCTGCCACGTGAGGCCAAGCAGTGACCAGACATCTGGTGGGCGTAGGCACCCTCTGACTGCAGGTGGCATTCGGCACCACAGAGAGACCCCAGCAGTGCTCGCCACTGGCAAAGTGCTGGGTGAAAACAAGACCTGATGTCCCCAAGTTTGGATGATGCTGAGTCATTACGAGGACCTCCGCCTCAAGAGCCAAAGACGCCTCAGTTTAAAACGCTGTTGGGGCGGGTGGCAACCCACATCCTGATGATGACCTGGCCACTGACTAAGGAACCCTCACCACGGGCATCGAGGTGATGGTGAGAGCTCTGGGAGGTCAGTCCTCACTTCTCCTCCTCTGTGGCAGGCAGAGGAGGAGCCCCCCATCCACCACCCCGCCATCAACACTGCTGGGACCACAGGCACTTCCACCACACACAGCGGAGAAAGAAGGCCTTTCTGTGTGCATGCGCCGGCTCTGAAACGGAGAGAGGCATTACACCTGCAGGGATCGCAGACGCTGTGGGTGACCCAGGATTCATCTCTTAAGAGGTGGTCTGTGTTGCTGGCCGCAGTTTTGGGAAAGGAAAACCACTTCCCCCAACTCTACCTCTGCTGACTCAGAGGTGGCCAGGGCAGAGGCCTGACACAGACTCACGACTACGGATTTCATTTTAACTCTTCTGCTATCTTGGCTGGAGGAAGCTGACTTCATGTAAACCAAGCGCATAGCTGGGCCTCGTTTTCGTCTAAGAATTAGGGAATCCTAAATTTCTACCAATAAACTCAATCTCTTTCCCTTTAGAGTACAAGGATGCTGACTTTTTATACAGACACAAAAGGGACCACCTCGTCTCCAAGAGAAAGTTCAGAGGTGCCTTTCTCGCTCTGCCCATTGATATGGTCGGGGCTGGGCTCCCTGTGCAGGAGCCAACACAGCCTGGGAGGCGAAGGTACCTGAGGGGGCAGCCGGGAGCTGTGCCTCAGGAGCAGACAGTGGGGACAGAGCAGATGGGTGGAGGGACTGGGGCGAATGCAGAGTCTGAAACACAAGCGTCCTCAGTGTCCTGAACAGCAGCGTCTGCAGTAACCTTGCCCGGGGCCTCACCATTCTGGGGAGGCCCCCACGCCTCCCTGGGCCTCTCCTCCCACAGGCCCTGCTGCTCCACCCGCTCACTGCTCTCCCATACTCGCCCCCACCAGGGGCTTTGTCCAGAATGCCCCTTGACCTCCGCTTTCCCTGACTGACCCCTCCTCTGAGGGCCTCTGACTTCCATCTAAGCTAAACTTTCCTGGCTTCTTGCAGTTGTTCGCTCAGGGCAGCAGGCTCAGTGCTGCTGGCCAGATTGCCAGAAATGCTGATTCTTGGACCCATCCCGGCGGGTGTGCTGTGTGAGCTGCAGGGAGGGGGAGCTTGTTTAGTGTCTCCCTCTCCCCAACACCTGTTCTCCTGTGGTGCTTCCGTGCTGCCCAACACACCTCTAGAAATACCTTAGAAACATCACAGCTGAACGACACTGAAATCACACAAATCAGAGACCCTGTTGCTTTCACTAACAAGAGAGACTGCAGCTCTGCTACCTGTTTTAGAACAAGCACCCTGGGTGGGTGGTCCCCACCTTCACGGGCAGGCGGCCCTTCTCTGGTTGTAAACGCAGCATCACAATGTTAAAGAGCAGAGTAGATATTTAATATTATGGACATTCAGACAGCTCTTCATTTTTCAGAGGGCTACTGATAAAAAGCTACTGATGCTTTCGAATTATGGTGCTGGTGAAGACTCTTCAGAGTCCCTTGGACTGCAAGGAGATCAACCAGTCAATCCTAAAGGAAATCAACCCTGCATATTCACTGGAAGGACTGATGCTGAAGTTCCAATACTTTGGCCACCTGATGTGTAGAGTTGACTCATTTGAAAAGACCCTGATGCTGGGAAAGATTGAGGGCAGGAGGAGAAGGGGACAACAGAGGATGAGATGGTTGGATGGCATTACTGACACAGTGGACCGGAGTTTGAGCCAACGTGGGGAGATGGTGAAGGGCTGTGCTGCTGTCCATGGGGTCATAAACAGTCAGACACAACTTAGGAACTAAACAACAACAACAACTGATAAAAATTTAGGACTGGAGAAGGCAGGCAAGTGGTTCCTCCTGAAGCTACTATTTGTCTGAAGAGGAAATTGAGACCCAGTGAACCATGACTAAGATCACACTTCTTGTCAGGACTGGGCCCACTAGAGTCTTCCCACCGCAGGCCGCTGGCCTCTGGGGCCCCTCAGCCATCCTCCCTGCTACTGATTAACCCCACAGACCAGGGAAGACTTGCTGAGTGAAAGCCCTAGACCTTATAACACAGAGCACATATATGAATCTCTTCTGCATGCTGTTTCTGTGCCCATCCTAAATTTAAACTAGAAAGTCTACGAGAAAATTAATAGGCCATGTGATTGCCAGAAAAGCAGAAATCACATCTCTCTCCCGAGTCTGGGAAACTGTACAACCATAACACCAAAGTAATCCTCTGGCTGTTTCTATTTTCTCAAGATCTGGTTGAGATTTGGAAACATATTGTACTCGCTTCAGAGGGGAGAAAAATCTGCAGAGCAGAGCAGTCTGAGCAGCCCATCTGCTGTGGGCCGTGAGGAGCTGACCCAGGGCTCAGGGAGTGGAGCACGGGTGTGGGTGTCGGGCCACACAGAGCCTGGAGCCCTGCCAGGTCCTAGCTCCTATTAAAATCTGGTACAGCACCAGAGCTAGGGTGTCCCTTCTGCACATCTAAGCCTGAGCTCAATGGGGATGCTGTCCAGTCACGTGTCCTATTCAGTGTGTGCAGGAGTTAACATGAGATTTGTTCTTAACTGTTTATCTTGGAATCTCAAAGGTGCTCTGTGACCTACAGCAAGAATGCTTGGTATTCCTCACCATCTCTGATCAATCTGGAGCCTGGCAGGCAGAACCCATGCTCAGAGGCTCCCAAGGCTGAGGTCAGAGTCACGTGGCAGCAGAGCCTCTGAGGCTTGTCGACCTTGAAAATCTATTATTTTGTCCAGTTGTCGAAATCATTGTTTGGGCCTTCTTTCTTGCGTGTCTCCCTCATTTGTGAACTAGTTCATGTTAAGGACTGGGGAAAGGGGATTTCACTAAACATTAAACTCCTTCAGGAGAGGCATATGCCCAGCTTTAAGGATGCTTGTGAAGCTTCCCAGTACCTAAGCCACCACTGATGGCACCGTGCACCCGGGGTTGAGGGCATGTGTGCTGGACTTTAGTGCTGGCCTGAGTAGGGGAGTGAAACCACGGGAAGCTGGAGCCATTTACAAGTGCGTGTGAGCCAAGCCCACACTCAGCCCCCTGGGCAGCCTGGTCACAGGATTAACTTGCCCTTTAACTCACTGTTGAAACCGCCTTTGCTTTAGTTTTCCCTTTCCTTAGGGGTTCCCCATGGCAGCACCACCCAACGAGAGTGGCTCCGTGTTTGTGGGGCAGACGGAGCTGCAGGACAAGCAAACCAAGGCCTCAGGCTGCTGTCCTCTCCCAGAACAGCCACAGGGTGGGTGTCAGAGCAGAAAGAAGAAAGCAGGAATGGGCCACAGGGAGAGAAGGAGAGGAGCCCAGAGACAGGGCAAGAGGCAAACAGGGCTTTAAACACTTTTTCTAAGTCTTTACTTTCTCTATTTTCTACCCTACCCCTGCCCCATGAAAGCAGATTTCCTCCAGTTTAGGGGTTCTGGAGGGTCCTTTTCAGCGGAACTACTTCTTTCCCAAAGTATTGCTACTATCTTCAAAATTGCCCTTACTCTGCAAAGAGAATATTGTCAAAATTCACATTTTGTGAAAGTTATTAGAATGTCTTGAATGAGTAAAAAGTGAATTAAGGAAGCAAATTCTGCTAAAATATTTTCTTTTTAACTGTGTAGGACAAGGAGCTAGAGGTTGGAAGTGAAGAGACTTCACAAATGGCTTGCTTGTTACACTTCTTATGGTTACGTAAATAGGAACTGACATTATATTAACAGACTCATTAATTTGTAAACTGCTAAAATGAACGATAACTTGGCTTGATAAGCATATCAACAGTGTGTGAGATTTCCTGTTGCACTGTGTTAATAATTCATCCTTCACAAAGAAAATACTGCAGTGGGACTTCCCTGCTGCAAAATGAAAGGAGGGAAGGCTGCCTGGAGAAATGCAGATGGAGAGGATTTCCTCTTGGGAAGCTCAGTGCCTGAACACATTTTTAAAAAGGCCTGTTTGCTTTGCTTACCATATTATTCTGTCGGTTAGATATGAGTGGCGAAATATTACATTTGACCTTTGTCTTTCTTGGCTGCAAGATGAACTATTTCTGAGTCAGTAAAGGCAGTCACTTTCTTTTTCATTGACTGTTCTCCTAACTCACTGCTGAGCCCCTGCACCTCTTCTTTTACTGGCTCTGCTTTGGGAAAAGAGCAAGAAAAACCCACATCCACCCACAGCAAGTGGTGGCGATGCTGTTAGCCGGGCCCACAAGGCTGCAGCCCTCAGAGCTTCCCGAGCTTCTGCCTGAAGTAGGTTCTGCCCAACGCCAGGCTGGCTCCTCCTTCTTCCAGCCTCTTTCTAAGACCATGCAGAGCCCTCACTGGCTAGTGAGGGTCCAAAGGAAGCCGGGAAAAGTTCAGCAGAATGTAAAGTAAAAGCATGTAACAATAATAACCTTATGAAGTATTTCAAAGACTCCATAAAATAGCACTCAGCAGATGCTGGAAACATTTAAATTATTTTGAGAAAAAGTACAGAAGGTGAGGAACAGATTATAGAGTTTATGGAGCATGATATTGTTAATCCTAGGTACCTTTAAAAAGCCATTTCAAAGATGAGATATTTGGTGGAAGAAAACGAACACTCATTTCAGAATCAGAAGTAACCTGGTGCTAGAAACCTACCCAGCTTCGTGACCCTGAGCAGGCTGCCTCATGCCTCTGTTTCTTTCCCAAGGCATGCTGAACACAACACCTATAGTACCACAGGCCAGCCAGAGGCATCACTGAGATGGCAGGGGGAAGCCACCAGCCCCTGGTGGATGCCCAGGGACCACAGGTTCCCATTCTTTTGGGGGCATTAAGAGAACAGAAGAGCGAGTCATCTCTATGAGGGAGAATTATACCAACTGTGTAGCCAGAAGGAAAAAATACAGCAAAAGTGAAAAGTGACCATTTAGAATGTGGTGATGAGAAAGTCCACAACACAGAAATGTGCTGCCAACCACAAGAAAAGGTAGCTTCTGATGTCCAGGCCTGCAGATAGCTAGAGAACAAAGCAGAAACTCACATCAAGAATTTCCTTGTTGGCTTTTGGAGATGTGGCTTCTCTTAATTCCTTGATAGCTACAGGAATTTTAACCTTCTCGCCTTCTGGGATCCAGAGTCCCTATAACAAAGAGAGAAGAAGTCATTGGCTGGCAGTCGTCACACATGTAAGATGTGGCTCCTGGCCTGGCTGGGTGTCATTAGTGGCCATACCCCAAAGGGTGAGGAAGCACAGCTCTGCACCCAAGGCCACCCAGGCTGGGAGTCATGACAGCTCAGCAGCTCTTTAGCTGTTGTGTCCCAGGAATCAGAGTAGTTAGATAAAACCCTTCAGCTCATGTAAGTTATAGAGTCAGTATGAGTCATTGTATACCGAATTCTGAGATACTGGGTCTAGGCCTAACTGTGATTAGACTAAGCAAAGAGGGCATAGAAAAAATAAATGAAGAGGAAGCTGTTTTGAGCTGGGCTTTATTCGGATGCTGCCCTGTGGGGACAGGCCATACTCTTTCAGATTGACTTGTGCCACCCATACTCTGAAAACTCATCCTGTCCTCCAGGAAATCATCTGTGCCCAAGTGGACCACTTCCTTGTCACTCTGATTATAAAAGATTTCATCTAGACAACCTAAGAAAAATACTGGAGTTTCCTGAACCCTCAGTGACACAAAGAGCATTGCACTGTGATACGGACCACAGCAGAGGAGGGCCCAGACTCGATCTAGGCCCTCAGGCTCACCTTGTACACGGTGCCGAACGCTCCTGAGCCCAGCACCTTGACCTTCTTGAATTCTGTTTCCTTTAGGATCCTCAAGAGAGCTTGGTTGGGAGCTTCTCCGCTGGGCGTCAGAGGCTCCACGAGCTGTGAGAGACAAGGGGAAGAGCTGATGCCTGCCTACATGGCCCAGGGATGGGGTGGCAGCTCCTGACTCCATGTGGCAGGAGGCATGCTCACGCTCTGGCCCAGAGAGCTTGCCCCACTCACTCCCTAGACGGGGATACCTGTTCTAGGGAACTTGGTGAGAGACACCTAAGGAACCGGGACTGACACCTTCCACATCCTCCAAAGCATGTGACCTTGAACAGAACTGCTCCTGGGCAATAAGTGCAATTTCTGTTTCTGTGATCAGGCTAGGAAAGCTTGGGGGGAAGACAAGCTTGTGTGATGGTCATTTTGGTAGCCCATCTGAGCCGTGCACAGCCATGCTGCTGAAGTTGCTATGGGTCCCTCCTCCTGGGGGCTCTGGCTTTGACACATGGATGGTCACAGATACCACCTGAAGACCTTTTCCTGAAATCATGGTGTCAGAGACAATACTGGTCACTGGTGGGAACTGTGGCATTTTACAAACTGACACCTCCTGTGCTCACAGCAACTCACGGGCCTCTGTGCACCAGCTTCTCCCTCGACGACCACTGAGCAGAACCAGCTGGGCGGTGGGCACCACAGCTGGGTAACCGCCTGCAGGACTTGCCTGGAAACAGCTGCATGTCACTGAATACAAGTACCAAAGTGTATACGGACTTGCTTATAACTGGACATTCAGAGATTCTCTTGGCTTTTTCATTACAATAAAGCACAGTTATGCAATCTCATCTGTAAGACACCGCCTGGTGGTCGCCCAGCTCACCTCACGCTCCTGCAGCAGCCGGCGCAGTGTGCGCTTGCGCACGATGTGGCGCCTGCGCATGAAGAGGCCGACGCTCAGGGCCAGCACCAACACCAGCAGCAGGCCGCCCACGATGCCCGTGGCAATGGACGGGATCTTGGGCCTGGCGGACACACAAGGGGGGTTGGTTTGTCATGTTGGCATGTCCTATATTTGCCATGTGTGTGGATGCTATGACATCATTTAGAACTGTCTCAGTGCGATAGTGCACAGCTTGTCAAGGGGAAAGAGAGGCAGATTAATATTCCCAGGGCAGGCTTTCAACTTTCTTCAGTATAATAGCCTCCTCACCCCGTCTTTTTGGATTTTTAAACTGGGTATCATTTGGACTTCTCGCTATGAAGAGTATGTTGTCGTCTGTTGATTAAGGGAACATAACTCGAAAAATAGCTGAGTCAGTCACGCTTTCCGCACGAATTTGTGTGTCTCCCCTGGGTGTCTCCACTCGCTAGAAGCACACCCTCCCCATGTGATGTCTGCTGGCCAGGCTGGACGGAGGGACCCTTTCAAAACTGTGGAGACTGCTTGAGGGATCCTGGACTTATAACATGGGGTGAGAACCGTGTGAAGTGCTGTATGAATGTGTGGAGGGGTAAGGCAGGGACAGGATTTCCACACAGAGAGCAGAGTTGTCATAGATAAGTGAGTTCATTCTGCAGCCTCCCCCCCCCCCCCACCCCTTCCCCCACCAGGGGAGAGCAAACACCCAAAACTCACTGGGGAAAGAACTGTCTGAATGAGTCGATTCTGAATTTAGAATCTTTATAAAGCTATTGTTTTTCAAGCACCTGTGCCATCTGAGCTTCTGGCAAACTTTGTATTTTCAGGCAGTTAATGAATATTAAAGAATAATGAGTAGCACAATTTACACACAAAAAATGTGCCAGCATTCTTACAGATTTCTCCTAAGTGTCAAATGTACTTTATGTGAGTAGTACTTAGAACACATTCTTCTTAGCACATACAAAAGTCATGTCTTGAGTTATACTATTCTCCTAGTTGATGTAGTTTGAATTAATGGGTTTTTACTGTTTTGAAGGGGCCATTGAAAGGTAAAAGGAATAATTTGTATGGAGTATATGTTCCATGGATAGTAAGGGTGGGTGAAAAGAGAAGAACAAATTGAAAGAACGAATATAACACAGGTCGTTGACTGGTTTCAGGGTGGGGATATGATGGAAAACCTCATTGCTGAGACACTGACCGCAGCATGAAGAGAGGATGAAGCTTGCTGGGCCTCATGGCTCAAGTGAAGAGGGGCATAAAAGGCGACCTTTGTCTTTGAGAAACTTCCTTATTTGTCTTTAATGTTTCACTTGATAGTAGAAGGGATCGGTTATCTTGGCTAATTCTTGGGCAAGAGACTGAGCTGACTGATGCTGAGGAGAGTTGTTGAGGGGAGGAGTTTTGTAAACTTTAGTAGAGATGGCAGAGGTGCCTGGATATTTGGCTAGTGTTTGGGGGTATTTGGTGGGTGTCTTGTATATAATTCTGATTCCATGACAGATATTATTAATTGATAATATCATTCTTTCCTGATGAGTCTGAACAGAAAGTCTCAATTCTGCTTTTCTCTGTGTAGCATTTCAGGCAATGATGGCAAACACATTACAACTGAAATGCTGAAGGAAGTCATGTGTTTAGAAAAGGAAGTAAGGGGAGAAATCCCCACAGTTGGACCTCTGTCATCAAACAGGAAGGTCATTCAAACACAAGTTGAGGGCCAACTGGGCTAGCGAGGAAAGAGAAGACAAGCTGGAAGAGAAGCAGCATCCAATAATACTGTGAGCCATGGAGCAATGACGGGTTGTATAGAAAGAGAAGCACCAGGTGGTGCGGCCAGCTCTATGTGGAAGAGGCCTGGCACTGATGCCCTGTGTCACTCTCCCAACCCTGGGACACAGCCAGTAATGCAGGCAGGCTGGGTTCTGCTAGGAATGCCCAGTTTGGCCTGGGGAGAAGCGAGAACCTGCCAGGGCAGAGGGGAGTCGGAAAAGTGAGAAAGCATTACCCTTGCCCACAGAACTATTGGTTGTTCTGGTCAGGTCATCACACACAAAGTGTCACACTTACCCATTTGGTGGACAGCCTTCGAGACCTGGCCCTTCACAGCTGTAGGAAATGAAAGGTAAAGACACATTTCAATCATTTTATTTATCATTTTTTCTTGGAGAGTTTTTATTAAATCATAAGGTGACATGTGTCAAATTACTTTTAAATCATTAGAATCACAATGTGTCTCAATATTGCTTAATCATTTGTTTATCATGCATTTATTCATTTGTTCATTCACTCAGCAAGTAGTTTTGAGTGTCCAGTTTGTGATAGGGATTGAACAGAGTAGGCAGCCTCTGGTCTTTGTTATTGAAATGTTTTCATGTCTTACTTTTGACAGAGGTTCAGATGCCTTATAGCTGGCTCTAGAACATCCATGTGGGCAGGAGGTGGAGGAAGCCGAGATCAGAACCATTTCCTGGGCCATACTGATTAAGGTGGGGGCAGACAAGTAACAACGTGCAGCTCAGGGCAGGGAAATGGGGATGATGGCAGACCCAGAAAGCCAGAAACTGGCTTCACCCTCTTCCACACAACTAAGATGTCATACACGAAGCATAGATAGCATTTGTCTTAATGTGTCCCCTCAGCAGCTGGGTTCCCATTCTGCGGGGGCACCTCCATCTGCTATTCTGATTACAGGATGACGGATGAAAAGGCAGAATAAGTTGGTTTTGAAGTACAGCAATATTTGTCAATGCAAGACTGAATATTCAATAGCAAGACTGAATATTCCAGTTTGATGGAGAAGACTAACATTCTTGGCCAGGGGAAAGATGAAGAAGCCCCGTTCAGGTATGTGAACAGGATTTGTGCTTGTTTGATGTACACTGCCATATGGTTCTAGTCATTTTCTTCTTTTATTTTTTAAATTTATTTATTTTAATTGGAGGCTAATTACTTTACAATATTGTATTGGTTTTGCCATACATCAACATGAATCCTCCACAGGTGTACACATCATTTTCTATCTCATTCAAAGGGCTCTCATCTCTGCACTGTACTCCTCTTGGTCTTGAGGGTCTAAGACCCCTTTTCCATGGTGTCAGACAATGTAGTCTTGACCCTAAAAGAGCTTACGGACTTTCCTCCCTACACCAGACACAGGCTTCTCCTTTTCTCATAATCTGTTATCTCCTAGGAAAACCATAATCGTCAAAGACAAAAAAAAATCTGCTAATGGATGAACAGTATGAAAAGGCAAAAAGATATGACACTGAAGGATGAACGCCCCAGGTCTGTAGGTGCCCATTATGCTACTGGAGAAAAGTGGAGAAATAATACCAGAAAAAATGAAGAGACAGAGCCAAAGCAATACAAAACAAAACAAAAAACACCCAGTTGTGGATGTGACTGATAATGGAAGTAAAGTCCGATGCTTTATTAAGAGCAATATTGCATAGGAACCTGGAATGTCAAGTCCATGACTCAAGGTAAATTGGAAGTGGTCAAACAGGAGATGGCAAGAGTGAACATCAACATGTTAGGAATCAGTGAACTCAAATGGACTGGAATGGGTGAATTTAACTCAGATGACCATTATATCTACTACTGTGAGAAAGAATCCCTTAGAAGAAATGGAGTAGCCCTCCCAGTCAACAAGAGAGTCCAAAATGCAGTACTTGGATGCAATCTCAAAAATGACAGAATGATCTCTGTTCATTTCCAAGGCAAACCATTCAGTATCACCATAATCCAAGTCTATGCCCCGACCAGTAATGCTGAAGAAGTTGAAGCTGAATGGCTCTATGAATACCTATAAGACCTTCCAGAACTAACACCCCAAAAATATCCCGTCTTCATTATAGAGGACTGGAATGCAAACGTAGGAAGTCAAGAGATACCTGGAGTAACAGGCAAGTTTGGTCTTTGAGTAAAAACTGAAGCAGGGAAAAGGCTAACACAGTTTTGCCAAGAGAGTGCACTGGTTATAGCAAGCACTCTCCCAAGAACACATGAGACTAGACTTTATACATGGATATCACCAGAAGGTCAATATCAAAATCACACTGATTATGTTCTTTGCAGCCAAAGATGGAGAAGCTCTATACAGTCAGCAAAAACAAGACTGGGAGCTGACTGTGGCTCAGATCATGAACTCCTGATTGCTAAATTCAGACTTAAATTGAAGAAAGTAGGGAAAACCACTAGACCATTCACGTATGACCTAAATCAAATTGCTACAGTAGAAGTGACAAACAGATTCAAGGGATTAGATCTGATAGACAAGAGTCCCTGAAGACTTATGGATAGAGGTTCATGACATTGCACAGGAGGCAGTGATCAAGACAATCCCCAAGAAAAAGAAATGCAACAAGGCAAAATAGTTGCCTGAGGAGGCCTTAGAGAATAGTTAGAAAAGAAGAGATGTGAAAGGCAATGGAGTAAAGTAAAGATATACCCATTTGAATGCAGAGTTCCAAAGAATAGCAAGGAGAGATAAGAAAGCCTTGCTCAGCGATCAATGCAAAGAAATAGAGAAAAACAATAGAATGGGAAAGACTAGAGATCTCTTCAAGAAAATTAGAGATACCAAGGGAACATTTCATGCAAAGATGGGCACAATAAGGACAGAAATGGCATGGACCTAACAGAAGCAGAAGATATTACGAAGAGGTGGCAAGAACACACAGAACTATACAAAAAAGATCTTCATGACCCAGATAACTTTGATGGTGTGATAACTCACCTAGACATCCTGGAATGCAAAGTCAAGTGGGCCTTAGGAAGGATCATTATGAACAAAGCTAGTGGAAATGATGGAATTCCAGCTGACCTATTTCGGATCCTACAAGATGATGCTGTGAAAGTGCTGCACTCAATATGCCAGCAAATTTGGACAACTCACAGTGGCCACAGGACTAGAAAAGGACAGTTTTCATTCCAATCCCAAAGAAAGGCAATGGCAAAGAATGCTCTAAATATGGCACAATTGCACTTGTCTTATCCACTAGCAAAGTAATGCTCAAAATTCTCCAAGCCAGGCTTCAACATTACATGAACCAGGAAATTCCAGATGTTCAAGCTGGATTTAGAAAAGGTAGAGGAACAAGAGATCAAATTGCCAACATCCACTGGATCATTGAAAAAGCAAGAGAGTTCCAAAAAAAACATCTACTTCTGCTTTATTGACTATGCCAAAGCCTTTGACTGTGTGGATCAGTCACAGATCAACAAACTGGAAAATTCTTAAACAGATGGGAATACCAGACCACCTTACCTGCCTTCTGAGAGATCTGTATGCAGGTTAAGAAATAACAGTTAGAACTGGACATGGAACAACAGATTGACAGACTGGTTCCAAATAGGGAAGGGAGTGCGTCAAGGTTATATATTGTCACCCTACTTATTTAACTTACATGCAGAGTACATCATGCTGAGTGCCAGGTTGGATGAAGCACAAGCTGGAATCAAGATTTCCAGGAGAAATATCAAAAACCTCAGATACACAGATGACACCACCCTTATGGCAGAAACTGAAGAAGAACTAAAGAGCCTCTTGATGAAAGTGAAAGAGGAGAGAGAAAAAGTTGTCTTAAAGCTCAACATTCAGAAAACTAAGATCATGGCACTCAGTTGCATCTTCATGGCAGATTGATGGGGAAACAATGGAAACAGTGAAAGACTTTATTTTTCTGGGCTTTAAAATCACTGCAATGGTGACTTCAGCCATGAAATTAAAAGACGCTTGCTCCTTGGAAGAAAAGCTGTGACCAACCTAGATAGCATATTAAAAAGCAGAGACATTACTTTGCCAACAAAGGTCTGTCTAGTCAAAGCTATGGTTTTTCCAGTAGTCATTATGGATGTGACAGTTGGACAATAAAGAAGCTGAGCGCTGAAGAATTGATACTTTTGAACTGTGGTGTTGGAGAAGACTCTTGAGAGTCCCTTGGACTGCAAGGAGATCAAACCAATCCAGCCTAAAGGAAAGCAGTCCTGGATATTCATTTGAAAGACTGATGCTGAAGCTGAGACTCCTCTACTTTGGCATCTGATGTGAAGAACTGACTCATTTGAAAAGACCCTGCTGTTGGTAAAGATTAAAGGCAGGAGGAGAAAGGGATGACAGAGGATGAGATGGTTGAATGGCATCACCAACTCGATGGACATGAATTTGAGCAAGTGTCAGGATTTGGTGATGGACAGGGAAGCCCGGTGTGCTGCAGTCCTTGGGGTTGCAAAGAGTTGGCCACGACTGAGCGACTGAACTGAACTAAATGAATGACCATTAGTAAAGTTAAACCCTACTCAATATATCCCTCCTTGCTAGTGTTTTTATATTTTCCCATTATGCCTGTCAGTCTCCAGAAAGTAACAAACACCCTCTTCCAACAACACAAGAGAAGACTCTATACATGGACCTCACCAGATGGTCAACCCCAAAATCAGATTGATTATATTCTTTGCAGCCAAAGATGGAGAAGCTCTATACAGTCAGCAAAAACAAGACCAGGAGCTGACTGTGGCTCAGACCATGAACTCCTTATTGCCAAATTCAGACTGAAATTGAAGAAAGTAGGGAAAACCACTAGACCATTCAGGTATGACCTAAATCAAATCCCTTATGATTATACAGTGGAAGTGAGAAATAGATTTAAGGGCCTAGATCTGATAGATAGAATGCCTGATGAACTATGGAAGGAGGTTCTTGACACTGTACAGGAGACACGGATCAAGACCATTCCCATGGAAAAGAAATGCAAAAAAGCAAAATGGCTGTCTGGGGGAGGCCTTACAAATAGCTGTGAAAAGAAGAGAAGTGAAAAGCAAAGGAGAAAAGGGAAGATACAAACATCTGAATGCAGAGCTCCAAAGAATAGCAAGAAGAGATAAGAACGCCTTCTTCAGCGATCAATGCAAAGAAATAGAGGAAAACAACAGAATGGGAAAGACTAGGGATCTCTTCAAGAAAATCAGAGATACCAAAGGAACATTTCATGCAAAGATGAGCTCGATAAAGGACAGAAATAGTATGGACCTAACGGAAGCAGAAGATATTAAGAAGAGATGGCAAGAATACACAGAAGAACCGTACAAAAAAGATCTTCACAACCCAGATAATCACGATGGTGTGATCACTGACCTAGAGCCAGACATCCTGGAATGTGAAGTCAAGTGGGCCTTAGAAAGCACCACTACGAACAAAGCTAGTGGACGTGATGGAATTCCAGTTGAGCTATTCCAAATCCTGAAAGATGATGCTGTGAAAGTACTGCACTCAAAATGCCAGCAAATTTGGAAAACTCAGCAGTGGCCACAGGACTGGAAAAGGTCAGTTTTTATTCCAATCCCGAAGAAAGGCAATGCCAAAGAATGCTCAAACTACCGCACAATTGCACTCATCTCACACACTAGTAAAGTAATGCTCAAAATTCTCCAAGCCAGGCTTCAGCAATATGTGAACCATGAATTTCCTGATGTTCAAGCTGGTTTTAGAAAAGGCAGAGGAACCAGAGATCAAATTGCCAACATCTGCTGGATCATGGAAAAAGCAAGAGAGTTCCAGAAAAACATCTATTTCTGCTTTATTGACTATGCCAAAGCCTTTGACTGTGTGGATCACAATAAACTGTGGAAAATTCTTAAAGAGATGGGAATACCAGAACACCTGATCTGCCTCTTGAGAAACCTATATGGAGGTCAGGAAGCAACAGTTAGAACTGGACATGGAACAACAGACTGGTTCCAAATAGGAAAAGGAGTTCGTCAAGGCTGTATATTGTCACTCTGTTTATTTAACTTATATGCAGAGTACATCATGAGAAACGCTGGACTGGAAGAAACACAAACTGGAATCAAGATTGCTGGGAGAAATATCAATAACCTCAGATATGCAGATGACACCACCCTTATGGCAGAAAGTGAAGAGGAACTCAAAAGCCTCTTGATGAAAGTGAAAGTGGAGAGTGAAAAAGTTGGCTTAAAGCTCAACATTCAGAAAACGAAGATCATGGCATCCAGTCCCACCACTTCATGGGAAATAGATGGGGAAACAGTGGAAACAGTGTCAGACTTTATTTTTCTGGGCTCCAAAATCACTACAGATGGTGACTGCAGCCATGAAATTAAAAGACGCTTACTCCTTGGAAGGAAAGTTATGACCAACCTAGATAGCATATTCAAAAGCAGAGACATTACTTTGCCAACAAAGGTTCGTCTAGTCAAGGCTATGGTTTTTCCTGTGGTCATGTATGGATGTGACAGTTGGACTGTGAAGAAGGCTGAGCGCCGAAAAATTGATGCTTTTGAACTGTGGTGTTGGAGAAGACTCTTGCGAGTCCCTTGGACTGCAAGGAGGTCCAACCAGTCCATCCTAAAGGAGATCATCCTAGGTGTTCAATGGAAGGACTGATGCTAAAGCTGAAACTGCAATACTTTGGCCACCTCATGTGAAGAGTTGACTCATTGGAAAAGACTCTGATGCTGGGAGGGATTGGGGGCAGGAGGAGAAGGGGACGACAGAAGATGAGATTGCTGGATGGCATCACTGACTCGATGGACATGAGTCTGAGTGAACTCTGGGAGTTGGTGATGGACAGGGAGGCCTGGCGTGCTGCGGTTCATGGGGTCACAAAGAGTTGGACCCGACTGAGTGACTGATCTGATCTGATCTGATCTGATGCAAAGTGGTTCATACTGGAACTGCAAAGTTTGGAATTTTCCACAGTTTGCTTTGATCCACATAGTCAAAGGCTTTAGTGTAGTCAACGAAGCAAAAGTAGATGTTTTTCTGGAATTCTTTTGCTTTTTCTATGATCCAGTGGATGTTGGCAATTTGATCTCTGTTTCCTTTGCTTTTTAGCTTGTATATCTGGAAGTTCTTGGTTCACATACTTCTGAAGCCTTGCTTGAAAGATTTTGAGCATTACCTTGCTAGCATGTGAAATGAGTGCAATTGTGCAGTGGTTTTTGGAGAAGGAAATGGCAACCCACTCCAGTGTTCTTGCCTGGAGAATCCCAGGGATGGGGGAGCCTGGTGGGCTACTGTCTATGGGGTCACAAAAAGTCGGACACGACTGAAGTGACTTAGCAGCAGCAGCAGTGCAGTGGTTTGAACATTTTGGGGCATTATTTTTCTTTGGGAAAACAACTGGAAAACTGACTTTTTCCAGTCCTGTGGCTGTTGCTGAGTTTTCCAGATTTGCTGGCATATTGAGTGCAGCACTTTAACAGCATCATCTTTTAGAATCTGAAATCGCTTGGCTGAAATTCATCACCTCTACTAGTTTTGTTCCTAGTGATGCTTCCTAAGGCCCACTTGACTTCACACTCCAGGATGTCTGGCTCTAGGTGAGTGATCACACCATCGTGATTATCTGGGTCATTAAGACCATTTTTGTACATACAAATACAGTTAAAATATTAGGACATATTTGGAAACTTTTCAAGACTCCTGATTTTTGGAAGTCTAATCGGAAGGTTCTGCATGCCTTCAGGACACTAATCATTATCACAATCACAATTACCCCCATCACTACCACCAACACTGGCACCACCACTGCCTACGAACATCATAACCACACCAACAGCCCCACGCCTCCTTTTGTGCAGTCCTTGATTGAGCACGCATGTGTTCCAGGCACCATTTAAGTACATTACGTGTATTAAGATCACAGAAATCCTGTGAGCAATGCAGTAGTATTAATCTAATTTACAGATGAGAAAAGTGAGGCACAGACAGGGTAATACACTTGCGAAAGGCCACAGAGCTAGTAAGAGATGGCTCTGGAGAAGAGTAACGGTTCTAAATAAGGTCGAGGACTGAGAGATAGAAGGGAATATGAAATATATATGAGAACTCAACTTTTCCTTCTGATTTCTAGAAGTAGTCTAGTTTCATTGCCAAATTTATTATTTTAGTAAACAAGATACAAATGTTCAGAGTGCTTCAGCTAACTGTAGTCAAAATAGTTTTAATCTACCTACTAACAACTTAGCAATCAACTAGGTAAAAGAAAAAGCTTCTTTAAGGAACATTCTAGGCAATGTTATCTTCCATTAATTGTAAAACAATAAGGATTCCCACAGGAATCCCAGTCATCTGGAAAGATGTGTAGAAACCTTTGAGGATAGGGTAGGACCTCGTGTTCATCCCAGCTGTTCCTTCCTCTTGTTTGGACTTGTTGGCACAGCAGAACGGAGCCCTGGCATGATGCACAGCTGGAGACGCTGAGAGGCTTTCTGGTGAGCACTGTTACCTCCCGTGAGAGTTTCACTGCTGCTGCCGTGGCTGTGGGGCCAGAACACCCGGAGGAACTGACTCTAATACAAACCTCTGTACTCTACTGCCTGGACAGTTTGGAAAATGTTTTCAGTTTGAGTCTGCATTTTCTCTTGCAGACCCAGAGTTCCCTGACTCACCCATAGGTGCAGTTGGGGTGGCACAGGTGGCACACGTGACTGGCATCTGCAAACTTCCAGATCAGGGTGCCATTCTCTCCCGCGACTCCAGCAGGGCAGGTCTTGACGCAGTGAGGGCCATCAATGTAGTGGGCACACTTTACACAGTTGCCTGGTCCCTGCACCGAGGCAGAAAAACCATTTCATAAATCAAATATTTATGTATGTGTCTTTCAGAATGAAGTAACTTTTTACTTAAAATATATATCATGAAAAAAAGTCAAACAATGTAGAAATTCTTCAAGTGGACAAATTCTTCTCTGACTGTGTCTTGCCTGATGTAACCACTGTTAACAGGTGAGAAGAAAGCCTTCCTGACTTTAAATGTGTATTGTATATGAAAACATAAAATAAAGTGAGCTGGGTGTTTTACTTGACTTTACTTCATACCTTGTGGGCTTTTTCCTTGTTAAAACACTGATTGGTTTACGTGTGTATTCACATCCTTATCATTCAGATGGGCTTCCTTGTGAATCATGCTTGAAGTTGAGGGGCTTCTGCAGGAAGCTGTGCTTGCCAAGGCAAAGCTCAGCAAACCCACACCTGCGTTTCCCCAGTGTTGAGAAGGTGGCAGGTGTAGAGACAGTGGCTGCATAATTAACTGTGCTGTGCTAAATTTGGTTCTGTTTGTTAAACTTGTCAGTACATTAGGGCTGCCTGGGTTGCATCCACACACTTCACAAGGGCTGAAGTAAGGTGGCTAGGGAGGGTCTGCCTGTTGGCTAAGCACCCTTATGTCTCAAAGACTGAGTGTTCCCAGAGCGAGAACAATCAGATGACTAAGTCAATCAATAGCACCAATTATTTTCTTTCACTGATGAAAAGTTAACCCAACACTAACCTAAAAACCAGTGGTTTACTTTGTAACCAGCTATTTTGGCAGCTTGTACCTCAAAACCTTATCATCATCTGTCTGATTCAGAGAACTTCTGAAAAACATTTTCTGTCAGTAGATTTAGATATGACTGTTGCAGCTGAAATCCAAATAGAGCTCCTCATATAAGTAATACTGAGAATTAACAATGTGAACACATTGGTGTGAGAGGGATCTTCATTCTCACTTACACTCTCTAAAATATTACTGAACATGTAGATATGAAACTGAATTTTGAAAATTTTTCTATGTGATTTAAAAAACCTCCTTCAAATAACTATAAACTAACGTTAAATAAGAATGTAGCAGCATTTGATTAAGATGATAAAGCAGGGGTGGCAGATGTCAGGACAGTGAAGGCTGGCTGTCACTGCACCCTGTTCATAGGGCCCTGCTCTGTGGTCTGAGACCAGGCAGCGCCGTGTGCGTCTGGGGGTTGGACAGAGAAGATGAGTGCTCGACCCAGCCAGGCCACATGCCGACCTCCCCTTAGTCACAGCCCCTGAGGGCTGTGAGACGGGACGGGACGGGCTCGAGTGTGGGGAGTGGGCTGGACGGCGGTCTAGCAGCCACGGGGTGATGGTGGTGGGTCATCCTTGTGGGTCTGCAGCTGATGCGTGGGGGTAACATCAAACATGCTGCTTACGCGTCCAGTGCAGGTCACGTTCATGGCCTGGGGCAGGCATTCTGGATGGCACTGCACACACTCGGAGTTCTCCACGAATTCTCTGGGCTCTCTGACAGGAGGAAGGCAGGAAACTGGTCAGTGCCATCCCTACAGACCCTGCTTCCAAATGCTGTCTGGGTTCACCTGTCTGAAGGTTCAGGTGACACCAACCACCTCTCTTAGAAAGACAAAACAGTTTTATGTAAAAGTCAAACGTCTGGGAAAGTAGGGCTATACTGTAATATAATAAAGTGATTCTGTCAGCTGAATCTTTAACTAAGCATAAGCTTCATTTATAATCAAAACAGCTTCTCTACTTTTTCTACAGGCACAGTCTCTGAATATTAGATAAGCCAACACATGGGAGAAAAGAAGATAATAGTCCTTAAAAGGCACCCCTTCCTATATCAGATTCATGGATATTTAAGTTACGCTGCAAAGAAATGGTAACTAGATCAATACCTGGGAAGGGGAAAGAGAGCTATTAAAGTTTTGTTAATGATTATTACTAAAAACAGTAAGAATGGAACACAGGTATGAAATATTTTGCTTGGACTATTTTAGCCATTCCTCAAAAATGGATAGAGTGGGACTTCCCTGGTGGTAAAGTGGAGAGAAATCTGCCTGCCAATGAAAGGGACATGGGTTCCATCCCTGATCTGGGAAGATTCCACATGGCACAGAGCAACTAAGCCCATGACCACAACTATGGAGCCTGCACGCTGCAACTCCTGAAGTCCGTGCACCTAGAGCCTGTGGGCTGCGACAAGAAAAGCCACCGCAGGGAAAAGCTGAGCAACACCACGAGAAAGCAGGTCCCATGCTTTGCAACTAGAGAAAGCCCGTGCACAGCAGTGAACACCCCGTGCAACCACAAAGTAAATAAATAAATACTTGAGAAGCTGATGCTTGACTGAAAGGACATGGTAGATGTGGGCAGCTCTTAAGACTACTCGGAGTTAACTAGGCAGGGAACAAGAAGTGTGCACACCCAAAGATATGTTCCGTGAGTCCTCTCAGGCAGTCAGCATCACTTAAACCAAAAGAGCCACATGACTTTTCCCTGTGCTGCTTCTTGGGTCACCACACCCAGTATAGAAGCCAGTTTTGCAAACAGAGAAGGTGCTGCTGGACACCAGGATTCTCTAATAGGAAGACCCAGGCACCACTGCCAAGGTTATTTTAATTACTTTGTTGCTTCAAAGAGAAAAATGTTGAAAGTGTTAGTTTTGTCCAACTCTTTGCAACCGCATGGACTGTAGCCTACCAGGCTCCTCTGTTCATGGGATTCTCCAGGCAAGAATACTGGAATGGGTAGCCATTTCCTTCTCCAGGGGATCTTCCTGACCCAGGGACCGAACCCGGGTCTACCACACTGCAGGCAAATTCTTTACCATCTGAGCCACTGGGGAAGCCCCTTCAGAGAGACCTGAACACTGAAAACGTGAGCTCAGCATCTGCTTGCAGCCATAAGGATTACACCAGTGTTTCTTACTTATTGAAACAATACTATTGATTATGCAAATTACTCTGTTCAGTTAATGAGCCTATCAGCTAAAGGAGTCCTGTGGAATTGAATTCATCCTGCTTCTGAGTATTTAGTTAGTTGAGCTGAGCTGTAGTCCTGATAGTGAAACAGAAAGGAAAATTTCCTAGAGCTATCTGTAACTCCTATCTTCTTCTTTACCACAAAATTTCTCTTTTTCTTTATTTTTAAAAAATTGCCTCTTCCAGTTGCTATCCTTACATTTTGTTTTCCTGTTAGTTTATTTTCGTTACTATTTGAGATCATTCAAAGCCTTACTCAATATCAAAATTCCCATAGAATCAACAGACTGTACTTGCTATTGACTGCAATAAATTCAACAAATGTTATACAAACTGTTTATTTCTTTGTCCATGGTTCTATTTAAAGTTATTTGCACTGTTCAGTGTGTCTTGAATGTAAACAAAAATTAACCTGGAGCTGTGTTTTGACACAGCAGGAATGCCATGCTACAAGGATACGACTAATGGCCATGGTCTTGGTCATCTGAACCATGGAAGACCGTTCTGTTTGTCTTGGGAACTTTGTGTAGCTTGGAAAAATAAATTTCCAGATAAAGAGACTCTATATATTGGGTTGGATTAAGTAATGAAAAATGTATTTTCATGTCCTTTTGTGATTAACAATTGTCAACAGGGCTTCCCAGGTGGTCAAGTGGTCTGCTTTGCAACGCAGGGGATACCAGTTCGATCCCTGGTCTGGAAAGATCCCACATGCTGTGAAGCAGCTCAGCCTGTGTACCACAATGACTGAGCCAGAGCTCTGGAGCCTGTGCTCTGCAACAACAGATGCCACCGTGAAGAGTAGCCCCTGCTTCTTGCAACTAGAGAAAGCCTGCGAGCAGCAATGGAGACCCAGCACAACCAAAAACAATGAACTAAGTAAATCTATACACACGCGCACACACACACACACAAACACACACACACACACAAAACAACTGTCAACAAACAAAAAGGAAAAGAAAATAAAGGAAAATAATCAGACTGATTAACTATACACTTATAAAACAATCCTGTCTTATTTTTTAATCAAAACAAAGCAATTAAAAAAAAAACAAAAACCTCTTACCCCTCTAGAATGTTGCACTTTCCCACACACTCCTTGCCACGACTGAAGTTCTGACAGGACATGCAGTATTTGGGTCCAGGTCCCCAGCAGCCCTCTGATGAGCACAGCGGGTGACAGATGTGGCCTGTGGCCTCTGAGAATACAGGGTGAGGCCCATGGTCAGACAAGGAACAGTGGCCACAAACATACACCAGTGCCCCCGGGAGAAGCAGTGACACGAGGGCTTCCAGACGCCCGGCAAAAGTCCCCTTTGCCCTGCTGGGTGCCGAGCATATCTAGATGGAGCTTGTCAGAGCTGCAGGAGCAGAAAGCTTGAGGGTCCTTGTCATGCGTGTATGGGGCACAGAACCAGGAAGACACCCAGAACTTCACCAATTCTCTTAATTGCACTATGGTGTGAGAATCTTTATTGCCTCCTTTTCATCGATGAGGAAGATAAAGCCCAAAGATTTAAGTAAACTGATGAATGCCTCAAAACTAGGAAGGGCTCAAGCTGGGATATGAACTTGGCTCTGCTTCTGCCGGTGGCCAGGATCTCAGCACAGGTGCAGGCACCAGTTCAAAAGCTGACTATGGCTGTGAACTCGGATCTGGAAATGCCAGTGTGAAATGTTCACCCCATTCCTCTGTGTCTGTGTGTGTGTGTGTGTATGAGAATGTGTTTAGTCGTTGGGGATGGAATGAGTAGGGAGGAACACACAGCTAAAATGCCATAATCAGTACTAAATTTTGTTCTGTAAATTACCAATGATTGATGGCCTAGACTTCAAGGCAGATTTATCCTATGAGATGAGAATTATCTAGAAAAAAAAATCTGATGAACGTCACAAAAGAATATACACATTTCCCTTAATTTGCTTCTTAGGAATGTAAAAAGTAATTTAAATGTTTGGGAGTAGTCTTTCAATATTCTAAATCAAAATAAATGACCTGTTAGAACCATCTCCACAATCAACCAAAGTGATTACTCACTGCACTGTTTTTCACTCCTGTTGTTTAAAATTTTGGTTTTCTGAGTTGAGGTCCCAAAAAGTTTTTTCCAGCGTATCGTATCTGCATAGCACAAGTTTCGATTTCCTGAAATTATCACATCACCATCACTTATCTCCTTGAGGGAGCGTAATCCCAAAGATGTGATATCCAGGCCGACAACCGCAAGAGAAAACTGGCCACTAAGTTGAAGAGAAAAAAAATAATATTGTGAAAAATTATGACAGCATAGTATCAACAAAAACGTTTTTCTGTACCACTTTAGATTTACTACTGCCTTCCGGTTTGTAGTCATGTAAGTCATGTTATTGAAGGTCTGTACTGCAACTTTGGAAAATTGCAAGTGTTTTTAAAGTTCCTCCAGGGAAAAGTTAGTTCCTTGTTCATTTAATCTCTCTAACTCTAGTGGCAGACTAGGGGTTGAATAATTTATTAACATCATTATTTAATTTACTGCATTTTAACTTTGCTTGGCAATTGAGAATATGTTAACTTTTCAAATATCCAAATATACTTCAAAAATCATAGATTCAGCTTTCCATCCATCCACCTACCCATCCATCCATCTACTCATCCATTTATTGAACAAATATTTGAGGTAATATGTGACTAATTTTATTCTAATTCTAGGTTAAGTGTGTGCTTCTTGCTCTCAAAAAGCCCTTTGTCCACTGATGATACAATCATTTTTAACCCAGTACCATGAGAGTGGTGATGAGGGGACCACAGAGGCAAAGAGCAGGGCCACCTAAACAAGTCTGAGGAAGGGCCTCTGGAAGAGGTGATGCCTGATCATCAGGACCTCCAGAGCAGGAACTATGATATTTTCTTCACTACCCAACCCTGTGCTAGGTTCCTACAAGGGGACCAGGACGTGTTCATCACATGACCAGATGGAAGTTATTCTGACTAAAGGGAAGGAAGTCTTCCACACAGAGGAGCACATGGCAGGCACTGAGAATCACATGCTGCTGCTGGAGCAGAAAGGTGGGACGGGGTCTGGGAAGGGAGAAGAGGCCAGACCCTGGACCACTGTGGACACCGCATGGAGGAGGCTGTTGTTTGCAATGACGGGAAACCACAGGAAGGAGATGTGCATTGTTAGGAAGCTCACTAAACACCGAGGTGGGAACAGACCAGTTGAGACAGCACTGAATAGAGAGGCTGATGATGAAGGCATGAGACGACAAAATGTAAAGTGTAATCGGGAAACACCTCTTTCTCCTCGCTTCTTTTTCTCTGCCCACTCTTTCCTCTCTGTGTCCCCCCCACAGTGTGACTCCTGTGTATTCGACTGCACCCCTGCTTTTAGGAATCCCTTCCCTTAGCCATGCTCAGGGGAGCCATGCCAGTGGGGACAAAGCTGAAGTCCTCCCTGCAGGGAGGTCTGGCAGGGGTCACACTTCCCCAGGAGGAACTGTCTATCATTGGGCTTCTCAGCAAATGTTATAAATTAAAAAAAAAAAAAAAAGTCAGCTTTATGTTTAAAACCCTAAAACTAAGCTGAGAGGTACATGCTAGTCACCCAAGAAAACTGACCTAAGTCTCTCATCTCTATATGAACTTTGGTCAAAAGAAGTATTCCTGAGAACTCAGGGCACAGGGCCTTTCTGGTAAATGATACTAGCTGCATGTTTAGCATCAGAGATGCAAAGCTGGAATGATTTCTGGAAAGGGATGCTTATTTTACATTCACTGTATTCTGATTTTCTTTAATACTCACAGTATTATGTAGCCCTCTCAGGTGTCAATTATGAGAAACAGTTCTCAAAACCAGATATTTTCCAAGGCAGGTTTGAACAAGAGAGTCCCAAACTTCGCCTCGCCACAAAATTCATTATTACCCTTATTATGTTAAAGATGCTTGTGTGTGTGTGTATGCGCATATGTGTGTGCGCATGTGCATGTGTGTGCGCATATGTGTGTGTGCATGCGTGTGTGTGCACATGTGTGTGTGTCTGTGTGCTGGAGCTGGAAAAGTGGAAATCCTGAAAGACATGCTCAGTGCCTCTCAGGTCCCCTGAAATGAGGTGCTGATGAGGACTGGTAGCCTTAGTGCTATTCTTGCCAAAAGTACAAAACCTCAACCAAATCAGGAGAAAACACTGGCCGTCCTACAAATGCCTGACCAGTACTTTTCAAAAGCCAAGAAAGACAAGGAAGACAGAGGAACTATCATGAACAGCAGGGGACCAAGGAGACATGACTGCCCTTTGCAGTGTGGGCTGACCAGAACACAAAAAGTGTTCGTGGAAAACTGGCGAGATCTGAGAAAATCTGCAGTTCAGTTACAGCCATGCTGATGATGCAGGGTGTCACCATCGGGGGAGCCAGGTGAGGGTGTGTGGGTACTCTCTGTAGTCTCTCTGCAGCACTTCAGTAGCTTTTACCTCAAAAGAAAAGACTCTGCAAGTCTTTGGCTGGGGTCCACTTACTGTTGCTTTGTTCTGCCACGTATGATTTCCAGGTTCTCAAAAGCATGGAGGTCAGTCCTATTTTCAGGCCAGGCCTGAATCAGCAAAAACCCTACAAAGCAGAAGGAAAGTTCAGACACATACCACTTAGAAATTTCTATTTTGTATGAGACATTATTTGGAGAAGGAAATGGCAACCCACTCCAGTATTCTTGCCTGGAAAATCCCATGGACAGAGGACCCTGGAGGCTACAGTCCACGGGGTCACAAAGACCCGGACACGACTAAGCAACTCACACACTTAATGGTACACACCTGTTATTTCTTTTACAGTTCTTAGAATGTCCAGTTCTTTTGGGTCCAGAGGTGCAGTACGTGTGAAGGAGTCACTGAAACAAGTAACAGAGCCGTCAGTAACAACCTGCCGTGAACAGAGCAGAGTCTATTTTTCTCTGGTATACCAGTAACTTGATCTTTACTTACCCCCTAAATGCTACTGGCAGGATATGAAGATCTCCACTGATGGATGTGCAGTTTCTGAAGTGTTTAATGTTTGTAGCATTTATGGAAAGTGTGTCTTTAAACTCACCGATTCCTATTCCGTTACAAACTGTAAAGAGAGGTGTTTATTCCATTCACATGTATTGAATTAGTAAGAGCTGTGGTCCCTCAGGCAGACGGGAGCAGGAAGAGAAGTGCAGCCGTGGGAACCGTCGCTGGCGTGCTATCCTTCATCCCCGCAGCAAACACTGCCAGGCTCACCAGGGACCAGGGGCCATGGCAGGGTGTGAGGTTGCAGTGCAGGAGATGCTGCCTGTCCTCACTGAACTTGCCTTCTCCTCCTCATTTTCCCCACCTGGGCCAGAGTCCAGTTGCCCCGGAGGACTCCAGCTCCTTCTACACTACAGCTGCCCCCTGGGCTGTTGGTACCACATGGGGATCACGCGTGTGCCCCCACTAAACCCTCAATGCCTTCCCTTGCCCTCATCTGGGCTGCAGCTTAGTTTTCTAATGGAAAGAAACAGTATGCATAAATTTTTTAACTAAAAGAGCAAGATGCATCCATGGAAGAAAACTTTGAAAACACGGAACAAAGAGGAAAAAAATGAGTAAAAATTCTATTCTGTAACTTTGATATTTTAGAAAATGTCCTTTCAGTTATCCTCCATGGTTATGTCATACCACATATGTAGTTTTTTTTTTTTTTTTCACTTATTATGCTGCGAACATTGTCCTATCAGTAAAATATTGTCCTGTCAGTAAAACCATTCACAAGCATGGCATCACTGATGCGATGGACATGAGTTTGAGTAGGCTCCGGGAGTTGGTGATGGAGGGGGAGGCCTAGTGAGCTGTAGTCTATGGGGTCCCAGAGAGTCGGACAAGACTGAGCAACTGAACTGAACTGAATTGAACTGATACTACATCATAAATAATACTATAGTAAGTCTTATCAGATAAACTGCTTTTCTCCCACAGGGCCTACTTAAGCCACATGCTTTGATCTCTTTGATGTCCTACTGTGACATCAGTCTCAGATGCCGTTTTCTGCACTCTGAGCTCATTTATTAATTTACATTCACTCCCTAATTTCCATCTTAAATGTCATCTCCCTCCGAAGCCCATTTATCTGTTGTGGCTCTACGTCTAGAATTCACAGTGCAATTGTTGGTATCTCTCTTTCAGACTTTATCTTACTTTGAAGAATAATCATGGAAGATCTTATTGTTCAGGGTGAGGTCCTCTCCTCCCTTCCCCAGGCCTCACCAGGGACATGGTAGCCCTGTTACTCCATCTCCTTCTTCTCCATTCTCTCTGGAGTTCCCACTGCTTGGGCTGCCACCTGGCTACGGGGCCTATCCCATCAGCCCCATGGAACTCCAGGTTTGCCCTGGAATGCATATACCTCGCTGTGGGTCTGGGAATGGGATGGCGAGGCTTGCTTAGGATTCCAAGGCTCTGGCTTCAGCAAAACAAGCCCCGAGGCAGATGCCTGCTGATGGGGACTTGCCTTTTAATTACAGGTTTGGAAGAGAATTCTACATGTTTCAGAGAATATTCATTCTCTCTCTGCTTAGACGTGATGGTGATGGTGGGGTTACCTTAATTCCTAAATATGGAGACAAACTGTAATTCACCTCTAGACCTATCAGATCTGGAGGAGCTGTGGACCATCAACACACATGCTCCCACCTCTGTTTCCCATCTCCCTACACAAAGGGGTCTCAGTTGGCCACTACTCCAGGATTTGAACTGCGGGTGGGTTTACAGCATAATGATTATAGGCGAGTCAAAATGTTTGTTGAGTACAAAATTAACAGACCAAAATCAGAAAT
This sequence comes from Bubalus bubalis, assembly GCF_019923935.1. Taxonomy (NCBI): domain Eukaryota; kingdom Metazoa; phylum Chordata; class Mammalia; order Artiodactyla; family Bovidae; genus Bubalus; species Bubalus bubalis. The sequence goes on from NC_059177.1 coordinate 987,095, forward strand.
AATCTCTGCTTTTATTGATCCATTTGAGGATGCTGGTAGTAAGCCTCTGTCTTCAGGGGCTGAACTCACTCACTTCCTCTCCAGGCACCACCCTACGTCTCATTTTCTTCCTTGCGTGTTTCCTTTGCCTGAAGATTTCCAGGAGCCAAAGGACATCTATTCCTCTGGGCACTGACGCGCCTGCCACACTGGGAGCTCATAGGTCTGACCTCAGACCGAAGCCCTGTGAGCTGTCTCAGCTTCTCTCTGCCAATCCTGGCCATTGGTCCCTGGGCAAGTCATTTGGATCCTCTGTGATATAGTGCCTCCTCTGTAAGGGGGATCGTAATAGCACAGACCTCCTAAAGAGGCTGAGGGACTGGATGGCGTGGAGCATGGAGGCTCAGTCTGCCTCTGAAAGAATACATGGGGCAGTGGTCAGTGTCAGCTGAAACCACAGAAACTTCTTAGAGATGGTGGCATCTGATGCAGATGTTCAAGCAAGCAGCTGTTCATTGAGGCATTTTTTTTTTAATAGCAGTAAAATAGTGGAAACAATCTAAATTACCATACAGATCATGGTATAGGGATTGTGAACAGGGTTAAGCAGAATAAGGAAGATTCACATGATGCTATCTGGAGTGATCTCCAGGGGATGCTTAGAGTATAGATGTGTCTTCTGTGCAAGTGGAAGATGTGGCCTGGGCGTGGCACACACCCAAAGGGCCTGGGCACCAGCTGGGGAGGCTCCATGGGCCACATTGGAGATAGTCTGGACATCAGAGTGAATAATGTGAGGAGGGATTATCATAAACTGAATAAAAAAGGGTTCAGTGAGCTCACATGGGTACTAAGAAAGCTATTTTAGAAACAGAATGTCCACTAGTAAATATAGAAGAAATGACAGAAATAGGAAGTCATTCTTACAATCGCCAAGAAATCTGACTGATGCAACTTCAGGCGAATCATCGGTTCTGCCATCGAGGTGGTTTAGTCACTCAGTCATGTCCAACTCTTTGCAGCCCCATGGACTGTAACCCAGGTTCCCCTGTCCAGAATATCCTGGAGTGGGTTACCACTTTCTTCTCCAAGGAATCTTCCTGACCCAGGGATCGAATCCAGGTCTCATGCATTGCAGGCAGATTCTTTACCACTGAGCCAGAGAAGCCACAGAGGTAATGAGATGAGAGTTGTGTACCCCTGGTGGGACACTCTCTACCTGCAGTGCCCCATCTGTGTCCCGCCCTGCAGGAAACATAACCCGACCAGACAGGGGCGGTCAGAGCAGCTGGCCTTGACTCCTCACAGCATCAGAGGAAAGAGGGCTGAGAAACGATCTTGAATTAATGAAGAGCCTGGATTGAAAAGCAGCTAAAAAGGATATATTGGGATAACAGGGGAGTTGAAATTAAACTGAAAACTAGAATCAATGTTAAACATGGGATAAGAGTGAAATTGTCTTTTGTTACTTAGGAACATGTCCTGTTTGTACAAAAGTGTGTTGGCGAATGCAGGGTGAAGTGTTATAATACCTGTAGTCATCACAGGACTCAGAAAACACATACAGAGAGTCACAAACACGGAGTGAGAACAACGTGGTGACTACTGAAAATTGATGAATTCAAGTTCAGGGCAGATGGGTGTTCATTACACTACTTTGCAATGCTTCTGGGTGTTTGAAAAATGTCAAGATAAAAGATAAAGTGCAGGATAAGAAGGGATAAATTGGCATTGAAGATACCTCTGGGATAGAGCACAGCAGAAAGGAAGGAACATGTTTCTGAGCTTGGAGACTCCCTCAAATCTGGTCTGAGGATGATGCTGAGGGTCTGGGGGCAGGGAGCCTAGCCATGACTGGAAGCAGAGAGGGCCCCGTGCCCACACCGGGCAGCTTCCCACCTTTGCCACAAGGCCCGTCACACTTTTTACACTTGCGGACGCCATCCTCCTCTACCTCCTGGCTGTCAGAGCTGCAGGCGCGGACGCAGGAGCCGTGGTCTGTCACCACGTAGTTACCTGGGGGACAGTGAAAGGGAGGTGGTGAACGCGGCACCAGGTGTTCTGGGCATAATGACCCTTGATGACGGGTGATTCCCTGGTTCTGTTTACTTTAAGGACAAGAAGGAAAGGCTGCAAACAGAGAGGAATGGGGTTCAGGGTGTTCATGGCCTCCCCATCAGGCTGCTGCTCGCTGGTTATGATGCTTACATTCAGGACTCACAGCTAAAAGTTTAATATTTATTTTAAAAAGTGACCCGAAACAAGGACCACTCTTCTCTTGGCCACCCTCATCCCCTCGGGCCTCTGTGGGCAACAGGGTCCACATCCTGCCTTAGCCCTCACTCAGGGAGAAGTAACTAATAAGAAGTTAATAATAAACTTTTCAGGAACTCTCTCTGTTTCTTTTGACTTCCCCAAGTGGATCCTCGAACCACTGGACGTTTGTCTGGGTGTTTAGTGGATATTTGTCACTTTCCTTCTGTAAATTGTCTGCTTATGTTCTCTGAGGCTCTGAGTGGTTTCCTGTAGATTTCAAATTCTCTCAAAGATTATATCTGTGTCACAGTTGTGGCTAAGTTTTCTTTATCTTTTGCCATTTACCTTACGATGACTTTTTTTGTGGGTTTTTTTTTTGTTGTTGTTGTTCCAAATTTTTAAAATTTCATGTTCACAAGTCTGGTAGTATAAATCTCCCCTTCATAATTGTTCTTAAAAACAATTTTTTTTTTTAGTTAATCTTCCTTCTTGAAAATCACTTCCTCTCCTATGAAATCACTCATGTTGCCATTTCCCTAAATACTAGAGTCTCCTGTAAAGCACAAATAAGCAAAACCCAAGCCTCAACAATTAAACAAAGCCAATCGACAAGCAAAAAGCTCTCTTCTGTGCTCCTAACAGCACAAACACGCCCAGGTTTTTAACCGCTAAAGAAGGCCGGTCTTCTGACTTCTCTCTCATTTAGGCCTTATAAACACCTGCCGAGTACAAGAGCCAAACAGAGAAATGGCCCAACGGCCATGGGTTTGTGCCAATCAGACCATGGAATGTTCTGGGCAACCATGGCTGGGCTCTTGACACAAGAACCAACTTGGGGTCAGCCAAGGTGATGGGGTCAGCCATCACCTCACCTGCCTGATACTGAAGTGAATACAGGGACCCAAGGATCCCTGAGTGGGGGATACGGGAACCTCAGCAGGAGACAGAGCAGAAACAGGTGCCTGGCAATGAAGGGGCTCACAAGGGACACTCACGGGGACACTTCTTGACACAGGTGGCACCAAAGCTGTACTTCCCCAGCGGGTTGACCTTCATTTCGTAGGTGGTAGGGTCATAGAGCATGAGTGGCGGACACGTGTCCTTGCAGGTGGCTTCATCACGGAACCTGCGGCAGACCTGCCACGGGAGGGGTGGTGTGATCGTTAGACTCCACGGGGAGCGGGGCCACAGCCCTCTGTGTCCAGGGGTCTGGTCAGAGCAGACGTCTAGTAAAGCACTCTCAAGAGGAGCAGAAAGACTGTTTTCTTAAAAGTATGGTTTTTCTTAAATATGCTGTTCCAGATAGTTTTGAGGAGATTATGAGGAGGGAAAAACACATCTCTGTTAACTTTCAAAATAAGGCAGGAGTTCACACGCTAGAGTAGTAACTCTAGAGCGAAATTATTCAACTTAACTTACGTCCAATTTCCCTCCTAAACAACACTTGAGGATACATTTTTGAATTTATTATCAAACACAGAGAACTTTGTCTGGGGGCTGTTGTGCAGAGGGAATCAGACCACACACAGAGGGGTCCTGACCAAGAGCCTGGTGTTGCCTCCCTCCAGCAGCCTGGAAGAATTGGCTCAGACCAGCGGGGTCCAAAGCCCAGGGCCCCTCCAGCCTCTGGAACATTAGTTTCCCTGTTCCTAAAAACTATAGACTCTTCTGGGTCCCACTCAAGGTGAGTCTCCCAGTTTGGAATCACTCAGTGCTGCCTCTGGGACCCTGGCTGCCTGTCCTGGGGTCTCAGGACACACAAGGTACCCATAATCAGACGTGTGGCACCAGTGGCCCACGGTGACACCAGAACTTGGTCAAGCTTTCCGCAGTCGCAGGGACTACAGCGAGGCCCTCAGCACCCTCATGGGCTGGGGAATCAGCAGAAAGCATCTGAGCCAAGCGGAAAGAGCAGAGGCTTTAGGGGCAAAAGGTGCAAATGGAGTCCAGCTGTCCTGGCCCTGAGGATCTGTGTGATCGCCTAACTTCACTGGGGACATTTCAGGGGTCCCTGCAGCCTCAGCTCTCTAGGCTGTAAGGAGAACTGAGCGGAGCAATCAGTGGTGCTGACACTGGCGTGGGCCACAACAGGCATGAGGGGTAAGTAACACAGCTAGTGTTTGGCTCATTCTGTGCCCTGGTCTCGGGTGTTGATGCCACATACGTCGTGCCCTTTAGACCACGTAACGGTAGGTGAGGTCACATAATTTACCCAAGGTCACCAAGTAGGTGGTGAAGGCCGGTCACTGAAAGATGCTTTGTTACCTGGCGGCTGCAAACATCAGTCAGCACATTTCAGTCAAAGGGAGGCCCCTGAACTTCGGGCCGCAGAAGCTGCGGTGCGTCTTACCAGGCAGTCGCTCTCCCGTGGCCCCGTGCAGCCAGCGGCACACTGGTTGTGGCAGCAGTCGCTGGGGGACCTGCCGCGGCAGCGCCCGGAACACTGCTGGGCACAGATGATCTTGGTCACTGAAAGGAAGCAAAGGCCACTGTGAGCTGCGGGGTCAGGAAGGTGGAAGGATCAGTTCTCAGGGACCCTGGGAGCGCTTGCAAATGGCGATGAAAGGCTGATAACAAGGATGAATTTAGTGATTCTACACTTAAGTTCCCAAACATGCTTGTTCTGCTAAACTCAACTATCTTGATCTTTCTTACTGTATGTTTTCTTTTTTTCTACTTGTTTTTAATCACTTAGGAGAACTGACTCAGATTAACCCTGGACTTTCAGACTTGTTAAACTAGAGACTGACAAGAATTGAGTTTTGGGGTAACAGAAAGTATGTACAAATAACATGACGCCTGTCAGAAAGCAGTGTTTAAAAGGGCATAACAATCACATCACAATTTGACCTAAACACAGATCAAGCTGACATGTCCCTAGATTTCCTGGCCATTCATGGTCTTAAGCTAGGATTCCCGCAGAGAAATCCCCTTCAAGAAGCTGCTCTTGCTTCTTTGGAGGTGGGTACCCAAAAGAGGGGCAGGAAGGGAGAGGACACAGGAGGTGTCGTGATGCAAGAAACAGAGACAAGCTTCCGATTCCAGGAAAAACAAAACGACTGTTCAGAGAGAAGGCCTGGGTGGCGGGCCGCGCTGGTTCACGCCAGGCTGCAGCGCCGGCGGTGGCCCGTGCTGGACTAAGCGCATGCGGGGAGAGGTGCAAGCCTGTCGCTCATGTAGCTGCTAACATCTGGCCTTAAAATCAACAATGCTTGGAGTCTTCAAAGGGAAAACGAACATCAATACCATCAGCCAAGTGTAAGGGGAGAAGGTGGCCAGTGAAATTCTGTTCCTGACTCACATTTCTGGCAGTTCTCCTCCCCGGCACCCCAGCAGCTTCTGTTGAGACAGGCTGGATCACACTTTGGGCCTAAAATATAAAAGTAATAGTTAAATTCATAATCACAGGGAAAGGGAATGAGAAACTGACAACACCTGCCCCAGCCTCTAAGCAGAGCTGCAGCCTAGAAACAAGAGCTTTCAAATTTCTTATTCTCTACTTGTTCAGCTGGTTGGTTTGCAAGATGATTTAAAAAGACGCTCATGAGGGAAAAAACCCAAGGGACTTAATATATGTCCCAAAGTCTGCTACAGTCAGGAGAATTCAGTCTCTGGGAGAATTTCAGTTTTAAATGGAAGAGATGATTTGCCAAGTGATGGTGGGACGAGGGCACCCCTTCAGTATGACCAACAAGGTTTATAGTTGATCCCAGGGGTGAAAGGCCCTAGTGTAATGCTGGTGCTTCTCAAAATCCTGAAAGATGGGCAGCTGAGCCCCGAATGGATGGTGTCAGTCATACACCGGGAAGAGACAGAAACGGAGACCAGGCAGACAGAGAGAAGCCTAAAAGGAAAGAGCAAAGTAACAGGTAGGTATGTTCAGTGTGGTTACGTCTGTACAGTGACACCATGTGATCTTTCCTTTTTACCCTATATGTCACCATATTTTCAAATTTCTATTATAAGCATATAAGTTTATAAAAGAAAATATTTAAAATAAAAATGTTTAATGACATCTTTCCATAACACAGGAAATATTTGCCAATTAAGGAATTCAAAGTCTGTTTATGATTAATATATAAACTACTGTGACAAAAAAAGAATCACAGAGATTATTTAAAATATGAGTAACAGAAAAAAGCAAAAAGAAGAATTGAGGCGCATCCAGAGGTAATCAATATAGGCATGCTGCTGCTGCTGCTAAGTCGCTTCAGTCGTGTCTGACTCTGTGTGACCCCATAGACGGCAGCCCACCAGGCTCCCCCGTCCCTGGGATTCTCCAGGCAAGAGTATTGGAGTGGGTTGCCATTTCCTTTTCCAATTCATGAAAGTGAAAAGTGAAAGTGAAGTCACTCAGTCTTGTCCGACCCTCAGTGACCCCATGGACTGCAGCCTTCCAGGCTCCTCCGTCCATGGGATTTTCCAGGCAAGAGTACTGGAGTGGGGTGCCATTGCCTTCTCCACAATATAGGCATAAGTATATCTATACATAAGAATTAATATCACATTACACATTGCATTATAACTTAATAATTCATGATACATTATGACAATTTTCCATGCCTTTAAATATCCTTCTACCTAACATGAATTTTTATTTTTTTTTAATTTTTTAATTTTACTTTATTCTATTTATTTAATTTTTTTATTTAATTTTATTTTTTTTACTTTACAATATTGTATTGGTTTTGCCATATATCAATATCATATATGAAATGAGTCGCCAGTCCAGGTTTGATGCAAAATAACATTAATTTTTAATGGCATGGCTGTACCACAATTTATTTAACCAATCTCTTGTTTTTAGACATAAGTTTCTTTTCAAATGTATTAAACACAAGGATATAAGGAATATGCTTGAACAAAAATATTTTTCTGCATCCTTTACAATTTTCATTCCTCTCATTTTTTCCTTAATATTCCTAGACATGATGTTCATAGGCCAGAGGCATGCATACTTTAAAACTTCAATACATATTGCCAAAATTAACTTACATGCCCACAAGTAGACTATGTAAATTTCTGTTTCTTTGCCAATATAGGCATTGAAAAATCAAAAGGAACATATGTCTTTAGCAAAGGCAAAAATGATGCTTCTTTATTTTATTTTAACCATTTGTAATACAATGACAAATAATATTTTACTTTATTTTTGGCTGTGTGTGTGTGTGTGTATGTGTGTGTGTGATGGGGAGAGGGGAGCTGCTCATGTCCTTGACCCATTTTTGGAGAGGTAGTCACCTTTTCCTTAGGATTTAGAAGACTACATTACATAGTCACATAGCAACAATATTAACCTTTTCAAGGCAGTCAGAAGCTGCACAGTATTTTCCCATCATTAATATTTTTTTATATGGAAGTTTTCTTTTATAGTATCTAACTTTGGCTTTTATTTAACTTGATATTACAAATATTTATTTTTATGTTTCTTTCTAGCACTTATATATACACTCAACATTTTTTATGTTTAACATGCATTTGGAATTTACAGTGGTATATGAAGTGGATTATAGATTTATTTCAATTTCCTCTTGAGTAAACCTACCCATTCTAACTTCAAATTCCAAACTACATCAATAATAACGTAATATTAAGTAACTTTTCTGTCCATAACACCCATGTCCATAAAACACTTAAATCACCTTATGAGATTTTTTGGGTAAAGATGACATGAAACAAGCTCTCAGAAGTCATCTGTGACCTGAAAGCTCCAGTTGAGAGGAGCAAGACTGTGAGTTTGTCCCTGGTCAGGCAACTAATGAGGGAAACACAGGCAACGGGTGATGGTGGTTTTGTAATTTCAATGTGACTAACCTAATATCCTTAGTTCCTTTAAAAAAAACTCCATTAATAGTTCTGTCACTTAGGTATTTTTCCTTTAGTAGTGACATTCCAGAATAATATATTAAATATTTAATTCTTTTCTTATTTGCTTACAATGTCATTTCTTTATGGACATTGGATTCAGCTGCTGCTACTGCTAAGTCACATCAGTCGTGTCTGACTCTGTGCAACCCCATAGACAGCAGCCCACCAGGCTGGTGTCCCTGGGATTCTCCAGGCAAGAACACTGGAGTGGGTTGCCATTTCCTTCTCTAATGCATGGAAGTGAAAAGTGAACGCGACTGTCTTATTTGTCTATGGCTTATTTTTATATGTCTATTCTTAAACCAATACCATCTTGGTTTATTGCTTGTAGCTTTGTAATATTTGAATCTTATTATTGCATAAACCTGTTCACCATTTGTCTTTCCCAACACTGTTTTGCCAGGTCATTTCTGCAGCTATGGTGTAAGGAGGGCAGGTGAGCTACTTTGGGTACCTGATTTGATCTATAGCAAAACCATATTACGCTCACAGCCTTTCCATGTCAGTTTTATTTTTTGTTGTTGTTGTTATTGTTGTTGTTACAAATTTACACAATTTAACCTCCCCACTGTTCATCAGATTGCTGAGCAAAGGCTAACCTCCATCTCTGGAAAATGTAAAATTTTACATTGTAAAAGAAAGCTTTTGCTTTCTTGCAAGCAAAGTAGGTCAGTTGGGTATCTGTTGGAATAATGCATTTACACAGTCAAAGGGCTCAATGCCCATGTTCACAGCAGCATTTTGTCCACAATTGTCAAAAGGTGGAAGCCACTCAAGCAATTCAAGTGTTCATTGACAGATGAATGTATAAACAAATGAAATATTATTCAGCCATATTAAGGAAGGAAGTTCTGACACATGCTCTAACTTGAATGGCTCTTGAAGACACTGTGTTCAGTGAAAGCAGTCAGTCACAAAAGTACAAATTTGTCAAATTTGTCACAAAAGGACAAATACTGTGTGATTTTGCTCATATAGGGCACCTAAAGTTGTCTAATTCGTAGGCTGAAAGTAAGATGATGGATGCAAGGCCTGGGAGTGGAGCGTTAGTGGTCAGCGGGGACAGTTTTAGTTTGTCAAGAGGAAAATACACGACTGGTGGTGATGGCTGCAGAACGACGTGAATGTGCTTAATGCCACTGACTGTACTTAAAGGCCTAAGACCTTCCTGTCTTCCATTAACAGACTGCTAGTGACTATGTAACATCCAGTTGGGGACTAGCAGGGGGTACTCTTCTGTCCCTTTCTGATGCCTATGTCAGAAGCATTCTCTATCTCCTTTATACTTTAATAAAACTTGATTACACACACACATACACACACACACACACACACACACAAATGGTTAAGATGGTAAATTTATCTTAAAGGTATTTCATCATAATTAATCAATCAAGTCAAAGAAAAAAAAGCAAAAAACAAAGCAGCTTTAGTTGATTTTTAAGATCCATATCAGCTTCAAATTCTAAGACCAAAAACACCAAAAAAAAAAAAAAAAAAAAAGGCAAAAAAAGCACCCATGCATCCACTGCACAGTTGTTGGAAAACAGAGAAGCAGGAAATGGTGATGGCTTCTTATTTTAAAAGCCTGAAAGATGAGGGAGATCAGGAAGGGAGCAGGCTACTTGGAAACTGGGGTTGTCAAAGTTCCCCACGAGGTATGTCAAGGGTGCTAACGGGGAGACTTGACCTGCAGCATGGTCCTGGCCAGCTGCTCCCTTTATTGATGAATAGTGGGGACTAGGTCATGGGCACTAGTTAAATATGGACAAGCTTATCCCCGTGTGCTCCTTAGTTCTGCCGGGCACTCCATCCATGTGGGAGTGCCTGGGAGCTATGAGCAGAAGGGCAGAGCTGAGCCTCAAAGCTTCCAAAGGGTCTGGCGCCACTTTGAGCCTCAGCAGAAAATCGGAAGCTACAAAAGCCTGGTTAGTCTCCTCAAACAGGATGAGAGAAGCCCCTTGCCAGGGTTGGCACGATGGGCTTTTCTCAATGCCACAGGAGAGCTCAGCTGCCCTGGCAGGGCCGGGGGGTGTGTGTGTGTGACCTGTAAGCAAGTGAGCTGTCTCCACGAAAAACAGACCTATTTCTGTCTTAAATACGTGCTCTTCTAGTGAGCATATAATCTGTTTACTACTTATTTTTGCTGTAGATTCATGTAACTTAACATGAACTGTGCCTTCTCTGGCTCCCACCCCAACTCTACAGCTCCGCCCTGCCTTATGAGCTGCAATCCGGGGGTGGGGTTGGGGGGGGGCACCGTGGAACACTTACAGTTGCCCTGCTGGTTCTGAAAGTCCCCTGTCATGTTGCTTAGAAAATCAGGGTTGACGATGTCCCGCCACTGGATGGTCTCCACGTTGCAGAGGACAGGGTTGTTGCTGAATCGCACGGCACCTTGCAGAATTTCTGCATGAGAAAGGAACCCCCATGAGCAAACTTGCCATCTCTTCTAAACTCTTGTGAAGTATGCATATGCTTCTTCACATTTTACCTTCTGTTAAGAGATGGCAGCATGCAAATGAGACTCCCTGGAACTGCAGTGGGGCAGTGGAAAGTGAGTTGATGGATTCCTCTATGGAGGAGTTGGGATTCTCCTGCACTGGGTCTTTGAGCAATGAATGACCAGAATTTAGAAATCAGGGGCCATGGGAAGATAATGCTTTAGTCAAGTAGCATGAATGACAGGTATACACTAAGTTGGTGGTTCCCAGGGAGGCTGGCTGGTCCCAGCCGGACCGGGGTTAGCGCGTGATGACAGTGTGAAAGGGCAGATGGGACAGGAAGGGTGGGTGGAAGGGAAGATGCTGTGAGGTGCTTGGGAAAGTGGGGAAAGTGGAGCAGGAAGGATCTGTATGTGTGATGAAGAGACTGGGTGGCCAAGGGAAGGCAAAGACTTAAAACCGTTCAACTGCTCAAAGGAAGAGTTGGAATGACGTGAAACACCAGGGGTGATAAGAAAACTTGAGCTGGAGCAGAGGGCAAGTATTCCCCCATGACACTTATGCAAACATTTACCGAATGGCTTCTGTGCACAGAACATGGAAGTGAGTGCTATGAGGCATGTGGAGACGAATGATTCCTGCTGGCTCCTCTCTAGGAAATGACAAGCATGTGAGGGGCAATGCACAGTCAATAACCTCTTGTTCACAGAGGACCATGACCCATGACGAGGCTGGCACTGTGCCAGCTGCTTTACATGCATGCATGCTCAGTCACTCAGTCGTGTCTGACTCTGCAACCCCATGGGCTGTTAAGTTCCTCTGTGCATGGAATTTTCCAGGCAAGAATACTGGAGTGGGTTGCCATTTCCTCCTCCAGAGGATCTTCCTGACCCAGGGATCGAACCTGCGTCTGTTGAATCTCTTTACCACTGTACCACCTAGTAGTCAGACATATGCATGGCCTGAGCTAATCCTCACATGGTCCTCTGACCATAACTCAATTCTAGATATGTAAGTAATGCCAAGCATCCCAGAGTGGGAGAGGACACAGAAAAGGAAGAGTTCTTCTGGGGAAGCTCTCTTTGGCTATTGGAAAGAATAACATCTCTGGGAAGAGAACATGTGGAGGAACCCAGATGGAAGTGGGCTCAGTGTGCTCCAGGCAGACAGACAGCCCCAGCAGAGGCCGTGAGGGGCCAGGTAAGCAGTTCCTTCGGCAGATGGTGGGGAGGGGCTGCAGTCACAGAGGGCAGGCTGGGGGGTCGGAAAGGGCCACAGCTTATTTTGGGTGTGAAATCAGATATGACAGCTGGACAACCAAGTGAAAAGCTTCACTGAGAAGGGAGCCAGAGTCAAGGGATAAACTCATGAGAGGCCAGAGCTGGAGACATAGAAGAGAGAGCTGGGGCTTCAGGAGCCTCAGGATGACAGACCAGGAGCAGGAAGGCCAAGGGGACAGCAGCGGGATGACCAGAGGCCCGTGTTAGTTATCAACTGTTGTTGTTTAGTCATTAAGTCATACCTGACACTTTTGCGACCGCATGGACTATAGCCCGTCAGGCTCCTTTCTGTCCATGGGATTCTCCAGGCAAGAATGCTGGAGTGGGTTGTAACTCATGTCGAATAATCCAAATTAGAGGATTATTTAATAAAATTAAATAATCTGAATTGATACGACCCCAATACTCACAACAGAAATAATACCAAGCACAGAAACAGCTCCCTGGGGCTTTATCTGCAGTAATTCACTTAATCTTCTCAACAACCCTGGGGAGTCTGTTACCATTGTCCCCCCCCATTTTTGAAATCACAGAAAGAACCCACTCCCAGGCGCCTGGCTGGTAAGCCATGGAGCTGATAGAGCTGGGGCTGGAAAATGACAGTCTGCACCCCCACCTGCCTCTGTCTGGCACCACGAGACAGCGACTTTGGGAGGCATCCCAGGGGGCTGACGGCAAGGACAGCACAGCCCAGTGCCAGCACCGCACCCAACAGTGCGGGAGGCTGAGGGGAGCCCTAAGGCCATTTCATAAATGCAGAGCCCAGGAGCTGACCCGCACACAGGCGCCATGGGGCTCGGGCAGTCAGCCCGCCCTGCACCCCGGCCTGGGGTCAGGCCCGCGACCCTCCTCTGCTGTGTGTCCTCTGCTCTCAGCCCCTTCAGGGCTGGCCCAGCTGCCCATCAGAGCCGCGAGGCACGAGGGAAGGTTAGGGCTCTGTGGCACGGTCTGGGTGGCCAACCCTGGCCATTTCCTCACTCCTGTAGGAATTCAAGAGGGTTACTTTGACCAATTTTCTTTTTTTTTTTTTTTTGTAAAATGGCAGAGCATACCACTTGCTCTGAAAGAAGGTGAGGGGCATTCAATTAAATTACCAATTTGACATGGCTGGCACTGTACCTGCCACAGTCCTCGTTATCTTCAAATTTTAAAAATCAACTTGCCGTTTTTCCACAGTTTTCTCTCACAGCACCCTTGTAAGTGCCCTCCCCACAAGAACTCAAACTTCACCTGTAATACCTTCATTCTCTATCCTTACAAACTTAAAAATGGCTTTCTGTATAATAGCGTGACTCTGGAAAATGTCTCAGACAGTGGTTGGATTTTTACTCTTTGTCCCTTATACATGAGGTCCAGGCAGTAAGACCGGCGGACTACCTGAGCATTCCAGTCCCGTCATCTGGTCATACTCTCGTTTTTCCAGAACCTTTACCATGTCTTAATTTATTTTGTAACTCTCTGGATACATTTCCATGAACAAGACAGAACCTGTACTTGGCTTAACTCTTCCCTTCCTGCCCCATTAACTACTGTCTTCTTAGAACTTCTACTCACTCTCTCTTGCATATGGCTGGCATGCAAAACAAAAGTCTTCCCTGAGTGGAATTCAGAAAAGCACCCAGTCTGCTAAGTACCGTCCAAGTCGCTCTTCATACTATAGCCTCCTGCGCCCTGCTCTCACCCTGTAAGTTTCTCAAGGGCAGCTCCCTCAGTCCGGTTTTGTTTGCTCCATAGTTGGATAAGACCGCTAAGGCATGGGTGTTTTCATAAAGCACATTTCCTCGGATGATCTGCAGGTTTTCCAACGGAATCTTCTCCACTGTGTTGAGGGCAATGAGTACATAGCCGGCAACCTCCTGGATGGTCTAAGGAAATAAAACATGAACATATTACTTCTCTTTGGAGGAACTCATGAATGCAAGATCTAAAGTGGATCCAGAGAGCCCAGGACACCTAGCTGAACAGGAGTGGTTGACGAATCATGTAGATGATTACCACTGAACCCCATGGGAGGTAACAAGATTTATAGTGATTCCTGCATTTTTGCCTCTTGAGCTTGACAGCAGTAACAACGGACCATGTGCATTACTGAGGAATGCTGTGACTTTCATTTTGCCTGGTGTTTAACAGACTTAGCAGAAAATGGAAACATTTTATTAATTTATTTTGTATTTGTCTTGCAGGCTTTCCATCAAAAACAAACAAACAAACCCAGAAGAAAACCAATCAAATCCTAAGTTTAACTACACCAAACTCAGAAGCTTTTAAGGCTGGCTCCTATTGGCTCACTGGAGCCTAATGCAAAGCACATGGGAGTTTTGTGAACTAGTTTTTAAACTCTTGGTAGCCAGAAATCAACCATGGTGGGAGTATTTATACCAAGAAAACAGGCAAGGGCTACAAAGCAGGTCTTCTTTCTTTTTTTCAAACACAGCCAGTATAGCAGGATACCACGGCTGCAGTGCTGGTTAAAAGATTAGTGTCCACAATGATAGCAGAATGCCAGGCTAGTCTATTTCTCTTTGCTATTCTTTTATAGCTACAACTTGACACTATCTGCTAAAGTGACCTTTCCATAAAACTTGCATGTGTAAGTAATTGCCATAGCAATAGTAAATACACTGCCAGTTAAATTCTGCCAAGGCCTTATTTACTTATATTTACTTCTACTGTATTTGGGTAAGGATCAAATTCATTGAACTAACCTTGAGAAAAGAAAGGTTGTAACTACTCTGCATGTAGGTAATTTCCAAATTCCCAAGGACCACCTCACAGTTGTTGAACATCCTCTGTAGGCTCAGAAAGTGGTCTTCAAAAGTGCCCAACTGGGTGAGCTTGTTACTTGTCCCTTGGCAAACTGGAAACAAGGGAAAAAAGGTATCACGTGAAATAAAGTAAAGTAGAAAAACTAAAATAAAACAATCTTCACAGTCTTCAACTAATCGCATGCTTCAGTGACTTAGGATAGTAATTCTGATTGAAGGCCACTCAGGACAAGCGTGATAAACAATGTTTAAAAGTTTATACAAGATGCAGTTCAAACTAAGGACTAGTTCATCTCTATAATGCATGCAACTGTTTAAAAATATTAAAAATTCAAGGAGAAACAGATGAAAACCCTATGGAAATCTTTGAGACCAAACAGTCTATAAGAGTTTTAGTAAAATGCATGAAAAAATAGACAATAATTGTATATTTGCAATGTTAATAAATATATAATGAACTTTTACTTTGCAAAAAGATAACATGTCACATTATTATGTGTTGAAAGACTATTTACAAACATAGTTTCCTACCACAGCTTTGTACAACCTAAAATTAATGACAAGACTGTAAATTAAAAACTATTGACCAGAGACAAAAAATATTCTAAACTGATGCACCAAAGAATAAAATCAAATATTATATAAAACTTAGAAAGTAACATGAAAACACACTTGGTTGCTAAGAAACCAGCATGTCTTTGTGTCTGCCACACTCTAAGGAGCCTGCCACCCAGGTGGAGGGGCAAGGGTTTGGCAGTTGCTGGGATGTGGCCTTGGCACACTTAATGCCCTGATGTTTTCAGCTGTCAAACTTAATATAAGAAAACATTTTAAATTAGGGGATGAAGTCAGACTATGAAAATACATTTGGTAGTCTATATTTAAAAGCAAAGGAGAGGATTATAATAAAGCCATGTTTATAAATTAGCTCTTTGAACAACATGTATAGGCAAGCATAAGAAAACAAAGAGGTTTGGGACTTTTGAAGCAGGGAGCTGGTGAGCGACTGTACTTTGAGCCAAAATTATCATAAGTGAGGAAATATGGCCTCTGGCTTTGGAGGTTTGATTCAGACCTGACCAGGCAGGGCTGCAATCTGCAACCAGGTGGTTGAGCACAAAACCAACACCAGAGTCGATATGTGGGGACTTCCTGAGGAACTCTTCCCAAATCTGCATTTCTATTTGATAGGTTTTTTGCTCCCTCCCCACGGTAGTGTTCTGCAGAGCATCATTTGACTGTCTGCTCTTGCATTTTGGTGCCAAGGCACTGAGCGCATGTTCAGACACCACATAATGAACGTGAAGCGTTTACACCACCATTAAATATGAAGCAACCCTTACTTCCTCTTTGACTTTGTGAGGATTTCCCTCTTCTCCCTTCTGTGGTCTCTTTCAAATTTGGCGGTAGAGAGAATGCTTACAAGGGAACTGCAATGGCTTACAAGACAGAGCCCCCTGCACGGGCTCCAGGGCACAGTGATTTCATCACTCTTTCAACCATAACACAGGACGGACCCAACATCCCTGGCTGCCTTCACTTAGGAGTGTGGGCTGCTCTGATTGCAACCTCAAGTTGGAATCACTGCACACAGTTGGCTGCAGTGCATACAGATGAGGCCAGACTGATTTCCCAATTCGAAGGTCCTTAAAGATGCCAGCATGAATGGAAGTGCAGGATTTTGACAACAAGAGGTGACCTTTCTGTTGGCACACCTTGGAGGCTATGATCCCTAAATTTCAGCCTAACTGGTCAGCTCTGGTCTAGGCAGCCCCAAGTATTGGTCATGCCCTTCATGCCAGCCAGGTGACCAGTGTTGACTAGAACTGGGTGTTGGAGCATGTTTCTGAAGGGTTTCTTCTGTACACAGAAGGATGAAAGCAATCACAAATGTTTTCATTTTAAATGCTCAAAAATATCCATTTGTAAATTTCTCTTGGCTGAACTATTTTTATTATTAAATTATGTGAAAACGACTTTCATCAGTTAAAAAGGAAAACATGTCAGGTAAGTTTACCCTGTTAAAGAAGAAAATAATTGCAAAAGGACTACACTTGTGTTTTTATTTATTCTTTCAAAAAGTGCTAAATGAGCACTGAAAGGGCTTATTTGATGAATACCTACCATGACCCTTTACTATTTACAGGTACTATAAATTACTTTCATATTTAAAAAAAGATCCTATATTTGGAAGACAATAGCAACATTACACATTATTGATATGAACGTTAATTTGTAAAACATTTTGGAAACAACTGGACAGATTGTGCATACAAATAAATATGCTTAAAGTCTATGTCATGATGATTCCCCTACTTTGGAAAATCTATTCTGAGGAAACAGACCTAAATTTTCGTGCAAAATGTTGACAAATTTTTTAATAATGGCAAAAAATTGCCCAACTGCCCAACATGTTTATTCTTAAGAAAAAGCAGCCAACACACTATTGGACTGAGCTGAAGGCAAATCCATCTTGAGTCCTACTCCTGGGTTAATGACCAAAGTAGCAACAGAAAACATGACAAGGCTGCTTATTCTGAGGCTTCTCTGCCACACACAAAAAGGGAGACAGCAGGTCTGGGGTGAGGATGCAAATGGCTTGGTCTGGGTTTCTTGACTGAACAAGGCATAATCTTGGCTCCATCTTTATACCAAATATCTCATGTTATGTAATATAGGACATTTAAATGTGAGACCATTAAATCAGTAATATTGAAAAATAAAAATCACTAACTAGCGAGGCAGACCTAAGGCAAAGCTGTGAGAGGAAAGGCTCTGAGCTCAGCCAGGAGAAAGCCTCCGGTCAGGACTTCCCCTGTATGCAGACTGAAGGACTTCCTGGAGCTCCGCAGCAGGGTTTCCTCAAATACAGACTTGCTAAAATCCATTCTGGCCTCCCAGGGCTGTTCTGAGAAGTGAATGCACACAAAGCTTCAGGTTTCTTTTGTTACAGCTAACTGCTGGGGCCTGTGACAGCTGCCTTGACAGAAGGTGTGCCGGACAGACGCTGGGACCTCCGTGCATGTGTGCTTGTCCGGTGATACTGTGTGAACTGGCCGCATTTGGTTGGCTTACTCAAATACTGGGCATCAAATAGAGTTACTCTGTCAGAAGAATATTTATCCAATGGGAAGAAGAAAGAAAAAATAATATATTGTACTTTAAGAATTTCATTGAAATATGCATTTAGGATTAGGTTTTTAAGCAATTTATTCAGAGAGAATTCAATATTAGGCTAAGCCTTTGAAAACTAGACAATTAAAAGTGTTTGTGTCAAGCTCCATACAACATGATAGAGATTTGCTTTCCTTCCAGCAAATCTGAAGACAAATTCTACTGAAACAAGAAGGGGGCCTTCAAGGCACTCAGCTTTTCATCTTCACAATTTATTATGATGATTCATAAATGGACAAAAACCTAAAAGAATTGTACTGTGAGCATCCTTAAAGTAGCATTTTATTATGTTCACTTTAACACATACCTACCATCTAATTTTTTCTATGCATTATAAAGTAAGGCACAGATAGCCGTACCCTTCATCCTGACATGCCACTGGTTACATACAGTTCAAGATTACTGACAGTGGTTATTGAGGTCACACCACAAACTGTGAGATAATCAGTAATAAGTGTAGCACCGATGAGTTTCAACAAACGCATGCAGCGTGTAACCTATACTCCCGTCATGCCCAGAACATCACGGTCACCCTGGGAGCTCCCTCGTGGCCCTGCTCAGACAGCCCCTGCCCCAGACACCACAAACTGCAGATGTGTTTCCAGTTAGGACAATTCTGCCTGTCTGGGGACTTCTGCTCATGGAATCACATGGCACCCTTGGTACCAGGGTTCATGTGCTGTCCAGAGTCAGGCTGTTCTCTTTCTGAAGAACCAACCCCACCCCCCAATTTATTTGAATTGAAAATAAAACAGTCTGCCACCTTTAAGTCCTGAGACATGCCTGATTTGACAGGGAGAGCCTGTGGCTATCCTGTGTCATTGTGGGGGTGTACCTCTCTCTTTGCCCACAAGCCCGGACAAATCTATAAGGCTAAGACATAACAGTAAAACAGGTTTCTCCAGATTTTCCCAAATCCACTTAGATACTTTTGGAATTGCCTAATTGTTTTAATTTGCTTTCTCTATGCTTTAATGGCAGCCAAGGTCCCTGGGCACTTGCAAATCTCTCCCCGTGGCCTCCAAAACTGTCTGTTTTTATTATTGCCTCATTTTCCACAGAACACCTCATTTTGAAGCAGAAATCACATCACATTGCTCTGGGTTTGAACCATCCGAGTTTCCCAGGGCAGCAGAACAGAGGATGGGCCCCTGCCCATGCCCCTCCCACCATCTCTCTCAGGCTCCCTCCCCTGCCCTTTGGTCCAGCCAAGCCTCTCTGTTTCTCCCAGCCACCAGGTTCCTGCCCCCTTCAGGGCTCTTCCATCTGCTTGGAACACTCTTCCTTTTCTCCCCAGGTCTTTGCATTTTTGTGTCCCTTTTGTTACTGAGATTCTACCTCGGTGGACATGACATCTCTTCAGAAAAGCCTGTTCTGGGACCAGGTCAGCTTAAGTCTTCCCCACTAAATTCTATCACATTTTTCTGATTTCTTTTCTCTCAGCATTCATCACTACTTAAAATTATTTATTATGCAAATACAAATAGTGGGGAGAGGTGGAATACACATATATCTCCTTGGACTGACTGCTGGGATGTGAATACACATGCTGTGTTTACATTTTAGATGTGAAAGCAATGGGCTGATAGTGGTCATGTGACCAGAGCCTTGGATGACTTGACATGGATCTCTCAGCCTTTCTTGTTTCCCTGTGTCTGGTGGTAGAGAAGGAGGCAGGATGTCTCAGGAGAGTGTCAGTTCTCACAACTTTCTAGTTGGTTACTGTAAAATCATTCTAGGCTACTTAACATATTAGATTAAGCTTTAAAAACCAAAGGAAGATTTTGCCACTTTCATCCTGAAAAGGTTTAAGGAAATCTCAAATAAGATATTTACATAATGGATTTAAAAACAAATAAAGAAAAGATACTCAGAGAGTTTGCTAGAGGTTTCATAGTATCAGGATTAATCATTTCTTTTGCCTTACTCAAATTGTGTTATGGTGGCAATTTCAAAATGTGTATGTTTATACATCTGAAAAAAAAATGCACAGAAATGTTATTGGAAGAAAAAGTTGCTAACAATAGTCTTTTATGAATACTGGGTTTGGGGTGTTTTTCTTATTTCCTCCTTAGAGTTTATGCATTTTTCAAATTTTCTACAGTGACCATATATTACTTTATAATAATATATTACTGAGGAGATAATTTATAAAACTCTGTGTTGAACAAGGCCAAAAGAATGACACTTTTAATAAAATACATTTCATAAAAATGGAGAAATGTTCTTCAAAGTTTTGCATATTATTAATTGAATGGCTTTGTGGAAGCGCTTTAAAAATTAGAAGTAACCAAATGAAATACTAGATATAGAAACTGTTAGAAGGGTAAGGAAGCTGCAGGTTGTTCACTTCATTGGTATTCAGAACAGTTGCATACGGCAGCCCTTGGGAAAAGCCATGCATTGCACAGATTTGGTGTCTCTTCAATAATGATGGAATTGAAGAGATTCCAAGTTCCATTTTCTTTCTGATCTATCAATACATTTTTTACATTCATTTCAGGGAGTAGAGAGTAAATTTATCCCATAGAAAAATGTCATAAATTGTGATTATAGCATCAGACTAGCCTGTGAAATTTATTTAATCCATACAAGTTTGTAGGAATGTTGACCTACAGTTAAGTTATAATGAAAAAGTTGGGAAAACATATAATAAAAGTAAACACAAAAATGATTTTTAAAAAGTACAAAATAGTATTTAAATTTTCATTGTGGCTTTAATAAAAAAAAAAGGTTTTGTGGAATGGGAAAAGTTTCATTATAATTTTGAAGATTTTTATTTTTCAAAACTTTATATTTTATCAACAGTTTCTTATTTGATCATATTTAATTTCATACCTAATACATAGTCCTCATCCTGTAGGCATCCAAAGACTGTTGTCAAACTGAATTTCAATCTACATTGCAACTTGGAAATGCACATATAACACTCAAAAAGTCCTCTTAAATATTTGGTAATTTGCAATGTGCGTTATAATACACCTACTGGACTAAACATGCCAAGCCTTGGCATGATCAACACATCTACAAACTCAAATCTAAGCTAACAAGCAGAAGACCTTAAAACAACACCTATTTTGTTTTAGAGTTGGGACACAGAGTACCTGGTTGATTTCCTTCCCTATAATTTTCCTCTTAGCCATTAAAGTAAGCCCAAACCAAGTTTATGACTTTTTAAAAATAAACTATAAGTTAGGAGACCTGTGCATATTGTGTCCACTTTCTTGGGAGCTAACTGATGTGCATGAATCCCGGGAAGACCAGCTCTGGGAGGGGTGGTGGAAGGTTTTCAGTGACAGCATCAGATCAGATCAGATCAGTTGCTCAGTCGTGTCTGACTCTTTGCGACCCCATGAATCCCAGCACGCCAGGCCTCCCTGTCCATCACCAACTCCCGGAGTTCACTCAGACTCATGTCCATCGAGTCAGTGATGCCATCCAGCCATCTCATCCTCTGTCGTCCCCTTCTCCTCCTGCCCCCAATCCCTCCCAGCATCAGAGTCTTTTCCAATGAGTCAACTCTTCGCATGAGGTGGCCAAAGTACTGGAGTTTCAGCTTTAGCATCATTCCTTCCAAAGAAATCCCAGGGCTGATCTCCTTCAGAATGGACTGGTTGGATCTCCTTGCAGTCCAAGGGACTCTCAAGAGTCTTCTCCAACACCACAGTTCAAAAGCATCAATTCTTTGGTGCTCAGCCTTCTTCACAGTCCAACTCTCACATCCATACATGACCACAGGAAAAACCATAGCCTTGACTAGATGAACCTTTGTTGGCAAAGTAATGTCTCTGCTTTTGAATATGCTATCTAGGTTGGTCATAACTTTCCTTCCAAGGAGTAAGCGTCTTTTAATTTCATGGCTGCAGTCACCATCTGTAGTGATTTTGGAGCCCAGAAAAATAAAGTCTGACACTGTTTCCACTGTTTCCCCATTTATTTCCCATGAAGTGGTGGGACTGGATGCCATGATCTTCGTTTTCTGAATGTTGAACTTTAAGCCAACTTAGACATCTCCAAATTAGTGTGAAGACTGTGATGTATCATTATGGGATGATCTCCAGCCAGTTATCTCAACTCTCTGGGTCTCAACAGGACCAGCTTGATGGCCTTGACAGGGTAGTTGTGAGCAGTAATGAGATTGTGGACACAAAAGTGCTTCATAAATCACACATTTCTCTAAATACAAATCATGTCTGACATTGAGGCTTTGCTACAGCAGTATTCAGAGCAGGAAACCACTGCAATCCATTTCTGCGTACGTGTCTTCAAGGATACCAGCAAACTACCCCCACCTCTCGGGGCGGCGGGATGGATTTCTTTTTAAATGCAGTCAACAGAACTCTGTACTGTGTCAAAATTGAGGATGCTTTAAAATTCTAAAATTAAAGACATTACTGTTCACTTTTATTGGATGCTGTCCAGAGAATGGTTCTGACAATGGAAATGAAAAAAATTTGAATCATGGAGCTGGTTGTCCATTCCATTTTTATAGGTAGTTGAATGGCTGGTAAGTAAGAGATGAATTTTACCTATTTGGGATGATCAAAAATGAACCTGGACCAGAAAAGATTTCAGAAAGCCATACCAATTAATTTTTTATTCATTCAGCCCCATAAATCTTTTTTGAGTATTTGGCAACTCAATTTGTGCCTGGTCCTCTTTATTTAAACAGATGGACATATACTGAATGAAAATTCATGGGCAGATGAATGACATTATCAGATTATACACCAGAATCTATATTAGGTAGTACAGAACTAGATTACATGTGATTGGAGTGTTCCTTGAGTGACTATTGAATGCTGAGCAGGGTACACTGAGGAAAGGACAGAAGATTGGAATTGGTTTAAAATCTCTCCATGTGAAAATATAAACAAGAGAGAATTTAGTATGTCTGGTCTTTACTTTCTAGAGATATCGTGAGTCAGCGCCTCCTCCCGGCTGGGTTCTGCTTTTCTAATCTCCTAGCTGGGGACTACTGCTTTCTCACGCTGGGGGCTCTCTCCATACACAGGCATGCCTCTCAAGTGAGTAACGCCACTGCCCTTCCAAAGGTTTGCTGGCCAAACCATCACCTGGATGCTTCACTCCTACTTCAATTTTCATGCTTCTGACCTACTTCTTCAGAGCCCTGCTGTGTTTTCAGGTGAGTCCTTCAACCCGAGCAGTGAGGGCCAGTGCAGAGTCCACAGGGTCAGTACTTGACACTGCACAGCTGCAGCGACAAGTTTCAAAGCTCTTCCTCAAGAATGTGGCTGCTGAGACCTGCCTATCACCTAAATGAGGAAGGGCCGTTACTCCCTCTCACCACAGAGGGCCACTGAAATGGGATGGTCTGCCTGTCTAAAAGCAGGAGACTTGAAAGAGCAGAGCAGGACGGAGGCAAGGGGTGGGGGGCAGATGGTCATCACAGAGGTAAGCCTGGAAAGTGGGAAAGGCAATATTCCTAATGGGGTGGGTGTCAAACACCACTACTTGAAACCGGTTCAAAACTTGACAGTTCAGAGTCTGACTTAAGACAGCCTCTGTCTCCTTGCACCTTTCACCTCTGACTCCACTGACCCTCTTCAGTAGAGACCTGGCGAGCAGAAGGCAGCGGCTTTCTATCCTGCCCAGGCCTCTGTGACTCTCCCTAATGACGAAGGCTGGGGAATGCTCCCCATAGTGGGTGCTGTTCCTCTGGAGCTCACCCAAACACCAGCCCGGCCGAAGAGCACCCCAGCCTGGGGAGCCACGGCCGTAGGTGTCGCTGGCCACTGAGCAAAGGTTTGTTCCCTCTTGCTCTGTGGTCTGCACCAGGGCCACGAGGGCTGGTTGTTCTTCTGTTCATTCACTGCTTCAACTAAAACATATTTAATAAAATGGCTCAACAACAGTTGTCAAGAATGAATCAGAAGTGCTCACTGCCCTGAAGAGACATACCAGCCCTTTGGGGAGATGACTTTACTCACGAAATAATCACAGGACTTCCCCCAGCCATGCAACAGAGCCACTGAAGGACCCAGGCCCGCAAGAGGAGAAGTCACCAAAGGGAACAGTCCTTATGTTCCTCACAGTAAAGCAAAGAAGTCACCCCATGTTCCCAGCAAAGAGGAAGCTGCCTAAAAGTGCCAGGCGCTGGGCTTGGTGACTCCACCACACCCAGTCCCACAATTTGCCACACAAAGAAAATAAGATTTATTTCATTTCTCCTTCTCCCCTGTATTGCCCTCCTCTGGGTCATCTGGAGATACACATGAGTGATTCTTCCTGGGTTCTCTATAGTTATCTCTAAGAATCACTTCTTCATGCATTCTTATTGAAAACAATTCTGGAAAAGATACATAATTTGCAAGGAAATAACAGATATCTAAACCAGAATGGAGGGTAAGGATCTTTCTTGCAAGTGTTTCTCTGTGGAAAGACTGGGTGTGGGCTCCATGTGGCAGTGTGTGTCTACCCCCACCCCAAGACAATCCAAATGTGCTTTTAAATGTTTTCTCCTATCATTACTGTTTTTGTTTTTAAAAATAAGTCACTAATGCACAATTGTTTCAAGGCCATGTCTCTAAATAGATACCCATTTAACTTGGTTTACTCGTGAGCATAAGGAAAATCGAACACACAAATAGCCACCTACCCCCCAAAAAAGAACCCAGAGTAAATGACAACAAACAGCTAAACAAGGGAGTGATCATTAACACCAGGAGAGGTCATGACACCAAAGGTTTCTTCTGAAAACAAAGATGTTCCCAGCACCCCTCCCTGTGCTTCCCCACTGGCACCAGCCACGGTAAGGCCAGGACTAGCTCCTCGAGTGTCCCGTGGTGTTCTGCCCAGCCTTTGCTGTGAGACATTCAGGAGGTCACAGAGGACCTGTGACTCTCCTACAAGGGAACCTACAGGAAAAAGGAGCAGAAGAAAGGGAGCAAAGATGTTAGGAGACAGAAGGAAGCTGGTCTACTGGGGCTGCTTGGGAAAGGATGGATTTGGGGGAGGAGGGTGCAGGCGTGATAAAGCTAATGGGGCTGAGATTTCTAAGCCATTTTTCAAGCCTGAGCTAGCATTATGCTGCTTCAGGCTGGAATTGCTTTCTGTGGGGGCATCACTGGGTCCCTTTTGCTCCTGGGAACAAATAAGAAACAATAAAAGGAGAAAAGTAATCTCCCTAGAAAGATAAGGGGCTTGATTTCACCAATGAGCTGCTTGCTTTTTAAAAAGTTACCAAAACATGTCAGGTCCTCAGCACAACTATTTGAACCAATCCATCACAGTCATGTCATAAAGGATTTGAAAAGTCAGAAAAGGGGCAAGCTAACGCCCTACCCATTCTGACTACAGAACAAGAGCATCCAACTTTTACAATGACCTGTCAATGACCACTGGCCTTAGAGCCATAAGGACTGGGTAAGAACTCTGGCCCCAACACTACTGGGACCATGTTTCTATCACACTGAGGCTTTTTCTTCACCTATAAAATGGACTCTTGGGAGGGTTCAGGGGAATGGGAGAATCTGTGCTCAAAGCATCTGACACATGGTAGACTCAATAAGTATTACTACAACTTGAATCTGAGTTAAATCTGGACTGGGTCCCAGTAGAATGAATTGCTTCCTTCCTTCCAAGCTCTCCCAGAGGTTGACCCCTCTGCCTTCTGCTCACATTGTTATGTGTGGCCTGGTGAACAGCTGTGGCTCCTGCTGCTGAGGGAGGAACAGTGGACACTGACCATAGCTAACCCAGAGCCCATGGCCTGAAAGGGGGCACATTTGGACCCATATCTGATCAGGGAACCTGTGTTGGGCACTTAAGCCTGAAGAAGCCACACCTATTGTGTCTTTTAGAAGAATTCCCTTAGAAGAGCTCGTAGCTTTGTGTTCACAACATTCTCTACTCTTGTTATTTTTCATTTAGCAAAAAGCTTCATCTGACCCCTCGCAGTTGGGATTTGTGTGCTGTGTGTATTTACATATTTTTATTTAATGCTTGTTTTAAAATGAACAATTTTTTCACTTACTCCTACTTACTTTAAATATTCCTTTTAAGTTGCATTTCAGTGGGGGAGTCATGCAGCCTCTTTCCTTGGTTTACAATGTGACCCAAAGCCCATCCCAATTCCTGGGCTCAGTGATGAGGAAAGACTGACTCAGAAATCACTAACAACTTCTCAGTTGACTCGGGAGAAGCCTGAGCCAACTTTCTGCTGCAGAAGATTCTTGATTGTGCTCAGATACTACTGTTTCTAGAACGTGAAAGCTCTCCATGAGAAGCCAGCAATTCAAGGTCATAGTTCTCCTACAGAACCATCTGCTATTAGATGGACCATGTGCCTGGAAAAAGGTGTGAATGGGTGATGCCAACCAGAGCTGCCTCTCACTGACACAGGTCTGAGTCCAGAAAACACAGTCTGAAGCACCCTGTATGCTGTTCCAGAGCAGGGACTGGAAAACTTCTGAAAAGAGCCAGAGTAAATATTTTCGGGTCTGCAGATGATATGGTCTGTGTCCTAATCCTCGATCCTGTTGTGGGCCAAAGACAGCACCAGACACAAATAATGATGGCCAGGTGCCACCGTGTGTCAATGAAACTTTATTTGTAAAACAGGCAGCAGTTGGATTTGGGCACTGGATTGTACTTTGCCAATCTCTGATTTAGGGAAAGGCCTGACAGGAGGAGGGGAAGCACACGATTAGAATTCCCTTTATCCTGGACTTTCTGGAAGATAAACCTGGTTAAAGTGGGCAATTTCACTCCTAAGGTCAAACTCCAAAAGGGTCTGTGTGTGTGTGCAAGCTCAGTCGGTCTCCGACTCTCTGCAGCCCCAAGGAATGTAGCCTGTCAGCTTCCTCCATCCATGGAATTTTCCAGGCAAGAATACTGGAGTGGGTTGTCATTTCCTACTCCAAGGAATCTTTCTGACTCAGGGATCGAACCCATGTCTCCTGCTTCGGCAGGGGGGTTCTTTACTGCTAATGTCACCTGGGAAGCCCCCAAAAGGGTTTTCTTAGGCTTAAATTCTTCCTAATTCATCATCAGCTAAATAGAGGGATTGAAGATACAAGGTACTAAGAACTAACAAGGAAGTGAAGGGCTTCAAGCTGTTATTTCTATGTGTATGTGGGGCTTACAAGCTTCCCAGGTGGCACTAGTGGTAAGGTGCCAATGCAGGAGATGTGAGAGACGAGGGTTTGATCCCTAGGTCTGGAAGATGCCCGGGAGGAGGGGGATGGCACCCCACTCCAGTATTCTTGCCTGGCGAATCCCATGGAAGAGGAGCCTGGTGGGCTATGGTCCACAGGGTCACGAAGAGCTGGACGTGGCTCAGCAAGCACACACAGGGGTTACGGTTCTGTGTGAAGCAGCATCTATTCTTAGAACTGGACACCCAAATCCATGTCCAGGAATCCTGGCTTTCCATATTCATGACAAACAAAAACTCAAGTTCTGCTTATCCTTCCCAGTGACTAAGAATGTTAATCCTGCTATGAGTCGGTAAAGCAATCCAATTTTCCATCTACAATGCTATCTCAAAATTATTCCTTCTCTTTCCTGAAGCTAGACCCTTGATAATGGCCTCTGACTTAACACAGATGCAGCTCATTTCTCCTCTACCTCTGGGCGTGCAGCTATGCGAAGACAATGAGAGTCTCTCACTGCTGTTTTTAGCCCCTTGCTTTCAGGATCCCTGGATCCTGCCTCCCTAGCGCTCTTGGGAATTCCATGTGTGTGGTCTCCCTTCACAGGCTGTCCTCCAGAGAGGCTCCCACATCAGCTCCTCCCCCTGGCTCCTCAGCCCTGTGGCTGCCTCTTGTGGATGTGCACTTGCTCATCATTTTCACTTGTGGTGAAAGCATTCTGTTGTTTCACAGCACATTCTGTCTCTTTAAAGAATAACATGTCACCTGAGAACAACAGCAAACATTCTGTTTCCTTTGGCTTCCCTTTAGCTTATTACACTGAGAAATTCAGCAAGCAATAAGAGACGAATAAACACTGCTGAGTTACTAAAATCTTTATATTAACATCATATATAGGTTTTCAGCAGACTTGATTCACTTCTTTTTTAAGTTTAATAACTAAAGTGGCAGATGAGGAATGAAAATGGAATCTCCACTGCTTCTATTAATAGTAGGGCTGATGGTAAATTCCTCTCAGGCTTGGATGAGGAAGTATTTTTCCTTGCTTGGGTCTCTCTTAGGTTTTAGTTTCTATTACATCCTCTTGGCCTAATAGAATTGGATTTGCTACAGACTGCAGACACAAAATTCTGTTGTTGAAAGCCCGTTTTCTGACTGAATGTATCTGGGATTTAACCAGACTGATTCTTCCAAAAACATGGTCTATTAAGTAACAGACAAAAAAACTTACCCTTGCTTTCCTTGCTGCATTATTAACTATTATCCAAGGGAATACTTAAAAATAACGCACACGGGATTCACAAGACATACTTATTATCTTCTTTTGAAAAAATTCCTACCTTTAACTTCTCTCTTATGCTTTTCTCCTGCTCACAGAAGACATTATGTAATTCTCTTCCTTGCCAAGCGTTCTTAGAGAGCCTTCCTTTAAGTGCAATGACCAAGGTAAAACTGCTCCACCATGACAATCATTCTAGGCCAAAGAGTCCTGAGTGGGGTTTCCTTATCTCTTGTGTGTGTGTCGGTCGCTCAGTCGTGTCTGACCCTTTGTGTCCCTATGGAAGGTAGCCTGCCAGATTCCTCTGTCCATGGAATTCTTCAGGCAAGAATACTGGAGTGGGTAGCCATTCCCTTCTACAGGGGATCCTCCCGACCCAGGGATCAAATCTGGGTCTCCTGCATTGCAGCCAGATTCTTTACCATCTGAGTCACCAGGGAGGCCCCTTTCTTATCACTCAAAGTAAAGTGAAGTTGCTCAGTCGTGTCCGACTCTTTGCGACCCCATGGACTGCAGCCGACCAGGCTCCTCTATCCATGGAATTTTCTAGGTAAAAGTATTGGAGTGGGTTGCCATTTCCTTCTCCAGGGCATCTTCCTGACCCAGGGATCGAACCAGGGTCTCCCGCATTGTAGGCAGACGCTTTATTGTCTAAGCCACCAGGGAATCAACCTTCTTATCACTTAGTAGCAAACTATTTGAATTTCTTTCCTCTTGGGGACAATCAGAGACTCATCTCTAGGAGCAAAATATGCTGCCTTTGATCATGGTTAGTGTCTTTCGAAGGGCAGGTGCTGTAAGTGAAGTTACAAGGCTTCAACAATATGCCCTCCATCTATTTGCTTGTGATCATATGTCTAAGAGACTCTTGGTAGTTAAGGGAGAGGAGTGAAGTGTTGGGGCTGGAGCCAAGTCCCCAGGTCTAAAAACCACCTCAAGGGAAAGCTGCCGAGCCCCACAATATGTCTAAGTACCAAATCAAGGCTCAACAATGCACTCCAAGAGATGGCAAACCTTTTCATTTGTTCTTAGCCAGTCTGGGATTCTCAGGCTGTGCCATTCAATCTGACAGAACATGTTGATAGAGATAAAGTCATTCTTGGCAGCCTGGGGCCTGCAGGTCCCTGTAAGGCCAGTGCCGAGTGAGGATTGTGTCCAAGGGCCTTTCAAATGGCTGGAGGGCTTGGGCCTAATGCAGTGGACGTAATTAGTTGGTAATCTGTAACCTACTTTTTTTTTTCTTGCTGACTATCTGGTTATTGAGGCCAGTAACCAGAGCGGTGAAAAACTGTGAGTGTGTACTTTATGTTTTAACTGAACTCATCATCGAACTGTTTATTCTGGCACATGGTCAAATCTGCAGGCGGGGGTGGTGGCAGCAGAAGGGGCTGCTCCTGTGAGGCTGCAGGAATGCCTTCAGTGAGCTGATTTCTACCCTGGTGAATGGCCACTCAAACCAGACCTCTCCTTGAAGCCGAGAAAGTTTCCTACACAAACATTTCTTTGTAAGCTCAATTAACTTTCATAATAATTTGTGCTTTTAGTTTAGGAACTACAGATGTTGTGTGGGTGGTGGCAAGGGTGAGGGGGTGGGAATGAGAGGATGAAAGAGCAAGGATATAGATCCTCCTCCTTTGGAAAATGTGGTAACACTTCCTTTCATGGAAAAAACACATCAGTTTTTAGAATTACTAAAAAATTTGAATCATTTGTAGAACAACTAGAAAAAGCCATGGCTGTTTGGTTTGGGGGAGGTCAGACTGGGCCGTTTCCCAGCTTTTCTCCCTCATAATGAGACCCAGATCTTTGTGGCATGATTATCTGGGATTGTAATTTTATGCTGGAAATAGTCCAAAAGTTGGGCAGCAGAATCCAGCCATTCATCAAATGATCGCTCAGTTTGCAAAAGAAATACAAAATCAAACATATTAAATAGTAATTGGGAGCAAGTATTAATATGCTAAGGGACAAGGGAACTCTTATTAACTAGACAATAAATTAATTGTCACTGGGAATCGTTTTACCACCAGAAATACACTTGCAGTTTTTCCCCTTAAGTCCAGTCACTTCTTATTTAATGTTGATTTGAGGTTAAATGGGGGGTGTTACGGGATGTTTGTGGCTATTTCACAGGACAGTTCCTAAGTCAATTTTATACTCCAAATCCTACAATATTGTTCATATAATGAGTGTCATGTTCATTATACCCTCATCCACTTACAAATAAAATAACATTTACAAAATGTTTTATACTTCACATGTGCAAATAATCTCAGTTTTCTAATTCATGTCTAACTCAATTGTCTAATTCATGTCTACTTAATGTTCTGTGGGTGTGTGCTCAGTTGCTCAGTTGTGCCTGACTCTTTGTGACCCCATGGACTATTGCCCACCAGGCAAGAATACTGAAGTGGGTTGCCATGCCCTCCTCCAGGGGATCTTCCAGACCCAGGGATCAAACCTGAGTCTCCAGTGTCTCCTGCATTGCAGGTGCATTCTTTACCACTGAGCCACCAGGGAAGCCCCTACCTAATACATAAGCTATTAAAAAGTCAACATAATAAGGAAACTATTGAGAATCAAGCCCACTAGAATGAAAGTCTTCGTGTCTCCTATGCCCCGGTTAATGAGGGCAGTCTTGGGAGCACCTCCCTTCTGTATTCATGCAGTGGATGCTCTCACTGGACACCTGACCACCATGCGTGGGGCCCAGCACAAAGGTTGCTTGTGGTGAATACTCCTGTCCTAGCTTGAGGATTCCAACTCTGATGCCTGCCTTTGAGCCAGCTCTGCAGGGACTGGTGGTATCACCCCAGGCAAATTATTTCTTACTCAGCCTGTCTTTCCTCCTCCGTAATGGGAGTAAAGGTGCCTGCCTTGTGGAATCGGTGTGGGGATTAAATTCTAACACCTGTACGACCGTGTCTGGCTCCCAGAGGCCATTACTGCTGCCACCATTATTAGTCCATCACTGTAGCGTCAGCGTGTGTCAGGCACACACGGGGTCCAGGCACACAGCTGAGGATGGACTCACACTGCTCCTGCCTCAGGAAGCCTGCAGCCAGAGGGGGTGACAAGCCAGCCACCAAATCATGGAACTGCTCGCTGATGCGTGCGCTGTGAGTGTGGCTGGGGGAGAGGATGGAAGCTAGACCCTGATCCCGTCTGAGAGGCCCTGGCAGGATCCTCTGAGTTACAGCCATTCATCTGAGCTCTTCAGGAGCCTGACCAAGTGTGGGGAAGGGCTCGACAGGCTTTCCTGCAGGAGGAGCTGTGGCTGTGGAAGGTTCCCTGGATGGTCATGAGTCTAGCAGAGAGCAGGGTAAGGGGAGGCAGGGGGCCGTTAAAGGGCTTGCTGCTGAGCACTCTCCATTTTAAAGGCATGAGAAGATTTCAAACAAGGAGGAACATGCTCAGGTTTGTGTTTTAAAAATACCTGCTGCTTTTTGGAGCAGGACCTAGATGGTGTCCAGAAATGGACGTGTCTGTAAGAGGTTCTATGGGAGGAGATGTTCTGTTCCAACAAGATGCTCCACTGGGGAACTAGACAAAAGGTTGCACGGGGCTTCTTGGTACCATATCTTACAACATGTGAGTCTCCACTTTTCTCAAAGCAAGAAGTTTAATCACACAACTTATTCAGAAGCACAAGCTGTGAGGCAGAGGTCTGGTAGCAACTGTCACCCCTAGAACGTGTTACCTGTCTGAAGAGCCAGCACCCTAGGCTGAAGCCCAGGGCTGATGGGAATGAGCCTGGCTTCTGGCAGTGTCCTGGTGATAGGGGACTCTTCCCCTCTATGTGGGATGTCAGTAGCTTGTAATTTTCAAATGCTGTGATTTTTTCTTGTAAACAGAAAAGCCATTATTTTTGCAGCATGTGGTTTCAATGTTTTTTCAATGCAAAAACAAGAATTATATTTCTCTATGCCATGTTGCACCTTCATAAAATTAAATAATCTCCCTCTTCTAATTTAAACGAACAGCCTTACTGACCCATGGAGAGGGGCCCAGAAGGTCTCAAGAACAGCGTGGAGAGACCAGTTAGGCACGCGCAGAACAGTTTAGAGCCTCACATTGTGGAGTGGGGGCTGCAGACTGGCAACACTGGCCTCACCTGCGAGAGTCTGTTAGTGATAAGGAATCCTGGACCTCATCATAGACTCACAGAATGAAAATCTATGTCTGAACAAGATCTCTGGAGATGCCTCTGCACTGAGCTTTCCAGCCAGGCACTAACGTGGTGGCACGGTTACAGCCAACCCTGGCAGGTGTTAGGGTGTCTGAATCCACAGAGCTGTGGACAGCTCAGTACAGAAGCACAGAAGAGCATGATGTCAGGAGCACTGACCTTCCCAAGAAAAAATTTGGATTGTGAGCTGTCACGGTAGTAAGCGAAAACTAAATGCTTGGATCCTAGGGAAAGACCTTGAGTTCAATCAAGTCAGGGCAAGAGGGGTGGCCTGTCTTGGACTGGGCCTAGGGCTGTAGATTGGAGCGGGGCACCTGGGGGCAAATCAGGTGGCGATGGCTCCCGATTGTCAGCCAAGTGCATGGCTCACAAGGGTCTTGGAGTTAGTTACGCCAAGTCCAAACCTGTGTATGATGGCAATGCAGACATCACAAAAATCTCCAGATCCATGGTATTCACATAGGAACCCCTATGGCTTTCCAACCAGGGGCTATAAGTAAAGGGTGTCCTGGGCAACATCACAGTTGTAGAGCTTAAATTTGCAATTTTGAGATTCTGAAAATACCAACAAAGTCAAATAAGTCTCCAGAGCCTGAGTCTACAGCTTGTGTGGGGTTCAGCCTGTATCATGAATGATTTAGTTAATTTCATGCCTAAATGTGCCTTTAAAAACCTTGGTAGAGATGTGAAACACACAGATTTCAACCAAACAAGCTGAAACAAAGCTTTTAGATGTGCTTGAAGGCGTGTGTAGCGTCACAGCAACATCCTGTGCCAGTAGCACAGGAGGAGAACATCAACAAGTCTGGACACCTTAAAACCACGACTGAACTACAGCAACGAGCTTTCCTATAACTGGATCCATAGCTTTCTTGATCATGTCCCTATTCCTTTATTCACTCTCCCTCATTAGACTTGCACACATGTACACACACACACACACACACACACACACACAGCTTTAATTCTGTGTTTGAGCTGGGAAAGTCCAGCTGCTCTAGTCTTTCATTACAATTCCCCCATATTTTAATCCTTCTCTGTCTTCTCCTATAGACTTTCCTTCTCAAAACTGCACCTTGGATTTAAACGGACATTTATACTAGATATACTGCAGCTTTAAAGCTCCTTTTAGAAAGCCTCATGAAATGAAATACACGATAAAGGTGGGATGAAGTTCTTCAGGATGGTACATAATCTTGAACAGAAATATGCAGTATTTTTAGTCATGTTTTCTTTTCTCCATATTTATCAAAGAAATGGTTATGCTAATTACTATAAGTGCACTTTGAATGTTTATTTCTTAATTGCTAGTGCAGAAAATACTTCTTTTATTCCTTGGCTTTCACCACAACATCACCATCACTCCACAGATTCACTGAAACTTACTAGGCCACACCAAGAAGGGTCTATAGCCACATATCTCATTTTTTCCAGACAAGACATTTAAGACACATTCTGGTAAAATTGGAGGA
This sequence comes from Bubalus bubalis, assembly GCF_019923935.1. Classification (NCBI taxonomy): domain Eukaryota; kingdom Metazoa; phylum Chordata; class Mammalia; order Artiodactyla; family Bovidae; genus Bubalus; species Bubalus bubalis. Next base: position 1,020,917 of record NC_059177.1, read on the forward strand.
GCCAGGTGGATCATTTTCAATATCCTCTCTAGCAAGCCAGTGCATGAAGAAGGAATCCAAGACCTAGTCTTGTGTTTTGTGTGCTGATTATAGGACCTCACTCTAAGGTAACCCAGTGTGTGCGTTACGTTAACGTGATCTTTGCACCCAAGGTGTGCTACTGTGAACTGTTAATCAGCCCATCCATCCATCCATTTGTCACCATCTACTGAACACAAGATACTTGCAAACTGGCTCCAGGCCTGAAGAGACTCAGTCCAGGGAGAGACAGAACGTGACAAGCTGGAAAGAAGTTACAGCAACAGCTTAGACTGCTAATTCTCAACTAACAGAGGACAGAGGACACCTTAAGAAACAAAACAAAACAGCTTCCTAAAGGATCTGATGCTTGAATGTATGATGCAGAGTAGCTTTTCATTATGCAGAGGAACACGGGTTGGGGGGTGGGGGGAGAAAGAAGAAAGGAACAGAACATGAGTAGAATATGAGAAGACCGGAGGGAGGGAGGCAGCAGGGAGACAGGTCCACCCACTAAGCGAGCCAGCATGCTGATGCCAGTCTGGCACTGTTGAGAAGGAAAGCCCGCACAGTGGGCCGGCAGTCGGGGGAGGGCCTGTGGCACCCAGGTGGGCCAGGGCTGCTGCAAAGTGTGCTGTCAGAGGGCAGGGAGGACCAGCTGGGGCATCCAGGGCGGCTGTGGGCTGGGAGCTTAGGAGGTGGGGAGGGATGTGGGTGTTAGGGGTTTAGAGTGGAGCACCCTAGGTGATGGTGCAGTCTCAGAGGCTCTTCGGCTGCTCATTTCACCACGACTACCTAAGTAAACTAGCCTTCCCAGGTGACGCCAGTGGTAAAGAACCCGCTTGCCAATGCAGGAGATGAAAGAGATGTGGGTTCAGTCACTGGGCTGGGAAGATCCCCTGGAGGAGGGCATGGCAATCCACTCCAGTATTTTTGCTTGACAGAGGAGCCTGGTGGGCTAGAGTCCATAGGGTCACAGAGACATGACTGAATCGACCTAGCATGCACACACCTAAGTAAACTGGTATCATTTCTCTCAGAAAGTGGCCTCAGACACACTGTCTAAATCTTTTGGGGATGGACTCTAAGGGTATGAATTGACTTAAAAAATCAAATAATGTATTTACTTTTTAAACACTGTATTGTGGTAAGATACTTAACATGAGACCTATCTTCATAACTGATTTTAAATGCACAATACCATGTGACTTGATGGAATCAGACAGCAAGGAGCCCCCTGCACAGAACAGGGGGCTGAACACAGAACTTGTATTCAACAAATACATTTCTTAGACAGCTGAATTAGCTACACCACACACTCAACTGCATCACTGAAATGCCTTTTTATTCTGGTAAAGTGGGAAGGTCTTCTAATATTAAGTTCAATTAATTGACACTATCCAGGAAAGCTTGGTGATCTAAAACAAAAGATAAAACAACCACCCATTATGCTACAGACTGGTGTATTTCTAGTCTGTTTTTATTTTTTTTTAATTTAAATTTATTTATTTTAATTGGAGGCTAATTACTTTACAATATTGAATTGGTTTTAATGGTGGTTCTCTGAGTGTAATTCAGAGGGAGAAAGAATCAGGGGTGGAAGCCAAGTCAGGGGCAGAGAGGAAGACAGAGCAGCAGCAAGCTTGGCCTGGCCGGCCGAGTGTGAGGACGAGAGAAGTCTCTGGAAAGGCAGGATCTTCTGTTCTTTTTGCCAAGGAAAATGCAAAGATGCCTAAGACATTCTTCTAATGGCCAAGCCACTACCTGAGAGGGAAGAATGGCAGGAGGCCATGGAGAGGACATGCCTTACCCGCCCTGCTTGTCTGCTCTTCTCTGTGGAAATGTGCCTTCTCTGTGGAAACAGCTTCTGCAGCACAGAGGCAGGGGTGCAGGGCTGCTCATCCTCTGGTGCTAGTGGGAGAAGCTCGCCTGTCCTTTGGTATCAGTTTCACCCCCAAATCTACTCACAGCTGTGAATATCTAAGCACTCAGTGCTTTGGATTGCACGGGCTTTGCAAAGAGGACAGCATGGTGAATTTTTGCTTTCATGTTTAATTGGGGGGCTTCCTTATCCAGAGCTGTCTGAGGCAGTTCCTTATGTTGTAACACTTGGATCTGGTTCATGGAATCTTCCCTGCTTTCAAAACAGATGACCTCTCACTAGAAGATTCACTTATCTCTTCCCTTCCAGCCCTGAAAACCAGTCCAGCAAAGTCCCAACTTGCAACAAACAGGCAGTTCAGTCGACCAGACAACATAGTTATCTAATCCCTCAAAAATGACACCTAGCAAGTTTCTAACCATAATGCCATTGGACTTGTTTCCATCAACATTTCTTCTTAAGCAATACTAATAATGCCTTTTTAAGTCTGAGAGCTCCATAACCAGTGGAAAATAAAGTATTAATAACAGGCAGCCTGACAAGCAGCCTCTGCTCCAAATGTTTGAAGATTGCTGGTGATGTTCGTAGGAGAATAAATGTGCTCATGTGTCGTTCATCACGTTTCCTGGGCCCAAATACATGCCAGGCCCTGTGCCTGTTGCTGGAGGTGCAAATGGTCTTTGTACTCATGGAACTAACAGTCTGGTAAGAAAGACCAACACTAAACACAGGTGAGTGCTCACACCACCACTGATGTGCTGTACTCAGTTGTGTCCGACTCTGTGGTCCCGTGGACTGTAGCCTGGCAGGCTGCTCTGTCCCTGGAATTCTCCAGGCAAGAGTACTGGAGTGTGTAGCCTACTCCAGAGGATCTTCTCTACCCAGGGACTGAGCTCACCTCTCTTGTGCGTCCTGCACTGGTAGGCGCACTCTTTACTACAGCGCTACCTGGGCAGCCCTGCAGGGAAATGAGTAGATGCCTTTTCAGATGGGCCATATCCACACCAGTGTCCTCATGGCGGTCATATGTTCTCTTTTGTACTAAGAGTGGAAGCAATGATTTATCAAAGAAAGAAAGCACTTCCTTTTGCCTTTAATAAAGTTGCTCGGCACCCATGCAGTGGCTGAGAAATTCATACCAAAAACCAGGAAGCAGAGCCTGCTCACAAAGAAGCTCCAGTTTGGTTCTACGAGTATAGATGGGTCTGGCTGGAAGCGGGTCCCCAGGATCAGAGAACAGCTACCACAGCGCTCTGCCAGATGCAGCTGGGGCCCAGCTTGCGGGAAGGCAGAGATGCAACGATGTCCAGAAAAACCCAGAGTGCAAGCCAGCCCCTGCCAGGTGGATAGCCTTGGGTCCCTCCAGACTCACACAAAAAGATTCCCCATTCATACCTTCCCAGGTGGTGTTAGTGGTAAAGAACCCACCTGCCAATACAGGTTAAAGGTTTAATTTCTGAGTTGGGACGAGCCCCTGGAGAAGGGCAACCCACTCTGGCATTCTTGCCTGGAAAATCCCAAGGACAGAGGAGCCTAGTGGGCTAAAGTCCATAAGGTCACAAAGAGTCAGACTGAGCGACTTAGCATGTACACATTCATATCTAGCCACTCCGTTAGAGCACTGACCTCAGTAATAATCACACCAGGAACTCGTGAAACTGGTTCTCAAGCCCTGGAGGGCCTATAAATTACCTGAGATTGTGTTAAAATACAGATCAGAGACTCCTGGGGACCTGGGGTTCTGCATTTCTAACAAGCGCCAGGTAAAGGTAGTACAGGAGGCAGTAGGGAGCTGAAAGGGCCTCTGAGCAGTCACGGATTGCGACCCTATCCTCCCAATAGGAGAGGCTGGCAAAGGCACGAACACAGAGATAGAGACAGACAGCTGAGACAGGAAAGTCCCCTGAGCCATGAGGCAAAAGCAGTTGCCACACGGTCCAAAGCTGTAACAGCTTCCCGCAGGAAAGAGTAAGGGCATGGACCAGATCTCACTATAGAGGCAGTCTCTGAATCTTTCCCAGATGAGTTTCAGTGGCGTGCTTAGAACATACAGGTTATATTCTGAGGAAATTCACACACTGCCGAGGAGGAGAAAATGCACAGGGACAATCTCTTCTCACATTTGCTGGAGTAAGACTGTCTCTGACTACACTGAAATTTGAAATTCTAGCTTCCAAGGATGAAACATTTGTTGAAGTACAACTTTAGAGCCAACATCACTTTCTCCAGCTTTATCCAGGCATAGTTAACAAATAAAAAGTATATCTATTTAGGATGCACAGTGTGATAATTTAATAATGCACACATTATGAAATTATTACCATAATTAAGTTAATACAGCCATCATCTCACAGAGTTACTCTGTGTGTGTGTGTGGTGAGAACACTTAAGATCTACTCTCTTAGCAAATTTCGAGCTCACAATATAGTATTATTAGTCACCATGCAGTTTTAAACACTCCAACTTACGTCACATCGTATCATATCAAAGGAAGGAAGAGTCTGGTGTTGAATTCTGAGTCTGTATTCTCACTGTGTTACATCTTATGGGAAAGGACTTGGAGACCACTATATGCTCGCACAGAAGAGAGGACTCGGTGTAGTTCTAGAGAAGGCTTTCAGAAGGCGCGCATTTCAGAACACTCATATTCTTTTCACATTAAACTGTATTATAAAATTAAGGTGTTAATAATGATACATTTCTTGCAATAATAAATATGCTGACACTTTAATTGTAAAATGAGCAGTGGGGAAGGGCGAAATGGTTTCAGGCTTACTTGAACTTCCCAGACTCTTATTCTTTTCTCCTTTACTTTGGAGGAAAGGTAGGATTTGTTAAAAAATGTATGGCAAAACCAATACAATATTGTACAGTAATTAGCCTCTAATTAAAATAAATAAATTAAAAAAAATTAAATTAAAAAATATATTTATTTTTGAAGTATATTTTGAAACTCGAGATTTCCAATAAGAATTTGTAAAGTGAAACACACACTGCACATTTTCTCTGCACTCTTGAGAGTTCCTCGAACGCAAGGAGATCAAACCAGTCAATCCTAAAGGAAATCAACCCTGAATACTCATTGGAAGGACTGATGCTGAAGTTTAAGCGCCTGTATTTTGGTCACCTGACATGAACAGCTGACTCACTGAAAAAGACCCTGATGCTGGGAAAGATTGAGGGCAGGAGGAGATGGGGTCTGACAGAAGATGAGATGGTTGGATGACATCATCAACTCAATGGACATGAGTTTGAGCAAAGTCCAGGAGATAGTGAAGGACAGGGAAGCCTGGCGTGCTGCAATCCATGGGGTCGCAAAGAGTCGGGCATGACTTGGTAACTGCACAACAGTCTCTGCCACTTCAGTGTCCAGCCACTGCTGACCCAGGTCTGGTCCCTGAGGGACCAGCCCACACCACTTACTCCTGGGCTCTGAGTGACCGACTGACTTGTGCGCTGGTGGACGTGCACTTTCTGGGGGGGCAGGCACTGTGTCTATTGGACCTCCAGCCACAGCTGTGTCACTGATACCTGGTGGGGGTGGGAGAGCAGTCTCCTTAGCAGCAGGCGGACCTGCTGGGCCCACCCTGCTCTAGCATTTCTGCTGAAAACCTGAAGGGGGAACTAAGTATTTTATGAAGACAAAGAATTCATTCATAAAAACTTAACTTATACTGGAGACTTCTGAAGCTACCAACAATGTGAGAGCACACATTCAGTTCCCACACGGGTTTATAGATGTGGAGGCTGGGGCGTCTGCCCAGTTCCTCCAAGCCCACTGAGGGCATCCTGAAAATGCCTGTGGACCAGTCTGAGGAAGCAGCATATAAACAGCGCCCGCTGCAGAGGGTCTGGGTGACCACAGAGATCTTTCCATCAGGACAGGGCCGTGGCCTGGAGGCGTGTCTCCCTCACTCAGATCTCTGGCTCCAGGGTCGCCCTGGCTTTCCTAGGATCAAATATTCCTCCATGCACCAGCTACAGCCAAAAGGTCTTCCTTTTTGACAAGTTGCCTTGTTTGGGTTTTGTAGCTTAACTGTAACATGCTTCTTAATTGTGGGGGTGGGAAAGCATGGGTGTTCCCCAAAGAAATGCCCCTCCCTTCTAGAATGTTACGCAGTTCTTTCTTTGGGTGCTATGATCCCACTTCCACTCACACCTTCATTCCATAAACATTTACTGATCTATTAATAAAAAGGTGGCAAGAAAACCTTTAACCATACCCCTATCACACTTTATAAAGAGCAAATGCATTTCCTTTTGTTTTTTTTTTTTAATGTGGACCATTTTTGAGATCTTTATTGAATTGGTTAAAATATTGTGTCTATTCTATGTTTTGTTTTGTTTTTTTATGGCCATGAAGCATGTGGGATCTTAATCCCTTAACCAGGGATCAAACCCACATCCTCTGCATTGGAAGGTGAGTTCTTAACCACTGAACCACCAGGGAAACCCTACATTTCCTTTTCAATTTGCTGAATAGTTAAGTCATTGGTATGAGAGGTGTTGGATTTATTGCAAACAAGTTAATTATACTAACTGCGTATGTCAGAGGTTATGTTCCTTTTGTCTTAAATATAAACACCGAATTTACTACAGGCACCAAACACTGTGAGACCAGCATCTGATTCCAGTGGAATCAGAAGGTCTGAGTTCTAGGTGCATGCAGGGTACAACAACATTAGAGAGTCATTCTACCTCCTGAGGCTTCAGTTCAGTTCAGTTCAGTGGCTCAGTCGTGTCCGACTCTTTGCGACCCCATGAATTGCAGCACGCCAGGCCTCCCTGTCCATCACCAACTCCTGGAGTTCACTCAAACTCATGTCCATCGAGTCGGTGATGCCATCCAGCCATCTCATCCTCTGTCGTCCCCTTCTCCTCCTGCCCCCAATCCCTCCCAGCATCAGAGTCTTTTCCAATGAGTCAACTCTTCGCATGAGGTGGCCAAAGTACTGGAGTTTCAGCTTTAGCATCATTCCTTCAAAGAACACCCAGGACTGATCTCCTTTAGAATGGACTGGTTGGATCTCCTTGCAGTCCAAGGGACTCTCAAGAGTCTTCTCCAACACTACAGTTCAAAAGCATCAATTCTTCGGCGCTCAGCTTTCTTCACAGCCCAACTCTCACATCCATACATGACCACTGGAAAAACCATAGCCTTGACTAGATGGACCTTTGTTGGCAAAGTAATGTCTCTGCTTTTTAACATGCTGTCTAGGTTGGTCATAACTTTCCTTCCAAGGAGTAAGTGTCTTTTAATTTCATGGTTTCAGTCAGCATCTGCAGTGATTTTGGAGCCCCCAAAAATAAAGTCTGACACTGTTTCCACACTTTCACCATCTATTTCCCATGAAGTGATGGGACCAGGTGCCACGATCTTCGTTTTCTGAATGTTGAGCTTTAAGCCAACCTTTTCACTCTCCTCTTTCACTTTCATCAAGAGGCTTTTTAGTTCCTCTTCACTTTCTGCCATAAGGGTGGCATCATCTGCATATCTGAGGTTATTGATATTTCTCTCGGCAATCTTGATTCCAGCTTGTGCTTCTTCCAGCCCAGAGTTTCTCATGATGTACTCTGCATATAAGTTAAATAAGCAGGGTGACAGTATACAGCCTTGACGTACTCCTTTTCCTATTTGGAACCAGTCTGTTGTTCCATGTCCAGTTCTAACTGTTGCTTCCTGAGGCTGTTACAGGTTAATGGAGTAAACTGTTGGGCTGGAGGATTCCCATGCACGTGCTCTCTCTCTCTCTTTTTTTGGCCACACCATGAGACCAGTAGAATAACAGTTTCTCAACCAGCGAGCCAAACTATGCTCCCTGCTGTGGAATCATGGAGTCTTTACCTTCGGACCTGGAGAAGGAAATGGCAGCCCACTCCAGTATTCTTGCCTGGAGAATCCCATTGACAGAGGAGCCTGGTGGGCTACAGTTCATAGCGTCACAAAGAATCAGACACGACTGAGTGACTTAGCAGCAGCAGTATCAACTGGACCTCCAGGGATGTCCCCAAGCTCTCTTTGAAGTGTCATCCTCTATGATTTTAGGGATGTCCCTGGGAAAACTATGAAAATTCATATCATCCAGGAAGAGAACAAAGCAAAGAGACCACATGTCAGCTCGCCATCCTTCGTCAGAGCTCACTGTGGCCCATGGCCCTACACAACCCTCATGCTTTGCTGAAGAACACAAGCTTTTCTGTAGTAACCATGAATTTTTTTAAAAAAACCTGTAGGGAGGAGGGTATAAACAACAAACTTCTATTGAACATAGTGTGCTCAAGGCTCTTCTCTTTTATGGCTCTTCTCATTATGTGATCTAATCTTCACATAATCCCATCCTTTATTCCAGTTTTATGAAAGGAGAAACTGAGGTTTAGAGATAAGTTACTCAGCTGACAAAGGCAGAAGCAACATTGAAGCCCATTTCTGCTTTATATAGTGTCCTAGGTCCCATGCTACCTCCTTCACATAAAGGCTATATTTCTATATTTATAAATTTAAGAAAGTCAATTTTAGGAAGGTTAATTAATATTGACTTTCATCATTAGAGTTCCAGGAGCACAGGCATCAGAATAGCTAAAATAATGAAAACAGACACCATAATCATTGAGCAGATCCAGAGCAGTGGGAACTTTCCAACGCTGCAGGTAGGGTGTAGTTTGCCAGAACCACTTCAGAAATGTTTTGGTAATATCTACTTAAGTAGAGCAAACCCACACCTAAGACCCAGCAATTCCTCTCCTAGGTACCCAAAAGAAATGCAGATGAGCGCACCAGCAAACATGTGCAATAATATTCACTGTGTCATAACTGCAAAAAAGAGAATAACACTAATGCTCGTGAATGGTAGATGGACAAATGCAGCAGAGAATTCTCTTTCATGGACTATACAGTGGGAATGAAAAAAAACACAATTCCACAGAACAATATGGACAAAGCTGAACATGTCATGTTCAGTGAAATAAACCAGACCCACAAGAGTACTTACTGGATGATTTCATTTATACAAAATTCAAGAATAGGCAAAGCCAGTCCATGGTGTTAGCATGAAGATAATGGTTCCCATGTCCCAGAACAAGACACAGAGGCCGATTATCCTGATCTGGGTACTGGTTACAAAGACGGGTTTGGTTTGTGAAGTTCATCAGATTTTATGTACCCCTTTGATCTGTACACTTTTCTGACTCTGTGATATAGGAATTGAAATTTTACTTGTAAAAATTCTAGGACTGTTGCGCTCTATATGAAAACCTGCCTGAGTTGAACAGAATCTCCCAATAGGAAAAGGCTTTCAGAATTCTGGGAGCATGCATGAAGCTGCAGAGCATACAGATACGGGAGCCCTGTGAGGGCCAGGACACTGTGATCTAGCTCAGGACCTTTCAGAGCCTCTCACTAAGGCACCGGCAAAAGAGGAGATGCTTGGTGTGGTTGGACTCCTGAGGAGCGCCCCCAGGGCTGGAACTCTGAGCGTAGCGTGGGCACGGGAACCTCACTCACCTGCCCCGCGCCAGAAGAGGGAAGGCGAAAGGCTTACTATCAGGCGCCCACTGCACAGAGAGGCGTTTAAACCAAGAGCACACGTGGCTTCCTCAAATCTGTCAGTCCACATTTTTCCCAGGGCAGTCTCTCCTTTCTAGCATGATTAAGCTATATTTTCATATAAGGTTATAACAATAACCACGAACCCAAACACTCTTCCCCCTATTCCAAGTTGAGCAAATTAATAAAATAGCTGAACTTTGACTTGGGAACACTTGTTTCCAACTTCAGATGCTTATCCATGTTTTGGGAAGTGCTGTGTGCATCTTCCTCCACACACCTGCTGTCATTTAAACGTAAAATTTTACCAGTATACGATTGCCTGGAGGATCATAGTTTACTAAGGTCATTCTCCATTCTAGTAATGTAATCCCGGGGCCAACCAGTCCAACCACCCGCAAAGACACTGACTTGTCATTGTGTAAATGGAATTAGATGGGAGAGGGAGGGGCACACAGGAAGGTCCCCAAGGGATTGAGAGTTGATATAAATAAATAACCACGTCTGATTAGCAGCAGCCTGAGTGTCTGAATGGAACTTGCAGGTGGGGAGTGAAACCCTGAAGATCCGGTGTCCCACTGTCCCAGGCCAGACCTGAGGGATTCCCAACAGCCTCCACCTCCGAGATGGTTTCCAGGAAACCCTTCATATTTACAGATCTGTGAGTCACTCTGAAATCCTGTGACTGATTACACAGTCTATTTTCAAAAGATAGAAGAGTTAAAGTCTTAGGTAAAGATAAATAATTTCTTTAACGCAATTGAGGACAATACACATTTGTTAAACAGAATTCACAGAAACAGCAACCACAGATATTTACTCTGTGGGCACTGTGCATGGTGTTTCTTCAGTTATCCTGGTAGGTAACATCCTTCTTATGAAGTCTGTTATGGCATTAGGACACAAGCCTGTCAAGTGCCTGATGCACTTCCACTGAGATTTAAAAAAAAATTTTTATTTGGCTGCCTTGCGTCTTAACTGTGTCACTCGGGATCTTTGCTGCATCTTGCAGGATCTTTCTATGGGGTTCCAGAGCACATGGGCCTATGCAGTTGCCGCACTTGGGCGTAGCTGCTCCTTGGCATGTGGGATCTTAGTTCTCTGACCAGAGGGCGAACCCTTGCCCGCTGCGTTGCAAGGTGGATCCTTAACCACTAGACCACAAAGTTCCTGTACTTTTGCCTAAGTAGAGTCTTGGTAATATTTTAAGTTAGGGTATTTTTTGAAATTGTCTTAGGTTTTCATGTAAACTTAAAGAATACTAAATAAAAGGCTGAAATGTTTCATTATGTCTGTATACGTTCCTCCTCTCAAAAGCTGATATTTACATAGGTTGTAACAATATATTTCATTCTTTCTGAAATGCCAAGAAAAGAATCCCACAAACATATATATTAGTACTTTAGATCTACTGGACACAGCTACCATAGAAGAGAATAAATTCTCCAATTACATCAAGTCCACTGGTTCCTTCTGATAAAAATCAGAAATGTACATTTAACAGAATACCATTTGTTTAAAAAATTGCTGAATGTCCAATGTTATGAAACTCTAATAAATAATTGCACATAGGTATAAAATTGAGTGTTCTAACAATGAAACATCTCTTTAAAATATTAAATGCCACAGAAAAATCTCAGGATATACTATTAATGAGTAAAAGACACTTATACATACTAGTCTGTTAATACTGATTGTCTCTGGATGGCAAGGTTTTTATTTACTACAATATACTTTTCTAACATTCCAGGATGGCCATGTCTTACTTTATAAATGGAAGAGAAGGTATTAAGTGTGGAGAGAAGGGGACGTGTCATTCACAGTGCTTCTGGGGGCACTTGTCCCTGGGGGCTTTCAAAGTCCCACACCCTGGGCAGGGCCCAGACCTGAAACCAGAGTTTGGTGGGCCTGGCCCAGCAACGTTTCTTCAGTGCTCCCCAGGTGGCCCTAGGACACCAAGTAAGGCACGTGTCATGCTTTCTAGAGGTCTGTGGGCCTTTGGATAGCACTTGGAACTCCTCTTAAACAGTTCCAGAGCCTGTCCTACTGCTCTGCTTCGTACCAACTCACCTTGGGGTCTTTGTTACAGATAAACTGCTTGTATCAGAACTGAAGCTCTATGAATATACAGGGCAACAATGTTGGAAAAAAGCTGAATTTATGAGCTCTGTTTTTGGATCAATACTGAATGTAATGAAAGCTTTCAATGAGTCTTTATTGGAGGCCATCCATTGAAAAAACATTGGAAATGTGGAAAGAAAGTTATTTACTCGTTTACAGGGCAAAAACATAAAGTTTAAACACATTATGGACTTTTCACACTTTCGGAGATAAAGGAAACGGAAAGGAGCCCCCTGCCAACACCTGAGAGAGCAAGAGCAGGGCACACATCTAACTGTGCACTTCAGCTGGGAGGTAAGCAGCTCCTGGGTGCTGAGGGCCGGAGTAGGAAGTGGTTTTACGGGATGAAGATGTTTCCTGAGTGCTCACTATGCAGGAGGCAGTTACGCTATCTCGTTAGTCACCGTGAGCATGAGACACGGTGAGCAGTGTTATCTCACTGTGTCACTATTAGTCAGAATGTTTAGGCAATGAGCTGTTCCAATTCACTGAACTTTCTGTGTAACTGAAGGCTCAGTAACAAAGTTCTGTGGACCTTTCTACAGTGTGGGAATCGCTGCTCTGCCTGCCTGAGTGGTTCTCTTAGGGATTTACCTCCAGGGTCTGGTCTGGTCTATCCCTTGTCTCACTCACGACAGTGTGCTAGTTTGCAGGGAAAAATTATATGGATATCCTGAGTCTATGCGGCATAATTTTATCTTCCATTGATGTTTCAGGGCCACCACGATAAACTGACACCTATCTTTAGAAGAGAAGCCTGGAGCCCAGGGGCTTGGACTGCAGTTCCTGTGTGACAGTCAGAGTGTGTGCACGATGAAAAAACCACACAGGACTGAAAATCAGGAGACAGATCCAGGAGTGGCCCCACCACGGTGTGCTAGTGACCTGGGCTGGTTACAAAAGCCCTCTGGACAGCAATTTCGTTGCCTAACAGGGATTGTCATGACGTCACATTTCAAACAATTACTCACATCCACTCTTTCTTGTTTTTCACTCTAACAGCAAGCCTCATAGGTGACGGAGGCCCAGGTAGACTTTCTGATTTGGATCCGTGCAGCCCTTCCTCAAGCTTCCCAGTCTGCTGCAGAGCCTGCCAGGGACCCCGCGGGGCTTACTCTGAGGCCATGTCAGACGAGGCCGAAGGCCTTCATTGAAAGTGACAACCCCCAGCCCATCATCTGTTTGTTTTGCCTGTGAATTACAGGTTTGAGCAACAGCCGCCTCCCACCAGCTGCCGGGACACCGGGCTGTTGTGTCCCCACAGCTGGCCCAAGATTCTTAGCTGCAGGAGGGGGGAGAACACTGAGCAGCAGCCACCAGAATGTCCTCAAAACTGTGCTGGTGTCACTGCGAATACCCACGAGATGCAGAAGGATGGGAAACTCACTGTGTGCACGTTTTGCATAATATGTGAGGAGTCCACTGTGGCGCTCAGGTTTAAGGCTTTGTTGCTGTCGTGGTGGCTTTTCTGGCCTGAAAAGGAGGAGGTGAAGAGCAGCTGCCCTGCTGCCCACGAATCCTGTGCAGTGAGCAGCTGAGGGCTTTCATCCAGCCAGGCTGGGCCTCAGTCACACAGTTCAGTTCCAGCTCCAGGCCTTGGTGTAAGCAGTCAAGCCCCCCATACTCCCCCCACCAGCCCCTGCCCCCTACAACGGGGTACTCTCAGTCTAATGTGGACAGAAGCACTTGGCACAATGCCTGGCAGAGAGGAATTATTACCAGAGGTACACATTTCACTTTTTCCCCATTTTAAAAACCTTTCCTTTCATTGGCACCACCCCAAGCCCTCCTAAATGTGGCATTTCTATGGTTTTTACTGGATGTGCTGCTAATGGGAGAGGCCAGCTGCTTCCCAGGGTAATACTCCTCTATTCCATATTATCTTTAACTGAACACATTTACTCTTTAGGTAAGGCCAGTACACAAGGAATTTACCTCTGTAGGATTTTATTCAGTCTGGAAGGTAATAATATTCTTAGTGTTTTTTAAGACCACATTTTAGGCAATTTTAAACCTAAGACATTTACTGCTGCATTGTATTCAAGAAGCTGGTAGGTCCTCCTGGGAGCCTGTCTGAATTGGTGGAAACAACAGCCTCAAGAAACTGAAATCCAAGTCTAATAAAAAAGAAAAGGTGTGAGGTAAGAAAAACCAGCAAGGAAGCAGGATGAAACCTGTCTCTCTGGGCAGCTGCCCTGAACCCGTTACTGTGGGTTGAAATCATACCCTGGTTGATTAAGCCCAAATCACAAAGCGCCTAAAGAATAAAGCGGAGCTCATTCTGGTCACTTCACCATCGGTCAGAGGAGCTGGAGGACCCCGCCAGCCAGCACAGAGCACGGACTTGGTACCTAACCCATCTGGCAGGGTTCTTGGGAAGAGTGTAGTCAGCTGTCTGCTAGCATTCAGCAAGTCCAAATCCAATTTCTATGGCTTCTGAATCAGTTCCTGGGATATAAATGGAAGCAGGGGGAAAGGGACAATGATGCTTCCAAGAATAAAAGCAGTATAAGTCTGGAAACCCCCCAAAACTCCACTCACTGGAAGGAAGCTTTTCTGAAGGCACTTGAATCCCCTTCATTTCTGCATACTGCCAATGGAAAATGCAATCACTCCCTTCTTGGCTCTTGAATGCTTCTCTAGCTACTTCACACCTGGGCCCAAGATCTGCCAGGGGCCAGCTGGTCATTGTGCAGAGTCTGGTGGCGGATGGCCAGCAAGAGGCAAAAGAAAGGAAAGTGGAGCTAAAATTGGCCCCAAATACAGTCTGAAAAGCAATATTTGAAATTCAACTTCCGGGTGTGAACGGGAAGCAACATGGAAATCCAGTAATTACAGGACTGAGAGTAGCCTGGGTCCTTGACTCTGTTCATGTAGATACATGTTAAGATTTAAAACAAAGGCCTATAAAAGATTGAGGGCAGTACTGATGCAAACCTTGGGAGATGCCCAACCTTGGCTGCCTTGCCCCTGGGGGGGTGGGAGGGCTGCCTGGAAACGGGGCTTTCCCTGCAGGGCTGGGTGGGCTTGGCTTCAGGGACACAGACACTCTGTGCTGCTCCCTCCAGGGATCAGTGTGGATAGACTCAGAGCCATCTCTCTCTACTGAGATCTCTGTCTCTTCCTGTTAATTCTCATGAGATTCATATGAAATCTTCTCTCCAACCTCTTCCTCCACCAACTCTTACAGTGATAATATCACAACACTTGATATCTGTTTATATCATTATATCTTGATTTCTTTTATCTTTTTACTCCCCCTAACATACCTATGAGGACTTCCCTGGTGGCTAAAACTCTGAGCTCCCAACACAGGGGAACGGGGTTTGATCCCTGGTCAGGGAACTAGATCCCACATGCTGGGATTCCCTCGAAGCTCATTTGGTATAGAATCTGACTGCCATGCAGGAGGCTTGGGTTTGATTCCTGGGTTGGGAAGATCCCTTGGAGAAGGAAATGGCAACCCACTCCAGTATTCTTGCCTGGGAAATCCTATGGACAGAGGAACCTGGCGGGCTACAGTCCACAGGATCGCAAGAGTTGGACACGACTTAGCGACTAAACCACCACCAACGTACTTTCCCCATTTGGTCATCTAGATGGCCATTCAGTGTGGAGGGCTAGCTTGCCAGATGTCCTGCACAGCAAATCACAACCAGCTTTGAGCAGGACCTGGTTCTCCTCTTCCTTCAGAAGTTCACTGGAGACCTATTTTTGGTACTCATTAAAAAAGAGAATGGTTTTATATATCTGTTTTTGCTTGTTGAAATATCAAATAGGCCTTTTCATCATTCAAATAAACACACCCTCATAGTCCTAGGCTCAATGGAGTAACAGAATCTGTCTTTTGAGACAAAAGTTTATACCTAAGCCAGGAGGAAGTCTCACTTTAAGGTCTGAAAAGGAATTAAGCCCTTCTGCGAAGGTAATTTTCTAGCAATGACTCATATGGGAAAGAGAGGAAGGCATTGCTATAGACCTGTCTAGTCTTGCTTTCTGCTTGGTCTCTGGTAACTGGATTGCCTGCAATCGAGCACTGTTTTGTGCTTTGGTTTTTTGAAGACAGTCATGAGGCCACGCCTTAAGGCAGAAATCAGCCTGCAGTTACTGTTATCTGGGAACACAGTCCCATGCTGGAAGATATTTTACTCTAGATATTCCTTATAATTCTCCTGACAAGAATGTGAGTCTCCCACAGTAACTACAGCAAAATTTGATCCTTGGGAAGAATATGAGAGCTTGAGGGTACATTTTGTTTGGATTACAACAATACATCTGATGTTGAAAGAGACTTTAAATAACATTGCAGATCTCAGAATTCAATCCTCTGTGTACATTAATCTATTCCCTTTCTAACTTGCAAGGCAGTGGAATTTACTGCCTAATAAGGCAGCCTATTTGGAGAAGGCAATGGCACCCCACTCCAGTACTCTTGCCTAGAAAATCCCATGGACGGAGGAGCCTGGTAAGCTGCAGTCCATGGGGTCGCGAAGAGTCGGATACGACTGAGCGACTTCACTTTCACTTTCACGCATTGGAGAAGGAAATGGCAACCCACTCCAGTGTTCTTGGCTGGAGAATCCCAGGGACAGTGGAGCCTGGTGGGCTGCTGTCTATGGTGTCGCACAGAGTCGGACACAACTGAAGTGACTTAGCAGCAGTAGCAGTAAGGCAGCCTATTCTTCATTTGGGCCTTTACTGTTTATCTTGCTAAATGCTGCCCCTCATCTTTCTTCTCTTCCAGTCACTCTCTATTGCTGTACCCTATATATATGAACATTGACCAGTAACATTTCAATAAGCATTGACCATGATCATTAATTTCCTTTTTGGTAAGTTCATTTCTGCATTTTCTGTTTTCCAAACTAAAATGTAAGCTCCATGAGAGCAGACAACTTGCCAGGTCTGTGTTCCTGCTGCTAAGGCAGGGTCTGGTTAGTGCCAGGCACTCTGTACATCCTTCCTAAGCCTAAGAAGCCATGCTTGGAGTCCATCCTTGGCACCGCCCACTCCCAGTTTTGCCTCCTTCTAGTGGAGTCCATTCCATGCTCTTTGCAGATTTGAGGATGGTTGTCCTATCTGAGGCACCCTTTGATCCTCCTGTCACGACTGAATAACTTCAGCTCTTTCAACTATTGTTCATGAAACCCAGGCAGGCTAAATCTCCTTGTTGTTGTTCAGCTGCTTTGCAACCCTATGGACTGCACCATGCCAGGCTTCCATGTGCTTCACTATCTCCTGGAGTTTGCCCAAACTCATGTCCATTGAGTCAGTGATGCCATCCAACCATCTCATCCTCTGTCATCCCCTTCTCCTCCTGCCCTCAATTTTTCTCAGCATCAGGGGCTTTTCCAAGGAGTTGGCTTTTTGCATCAGGTGGCCAAAGCACTGGAGCTTCAGCATCAGTCCTTCCAATGAATATGCAGGGTTGATTTCCAATAGGATTGACTGGTTGGATCTTCTTGCAGTCCAAGGGACTCTCAAGAGTCTTCTCCAGCACCACAGTCCAAAACCATCAATTCTTTGGCACTCAGCTTTCCTTATGGTTCAACACTCAAATCCATACATGTTGTTGTTGTTCAGTCACTCAATCATGTCTCTTTGTGACCCCATCGACTGCTGCACACCAGGTTTCCCTGTCCTTCACCATCTCCTAGAGTTTGCTCAAATTCATGTCCATTGAGTTGGTGATGCCATCCAACCATCTCATCCTCTGTCACCCCCTTCTCCTCCTGCCTTCAATCTTTCCCAGCATCAGGGTCTTTTCTAATGAGTCAGCTTGTTGCATCAGGTAGCCAAAGTAATGGAGCTTCAGTATCACTCTCAGTCCTTCCAATAAATATTCAGGACTGATTTCCGGCAGGATTGACTGGTTTGATCTCCTTACAGTCCAAGGGACTCTCAAGAGTCTTCTCCAACACACAGTTCAAAAGCATCAATCCTACAGCATTCAGCCTTCTTTACAGTCCCACCCTCACATTCATACATGACCACTGGAAAAACCATAGCTTTGACCAGATGGACCTTTGTTGGCAAAGTAATGTCTCTGCTTTTTAATATGCTGTCTAGGTTGGTCATAGCTTTTTTTCCAAGGAGCAAGCATCTTTTAATTTCATGGTTGCAGTCACCATCTGCAGTGATTTTGGGGCCCAAGAAAACAAAGTCTGTCACTGTTTCCATTCTTTCTCCATCTGTTTGCCATGAAGTGATGGGACCAGATGCCATGATCTTTGTTTTTTTAATGTTGAGTTTAAGTCAGATTTTTCATTCATCTCTTTCACTTTCATCAAGAGGCCCTTTAGTTTCTCTTTGTTTTCTGCCATAAGGGTGGTGCCATCTGCATATCTGAGGTTATCGATATTTCTCCCGGCAATCTTGATTCCAGCTTGTGCTTCATCCAGCCCGGCATTTTGCAAGATGTACTCTGCATATAAGTTAAGTAAGCAGAGTGACAATATACAGCCTTGATGTACTCCTTTCCCAATTTGGAACTAGCCATTTGTTCCATGTCCCAGCTCTAATTGTTGCTATTGACTCCACATGGTTATTTAGGAGGCAGGTAAGATGATCTGGTATTCCTATCTCTTGAAGAATGTTCCACGGTTTTTTTGTGATCCACACAGTCAAAGGTTTCAGTGTAGTCAATGAAGCAGATGTTTTTCTGGAATTTTCTTGTTTTATCTGTGATCCAATGAATGTTGGCAATTTGATCTCCAGTTCCTCTGCCATTTCTAAATCCAGCGTGAACATCTGGAAGTTCTCAATTCATATACTGTTAAAGCCTTGCTTGAAGATTTTGAGCATTACTTTGCTAGTATGTGAAATGAGTGAAACTGTGCAGTAGTTTGAGTATTCTTTGGCATTGCCTTGCTTTGGGATTGGAATGAAAACTGACCTTTTTCAGTCCTGTGGCCACTGCCGAGATTTCAAAATTTGCTGCTATATTGAGTGCAGCACTGTAAACAGTATTATCTTTAGGATTTGAAATAGCTCAGCTGGAATTCCATTACCTCCACTATCTTTGTTCATACTAATGCTTCCTAAGGCCCACTCTACTTTGCAATCCAGGATGTCTGACTCTAAGTGAGTGATCACACCATCAAAGTTATCTGGGTCATGAAGATCTTTTTTGTATAGTTCTTCTGTGTACTCTTGCCACCACTTCTTAGTATCTTCTACTTCTGTTAGGTCCATACCATTTTTGTTCTTTACTAAGCCCATCTTTACATGAAATGTTCCCTTGATTTTTCTAATTTTCTTGAAGAGATCTCTAGTCTTTCCCATTCTATTATTTTCCTCTATTTCTTTGCATTGTTCACTTAGGAAGGCTTTCTTATCTCTCCTTGCTATACTTCGGAACTCTCCATTCAGATGGCTATATCTTTCCCTTTCTCCTTTGCCTTTTGCGTCTCTTCTTTTCTCAGCTATTTGGAAGGCCTCCTCAGACAACCATTTTGCCTTGTTGCATTTCTTTTTCTTGGGGATGGTTTTGGTCTTTGCCTCCTCCATATACCTCCATCCATAGTTCTTCAGGCACTCTGTCTATCTTATCTAATCCCTTGAATCTATTTGTCACTTCCACTGTATAATCATAAGGGATTTGATTTAGGTCAGACCTGAATGGTCTAGTGGTTTTCCCCACTTTCTTCAATTTAAGTCTGAATTTGGCAATAAGGAGTTCATTAACTGAGCCACAGTCATTTCTCAGTCTTGTTTTTGCTGACTGTATAGAGTTTCTCCATCCTCAGCTGCAAAGAATATAATCAATCTATTTCAGTATTAACCATTTGCTGATATTCCTTTTGTAGAGTTGTCAGTGTGGTGTTGGAAGAGGGTGCTTTCTATGACCAGTGTATTCTCTTGTCAAAATTTTGTTAGCCTTTTCCCCTGCTTCATTTTTAACTCCAAGACCAAACTTGCCTGTTATTCCAGGTATCTCTTGACTTCCAGGTATCTCTTGACTTTGCATTCCAGTCCTATATAATAAAAAGGACATGTCTTTTTGGTGTTAGTTTAAGGAGGTCTTGTACGTCTTCATAGAACCATTCAACTTTAACTTCTTAAGCATTAGTGGTTGGGGCATAGACTTGGATTACTGTGATATTAAATGGTTTGCCTTGGAAACGAACAGAGAACATTCTATCATTTTTGAGATTGCACCCAAGTACTGCATTCTGGACTCTTTTGTTGACTATGAGAGCTACTCTATTTCTTCTAGGAATTCTTGCCTATGGTAGTAGATATAATGGTCATCTGAATTAAATTCACCCATTCTGGTCCATTTTAGTTCACTGATTTCTAAAATGTCGATGTTCACTCTTGCCATCTCCTGTTTGACTACTTCCAATTTACCTTGATTCATGAACCTAACATTCCAGGTTCCTATGCAATTCTGTTCTTTACAGCATTGGACTTTACTTTCACCACCAGATACATCCACAACTGGGCATTATTTCCATTTTGGCTCAGCCTCTTCATTCCTTCTGGATCTATTTCTTTGCTGTTTTCCAGTAGCATAATGGGCACCTGCCAACCTGGGGAGTCCATCTTTTTGTGTTATATCTTTTTGCCTTTTTATACTGTTCCTACATGACTACTGGGAAAATCATAGCTTTGACTATACAGATTTTTGTTGGTAAAGTGACATCTCTGCTTTTTAATACACTGTCTAAGTTTGTCATAGCTTTTCTTCCAAGAAGCAAGTGTCTTTTAATTTCATGGCTGCAGTAACCATCAACAGTGGTTTTGAAGCCCAAGAAAATAAAATCAGCTACTGTTTTCATTTTTTCCGCATCTATTTGCCATGAAGTGATGGTACTGGATGCCATGATCTTTGTTTTTGAATGCTGAGTTTTAAGCCAGTTTTTTCACTCTCCTCTTTTGTCCTCACCAGCAGGTTCTTAAATTCCTAGTTTTAGTTTTAAAACATTAAAAAACTAGTTTTAATCTAGTTTATCACCTTCTTAAAATGTTCATCTAAAACTCTCACAAACCTTTGACCATGATTTCATTTCCAGAAATCATCCAACAGAAACTAAAAGTGTATGAACAAGGAGGTGACGTTTTCTAGAAATAAACCAAATATCTAACAATAGAGGGTTTGTCAGACCAATTAGGGCATATCCCAATCCTTGAATACAGGGAAGCTATTAAAATATTAGATACAGAACCTGCTCAAGTTGTAGAATGAAGTTAAAAAGGAAATAAGGAACTTTCAGAACACAATTACAACCATGAGTTATGAACTCTTAATTAAAGGTTAAAACATGAACATGGTTCTATTTTTGTTGAAAATTATGTATGAATTCACACCTCTCTTTCTCCCTATATACACACATATATATGTCTCCATATACATACACACACACACATACACACACACACATGCTATATGAAATGCAAAAATTTGGGGTAAGTTATAAACTGCTATTTCTTGGTTGTGTAGGGAAATAGGTTTATGGGGATTTTTACTTAATGCCATATAGTTCTATAATTTTTGAAGTGTTAAATATATATATATATATATATATAGTGTTACTCTGAATATCAGAAAAGCAATATGTTACTCCACTAGAGGTCTGCCGAGGGAAGCAGACCAGGACCACTTTCTCCTTTGCTTTGAACACCAGCCATCCTTCCATTAACTCATAAGAGGTGCTCAGGGTGTCTTCTAAAATGAAGGGAGTAAGTCTGTACCAAGCTTGCAGGCAACCACAATGCCTGGTCTGTCCTTTAGGTCTTCTGGATCACACTTCACAGAGGAGTCTACATATAGCCATTTCCTATCACTCATGGCTTTTCTAGGCTCCTATGTGAAAAACAGACTAGCTCAGGATCAAAGAATTTTGCACTTGAAATGAATCAGAATATAGCTAGGAATCACCTTTTAGAAGTTCTTCCAACTTAAAAAGAAAAGAGCTTTTGTTTCAACTTCATCTTTCAAGGATAATGACTGAAGAGAAAACACAGATCTTTGTAAGAAACCCAGTGGGATCCAGTAAAAAGATGCTTCATTCCAGTTATTCTTTGTTTATTGACAATTCTTGTATAGTAAAACATAGTATAACTGTTTGCATGAATTTAAAATATTTTTCATAGCTTGCAAATCATTTATTTGGAAACATGCTTATCTTTTCAGTAGTTTGCTTCAGATAAGGGGGGTGGAGGAGGGGGTTAGAAATCTTCTGAGTGGGCAACACCTCTCCACATGATGTATAGGCACTTGTGCCAAACCATCTTACAGTTTCATAGGCAAACACTGTTCTACCTCCAAATCTGTGGCCTCAAGGATTTGGGAGTCAAATGTACTCCGGATAAGTGGAATTACTCCTGTGCCTTATGATGCACTCTGTTCAGCAGGACATTGCTGGGATATTACAAGATGCTGAAAAATAGGAACTCTGATATTTCCCACTTGCTGCAGCATCTACTCCTCATATACTCCCTTCTACTGGGACTATAATGCTAATATTTCACAGGAAACTCATTCAACATAAACATCTGAAACAGTAATACATTTTTATATCATTTAGCTCTATGGTGCTACTGAAAGCAAAATAAAACCAAACCTGGGTAGGGGGGGAGATGGTTTATATCACTCTTATCAAGACCTAATGGGTATTTTCCTTCACTGAAAAATCATATTCTTTTTGTGATTATTTGTTTGTCATGTAGCTTGACAATGGAAATGGAAAAAAAAATATATATATATATATACCAAGTATCAGGAATAAAAATATGGGGAGAAAGAGGAAGTGACAGATGGGAGGAAATCATTTGTTACAACATGAACTATTTTGTGTAAACAATGAGAATGCCTGAGTTTTAGTAAACCAGATGCTGCCAAATTACGCTTCCTAAAGCACACTTTTTTCTGATAAAGCAGACTTGTAGTGTTGTATATATATATGTATTACAAGCAAATATATCATACATATATTTAGCATGTTTATTATGAAAATGAATTCAGGAACATTTGAGTTATGAGAGTTGAAGGGAATTCCATGGTTAATAGGGTATTGTCTTGCCCCTTATACTTTTAACAAGATCTCGATGGGGAACACATGTATACCTGTGGCGGATTCATTTCGATATCTGGCAAAACTAATACAATATTGTAAAGTTTAAAAATAAAATAAAATTAAAAAAATAAAATAAAAAAATTAAAATATGCATTTAAAAAAATGCAGGTGTTGAGGAATAATTGATAAACTATCACATTAAGGATATATCAGAAGGCAATGGCACCCCACTCCAGTACTCTTGCCTGGAAAATCCCATGGACGGAGGAGCCTGGTAGGCTGCAGTCCTTGGTGTCGCTAAGAGTCGGGGACGACCGAGCAACTTCATTTTCACTTTTCACTTTCATGCATTGGAGAAGGAAATGGCAACCCACTCCAGTGTTCTTGCCTGGAGAATCCGAGGGACGGGGGAGACTGGTGGGCTGCCGTCTATGGGGTCGCACAGAATCGGACACGACTGAAGTGACTTAGCAGCAGCAGGGCTTCCCTGGTGGCTCAGCTGGTAAAGAATCCACCTGTGATGTGGGAGACCTGGATTTGATCCGTGGGTTGGGAAGATCCCCTGGAGAAGGGAATAGCTCCCCACTCCAGTATTCTGGCCTAGAGAATTCCATGGACTGTACAGTCCATGGAGTCACAAAGAGTCAGACATGACCGAGTGACTTTCTTTTTTTTTTTTTTTTTTTTTTTTTTTTTTTTTTTTAATTTTATTTTATTTTTAAACTTTACATAACTGTATTAGATTTGCCAAATATCAAAATGAATCCGCCACAGGTTTACATGTGTTCCCCATCCTGAACCCTCCTCCCTCCTCCCTCCCCATTCCATCCCTCTGGGTCGTCCCAGTGCACCAGCCCCAAGCATCCAGTATCGTGCATCGAACCTGGACTGGCAACTCATTTCATACATGATATTTTACATGTTTCAATGCCATTCTCCCAAATCTTCCCACCCTCTCCCTCTCCCACAGAGTCCATAAGACTGTTCTATACATCAGTGTCTCTTTTGCTGTCTCGTACACAGGGTTATTGTTACCATCTTTCTAAATTCCATATATATGTGTTAGTATACTGTATTGGTGTTTTTCTTTCTGGCTTACTTCACTCTGTATAATAGGCTCCAGTTTCATCCACCTCATTAGAACTGATTCAAATGTATTCTTTTTAATGGCTGAATAATACTCCATTGTGTATATGTACCACAGCTTTCTTATCCATTCATCTGCTGATGGACATCTAGGTTGCTTCCATGTCCTGGCTATTATAAACAGTGCTGCGATGAACATTGGGGTACTCGTGTCTCTTTCCCTTCTGGTTTTTTCAGTGTGTATGCCCAGCAGTGGGATTGCTGGATCATAAGGCATGTCTATTTCCAGTTTTTTAAGGAATCTCCACACTGTTCTCCATAGTGGCTGTACTAGTTTGCATTCCCACCAACAGTGTAGGAGGGTTCCCTTTTCTCCACACCCTCTCCAGCATTTATTACTTGTAGACTTTTGGATTGCAGCCATTCTGACTGGCGTGAAATGGTACCTCATAGTGGTTTTGATTTGCATTTCTCTGATAATGAGTGATGCTGAGCATCTTTTCATGTGTTTGTTAGCCATCTGTATGTCTTCTTTGGAGAAATGTCTATTTAGTTCTTTGGCCCATTTTTTGATTGGGTCATTTATTTTTCTGGAGTTGAGCTGTAGGAGTTGCTTGTATATTCTCGAGATTAGTTGTTTGTCAGTTGCTTCATTTGCTATTATCTTCTCCCATTCTGAAGGCTGTCTTTTCACCTTGCTAATAGTTTCCTTTGATGTGCAGAAGCTTTTAAGGTTAATTAGGTCCCATTTGTTTATTTTTGCTTTTATTTCCAATATTCTGGGAGGTGGGTCATAGAGGATCCTGCTGTGATGTATGTCAGAGAGTGTTTTGCCTATGTTCTCCTCTAGGAGTTTTATAGTTTCTGGTCTTACGTTTAGATCTTTAATCCATTTTGAGTTTATTTTTGTGTATGGTGTTAGAAAGTGTTCTAGTTTCATTCTTTTACAAGTGGTTGACCAGAGTTCCCAGCACCACTTGTTAAAGAGATTGTCTTTAATCCATTGTATATTCTTGCCTCCTTTGTCGAAGATAAGGTGTCCATATGTGCGTGGATTTATCTCTGGGCTTTCTATTTTGTTCCATTGATCTATATTTCTGTCTTTGTGCCAGTACCATACTGTCTTGATAACTGTGGCTTTGTAGTAGAGCCTGAAGTCAGGTAGGTTGATTCCTCCCGTTCCATTCTTCTTTCTCAAGATCGCTTTGGCTATTCGAGGTTTTTTGTTTTTCCGAGTGACTTTCACTTTCACTTTCAAGGATACATATTGGTTACTGTTGTTGTTTAGTTGCTAAGTCATGTTTGACTCTTTTGTAACCCCACTGTAGCCTGCCAGGCCCCTCTGTCCATGGATTTCTCCAGGCAAGAATACTGGAGTGGGTTGCCATTTCTTTCTCCAGGGGATCTTCCCAACCCAGGGATTAAACCTGCGTCTTCTGCATTGGCAGGTGGATTCTTTACCCCTGAACCACTACAGAAGCCCTGAGATACAGAGATACAGCCACAAATATGAAGGGAATTTCTTTCTTTTTTCTTTTTATTTTGGCATAAGTGTTTTATTTTTTTTTATTTTTATTTTTTTAAATTTTATTTTATTTTTAAACTTTACATAATTGTATTAGTTTTGCCAAATATCAAAATGAATCCGCCACAGGTATACATGTGTTCCCTAACTAGGGATTTCTAAGTAGGACGACACTCCTGGTGAATCATGACCAGGGCCAGAAGTGCTCCAGCTCATTTCTGACCTGAGAGTGGGCGTGAACAAACAGCAAGCCCCCAATCAGTGCTGGGGAGGGGCTGAGTGAGCATCCTTATTTATTTGCACTACCCAACCATGTAACAGCTGAGCCACCCCAGTCTCTGTGCTCCGCATCTGAACAGTTTTCTACCTGCTCTCCAGAGTGGCTGTGGCCCTGGCTTTCTGCTGAGGTGGTTGAGCTGAGGCTTCTGGGGATTCTATGTACTACCTCCTTTCCAAAGCTTTGAATTTTGTTGTTTTCAAGAAAGAACTAAGAAATTCATGTGACAGACTTCTTATTTCATGCTTAAAACTTCTATTACTTATTTTTACCATCCTACTTCTTTCAGAGGAAAAAATAAAAATAGTTTTAAAAAACCCACTCATCAAATGCACATTTATTTTAAAACAAATCTTATTTGTCAAATGTGTGTGTTAGTCACTCAGTCACAACCAACTCTTTTCAACCCCATGGACTGTAGCCTGCCAGGCTCCTCTGTCCATGGGATTCTCCAAGCAAGAATACTGGAGTAGGTTGCCATTCCCTCCTCCACGGGATCTTTCTTACTCAGGGATTGAACCGTCATCTCTTATGTCTCCTGCATTGGCAGGTGGGATCTTTCCCATTAGTGCCACCTGGGAAGCCCTATTTGTCAAATTCTACCAAAAGAGCGAAATTAAAAACATATACATTTGGAATAACCTTAAATATAATGAACTTTAGAATAAAATCAGGATTCTTTTTTCTATGCATGTCCTAATGTGGGTGAACCTATGCCCTGTGATTTACCTGCAAGTCGTCAACCCCTCTGGAGTCAGACACGGGTGGCCAGCTCTGCGCCCAGGCTCTGAGGGCCCTCACACTGTGACTGTGCCTCATTCACTGCACACACCACTATGCAGGAGCTGTTTCCATGATGAAAAGGAGAGAAGCAACCCACATCTACATATGGGCACTGAGACTACTAGACCCAGGCTCTTCTTTTTTAGTCCTCAATTTTACTGAGCAATAACTGGCAAATCTAATAGAACAGATTTCAAGCATATGAGTGATGCTTGACACACACACATATACACTGACAAATAATTACCAAGATCAAGATCGTATCACATAAAGTCATTCGTCTGTGTGGTGGCAAATCTGAAGAACACAATGCTGTGTTATTAACTGCAGTCACCAAGCCACAAGTTAGATCCTCAGAATGAACTCCTCTTAAGACTGCAACTTTTTACCTGTATCTCCCCATCTCCCATTCCATCCGGCCTAATTTCTCTTTGATCACAGAAGGTAGGTCTAACAATCTATTTTATAAGAAAGTTATAAATTCCTGTCTTCTAACACAGAAAACTGACTTACAAAATCCCTTAAAGTAAGACTTTTTAAAAAAGGAACAACAAATGAATTAGTTTCGCCTCCAATACCTGAAGGAGTGAAGGCACAGCCTTTCTTTGGTTTCCCAAAGTACACGAAGTCATATTATTACCAAATGTCTTATTCTTGCCTAAGTTTCTGACATCAGAGGAGACAGCTAAAGTAAGCAATAAGGGTAAAGATGCAATAACCACAAGCTCATAACAATGATTGAGAATACTGATTACACTCCAAATCCTGAAATCAAAAGTAAATATCCACTGTACAATTAATTTTCAAAGGGGCATCATTGTAGTGTAAATTGACCATATTAACCAAAAAGAGTTGTTGCTGATTATTAATTCTATTTCTATAACGGAAAAGTTTACTAACCCAAATTCCTTTCCTGATCTCCACTTTTCTTCCATTTGAGTAGCTTTCTGAGAGCAGTTGATCTGTTTTTGATCAAATGAAGCTAAAGTATAAACAAAAAATGATTCTAAATCACTTTCCCTGAAAGGCTGCCCACTTCCTACTTCACTGGAAAAAAACAAACAAAAAAACACAAAAAACAGACTCCACAGGGTCACTAACATGGATTTTTAATGAAAGGAGTCAGTGCTTCCCTGAGTTGCTGGGCTGAGCCCAGCCCAGCCCTGCCCATGGGCAGGAGCTGGGAGAAGAAGGCAGATGGGCCAAGGTGGCTGTGACCTGGCACACCTGGCATCTTTGCCCCAAGAATACAAAGCAGTGCTAACCACTGTGGACCATGTGGTATATGCTGGGTACCTAGTAGGTACTGTGCACATCCTTGGAATTGTTAAGATAACCTTCCATAACTGGCCCTAGTTTTTCTTAATTTATAGTTGAGAAAAGTGAGACTCAGGGAAATGACCTTGCCACAGGGCTTCGCTGGTGCCTCAGATGGTAAAGAATCTGCCTGCAATGTGGGAGACCCAAGTTCAATCCCTGGGTCAGGAAGATTCTCTGGAGAAGAGAATGGCTATCTATTCCAGTGTCCTTTTCTGGAGAATTCCATGGACAGAGGAGCCTGGAGGGCTATAGTTCATGGAATTGCAAAGAGTCGAACATGGCTGAGCAATTAACAATTTTCAGAAAGGTCTTAGAGCATGTAGGCAGCTGGGGTGAGATTTAAATCCAGCCCATCTGAGCATTCAATGTGACTTCAAATCTCCATCTACCACAAGTCACTCATCCACAGCAGCCTTGCAGATGGGCTGGAATCAATGTGTGTGGCTTCAATCCTAGCTTGACAGGTTATCGCCAGTGTGGCCTTGGGATATTTATGTAGACTCTTTATGCTTCAGTTTCCTCCTGCTGAATTGTTCACAATGCTTTTTGCCATGGAGGGTTGTCAGTGAGAACCTAAAGCTCACATGCGAGTGCCTATCACAAAGTAAACACTTGTTAAACATTTCCTATTCTATTAGCAACAGATGTTCTTTCAGCATGTCTCGGATGCTTCTGAGTAGGCATAGGCATCATGGATCCTATATACTGGGTTTTGATTCAGACAGAAATTAACACTGTTAATTATGAGCATAGGCACGTCTACCCTCTGGCATGAAAACATAAAAATAAAATAATGTAATGTAAGCAATAAAATTTTAGAAACCATGTAATTCAATAAAAATTAATTTTCTTGAATTAAAAGATGTGAAGGTCCTATACAGCATCCCTTGTTCTTGCAACTAGAGATGATAAAACCTGTATGAATAGTTCCTAATCAAGAGACAGTTCCAGAATACTTATG
The DNA here is from genome assembly GCF_019923935.1 of Bubalus bubalis. Classification (NCBI taxonomy): domain Eukaryota; kingdom Metazoa; phylum Chordata; class Mammalia; order Artiodactyla; family Bovidae; genus Bubalus; species Bubalus bubalis. Next base: position 1,049,454 of record NC_059177.1, read on the forward strand.
AATTTTTTACAGGATTTTATTCTGTAGAAGAACATAGTCTGATGCCTAAATTTCCTTGACAATATTCCTTGCTCAGATTCAGACACTGCCATCCACTGGTACCTTGTTCTTCCCAAAGCACTCCACCTGCACAGCTCTGTCTATATGAACTTTCTTCCTCAGACTGAGCTTCAAATGAAATATGCCAACTTTCAACTCCATCTCTTAATGTGGCACCGCAGGTTCATGAATGTTCGATTAATTTTGCAATGGTATCTCTAAAGAATGCATTAGAAAGTATTAGGAAAGTAGAGAGATTTTAAGGCATATTACAACTATGAATTGCAATGAGACCATCTAGTAACTAAACCATAAAATTAATGAGTAAAGATGTGGTAGCTGATAGGATTTCATGGGTTCCCATAGGGTAAACAGAGCCTGTTGACAGAGTATTGCTTTCTAAGCAGTTGAGGGCAGTAGAGTTAACCATGTATGACTGAGTCTTGGTCAACATCTATACCACAACACGGTAAACAAAGTCACAGAAAGCACTATGAAACACTGGGAAGCCAAACTGTGTGGCAGGCTTGGATCCCAGGTGTCCTCAGGAAGCTGAAATAAAGGAGTGTCAATAACAGTATTAATTTAAAAGGGACAAAAGATAAGTGCTTTACTTAGGTGTCCAAACCCCAATACACCAGGGTAGCACGCAGCAGCTGCGAGAGGGCAGGAGTCATCGGGGGCTGCCTGGGAAGCACCGGGTCCCTTGGGTCGGTGACAAAGTGTGACAAGAGCCATCGTTGGTTGCACGGAGGGGGCTGCTTAGCTTCAGGTAGAGGACGTTTACTGTCTTTAAACTGGGGGACTCACATGAAGAAAGAAGGCCTCCTGTGTGGTATCAGAGGACCAGAATGAAAGGTGAGGTGGGGACACGGATACTGTAATAATGACAAAAAATTTTTTTTAATTACTAGAGCTATGGAAAAAGGTCGCACACAGGCTGTCTGTGGTGTGCTGAGGTCCTGCCATCGGCGGAGTTCAAACGGACCCTAATCCCGTAGGCCCGGGCAGCCTGGCTACCACTTCCTGTCAGGTGTCCCCCGAGCCCAGGACCCCAAGGCTTCGGTGCTCCAAGAGGGCGGAAACCGCAATCCCCTTCCTGGGCCTCGCTCACCACAGCTGTGAGCAGGGTCACCTCGGTGCACAGCTGCGCGGTGGCTCTGAGACAATTTAGAAAGCAGACAGCTGGAGGGGGAGGTGCGCCTGTAGGCACAGGCTCTCTTGGGGGCCCACCCACCAAACCCAGAGGAGCTGGCCAGATGGAATCAACACTGCTGTTTACATGGAACATCCTGGCTCACGGGGGAGGGGAGTGCATGACGCAGCTGTGATTGGAGCCCACAGTGCACAGGAGCTGGGCCTTCTTGGACCACTTGATACAGTTAACATGAGCAAACAGGCCGGTAGCAGCTCCATGAAGGTTTGTGATCTTCTAGCACTTTCCTTTCCTAAGGTGCTCAAGGCCCTGCTCAAGGAGCAGGCCACCCACGGAAAGCCTGGAGGTGCCGCGAGGCTGGCTGGCCCCACACCCTGGCCACCCAGGCCACAACGAAGGCCGACCTCTTTCTGACAAACCTGGCTGGTGTGCGGGGCTCCTAGACCCAGTGTCTCTCAGAAAAATGTTCAAAGATTAAATTTATAAAATGCAGCCCACCTTGTGGAGCACAGGCAGACTCCAGAGACACTGCAGGTTCCATTCCAGACCAGGCAATAAAGTGAATATGGCAGTAAAGTAAGACACAGGAGTTTTTGCACTCCCAACGCACATTAAAGTTATATTTACACTATATGGTAGTCTAGTGGGTGTTCAGCAGCATCATGTCTAAAAAAATATACATACCTCAATTAAAAAATACTTTATTGCTAAAAATGTTAACCATCATCTGACAAAGCAGGGTTGCCACAAATCTTCAACTTGTAAAAAAACGCAGTATCTTTGAAATACAATAAAGCAAAGAGCAGTGAAATCTGGGTCTGCTCATATGTGTAAACGCTGGTGCATTTAATGTATTGGTTCCCTCTCTGAGATTTTAAACAAGTCATTAGCCTATTTTCTTCTATCAGAAACATCCCAGTTATAACATTAAATTGAGAATGGAGGTCCTTTGCTTTTATTTTTTTAATTCCACATCTGTTCACAGAAGTTGGCAGAAGACATGGGAGGGATTGTGAAATCTGTGCTTTCTCACGAGTCAGATGCGGGAAGGGGGCACACAGAACCATTAGAAGGTGTCCCCCAGCCTTGCATGCCTCAGTGCAGGCACATCCTGGTGAGCCTGTCCTCAGAGGGGGCCACAGCGGGGGACGGCTGGGGACCCCTCGAGAAGCTGGCTCTGGCAGCGGGCTCTGCAGCATCTGGTCACAACTCTCCTGTGACGAAGTGCAAAGTGCTCTCTTCCCACCTTTCGCCTGAATTCTTCCTGTGCCTCTGGGACCAAGTGTCCTCCTCAACTATTTTGAGCAATTATTTCATCTTCTCATAGAAAGGAATGTTGCCCTCACGCTCAAGGCTTGTACCATCACACTGACTTCCAATTCTGAAGGCCAAATGTTGGCTTTTAATTCTTAAAAGAATGTATCACTTAAAAAAACTACCCGTTCCACGGCCCAAAACAAAAGAGTCAAATGGGGCCATTCTACCCTAGAAAGGGCATCTGTTAGAGCATCTGAAACATCTGTTTAATCGATGAGACATGGGGAACGTGGACCATGGTCTTCACAGCATTCCAGGAATGGGACTGCGATCCACTGAATTCCAGAGAATAAACCAACAGAGGATACAAAGGAAACCACGAGTGAGCACATGAGCATAATAGGTTAGCGAGAACACAGGAGTATTTCTAAAATGATTTCCACTTCCTCTTTGAGGCCACGGGAGGAAGGAGGGAAGATGGGAGAAGACAGGCACTTGAGAAGAGCCTAGAGGGCCACATACTATGCTGTGGGGGCCTTTCTCAGGCTTCTCACCTGCTCCCTCTGGAGACACAGATCCTGGAGCAGCGACTGCTGCGTGGAAATCAGAAGGTGGAGTCAGGAATCAAATCACTTAATAATCTGTTCACAGACAACACCTTAACACCTTCTATGAGTTACTTGTTCACATATTATTTCAACACCTTGTTGAATATTTTTATCAATTGAGAAAACTAAAGCTTCAAATTACAAAGGACAGCTGCTTGGAGGGCCATGTTGTTTAAAATAATTCAATTATTTCACTTTTATGTTGTTGAAGGAACATGGTCTTTGAAGCAAACTTGTATTACAAATAAGCAAACAGGAAAAAAGATAAAACCAATGATCTTCATAGGTTTTTGTATTTTCAGAACTCTTTGTATGAATACCTGGCAGGTAGGGACTTTATTTATAAAAATGGGATTCTACTGCACATAATTTTTCACTTGCCTTTTTTTATTACTAAAATTAATAAATTGCAAAATTTTTATTTTAATAAATATTTATATACAGAATACTTTTTACTGGCTGAGGAATATTTCATCATGTAGAGAGTCAAGTTATATATTTAAATCATTCTCGATTGTTGGAAGGCCATGAATGTTTCCAGGTCTTTAGAAACATGCTGGTGGCTGACACACTCGCAGGAGGTGAAGAGGTGTGCTCCTCCACTGACTGTGCTGGTCCCAACCAGGCCAAAAATTGGTTATTCAGACAAATACAGGCTCTTTAGAAGTAGGGTTGGAAGAAAAATCAATGAGCTTTCTGTTTCCAATAATGCTAGCTACACCCTCACTTTATAAAGCAAAGGGGATCCTCCGTTTCAGCAACTACATCATTAAGGCAAAAGGCAGCTCTGGGGTCTGTTCTAGAAGGACCACCAATTTTAAATAAATGTTAGAGTAGTTACTAGGAGAAGGCAATGGTACCCCACTCCAGTACTCTTGCCTGGAAAATCCCATGGACGCAGGAGCCTGGTAGGCTGCAGTCCATGGGGTCGCGAAGAGTCGGACACAACTGAGTGACTTCACGTTCACTTTTCACTTTCATGCATTGGAGAAGGAAATGGCAACCCGCTCCAGTGTTCTTGCCTGGAGAATCCCAGGGACGGGGGAGCCTGGTGGGCTGCCGTCTATGGTCGCACAGAGTCGGACACGACTGAGGCGACAGCAGCAGCAGCAGCAGAGTAGTTATTACTGTGAAGCATGATTTGAGAATATTTTCCCATTACATTTTTAATTATTTTCAAACTTCCTATAACAATTTACACTTCTAGTGAGGAAAATAATAGAATCAATTTCATTTTGAAGTTTGGGGAAAGATCAAGAGTATAGAAGGACATAGAGCTAAAAACATTTTTAGAGGTGCTTGTGTGTGTGTGTGTGTGTGGTAGTCACTTAGTTGTGTCTGACTCTTTGCCACCCCATGGACTGTAACCCACCAGACTCCTCTGTCCATGGGATTCTGCAGGCAAGAGTACTGCTATGGGTTGCCATTCCCTTCTCCAGGGCATCTTTCCAACCCAGGGATCAAACCTGGGTCCTCCAAATTGCAGGCAGATTCTTTACTGTCTGAGCCACCAAGGAAGGCCCTTTACAGGTGCTTAGGTGCATATAAGTGTATCACTCCTTTCTTTCACAAATGGGAATGTTCTGTGCCTGTTGTTGGACAAAGCATAGACTCCATCTTGGCTGTTGCTCACCAGGCACACTGTGATCTCCTGAAATCTCTTTACTCCTGTGCAGGAGCCACCGGTGGCCCTAGAAGAGGACACAGGCTTTATGGGTCCCGAGACTTATGCATGGAGAATTAGGTACAAAGTGAAAGTGAATACTTGGAATGAAAAGTCACAAGATAATTCCTTTATGCAAATTTCATAAAATATAAAACCCTGCCAGCATACTGCCAGGACCTCCCAGGGCCTTGGAAGGAGCTTCAGTTTCATTAGCTTTATAGTAAATTCCCTCCAGGTGAGTGTGGGTGATTTGTTTATCTATTTGTTCCTTCATGGATAGCTGGGCTGGTCAGTTTTATTTTGTTTTGCTGTGGGTGGGAGGTGTGAGCGGGAGCTTTGTCAGCTGAGCTCACTCTCACAGCGGCTATGTTGCCTGCCTGCTCCTCTGGATCTGAGAGCCCTCAAGACATCAGGCAAGGAGCAAAGAGGAGGCTGGGGTCCTGTGTTCTAGGAAAGTGGCTCAGACCCCCTCAGGAGGCTCTGGTTCTATAGATCTGGGCAGCACACAGAAGTCTGAATTTTGACAAGTGTTCTCAGGAGTTTCTTTGCATGCTAACATTTTAGAACCAGTTATTCAAGGAAGATAAGGGGACAACAGAGGATGAGATGGTTGGATGGCATCATCAACTCAATGAACATGAGTTTGAGCAAACTCTGGGAATTGGTGATGGACAGAGAAGCCTGGTGTGCTGCAGTCCATGAGGGGGTTGCAAACAAGCGGACACGACTGAGCTGATTCATGCTCCAGAAAGAACTGAACTGAACTGAACCAATTCACGCTTCAGAAAGAACACAGGCTCAACCTCGGGAAAGTCATAGTCTCTCTTGCTTCCGTTTCCTTATCGGGCAAAGGAGGATGATACAGTGCATCTGGAGGCCTGGGGAGGAGCTGGGGTATTGAATTTACATTACATTCATTCCATTGCATTAGCTCCATTGCACAAGTGCGGTACAGGCGGTTTATTAACATCTAATCTCGGCAGAACCTCCAATAACTTCATGAAGAGAGCAGTCAAGAAACACTGCCGCCCCAGCGCCCTGCCCAGCCCCCAGCAAGGGCATGGCCATCACTCAGAGCCACCCTGGAGCGGGTGGCGAAGACGTAGCCAGATTCTACCACCAGTGCAAGGGAGACAGACGTCTATTTTTCCAAGGGAATTGATACGTTTCTACTCAACAAATGTAAAACTGGAAGCTGAGCAAAGAGCAGCTGGGCTTGGAACACATCATCAATCAATTTATATCCAAGTGGGAAAATATTTTGGTTTCCTGCTCCCGGAGATCATGATGCTTCATATCTTCCTGCAAGTAAAATATTCAGAAATAGAATTTGTTTTTAAATAATAGGTGATCTCTGTCATCTAATTCCCATAGCTTGGTAGAATTTTTATAAACAAGCAGAAAAACTGGGCTTAAATGGCAAAGACAGCTATTCCCATGACCTGGTTTAGGCTTTTGTCCACTGGCGTGCCAGAGTTAACTCAGAAGCATACTTCCCTGTACACATGGGTATATCTTACAAGATTCTGAATGGTTAACATAACTATATAACTGGAAAATCAATGACAAGTTTAAAGTCTACATTTTATCAAGATTTACAAAGAAAATTTTATCTAAATTAATATATGGAATTTAGAAAGATGGTAACAATAACCCTGTATACGAGACAGCAAAAGAGACACAGATGTATAGAATAGTCTTTTGGACTCTGTAGGAGAGGGAGAGGGTGGGATGATTTGGGAGAATGGCATTGAAATATGTATGATATCATATATGAAACAAGTTGCCAGTCCAGGTTCGATGCACGATGCTGGATGCTTGGGGCTGGTGCACTGGGACGACCCAGAGGGATGGTATGGGGAGGGAGGACGGTTCAGGATGGGGAACACATGTATACCTGTGGCAGATTCATTTTGAAATATGGCAAAACCAATACAATATTGTAAAGTTAAATTAAATAAAATTAAAAAAAATTAAAAAAGAAAATTGTATCTAAATTAGCAGAAAAAAACAGGGCTTCACGTTGTAGGAGGAATGACAAAGATTGTGAGGATGCTTGTGTGGTTTATCAAAGCAGATGTGTCTGGTCAGCTCGACCAAGCACCTCTCTACGCTCGGCAGCAAGCGGCCTGGACGCTTTCAACACAGCTCACGACCGTGTGCCAGAGGCAGGCAGGCAGTGCCCTGAGAACATGAGGAGGAGCTGCGGCTCCACACAGATGGCAATTTCCACACCAGACATAGCTGGTAAGCTTTAGTCTTTATACAGGTACACAGGGTTTAGTCTTCACTAAAACTGGACTTCCCTGGTGGCTCAGACGGTAAAGCATCTGCCTACAATGCGGGAGACCTGGGTTCATTCCTTAAGTGGGGAAGATCTCCTGGAGAAGGAAATGGCAACCCACTCCAGTATTCTTGCCTGGAAAATCCCATGGACAGAGGAGACTGGTAGGCTACAGTCCATGGGGTCGCAAAGAGTCGGACATGACTGAGCAACTTCACTCACTTCAAAACTGCAAAAGAAGGTTTCCATATAACATCTGGAAAGATGATGAAGAGAGACTGGGGATCAGAAGGAACGCTAGAATTTAACCAGTAGAGAAGAGGGGTGACATTCTTATAAGAGGGGAGAAGTCTTCATTATGAAAAAATGAAACAGTATGAAGTGTTCATGCAACCCTAGCTGTTCATTTTCTTTTTTTTCTTCAAACCATAGTGCAGGCAGACCTCAGAGGTGTTTTGGGTTTGGTTCCAGATCATTGCAATAAAGTGAAAATCACAATAAAGCGAGTCACACAGGTATTTTGGTTTCCCAGTTATATTTACACTATATCATAATCTATTAAGGGTTCAATAACATTATATATAAAAAAGTAATGTACATACTTTAACTCAAAAATATTTTATTGCTAAGGAAACAATCCCATTTACTATTACAATAAAAAGAATAAAATACCTGGGAATAAATGTATGAAAGGAGGCAAAAGCCCTATACTAAGAAAATTACAAAATACTGATGAAAAAATTCAGAGATGACACAGACAGATGGAGAAATATATCATATTCTTAGATGGGAAGACTCAATATTGTGAAAATGACTCTACTACCCAAAGCGATAATCTACAGGCTCAATGCAATCCCTATCAAATTACCAATGGCATTTTTCACAGAATTAGAACAAAAAATTTTACAATTTTTATGGAAACACGAAACACCCTGAAAAGTCAAAGCAATCTTGAGAAAGAAAAATGGAGCTGAAAGAATAAGTCTTCCTAACTTCAGGCTACACTACAAAGCTAAGTAATCAAGACAGTATGGATAGGACAGAAAGTCTAGGGATAAACCCATGCATCTATGGTCACCTAATCTATGAAAAGGAGGCAAGACCACACAATGGAGAAAAAACATTGTGGTGCTGGGAAAACTGGACAGTTACATGTAAAAGAGTGAAATTAGAACATTACTTAACACCAGACACAAAAATAAACTCAAAATGGATTAAAGACCTAAACATCAGGCTATAAAACTCTTAGAGGAAAACACAGAAAAAACACTCTTTGACACAAATCTCAGCAAGATATTTTTTGATCCATCTCCTAGAGTAATGAAATAAAAACAAAAATAAACAAACGGGACCTAATTAAACTTAAATGTTTCTGCAAAGCAAAGGAAACCATAAATAAGACAAAAAGACAACCCTAAAAGTAGGAGAAAACATTTGCAAATGAAGCAACGGACAAAGCATTAATCTCCAAATACACAAACAGCTCATACAGTTCAATATAAAAACAAACAAACAAACAAAAAATGGTGGAAGACCTAAACAGACATTTCTCTAAAGAAGCTATACAGATGGCCAAGAGGTGCATAAAAAGATGCTCAACATCACTAACTGTTAAGAGAAATGCAAATCAAAACTACAATAAGGTATCGCACACGTTACACCAATCAGAATGGACATCATCAAAAAATCTATAAACAATAAATGATGGAGAGGGTGTGGAGAAAAGGGAATCCTCTTGCACTGTTGGTGGGAATGTAAATTTATACAGCCATTATGGAGAACAGTGTGGTGATTTCTTAAAAAACTAAAAACAGAACTACCGTATGAGCCAGCAATCCCACTACTGGGCATATATCCTGGGAAAACCACAATACAAAAAAACACATGTACCCCAGCGTTCGCTGTGGCACTCTTTACAATAGCTAGAACATGCTGACAGATGAATGGATAAAGAAGTTGTAGTGCATATATACAATGGAGTATTATGCAGCCACAAAAAGGAACAAAATAGGGTCACTTACAGAGACATGGATGGACCAAGAGATTGTCATACAGAGTTAAGCAAGTCATAAAGAGAAAAACAAATATTGTATGTTAATGCATGTATGTGGAATCTAGAAAAATTGTACAGATGAACCTAATTTCAGGGCAGGTATAGAGACACAGACACAGAGAATGGACATGTTGGGTGGACATGAGGTGGGGAGAGGAGGAAGGGATGAACTGGGAGATTTGGATTGACATATATACACTACCATGTGTAAAATAGCTAGCTAGTGGGAAGCTGCTGTGTATCTCAGGGAGTTCAGCCCAGTGCTCTGTAATGATCTAGAGGAGTAGGATGAGGGGGTGGGATAGAGGCTCGAGAGGGAGAGGATATATGTATACTTATGGTGGATTCACTGTGTTGTACAGCAGAAGCTAACACAACATTGTAAAGCAATTAGACTACAATTTTTAAAAAAGTACTTTATTGCTAAAAATAAATGCTAACAATCATCTGAACCTTCGGGCAATGGTAACCTTTTTGGAATAATAGCATTAAAGATCACTAATCACAGATCACCAAAACAAATATGATTTAAAAAAAAGTCTGCACTATTGCAAGAATACCAGAAGTGACACAGAGTAAGCATATGCTGTTGGGAAAATGGCACTAAAAGACTTGTTTGATGCAGGGCTGCCACGAACCTTCAATTTGTTAAAGAAAAAAAAAATGCAATGTCTCCAAAGTGTGATAGAGCAAAGCACTGCAACGAGCATTAAATTTGGGTTCCTGATATTAGGCTTGAAAATTTCTGAGGTGAAACAGCTATAATGCCATGGGAGCAGGGAGGAAAGGTGATTTGGAATTACACATCTCTGGAGTTCCGAATGTCATTCTCAAGGGCGTTGAGTGATAAACCTTAAGGACAGGGAAGTGGGTACTTCATCATCTGGAGACAGCAGCTTGAGAGCTCTGAAATACCACTCACTCCTCTTCACACAGGACTTCCCTAGTGGCTCAGACGGTAAAGTGTCTGTCTACAATGCAGGAGACCCGGGGTTCAATCCTTGGGCTGGGAAGATCCCCTGGAGAAGGAAACGGCAATCCACTCCAGTACTACTGCCTGGAAAATCCCATGGACAGAGGGTCCATGGGGTCGCAAAGAGTCGGACATGACTGAGTGACTTCACTTTCCTTTCCTTTTCCTCTTCACACCTTGGTATCCAAAATGTTAGTTATGGTGCAGCAACTGCGGAACCCTTCAGAGGAGATCCAGAGGAAGTGGTCAGAGAACAGGCTCAAGATGTAACCTGGGCCGGGGCACCACAGACACAGGGAAATGGGCTGGGGAGGGGCTGCCTGAGCAGTCAGAACAGGGGGGCCGAGGCTGCAGGCAGTTGGGGCACAGACTAAGGGATACTTTATTTGTTACAGAACAGGTTAAGGCCCCTGCCAGCAGCATCTATTAGCATTTAAATATCATATGTGAGGAAAGTGAGCCCCAAAGATACTGTTCAGGTCAACAACAAGCAAGGGAGTGAAGAATATGGCTGGTCATGGTATGAAGAGGTGCAGTCAATCCTCTGAGCACTGACCACTGGCTCTGTCCTAACTGGACTGAAACAATGGGGGAGATGAGAGGGCAGGGCTGTGTCTGCTTCAAACCTACATGCCCAATATTCAGTAAAGACTCAGCAGCCCGAGAGAGAAACATGCTGAATGAATGAGCTAGTCCACAGGCCACCGTCTCCATCACTGATGATACCTCATGGTGTGCTGGCATGTTTTCTTAACCCAGTGTTACTGTAAACTGTTCAGAAACAATACTATTCCCAGCCAGCAGACAGCTACAGCCAACAGGAAGAGACTTCCTGATGTGCAAATTCACCCTTCAATACTTGCAGGGAGACAAATCCCCATCACCACCAGGCTCTTCTAGAAAGAAGCCGTAAGTGAATTCTGATCAACAGAGCCAGCACCAAGAGTTGCCAACCCTAGAAGACACAGGTGGGAAACTCCCACTTACTACCAAGAAAATTAAAGGGAAAGAACTTATAGACTAAATCATTGGGTTAGATGTTCAGTAAGTCATGGTACATTCTTTAAAAAGTGTTATTTGCAAATTAATCATTCTGGGGTGGGCACTGGTGTTTGAGAGTTCTTCAGACCATTTCAGTTGAGACCCACTGAGCTGAGGGTTCCTTGAGGGGAGGAGTGGTTTCTGGTAGGAGAACAGTGGCCTGACCCTGGCCTGCCTTCCACTTGGCTCCACTGAAGAGGCTGATGTGTGTACTCCCAGCTGCTGGATGTTACGTGGGCCCAGGATCTAAACAAGGTTGCCAGGGTGAGCATATATATATTTTAATTATGAGGATAGAGGCAATAAGTTATTATTTTGTTTTCACGATGCCCTGCTGTCAATCTAGCCTTTGTTGCCCTTATCACTATTTTGTGACTTTTTCTTTCTTAACAGTGGTAAGGGCTTCAAACATGCAAAAAGCAATACATTCAACCCTCCAGGGCGACTTCTAAGGCTCTATAAAACCTATAGAGTTTTCACTGAATCATAAGTAAAAGAAAATACAAATTTGAGTTTTAAAATACTGTTTTCTCTTTTCCCTGTGAAATCTATTCAACTGAATCTCCCAGAAGTTCTTCCCTTATCAGCTTAAGAGTGAAGAAGCCCCAGGATCACCCTATGTTTACCACTGACTTTCCTGTTTAGCTGGAGGTGGCTCTAAGTTTCCAAGGTGACAGATTCCTTCTCCCAGCATTTCCAAGCAAATGCACCCTCAGGATCTGGATAGACCCTGCCTTCAGTCCCGCAGGCCTGAGCACCAGGAGTTACACAAAAATAACAGGATCAAAGAGTGTCCTCAGGGAAATGACCGTCTTTTGGGTCCACACTTGCAAGACATTCCTGGTGACTCATAGTAAAGAATCCTCCTGCAATGCAGGAGATCCAGCTTCAATCCCTGGTTCAGGAAAATCCCCTGGAGAAAGGAATGGCTACCCTCTCCAGTATTCTTGCCTGGAGAATTCCGTGGACAGAGGAGGCTGGTGGGCTACAGTTCATAGGGTCACAAAAGGTTGGACACAACTTAGCGATTAAGCACACGCATACACTAAGGAAAGAGGAGTGAGAAAAACTACTGATGGAGCTCGGAGCTCCATCTCTAAGTTCCCAAAAAGCCTTCAGAGCAACTTCCCAAGTCTGGATGTCTGAATTCAAGTTAGAGTCATGAATTTGCATTACTATGAGTCATGGTTTTGAATGATCCAAAATGCCTCTGCTAAATTGCTGGGACCTTTCTAATATTTCAAAGATACTGACTTTGAAATCTGTTAGAAATCTAATATTTCAAAGATAATGACTTTGAAATCTGCTAGAAAGCAAAGTCTGTCTGGAGCCCATAAACATGTGGTGCTTAGCAATGATGATCGTCAGAAGCAGTGTAAAGCACCACATGTTTACTTCTTTCATGCGCTTCCAAAACTGATCTGAGATAGCAGCATGCATGCAAAGTCTTAGAGTATCTAGCATAAGGGAGAGATGAAGTTAGAAGGAAAATTGCTAGAATGCTCTAGAGTAGATTCCTCTTCCTATTTTCATTATGATCGCTTAGTAGAAAACCATGACCTAGATGTTAGTCTCTAACTTAAGGAGTCTTCAAGCACTGCTCTATCAACTGCTCCAGAATTAGATGCTTGCAAACTTCTCTCTGACCTCCTAATGTGGCAGGTCAGCTTGTCCTGTATGATCACCTGGACGGTAGCAGGGTCAGTTCCACGAAGCCCCTTGGCTGTGCTCAGGATGATCCTTAGGCAAACATCCCAGAATTGGCATTGTCACAAAGCTGCAGCCTCTCCTGACTGACCACGAGAGGTCAAGCGCTCTCTCTCCCAAGGATGGGCAGCTGGATGCTGGGGTAGGACAATTCATTCTCCTCACCAGTCAATGGAAACTCATTTCTAAGATTAACTTCCAAATGAAAAATGTTATTGCCAGATGTCTTAAAGACAAACTTTCCTTTGTCATGGGGAAAACAAACAAGCCTTTGTGATGCTCTGCATCTGTACAATAGTCTCATTTTTTAGGTGTTATGTGCATCTCACGCTGGCTGTACTGTAAGCTCTAGGTGGATGCACTTCCTGTCCTGCGCATGGTTTTCCCATCATCTGCGATATAGCTAATGTTTTACGAGGACAACTGCTCCGTGTCTGTTGGCACCTATCTTCCTTGGCCACTTTCTGGGCCATCAGGAACAGTCACAATGTGACCAGAAGGACCAACACCACTGCCAGGAGTGGACTAGACTCAAAACATTTAGCCTTACATGACACAGTAAGAGTAACTCAGGTGAGTCTTCGGATAACAGATATAAAAACTCTCCCACGCTTATAAGAAAAAACTTTAAAAACAAAACCCCAGTCTCTAGAGAAAGTTTCCATCAAAATTAGAATAGCTATAAATGCAGTTTCCCTCTCAAAAAATCATTTTTGCATTATTGACTGTGTACAGATATGAGTAGAAATTACTGCTTCCAGAAGAAACAGCTGTGTGACCCCCTGAGAGGGCAAGAAAGAGCAGTGCAGAGGAGCTCTACAATCAGGGTGAGACACGCTCTGTTTTGTTTATCATTAACTAGGACTAAAACCTGGAAATGAGCAATGGGAAGAGAATATGGATTTGGTTACTATAGTCATTTGTGGGATTTATTACTAACTGTAAACTACCATTTGGGGTTATAAATTGGTCAAGCTGGAGATTTTGAAACTAAGTGGAGTAAAAAATGACCAATACCAACACAAAAGCAATTTCATTTTAAAAGCCTGGAAACATGATCTTGATAATTTCAAATTCAGAAAACAGAACTAAAAGGGTAGAAGGCAGATCTGCTCTCACAGGACACGACCACCAGAAGTGACCTGAAAGGCTGCCCAGGGTGCAGAGCGGACAGGCGCTCGTGCTGCAGGGGACCACTGAGACCACTAGCCCATCCTCTTTTTCCTACATGCTGCTTGAGGAAGTTAAAACAACATAAATGAAATAATTTTTCAAAGTCCCATTTAAGTCTGGATTTTTTAAAATTAAAATTAGAAATGTGAAAATACAGGGCAAGTTAGAATGATGCAACACATATAAGTAACCAATTAAGTGAACTTTGTCCATTACAGGTTTTCACACAGGTGTTCAGGCTGAATTCAATCCTCTAACTGGCCATTTGCAGAAACACTAGCAATAGAAACCATCCAGTCCTAACCTCTAATCCAATCTCTACACTGACAGCTCTTTAGTAACATGATCAAACCACATTTATTATCTGCAAACTGCGGGAGATGCAACTACCAGCTCACCCTGCCCAGAGGCTGACGCCAGGACAGGCAGCTGTATTAATAATTAGCCTGGCACACGAATGACGTCACCTGCTCGTCACTGAGCTTGGTGACATTTGCTAGGACAGTCTGTTGTGAACTGGTGAACAAGGTTTATAAACTTGATTATATTAACATATTCCACATGATATAAAATTTGAACACTGTCTTCAAAAGCAATTATACAATAATAAATATAGAAAAAGCAGTTCTAGGGAATGAAAAACAGGATCGTTCGTGTGCTACAATTGTGGGGGTGGGTGAATTGTGAGAGTGCTGGGTTCTAGGGCTGCTTGGATTTGCAAGCGAGGACTCTGGAGCCTTCATGTGGCACATTTCACCACAGGGCTGCATATGAGGCTGGGGCTGATGCTACTGATGCAGAACTTATCGCAGCAACTAAGGAGTCTGCTCCACGACAGGGAGCCACGCGATCTCAGCCTCGAGGGCATTCCCTGACCTCTCAAATAAATCCGCAGAACTCAGCATCTAATTGAATTGTTAGGCTGAGTGCAAAATGAAGCAAGGGACAGTTTACAATATTTCACCCACAATATTGTGTTACAGGCCATTCTGTCCCCAGCACAGCAGAAGTCACAGGCAGCTTAGTCATGAAGGGTGTGTACAGTGTGTATTGTTCTGCCAAACTTCACTCATATGTGCACACCGAGTAAGGACTGGGTCTGGCCACGTGAGTGCAGCTCTTCAGAAGGCTGAGGGGCCTTGTATGAGGCAAGCTCTGCTCTTGTTCAAGTAGTCCTCATGGACTCCTGCCCAGGGCCAGATTTAGAACATAGTAGAGGCTCTTCTGACCAACAGCTTGAGCCTTTCTTGAATTTCCATTTTCCTTGGGATGACAGGAAACTCAAAGTTTTAGGGATACATAATGAAGGATGGTGTGGTGAAGTGGCATCACTTCTTGGTGCGACATGACTGGCTTCACAAAAGGATAGATGGGGAAATGATCTTGATGATTTGGGGCTCTGCATATGTATTCCAACTGCTGAGTATGATGGAAATTTTTTAAAAATTTGATTGAAAAATCCATGGAAAGGTCTTTCCTTTCCAACTCTTTTCTGGAAAACCCCTTCCTGTATGCAGAGAAAATCTGAGTCAACACGTTCACTACAGCCCACACTGTTCTGGCTGACAAATCCAAAGCCATCTAAATACCCATCAGCAGCAGCAGGCCACCCCAGGATGAGGAACAATTACACAGCTGTCCACATTATTGCAATTTGGAAAGCTTTCAGGTAAAGTGAAGCTACAAAAAAAGGAGCAAGAAGCAGAAGAGTTTGCATTATATAAACTCATAGTATAAAACTATAAACAAAAGCTATTTTTATTTGTGCATATTTCTGCATGTAAAATACAGAGAAAAAATTCTGGGAGGCACCTCCCAAACTGGCTGGTGGAAGTGGGATCTGAGAGGTTGGTTCCCTACACTGTCTGACTTTCTGCTACCACTGAACTTTTTACAAATATGAGGCATTTGTGTCAAGTAATTAAAATACTGCCAAACAAATAAATAAATGAAGACAGATAAGCATAGAGAAGGAGCAGAAGAAGAAGGATGGGGGAGTGCAGGATGTCTTCACATTCAAAGGGACGGGAGTGAGACATACATTTCAATTTAATCAGCAGAGGCTTTTCATTCCAGAAAGAAAACAGTGTCAGCATTAAAAAAAAAAAAAGCAAATGGGGCTGATAAGAGGGCTGCATCCCCATTAGCAGAGTAATGGAGGCTTTCATCAGGGCTGAGAGGGAGGGTGATGGCTGCTGCTGATCACAGGGGTGGGTGCCTGTGAGGCACCCAGGTGGTACATGTAATTTGTATTGTAATGAACTATTACCTTAATAAAGTCACGTGCCAGACATTTAATTCGCAGTGCAGATGCCCAGCAGTGGCAGTTGACTTTTAAATTACTTTGAAATTACCCCCGTGTAATCTGAATAACCAGAAGTGTGGCTTGGGCTCCATTCAGGGAGAGTGGAAACGCTCAGGGCGAAGCGGTTAAATGTCCTTGAAGGCACCTGTGTTCTGGCTCATGAAGACATCCTAGGAACATTTCTAGCATCTGTCTTGCAGTTTTACAGAATGGATTTCTGGCTCATCCACGATGTCCTGTGTGTCAAGGGGGCCTGACAGAGCAGGGCAGGAGGGCGAGGTGAGTGCAGAGTCTGAAACCAGGTTTTCTTCTCCTGGAGGTAACCATCCTGTTTCCGTCTTGATACCTCAGGCTTTGTGGGGCTGTCACCCAGAAGGGAGAGGAATGGGCACTGGGCAGGTGTGGCAGATGCCAAGGATGTGGAGAGAGGGCATTCTCCTCCCTCTATTACGCCGGGATCTAAGGAAGGAGATTGCTGTTCCCATCTGTCACCTCCTCCGTGGGCCCGTCTCAGGCAGCTCCGGATACACACACCCTGCGTTCCTGCCATGGGCTCCTTCCTGTGGCCCGTGACACACAGAGGGAAGGGCGCGGGAGGGAGGGGCTGCTGCACACCAGGTACTGGAATGCTCCCCGCTCACCTGCACAGGTTCCTGTAAGCCCTGACTCAAGGCCAGGCCTGCCGGTAACCTGCATGAGAGCTCGGCCCACGGGGTGGGGCCCTGGCTGGGGTGTGGCTGTTCACGCACTGATGACCCTGAGAGGGCGATTCAACTCATCACCGCACAGCGGACAGCAGCTAAGGCTGCTTTCTTAATCTTCCCTCAAAGTCTGTTCCTGTCATTAGTGCTCCTAATAAAAATAGCAAATCTTTGGTGCCAATAAAGCACATTTTGCCACACATTTGAAATGTTTTACACACTTTAGGCGCAAACCATCTTTCGTAAAAGCACGTGCTCTGCCTTTTTTGGATTCAGAAAACAAGACTTGGAATGTGAGTGTTCTGGAGGCCCACCCTCCCATAATCTGAGTTACAGGCCTAGGAATACCCATTTTTAATAAGTACCACAGCTCAGGGTGATCAACACTCTAAGCAATGAAGGGTGAAGGGTTAAATAAAGGGATTATGAGCACAATGTTCAGATCACAGACTGAAAAAAAAGTAACTGAGAAACTTCTTAAAAGAACACGAAGTCGTGTTAGCCTGAAGTGTGGTGCTGGGCAGCAGGGCAGCTCCGTGGATCCGTGTCTGGAGGGAAACTCGCCGCGTCCGAGCGCCTGTGGTCAGTGTAAACAGCACACTCATGGTGGCGGGGGAAATATGTTTCCTTGTTTCAAGTGGGCAGTGGAAGTAGTGAAAGCCTAAGTAAACCCTGGCCATTAGATAATAGGCCATTATAACTCTGGACGACTTCCTGAATGGCTCTAAAAAATGAGTTCTCATTTCCTGCCTGGAGAAAAGAGAAATATTAGGACAGCACTGTGTACACAGAATGTGAGCTTGCAGGGGGCCACAGTGAGGACAGGCAGAGGGGACAAAGTAGGGGGAGACTGGGGTTGATTCTCAACTTAGAAGGGGGAACAGAAAGAAAAGAAACACTCAACCCCCAGATCACAGTCTTCTGCTCAGCCTGCAGTGGCCGCGGCCCAGGGGACCAGGGAGCAGCAGCCCCCGTGCCGCAGGGGCCAGAACTGGGGCTGCCAACTGCATGGCTGTCCAGTGGGCCAGGCAGGTGCCTGAAGTTAACTAAGCAGAGATGAGAGAAAGAAGTGAAAGCACTACAGAAAAAAGTCACTCTGCAGCTCATATTAAACCAGAAAACTCTGCTGTAGTTGGTTTTGTTCCAAGATGTTGCCAGGAAAGGACTGGCTCACAGAGAAGCCGCAGCTTCACTTTTTCCCATGCTCTGGTGATACGTCTTTCCAGGGCTCTTGCTTCCTCCAAGGGAGCCAAATAATCGCACTTTTTTGGATTACCACAGTCTTTTTTTTTTTTTTTTTTAATCATAACCTGTAATTACTGATTTTAAGACATTAAGGACATTCTGGGTTGGAAGCCCTGGCTCTGTACTGAGCAACTGTGTGAGCCAGAGCAAGTTATTCAGTCTCTGAGCTTCACTCTCCTCACTAAAGCAGGAAAACTGTGCGGCAATACAGACATCTGTTGTTTAGTTGCTAAGTTGTGTCTGACTCTTTTCCACCCTGTGGACTATAGCCTGCCAGGCTCCTGTTCATGGAATTTCCCAGACTAGAATACTGGAGTGGGTTGCCATTTCCTCCTCCAGGGGATCTTCCCAAAGCCAAGGATCGAACCTGTGTCTCCTGCATTGAAGGCAGATTCTTTACCACTGAGCCACCAGGGAAGCCCATTACAGACATTAGATAATTCATAATAATTACCTAGCACAGGGCCTTGTACCTGGTAAACAGCAGCTACCGTAATACTATCAATACTAGTTTTAAATGACTTGTGAGCCACACAAGGAGTTATCAGTGGAAGACAGTCGCCTTTCTGAGGGGCGGTGGGGATGTCCCCACTTAAGCCCGTAGTTGGCGCAGACCAGACTCACAGCAGCACATTCAGTGGACGAAACACAGAGCCAGATATGCATGAGCTTGGCCACTGCATCTGCCCCTATGTCACTGGGGTGCCTGTGAGCATCAAGGATGCCCTGAGTAAGGAACGAGCACTGTGCCAGGAGACAGGGACCCTGAGTGTCAATTCCTCCCTCTGCCTGACACTTAGCAGATCATGTTTAGCAGAATTTCACAGCACTGATATTATGGTATGGCTAAATGAACATTCTAAATGCTCAAGGATTCTTGTCCAGTTATTTCAGAAGTAATTTTCAGAAAGTAGAAGTATTTATGAAGCACCAACTATATCGTTTATTCTGTATGTTACTCTATTAGGTTTTCAAAGACCGCTTTAGAGACAGACTCACCCCCATTTTTATGGGAAAGAAAATGGCTCAATGAAACAGAGCAGACATCTATGGGTGACTTCAGATCTGAAATCAGTGCCCACTTGACCCCAGGGCCCACAGCATTCTGATCTATCATATCATCCCGTGGAAAAGCAGATACAAGCAGAAGACTTAAAGAAGATGGAAATGATACCAAGTTTTTGCAATATTAAAAGAATTTTCTGAAATGTAGTTAGAAAGGGGCAACTGAATGTCAATTCCAATGCCTCAGGTAAGACACCTGAGGCAACTTTTCAAGCTGGTACATATTCTTTATATGATTAAATACAAAGTAATGGTATGGATGTTTTTTATTCTAGGCAGCTGACTGCTGTCCACTTGGGCACCAGACACTTCTGAATGCTCCTGATTTTCTGGTGCCAGTTGACCCTTTGAGGGTCTAGAGAAATAAGGGGAGGAGACACTCTTGGATTGGAGCACACTCTTCAGTCCAATGGAAATGTGCCCTTGCCATGGTCTTTCTCTATTGACTGAGTATCCACAATATATGTGATTGCTGAAGACTAAGACCAGGGCTGTGCTCCTCTGGAATTCAGATAAGCATTGAACTGGAGCTAGGAAAGAACGTGGCAGGCAAGCGCTGGGGCCAGGATAAGTGTTTCAGGATGGTACATTATGCCTCTCTGAAGGCCAAAAGCCAAATTCCTCTTCTCAATGATAGCCCTTCAAATATTTGAAGACAGCTACTATATCCTCCCTTAGTATTCTCCCAAATAAGCATCTCCAGGCCATCTCCACCTGTCCCTGTGACTCTCCTAAGTGCCTTCTTCACCTTTTGGCCTGTTTCAGTTTGCACACACCCCTCCCAAGTACAGCCCTGGAGCAGAGCACTTCCAATCAACATAAGCTTACCCAGCTTCATAGCCCTGCTCGTTTCTTCACGCAGCTTGATCCAAATGCATGATGGGCACCATGCCTGTGATTAGGTTTTATGTCAGAAGCAAAGGGATCTTGCAGATGTCATTAAGGTCCCAGATTAAAAGGGAGAGTATCTGTGTGGGCCTGACTTGATCAGGTAATAGCTCTTAACAAATGTCTCTCCTGGCAGAGACACTTTGGCTGTGAAGAAGCAAACAGTCCTGCTGTGAATGTCAGGCAGCTGCTAGTGGCCAAGGGCCTCGGTTCTACAACCTCCAGGAAGCGGATTTTGCCAACAACCTGGATGAGCATGGAGGAGGGCTGGGAGCTCCAGCTGAGAACCCAGCTGGATCCTAGCACTGTGGGTCCCTGAGAACCTGGGCACCAAACAAGGTGACGAAGCGTGTATGTTATCTGAAACCACAGCACTTGCAGTGAGTGTTACAACATCCCAGTTGGGGCTCTGATTTCTTTATGGCAAGCTAAGCCTCACGTTCATGGCTACATCTGTTAAGTCAGCTTTCCTTCATCCTGTATCTTTGCAGCTGGCTCTGCCTTGACCTTGCTGTTAATGAATTCCCTAGGTCTGTTCCATTCATTGTGGTCCACATTTCAGGATTCTGATCTTGCCAACCTGTATATTCAAATTCCTCCTCATTTATTGTATTAAAAAAACCCTGGTTACTTACTGAACCTGGATGATCATTCCCAGCATGTCACCTACTGATTCATGTAAGTAATATGTACAGATAGTGGACTTTATTCCACCAAAGACTTCACAGAATACTTAACCAGTGGCTGTCTGCATTATAGTTCACATTTTAATTTTTATTGAAATGTAGTTGATTTACAATACTTTGTTAGTTTCAGCTATAGAGAAAAGTGATTTGGTCATATATATATATGTGTGTGTGTGTGTATATACCTATATACGAACAAAGCTAGTGGAGGTGATGGAATTCCAGTTGAGCTATTTCAAATCCTGAAAGATGATGCTGTGAAAGTGCTGCACTCAAAAGGCCAGAAAATTTAGAAAACTCAGCAGTGGCCACAGGACTGGAAAAGGTCAGTTTTCATTCCAATCCCAAAGAAAGGCAATGCCAAAGAATGCTCAAACTACCGCACAATTGCACTCATCTCACACGCTAGTAAAGTAATGCTCAAAATTCTCCAAGCCAGGCTTCAGCAATATGTGAACCGTGAACTTCCTGATGTTCAAGCTGGTTTTAGAAAAGGCAGAGGAACCAGAGATCAAATTGCCAACATCCGCTGGATCATGGAAAAAGCAAGAGAGTTCCAGAAAAACATCTATTTCTGCTTTATGGACTATGCCAAAGCCTTTGACTGTGTGGATCACAATGAACTGTGGAAAATTCTGAAAGAGATGGGAATACCAAACCACCTAACCTGCCTCTTGAGAAATCTGTATGCAGGTCAGGAAGCAACAGTTAGAACTGGACATGGAACAACAGACTGGTTCCAAATAGGAAAAGGAGTACGCCAAGGCTGTATATCGTCACTCTGCTTATTTAACTTCTATGAGGAGTACATCATGAGAAACGCTGGACTGGAAGAAACACAAGCTGGAATCAAGATTGCCGGGAGAAATATCAATAACCTCAGATATGCAGATGACACCACCCTTATGGCAGAAAGTGAAGAGGAACTCAAAAGCCTCTTGATGAAAGTGAAAGAGGAGAGTCAAAAAGTTGGCTTAAAGCTCAACATTAAGAAAACGAAGATCATGGCATCCAGTCCCATCACTTCATGGGAAATAGATGGGGAAACAGTGGAAACAGTGTCAGACTTTATTTTTTTGGCTCCAAAATCACTGCAGATGGTGACTGCAGCCATGAAATTAAAAGGTGCTTACTCCTTGGAAGGAAAGTTATGACCAACCTAGATAGCATATTCAAAAGCAGAGACATTACTTTGCCAACAAAGGTTCGTCTAGTCAAGGCTATGGTTTTTCCTGTGGTCATGTATGGATGTGAGAGTTGGACTGTGAAGAAGGCTGAGCGCCGAAGAATTGATGCTTTTGAATTGTGGTGTTGGAGCAGACTCTTGAGAGTCCCTTGGACTGCAAGGAGATCCAACCAGTCCATTCTGAAGGAGATCAGCCCTGGGATTTCTTTGGAAGGTATGATGCTAAAGCTGAAACTCCAATACTTTGGCCACCTCATGCGAAGAGTTGACTCATTGGAAAAGACTCTGATGCTGGGAGGGATTGGGGGCAGGAGGAGAAGGGGATGACAGAGTATGAGATGGCTGGATGGTATCACTGACTCATTGGATGTGAGTCTGAGTGAACTCTGGGTGTTGGTGATGGACAGGGAGGCCTGGCGTGCTGCGATTCACGGGGTCGCAAAGAGTCAGACACGACTGAGTGACTGAACTGAACTGAACTGAACTGATATGCCTATATTCTTTTTAAAAAATTCTTTTCCGTTATAGTTGATTATAAGTTATTGAATATAGTTCCCTGTGCTATACAGTAAATCCTTATTGTTTATCTATTTTACATGTAGTAGTGTACATCTGTTAATCCCATCCTCCCAATTTATCTCTCCCCTCTCTTCCCCTTTGGTAACTATAACTTTGTTTTCTGTGTCTGTGTTTCTGTTTTGTTAAGTAAGTTCATTTGTACTATTTTTAAGATTCCACATATAGGTAATATCATATGATACTTTCTTTTTATGCCTGACTTACTTCACTCAATATAACAATCTCTGGGTCTATCCATGTTGCTGCAAATGGCATTATTTTACTCCTTTTCTAGCTAATATTTCATTGTATATATGTATCATACCTTCTTTATCCATTCACCTATTGATGGACATTTAGGTTGTCCCCAAGTCTTGGATATTGTAAATAGTGCTGCTATGAACACGGGTGCATGTATCTTTTCCAATTAGTTTTTGTCTTTTTTTGGATATTTGCCCAGGAGTAGGATTGCTGGATCATATAGTAACTCTATTTTTAGTTTTTAAGGGCACCTCCATTCTGTTTTCCAGAGTGACTGCAACAATTTACATTCCCACCAGCAGTACAGGAGGGTTCTCTCTTCTCCACACCCTCTCCAATATTTATTTGTAGACTTTTTGATGATGGCATTCTGACCAGTGTGAGGTGATACTTCATTGTGGTTTTGATTTGCATTTCTCTAGTAATTAGTGATATTGGGCATCTTTTCATGTGCCTGTTGGTTATCACTGTGAATTGTCTTTGGAAAAATGGCTATTTATGTCTTTTTCCCATTTCATTGGCTTCCCTGGTGGCTCAGACGGTAAAGCGTCTGCCTGCCATGTGGGAGACCTGGGTTCGATTCCTGGGTCGGGAAGATACCCTGGAGAAGGAAATGGCAATCCACTCCAGCACTCTTGCCTGGAAAATCCCATGGACGGAGGAGCCTGACAGGCTAGAGTCTATGAGGGTGCAAAGAGTCGGACACGACTGAGCGACTTCACTTTTCACTTTCACCTATTTCTTGATGGGGTTATTTGCTTTTTGTTATTGAGTTGTATGAACTGTTTGCATAGTTTGGAAATTAAGTCCTTGCCAGTCACATCATTAGCAATTATTTTTCTCCCATTGTGAAGGCTGTCTCTTTGTTTTGTTTATGGTTTTCTCTGCTGTGCAAAAGGTAATGAGTCTGCATTAGGTCCCATTTGTTTAATTTCGCCTTTATTTCTATTGCCTTGGGAGACCAACATAAGAAAACTTGCTATGATTTAGTTAAGAGAATGTTTTATCTATGTTCTCTTCTAGGAGTTTTATGGTGGCATGCCTTATATTTTAAGTCCTTAAGCCATTTTGAGTTTATTTTTGTGTATGGTGTGTTCTAACTTCATTGATTTATATGCAGCTGTCCAGCTTCCAAGCAACACTTGCTGAAGAGACTGTCTTTTCTCCATTGTATATTCTTGCCTCCTTTGTCAAAAACTAATTGACCATAGGTGTGCAGGTTTATTTCTGGGCTCTCTATTCTGTTCCATTGATCCATGTGTCTGTTTTTGTGCCAACACCATGCTGTTTTGATTACTGTAGCTTTGTAGTATTGTCTGAAGCCTGGGAGATTTATGCCTCCTGCTTTGTTCATTTTCCTCAGAATTGCTTTGGCAGTTCTTGGTCTTTTGTTGTTCTATGTACATTTTAGGATTATTTATTCTAGTACTGTGAAAAGTGCCATCAGTAATTTGATAGAGATCACATTAAATCTGTAGATCGCTTCAGGTAATATGGCCACTTTAACAATATTAATTCTTTCAATCCAAGAGTATAGAGTATCTTTTCATTTCCTTGAATCATCTTTGATTTCCTTTATTAATGTTTTGTAGTTCTCAACATATAAGTCTTTCACGTCCTGTGTATTTTTGACACAGTTTTAAACAGGTTTGCTTTTTACTTTCTCTTCCTGATATATTATTGCTAGTGTAAAGAAATTCAACAGATTTCTATATATTAATCTTGTATCCTACTACCCTGCTGAAATCACTTATCAGTTCTATTAATAATAGTTTTTGTGTGGCATCTTTACGGTTTTCTATATAGAGTATATAGAAACCTACACATAATAACAATCATGACTTTCTTTCTGTGACCAGGAAGACCCTTTGGGCTGTCTCTGTATGACCAAACCAAGCTGCCTCTCCAGGTCTGTCTGCTGAAGCCAGCCACTGTGCACACCAGCAGGCATGCATCTTGGGCTGGGAAGCACAGTGATGGGGCCAGGACCGTCTGTGCTGGTCTCTCTCTGCCTTGTGGGGCCACGTGCCAGCCCACAAACTTTCCTCTCCAGCCTCTGAAGCTCCCTGTCTGTCCAGGCTGCCCTTCTGGCCAGTGAGAGAGGTTCCCAGGGTGAGGTAGCCTTTCCTCTATCATAGCTCCCTCCCAGCATCCAGGTCCCCTCCCCACACCTCCTCTTCTCTCTTTTTCCTTCATCCTGCCCGTTACATGGAGATCTTTCTTACAGCTCTGGTTGTATAAGATCTTATGCAAGCTTTTGTAGGTATTCTGTGAGAATTGCTCCAAATGTAGATGTATTCTTGATGTATGTGTGGGAGGAGGTTAGCTCCACATCCCTCTACTGTACCATCTTGATCTCCTCTTCACATATTTTTTAAAACTTAAGTTTGATTAATGAATTGCAACTTCTGAGGGGCAAAAGTGATTCCCTTTCCTCAGTCTCTGTTATCATCTGTAGACCCACCAGGGCTCTCCAGTCAGCCCTGCTATAATTTAAAACTTGGGATATCTAAGGTGTCCCACCGTACCACTTTATTTGTTACACTGCAGATCAGTTTTCAAGCTCCTGGGAATGACCTACTGTGGGTCATTCTCATACTGCATTCACCACAGCTTTCAGCTAGGGCTCCAGACCACCAGCAAAGGTATCTGCCACAGTCCTTCTGGACTGTGGGGAGGGCTTGGTGGAGTGAATCATTAAGAAAATCCAAAGGAAGCCCTTCACTGGAGTTCAAGGTTAACTGACTATAGACTAAGGAAGGGAATACAATGTTTTCAATGCACTTCAGAGATCATGTGCTTTAGGCTGCCTGTGGTTATGAACACTGAGATCAAAGTCTTCGAGTGGAGTAGGTAGGTGACTGTGCAGTGAGCTGAGTTGTTCAGCAAGAGGTGTCCATGTCCTGATCTCTGGTATCTGCGATGTGACCTTATTTGGAAATAAGGTCTTTAAAGATGTAATCAACTTAAAATCAGGTCATACCTGATTGGGGTCCTAATCTAATGACTGGTGGCAGAAAGGAGAAAATGAAATGGGGAATAATGTAATAATGTATCTTTTATTCCTGTATGAGGTTCAAAGACTATCTTTCTACTTGCTGGAGTACCAAGAATGGCCCAAGTTCCTGATGCTGCAACAGTTCTAATCCAGATTCTGCCACTTTATAACTAGCTTTAACCAAGCTGAGGTTGAGGTTAATCACATGTCCACCAATGGCCTCAGTTTTCTGTTCTGTACATGAGAATCATGCCACAGATGCTATTTTAAATTGCAGTCTCAATTCAGAAGTGTGCTGGGAAATCATCTTAGTGGATTAAGACCAGCATAACAAAGAAGAAAAAGAAAAACACATTGATAGAAATAAAAGAAAGTGGACAGTATCAGAATAACATTATAAACATAGTATTATTTCATGAAACTTTATTTATAGCTATGTGTAAATGTCATAATTTTTAAAATAGATTTCTCAGTTTGGTAATGTCTTAGAGCCATTAAACTAAATATTATCTTGAAACCTTTCCTGTGCCAATTTTTTGTGAGTCTGATTGGCTTCGAAATCCCCTAGAGAATAAACAAGAAAACACTAACACTGTGTTCTGAAGAGAGGAAAAGAACTTGAAGGAAAAAAAAAATTCACTACTTTAAAATGATCTCTTTGCCATTCTTTTCCTAGCAATACCAAGGAGTTGTGCAGAAACAGTCACTGCTATCCTAGGCTAGGGGGTAACTTGGTGACTGCCTGCTCGCCAAGGGGAGGCTGTGGCAGGGACCTAGTGGCTGCTGCCACCTCTGCACGGTGGCCAAGGGCAGGTGCACTCAGGACTGCAGCTCAAGTTCACCTGCACCACAGCTTCCTGGGACCTAGCCTTTGCTGGGAGTCTGCAACACACAGTAAAGAAGAAAGCAGATCCAGGGTAAACATATCTGCTTCATACCAGTGGCAGGAATGGCCAAGAGGAGGATGCATGTCCTCTGTGAGTGCCGCATTCTCCTCCTGCTCCTTGCCATGGATGAGGAAGAGGACTGTCCACAAAGTCCAACTTCTGCGGTATGTGTCCCCGTCCTACACTACGTCAAAAGATAATGTTCCCTCTGCTGCCAAAAGTCCATAACTGATAAACCACCCTGTTAATCATTTCCCTATCTGCAAGGAGCCCTGCCAAAAGCATGTTTCAAAACACGTTCAGCTCACATTAAATTGCTTTTGCTTTACATTAGGAAAAATTCCACCAGGAAAACTATTTGACATAAACATGGTAACCATGTACTTTGTAAGCATTTAAACTCTAGGAATGACCTTTCATGCTTTGCTGTGCACCTTTAGTGGGCATTTATCTAAGTGTCTAATGGTTGGCAGGGGGGTCTTGTCATTACCAGCACCCCAACTTCCAAATAAATGATTGATGTCACCAGGTAGCCCCGAGGTCATAGTGCCATAGGGAGGAATGCCCCATGTTGGTCTCCACCATGTTGATGTTGCAGTGACCAACATTTATTATCAAAACAAAGAGAAACAAGAATTCCTGATTATCACAGGTGTGTAATGTCTTGAAATAGGCTAGCATCTTTTCTACAGATGTTGCAGGAGCAACTGGACATCAGAGGCAAAAAAAAAAAAAAATGAATGGTGACCTAAAGATCACACAGTATATTAAAAATGGACCATATATATGCATTAGTATACTGTATTGGTGTTTTCTTTCTGGCTTACTTCACTCTGTATAATAGGCTCCAGTTTCATCCACCTCATTAGAACTGATTCAAATGTATTCTTTTTAATGGCTGAGTAATACTCCATTGTGTATACGTACCATAGCTTTCTTATCCATTCATCTGCTGATGGATACGAGACAGCAAACTAGACACTGATGTATAGAACAGTCTTATGGACTCTGTGGGAGAGGGTGGGAAGATTTGGGAGAATGGCATTGAAACATGTATAATATCATGTATGAAACGAGTTGCCAGTCCAGGTTCGATGCACGATACTGGATGCTTGGGGCTAGTGCACTGGGACGACCCAGAGGGATGGTATGGGGAAGGAGGAGGGAGGAGGGTTCAGGATGGGGAACACATATATACCTGTGGCGGATTCATTTTGATATTTGGCAAAACTAATACAATTTTATGAAGTTTAAAAATAAAATGAAAAAAAAAATGGACCAAAGGTTTAAGTCTAAACTGTAGAACTATGAAACTTTTATAAGAGAAAACCCTCAGGATTTGGACTTTGGGGTGGAATTAGACATGACACCAAAAGCACAGTCCATAAAAAGAAACTGATCACCTGTACTTCATAATGAGAAAGGTTTGCTCAGCAAAGAACCTGCTAAAGCTGTAGACTGGAGTTAATACTGCAAACCACATATTTGACAAAAGACCCACAAATATAACATATGAAAAGCTCTCAAAACACACAAATATTTGCTTCTGGAAACAACCTATCAGTCAAGGCAGGAAAGAGTAAAGAACCCCTTAGTGCTGATCTGATTGTCTCTTCTCCCTTTTGAAACCAAAACTGAGCATCAGGACTTGGTACCTGGAGGAGGAGGGGAGTCTGGTGCCCTGTGCCTGCATCCCACTCTATGCCACACAAGGACGTGCGGCTACACACAGCAGCAGAGTTCCTGGACTGGTTCTCACACCGCTTCTCTGTGGAGGATGCATAGGTGATGGAGTGGATGTTCTGGAACCCAGAGACCTCCTGCTGCCTGTGGGCTGCCCACACCTCTGTCCTTCTGAGCAGAGCCCACACCATGGACCTATCATGGCTTCCAGGCCCTCGTCATCTCAGCCATGCTGGCAGTTACTTAATACGACAGGTTCAGCAACTGGAGCATCAATGTGGTCTCCAAACTGACAGGCACAGATAAACATACAGGTGGAAAGACATGTTACAGTTTGTAAGAACAGGTCTCCTCAGGGAGTTGAGACCAGACAGAAGAAGAAGGAAGCTTATAGACTCTTTGTACATTCAGGTATTGTTTGGCTTAGTTCAACCAGCATTTAGTCTAGGTATTAGGGAAAGTAAAGCAAAGAAAGAACAGTGTTTCTCCACAAGCGTGGTATCTCTGGAGACATGGGGGGCCTAAAGTATGGCTATGAGAAGGGCACTTTCTGGGCCTGTTGTGGCCTTCAGGGAAGCGATGGGTGTGTTGAAGGCCGACCCTCATCCGCCCTCCATCCCATCAGGGTCCCACAGCTGTCATTCTGAACCCCCCCCTCCACAGGCAAGGGACACTCAGGAACTAGAAGCACGCCACAGTTTCTAGAAAGCTGCGAGGAACACATGCAGCCCATTCCTGACTGTTCTCCCACCCGGGGAGGACAGCCAGGCCTGCAGTGTACTTTACCCGAGGGAGTCAGCTAAGGTGCCCACCCATGCCCTCCACACCCTCAGTGCTGCCAGCTCACCGGCCATCGCCTTTACCTGATGAAACACGGCAATCCTGTGAAGCTTTGCGAGCCAAACCAAACAGAACGAAGGCGTCAGAGCCTGCTCTGCAGCCCTAGCCCAGGGGACAATGTCCAGCTCTCTGTCACCGCCTTAGTTTAAAAGAAAAGTTGAGGGTGCACCCAGAAAAGCACCTCTCCGAGTCTTCTTCCCATGAGTGTTTCACTAACCCTAGCACCTAAGAGCCCATGGCCTCACAGGAGGTCCCCTTTTCCAGGAGCCTGGATTCCTGCTCTGGTCTGCTTTCGGCTCTCTGCTGGACTTGGGTCGTTTAGTCTACGTGCTACCCAGCCTGGCTTCCCCTGGGCTGGCTCCACTCGGGAGGCTACATTTCTGTCACAATCACACATCATCAATCTATATATTAAACTAGGAAGTCTGTACGTGGGCACATGACACATCATGCTTTTCACTGTTAAAGAAAAGGAAGACAAAGATTTCCCTTCTAGGTAAATAGCAAGACTGAGATTAGAAAATTAAGCAATTAAATGGGATAACAGCTTATGTTGTACAAATATTTATTTACTATTTTAACCACACAGGAAAATAATTTCACAATCTTAATATGATCTTTTACACTGAAATTCCCCAAGGTTCTATGCTAGGCACACTGATGTGTTATTAAAAATAGCAGATCTAGCACAGAATACTGTCCGTTTCCACCTAGGTATACAAAGAAGGAAGATTCACTCCAAATATCTTCTTCGGAATCTTCGAATCTAAGTAATTATAATTGGTCTCACTGAGACACTGAATGACATATCAACTCCTCTATTACTACACGGGTATTTGCTCAACAATTGTGCTGACATATTGGTACTAACATGGATTTCTGTACAATTTTCACTCTGCCTTTATAGGTCCTATGATGGTAGTGAACTCAGTTTTCAAACACCAAAGCAGAGAAGGTTCAGATCTTTGGTTGTTGGTCAACTTCTCTCATTCTCTGTTTTATTCATCATATGTTCATTGACCATTTACATGGCAATGCCAGTGATGGGGTGGCTGGCATTACAAAGATCTAGAGTAAGTGAAGGGCTGACATTCTAGTAGGGGAGGGACAATGCATGCCCAAGTAACTTTTCCTCAAGAGTGAGCTGTATCCTTTACAAATGAAATAAAAAGGAGGAGAAACTATTTCCTTGCAAGGGAGACTGTTGGAAGAAGCAGGGATCACTGAGATGAGCTCTGAAAAATTGATACAAAAGATATAGGTGAATGTGTGTGTGTGCGCGCGTGTGTGTGTGAGTGTGCATGGTTGTTTTGGCTGGTGTGTATGAAAATAGGTGAACCAAGTAATAGAAATAAAAAAGAATTATTCTCTTGACATTAACTATATTCCTAAGTCCAGGCCACACAATATACTGAAAGTTTCAATCAGTAAAGTGTTTAATAAATTTCAAGTTGATGAAACATCACTAATAGAATGTCATAAAAAACAGCAGCAGTACCTTAAATGAGATTTTTTAAATATCAAATGCCCCATTTATTTCTAGGTAGTAATGGATAACTGCTAGGCTGGACAAGTGGACAAGGACAGTCGCAGTAAACAGACTTGATATTTCCAGTTTATCGAAATGACCGTGCAGGGAGCCCGCCTGTCTTTGTAAAGCGCTGTGCTGCAGAGCCTCACTGCCACTCCCACACCACTGAAATCAGCCCCTCTGACTCAATGTTCTTCTTAGCTCGGCAGATTTTGACCGGAGAGTTGATCTGCATGGATTTTTGTGCAATCCTATTTACAAACCAACTGGAAAACAAAACAAAACAGTGCTCCAGTCCCGGAGTGCATCGTGGAGCTTGGTGCTTGCCAGCCGTAGGCAGCTACAGCACACTTGTGATGGGCCCGAGCGCCCGCCTCACTTCCCTGCTGGCACGGGCCTGCCTCCTGGGCATCCCGGTCTGGGGAGCCCTCACTTCAGGGAGCAGGCAACTTGTAAGCAAGTTCAAGAAGACGTATTCCCAAAATTTGGGTGGGGGCACAGCTATATATCAGCTGTGATGTGACCAAAACCGGGAGAAAATTCAGGTTGACAAATGTGTTCCAAAGCACACTGGGTTTCTCTTTTGTCTCTGTTATTGTCGTTGCTAAGTCCGCTCCCCCATGAGCACAGTCTGAAAACTGTTTCTATTATAAAAGCCCTGAGATGAGAACTTCTGCCACGGTGTTTATAACTCGCTTGATTAAACGACCTCCAGAAGAAGGGCTCAAGCGAAAGGAATGCTGTCACAGGTACCGAGGAACCTGAGGCTTCAGTCGTGGGCAAGGGAGGCCAGGCCATCCGAGGTGGCATTCCACCTGGTGGAGCTGACTGGTTCCTTTGAGCTTTGTCTTCCACTGTGCCAATCGCAAGCCCACAGCCGGGGGCCGCCTAACCCCGCTCTCCCAGCAGGGGACAGTACCGCCACCTGGACACTCACTCAGTGACCCTCACTCAGTGACTTACAAATGTTCTGAGAGTTTTAAGAGGGTGATGAAGTGACTTCACTAGTGTGCTTTGCCTTCTTGAGGTTGTTCTTATATTGGTTTTCCATTAACATGACTGTAAGAATCTTCACCAAAGTTGTCTAAGATAGATTTCTGAAATACAATCTCATGGTTCAAATTCTGGATGGAAAGGTTTTGTTGAAATATCCTTCTTTAGAGAGCTCTTTATCTGGTAATTATAATGATAGGTTAGCCATTTAGCAAAAATAATCCGGATTTTGACAGCTTACTCATTGATTTGTTGATATTGTTTAGTCACTAAGTCATGTCCCACTCTTTTGTGACGCCATGGACTATAGCCCACCTGGCCCCTCTTTCCATGGGGTTTTCTAGGCAAGAATACTGGAGTGGGTTACCATGCCCTCTTCCAGGGGATCTTCCTGACCAGAGATGGAATCCACGTCTCCTGCATTGGTGGGTGGATTTTTTACCACTGAGCCACCAGGGAAACCCTCACTAACTGATTACAAAATTCTTTTGACTTCAATGCATGGTTCATTTTGTAGTTGCAGTAGTTTATAACACGAAAATAAGGCTCCCTAAATATAAGAAATTCTTTAGTAATACTGTACATCTATTGCATCCTAGAACAGGCCACCCCAAAATATGCCTCAAAAGCATATTGATTAATTTGAATTAAAGTTACTTAACAAATAGCTGATGGAAGAAAAGGTATAACCCCCCCATTCTGACCCTCTTCTTTCCCCCAGAAAGTGGGAAGCAATCTCCCATGTGAAGGTGTCCTCCCTGTACCAAGAGGGTAGAAGGCATCTTTACTACCAGATACATGGAATTCAAAGCTGGGAAAGCCGTACAAGCAAACTCTGCCACTTAATTATGCTGCTGTCCCAAGCACAAGCCCCTCTGTTTGTTAAGTCTTCACAAATAACTGCTTCTTAATCTAAAAATGATATAAAAGCAGTCTGCTCTGGTCAGTTTGGGGGTCCCATTTCTATGAGGCCTTTGTGCATATGAATTAAACTGTTTTTTCCCTCCTATTAATCTTTTTTGTGTCAACTTAATCACTAGACAAGCCTAGAGAATACAAGGTGGCTTCCCAGGCGGCCCGGTGGTAAAGAACCCACGTGCCAACGCAGGAGCTACCATGCTAAGTCGCTTTAATCCTGTCCGACTCTTCGCGACCTTGTGGACTGTAGCCTTCCAGGCTCCTCTGCCCATGGGATTCTCCAGGCAAGAATACTGGAGTTGCCATGCCCTTCTCCACGGGATCTTCCTGACCCAGGAATCTAACCCACATCTCTTCTGTCTCCTGCATTGGCAGGTGGGTTATTTACCACTAGCGCCACCTGGGAAGCCAGCCAATGCAGAAGACACGAGTTCAATCTCTGGGTTGGAAAGATTCCCCTGGAGAAGGAAATGACAACCTACTCCAGAATTCTTACCTGGGAAATCCAGTGGACAGAGGAGCCTCGTGGGCTATATAGTCCATGGGTCACAAACAGTCAGGCACAACTGAGTGATTAAAGAACAACAGCAAAGAACACAAGAGTGGCAGAGAGAAATTATCCCCTCCCTGAAACATCCTAGGTAAGAACATCATGTATTCAGGGAACAGGTAGGATGTTTAAAATAATTAGGTATTAAAAAAAAATCTGTATTAGTCTCAAAAACAAGTGGTCTTTCACACTGAGTAAAAGAATACATCACTACTTATACTTTGTTTCTATTTTATAAACACAAACCAGGGAGAACCAGCTGGAAACTGGTGCTCAAGTTTGATGACATGCTCATAACTTTCAGTCCTGAGAGAGCCAGGATGTAAATGCAGCAAGGTATTAAAATTATGAAGTAACTGGTCATCCAGGAGGAGACTCAAAATGGAATCTCACAGTGACCATGTGGTCCTTTTCCCAAGTGTTTTTGTGGATCTGGATGGAAGTCATGGTCAAAACAGATACTGGGAAACATTTTCAGCATGACTCAGAGCAAGTGGGAAGGCCGGGGAGCCAGCCTCTTTGTTCTCTCTTGGGGTTAATAGTGAGCACCTTAGACTGGGACAGAACCCAGCAGGAGGAGGAGCAGAGCTGCTGCCCCTGGAGGACTGGGCAGTGGACCAGAGGCCAAGCAGGGACCGCCGGCCACACCCAGGACGAATGGAGCTCTGCTCACATTCAGTGGCTCCGCCCTCCCCGCTCTGCATCCAAGTGAAGGGTGCAGCTTACACTCTCGCTCAGAGAGGGCTAGTTTAACTCAATCTAAGCTATGATTGCACTCATCTCACATGCCAGTAAAGTAATGCTCAAAATTCTCCAAGCCAGGCTTCAGCAATACGTGAACTGTGAACTTCCAGATGTTCGAGATGCTTTTAGAAAAGGCAGAGGAAACAGAGATCAAATTGCCAACATCCGCTGGGTCATTGAAAAAGCAAAAGAGTTCCAGAAAAACATCTATTTCTGCTTTATTGACTATGCCAAAGCCTTTGACTGTGTGGATCACAGTAAACTGTGGAGAATTCTGAAAGAGAATGGAATACCAGACCACCTGACCTGCCTCTTGAGAAACCTGTATGTAGGTCAGGAAGCAACAGTTAGAACTGGACATGGAACAACAGACTGGTTCCAAATAGGAAAAGGAGTACATCAAGGCTGTATATTGTCACCCTGCTTATTTAACTTCTATACAGAGTACATTATGAGAAACGCTGGGCTGGAAGAAACACAAGCTGGAATCAAGATTGCCAGGAGAAGTATCAATAACCTCAGATATGCAGATGACACCACCCTTATGGCAGAAAGTGAAGAGGAACTCAAAAGCCTCTTATGAGAGTCAAAGAGGAGAGTCAAAAAGTTGGCTTAAAGCTCAACATTCAGAAAACAGAGATCGTGGCATCTGGTCCCATCACTTCATGGGAAATAGATGGGGAAACAGTGGAAACAGTGTCAGACTTTATTTTTCTGGGCTCCAAAATCACTGCAGATGGTGACTGCAGCCATGAAAGTACAAGATGCTTACTCCTTGGAAGAAAAGTTATGACTAACCTGGATAGCATATTGAAAAGCAGAGACATTACTTTGCCAACAAAGGTCCATCTAGTCAAGGCTATGGTTTTTCCAGTGGTCATGTATGGATGCGAAAGTTGGACTGTGAAGAAAGCTGAATGCCAAAGAATTGATGCTTTTGAACTGTGGTGTTGGAGAAGACTCTGATGCTGGGAGGGATTGGGGGCAGGAAGAAAAGGGGACGACAGAGGATGAGATGACTGGATGGCATCACTGACTCGATGGACATGAGTCTGAGTGAACTCCAGGAGTTGGTGATGGACAGGGAGGCCTGGTGTGCTGCAATTCACGGGGTTACAAAGAGTCAGACACAACTAAGCAACTGAACTGAACTGAACTGAAGATATGATTATTTCAGCTTTAAAGGGGAAAAGGTGCAGGCAGTATTTTAACTATAATTTGCCTAAAAGTTATTTCTGATGGAAGATATACATCCCAGTAGACAGAGTCTTCAAAGAAAAATACGTTATAGTTGCTTAACTGACAGAGTAGACAATATATTTGCTTCTTTTTTTTTTTGCCACCATGTGTGTGCTTGTGGGATTTTAGTTCCCCAGGCAGGAATTGAATCTGGGCCCTCGAAAGTAAGACTGCAAGAGTCCTAACCACTGGACCAATAGGGAATTCCCCACTAGTGGGGGAAACTATTTCTTTTTAATGAAGCTGATAACATCTTAAGAGGTGGGGAAAATGAAATCTGATGTGGGTGTGGCTGTCTCTATAATTAACAGGGTGGCAAAGGAACAGAAATGTGGTTCAGATGATTCTAGAACGTACTCTAATTTCTGCTCCTTGATTTCCTCATGGGAAAAATGGCACAAAGTGGATATAAATGCTCGTAACAGCAGTTATGAGCCCATCATGTTATGTAAATTAAAGACTGAGCTCACACTTGAACATTATGGAGTAACATACATTTCACATCCCCAAGGTCACATACAAAGTGTGAGCTGCACTCAAGTGGCCTTCGGGGAGTTTGGGGAGAGCCATGTGTGCATATCACAGGGCATCTACACTGCACACCCCTTCATCCAGCAACCGCAGAAGCGTTTCTGGCACATGCCTTATCCACACACTGTGCTAAGTTTTCCCGTGAGTATTTGGTTTTATTCTCACACACACAAACAAATCTAGTAGCAAGGCACTGTATTCACAGTTTTTCACAGATGAGGAAGCAGGCTTGGGGGAGCCCTGGGCGGCGGATGTGGATGATCAGCACTGTCCTTCACCAACTATCTGGACTGAGAGAAGTCCTTCGGTTTTTGGAATAGTCATGGATAATTAAGTGGTTAAATGACAGAAAGAAGACTGATGGGTAGCACACTGGCCTTATTCCAAGGGAGGAAAAGAACAACAAGGTGCCTTGAAAGTGATGGTACAGAGCAAAGCCTGAGTGCTTATGCACAAGCAGCAAGATGATAACATGAGAAAATTCAGTCTAGTTGTTAGTAAACTTTCCAGATGGTGAATTAAACTGACTGTAACCATGTACCTTAAAAAAAAAAAAAGTCACAGGCATATGACATTTTGGAAACTGGCAGATTCACAAGGAACGGAAACAGGGTCACTTGGAGATGTCAGGTGTCTTGACAGCTTTTCACCTGTGCTGCCATCTTTCACGGAGAAGGCGATGGCACCCCACCCCAGTGCTCTTGCCTGGAGAATCCCAGGGACGGGGGAGCCTGGTGGGCTGCAGTCCATGGGGTCACTAAGAGTCGGACACGACTGAGCGACTTCACGTTCACTTTTCACTTTCATGCCTTGGAGAAGGCAATGGCACCCCACCCCAGTGCTCTTGCCTGGAGAATCCCAGGGACGGGGGAGCCTGGTGGGCTGCCGTCTCTGGGGTTGCACAGAGTCGGACACGACTGAGCGACTTAGCAGTAGCAGCAGTAGTCATCTTTCAAGGATCTCTCTAAGCAGACAAAACAGCACATTGTTAAAATCTATCGTCAGTATTTATCTAAACACATCCAAGCAATTTGACTGCAGTGCAGCCGGCAGTCATACAAGGACTAAACCACCACTCCTGGCCCCATTACAGGAAACAATTAACTGGCAAATGTTCTGGTAAGAAGTTGTCCTTATGTAGCGGGTGCCTTTGCATAGGAAATCACTTCCTTAAAAAGAGAAGCCAGCACCAGCAGCACTCATGACCCAGGTAACACAGCACGTGCCAGGCACAGCCCCACTTCACACCGTCCAGAGCCCTCGGAAAGGGTCCTCGCCAAGGACGCGCAGGTGCAGGCGCCTCGTGGAGCTGACCAGATCCCGTGGTCGGTGAGACGGGAAAGCTGAGGTTTACACTTGTCGGTCTCCCTCCCGTGTGTGCGTGCTCTTCCCGCAGTGATTCAACGCTGTGAATAAAGCTCTATATCACTTGAGCAAGCAGTATGTGCTGAAGTGTGTGCAAAGTTCCCGGAATAAGTCACTCCCAAATCACTCTGCTAGCCACAGTGGTGACATGCACCGGTGTTCTGTGAAGCGACAGTTTAGTTGGCACTGCAACTTTATACGGCATACCCACTTCACCTTCTAGGAGGTCACATACAGCATGAGAGCTGCCTGCAAAGTCATGATCAAGGAGGTGCTGGCCCCCGTGTGTCCCTGGCGGAACTCCTACCAGGGACAGTGCTGATCCCAGCACTGACGACAGGAGTGTTTCAGGTTTTTCTACACTGTTTTCTCTGTGCTACTTCGTGACCCAATCCAAGAGAAAAACGGGCTGCAGTATTGGCTCCACTCTGATTATGCTGCTGAGTTCCTGAATATTTTGCCTTGCCTTGCCCAGAAAACCATGTCAACTGTCTTTCAAGAGATAAGTTACATTCTGGAACATACAGAGTTACATGTGACCTAAATGTGCCATGAGTATATTTGTAAGATAAATTTTGGTTTTGCTTGCACTTTGAAATACAATTTGGAGGGAATTCTGTGATTCTATACTGATTTGAAACGTAAACTTCAAACACATTAGTATTTAAGCAGAAATGTATGTCTTTAGAGTTCTTGTAAGCTACACGTGTGCATACATAGAGGCACACACAGGCACATGGGTACGAGCGTTTAGGAGGGAAGGACGGTCACAGTCTAAGAGAGAACAAGAGACCCTAGAAGCCACAGAGTTGCCAGGACTCTGCCAACATGCCTGGGCAGCTTGTGAGGAGACAGCCACCGAGCCCTGGTTTAACAGACACCCTCAGGCTCTCTGGTTTCATTTCTCTTTTCAAATAAAACATTCTGAGAGAACTTTTCATCTGTTTCTCGAAGATTCTGAATTTTTAAAAATAGGCAAAACACAATCATAAGGGAGAGAAGCAAATGGAGGTATATATTCAAAACTTTCTTTCCTCTTGCCGTAACCCCCAAACACACAAAGTCAGTTTTGGAAACTGTATCCTTTATGAGTTTTCTACTGTCACACACAACTAGTGGAGTGGGACTGACAGGGCGTCTTCATTCACACAGCTCCTCTGGCTTGTGAGCAGGACACGAGACTCCCCCTGGCAGTGCTGCGAGCTGCCGTGTTGCTCTGCCTTGGTGGTCAGTGTCAGGGGACCCTTCTGGATCTCACAGCAGAGGCAGAGGCACAGGGGGCATGACAGGGGCTGGCATCTACCTCTGGGGCTCATCTCCACTTTGCTTCCTGCCTGAACTTGGCACAGACCTCACCTGCTCCAAGCGACTGAAACATTCAGCGGGATGTGTACATCCTCGTTGCCATGGGATAAAGAAAAACTTTATAAAGCTAGGATTAAGTAGGATTCTTCTGGGAAGAAAGCCCATCAGCTTTGTTCATTTCTTTTTCTTTTCTCTACCTCCTTTCCCTTCTGTAGGACTGATGTGTGTGTGTGTGTGTGTGTGTGGGGAGGGGCGCGGTGAGAAAGGCAACACTGATCAATGAACCTAGCAAGATAGGAGGAAACCCAAGCCACAGTCTGTGTGAGTTCTTCCTGCACATGTTTTGCTTCTAAAATCAGCATTCGCTGTGGATTATGACATAAAATGGAAGACGAGAGGATCATTTGCCAATGGCCATCTCCATAGGCCT
Source organism: Bubalus bubalis (assembly GCF_019923935.1). Classification (NCBI taxonomy): domain Eukaryota; kingdom Metazoa; phylum Chordata; class Mammalia; order Artiodactyla; family Bovidae; genus Bubalus; species Bubalus bubalis. The sequence continues at coordinate 1,088,320 of NC_059177.1, forward strand.
CCTCTCTCATCTATAAAATGGGAGATTGACCTGGAGAACACACGTCCTGTTCTAACTCCAGCATCTCATCATTTTTTAAAATGCTGTTCCCAGTTTCTTCTATGTGGGTATGTGTGTACACATGTATTTAAATCTTAGAACTCGAAATGGAAATTAGATAAGAAGTTCAACACTTTGGCTCTCTTCCTACTCCAATCATGGTAGTCCTCTCCAAAATAGGTAAGCTTGCTATATTTCAGGCAGGGGAGATTTTGCTGAGGCAAGAAAGTTGGTGATTCTTACAATCACCTAGATGGAGAATAAGTCAGGCAGTGATATTAGGGGGCTCAGAAGAGCACAAGTTCTTGGATCAAAAGCTATGCTTGTCTGACCAGAAGTAAAAGAAGGTGCTGTACGATAAAAATAGGGGAAAACAGGAGCTTCTTTACTCAAAAAAGACACAATGCACCCCTGTCATTTTTCTCACGCAGCCTGGGATGGGAGAAATGTAACATTCAGAGAAAGGTGGGATAAGGCATGCAACTCTTTTTCTCCTTTTAAAATACTGTGAAACCTAGTTTTCTAACTATATTTGTGTCCTGCCTATGCATTTCAAGTGTGATATTTGTGATGTCTGAAAAATAATGCAGCCTGCATTGCTCTCTCTTAGAACAACAACAACAAAACAGCTCAGGTAATATCTTGGTTTAGTACATGATATGTTTCTGGAAACTATTCTGAAAGTACACTATCTGAAAGTTAAGCAACAAGATTCTGTGTGTGGGCAGGGCTGTGTGGAGAGGGGAAGAAAGAGAGAGAGAATGCATGTTTGTGTGTGTAACAGAACCTCTGTGATTAGTGGGGAAATCAGTTTGGGGGATGCACTGTAAGGATTTTCTCCTCCAATACTAGGGAAGTCTATTTAAGCATCTTCTGGGTTCACTGCATCTATCCGACTCCACTGTTGGTGGCCTAATATTTAAACTCAAGTTGGCAATGTCACAGGAAGGTGGGTCCTCATCAGAGTGTTGTGACCTAGAAGGTCTCCAGTTCTTGACAGAAGGACAGAGTGAGTAGGGAGCCTGCTCCTGATAGGCAGAGTACCTGTTGGGCTAAGGGGCACCCAGAACTGAGCAAGATGGGAACTGATGGGCCTGCTGAGTTGGGCCTATGGGAACCTGTGAGGGAGTCAGGATGGATGGAGCAAGGGGTTCTTCTAGACCTGGGATCGCAGGCCCTGGCAAACACCCACTGTCTCTGTTTCTGGGGCTGTTTATCATTCATTCAACAAACGCTTATTGGACACATGTGAGGCACACCCATCACTAGGGCTCAGACCGCCATTGCTGGGTGCTTATAAGTGGCTTCATTCTGCAGCTGAGCATGTGGACCTCCACAGGCATCAGTGCAAACTCTTCTCTTCACGTGCTCAGCAGTGTCAGGAGGATCACTTGTCTAAATTATTTGGATTTTAGAGGAAAAATTAACTGTAGAACTCTCACCTGGTTTCTTTACCTTTCTTGAAATGAGAACTCCATTAAAAAATACAGTAAAGGTTGTTTGGGGGAGGATGGATATATGCATGGCTGAGTCCCTTGCTGTCCACCTGAAACTATCACAGCATTGTTAATCAGTTACACACCAATACAAAATAAAAAGGTTAATAAAAAATACAGTAAGAATAAGCCTCATATTCAACTCTGTAGTCAGTCTGGAACTGGGAGTCTCAAAGCTATATTTTATAAGAGATGTTAGAGGGAGCCCAGCCTGCTGCTCCGTGGCGACCTAGAGGGTGGGACTGGAGGGAGGAGGCAGGCTCGAGAAGAGGGATGTACATGTGGGATATATCTATATTTATGACTGGTTTGTGTGCTGTATGGCAGAAACCAACACAACACTGTAGAGCAATTATGATCCAACTTAAAAAAAAAGAGAGATGTTAGTCTCCTGACCTTTCTCTAAATAAAAAGGAAAATCAGGAAAAAGAAGTGGCTACTGTCTCTTAAGGGTCCTGGAAGTTCAGTAACAACGCCAGACCTCTCTACCTGGAACACACGTCCTAACACTCTTCCCCTGCTGTCCATCCCAGCCTGTTCCTGCACTCAGCTCCATACATTTCTAATACAAGCATGGAGGTGAGCCCCTCTCTCCTTTCAACTCTTCCCAAGTATGCTCTTAGATACTGACAGAATATCAATACCCTGGCTGATGGCACTGGCATGCTGACTACCACAATACCATTTTATGGAAAACCCCAAAGGAACTTTTTGGCCAACCTGGAGTTGGTGATGGACAGGGAGGCCTGGCATGCTGCAATTCATGGGGTCGCACGACTGAGCGACTGAACTGAACTGAACTGAACTGAATAAATTGCAGCAATATTTTCTTAGATCAGTCTCATAAGGCAAAAGAAATAAAAACAAAAATAAACAAATGGGATCTAATTAAACTTAAAAGCCTTAAAAACAAAGGAAATCATCAACAAAACAAAAAAACAACCTATAGAAACATGTATAATATCATATAGGAAACGAATCGCCAGTCCAAGTTCGATGCACGATACTGGTTGCTTGGGGCTGGTGCACTGGGACGACCCAGAGGGATGGTATGGGGAGGGAGGTGGGAGGGGGGTTCGGGATGGGGAACACGTGTATACCCATGGCGGATTCATGTTGATGTATGGCAAAACCAATACAATATTGTAAAGTAATTAACCTCCAAATAAAAAAATAAATTTATATTAAAAAAAAAGAATGGGAGAAAATATTTGCATATAATGTGAAAAGGGATTGGCATCCAAAATTATTCAAACAACTCATATAATTCAATATAAAAAATCTAATTAAAAATAAGTAGAACACATAAACACACATTTTTTAAAGAAGATATACTGATGGCCAACAGGCACATGAAAAGATGCTCAACATCACTGATTATTAAAGAAGTGCAACTCAAAACTACAGTGAGGTTTCACCGCACGCTGGTCAGAATGGCCATCTTCAAATGGTCTACAAATAATAAATGCTGGAGAGGATGTGAGGAAAAGGGAACCCTCCTATACTGGTGGGAAGGCAAATTGGTGAAACCCTCATGGAAAACAGTATGAAGGTTCCTTAAAAAACTAAAAATAGAATTACCATATGATACAGCAATCCTGCTGCTGCTGTTGCTAAGTCACTTCAGTCATGTCCGACTCTGTGAAACCCCATAGATGGCAGCCCACCAGGTTCCCCTGTCCCTGGGATTCTTCAGGCAAGAGCACTGGAGTGGGGTGCCATTTCCTTCTCCAATGCAGGAAAGTGAAAAGTGAAAGTGAAGTTGCTCAGTCATGTCTGACTCCTAGCGACCCCATGGACTGCAGCCTACCAGGCTCCTCCGTCCATGGGGTTTTCCAGGCACAGCAATCCTACTCCTGGGCATATATCCAGAAAGGACACATGCATTCCAGAGTTCATGGTAGCACTATTTATAACAGCCATTACATGAAAACTACCCAAGTGCCCATGAACAGATGGCTGACGTAAGAAAATGTCCCCCACCCACACACAAACACATGGGAATATTACTTGGCCATAAAAAATAATGAAGTACTGCCATTTGCAGCAACATGGGTGGACCTAGAGAATATTATACTTAGTGAAATAAGGAAAATAGAGAAAGATGAATACGGTATGATATCACTTATACCTGCTTGTGCTCAGCTGCTCAGTCATGTCTGACTCTTTGCAACCCCATGGACTGGATCCCAGCAGGCCCCTCTGTCCATGGAATTTTCTAGGCAAGAAGACTGGAGTGGGTTGCCATTTCCTACTATAGGAGATCTTCTTGACTCAGGGATCAAACCCACATGTCCTGCGCCTCCTGCACCAGCAGGTGGATTCTTTACCACTGTGCCATCTGGGAATCCCAATATCACTTATATGTGAAATCTTAAAAAACAATACAAAGGAATATACGTATAAAACAGAAACAGAATAACAGATATACAGAAAAAGGGAGGGATGGGAAAATTGGGAATATGGAATTAACACATACAAACTTTCATAAATAAAATAGATAAGCGATAGGGATATACTGTATAGCACAGGAAATTATACCCATTGTCTTGTAAAAACCTATAATGGAGTAAAATCTGAAAAAATGATAACTGGATCACTATGCTGTATATCCGAAACTAACACAATATTGTAAGTCAACCTGACTTCAATACATTTTTTTTTTTTTTTCAAAAAGAATAAATGAGAGACAGCCAAGATGTCATCCAAGACATGGTCTGTGTCTCTCCATGCAAAAGATACTCACCAAAAGCTGGTGGGGGACCTCCAACAGCTAGGCTGATGGTAGGAGCCCCGGGGGCAACCAGGTATGAGAGATCAGGCCTGAGTCCCTGTGGTGAGAATGCTGAGTCAGAACTGCTAGAGTAACAGAGAACATCAGGCCCCAGGCAACAGTAACCACAGTGAGGTATCTCAGAGGTCCACACTGGCACACCAAGATCTGGCTCTACCCAACTGCGTGCAAATTCCACTGCTGAAAGCCTCAGGCCCAATAACTAGGAAGGCAGGAACACAGTCCCATCCATCCAAAAAAAAAAAAAAAAAAAAGAAAGAAATGACAAAAAATATATATTACAGATGAAGAAGCAAGGTAAAAAGCTACAAGACCAAATAAATGAAGAGGAACTAGGCAACCTATCTGAAAAAGAATTTGGAATAGTAAAGAAGTTTCAGAAATTAAAAACAGAATGGAGAAAATGCAAGAAACATTTAACACATGTAACAAAGACCTAGAAGAAATAAAGAATAAACAAACAGCTATGAACAACACAATGAATGAAATTAAAAATACCCTAGAAAAATCAACAGCACAATAACTGAGGCAAAAGAATGCATAAGTAAGCTGGAAGATAGAATGATAGAAATAACTGCTAAAGAGCAGAGAAAAAAGAATGAAAAGAGTTGAAGACAGTCTCAGAGACCTCTGAGACAATGTTAAATGCACCAACATTCAAATTACAGGGTCTGAGAAGAAGAGAAAAAGAAAGGGTATGAGAAAATATTTGAGGAGATTATAGTCAAAAACTTCCCTAACATGGGAAAGGAAAAAGTCACCCAAGTTCAGGAAGCCCAGAGAGTACCACAGATGATGAACCCAAAGAGAAACATGCCAAGACATATATTAATCAAACCAATAAAAATCAAACACAAAGAAACAAATATTAAAACCAGCAAGGGAAAAGCAAAAAATAACATACACGGGAAGCCACATAAGGCTAACAGCTGATTTTTCAGGAGAAATTCTGCAGCCCAGAAGGGAGTGGCAGGATATAGTTAAAGTATGCAAGAGAAAAACCTACAACCAAGACTACTCTACCTAGCAAGGATCTCACATCAAATTTGGTGGTGAAATCAAAAGCTTTATAGGCAAGCAAAAACTAAGAGAATTCAGCACCACCAAACCAGCCGAACAACAAATACTAAAGCAATTTCTGTAGGCATGAAACACATGAGAAGAAAAAGACTCACAAAAACAAACCCAAAACAATTAAAAAAATGGTATCAGGAATATAGATATCAATAAATACCTTAAATATAAATGGATTAAATGCCCCAACCATAAGACACAGACTGACTAAATGGATACAGAAATAAGATCTGTCTATATGCTGCTTGTAAGAGATCTATTTCACCTCTAAGGACACATACAGACTGAAAGTCATGGGATGGAAAAAGATATTCCATGCAAATGGGAATCAAAATAAAGCAGCAATAGAAATACTTATATCAAAAAAATTGAATTTAAAATAAAAACTGTTACATGAGATAAGGACACTACATAATGATCAAAGAATCAGTCCAAGAAGAAGATGTAACAATTATAAATATCTATGTACCCCAGATAGGAATACCTATAAGACAAATGCTAACAACCATAAATAGATAAATCAACATTAACATAATAATAGTAGGGGATTTTAACACTCCACTTATTCCAATGGACAGATCATCTACAGAGAAAATAAGGAAACACAAGCCTTAAATCACACTTTAGATCAGATGGACCTAACAATATCTTTAGGACATTCCACCCAAAAACAGCAGAATACACTTTTCTTCCCCAAGGGCACATTCTGGAACATTCTCCAGGATAGATCACATGTTGGGTCACAAATCAAGCCTCAGTAAATTTAAGAAAATTGAAATCATATCACGCATCTTTCCTGACCAAAACGCAATCAGATTAGATATCAAGTAACAGGAAAAAATTCTAAAAAACAGAAACACATATAGACTAAATAACACACTTCTAAATAACCAAGAATAAAAAAGAAAATAAAAAAACACATAGAAACAAATGACAACAAAAACACTATGATCCAAAACCCATGGTATGCAGCAAAAGCAGTTCTAAGAGGAAAGTTTAAAAAAGAAGTTCTAAGAGGGAAGGAGGAGAGTGAAAAGTTGGCTTAAAGCTCAACATTCAGAAAACTAAGATCATAGCGTCAGGTCCCATCACTTCATAGCAAATAGATGGGGAAACAATGGAAACAGTGAGAGACTTTATTTTGGGGGTCTCCAAAATCACTGCAGATGGTGACTGCAGCCATGAAATTAAAAGATGCTTGCTCCTTGGAAGAGAAGTTATGACTAACCTAGACAGCATATTAAAAAGCAGAGATATTACTTTGCCAACAAAGGTCCATCAAGTCAAAGCTATGGTTTTTCCAATAGTCATGTATGGATGTGAGAGTTGGACTATAAAGAAAACTGAGTGCTGAAGAATTGATGCTTTTGAACCGTGGTGTTGGAGAAGATTCTTGAGAGTCCCTTGGACTGCAAGGAGATCCAACCAGTCCATTCTAAAGGAGATCAGTCCTGAGTGTTCATTGGAAGGACTGATGCTGAAGCTAAAACTCTAATACTTTGGCCACTTGATGCGAAGAACTGACTCACTGGAAAAGAGACTGTTGCTGGGAAAGATTGAGGGAAGGAGGAGAAGGGGACAACAGGGGATGAGATGGTTGGATGACATCACTGATTCTATGGATATGAGTTTGAGTAAACTCCTGGAGTTGGTGATGGACAGAGAAGCCTGATGTGCTGCAGTCCAAGGGGTCACAGAGTCAGACACCACTGAGCAACTGAAGTGAACTGAACTGAAGAAGGAAGTTTAGAGCAATACAAGCCTACCTCAAGAAAGGAGAAAAACATCAAATAGACAACCTAACCTTACACTTAAAGCAATTAGAAAAAGAAGAACACCACCCCCCCCCCCAAAGTTAGTAGAAGGAAAGAAATCAAAAAGAACAGAGCAGGAATAAATGAAAAATAAATGAAGGAAAAAATAACCAAAGATCAATAAAACTAAAAGCTGGTTATTTGAGAAGATAAACAAAATTGATAAACCATAAGGCAGATTCATTAAGTTAAAAAGGGGAGGAGACTGAAATCAATAAAATTAGAAATGCAAAAGATGTTACAACAGACAACACAGAAATACAAAGGATCATAGCAGACTACCACGAGGAATTATTGCCAATAAAATGGACGATCTCAAAGAAATGGACAAATTCTTAGAAAAGTGAAAGTAAAGAGTGTTCGTTGCTCACTCATGTCCAACTCTTTGTGATCCAAAATCTTCCAAAACTGAACCAGGAAAAAACAGAAATCATGATCTGACAAATCACAATCACTGAAATTGAAACTGTGATCAAAATTCTTCCAACAATCAAAAGCCCAGGGCCAGATGGCATCACATGTGAATTCTATCAAATATTTAACAAAAAATTAACACCTATCCTTCTCAAACTCAAAAACTGCAGAAGGTGGAACATCCCAAACTCATTCTATGAGGCCACAATCACCCTGATACCAAAGCCAGATAAAGATATCAAAAAAAGAAGAAAGTAAAAAAGAAATTTACAGGCCAACATCACTGATGAACATAGATGTAAAAATACTCAAAAAAATACTACAAAACAGAATCCAACAACACATTAAAAGGATCATACACCATGATCAAGTGGGGTTATTCCCAGAGATGCAGGGATTCTTCAACGTTCACAAATCAATCAATGTGGTACATCCTATAAACAAATTGAAAGATAAAAACACATGACAATCTCAATAGATGCAGAAAAAACTTTTGACAAAATCCAATACCAATTTATAATAAAAACTCCAGAAAAATGGGTACAGAAGGAACACCTCAACATATAAAAGGCTATATATGACAGACCCACAGCAAACTGAAAGCATTTCCTCTAAGATGAGGAAGAAGACAAGGGTGCTCACTCTTGCCACTATTATTCAACATAGTTTTGGAACTCCTTACCATGGCAATCAGAGAAGAAAAAGAAATAAGGAATTCAGATTGGAAAAAAAAGAAGTAAAAGTCTGTTTTCAGATTGCTGCTGCTGCTAAGTCGCTTCAGTCGTGTCCGACTCTGTGTGACCCCAGAGACGGCAGCCCACCAGGCTCTGCCGTCCCTGGGACTCTCCAGGCAAGAACACTGGAGTGGGTTGCCATTTCCTTCTCCAATGCATGAAAGTGAAAAGTGAAAGTGAAGTCGCTCAGTCGTGTCCGACTCTTAGCGACCCCATGGACTGCATGCAGCCTTTCAGGCTCCTCCGTCAATGGGATTTTCCAGGCAAGAGTACTGGAGTGGGGTGCCATTGCCTTCTCCGTTTTCAGATTACATGATACTAATCATAGAAAACCCTAAAGACGCCACCAGAAAATTACTAGAGCTAATTGATGAATTTAGTAAACTCATAGGATATAAAATTAACCACAGAGAAATCCCTTGCATTCCTATACACTAACAATGAAAAATCAGAAAGAGAAATTAAGGAAACAATCCTATTCACCACTGCAACAACAAAAATAAAATACGTAGGAATAAACCTACTTAAGGGGCCTCCCAGGTTGTGCCAGTGCTAAAGAACCTACCTGCCAATGCAAGAGATGTAAGAGAAGCAAGTTCAATCCTTGCGTCAGGAAGATCCCCTAGAGGAAGGCATGGCAATTCACTCAGGATTCTTGCCTGGAGAATCCCAAGGACAGAGAAGTCTGGTGGGATATGGTCCAAAGGGTCATTTTCAGTCATGTCTGAAATGACTTAGCATGCACATAAACCTACCTGTCACTGTTTCCACTGTTTCCCCATCTATTTGCCATGAAGTGATGGGACCAGATGACATGATCTTAGTTTTCTGAATGTTGAGTTTTAAGCCAACTTTTTCACTCTCCTCTTTCACTTTCATCAAGAGGCTCTTTAGTTCTACTTTGCTTTCTGCCATAAGGGTGGTGTCATCTGCATATCTGAGGTTGATATTTCTTCTGGCAATCTTGATTCCAGATTATGTTTCATCCAGTCCAGCATTACTCATGATGTACTCTGCATATAATTTATATAAGCAGGTGACAATATACAGCTTTGATGTACTCCTTTCCCTATTTGAAACCAGTCTGTTATTCCATGTCTAGTTGTAACTGTTGCTTCCTGACCTGCATACAGGTTTCTCAAGAGGCAGGTCAGGTGATCTGGTATTTCCATCTCCTTCAGAATTTTCCACAGTTTACTGTGATCCACACAGTCAAAGGCTTTGGCATAGTCAATAAAGCAGGAATATATGTTTTTCTGGAACTCTCTTGCTTTTTCAATGATCCAGCAGATGTTGGCAATTTGATCTCTGGTTCCTCTGCCTTTTCTAAAACCAGCTTGAACATCTGGAAGTTCATGGTTCAGAAAACTAAAATCATGGCATCCGGTCCCATCACTTCATGGCAAACAGATGGGGAAACAGTAGAAACAGTGGCTGACTTTATTTTTCTGGGCTCCAAAATCACTGCCGATGGTGACTGCAGCCAGGAAATTAAAAGATGCTTACTCCTTGGAAGGAAAGCTATGACCAACCTAGACAGCATATTAAAAAGCAGAGACATTACTTTGTCAACAAAGGTCCATCTAGTCAAGACTATGGTTTTTCCAGTAGTCACATATGGATGTGAGAGTTGGGCTATAAAGAAAGCTAAGTGATGAAGAATTGATGCTTTTGAACTGTGGTGTTGGGGAAGACTCTTGAGAGTCCCTTGGACTGCAAGAAGATCCAACCAGTCCATCCTAAGGGAGATCAGTCCTGGGTGTTCATTGGAAGGACTGATGTTGAAGCTGGAACTCCAGTACTGTGGCCACCTGATGCAAAGAGCTGACTCATTTGAAAAGACCTTTATGCTGGGAAAGATTGAGGGCAGGAGGAGAAGGGGACAACAGAGGATGAGATGGCTGGATGGCATCACTGACTCAGTGGACATGAGTTTGGGTGGACTCCGGGAGTTGGTGATGGATGGGGAGGCCTGGCTTGCTGCAGTTCATGGTGTCACAAAGAGTCAGACACGACTGAGGACTGAACTGAACTGAAGCCAAAGCAATCTACAGATTCAGTGCAATCCCTATCAAATTAACAATAGCATTTTTCACAGAAGTAGAACAAAAAATTTCTGTGTTCGTATGGAAACACAAAAGACTCCAAATAACCAAAACAATCTTCAGAAAGAATGGAGCTGAGGAATCAACCTTACTGACTTTGGACTATACTCCAAAGCTACAGTAATCAAGACAGTATGGTACTGGCACAAAAATAGAAAGACAGACCAATGTAACAAGACAGGAAGCCCAGAGATAAACGCATGCACCTATGGGCAGCTTATCTTTGACAAAGGAGGCAAGAATACCTAATAGAAAAAAGATAGTCTCTTCAATAAGTGGTGCTGGGACAACTGGACAGCTGCATGTAAAATAATGAAATTAGAACACTTCCTAACACCATACACAAAAATAAACTGAAAATGGATTAAGGATCTAAATGTAAGGCCAGAAACTATAACACTCGTACAGGAAAACAGGCAAAACACAGCAATATCCTCTTTGACCCACCTCCTAGAGTAATGGAAATAGAAACACAAATAAACAAGTGGGACCTAATTAAACTTCAAAGCTTTTTCACAGCAAAGGGAACTATAAGCAAGATGAAAAGACAGCCCTCAATATGGGAGAAAATAATTGCAAATGAAACAATTGACAAAGGATTAACTTCCAAAATGTATAAGCAGATCATGCAACTCAATACCAGAAAAACAAACAACCCAATCAAAAAGCGGGTGGAAGACCTAAACAGACATTTCTCCAAAGAATGAACAACAGCCAACAAACACATGAAAAGACACTCAACATCACATATTATTAGAGAAATCAAATCAAATCCAAACTACAATGAGGTGTCACCTCACACTGGTCAGAATGGCCATCATCAAAAATCTAAAACAATAAACACTGGAGAGGGTGTGGAGACAGGGGAATCCTCTTGCTCTGTTGGTGGGAATGTAAATTGATACAACTACTATGGAGAACAGTATGGACATTCCTTAAAAACTAGGAATAAAACTGCCATATGACCCAGCAATCCCACTACTGGATATATACCCTGAGAAAAACCATAATTGAAAAAGACACATTTACTCAATGTTCATAGTAGCACTATTTACGATAGCTAGGACATGGAAGCAACCTAGATGTCCATCTACAGATGAGTGAATAAAGAAGTTGTGGTACATACACACAATGAATGGTATTCCATAAAACAGAACACATTTGGGTCAGTTCTAGTGAGGTGGATGAACCTAAAGTCAGGAAGAGAAAAGCAAATATTATATATTAACATACATATATAGAACCTAGAAAAATGGTATTGATGAACCTATATGCAGGGCAAGGATAGTGATGTAGACATAGAGAATAAACTGGACATGGTCTGGACACGGGAACGGAGAGGATGGGACAAATTGAGACAGTGGCATTGAGACATACACACAGCTGTAGTGAAACAGACAGCTCATGGGAAGTTGCTGTATAACACAGAGAACTCAGTGCAGCACTCTGTGACCACTAGAGGGGTGGGCTGCGTGGGTGGGCAGTGGTGGGGGTTCAAGAGGGAGGGGACCTATGCATACTGGCTGATTCACATTGTTATATGGCAGAAGCCAACACAATATTGTAAAGCAATTCTCCTCTAATTAAAAATAAATTAATAATAATAAACTTAGAATATATGAGACAGAATAATGGTGTTGATTGAAGGTGTCTGTCTATAGAAAATTATCATTGTTCTGACATTTCAAACCAAGAAGCATTTTCCAGCTTGAGCTTTTTAAATTCTGACCTTCCTCATTTACTCTGACACCACAGAATTGTAGTTGGCTGATGCATTCCCTGTGCCACGCACTGAGTAGGTGCTGAGTACCCTCACCTCATAGCATCCTGCAGCAGAGAAACCCTGAGGGCTGCAGAGCCAGCCTAAGATCCTGCAGTCAGCTGGTGGGGGAGCTGAGCCCACCTGCTGTCATCCTGCAGGCAGGCTGAGGCTCACCATCCTGCTTCTGGAACTGCCAACTCAATCTCTAGTTCTGTCATTTCAACTCTATCTGAATGTGTTAATCATTTTTAAGTTTCAGAAGGTCTATGTGAGTGTGAAATGATGTACTTCTTCCTTGCTGTATCAGTTTCCAAGCTCAGGAATGTTACACCTCATTAGTCTTTGTTGAGGTCCATTCCAAAGAAGAGGAGCGTGCCATGGACCTCAGGAATAGCCACAACAACCTGCCAGGCACAGTTTATCTTCCTGTCTTTCCTTCCTAATACTGATCTAAAATCAAACCTTTTCACCGGCCCTTTTTTTGTGACTCAGAAAACCATACTTGATGGTGAAAAGAGATGCCTCTGTGTGGTCCTAAAGATTGTGTGCTACCATGCATTCTGACTTCATCTCCTTGCAGGATCTGGGTTCTCTTCGCTTACATGTTGGCCTTGCTCTTGCTGTGACCAAGCACTGCTGGGCATCCCCTGCCTCTGCTGCCCATCACCTACCATGCCCAGGCTCCTCCACCACAATAGTCCTATGTTGAAAAAGAGCTATGAAAGTCCGAAAATAATAGAAGCAGGGTAAGAATTCATTTTCTATCAAATGCCACAATATTATAACCACAGTGTTAATTCTTCAGGTATCAATTCTGTGATTTTCTAAAGCTTGGGCTGTAATTCTCAAAATTCAAATCAGATTAGTTATTTTATGTTTCTGAAGGTGAGAACACCACCAAGTGAAAGGTGAAGGAGTCTCTCCAAATGGAAGGAACATGTTAACTTGCAAAAAAGAGAAGCAAAAGTTGAGCAGACCCCCACAGGGCAGGTCTCCACGGGCACAGAGAGACATGTCAGCATTCAGATGTCCTATCTGCGCTGAACTTCAATCATGCAGCCACACCTAGGAACACATAGGCTAGAAACAATCTCTAGCCTTTTGGAACAGCTCATCTTTTTCATAATCTATGACAGCAAGAGATTTCCGGAACCCTCTCCAGAGTTACAGAGGAATGCAACAGCAGAGAGGTTTGGGAATGACAGTGCTATATGACTCAACTTGATTTGGTAGAAAAATTACTTCACTTACTCTGTTGTCCCCTGCCAGGGGGACAACATGTCTTCAACCCTGCCAGGTACATCAAAACCTGTTAGTGGAGAGAAATAGGGAATCCTGGTCCACACGCCCTACACCCAAGCACCTCCTGCTGATGCTTCATCTTATCTCTGGTTTTATTTGCAGACCTCTTTCCAGCTGGAGTTAAACATGTTTACAACATGATCCATGCTGCCACAATCCCAAGCTTGCTTCTTCTGCAACAGGAATCTTTTAATAAGTACTTTCAAAATTGGGAAACTGCCAGTTTTTAACGACTTTCCAGCTCTTGCTTTGTACTTTTAATCTTAAAATAAAATCGATCTTTTAAAGGCTACAAATGTGTTAGTATCACCCGTACACTTCTGGTGAGTAAATTACTCTTCTGGAATAATAAATTAGAGGCTTCTGAAAGTGCATTAACTCTTTAGACTCACCCAATGCATCTCACTTGCACGGGGAATTTCCACACAGCACATGAGTCATCAGCAAAGGTTACTCCTCATCCACCCCTCTCCTCCCTAGGGAGTTAGTTACTTAGCATATCTAAGTGTTTATACATGAAAAGCCTGGAATGCAGCAAGATCTCCAGGAAGCTAAGGAATTCTAGAATTACATTTCTGAGACAGCAGTTGGGGAAATCCTCATCTGGCCCCTCATTTATTAAGGATCAAGCAATCTCCTATAAAGAAAGCTGAGCGCCAAAGAATTGATGCTTTTGAACTGTGGTGTTGGAGAAGACTCTTGAGAGTCCCCTGGACTGCAAGGAGACCCAACCAGTCCATCCTAAGGGAGATCAGTCCTGACTGTTCACTGGAAAGACTGATATTGAAACTGAAACTGCAATACTTTGGCCACCTGATGCGAAGAGCTGACTCATTTGAAAAGACCCTGATGCTGGGAAAGATTGAGGGCAGGAGGAGAAGGGGACGACAGAGGATGAGATGGTTGGATGGCATCACCGACTTAATGGACATGAGTTTGGGTGGACTCTGGGAGTTGGTGATGGACAGGGAGGCCTGGCATACTGCGGTCCATGGGGCTGCAAAGAGTTGGACACGACTGAGTGACTGAACAGAACTGAACTGAAAGCAATCTCTGAAAACCATTGTCACCTTCCAGATAACTCAGATTGACTTCTGTAAGCCTTGAGAATGCTTATTCCAATGGTTTTGGATAAATAATTGTAAAATATTTGCTGTAAGCCTTCCGATGTCACCATATTAGGTATGTGGCACCGTGTATAGGTGACTGCTCTGGAGATGATGCTGGGACACCACCCTCCTGGGCCTCGGCTGGTGGGGGTTGCTTGATGTCTCATGGAAGACCTGCCCCTTAGGCTTATAACTTCTTTTTGTGTCCTTCATCCCCTGACTTTTTCTTTGTTCTGGAGGCTGTTATGAGAAATTCTAAATTCAGAGGTCTTAAGATCAATGAGAAATTCTATCTTTGTGTTGTTAGCAGTCTTTACCTGCTATAGTAATCGCTACACTTTTTTTTTTTTTTCCTGTTGTCAAGCTTTTAAAATCCTTTGTGGACATATAAGAATTTCTGGTTTCTAACTGGGTTTAAACTGTACCTAAAATAAGAGCAAATGGCCACTGAGTGAGAATATGCAGGACTGAATGAGGGGGAAAAAGGGCATAAACATCAGTGGGATCACTCTAAGATCTCTGTTTGGTTTGCATCTATTTATGTGTTTTTGTCTGTACACTGGGTCCTTGAATAACCCAGGTTTGAACTGCATGGGTCCAGTTACACACAGGTTTCTTGCAATGGTAAAAACTTCAGCACCACGTGATCTGTCTGCTGTTGGTTGAAGTCATGGATACCGAGGGCTGACTGTAAAGTTATACTCACATTTTCCTCTGTGCAGGAGCTCAGTGCCCCTACACTCTGTGTTGTTCAAAAAAAGGAAAATGGAGTCTGAAAAGGTGAGGGGATCTTTGTGAATGTCTGGATTCTAATATGTTCTCCTAACACAGCAATACAGGCTGCTCCATGACAAATATCCAGTTCTGGATTTTTGAAATTATAACTGATACTATGTTAAAATGATTTTCCACATGTGAATGGCAAAGCTTGCATAATTTGCTTACTGGTAGAGAAGAACATGACACAATTATTATGAATTGAAGTTACTTTTACTTGACAGTCAAATAGGCCTGTGAATAACACACACAATCTACTATTAAACATTCATTCTATATTAATAGGTTTATACATAAACCTGCACGTATTTTTAAAGTCTAAATAAAAGACATAGTTTAAAGAAACGCATAGTTATAGATCAAAATCTGATGTTTTCTTGTACTTGTGTGCTTTCTTTTAGTCTAGGGAAGGTCATTCTTTTAAAAGAAAAATCTATTTTGTTCAGGCAAATAAACCCAAGATATCTGATACAGTATTTGCTGTTTCTTGTGCGTCACACACCACGAGGCACTGATAAAACAAGAAGGTTGATGGGACCTGCCTTTCTATTAGCGCTGAAGGACAGTGGTGTCCAAATGACAAACATGTACTAAAACCGCTATTTTCCATGTTAGGCTTATCACTCCCTGAGGGCAGCATGTGGAGGTGAAAAGCAAGGAGAACAAGTAAAATGTGCAGCACAAACCAAATAAGCCTAAAAACTCCTGCACGGATTCAGCTTCATTTCTTAGTTTAAGACGAGAGTTGTTGGAATTTACACCCCAGGACAAGTTAAGCCGTGCCTTTAGTCCCAGGGGACACCCCTCTGTGTCCCCTTCAAGAGAGCATGTCGTCACAAACCATTCCACCAGCGCCCTGCTTCCTTTGCCGCACAGACCCAGCCTGGCAATGAGTGCCCACTTCTGGGCTCACGAGGTACTTTTGCTGGCCTGGCTGAGGCCGTGTGCAGTCTGGCTAGCCCCAAGACGGCCCGTCTCTGAGTGACCTCTGTGTGTGCTGATGGTAAAATACTTTGGGTGGATCTCATGGGGAGAGAGCTTTTTCTGTAAGTGTAGGTTTAGTATTTACATAAAAAAAAAGAAATCTATTTTTTGTTCTATTTCCTCCCCCACACGTGGGCTTTTAATCTTAAAAACACACTGGACCTGTCCACAACTCTACTGCTGTCCAGAGAATTCCACACCGTTCCAACTGAATCAGCCCACCTGGGTCCAGCTAAATAATGAACGACAGTGAAACAAAGCCTGGACTTTAATGACTTCACCAGGGAAGATCAAAGAGGAAACGCGGGGGAGAGAAAGTCTGCCAAAGGCAAAAAGGTTGGAAATGAGAGGAGCGACTGGACCAATTTGATGAGGCCAGTTGTTTTGGCTTCCTGGCATAGATTTCCCAATTTCTCTTAAGGTTGAAATTTGACTCCATCTGTTCTTCCCATTTGACCCTGAGAGATGAGAATGGACATGCAGTGTGGTGTGGAGAAGCAGAGCAACTCTGGCAGCACACAGCTCGGGGCCTGGGCTTGGCTCTGTGGGTTTGGGGTGGTCATTCCACCTCTCTGGTCCTCTGTGTCCTCACCAGAAAAGGAGCCATGATGTGTCTCTTGCAGGCTGAGTTTAAGCACAACGCCTGGCATGGGACAAGCCTCCACAACATGGTAAGATTCATCTCATGTAAGCAGTTACGGGCTCCGTTAACATGGTATTAAAAGCACATTTGTCAAGTTCAGAGCACAGCATCATATTAAACAGGTTTTCAGTGATGCCACATGTCAGCTTCTGATTATTAGTATTTGCAAAGAACTGGGAAGGATAAAAAGCTACTGGGAAATAATACTGAATCACAATACTGTATAATACTGTGACTAATACTGAATAATACTGTTTTCCTGCCTATCAAATAGGATCTAAATGGCACCGTTACAGTGGAGAGGAACACCATAAAATTAAACTCAGAAATCCATGTACATTTTTCCATGCAAATGAGTAGTGATGAAAAAGAAACAAATCCATTCAAGTGATAGGTGAAAATGATCAATGGGCAATTATTTGTAACTTATTCCTAGGTTATTTCTGGAGAAGGCAATGGCACCCCACTCCAGTACTCTTGCCTGGAAAATCCCATGGACAGAGGAGCCTGGCAGGCTGCAGTCCAGGGGGTCGCTAAGAGTCGGACACGACTGAGCAACTTCAC
Organism: Bubalus bubalis; assembly: GCF_019923935.1. Lineage (NCBI taxonomy): Eukaryota > Metazoa > Chordata > Mammalia > Artiodactyla > Bovidae > Bubalus > Bubalus bubalis. The sequence goes on from NC_059177.1 coordinate 1,105,931, forward strand.
TTTCACTTTTCACTTTCCTGCATTGGAGAAGGAAATGGCAACCCACTCCGGTGTTCTTGCCTGGAGAATCCCAGGGACGGGGGAGCCTGGTGGGCTGCCGTCTATGGGATCGCACAGAGTCGGACACGACTGAAGTGACTTAGCAGCAGCAGGGTTATTTCTATGATCTTAAATAAAGGGCTCAGAAAGGGTGTAGAGTCCATTTCTCTACTATTTCACCCTTTCATGGCCACGTATTACTTACATTTTAATTCAGATGCTTTGGAAGCCAGAACTCCTGCCGCTTTCTCACGTATTGAAGCACAAATCCCCCACACGTCTTAGAAGCGTAATTTTAATTAAAAAATGAAGTGTCCTTCTCTACCAAGTGTTGGGAGCTGCTGAGGCTGGGACCCTGCCCCATCATTCCATTGTAGCTTCTAGCCTCAGGTTCTCTAGTTCCTAAAGGCTAGATTTCTTACCTTTCACTATCCCCAGCATCAGTTCCCCTCCTGGTTCACAGCGTTTTTAGTTCCTCCCCAGGGGCCCTAAATTACCCTGAAGCTGAAATTACAGTCCCATGTGTGTGTGCTCAGCCGCTTCAGTCTTGTTCAACCCTACTGATCCTGTGGACTTGAGCCCGCCAGGCTCTTCTGTCCATGGGATTCTCTAGCCAAGAATATTGCAGTGGGTTGCCGTGACCTCCTCCAGGGGATCTTCCTGACCCAAGGATCATACCCTTGTCTCCTGCATAGATAGGAGGGTTCTTTACCACTAGAGTCCCATGTCTCTGGGCAATTAGATCCCCAGCCCCCGATCCACCAAGAATGACAGGGTGCACCATGCACTTGAGCTTGTGAGGACCAGTCAGTCCAAGCTTTATAGCTCCAGAAATGGTACCCGCATAGAGACGGTTCTGTCTATGAGGCTTAAACAGATTCCCTTCTGAGGTGCTACACAAATTGTATCCATCAAAGTACAAACTGCCTTGTTGGTTAAGGAGATTAGATCATAGCTGGCCTACCTTTTACAGTCTCTTGGCTAAGTTCATTTTGTCTTGGTTCCAAAAATCCACATATGGACAATGGCGTTCCACACAGAGAGCTATGTATGTTTATACAGTGATTGTTATATATGACATCCTCTGAGCCCGCCGAGGGAGAAGTGTGCCTCTCACGGCAGTCTGGGATAGGAAGCATTTGTCTAATCAGAGCAAAGAAATCCGTGCAGCGCAGGTACTGCAGTGCAGGGAGGCAGAGCTCCATTACAGAAAACACTCACTGTTGTTTCCTCTCCCTCTGTGGTTCAGAATTTGCATGGACATGGGAGAATTGTACTGATAGAGGCACAAGCCAGGTTAAGTATATCGGGGCTAATTGGAAGCAGCTGAGAAGAGTGGGAGGCGAGCTCTCCACATTTGGACACAGCTCTCCTTAGTGTGGGTGGGGAGCTGTGTCCCAGGGCTGGGACCTGAAAGCTGCACAGCAACACATCCCTACGTGGAAGCAGAACACTATCCACACGAGAGACCCTTAAGTCCAGGACTGGGGGCCTACTAAACATGACCACGAAATCCTCGGGATTCATGTTAAGTGATTCAGAGTGGGGCGTGTTGTTTTTCAACTCAAATATCGCTGGTGGAAACACGGTAAGGAGTGGCCTGCATAGGTGCTTGGGCTGTAGTTTACGTCTTGTTTACAGAGCAAGGAATGTCTCCCAGTGTTTTGTTCAACTTCTTTCGGGTCATTTTAGAAGCCTGACACGTGACAGAAGTTAAAGTATCGCAGATCTGGCTACGTCTGTGTAACGTCATCAAGAATAACAATAATTTGCTGGGCTCCCACTCTGTGCTTATCATTCCTAAGGCTCTCACAGTTGTGCGGTTGGTGACGGGCAGTACTGAACCGAGACCAGACTCTCCAGCTCCAAAGCCAGGCTCCTTCTCCAGGCCACGCAGCACCCAGTGTCCCCAAACCTGCTCACCCACTATTCAGAGGGAACTGTATTGTTACACTGGGAACAAGCCAAATAACCTTCTAAACTATGGTGTCTTTCACAGTCTTCTATGGCTCCCAAAACACAAGATGAAAAGTTCCGCAATGTTCTCCTGAAATAGAGACAGAGTAAGGGCCACCGTGCTCATGAGGGGATGGTATTAGATCTTGGGTTCTTGAAACAGTCTGATATTCTCCCATAAAAATGGACAGAGATGATACTAAGGAAAGGTTTATTTTAAATAAAAAATTTGTGCATTGTTACAATTTTTGTAGAGTGTGGGGCTTTGAAAAATTAGCATCATGTGAAATTCAAAAGTTTTACCACGAGACTGTAGTAATTTTACTTTCTGAACTATACCCCAAGGAAATAATCCAAGAGAAAAATAATTTTGTATAAAATTGAGGCACTATTGCAAAAATAAATATCAAGAAACCACACAAACTGGTCCAATAATAGAATGGTTGAACAAACTAGAATACCTAAATTTAACAATAAAAAATCATATGACTTCAAATGGCAATTCTGTGATTAACAGTAATAAAACTGGTCACTGGGAAAGGGAAGAAAACTTGGAGTGACAGAAATAAATTAAAATTATGCTGTTCTTCTGTGGGGGTGGAGGCAGTCCCCGCCTGTCCCCCTCAGGACCCCATGTGGTGGGGAGCCCAACTCAGCCTGAACCCCTGTGCTTCCATCTCAAATTCCAACTGGATGTTCTCTGGGTCACAAACATGCCCAGTGTCCCCTTAAGCACATCTCTGTGAAAACATTGTTTTCTCATAATGATGATGTAATGGATAAGAAATCTTGTAAAACTCTGATTAATCATGCAAATATTTATTCAACAAATATTTATCGAGTACTACTATAGGTTACATAGTTTCACACTGACAAATGTGGTGAGCATAGAGTAACACAAAGCAAAGGAGCAGATACATTTAAGTTGGCTGTTAGCACCACGAGCCTGTCCATCATGCTGCATGCCCTGCGGGCCCTCAGCTACTCGTGTGTGGATTCTAACTCTCCTCGTGACTCCATTCCACTCCACAAACTCCCACCTGCCACGGTCCCTACAAGCTGTGCCCTGGCTCAGCCAGCAGGGTACACTCTCTGCGGCCCGGCAGCTGCCGCTGGGCCATCGCCTCCTGAGGTCAGGACCCTGATCTCCCACCAGCACAGTGCCGTGTCCACACCACTCCATTGTTGGCTCACACCTAACGCGAGCCAGTGTAAACACCCCATCTTCTTCACACTTACGTAACTCGTGCTTTTTCATCCTGTCAGTCACTCAACAAATAGTGCCTTCAAGAAAACTACGTCCACACCAAGAGTGGACAATTTTCCATAAGATGGTCGGACAACAAACAGACTAAGGAAACACAAGGACTTTTGATCTACAAGTGAACCCGAAATTAAAATTTTCCATGTTAAAAGTTAACTATATTATTATCAGTAGTTGTTAAAGGCAAACCCGGCAGGTAGAGTCCCAGGGACATATGGAGTTCTATCACATCCCACAAGCACGCTCAGACACAAGTGTCTGAGGGGCAGAGTATATCTCTGAGATAAGAGTCAGAGTCTGTCATCAGTTTGAAAATCAGTAAAAAGAACATCTTTCAGTTTAAAATGTTATTCTTAGAAGTTACTTCTTTTTTTTTTTAATTTTATATTTTTTTACTTTACAATATTGTGTTGGTTTCACCAGCATGTTGAAGTTACTTCTAAGAAGGGAACAGCTGCCTCACTGACTATGGCACATCAGACGAGCCCCTTAGTCTCCCAGGCTTTACCCTGCACGTAAATACAGGATGACCATCTATTTTACTCAAACAGTGAAAACACTCATGAATTTTCCTTAAACTCTAAAGCTACAAATGTCACTTACAAAGGTCTTTATTCATTCTTTCATGTTTTGTGAATATTTTTTCAGGAGCAAAAGGTCTAACTCACCTTTCGTACTCCCTTCATAATTAACAAACTGTCACAGAATCATGTAACTATTAAGAGCAAACTCAAGGTCAGAACTGGAGACACCCAAAGCTTTAGTACACTGAGGCTCCCTGATGTGCCCTGTTCATTCAGCTCTGACCCATATGTGTTCAGTTCTGTGTTAATAAGCACTGTGAACACACAAAGCTCAAGAAGCTGACCTCAAATACGTGGAAATCCACTTTAAGAGAAACAGTAAACAGAAGAGTTAAGTCACTGCAACTCAGAAAAGTTCATGATGTGGTTCACTGCACATGACACTGATCCTGGTGCGTGTGTGAGTTTGTGTGTGTCTGGAGGTGGGCAGGGATTGCTAGGGGAAGAGGAGGGAAGGGGAGAGAGGAAGCTGCACAGCTAGATGTGGTCACTTCAAGGACAGCCCCAAATGTCATGAACTTATGAGGAAAACAGCCATGTGTCACATGCAGCTATAGTAACCAGCTCCTAAATGATGTCTGTGGGCTGGATGAGTTAACGCACGAGTGTAAATGTGTGCACTGAGTCCAGATACGTTCCATTTTGGACCTACCTAACAGAGTTAAGGCGCTTACGACCTGAGGAGATTTGACTGCAGGGAGGGCTTTGCACTGTGTCAGCAGGGGCCTTTCGCCATGAGCATGGAGAAGAGGATGAGGACCAGGAGGGACGCAGATACAGAAGGCCCCAAGGACCCACCACCACGGCATAGGTGTGAGCGCAGAGGTGCGGGCTTCCTACTGTGTCCAAACTTTCCCAAGCAGATTTCACACAACCAGGCTTGCTGTCAAGCCGTGATTCAGATGAAGTGTCCCAATTTTGGGAGCAAGGGACACAGATGCATGTATCAGCCTTGATGACCCAACTCGAGTGTGGCTGTAGAGGGAGGAGGGTTTCTGCAGGAGAGCCTGTCAGGGCTCCGGGCCTGCTCAAGGCAGCCCTGCCCACCAGACTCTGGCCTCTCTGTCTGGGCAAACACAGCTCTTCCTGCCAGATGGTTCCATCCTCCAGTGCTGCCTTCCACACAACACTGTCACCTGGTCCTGAACACACCAAAGGGAGGATGACCTGGAGGGAAAACTTGCTCAAGGTCAATGAAGGCTGAGGTGGGTGGAGTTGGATGGCCAGATCCTGGCTGCAGCTGGCGCTGGGCCCTGGGAGCCGCCTGAACTGGGCCATGCGGTTTGAAGGAGGGAAGCATGGAGTGCCAGCCTTCAACCTTCCAGAAAGGTGGGTACAGGTTTGGGCAGAGAATGGACAGGAACAGGCAGCCAGGTGGGCAGGCTCTCCTCTTCTATGGTTGACAAGGCCCCACACGGCCACCCGCGGCAGCTGCTGACAGCTGGAAATTGTCCACGGAGGGGAAGGGAGGGCACCTTTTTCACAAACTGAGGGAAATGAAAACTCTTTTTCAGAGACGGGAGAAATCATCAGTGTCCCTTGGGAACTGGGTTTGTCTGCTTCCAACAAAACCATCTCATTGTAAAGCAGATCAGTTAAGAGCTCAAACAAACAAACAAAAAGCAGTGTGAGCTCACGTGAATCACCTGGAAGAAGGGCCAGGGATCAGGTGTCTGAGGAGATGGCTCCCCCACCCCTTCTTCCTGGGACACAAGGGCCGCTAGGTGGGGACAGGAGCCGGCAGGCACTCCCAGTAAGGGGGTCAGAATTCTCGGATTTGCTGTTCTTTGCATTTTAATTGTAACATTTGCTTTTTGGCCTTGGGCAGCTAGCCAACAACATTAGGACCCGCATTTCTCCCAGGGCGGGAGGCTTTCTGCTGCCCTGGAAAACAGAAGCTGAGCTTCCACTGACACGGCAGCGCTCTGGGATCGCGTGCAAACCCCACAGTGGAAAGCACGCCTGGGAGGGAGGCGGCTCCAGCAACCACAGGCTGAAGTTCCGCGGCCGCCGGGACACAGAGTATCGGGACAGGGCGCACACTCCCATCCCTGCACCACCTCTGGACCAGGACCACGTGACGTCGGGCTCATTTCCAGAGCTGCGGTCCTGCTTCCTGGGGTCAGGGGTCTCCCAGCCCCCCAGGCCAAGGACTGAGTTCTTACAGGAGCTGGGTCCATGAAGTTTTATTTACTCAAACACGAAGTTATGACAGTGAAACATGTCGGGGAACCACAGGGATTTTCCTTAAATAAGCAGAACCCATATTAAACTGGTAATAATTAGAAGAGTCTGCTCTGAGGAATGTGCAGCAGGCTAGATTCTCTCCCTGACCTAGGAAAGCTAAAATAACATATTTTTCTTCAAACGGTGTCCCCGAAAGGCTTGCAGGACGCTGTTTTCAGAGGTGGAGGGGGCTCTCCTGGTGCTGGAAATCCACATTTTCTTTTCTTGGCTCTTCTCCCACTCACCATGTGTCCCTGTCCTCAGGGTCACCCAGAACTGAGCAGTACGGGTGCAGTGGGCCCCAGCAGTCAGAGCCCAGTGCCCTCACCCTCTGCAGTGGACCCTTCCTCCGGATGGCCCCAAGCCAGCCTCAGTCGCATTGCAGCCATTGCATCCCCACCAGGAGCCTGGAGACTCACCCCTTTCTACTCAGCCCACCTGGCATCTGCTCCTCGGGCACTGACGTCAGCCCCAGTAAGCAAGAGGCTGGCTGCACGCCCTGCAACAGTGTGCAGTGCTGGGGCCACCTCTCTATCCGGTGGCACCTCCCCTTGATCCTTTATGCTATGCTATGCTAAGTCACTTCAGTCGTGTCCCACCTCTCTATCCTGTGGCACCTCCCCTTGATCCGTTATGCTCTGCTATGCTAAGTCACTTCCGTCGTGTCCGACTCTGTGCGACCCAGAGACGGCAGCCCACCAGGCTCCTCTGTCCCTGGGATTCTCCAGGCAAGAACACTGGAGTGGGTTGCCATTTCCTTCTCCAGTGCATGAAAGTGAAAAGTGAAAGTGAAGTCGCTCAGTCGTGTCCGACTCTTAGCGACCCCATGGACTGCAGCCCACCAGGCTCCTCCGTCCATGGGATTTTCCAGGCAAGAGTACTTGAGTGGGGTGCCGTTGCCTTCTCCGCCTTGATCCGTTACAGAGTCACATTCCTGGCTGTGGCAGTCTCTCGGGGTCTCTGGGGAGAGCAGCATTTAGACTGCTTTCAGTGGAGGCAGCATCATTACTGCTATTATTATTAACGATTGATTGCTACTTAAAATACTGAAAGAAAAGTCTGCTTTTTGAAGAATAGCAAGGCTTAACATGTGAGGGTCCAGTCACACGAGGCAAAGGTGCATGATCAGTGTTGTGGACACCACACTGCTCCCAGAACCCCTTTCTTCACATACATCTAGCTAATAAACTATGCCTGAGAAAAGACCGAGTGTAAGCCTCTTTCGCGAGGCTCAGAGCCATCTCTCATCAGTGTGCAGGCACCGCTCAGTGTCCATTCCTGTAATCCTCCAGTAAACCCCAGAAAAGGGAATATTCATCACACTACAGCAGATATGGAGAAGGCAATGGCACCCCACTCCAGTACTCTTGCCTGGAAAATCCCATGGACGCAGGAGCCTGGTAGGCTGCAGTTCACGGGGTCGCTAAGAGTCGGACACGACTGAGTGACTTCACTTTCACTTTTCACTTTCATGCATTGGAGAAGGAAATGGCAACCCGCTCCAGTGTTCTTGCCTGGAGACTCCCAGGGACAGTGGAGCCTGGTGGGCTGCTGTCTATGGGGTCGCACAGAGTCAGACACGACTGAAGCGACTTAGCGGCGGCGGCAGCAGCAGCAGTAGCACAGCAGATAAAACCAAGGCCCAGGGAGGATGCGGGATTTGAGAAAACACTCCGCTAAAGCAGGCACCGCAGAGCTGAGATTCACGTTTGTTTGTTTTTTAATCACTCTCAACCCAGTGCATTTTTTATCAATCGCTGTATGGTGGTGCTGCCCTCTATGAGTCCACAGCTGGAGGAAGCAGGTGAGAACTCCGCCCTTGTGGTCAGAGACATTTAAAGAGCAAACACTGCAAGGTGAGAAGGAGGTTACAATGGAAGCTCTGGGATAAGCTTTCTAGATGGAGGGAACAGCTTGTACTTCAGTGGGAGAAATTAAACAGTGATCTGTGTGACTGGAGTCGAGTGAGCCAGGGGGACAGTGGGTTAACATGACGCTGGGGAATGGGTGGGGCCAGCCTGAGTGCATGAGTGCGGCTCTTTACACTTTTGAACAAGCAGACTTAAGAGGGTCATGACCCTAACTTGACCAAAGAGGGCTGAGCCCATCTTTGTGTAAAGATTTCCTAGGACTGTGGCAGCTGCACAGGTCACTCTCTGGGGACTAGAATCACTCATGCACAGGGCTGTGACCTGGGCAGCTCCAGCAGTCTGCAAAGGAATGACTTTGCAGGGCTCTCCTGAGGGTCAGGAGCTGTCACACGGCTCAAGGGACCTTTCCAGTACATTAGGCACTTAGGGAAGAACGGGATTTCCAAACTAAACCAGATGTCGTGCCCTGCTCTAGGGCTCAGATCCTGCAGGTAACACATTCACACAGAGACAAACACAGGAGGAGGGGATGGAGCAGGCGTGTGCTAAACCCTAGGCAGAGGCCAGGACACCTGAGCTCTTTGGGTTTTGGTTTTTTTGTTTTTTTTTTTTAAAGAAGAATCAAGGTTTGAGCAGGTAGAGATTTGAGCCACATTCTAGAGGGAGGGCAGAGTAGGGACACAGGCAGACGGCTATGGAGATTCAAGGCTCAGCCACAGCTATGGGCCAGATGACCCAGGGCTGGCAGGAGAAAGCCAAGGACACCCCGGCCTTGACCCCGCTGGGCAGACTTTAAGCTGGGGAGTGACTTCATCAGATTACGGCTTTAGAAAAGGACAGCAGTCACCCATTTCATAGCAGCATTAGTCACAACAGCCAAAACGTCGAAGCAAGCCAAATGCCAATTGAGGAATGAATGGATTAATAAAATGGGGTAAATATACACAATAAAATATTATTATCTTTAAAAAGGAAGAGAATTCTTCTAAGCAAGGGGTTTGCACTCCTCTGAGCTTGTGGACACAGTCTTGATTTTCTTTATCACTCATACATGAAAGAACCCTGCTCCCTGTGGGCTGGTTTCTGAGGAGGGCCTCACCTGACTCTATCCGTGGTTCTACGCTGCCCAGAGCCTCTCACCTGTAGCCCTGGGAAAGGTGAGGGATGCCCAGGGGCTGTGGCTAGGCTGCCAGGGGAAGGTCTGTAGGAGGATGATAGAGGCCTGGAACAGCTAGTCTCCAACTGTCAAATGTGACCTGTGTGTGAAAAATCAGATTTCCTTCCCCAGAGCGCATCTAAGGGCTGACAGGTCTGCCGGACCAGCGGGAGCCCACGGCGCATCCTGTGAAACAGTGAGGAGGGGCTAAGCACTCACGAGTCCATGGCCAGGAGGGTGCCATGGCTCCAGGTTTTCCCTAATAAAAGCTATGTTAAAATTCTACTTTCTTCATGCCTCCTAGGTTGTGAAGCTGGGATAGCCCTTTCTATGCACATATCAATGAATCATTAGCCCTATGTGCAATCTGTAAAAATCGTATTATAATTTATAATGTGGATGGAAATCACACTTTGCTAATTTGGATATAAAAAGTCATGCAACGTACTGTATCAACAATAGCAAAATACTTCATGTGGCTAAAGCATACATACTAATACTTCCACTTATTTTAAAGGGTTGAAAATACTCTTTTAATATAGGACTTTGTGTTTCTAGTTCTATCGTCAATGCACTGGAGGACATTTGTGCTCCTAATTATTAACGCATAGCCATTCCAGGCCTCCGTGCCACTTCAGTGTCTTCTTTGTGAGAATTAAGCTAGCTGGTTTCTGTTTTCTGTTATCCTTCTAGCCTGACTTTCTTCTTTCTGGTGTTACAGAAGCAACTGAAGTGGAAAGATCTGGGTATGGCTCCAGTGTCCCATTATGTGGCCACGTGGTCCTCCAGCCCTGTTACCTGCAGACGGGCTGCCTCAGAGAGCACTCTGTTCTATGCACACACCGAAAACTTGAGTGGTTCTGGCTACACGCCTCCACTGATCATTCACAGGGAATGGAAATATTGACACCGAACTTTTTTTTCTAATACAAGGACTTCAAACTACTTCTCAGACTTACTCTTCTTGTCAAATGGCAAGTGTGTGTATAGATAATACTTGGGACTTTTTGAATCTCATATCACAACCACGCTTGCTCACTTTTAAAACCATGGGGGGTGGCAGTGAGGTGAATCAGTCTTAGACACAACACACACTCACAATGCCATTGTTTTCTTTTAAAAAAAAACCATATTAAATATAGATTGAATTTTCTAGATAGGTATGCTGGTTAAACATAGTAAGCATTTGGAAAGGGGTAATATAACTCCTGCAAAATTTAATCTCTGAGAACAATTTTAAGCACTGGATCAATTACAGCAAAGACAAGATGAGACCCTTGACTATGACATCATTCAGAGAATCAGGAGCCTCCAAAGACAATGATAACAAAAACTTTTTGGGGGTTGACTTTTCAATACAGCATCACCCTTTGCATGTTCCACAGACACTGTATCGGCAGGCAGGCTACAACCAGCGTCAGCAAAATACTTGTGGAAAAGATATACATGTAGTGTCACTAACTTCAGGCAACAAAAGTCTGATGATTTCATTTCCGCTTTATAGTATAATCCAAACACTCAGCCCATAAAACCAATGATTCTCCTCCTGTTGTAAATCCTGACAAAGTATTCAGAAAGCAGGGCAGATAACCAGGGTTACTTGGTCTCTACACCAAAAATCAGAGTGGAAACTATGGGAAACACTAACAGAAAAAGGAGAGCCTTGCCTGGCCGTGGTTTGCTGTGTATACATGGCTTGTTCACACCATTTGTACCAATAGTTTGGATGTCCTTTAATTAAGAGACAGTTTGTATTTGATGTATAGAACTCCTTTCTGGGAGTCACCAGCACTCTATGCTATTTTCATTCTTAGAGACATTCAAAAGAAGAAAATCCCCGTGTGAATTCTGGATCGGCTGTCCTGCAGTCCACCTGACTGTGCCCTGGGACAGCAGGCCCCGTCACTGTGAGCACCCACACTGCTCATCCTGCAGTGTCCTGTGTGCTAACCACGGTGGAAGCTCCACCCAAAGTCCCAAACCAAGAGTCGGGTGCTGGAGCATGCCCTCGGTCCCATGGGTTTGAGCCCAGTCTGTCTATAAAGAGTCACCTTTAACCACTGTCTTCTATTGGCTCCACGAAAGTCTGGTAACCAAAAAAACAAACAGACAAAACCACTGTAAAAGCATCATGGAAGGTCCTATCATGCCAGAAAAGATGCACATGCATGTCTCCAAAGGTAAATTACAGTGATGTCCAAGGTTACCCAGAGGCCATCGGGCAGCTGTGTTTACGTAAACTTCACCAACTTCATTTGCACTTGTAACTCAGATTCCATGCAGGGCCCTGGAGCCAGCTTACACAGCTTGACAATGCATATGCTGTTACCTAGACCCTACATGATCGGCCCAGAGAGGCCACGTGTCATTACAAAAAATTTATTTTAAATACCCCTCATTACTGAGGGAAAACCAGTGGACAAAGCTAGAACAGTAAGGCCTAAATGGTTTGGATCATCATCCCTGTTGACAAAATATATATTGAGAACACTCCTGTAATAAGTGATCATCTGATTATAACGCACGTAGACCATGGTATAGTATATGTTATGCATTAAGAAAAGAAAATCATGAGACAAAAATTAAAGTTTCTGCTCCTCAATAGAATATTTTCCCTAGGGAAAATATGAATCTTTGACTATTTTCTAGCCCTGTCACAAAATACATAATATGAATATTCAGATGATGTCTTCTTTTAACCCTTCTTTCGCCTCACAGTTGCCTTTGTGTGTGTGTGTGTGTGTGTGTGTGTGTGTGTGTTGTGAGGTTTAAGATTCACTCTCTTAGCAGTACATATCTAGTAGACAACACAGTACAATTAGCTATAGTCCGCAGGTTGTACATCAGATCCTCAGAACTTATTCACCTTACAACTCAAAGTGTATGCCCTTCCACCAGCATCTGCTCACTTCCCCACCCCCCTCTCCCCCAGGCAGCCCCTGGCAGCTACCATTCTATTCTCTGCTCCTACAAGCTCAGTGCTTGTTCATTTGTGTAGACCCCACACATGGTGATGATGTACACTATTTGTCTTTCTTTGTCTGGCTTATTTCTCTTAGGATAATGTACTCCAAGTTTATCCATGCCATTGCAAATAGCAGGCTTTCCTCCTTTTTAAAAAAACTGCATCACATTTTCTTCATCCATTCGTTCACTAATGGACATTTAGATAGTTCCCGTATCTTGGCTCTTGTGAACAATGCTGCTGTGCACACGAGGGTACAGATATCTCTTTGAGATACTGATTTAGTTTCCAGGAGTGGGGTGGCAGGCTCATGGGTAGCTCTATTTTTAGCTCTCAAGACCCTCCATACTGTTTTGCACAGCGGTTGCACCAACTCACTGTCACCAGCAGTGCACAAGGGCCCCTTTTCTCCACGTTCTCACCAATACTTGTTACATCTTATGTTTTTGATAATAGCCATTCTGACAGGTATGAAAAGACATTCATGGTTTCAACCTGCATTTCCATGTATCTGTCAGCTACGTGTTATGTCTTCTTTGGAAAAATATCCATTTGTGTCCTTTGCTCACTTTTTAAACGGATTATTTGTGTGTGTGTGTGTGTGTGTGTTTTTTTTGCTATTGATTTAGTTGTATGAATTTCTTGTATATATGCTGGAAATTAACCCCTTATCAGACATCAACAAAAAACAGGCTCACATTTCCAGGGCAGCGTTTCAGCCTGCCTTCCCTGAAAACATTGTTCATGTGAACGGACCCTTTTCATTAAGAGAATGTTTTTGAAGCTGTCTCAGGCGGGCAGTGGGATGTGTCTTACAGGTGCTCTTTGAAAAGGATTCTGTGGTCAAATAAACTTGAGTGACCGTGGGTGGTGACAACGTCAGACAGGCCTCGTCACTGCAGAGTCCTTCACTTCCCAGAGTCCTTAATACAAAATGTGCACAGGAAGTAGCTTTGTGCATGCAGGGCCTTCCACTTAGAACTTTTTTTTCAAGAACAACTTCAGCACTAACATGTGTCTAAGGAACAAAGCCGGGAATCACAAACTGAAGAAGCACCAAGCCACGTGCTGCCCTTGAAAGGAGAACCATGGGCAAGGCCAGCGACACTCTCTCAGTGGACCCTCTGAGAAGCAAGGAACTGGATCTCCCTTCATTCACTGGGGGCAGATTTATGCTTAAATAGGACCTCCCCTTGGCCAGAGCCGAACAGTAAGAGAGCAAATTAAATTCCTATTTGCTTAGGTGCTTATTCTTTTCAATCTATTTCGGCCAACCCTTCGGAGATAAAGCCTAAAAAAAGCTAAATATTCAGGCCCATGATGTGAGGACTGGAACTGGAGGAGACCAGGAGATGTGGTAAGATTGTAACAAAACCTGCAGCATATTTCAGGGACCCTGGCTGCCCACAGCACCATCCAGTAATATCATGTGAACCACATATGTCATTTAAAATTTTCTAGTGAAAAAGTTGGAGAAGGCAATGGCACCCCACTCCAGTACTCTTGCCTGGAAAATCCCATGGACGGAGGAGCCTGGTGCGCTGCAGTCCATGGGGTCGCTAAGAGTCAGACATGACTAAGTGACTTCACTTTCACTTTTCACTTTCATGCATTGGAGAAGGAAATGGCAACCCACTCCAGTGTTCTTGCCTGGAGAATCCCAGGGACGGGGGAGCCTGGTGGGCTGCCGTCTCTGGGGTTGCACAGAGTTGGACATGACTGAAGTGACCTAGCGGCAGCAGCAGCAGTGAAAAAGTGAAAGAGTTAGTTGCTCAGTCATGTCCAATTCTTTGTGACCCCAGGCTCCTCCATCCGTGGAATTTTCCCAGGCAAGAATACTGGAATGGGTTGCCATTTCCTTCTCCAGGTCACATTAATAAAAAAGTAAAAAGAAATAGCTGAAATACATTTTAACAATATACTTCATTTAATGCAATATATCCCAGATCTTTTTATTTCAATGTGTAATTAATTTTAAAAAGTGTTAAGATTTAGTACAAGAGAAAGTATATGAGAAATCTTACTTTAGACTCATAGCACATCTTAGTTTGGACAAGCCACATTTCAAGTAGCCAAAAGCCACTGAATGAGATTCATGGTTACCTTACTGGTAAAAGTCTAGAAACCACAACATCAATAATCAAAGCAGCAGCAGTAAAATAGTTAACGTTTGCTGAGCACGTTCTACATGCCAGGCACTTTTCACACATCATGTCTCTGAACCCTCATTATGTCCCTAAGCCCTGCTGCCACCGTGCTGGCATCTGGCAGGCGTGGAAACTAAAGTACAGAGAAGCACCTCATCGTTACAAAGTGGTGGTGTTGACTCTGAAGCTGCAAGACCCCATGTGGACTTGGACCAGAGACCTCCTGTTAGAAAATTTTCCTTAAACTCGGTAAAGGTACCTTTTATCATGAGGTCTAACCTCTTTTTTACAGATGGGAAAATGGGATCAATTACTGGGAAAATCATATAATATAGAAATTCAAATTAAGTTCAATCAGTTATGTAGCGGGCTACAGTCACACTAAATGTAGTTTAATTTGGACACATTTAATTAAAATGTGTCTACTTCATTAAAAAAATTATCAATTTGGTTCTCTAACTTGCATTCATACAGAGAGAGTAAGAACTAATATATATAATAAACTAATATATAATCAACTAAAGAACTAATATATATAATATATATAAATAATTTTTTTAAAAAAATCTTGCTTAATGGAGTTAGACATTTGAAAATATCTATTTCATTGTTTTAAAACTAATAGTTATATTGAGGTCTTCAGCCGCATTCTATCTATTCTTTGATTTTTTTCTCAGCTGGGGAGATGCAGACTTGGGGAAGTTGCAGCCTAAGCAAACCTGGAGGCTCTTTGTAAGGAAGCTGGAGCGGGAGCTGGAGGGGGCCCACGCAGCACCGTCCACTGAATGACTGTTTCCCTGGGGTCCACGTGAGCACACCGACCACAGGGCCCTGCAGCCCATGAACCATGAAAGCAAACTTTTCACCTGGCAATTGTGGGATGTCTATGGGCCTCTCGTTTCCTTCTCTGTTAAATGAGAACTGGAGCAAGAGCCCATAGAGTTCTGAACCCATTCATTCACTCAACAGATACTTACTGAGCCCTTGTTGTATGTCAGGCACTATTACAGGGACAACTTCAAAGTTCAAGAAATGATTGTGTTTCATGAGACACATGAATTATTGGGGTGGGGGGGGCTGTCAATGAAGCCCCCCTGTGGACTGTCAAGCTCATAGTCCAACAAGACCCTGGGTCACCAGCCCTGCCCAAATGCCCAAGGAATACCCCACAGGTGTGTGGCCCCATTCCAGGACTCTAGTAACTCCCTTCAGGCATGGCCTAGAGCATGGTGACTTAGCCCTTTCAGGGGTCTCTGGCAGCTGATGGCCAGCACCCCACAGCGCTAACATGGTGACCCCTGCCTGGAAGAAGCTTCGTCCTCCTCTGCTAGGCTATGAGGTATAGTGATATAAACCCCCCAACACACAGTCTCACTTTCAAGTACCATAAAGCAGAAACAGGCATGCATTTACTGTTCATTGTGTAATTCAAACAGTTAAATGCATTTTACCCTTGGGTGAGCTGCTATCAGAGAAAGGCTATTTCAGAAAGGGGCAGCTGCCTTCTCTCCATGACAAAGCTGGGCTAGAACAAGCTGGGTTTTCTTCTGGTTCTGGGGAGTGGCAGGGAGAGATTTCTTTACCTAGTGGCACTTTTGAATTGCCAGGATGGAGACAAAAGAAGAAAAGAAAAGCATGTGTTTTATGTGAAGTTTATGTTGTTTCTACAACAGTGAGAGAGCCAGTTTCTAACTCCAGGGCTTCACAGATTCCTTTCTGAGCAAGTTTATGGGTGGGTATAATTAAGGCGTCTTCACAAGACTCTGGCTTTCACTTGGTAAGCTTTCAGGTTGGACAGGCTAGTGCAGGTGGAGGTGGAACGCTGGCCTGCGAGCAAGCCATCAGGAATGCCAAACTCCAAGCCTCTGTGGCACTGCCAAGCATACAGAAAACCCAGAAGAAGGAGTAATTAACTCCAAAGCAAAAGAATAAAGCCCATGAGTGTATTCTAGGGTAATATGAAAGAAGATGGATGAGTATGAGCCTAATTTAGTGGTTTTGGCCTAGCCCAGGCTTTTACTACCTCAGCACCACTAACATTTGGGGTTGGGGATCATTCTTTGTGGTGGGGGCTGTCCCTGGCCTCTCCCCACTAGACACCTGTAACACACTTGGTGTGAAAACCAGAAACTGCTTCAAACATTGCCGAATGCTCCCTGGAGGAGCTGTGAAGTGCAAGTCGCTCGGTCGTGTCTGACTCTTTATGACCCCATGGACTATACAGTCCATGGAATTATCCAGGCCAGAGTGCTGGAGTGGGTAGCTGCTCCCTTCTTCAGGGTATCTTCCCAACCCAGGGATCAAACCCAGGTCTCCCACATTGCAGAAGGATTCTTTACCAGCTGAGCCACCAGGTAAAGAATACCTGGTGTGTCACACTGTAACACACCCTGTGTGAAAACCAGAAACTGCTTCAGGCATTGCCAAATGTTCCCTGGAAGAGTTAGGGGGAGGCAAAATTGTTCCCGGTTAAGAACTGTTGGTCTAGACCTCCATATTCCTGAACACTGTTAAGTTTATTTGTAACTCAAGTCCTAACTTTGAGGGTAACAGCTTGTGCATGGTAGTCAGTCATTACTGGCAGTGTGAAGGAGAGAATGTTTGATTTGAAATAAAATAAGTATATCTAAAGGACAACAAAAGGAAATTCACAGACAGCTGCTACATCCCAGTAAAGTCACTGTCACCTACAATGCTAATTTCCATTTCCAGAGATAAATGGGAAAGAAGAAAGAACTATTAGTTAAATGTGTATGAGCAAAGTCAAGACCAGGGCTCCTCCTCCGACTCATGTGTGGTGGCAAAATTTGACCTGTTATCATTATTTTGTTGATTTTTTTTTTCTCTATTCTATGTCTTTTGGTTTGAAGATTCAAAAGTTTATCTGGTTGATGGTTCAAAATTTTATAGCTTCCTCACACACAGAGTAAATTACATGAATCATCTTTGTAAGGAGACTCAGCCACACCCACGCTAGGTGGAAATATAAAATCAAACAGAGGAATCCTGCACAGAGTACAAAAAAGCATAAAATACCTGGGATATGAATCACAGAATCAAATGACCTTTGCTTTCCCTGTCCTTGACATTCAATTTTACTTCATTGAAAAGTCCTCACTTACTGCCTGGGCTAAGTTGCTTCAGTCATCTCCGACTCTTTATGACCTACAGACTGTAGCCTGCCAGGCTCCTCTGTCCATGGGATTCTCCAGGCAAGAATACTGACATGCGTTGCCATGCCCTCCTCCAGGGAATTTTCCTGACTCAGGGATGGAACCTGCATCTCTTAGGTCTCCTACATTGGCAGGCAGGTTCTTTACCACCAGTACCACCTGGAACTGTGGTCTTCTCAGCAATGGGCCAACCCTGTGCAGATCCAGGCACACAGACAGATAGGACGTGACTTCAGTAACAAATAAAAATAACCACCAACCACTTAACTTTCACAACACTCTGGCACGAAGCAAACTCACTGTTCATAATGTTTCTTGAGGTTACAGTTAATACCTATTTCCAAAATAAATGAATGTGAAACTTATTCTTCTTGGTTGTAATATTTAAGACCTTTCAATGACCTTTCAATATGCACTTAAAGTCACCTTACTGAGTTCCACACAAAAATAATTAGTTTTTCTTTTAATTACTAAGGACACTCTGAAGATCAGATATTACTCTGAACTGCCTGCCAATTTCTACTAATTTAAATTTTTAAAAAAGAAAGAAATATATATTCCTGAGGTCTTTGGATGATGGTGAATACAGCAGATAAAGCTCAGACCCTTCTATTCAAAGAGGTCTAATCATAAATGCTAAGATATGCTTTTCCTTGATAACTAAATTCTAATCCAACTACTAATTCCTTAAAAATACATTGAAATCAATTTAAGTTATTCACTTTAGAGATGAATTCTCTGAAAGGTAAAATAATAAAACACTTGGTATTCTCCTTCAGACATGCTTGTTTTTCTATGTACTCCAAAATCACTTTGCCAACAAAGGTCCATCTAGTCAAGGCTATGGTTTTTCCAGTAGTCATGTATGGATGTGACAGTTGGACTATAAAGAAAGCTGAGCACTGAGGAATTGATGCTTTTAAACTGTGGTGTTGGAGAAGACTCTTGAGAGTCCCTTGGACTGCAAGGAGATCCAACCAGTCTTTCCTAAAGGAGATCAGTCCTGGGTGTTCATTGGAAGGGCTGATGTTGAGGCTGAAACTCCAAAACTTTGGTCACCTCATGCGAAGAGCTGACTCATTTGAAAAGACCCTGATGCTGAGAAAGATTGAGGGCAGGAGGAGAAGGGGACAACAGAGGATGAGATAGTTGGATGGCATCACCGACTCGATGGACATAGGCTTGGGTGAACTCCGGGAGTTGGTGACGGACAGGGAGGTCTGGCATGCTGCGATTCATGGGGGCGTGAAGAGTCGGACACGACTGAGCGACTGAACTGAACTGAGAAATTTGTACCAGAACATAAACAATGGTAATGCAATTTAGAACATCATAAAAGAAGTACAGAGTACTTCCGGCTCACTCTGTGGCTTTACATATAACTTCTTCCACAATCAATGACTGACTGCACGTGTGGAGTTAGAACACTTCCCATCATAGAGACTCAGACTGATTTGCTAAGGCATCCAGCAAGGTGGCCAGGGCAGAAAGGCCTTGTGAACTCCTGAAGAATCTGACGTTGCTGGGACTTCTGTCACTGAATGTAGATTTCCAAATAGAACCCCACTCTTTTTCACATAGCTGATTTTATTCCTGGATAAACAGCAAATATCTTTTGATGCATAGACTTGACCTGACAATTTTAGAAGTTTATAATGGAATTCTAAATGCTCCAATGACCTCTTACCTAGTTAATAGTGTAAGTATATACAAAGGTTACCAAATTTCTCATGCTCCCATAAACAAAATCAGATAAACATCCAGTGCCCATTTAATCTTAACCTGAGATTTTCTGGGAAAAGGCATGCTATCTCTGAAACACGGTAGTTCAAAAGACATGTTTTATAAGTAGACAGCAAAAAACAAAAACAAAGAACATCTCCCTCCAATAATCCAGTGACCTGATGGGGAAATGTAAAACAAAGGAGAGTCGGGATAGCACTTTAAATATTAGTCTGTAATAGTTCAAATCAGCCTTGAAATAAAAACAGCAATGCGTAAAGGGTATTGAAAAGGTCTGATTTCACCCACTTTGCACTTACCAAAGCTTTTCCCCGATGTCATTACAGTGAATAGAGAATGCATGTAACAACACAGATCTCCCAAGCTCATCTTTTTCTTAAGCATCTTGATCCTACCTGACTTTACGATTAATATTTCTTTGAATATATGTAGATAGTAGTTCTGCAGAAATCTTACAGGCAATATAGCTATAGAGGTATAATCCACTTTTTATGCTTCCCTAGGTGGAACCATTCCACTGAGCTCACATGGCCAGATTCCAAGCTTGATGTGGAGAGGCATCGCCACAATAAAACCTCGATAAGCAGTTTTCTTTGTTGTAACAAGGGCCAGTGGAGACAAGGCTGGATCTACCCCATGTGTTACCAAACTTGTTTAAAAACACCTGCTTACACACTGTGACCCTCACAGAGCTCTGAATCTTTGCTTCACCATCAGTGTATGAGTTAAGAGGACAGTCATATGTTGGAGATTAGTTAGTCTGGGAAAGAGATATCAGCCAGGTGCCTGGAGAGCACCCATCTCTTTCCTTCATCCTCAGTAGGTTAGGGACGGCTCCCTGCTCCCAGGGCTGCTGGGTGCACGTCAGGCCGTGCTTTCTCTGTAGCCACTGTGACAGCATGAGAGAGTGTGAACAAGCGTGGATGCATGGAAGTTCTTCCTTAAATATCTACACACTCAAGTGTTCCTAGACACTCTCTATAAATGAAGATCTCAGCACTAACCCTGCATGACGCTTGGTCTTCAACCCCCCAGGACAGAGGGGCTCTGCCCCAGCCAGGCCATTCCACTCTGGACTCAGAGTTGATGCCTTGTACCTCTAGGAGCCTCTGCTGCCCTTCCTCATCCCTACACACTCACCAGCCTGTCCACCTGCAGAGTCCAATGTGGCCCCTGAGAGTTCCTCTCCTTCCCATTAGGTGTCCTTAGTTCTCATCACTGGTCCTCATCTTCCACTCTCTCCCACCATCCACACCTGTCTTCCAGGTTCCTCACACAGCGGGGAGTGCACAACAGAACTCCCAATCCCAAGTTTATTCTGCTACTTGACGTCACTGGAGCATCTGATGATCAGGCCCCTGCTATGGTGTGTTGAAAAAGAACCTAACTGCTTGCTTGTTCCTCGGAGCTTCATTCATTTATAGTGAGGTTGCTCACATTTAATATGTCATGGGCTTTTTTTTTTTTTTTTAAACAGAGACAATTTCCCTTGGACCCACTTGGGGAAACTCAGAAATGATAAAAAGTTCATCCACACATCTCTGCTTCTGTCCACTCCTGGGTTACTGGTACTAGACTCAAACTCCTGCTATCAACAACCAAAAACCTGAGTGAAATAGTTGAGGCAACTCTTTTCAGGCAACAGCCACGGTCAGTGCCAGCCTAAACAACAGAAGAGAAGGGAAACACACAGTAAACATGAGGCTCCGTGGACAGCTTTCTTTTTCCCTCCTCATTCCATTAATACACTGCTGAGATATCACTGGAGGGTGAGGTTCACCTGCACACACCGTCAAGTGGTGATCTATTGCTACAAAATGGTTCAGTCTGCACGAAAGTTCAAAAGAATTCAGATTATCCTCAAAATGCATAAATAGGATTTAAAATCTCATGAAATCCACAGGCTCTTCCCCAAGGGGTACATCTATGACCCCCAAGTTTGAGAGCAACTTTACAGCAGCTTCAAAATTGCCACCACTACTGAAAAGCTCAATGTGGGAGTGGATTTTCTCCCGGCAGCAGCCCCGGTGGGGACGCAAGGTGGGCTTCGAGTTGTGTAGGAACAGCGCGCCTGCACGCTGATGGGTTTGTTCAGCACTTTTCCTGCGAACCTCTGGGCTCTTCACAGCCCCCCCCCCCTCCCCCCGGAGGAAGACCCACTGTCCAGGAAAAGGCCAGTGTGCTGTAGGCCAGACGCTGCCTCCAGCTTCCTGAATGTCATTTTCACACCCCTGCCTGCTCTCTCATGCCCACTGTGGTGGCCCCTGTGGTACTGGGACTCTCCATGGTCTACCTCTCCTGTGTGTACTCTTTCCTAATGCCCACCACCTGAACCCATGTTCACCTTTCACAACCACCCTCCTGGTCCATCTCAGGCCCCACTAAGGTGCCAGGGTGCATGGCACTGGACTCAGCCATGGAATATTGTAGATAGCCTGGTAGACTCCCTCC
Organism: Bubalus bubalis; assembly: GCF_019923935.1. Classification (NCBI taxonomy): domain Eukaryota; kingdom Metazoa; phylum Chordata; class Mammalia; order Artiodactyla; family Bovidae; genus Bubalus; species Bubalus bubalis. Next base: position 1,127,506 of record NC_059177.1, read on the forward strand.
CAGCAGCAAGTCCATGGCATCTCCTTGCCCCAACTTCCCATCCAGTGTCAAAATAACTGTCTCAGAATTGGCATTCAGAACTGAGACAGACCTTCTGAGGAAAGTATTAACAAGTATTTTGACCAGAAAAAAAGAAGTCAGTGCCTTTCTGGCAGCTTTACCAAAGGATTGAAATTTTCTCTCTTACAACTATTAAGCTTATGGTAAACGATTTTAGATGTTGACTTAGATACGTGGAAGGAGTTCATATTTTCTGAACCACTTCAGTTATTTTGTGAACACAGGAGCTTGGAGTTTGTTATCCCTGATAAAGACATCAAAAATGCAAATGGGGCTATTCTTATATGATTATTAAGACAAAATGAAGTGTGTCAGAGGCTCTGAGAAAGCTGCAAGGGACTCTGAGAGCTACCCATGCTTCACATCCACATGCCAGCACCTACCGGGCCCGCTCAGCTTTTGTGTGACTGTCACTCTTGCTCCGAAGAACTCACAAACCCCTGTAGACTAAATTCTCACTTTCGGAAATGCAAGGGAAAGAACAGGCTTCTGGACTGAAGGCTCTCTATGGGCAGAGACTATATTTTCTGACTATGGAAGCCAGTCCCCAGCAGCTTTTCGGTACAGAGTATATGCAGGAAATATTTAACGCATGTCTATTGAGTTGAACTGAACTGAAAAATGAAAATGAAACATGACCTAAGATTCGGCAAAATTATATCAATCTAGTAAGATCGAGTGCCCCTGTGGCGCTGTGAGCACGGTGTGACGGGGTAAGAGCCAGGGCTCTGGGAGTCTCTGGAGAGCCCCACAGGAGGCTCTGCAGGAAGGGAACACTCATGCCATGTGCACTGGCAGCGTCTTTACCATGGGCTTGGCTGTCCCTTCGCTTTCCCTGTGTGTGTCTAAATACAGCTCCACAAGAGCCTGGCACTGGGAGGTAACAGGCAGGGAAGGAAGATGTGGTTAACTCTGAACGACACTGTCTTTCTGCAAGAATTCTCCAGTTGCTTAATACCTGTTAAAAGAGGCTCTCTGTGTGGGGATTTTTATATATATGTAAGGAGGAGGAGTATGCCACTCAAATGCTATCCTTTTTTAAACCTATATTTAAAATAACCTGTAATTCAGTTCAGTTCAGACATGTCTGACTCTTAGCGACCCTATGCACTGCAGCACGCCAGGCCTCCCTGTCCATCACCAACTCCCGGAGTTTACCCAAACTCATGTCCATTGAGTCAGTGATGCCATCCAACCATCTCATCCTCTGTCATCCCCTTCTCCTCCTGCCTTCAATCTTTCCCAGCATCAGGGTCTTTTCCAATGAGTCAGGTCTTTGCATCAGATGGCCAAAATATTGGAGCTTCAGCTTCAAAATCAGTCCTTCCAATAAACACTCAGGACTGAATTACCTTTAGGATGGACTGGTTGGATCTCCTTGCAGTCCAAGGGACTCTCAAGAGTCTTCTCCAACATCACAGTTCAAAAGCATCAATTCTTCAGCACTCAGCCTTCTTTACACTCCAACTCTCACATCCATACATAGCTACTAGAAAAACCATAGCCTTGACTAGATGGATCTTTGATGGCAAAGCGATGTCTTGGCTTTTAAATATGCTGTCTAGGTTGGTAATAATTTTCTTTCCAAGGAGTAAAAGTCTTTTAATTTCATGGCTGCAGTCCCCATCTCCAGTGATTTTGGAGCCCCCAAAAATAAAGTCTGACACTGTTTCCCCATCTATTTGCCATGAAGTGATGGGATCAGATGCCTTGATCTTCGTTTTCTGAATGTTGAGTTTTAAGCCAACTTTTTCACTCTCCTCTTTCACCTTCATCAAGAGGCTCTTTAGTTCCTCTTCACTTTCTGCCCTAGTGTGGTGTCATTTGCATATCTGAGGCTATTGATGTTTCTCCCAGAAATCTTGATTCCAGCTTGTGCTTCTTCCAGCCCAGCGTCTCTCATGATGTACTGTGCATATAAGTTAAATAAGCAGGGTGACAATATACAGCCTTGATGTACTCCTTTTCCTACTTGGAACCAGTCTGTTGTTCCATGTCCAGTTCTAACTGTTGCTTCCTGACTTGCGTATATATTTCTTAAGAGGCACATGTATACCTGTGGCGGATTCATTTTGATATTTGGCAAAACTAATACAATTATGTAAAGTTTAAAAATAAAATTAAAAAAAAAAAAGAGGCAGGTCAGGTGGCCTGGTATTCCCATCTCTTTCAGAATTTTTCAGTTTGTTGTGATCCACACAGTTAAAGGCTTTGGCATAGTCAATAAAGCAGAAATAGATGTTTTTCTGGAACTCTCCTGCTTTTTCGATGATCCAGCAGATGTTGGCAATTTATCTCTGGTTCCTCTGCCTTTTCTAAAAGCAGCTTGAACATCTGACAGTTAATGGTTCATGTACTGTTGAAGCCTGGCTTGGAGAATTTTGAGCATTACTTTACTAGTATGTGAGATGTGTGCAACTGTGTGGTAGTTTGAGCATTCTTTGGCATTGCCTTTCTTTGGGATTGGAATGAAAACTGACCTTTTCCAGTCCTGTTGCTACTGCTGAGTTTTCCAAATTTGCTGGCATATTGAGTGCAGCACTTTCACAGCATCATCTTTCAGGATTTGAAATAGCTCAACTGGAATTCCATCACCTCCACTAGCTTTGTTCATAGTGATGCTTCCTAAGGCCCACTTGACTTCACAATCCAGGATGTCTGGCTTTAGGTGACTGATCACACCGTCGTGATTATCTGGGTCGTGAAGATCTTTTTTGTACAGTTCTTCTGTGTATTCCTGCCACCTCTTCTTAATATCTTCTGCTTCTGTTAGGTCCATACCATTTCTGTCCTTTATCGAGCCCATCTTTGCATGAAATGTTCCCTTGGTATCTCTAACTTTCTTGAAGAGATCTCTAGTCTTTCCCATTCTATTGTTTTCCTCTGTTTCTTTGCACTGATCACTGAGGAAGGCTTTCTTATCTCTCCTTGCTATTCTTTGGAAATCTGCATTCAAATGGGTATATTTTTCCTTTTCTCCTTTGCTTTTCACTTCTCTTTTTTCACAGATATTTGTAAGGCCTCCTCAGACAGCCATTTTGCTCTTTTGCATTTCTTTTCCATGGGATGGTCTTGATCCCTGTCTCCTGTACAATGTCATGAACCTGCATCCATAGTTCATCCGGCACTCTATCTATCAGATATAGTCCCTTAAATCCATTTCTCACTTCCACTGTATAATCATCAGGGATTTGAGATAGGTCATATCTGAATGGTCTAGTGGTTTTCCCTATTTTCTTAAATTTAAGTCTGAGTTTGGCAATAAGGAGTTCATGATTTGAGCCACAGTCAGCTCCCGGTCTTGTTTCTGCTGACTGTATAGAGCTTCTCCATCTTTGGCTTAGAGTAAATTGAAGTAACAGTAAGAATAGCCTCACTTTGAATTGGAGAGATCTTTTTGCTATTTATACCAAGAGAAAGAACAAATGTAAAGCCTTGACTTGGAAGTCCAATACTGTCTTTGAGATCTTGATTTTTCTAATAAAACCTTGGCTTTCCCTGTAGATGTTTTATCTTCTCTATCGCATGACTGTGATTCTAGTATTTTAAAATTATTATAGCATAACATATATGTAGAAAAGCATACAAATAAAAAGTGTTCAGCTCCATGAATTTTTCACTGAGTGACATATCTGTGGAATCAGCATCTGAATCAAGAAACATGACTTCACCAGCAATCCAGAAGACCCCCTTCTAGGCCACTTAAAGAAGGCAAAATAGACCACATAGACGAAAACAAACATGGGATGAATATAATGGTACACACACAAAAACCCAACCACTCTGACTCGAAGAGAATATAGACTTGGCAAATTAACCCCAAAACTATAAGAAAATGTTTGGCTTGTCCAAATAATCAAGGAAAAAGTAATCAGTCTATCTGTCTCTATTTCTCTGTCCATCTGTTCATCTATGTTCTTCACTCATCCCTCATTAGCTTTCCCTCTTCAGGACTCCATGGTCTGCAAATTTAAAGACCAACAAATTTCATTTTAAGAAATTACCTTCTAAACAGTATTGTAAAGACTAATTTATATAATACTACCTAAAAAGCTAATTAAAACAGTGAGCATTTAGCTTATTAGATAAAGATGTCAAACTGAATAGTTACAGCTTTGTGAAGATGTTCCACTTGGGGCGGGGGGCGCGGTGAGGTGTGGGCAGGGTGCATAGGACCTCCCTGTGCCTGTTTTGCAACTTCCAGTGAATTTGTACTTCTTTAAAAATAAAAAGCTAACAACAAAAAGCCTTGCTGTTACAACAAACCACCATTCGTATTTACATAACGTGGTCAGTGTTTTCAGTATGCTTTTCCTAAGAACTACAACAATTTAAAAAGTCTTCTGAAATTCTCTATTAAGTGAAAAAAAAAAAAAAATTTGAGAAAAAATAAGATCCAAACGTTAAGTTCAGACAAACACCCACTTTAAATCATGGTTTGAAAGTGAAGAACTTACTGTCACTAACATTATCTAGGGAATGTACAGTGGTTAACTTCCTTAATCCTCACGTTCCTAACCACACATTTTCTTTTCTCCCATTCTTAAAATTAAAAAAAGAAACGCTAAGCATAAAGTTAATATCCTAAGAAAATAAACGTTTGCTTGAGTGCTGACTGCTTCCCTCTGTGTCCTGCCTGTCTTCAAACAGCCCGCTCCCAGGCAGGCTGTATCCCCACCCCTCACCATGTGACTCCAAAAAGCTCAAGGGTGGCAAGACCCGGAGCGAAGGTTAGAATGCCCTTCAACCCAGCTGTAAATTAAGTGTCTCATAAATCCTCTCACTGTTTATAAAGCAGCTATGCTGCTAGCAATGCCTATGAGATAAATGATCAACTTTGTACTGTTAGCTTTTCCATTTTTGGTGTTTCTTGCAGCAATTTATTTTTACTCACAGATTTAAAACAACTTTAAAAATAACTTTTATATGCTGGGGCTAGGAAATAGCAAGTCTCTAGTGTATTAATTCATGACCTTCTGTTATCTTGCAAATTCAAAAACAATGATAGAAATAATAGACAGATAGACAGGAAGAATGATGGGTAACTGGTGCATTTTCATGGCTCCACAAGAGCACCTGAAAATCTTAGTACAAACTCAGTGAAGAACAGGAAAGCAAAGGAAGTTGTGAGGCTGGTGCCCGGATGAAGGCAGCGGCCGCTGGGTGGGACGTGTAGGGGCTTAAAACCCATCACAAGTGCACGAAGCACTACCTGAAACAGTTGAATTAGTTTCAGATCAAATAACACTTCCACTGTTTTCTTTCTTTGGAAACTTAACTGTCACTGAGAGCGGCACGGGCTTCCGACAGGGCGTCTGCGAGGGAACCCTGAAGTCTTAGAGGCTGGGACATGTGTGTGGCCATCTCTGCTATGTGTGCTGTGGTGATGAAAGGAGAAAGGTGAGCAAGGAAAGCAGAGGAGAAACGGCCTTTCACCATGGCCACAATGAAGCACCAACCTGCAAATAGCACCCGAGTAAGTCATCAAGTTGTACAATGAAACCAGGAGCATTTTAAAAACTGGCTCAGGGATCTACAGGAACAAAACAACAACAGCGCTCTTTTGTGGGAAAGTGAGGCCCACTGTGGAGGGAAAGAGTGGGTCTGGGGAGCCTTTGCTGCTGGGACCCCAGTCTTCCCAGGACCCAGAGCTGGTGGGTGTCTGGGGCAGAGGCAAGCATCTGCTGAGGACATGGGTCCCAGGCAGGCTCCAGAGTGACCCTTCCTGGGCACATGCACTCAGGTCGGTGAAGGGACAGGAATCATGAAGGTTGAGGTAAGGGTTAGAGGTTAGAGTGCAAGGCACAGCACTTACACAGTCATATAGTGAGCTCCTGTGGAACGGATAATCATCTCCTTTCATCCTCTTGGCAGCAGCAGGAGATAAGCACTACGACTATGTCTCCATTCTAAAGATGAGGAAACCAGGACTCATAGGGCTGCTGGGCTGAGCCAGCAACCAAGAGGTGAAGCCTGATCCAGACCCCACACCACCCTGTGTGTGTTCAGGGGGCAGGGGGGCCTCAATAACTTTTATCCAAAAAGGCACCACATAGCAGATCTAGACATTTTCTGACATAATCATTTTGTATATTTATATTTTAGTCCCATGTGCACATTTTGTTTGTCCTGTTTATAAAACATTTAACACCAAGTAGATGTTAGAGATAAAGAAGGTTATTATTGCCTTTTCTAGAATGAAAAAAAAAGTCATCTTTCAAATGTTGATGATTGGTCCTGGAATCACTGGTCTAATGCATCCTTTAGCATAATAATATGTAGACTGGAAAAATTAATCATAAACATGATAATTCTGGACACACAACCAGTGAGGTTCACAAACACCCACCTAATGGAAGCTTTTGTTTTGAGAGTAATTACTTCAAGAGCCCTGAACAGTTGGCACATGTGACTTTGTTGGCCTCCAGTTTGGGAGGTCCTCTTCACCCCACAAATGTAGTCACTTCTTGGCTGAAGAAGTGTCTTCTTTCCCTGTTTGAGTCAAGAAGCCCAGGGACATTTCCCCCATTTAATAATAACATTTTAATAAGTAACATACATATTCCACTTTACAGTCCCCAAAATACAAACAGATACAGATTCTTCAGGAGAATCAAGTCTGTATCAATTAGTGGGCAGAGATCATTGATAAGCGAGCTGAAGCACCTGTGGCAAAAAGACACCAACAACAGAGACAGTCAGGATTGTCAGAGGGCAGTGGTCGTACATCTCTGGAGGCCGCACACACATGCAGACCTACAAACATGTCCCAGCCACGTGTGTCAGGATGCACACAACTCCCACCTGTCAGAGCCAGCCAGGCCACACGAGGAAGCAGAGGTGTGTGCATATGTGTGAAGCTCTATGAAATGTCACTGATCAAACTCTAAGGAAACCCCTCTGCAGACACGCTCCTCCCCGTGAGGCACACTCAGCTTCCACCTCACTGGCCAGAGCCGCTTCCCCAGACAAACACAGACTTCATGATCCTACCCTCTCCCTGTCACCGAGAGACGCCACTGAGTCGGCATGCTTGATGGCTCATTTCAAAACCACTGGGTATTAATTAATTATCATTTGTTACTTTTAAAGTGCCTCTTAAACTCAGCCTGAGCCCCTTCTGGCTGGACAGAGCAGCTTGTGAACAGGACATGTGACAGTCACGAGATCAGGATTGCATATTGTTATTACGTTACATGATACCTAGTGGTTCTGTCTTAATTAAAAATCAACCTTGTACATAGTGTCCAGAAGTCATCCAGCCTGTAAAACTTCTATAAACTGCACTCGGCAGCCCTGTGTTCATCACTGTTCCATTTCACTGTGACTGTCACCTCGGTCCACCTCTCCCTTGTCACCTAGGTGAGACGATACAAGCTTAGAAGGTGGATAAAGTCCAAACTCTCCCCAAAATGAGTCCAAGGAGGAAAGAAAAATGCAACAGAAGCAGGCACTCCTGACAACTGTCCCCATCAAGGCATCAAAGACCCCATTCTCATTGGTTCCTAGGATGGTTCAGACCTGGAACTTTTGACTACTTATTTCCCTGGCTACAGTTTGAATGTTTTGTTTTTGCAACTGGGCAACATTATGCATAGTTAGTAGCCACTGCTCAACAATCTAAAAACCTAGCTTTTCTATTCAAGACTTTAAGAACAATCACTACGTCATGAGGGAACATGGACTTGAGATACCTGCCCAAATCCTCCATCTACCTGAGACTTTTGCTTAGTGCCTCCCCCAAACCAGGCACAAGGTTAAATGTGCATTTAAACAAAAAAGAGTATCTAGAGGCTGAAAGTGAAGTGATAAACTGGGCAATTCATCTGATTGACTCCTTACGTTGTTCTGTTTCACCAAATTGCTTAACTTTCTGTTCTGCCTTGGCTGGGTAGACTTTGCTGACTGAAGGTGAAATGGCATAGCTTTTGCCCAAGTAACTTTCGCAAGACTTAGAGGCTCAGTTACTAAAGTGGCCCTGAAATCAATACACTAGCTGCCTGTTCTCTGCGAGGGTTTGTGCCATCTCAGGCTGCAAAGATCACGTGTTCTCTCAGTGACAGACCTACACCTGTAATACACAGGCAGCAACTGCAGACCAATTATTCTGCTTACTTACAAACTTTTTCCTATTTCACTTGGTAATAATGAAATATAAACATGCTTTGGGGGAATTTCTGCTGGAGTACTGAAAAGTTTCCACTATGCTAGGAATAAACAATGACAAACAAAAGCCCTTTCCTTCGTAACGGGGGAGAACGAACACTGTGTCTGGTATTTCTTTGAGAAAAGGTGTCTCTGCATAAATGAAGGACCCATTCACTGTCACGTTCCTTGTTCCATCAATTTAACTAACAAAGCTCCTCAGAGTGGAACAATTTTATTTTTGTAATAATTTCTCCTTAAAGTCCATGCTTCCAAGGATGATACCATCCAGAATGGGCTTGTGTAAAGGGTGCGAGCCATCCTGGAGTGCACACTGTTTACTGAGTGTGTATCTTTTCATAATAGCTGTTTGCACACCCTAATGAACTGAACTATGCACTCCATTTAAATCACAGATGTGACTCTTCACAGAACTGTGTACGTAAATGAGCACACTTTGCCATAGGCATTGCTAACTGATCCAACTGCTCTATCAAGTTGCTTTCTCCCTTCATTTTTCTTCAAGTATTTACAGGTCTGGCAAATTTAAATAAGTTTGTGTTGTATGTGTTCAGTCGCTCAGCCCTGTTCAATTTTGCAACTCTATGGACTGCAGCCCACCAGGCTCCTCTGTCCATGGAATTGTCCAGGCAAGCATCCTGGAGTGGGTTATCATTTCCTCCTCCAGGGGATCTTCCAGACCCAGGGATCGAACCCACATCTCCTTGAGGGTTTATGACTCTTTACAATAAAGTTATACATTTAATTTCTAGAGTAAATGTTTTAAAGGCTCATAAATTCACTGCCTATATCTTATGAAATAGGCTACTCTAACATATATATAAGAAAACTAAAAAAATACTTCAAAACATGAGGGAAAATAGGAAAGGAACAAAAACAGAACAGAACTTCTGAGAGGCATTAAATAGAAGAGAAATATAACAGAAATGTTGAAGAATACTGTTAGTTTTTTGATTCACAAATAGGACTAAAAATGACAGGCGGTATCAACAGCTAAAAACCCGTCTCAAAGGAGAAGTAAGGAGAGTTTGGGGGCACATTTGACACAGTAGTTCGAAAACAGTGTCCGTTGTGAAGCAGGAAAAGCTCTCAGCACCAAAGTGTCGACTAGTCCGGCGACCACAAGCAAAGTGCAGAATGCCTGCGAGCCTGAGTCCTGCACCTTCAAATGTGAATAATTATCTCCATCCTGTGGGGTTGTTAGGAGGCTTGGAAAGATGGATATTAAGGCATTGTGTAAACTGTGAAGTGCTGTACAAATGCAAGCTGTTATTATTATTATGACATCAATGTTTTAGCATCTAAATTATAGGGACAATACATTTATTATCAATGTGTTTAAATACATATCTTGCATGCATTTAGATTTGCTTTTAATTTCATAGATACTTCCAGTTGGCAGGAGTCTCAGAACCATGTGGTTTAGTTATTTTATGGAAGTTGAAACTGGGAAAGTAGATTCCAGCCTGTTTTCTCTTCCCCTTGTAACTAACAACAGATTACTGGGGAAAAATACACGAAGCTGCATACTGAGACAAAATCCTTGAGCAATGCCACTTTTCAAGGAGTGATACGTGAATATGCTTATTTGTACTAAACATAATCATAAGCATGAATGTCTTTGATACTTTCTAACTTAAACAATTATATTCTATATTTTTACAGTCCCTTATCAAAGTTTTTTATTGTGATCTTTTTTTTATTTTATTTTTTTTATTTTTTAAATTTTATTTTATTTTTAAACTTTACATAAGTTTTCTTTCTCTGCAAAGGCTTACTCATAGCAGCTTCCAAAAACAAAAGAAAGGGAGAAAGGAAGGAGGAAGGGAGGACAGATTAAGGTAATACATTATTCTTACTTGTAAATGCGTTCCAGGCATAAGTACTAGGAAACGGTAAGAGATAAAGCAATCAGGAAGTAACTATAAGGAAAGGTTTCTGATTCTTTATTAACGCTGTAGCAAATCAAAACCAAGAACAAGTCTTGAAACGCCTTGTATTTAAAATCAGTACCTTAAACACTAACAGGTGATACAATAATGCTTCAACTACCACCTTTTGCTTTTTTGTCATTCATCTGGACTTAATCAAAAGTAAATGAAACTGGAAGTTCTGGGCTTTTTTCCCCTTGTGAAAGAGATGGTAATTTTTAAACTTTCTAGTATTATTATAGTTAAAATATACCTTAGTTAAAAAAAAAAAAAGGCTCTTGCAACTCAGTACTACAACAAACTTAAAATAGTTTAATTTATATTGTTTGGCACAATTTTAGCCATCTACTCTGGCTTATGACACATACGAATGAACTAAGAGATATTGTGTAAATGCAGAAAAGGAATGGCAATGAAATCTCCTGACAATTTTCAGGTATTCAGCATTTGCTGGTAAGTAAGTAAAACAGGTAAAAAAAGTTTTGAAAAACTTTCTGAAATCCCATTTACAATCACAAGAGATTTCCGGGAACACTTGCCTGTCCTAAAGGACTTGCACAGGATCAATAAATGATTTGTCTCTATTCCAGACACTAGAGATGAATTTATGAGTGAGGGCAAAGAAAGTAAAACAGGCACAGTTTTTCACATACATTCACACATATTCAGCTTGTCATCCAGGAGAGACTAAGCAGTGAGTCAGTTTTCTCCAAGAAAAATAAGAAGCTTTTACCTATAGTAAAAGAAAGGAACTTTAGCCAGTGGCCATGATAATCTCATGTGTAAGGGACTACAACTGCTAAGGCCATCATGACATCACCCACGATGAGCAGGCCTGGGCGTCTGTAGTAGGAAAACCATCAGGTATCATGTTGCTGCATTTAAAATAAAGTCCTTCATAAATGCTCTAAGTAAACAGTGGTCTAGAACCACCTCCATATTTCTTTCCACATAAAGGCAGGAATGAACAAGGGTTCATCAACAGCCATTAACCCCGTTACAAGTCTGCCTGGTTGTTTCCAAACGACCTCTGCAAATAAACAGGTAAACCAGTTTTCAACAGTGAATCAGGAAACAGATGTCTTATAATTTACAAGTGAGCAAAGCTCAATTAATGTGAGAGATTTTCTGAGTTCAGTGTTTACTGTGTCCAGAATTAGGCAGACTTCTGTTTTCATTCTCTCTTCGCTTTCTGTAGTAGGAGTTACATAAAGGATCAGACAAGGTCATTTTTCTTATTCACAACAAGTTTTAGGGCCAAATCATGCTACTGGGGAGAATGTTAAAACTATCAACTATTGTGCAGATTCTAGTTCAATCCTTCATATCTGGTTACTTTTTAAAAAATGACCAAATGGCCATTGTATTTTTTAAATGCACTTTACTTTTGATATTGTAAGTTTCCTTATGATTAAGAAAATGAAACAGGAAATGCTAACCGCCTTCGCCCCTGCATGTATGACATGACCAGTCATGGTGGGCCCACTGCAGGAACATCAGCCACAATACTGCCTCTCTTTTCCCTTCGCACAGAGACCAGGCAAAAACTTCATCCTTTGAGGTTCAACTATATGTCCTCTTTTGGGGACACTGCCACTGTCACAGAGACAGATGCAGCTCCTTTTTTGGGCTCCCATCAAACCCCTATCATGTCTGTCATGAGATGCTGTACTACACGTGTCCCTGTCCCAAATCAGCTCTGCAAACTATGCACCCAGTAAGGCCAGACACAGTTACTGTGCTCCCCCAGTGAACTCAGAACCCAGCATGAGGTCTGTAGGCAGCATGTCAGCAGCTCTTCCACCCTGGTGTGCATCACATCGTGGGCCTGACCCCCAGCACCTTATCCAGAGGTCTGGGTGGGGATTCAGGAATGGACATTCATATCAAGATGCTCTTACTGCTGTCTTGGGACATACTTAGAAGCCAGTGGACTAGACTTCTCATGTATCAGTTCATGGAAAAAAAAAAGTAACTTTGAGTCTCATTTACTAATGAAATATAAACCAGTTCCTTGATCTTGAGGAAACCCATGTGTAATGTGTGAAAAGTGGAAGTCAGGAAACAGAGACAAAACTTCTCTGCACAAGCTGCACACACCACTTAATGTACTCTTCACAACCACCCTGCGGCTGCTGCTGCTAAGTTGCTTCAGTCGTGTCCGACTCTGTGCGATCCCATAGACAGCAGCCCACCAGGCTCCCCCGTCCCTGGGATTCTCCAGGCAAGAACACTGGAGTGGGTTGCCATTTCCTTCTCCAATGCATGAAAGTGAAAAGTGAAAGTGAAGTCACTCAGTCGTGTCCGACTCTTAGTGACCCCATGGACTGCAGCCCACCAGGCTCCTCTGTCCATGGGATTTTCCAGGCAAGAGTACTGGAGTGGGGTGCCATTGAGTTTTTAAAGGTATATTCAGTGCTCCATCCTCCAGAAATTTTGACTGGACTGACCTAGGGCATCCTTTTTTTTCCAGAAGTTTCTTGGTGAGGAATGTTCAAAGTTCAAAGGCTACTGTTCTGTTTTGTTTTTTAATAAAGAGTCACCTCCTACTCTTTTCGGATCAGTCATTAACATATAAAAAAAGCAATCTGATGCGTTCCTACATAAGAAATGGTGAATTCTCATCTGATGATTTGCAGCAGTATACTAACATGATTCTCAACATACTTACATGAGACTATTCCATGATAACATGATTACAAGTACATGATTCTTAACGTACTTACATGCACAATATATACGGTTGTTGATAACTGCACCTAATCTGGCTTGCTAATCACAGTGGCCTAGTCCAAAAAGCAGCAGGTGATCTAGAACCTGGCCAGTATCAGTATGGGTGGTGACAAAGAGCATGGAACAGGCTGGGGTGAGTTGTTCTATTGCCAAAGACATTGAAGACAAAGACAATACCAAAGACATTGAAATGACTAATAAAACAACAATTTAAGGCCACCACTCTCCTGGGCTCCAGACCTGTATACTGCAACTGCCTCCTGGACTTTTCTATCAGAGCACCGCAAATCCCACCAACTGACTCTACTCCTCCTGGGGCACTTGCAGCCTCTGTGAATGGATTTATGTTTGTCCAGGTTTTTCAAGTCAGAAGCCTGTGTGTCATCCTGGAACTCTCTCTTTCTTGTACTGGTGACATATGATTATCAATCAATTCCCGCCCCAGATCTTCCTGAGTCTCTTGTTCTGCACATTTCATCTCATGTTCTGCTACAGCATTTCATCTGCATGACTCACCCATCTCCCTATTTCTACCATTGCCCATGTAACCCATTCCCCACAAGCCTGCTAGAGTCTTCTTTCCGGAACACCAAATACATTACACCAGTTCCTAGCTGCATGGCGCCCCTCCCTTCACACATAGCTCTCAAACAACTGCAGCCTCGTCAGCTCTCCCTTCACCTCCCACCACAATGGATAACCAGTGCTCTTCAGGACTTTGCTACTCTTGACACATTTCTTGGAATGTCCTTCACATCATATTATCTGGGGAAATACACATAGTTCTTCTCAGGCTCAAATGAGTAATCCTTCCATTTGGTGCTACACCTAGCCCCCTCTCCAGGCAGAATTTAAAGCAAGGACTAAATACCAGAAGACTTCTTTATCTTGCATTGAATTCTATCACTGCTTCTGTGACATTTTCACACTTGTTATCTGTAGATCTCTCTTCCTCTACTTGACTTCTAGACACTTATGGGCAAGTATCAAGTCAGATTCATTCCCAGAGCTCAAACTGTGGATGGAACAGCACAAATAGTCACCATGGCTCAAACATAAAGGAAAAAAATGCAAATAAAAGCCAGAGTTGTCATACGTAATAATACCTGTCTTTTTACTCAAAGGAAGAACAACAGTGGTTAATTCATATAATAATAATTAAATATAATAAACTAAGTCAAAGCCATGTTTACTGGCCACCTAGTAACAGGTGCAATTGTGGCTGTATCAAGAACTGTTTTGGACACTCTTGCACTGTTGGTGGGAATGTAAATCGATACAGCCCCTATGGAAGACGGTATGGAGATTCCTTAAAAAAATAGGAATAAAACAGCCATATGACTCAGCAATACCACTCCTAGGCATATGCCCCGAGGAAACCAAAATTGAAAAAGACACATGTATCCTATTGTTCACTGCAGCACTATCTACAAGAGCTAGAGCATGAAAGCAACCTAGATGTCCATCGATAGATGAATGGATAAAGAAGTTGTGGTACAGACACAATGGAATATTACTCAGCCGTAAAAAGGAACACATTTGAGTTCTAATGAAGTGGATGAACCTAGAACAGAGTGAAGTCAGTCAGAAAGAGAAAGATAAATATCATATTCTAACACATATATATGGAATCTAGAAAGATGGTCCTGAGGAATTTATTTGCAGGGCAGCAATGGAGAAACAAACATAGAGAATAGACTTGTGGACTTGGGGAAAGGGGAGGAGAGGGTGAGATGTGTGGAAACAGTAACATGGAAACTTACATTACCATATGTAAAATAGATAGCTGGTGGGAATTTGCCGTATGTCTCAGGAAACTCAAACACGAGCTCTGTATCAACCTAGAGGGGTGGGATGGGGAGAGGGACAGGAGGGAAGTACAAAAGGGAGGGCATGTGTGTATGCCTATAGCTGATTCATGTTGAGGTTTAGCAGAAAACAACAAAATTCTGCAGAGCAATTGTCCTTCAATAAAAAAATTAATTAATTTAAAAAAAAAGAACTGTTTTCGAGACATTCTCATCCAATCATTAGTTCACCAAATTGCAGTTCAAGACTCTTGATAAAGGCACATTCCAGATACAGTCAGAAAAGATACTTGGACCCTGGGTTTTTCCATGAGAACCCACCAAAATGGGGTATAATGCAGAACAGAAAAGGAAACTCTATCCCACACTCAAGCTTTCACAAATGACTTTCCTAAGCAAGCTGCTGAAATTTGGTAGTAGTAAAATTTATTTTAAGCATATACAACTCACAGATGCTCATTCAACAGGGTCAGACATTTGATATTATATTTCAGTGTCTTCAGAGATTAAAATGTCAAATTCAACGCTTAGCTTCTAATGGGGCTAAGTAAACAAGCTACCACACTCACCAGCCCCAGCCACCCCTCCTGCCCCAGCTGGCTCAGGGAACCTTCTAGACAACTGAATTGTGTCTACCTAAACCTGTTGCAAGGAAGCCGGACCTGATGACTCTGAAAAGGTGAAAATTTCAGTCAAACCGGTTATTTGGCGTAAGTCCCAAAGCCTGGATCCTTGCCTCAATTCAAGCTTACCTGATGACGCCCATGGGCTGCATGGCAGACTATCCTTAGACACTGTGCAAAGAAAAAACTCTTGGAATTTTCTCAGGGAAAAAACCTTTTAGAAGGAAGATGAAAAAGAAGGTATGAGCAGAAGCTCTGATGCAAATGGGAATGACGTATAAGAACAAGCTAAGATGTAAATTCTGTTCCATATGTGTTGATGGTTCAGAAGTAAACAAGTAATTATTAACTGAAATAAAAAATGGTTCTTATAATCTTGAATGTCCACAAATAATAGAAGAAAACACAAGAGGGTTTGAGAAGCAGAATCTAGTTTTTGAATTATGTCTACAAGGAAACAATGCCTAGAACTTGTTCTAGAACTTGGATCTTTTCTGAAAATCATATCCTCATTAGTAAAACCAAAACCCATTTCTACTATAAGTCCAAATTAAAGCGCGCGCACACACACACAAACACAACTTTCACAGCAAGTCACATGGCAGGGGCCAGGAAAGTTCCTAGGTGTCCTTTAACAAGTTGAGGATCCCCATCACAGATCCTGCCCCCATATCGAGGCTTGGGGCACCAATATGGGCTATCCTCTCTTAAACACCATGATCATCAGTTTAATGTTAGAGCTGGCTTGCCACTCCCGTGAAGAAAGTTTCAGACACTAGCTGCTGGTTCTGGAGCTTGGACCAAAGGAAAAACAAAGAATGTTTTCTTTTAAACAGGGCAGAATTCTTCTCTTTATTGACACCAACTCTAAGAACATTTTACAACATGTTAGTGCCATCATATGGACTGAGTCTAAGTATGTAGCACAATGAATTCTGGCAATTGGCGTCTTCAAATTTCAGAATAAGTTCTTGAAAACTTATGGACTATGCAACTAAATATATGAAGCATGAAATGGCAGTCCAAAGCCGATGGGAGCTATCAGCCATTTACTGCTAGATGGAGCTACATAGTGTGGACAGATGACAGCCACACAGATGCTGGTCTCCTTTCCAGATCTGAAAAGCAAGATACTACTTAATCAGTGGCCTAAAGCACCACTCTGGAAACAACAATACAAACCATTAGGATAACCACGGCCCCTTTTAACTCATAATGTCTAGCACATACGATGCACTCAATAAACATTCATTGAATTGAGAAACAAGGTCTCAGAACCTGGAGCTGGCAAGGGACACATTCACCTTCACACAGCGTGGGAATGAGGACACAGGCTCCCGGCCTCCAGGCCAGTACTGAGTGGGCGTCCTCTAGTCTCCTTAAAGAAAGGGAGGCTTCACCCTGGATATGATTCAAAATCCCCAAATTTGTTCTCTTTTATACAGCCCAGATCTACTGAGCCAAGGATATCATCTGAGGAGGGGCCAGGCAGGATGGCCTAGCTGAGAATACCATCCAGGATCACATCTGGAGCAGCATCTTCACCTTTCTGTTTTTCAAAACCAAGGAGCTTACTCAACACTCCTCCAGCAATCTCCACACTCATCCCTCACTTTGTGACCGAGTTCTTCCACAAAAGGGGCCTCCTGAGTACTGGGAGCAGGAGTCCAGACCATGGGCAGGTGGCTTCCTCATCCCCAGTCTTCTTCCTCCCTCTGCCAGCACCCTACATCACACACACCGACAGGGCTCCTCGAAAACCAGAACTCGCACAGACCAACACAGGCAGCGCCTAGGGGAGGGCTCTGGGGCCAGAGCTTGAATATAAGATCTGCCTTTTGCAAGCTACGGGAAAGTCACTTTACTTTTCCGTACCTCGGTTTCCCCACATATAATGACAAGAACCAACTTGTATGGTTGATGTAAGGATTAAAAGGACACTTAAAATGGTGTCTGACAGGACTAAGTGCAGTAAGAACAAAGGATACTGTATCTTAGAACCAAACAAACCTCTCTAAAATGAGTAAATATTCTAGAATAAAACTTACCGATTTGATCAACATGGGTCTTTAACACTTGCTGTTAATAATTTGCCCTGTACATTTTGGTCTTCTTACTTTACTTTAACATTTGTTCACCTACTCTCACTATTCTATTCAGAAGCATTCTGTTTTAAACAAACATGGGACTAACGGGCAATTTAAGTGGTATTTATATATTTCTTAGAAAAGAATCTTTAAGTACTAATAGTAGTGTTCAGAAGGGTAACAGCAAAGAGCTGGGAACATTTCTGAAGTGAGAAAAGTGATGCTTTGGAGGCACTCCAAGGATTTAAAATAAGGATGAGGTCCCCTTGCCACCTGCCTTCAGGCAGGAATCCTGTTGTCAACTGATTCAGGAGCTGGACCACAGCCTGGGACTCAGAGGAGGAGAGACTTTCATTGAAAAAACTCATTTCTTTCTTTTTTTTTTTTTTTTTTACTAAAATCATCATTCTCTTTCCTTTGCAAGATTGTTAAAACTCCAGATGTTCCAAAAGAGCTTTTTACATAGGCAGCAATCTTGCCAGAGATTTCACCTCTATTGCCAGTGATTTCCAAACTTGGCTGCCCAACAGAATCACCTGAAGAGCTTTTAAAAATTCATACAACCAGGACTCACCCCAGACCAGTGAAATGACAAAGTCTGGGGGTGGGAGCCAGACATCGTTTTTTGTTTGTTCTGTTTCAAATCCCAAGTGATTCTAATTTGAAACAAAGTTTGGGAACCACTGCTTTATGCCTTAGCGCTCCCGCATCAAACTCGCTCAGCACCATACCCTGTGCCAATGACCTCAACAGCAAGTACAGACCTGACTCTCGGAACCCAAGCTGCTCGATCTTGAAATTGTGCAATTAAACCTTCTGAGGCATGTTTCTCATTTCAAGTGGGTTTATGGTCGGCAGTCACGAAGCCAGACTCGCTCATGTTCGGTCTGGATATTTGGCACACGTGAATGACGGACATCAATTTTTTTTTTAATTTAAATTAAGTTTAATATTTTGGTTGGCTTAATGTCAAATTCTTCAAAACTAGAAAACACATCCCAAACACAAAAATTTCTGGATTTTGAGGAGGAAAGCTTGCTGTGAGCCCTGTTTTGAAACCGTGGGGAACCAGCCAGGATGGGTTCCGCCCCTGGGGCGTTCGCACCAAGCCCCGGCTGTTTGGCCACGGCCTGTCCCACCGCTCCGTCCCAGCCACCTCGAAGCCGGGACACGCGGCCCAGGGGCTGCAGGTGGGGGCGAGTCTCGGGAGTCCCGGGAAACCACCACTCAGGAGAGTCCACCGCCTGAGGGGCGCGAACGGCGGGGGCAGCTCGGGCCGCACCCGGGTGTGGAGGCGCGGTGCGACCCGCCCCCTGGTGCCAACGGGTACCTCGGCCCTCCCTGACTCGCAGCACAGGTGGCCAGTGCCCGGAACGAGCTTCCGGGCCTCCAGGTCAAGGCTGCTCTGGGAGGATGGCTGCCTGGTTCAGGAGCCTGACCCGAGGCTGAGCGCGGGTGCGGGGCCGGGCGCGGAGGGCCGCTCCGGTCCTGGAGGTCCGAGGGAGCCGGGTGGACAGTGTCCCGTCTCAGCCCCCGGCCCGGGCAGATTGTGGGCGCACGTGCTGGGACGCGCTCGCCTGGGCGTCCAGCCCGCGGAGGGCAGGAGAGCTGAGGGGAAAGCCGCGCTCCGGGCTCCTCGGCCCGCCGCGCCCCGCGTCCCGCGCCCGAGGCTGCCCCGCCGCCCGGAACCGAGACGCGCATTCCTCCGCAGCCCGGCGGAAAGCGCGGCCGCCCGGGACGGGAAGGACGGCGGCGCGGGCGTCCTTACCTTTCTTCTCCTCCAGCGCTAGACTCGCCTGGAAGTGCGCTGCCAGCAGCACCAGGAGCGCCGCGCGGCCCGCCCCGGAGAGTCGCATCGCGCCGGGCTCCGCACTCGGTCGGGACGCAGCGGCCGCCGTGCGCTGGTCTCGGCGGCGCGGGACACGGCGGCGCAGGACAGACGGGGCTCGCACGGGGCCGCGGGCGTGCGCACCGAGCCGGGGCGGAGGCTGCGCGCTGCGCCAGCCACCGGGACTTCTAGCTCGCTGGGGCGGAGGCGGGGGCGGGGGCGCGGGGAGGCCGGGCTGCAGGAGGAGGGACCGGGAGGAGGGGCGGACGGCGCGCCTGACCGAGGAGGAACCCGCCGGAGGAGCGCCGGCCGGCAGGACTAGGGGCGGCGGACAGCGGCTGCCCCAGGAGCCCGGTGCCCACGGAGGGGCCGTGAGGAGCCGAGCCGGGCGTCCCCCGCGGACGCGTCTGCTGTCTCCCTAATCCAGCCTTCTTCGAGCCACTTTTGTGCGGGGTTACCATTTCCCCTCTTTCTCCCTCCAAGTTGCGGAGCAAACTTGTACTAACTCCAGGCAAACTGGCTGAGCCCTAGGCCCAAGGCCAGATAAGGGTGCCTTGGGGGAAACCACCGCTTTATTCTGGCACCCAACTCCTCTGAGCACCCTGGGATCCCAGTGGGGATCGAAAGTGGCCTGGCAGCTAAGACGTTCGTTAGCCGCGCCCACGTGGTTGGGGTGGGTGTCTGGCCTCTGAGATGCTCTCTCAAGCCCGAGGGTCCTTCAGGTGGCGTCAAGCACCCTCGAATTCAAATGAAACAAGGACACCCAACTCCTGGCAGAGACTAGCCTTGGAAAAATGTTTGTTAAATGAATGCTTGGGCACCGAAGGAGTACGCCAGGGGTACATGAAGTAAATCACTTCAGAAAGTCAAAGCGCTTAGAATAAAGGCTTAATATAAATACTAGCTAGATGCCCCTCCGCCCAGAGACAACCACGGTGTAACTCAAGCAAGAGAAAGACAGAAAAACCCACTAAGGACTGGGCAGGAAGAAATTAGGCTTTCTTAGGTTGCAGGGGAGAAGGCAATGGCACCCCACTCCAGTACTCTTGCCTGGCAAATCCCATGGACGTAGGAGCGGAGAAGGAAATGGCAACCCACTCCAGTATTCTTGCCTGGAGAATCCCAAGGACGGGGAGCCTGGTGGGCTGCCATCTCTGGGGTCGCACAGAGTCGGACACGACTGAAGTGACTTAGCAGCAGCAGCAGGCTGCAGGATCTTTTTAGCTGAATTCCTTCGGCAAAGCCCACCCCGACCTACTGCTCCTCTTCCTCCAGAACAGACGTCCTCCACCATCTACAGTCAGACTCCTCTTCACAAGATCCACTGTGACGTTCAGGTGGTTTAGCTCTGGTCTCCCTGATATTTAAGCTGGAATCGCAAACTCACAGTAAGTGGAGTTAGAGCAGGACCTTTCCTATGGTGGGAGGAGCAGAACTTGCATCTTTCCTTCCCAGGGAGCAAGTCCATGGAACCTGGGTGGGGCTCCTTTAAATTTAGAGTTATTTGTGTTTGTTTCTTCATTTTAATGAATCAGGATGACCACTGAGCCTGTTGAACTCATCCAGCCCCTGGATGAAGAAGGCTGTGTAGATTCTGCAGGCCATGGCTTCAGGCCCCTCCAAACACTCCAAGCAAGGACTTAAAGTGGTTTGTAGAAAAACAACCACAGGAAAAAACCGTCTGCTAGAGAAGGGGACAAGGGCACGTAGCAGTGGGCATGGAGTGCAGCCAGGTGTACTTCTCATAGCTGACCTGCTCACAGAAGTTCCAGGCATGTACTCCACAAGGGCCACAGACTAAGCCCTAAGCCTTTGTAGAGGAAACATTTATGCGGTAGCATGGATCATATTGTCCATTAAAACACAAAGCTACCACCAATTTGGAAGACTGCACAGGAATTCTCCCATGAGTCCCCCAAAAGAGGTCAACACCAATAACCTTCATAGTACATCCTTCCACATGACCTGATGGTATCTCAAGAAGGAGAGATTTGTGGAAACAATTACCTGAAGAGACAGTGTGGCACACGAGTCAATAGGGGGTGGGTCCAGTGGGGAGGAAAGGGTGGTTCACCATCCTCCTGGGACGGGTATGTGACATGTCCTGAGCTTGTGATGTGAGGGGTGACATTCAGGATGATTTTATGCTCTTTGATAGGTACATGGAGGGGTGTGTACTCATAAATGTATTACTTGTTAAGTAAAGAACTGTGTGACTGAGCCAGCAGAAATGATATCCTGAGAGAGCAGAGCTTTTCCCAGACTGGGCCCTTTGTAGAGGATGCTTGGGTACTCAGCCTCGGAAGAAAGTGACCCCAGGTCACATCCTGGGCCATAGCCCAAGCAAAAGCTTCCACCACCATCACCACCACAAGAAAAGCAGGAGCACCCCTGACTCCACTGTACTAGGTACTGTTCAGAAATTCACTTATCTGACCACCCATGAGCAAGGTTACTTGTCTGCCTTTTATGGTAAGATGATGCTGTGGCTAGGAAATGTTAAGTAAATAACTTGCCCAAAGTCTCAAAGCATCCTTGCTAGTCATGAGGCCAGTCTCGAGCCCAAACCCTGGCAATGTCCTTCATCACTGTCATACTGCCACTTTTCCAAACCTGAGACACATAGAGACTTTAGGCCTCCAAATTCTATTTCAGAATATTTTGGAAACTTTTTAGAGATAGTACAACCAAAATTTCTATTTGGCCACCAAATTCCTAGATAAAGCCTCCCTGCACACCAAGAATTTCCACATTAAATCTCCTGTTGTCCATCCATTTTCATAACACAGATTTGTTCATTACTTTGCCAGCTACAAATTGGAAACTCTTTTTCTCCTCTGATGAGCAGTTCTCCTCTTTAGAGAGGTTTCTGAGTATTTTAAGTAAGAGTTCAATCCTTTCTAGAGGGCACATGGCAGAGAATCCCCTGAAACCACACACCCTGTGGAAGGGGAGGAGAAGCCAGGATTATTTGGCAGGGTGACGATGGGAAGGCTTCAAATATTTTAAGTTCCATTTTAGGCAAAAGGCATTTGGCCACCTGTTTTCGCTGGCCTTTGAGGTCAAAGCAAGAACCGAAGAGGAAAAACACCAGAGTGTCAGAGTTCGGAACTTTAAAAATTATCTTTTATAAACTACTGGAGTTTTCTAGAAGTGGGATGAGTTGCCTCCAAGTGGAAAGTGTGTTTGTCTATCGATAGAGAAATTTGGATGCAGAAGCAATACCTGGGAAGCTGTGAATTAAGAGCTGAACTGGATCCCTTCCAATCCTAAAGTTCTATAAGAACATGTGCTTCTAAAACAGGTTTCCACTTCAATGTACACATGCTCAACAGTTCTTCTAAAGATATATTTTGAGAAGATATAAGAACTGCCACTGGGGAGGACATCTCCCCAGCTGGGAAGTAGTTGAGGGTCAGGAGTTGGAGGGAGACATATTTTCAAATGTCTGTCCTTTTCAGATCAGATCAGTCGCTCAGTCATGTCCGACTCTTTGCGACCCCATGAACCGCAGCACGCCAGGCCTCCCTGTCCATCACCAACTCCCAGAGTTCACCCAGACTCATGTCCATCGAGTCAGTGATGCCATCCAGCCATCTCATCCTCTGTCATCCCCTTCTCCTCCTGCCCCCAATCCCTCCCAGCATCAGAGTCTTTTCCAATGAGTCAACTCGTCGCATGAGGTGGCCAAAGTACTGGAGTTTCAGCTTTAGCATCATTCCCTCCAAAGAAATCCCAGGGCTGATCTCCTTCAGAATGGACTGGTTGGATCTCCTTGCAGTCCAAGGGACTCTCAAGAGCCTTCTCCAACACCACAGTTCAAAAGCATCAATTTTTCGGCGCTCAGCCTTCTTCACAGTCCAACTCTCACATCCATACATGACCACAGGAAAAACCATAGCCTTGACTAGACGAACCTTTGTTGGCAAAGTAATGTCTCTGCTTTTGAATATGCTATCTAGGTTGGTCATAACTTTCCACACTTACAATTACTCACTGTGAGCAGGGATCACATGCTTCTGAAAGGTAAGAGTCTATGGCCCCAGAACCCTTACTGAGGTTCCTGGGAGGTGCTGGTGGCAGGCTTTCCTGATTTCTTCTCCCTTTGAGTCAAGTTGTATGCATCTGACTTTGAGTTGAGGCCTGTCTCTGGTAGAGTAGATGCAGCTTCTTCTTCAGGGATAATATACTGACACAGAAGTGCTGAGGCCTTCATTTGTCATTAGTATTCTTAATACTAAAAATTTTATGTCATTAGTATTTTTCATTATCTCTAGGGTTGGTGGTGTGGATCACAACAAACTGGAAATTTTTTAAAAAAATGGGAATACCAAACCACCTTGCCTGTCTCCTGAGAAACCAGGATGTGGGTCAAAAAGCAACAGTTAGAACTGGACATGGAACAACAGACTGGTTCAAAATTGGGAAGGGAGTATGATAAGGCTGTATATTGTCACCCTGCTTATTTAACTTATATACAGAGTACATCATGCTAAATGGCAGGCTGGATGAAGCACAAGCTGGAATCAAG
This sequence comes from Bubalus bubalis, assembly GCF_019923935.1. Taxonomy (NCBI): domain Eukaryota; kingdom Metazoa; phylum Chordata; class Mammalia; order Artiodactyla; family Bovidae; genus Bubalus; species Bubalus bubalis. The sequence goes on from NC_059177.1 coordinate 1,151,273, forward strand.
ATTTCCAGGAGAAATATCAACAACCTCAGATATGCAGATGATACCATTCTAATGGCAGAAAGTGAAAAGGAACTAAAGAGCCTCTTGATGAGTGTGAAAGAGGAGAGTAAAAAATGTTCGCTTGAAACACAATATTAAAAAAACTAAGATCAAGGTATCTAGTCTCATCACTTCCTATTGAATAGAAGGGACAAAATTGGAAGCAGTGACAGATTTTATTTTCCTGGGCTCCAAAATCATTGCACATGGTGACTGCAGCCATAAAATTAAGATGCTTGCTCCTTGGAAGGAAAGCTATGACAAACCTATACAGTGTATTAAGAAGCAGAGACATCACTTTGCCAACATAGATCTGTATAGTCAAAGCTTTTCCAGTAGTCATGTACAGATGTGAGAGTTGGACCATAAAGAAGGCTGAGTGCCGAAGAATTGGTGTTTTCAAATTGTGGTGCTGGAGAAGACTCTCGAGAGTCCCTTGGACTGCAAGGAGATCAAACCAAACAATTCTAAAGGAAATTAACCTTGAATGTTCATTGGAAAGACTGTTACTGAAGCTCCAGTACTTTGGCCACCTGATGCAAAGAGCCAACTCATTGGAAAAGACTCTGTTGCTGGAAAAGCTTGAGGGCAGGAGGAGAGGGGTGACAGAGAATGAGATGGTTAGATAGCATCACCAACTCAATGGTAATGGATCTGAGCAAACTCTGGGAGATAGTGGAGGAGAGAGGAGCCTTGCATGCTCCTGTCCATGCAGTCACAAAGAGTCAGACACAACTTACCAACTGAACAACAACAATAATGCTCAAAAAGCAGGAGCTTGTTTTGAATGCTAGTTTCTAGCATTGTTGAGATTTTTGTTAATTAATTTGCACAGGGATCTTGTAGAAAGTTTCTGGACTCTACACAATGCCTTGCTCATGTTAAGGGTTTAAAACTGACGCTAAATATTTTATCCAAGGTGTCACTACTTGTCTTACTAGAAACACTAGCCTAGAGGTTTCAACTGGTGGCCTGCAAACCAGGTTCGGGATGCAGATGTAGTTTTGTGGGGTCCATTTAATATTTCTTCCAATTAAAGTAATTTATTAATAGCAGCATTTAAAAATCAAGAGATTTCATATTCAAAATGTGGATTTCGTGTTTCTTTTGAAAAATGCGAAGTGCTGGCCAACTGGGTGGGCTTTCATGCAAGCTGGCATTTCGAAAGGTGATAACTGTCGTTTTCGGAAAGGACACTGGGTCTCCAACACCACCAAGCCTGATCCAACAGGTCATGGGGCCTGTGTGGCTACTCCTGGCATTAGTGTTTGCAGCCTCAATCTTCCTGATTAAATAGTGCTACTGCCACATTTTAGGTGTGGTTCTCATTATGGGCTTGCTCTCACCTCTACCAATTTCACTGATTTCTCAATGCCATAAAAAAAATAGGATTTTTTACCATTCTACTGTAAAAATAATGTCAAATGTAACTAGAATTCTCAATGCCTGCATTTAAGGAAATTGTTATTTTGTCACTGGAGATTAGTGAGGTGTTCTAACGGTGGCACTTAGTTTTGTCACATGCTAAGATCATTTGGCCAGAGAAGGCAATGGCACCCCACTCCAGTACTCTTGCCTGGAAGATCCCATGGACGGAGGAGCCTGGTAGGCTGCAGTCCATGAGGTCATAAGAGTTGGACACGACTGAGTGACTTCACTTTCCCTTTTCACTTTCATGCATTGGAGAAGGAAATGGGAACCCACTCCAGTGTTCTTGCCTGGAGAATCCCAGGGACAGAGGAGCCTGGTAGGAGGCCATCTATGTGGTCGCACAGAGTCGGACACGACTGAAGTGACTTAGCAGCAGCAGCGGCAGCAAGATCATTTGGCAAGTTCCCATTGCCTTTACTCCTTAGTAATCTTGCTTGAGACCAATTAATTGTAGCCCAATGAAGAAAAGCAGAGTGTTCATGGGGTCTTGCTGCCCTCACCCCATAGAGGATGGAATCTTCTGTTCCCCCTACAGCCTTGGACTTGTGTAACATGTTAATGGAGAGATTCATGTCATTTCTGGGCAAACTCTTCAGAAGCAGAGTGCACTTCCCCATGACACTTTCCTCTACCTTAGTTGGTGATGGTCCAGAGAGTGGATTCCTCCTCAGCCTGGGCCTGGAATAAGGATGACGGTAGGGAGCAGACCCTTCAGCTTGTCACATCTACATGATGGACAGGAAGAGCAGGAGAGAAACTCACCTTTGCTCAGCTACCTGGATGTCCAGGTTGTTTCTTACTCTGTTATACCCTAGCATTACTTAGTTTATACAAGAAGGTCTTCAACACCTAGTTAAATATTTAAATGATATTTTATGAATAATTTGTATTACATTATTTACTTTATGTTTGATACATAAACATTCACACATATATATCTCTGTGTGTGTAATATATATTATACACAAGTACACACACACACATATATGGGGCAGGGGGCATGTGTGAAGTAATTAAATGAATAAGATCTAGAAATTGCCATTAACTAAATGGACTTTGAGCATGTGTGTGTATGAAAGTTGCTTAGTTCCAGGGATGGAACTTGGCTCTCCTGCACTGCAGACATATTCTTTATTGTCTGAGCCATTGTGAGTTTGAGCATGTTGTATTTATTCAATCTTTCCAACAAAAAGCCTTAGTTTTTGTCTCCATAAATTGTCATTAATTCTTTTTATTTATTTATTTTGCCACTATAGAATTATTATGACAAAATAATGTAGGCAAAGCACCTACCACATAGCAATTGACAAAAACTACTGTACACGTTTTTCAGAGCTGTGGGTTGTATATGTAACATTCTTTCATTTCTTGGAGGTTTTCTAAGCCTTCCTGATGTGCAGACAGAGCAATAAGCAAACACAGTTCATTGGCTCAGCTCTGAACCCTTAGATGGAGTGGCAGCCCATTAGATTTACCCATCAGCTAATCTTCATGGTCATATAAACAATCTGAACATAGAATTAGTCATTTAAAAAACAAAACAAAACACAACAGCCTTTCAGTATCCCCATGGAACAAGCTAGCAACAATGATTTTTTTCCCTGAGGTTTTTTATGATGAAACTTGGAGGGCCAGTGTTGTTTCTTGCCTTCAAAAAAAAACTGTTATTTGTTGCGACAGCTGCGTGGGGAAATGAGCAAATACCCTCCAAGCCTGTGCCCACCATGTGCTCAGCCTGGTTTGCAGGTTCACCAAGCGCCCGCGCCACACAGTGGCTCCCCTGCCTCCCTTCCCTGGGTGCACTGTGCTCCCTTCCCCCTTCGCAGAGAGGCGCGGAGGAGCGCCCGACTGCGGACCCTCAGGCCGGAGCTGTAGTCTGGGCTGACCATCTGGCCAGATGGCCCTGGAGGACGCGTGGAGGTGGGGGGGCATCTGGGGTGGGCCACCCTAATGGTTACTCCCAGCTTCTCCTGGCCGTGCATCTGGGCCGCCTGCGGATGTGCCGCGTGTGAGGCGTTCTTCTCTGATGTGGCCAGAGATGATGGTCTGACCCTTTATTGTGATTTTGTTCATAAGGATCTCTTTGTAACTAGGTGTTTTGGCTATATTGCCCATCCCCCACTCTTCCCTCAACTTTTGTGTACTTTAAAAAAATATTTAGCTTTTAAATGAGCAATGAAAGCAGGACTAGCAGGAGAAATGGGGTAGGGGGGAACGTTGGTGATTTCAAGAGGACAGAGGAGAATATTGGCTGCTTTCCTTACACCTTCTTTTCTGAGATTTGGGGATATTTCTCGTTTGTTTGTCAAACAGCGATGTAGATCTCCTGCAATGTCTTGAGCTCAGCAGGTGTCACTGAAAAGGGCGTCCCTAAGGTCTGTGGAAAGCTCCTCTGAGGGCAGCCAGAAGGAAAGGAGCTGGGCTGAGCTACAGCAGAGCCAGCGAGATGGAATCCAGTTTATCCTCCTAGAAGTGTGGTGGGAACCTTGGACATAGTCCTATCAAGGGAAATGCCACATGGTTGTGTTGCAGGGAAAATGGGGCTCAAGCAAAATGGTCACATTTCAGGTCTTGAGTGAGTCCCCGGGAGGGGTGCCAAATGAGGGGCCTTGGCTTTGCACAGGAAAGATCTCAAAAGCCAGACAAAGTAAAGTGTAAACAGATTTATTTAGAGTTATACACACTCCATGGTTTCCCAGGTGGTAAAGAATCTGCAAGTCAGTACAGGAGAAGTGAGAGACGCAGGTTTGATCCCTGGGTAGGAGAGATCCCCTGGAGTAGGAAATGACAACCCACTCCAGTATTCTTGCTGGGAAAATTCCATGTGCAGAGGAGCCTGATGGGTTACAGTCCATGGGTTTGCAGAGTCGGACCTGACTAAACATAGCACACATGTGTACATACTCCATTGACATAGTGTGGGTCCTCTCAGAAGGCGAAAGGTGACCCTGGGGGATACACATTCCACAGACAGAACACTGTCCATCTCAAAAGGCAAATGGCCAGAGGTGTGAGGGTGGTTAGTTTTTATGGGCTGGGTAATTTTATGGGCTAACAAGAGGGAAGATTATTCCAACTCTCTTGGAGAAGGGGTGGTGATTTCCAGAAATTTCCAGTACCACCCACTCTTTGGCCTTTTATGTCATCCTTGGAACTGTCATGGCACCTGTGGATGTGTCATTTAGATACTGATGTGTTACAACAAGCATGTAATGAAGCTCATGGTCCACTGAAAGTCAAATCTTCCTCAATCTTGGGCCTAGCTGATCCTTTCTGATTTATACAGTATCTTAAATGGCTATGCCACTCTTCTAAAGGTTGCACCCTGCCCCCTTTCCTCCTGTCTCAGTAGGTAACCACCTTTCACAGTCCCTCTAAACCAACTTTAAACTGACTAAGGCTAGAACTACTTTGAAGAGATCCATGTCTTTTGAAGAAAACACCCCTCTGCTGAACCTGGTGAGGGGAGAAGCTCTCACCTGCTACTTGTTATCTGATAAGAGGGATTTCAACACTTCGAGTCCTCCTACAGATCAGCTGACAGTGCTTTACTGGATGGGGCATCTTTATCTAGCCTTAGAACACCTGATGACTGCAAGTTCCACATAAAGAGTAATTCTAGCCCTAAATTCTGTGGCAACAGGTTTCATGGAACAATCTGGTCGGTGATATACTTTCCCCTGAACCTAAGGGGGCCTCTGAAGTATAAAATATAAAATAAAACACTCTGAAAAAAAGCAGACCTCTGCTTCATATCAAGTTCCATCTGCTTGTAGCCCCTGCAGGCATTCCTGGATATAGGTCCTCTGCTCTGAACACTGTTGGGTCAACCCAGGACCAGCTTCAGAAGGCTGTACCTTCTCCAAGGCAGTTTATACACAGAATTGCTAAGTCCTTTCTCTCCAGCAGTAAGCAGAATGTGCTTCTGGTCATCTCCCAAGACAACCCATTGAGTTTTCACCTCTTACACCAGCTGTGGGACATGGAGCTAGGGAGATTTGATCTTTGCCCTCACGTCCACACCTTGTTTGGGGTTGAGGAGGAAAGTGGGCGGGAGATGGCCTTCAGCTAGTCGCAGTTAACTTGAAGTTCTAGTTTGTATAGTAAACTCCTTAGTTGCCATACTTGCATGCATGCATTTGCTGAGTGATTGCTGTGTGCTGGGTACTACTGTTTAATCTCCTGATTGTTAAGGGCAGTGCTCAGCATGTATTCTAGTGGGTGGAAGACTGCCAATAAAGAGATATTATGGGGAAAGTGCTGTGCGAGAATAATGATGGAAGGGAGGAGCAGGAAGATCAATGAATTTGAAATGAGATGGGGGCAGGGGTGCTCCCTCAGAAGGGAGCAGTGGAGTACAAGAAGGAGAGGCAGTAAGAGTTGACTGAGGAATCTGGGTGTGAGGGAAAGACAAGAGCCAAGGATGACCTCCAGATCTTGGTAAGGAAGAGGGTGATGGTAGTCTTTACTGAGATGAGAAATGGAGCGGGGAGGAGAGTTTTAGAAGAAAAAATGAGAGTCTGATTTGGGACTTGCTATGTTTGAGATACTTTTAGACTTTAAAGTGGAGTACTGGAGAAGTTAGCCTTATGAGTTTGAGCTTCAGGAGAGAGGTCCAGGCAAGAGATAAAAATTGTAATCATCGATATACAGATGCTACCTAGGCTGGAGATTACATAAGATCATAAAGGGATTAGAGGAGGAGAAGTGATCAGAGTCCTGACCCCTGGGGCCTCTGATGAAGAGACTTGGGAGATAAAGAGGAAGAAGCCAAGGAGACTGACAAGGAGTGGACTGACCTGTACTGGAGGCAAGTGTGGCTTAAAAAGTTGCAGATCCACCCATGGAATCTGGTACTGGAATGTCGGTGGTGTCCTCGGCCAGAAGAAGTTTCACTGGAGTGGTGGAGCGAGAGTCTGGCTGGAGTGGAGGTTTGGTTGAAATTTTATTAACTTTATAGGAATATTTAAGAAGTATTGATCTCTTTAAAATATTTTCTCTACCTCCTGATAATATTAAATCTTCACATTCAGAAAAATAATGTTTTCCTACTCCCCCAACTCCTTTATTGCATAGGCAGACATCAAGTGACATTTTTGCTGTGCTGGGATCTGAAAGGTGGAGAGATGGCAGAGGGAGGGGTCTGGCTGCTTCTTCAGGGCAACTATAAGAGGGAATGGAACTCCTGAAGGTCTAATAGAGAACAAGTGTCAGAGGCCAGAACTAGAATGAGCCAGGAGGGGAAGGAGAAAGGAGGGGTGTAGATGAGGAGTCTGCTCATTGGCTTGACTTGGAAGGAGGTGAGATTTCCAAGGATCCTGGCTTTTGATACTTAGCCATGAAGAGATGTGGTGGGTTGTTTGTGTCCACTTATTTTATTAAGTGAAATTAATTTAAACTTTGAGTAAACAAGTGGAATTTCTGAGTATTTTGTTTCAGTTTTAAAAATAAAACTCTCTTTTTTTAAGATCTGCATTTAAAAAATTAATGTATAATTTAGATGAAATACATGTTTTTATGGTTTTATATGGTTTAAGTTTGCATTTCCTTATTGTCTAGTAGTACTGAGCTTTTTGCTCATGTATTTATTGGCCATTTGAGAGCTGTCTTAAGTCTTTATTATCTATATGTATAAGTGATTCACTTTGCTGTGCACCTGAATCTAATACAACAGTGTAAATCAACTATATGCCAATAAAATTAAAAAAAAGAAAGAAGTATTATCGACTTGATTGAGGTATTATTTACACATCTGTCTAAAGTGTACAATGCAAGCCCTGTGAATCACCAGCACAGGCAGAATACACACGTTCCACCTTGCTGGCACGCTCGTGTTTCTTGGCAAAGCCCAGCCCTCTGCCCCTTGCCCCACGTAACTAGTGACCTACCTTATGTCACTATAGCACGCACGCGAAGTTGTGTGCAGCTCTGCGACCCTGTGGACTGTAGCCTGCCAGGCTCCTCTGTCCATGGGATTTTCCAGGCAAGAATACTGGAATGGGTTACCATGTCCTTTTCCAGGGGATCTTCCCAACCCAAGGACCAAACCTGGGTCTCCTGCAGCTCCTGCATTGCAGGCAGATTCTTTACCACTGAACCACCAGGAAAGTCTATGTCCCTATGGACTAGTTTGCATTTTCTAGAATTTCTAAAGGAATATAGATTTCAAAAGGAATTAAACAGTACAAAGTACACTTGATCCTTGAACAACACTGGTTTGAAATCTGTGGGTCCACTAATACAAATTTTTAAAAATACATATATTGGAAATGTTTTTGAGATTTGTAATAATTTGTAAAAACTTACAAACTGTAGCCTAGACACATCATAGAAATTAAGTTAAAGGTATGACGAGTACATAAAATATAAGTAGATGTGGTCTGTTTTATCATCTACTACCACAAAATATACGGGCTTCCCTGGTAGCTCAGACAGTAAAGAATCTGCCTGTAATTTGGGAGACCTGGGTTCAATCCCTGGGTTGGGAAGATTCCCTGGAGAAGGGCATGGCAACCCACTCCAGTATTCCTGCCTCGAGAATTCCATGGACAGAGGAGCCTGGCAGGCTACAGTCCGTGGGGTCACAAAGAGTCAGACATGACTGAGCGACTAACACTTTCACTAACACTTTCACCACAAAATATAAGCAAATCTGTTATAAAAAATTTTGTTAGAGAATGCCTGCTATCTGTCCAGACCACCATGATCTTGTCCATCATCTTCATCGTTCTCTGTTCCTGTTCTTCCGCCAGCCCTTCACCCTCACCAAGGGGGTGGTGTGGTTCTACATCACTGGGGCTTCCGGATCCTCGCTGATCTGTGCATAGCGTCCATCTACAGGGTCAGGCACCTGGAATGCAATCTCAACTCAGACAACTCCTACTGCTTTGCCTGCACCCCGGCCTGGGGGCCTTCTGCCTGACCCTCCTCTGCCGTGTCATCTACATAATCTTGTGGAAGCGTGAATGAGGCCCCAGGGCTGGACACCCAAGGCTCTCAGCACACTCGGGGATGAGGGAAGCATATCAGAAGCCAGGAAAACAAACAGAAAAAAAAGCTAGCCAAAAAGCCCAAACTCAAACCAAACCAAACAGAAAGTTGTGTGGGGAGGTGGATAGTGTTGACTGAAGATGTATACAATATTAATGGTGTATAAAACCTATTCATAACACTTTTTACATATATGTACTTAGTATTATTTGCTTTACATGTTGACCATAGCCTTAAATGGTCTGATTGGGTTAAACCTTAAAGTAGCTAAGGACATCCTCACCACATTATCAAGCTCAGTTTTTTTGGTTTGTTTCTTCACTTTTGTTTGTTTTGTCCAGAAAGAAAATAAGTCCATCTCAACCCCTCCCTTGGAGATACCTCCCTTCCAGTCCACCTCATTTAGAAAACCAAAGTGTGGTAGAAACTCTGAATGGCCCAAAGCCCTTTCATGTGGGTGGCCCAGCCTGTGACACAGGCCTACACTGTCCCCGCCTCTGTGTGCAGCCTTATCTGCACTTGGACCAAAACCCCAAACCGGAGCCCTTGGAGAATCATGGCTTGTGGTTTTGGAATACTTACTCTTGATAGGGGTAGGTGGGTGGGTGGGTTAGTGGGGTGTCCCAGTCACATGTCTAGGTGAGAAATCTGTGACAAAAAACCTACAAAGTGGTGCTGTGTATTTACCATTCCTTATGATCACTAAGTAGTCATGTATGGATGTGAGAGTGGGACATAAAGAAAGCTGAGCACTGAAGAACTGATGCTTTTGAACTGTGGTGCTGGAGAAGACTCTTGAGAGTCCCTTGGACTGCAAGGAGATCAAACCTGCCAATCCTTAAGGAAATCAGTTCTGAATATTCATTGGAAGAACTGATGTTAAAGCTGAGGCTCCAATAATTTGGCCACCTGATGCAAAGAGCTGACTCATTGGAAAAGACCCTGACGCTGGGAAAGATTGAAGGCAGGAGGAAAAGGGGACGGCAGAGGATGAGATGGCTGGATGGCATCACTGACTCGATGGACATGAGTTTGGGTGAACTCTGGGAGTTGGTGATGGACAGGGAGGTCTGGTGTGCTGCAATTCATGGGGTCACAAAGAGTCAGACATGACTGAGCTACTGAACTGAACTGAACCGCTTTTATACCCAACTAGGCATTGGAGAAGGAAATGGCAACACACTCCAGTGTTCTTGCCTGGAGAATCCCAGGGATGGGGGAGCCTAGTGGGCTGCCATCTATGGGGTCGCACAGAGTTGGACATGACTGAAGTGACTTAGCAGCAGCAGCAGGCTGCTATTATTATTATTATAAATAACAAACCACTGGGTTTATCACTATCATATTTTCCTTATGGCCAGAGCACCAGGACAAATTTGAGACTCCCTGGGACGTTGGATTTCCTGGATGCAGCAGAGTCTAGAATGTCCTCTGCCTCCAAGAACTGTCTGGCAATGACTCATACCAGCCACCAACTCTAGAGGTCTTTGAGGGGCCCTTCTGATGCCAAGACTCCAGATCTTGTTTTTTCTCTCTTTTTTGCTTTGTGTTTTCTGATTTTATACCAACTATGTGGGCTAAGATGCATTAAAATAAACATAAGTTTAACTAAAAAAAAATCTTTTTGTTAAAATTTAGCAAAATGTATGCACATACTTGCAGAAGGCAATGGCACCCCACTCAGGTACTCTTGCCTGGAAAATCCCATGGACGGAGGAGCCAAGCACCATTTGAAGTTGAGAGAAATGTAAACCAACAGAAAGACACAGCAGGAAATCAAAACTGCGTAAAATGAACTCTAGTACATGCTGTGCTACTGTAATGCCTGAGAGCACCTCCTGTTGCTACCACGTGATCGCAAATGTTGGGAGATCGCTTAAACCTCCCTGTGACTCCCATTAACTCCACATGAGCAGTTTGCCTCTCCAGTAAATTGGGTATCTCAGTAAAAAGTGATTTCTCATGGTTCTTCTGTATTTTTCATCATGTTTAGTACAGCGCTGTAAACCTTAAACAACGCCATGAGACCCATGCCAGAGTGCTCCCACATTACGAGAAAGAGTTGAGTTGCTTGATAGGTGCTGTGGGTTGATGTCCGCAGCTGCACTTGCCACATTTCAGGGTAAATGAGTCCAGTGCAAGGGTCATTGTAGAAATAAAGATAAATAAAAAGAAGAGAGACGAAGGAAATTTGTGAAGCAGTTGCTGCAGCAGGCTCAAAACTGTTGCACTTTTTGTGAAATACCATTTTCTCTTGTACTGAAAAGGTAGCTTTTCTGTGAGTATGAAATACCTATAAGAAAAGCATTCTGTATAGACTCTAATATGATTCCAGAAAAAGTGAAGTCATTACATGACTCAAAACAAAATGAGGGTGAAGGGTCTAAAGCCGGGGAATTTAATGTCATCAAAGGATGGCTTGAAAATTTTAGAAATAAGTTTGGCTTTAAAAATGTCAAATAGCGGGAGAAGCAGCTTCCGCACCAAGAAGCAGCAGATGAATTCCCAAGTGCTGTTAAGAAAATCACTGAGGAGAAAGGATATCTGCCTGAACAGATTTTTAATGCAGATGAAAGTGCCATATTATGGGCAGGGGGAGATGACACAAAGGACATTCAGTGGTAAGGAAGAGAAGCCAGCACCAGAATTTAAGGCAGGAAGGGTCAGGCTAACTCCACTCTTCTGTGCAAATGTAGTTGAGTTTATGATCAGTATGGCCATTATCTATAAATCTGCTAACCCTGAGCCTTAAAAGAAAAGGTAAACACCAGTTGCCAGTCTTTTGGTTGTACAATGAGATAGCCTGGACAGTGAGAGATTTTCCTGGGCTGGTTCCATCAATGCTTTGACCCTGAAGTCACCAAGTACTGTGCCAGTAAGGGATTGCTTTTAAAAGTTCTTTTAATATTGGAGAATGTCCCTGACTGCCACAAACTCTGTGAGTTCAACATCAAAGGTATTAAAGTGGTCTGCTACTGCTGCTGCTTAGTCGCTTCAGTCATGTCCGACTCTGTACGACCCCATAGACGGCAGCCCACCAGGCTCCCCCATCCCCGGGATTCTCAAGACAAGAACACTGGAGTGGGTTGCCATTTCCTTCTCCAATTTAAAGTAGTCTACTTGCCCCCAAACACAATGTCTGTAACTCAGCCTCTAGGTCAGGAGGTCATAAGGACCTCATTATACACAGTACTCTATGCAAAGTATTGTCAAACTATGGAAGAGAACACCAATAGAGAAAACATCATCATGAGAATTTGGAAGGATTACACCATTGAAGATCCCATCATTGTTATAGAAAAAGTCATCAAGCCTGAAACAATAAATTCCTACTGGAGAAAACCACATCCAGATGTTGTGCATGACTTCACAGGATTTACAACAGAGCCCATCTAGGAAATCATGAAAGAGATTGTGGATATGGCAACAAAGGTAGGAGGTGGAGGGTTCCAAGTTATGGATCCTAGAGAAATTCAAAAGCTAATAGATGGCACATGAGAGGAATTGACAGACAATGACTTGATGGAGAAGAGCATTTCCCAACCAGGGCCAGACGATGACGAAGACATGGAAGAAGCAGCACCAGGTAACAAGCTGATGTTGGACAACCCGGCAGAAGGGATTTGATTACTCAGGACTGCTTTCAACTTCTTTTATGACCTGGATCGTCCACGATATAGGCACTGAAACTAAAGCAAACAGTGAAAGAATGATTTGTACTATATAATATAGAGATATTTTTAGAGAAAAAAATAGCAAAAAAAGTCAGACAGAAATTACAACTTATTTCCATGAAGCTACACCTACCTCTCCTTCCTCCCCTTCCACCTCCTCCACCTCTTCCACCTCCGCCACCCCTGGTTAATTTTTAATTAATTTGGCTGTGTTGGGTTTTAGTTGCCACATGCAGGATCTTCGACCCTCATTGCAGTATGCTGGATCTTTAATTGCAGTATTCAAACTCTTAGTTGCAGCATGAGGGCTCTAGTTCCCTGACCAGAGATTGAACCTGGGCCCCCTGCACTGGAAATGGGAGTCTTAGTCCCTGAACCACCAGGGAAGTCCCCAACAAGTAAGGTATTTAAAAAAAAAAAAAATCTGCAATTCCAATATCAAATTCATGAATATGACTATAAAACTGTATCCCATAAACATTTTGTAACAACTCATTCATTAGTATATAGACTAGGCTACCATAAAGTAATTGCTGTTGATTACACGAGGCAACCATAAAGCAATCATATTGATGCTGTTCATTATGAATAATTATATCTGTAAATAAGTATGAATTTATTTTTTAAATTATTTTTTGATGTGTTAGTGTGTTAGTGATATAGTGATATATATAGTGATATTTTTCACTAGTGTTAGTGATACATAAAACATCTATAATATTTTGTGTTACATAAGACAATATTGATGTAGTTGCTGACAGATGATTCATCTTGTAAACAGGCAATGCAAACTTATGGTATCAATAAATGCAGTGCACCACTGTGAATGTATTTTCTCTTCCTTATGGTTGTCTTAATGAAATTTTATTTTCTTTAGCTTAATTTATTTTAAGACTATAGTATATAATACATATAACATGCATAATATATGTTAGCTAACTGTTTATGTTATCAGTAAGGCCTCTGGTCAACTGAAGGTTATTAGTCATTACATTTTGGGAGAGTTAAAAGTTCCATGTGAATTTTCAACTCCTGTGTTGTTCAAGGGTCAACTGTATTCTGGGTCTGGCTTTTTTCACTCAGCTTATTGATTTTGAGATTCATCCATGCTGTTGGTTTTATCAGCAGCTCCTTTTACTGCTGAGTTACTAGCTGTTGTTCAGTTGCCAAGTCATGTCTGACTCTTCCCGACACCATGGACTGCAGCATGCCAGGTTTCCCCACCCCTCAACATCTCCTGGAATTTGCCCAAGTTCACGTCCATTGAATTAGTGATGCCTTCCAAGCATCTCATCATCTGTTGCACTCTTGTCCTTCTGCCTTCAGTCTTTCCCAGAATCAGGGTCTTTTCCAATGAGTTGGGTGTTCGCATCAGGTGGCCAAAGTATTGGAGCTCCAGCTTCAGCATCAGTCCTTCCAAAGAATATTCAGGGTTGATTTCCTTTAAGATTTACTGGTTTGATCTCCTTGCAGTTTAAGGGACTCTCAACAGTTTTCTCCAACACTGCAATTGCAAGGCATCAATTCTTTGGCACTCTGTCTTGATAGTTGAGCTCTCACATCTGTACATGACTACTGGAAAGACCATAGTCTTGACTACATGGATCTTTGTAGGCAAAGTGATGTCTTTGCTTTTTAACACACAGTCTAGATTTGTCATAGATTTCCTGCCAAGAAGCAATCATCTTCTGATTTCATGGCTGCAGTCACCATCTACAGTGATTTTAGAGTCCAGGAAAAGGAAATCTGTCACTGCTCTACCTTTCCCCTTTCTATTTGCCATGAAGTGAGGTCATGATCTTAATTTTTTTTTAATATTGACTTTTAAGCTATCTTTTTTACTCTCCTTCTTCACCCTCATCAAGAGGCTAGTTCCTATTCACTCTCTGCCCATAAGTGGTATCATCCGCATATCTGAGGTTGTTGATATTTCTCCCTACAATCTTGATTCCAGTTTGTAACTCATCATCCTTCTCATGATGTGCACTGTGTATAAGTTAAACAAACAGGGTGACAATAAACAACCTTGTCATACTCCTTTCTAAATCCTGAACCAGTCAGCTGTTAGCAGTTGAAAATGAAAATCACTTAGTCTGGACAAACCACGTTTTGTTTATTCACTCATCAGCTGTTGGACCTCCACTTGTTTCCAATTTAGGGCTATTATCAATATCAATAAAACTGCTATGAATGCTGCTGCTGCTAAGTTGCTTCAGTCGTGTCCGACTCTGTGCAACCCCATAGACGGCAGCCCGCCAGGCTCCACCATCCCTGGGATTCTCCAGGCAAGAACACTGGAGTGGGTTGCCATTTTCTCCTCCAATGCATGAAAGTGAAAAGTGAAAGTGAAGTCGCTCAGTCATGTCCGACTCTTAGCGACCCCATGGACTGCAGCCCACCAGGCTCCTCCATCCATGGGATTTTCCAGGCAAGAGTACTGGAGTGGGGTGCCATCGCCTTCTCCGTGCTATGAATATTCATATACAAACCTTTGGATGGACATATGGTCCTATGTAACTTGGGTAAATACCCAGGCGGAGAACACTGAGTTGAAGGGCCAATGCCTGTTGTGCTGCTCCATATTCCTCTTCTGTGTGCCACGTCCACCACAAAGCTGATGTATTTTGGTAGGGCTGCCAAGTTTACTTGTAAAGGAATTAATTCTGTAGCACTTGTCCAAATGCCACCTCCAAATGAAACAAATAGACACCCTGATGTGGTGCTTCTGTCTTTTAACCTTTCAGGGAGGAGGTCAGGCTGCTGTCTAGGAAGTTGGCCTTTGTGTGATATGGAGAGGGTCTTGATAGTCCTTCTGGGCCTTCCTGGTGTGGGATGAAGCCTCAGTCTTATTTCCCTGATGCTTAGAGCTTGTTCACAACTCCTTTCTGACTGTTCAGAGGCTAAAGGAACTTGAACAATTCTCAAGTTCCACAGAAACTTTTACAAGTGACTTAATGAAGAAAACTGGTTTTTATTTGAAGTTAGTAAATTTACAATTGTTTGGTTATTTTTATTAGTGACTTTCTTTTTTTATATTGGTGTTGAAGCAATGCATTCAGCCCCAGATTTACTATGGCTAAGATATTATCAAACTTTTTTTTTCTCCCTTAGCAAATGTGCAGAGTTTCTCAAACATCATTTCTATTAGCTCTTTCAGATCTCTTAGTTTTTTGGGCTCCAAAGAGAGAAACTAAAGCCCAGGTACTAAACATGGGATAAGAAATTTGAGACTTTTTCACTTGCAAATGGTAGGGGGGAAAAAAGTCCTCAAACATGGACTTATTTAAGGCAAAAAAAAAAAAAAAAGGGTGGGGGGCGGGAGAGGAATTTACGGACTGGGATACTGAAAAGCTGAATAAGTGTTGGCAAGTATAGCCTGTGGCCAGCTCTGGCCTGTGGCCTGTTGTAAAGCCAGCAAGCTAAGAACAGTTTCTAATGATTGGGGGGAAAAAATCAAAAGAGAATAAGAATTTTATGAAATTCACATTTCAGTGTCTAAAAATAAAACTGTCTTGAAGCATAGTTCTTCATAGTTTACATATTGCCTGTGGCTACTTTTTTGCTGTGAGAGCAGCTGACTTGCCACAATGGAGTCCATAGGTCCACAAAATCTAACTTATTTGTTAGTTGGCCCTTTTCCAGATGTTTTCAGCCTTGCCCTGGAAGCACGATGGCACCAGCACTCAGATTACTCCAGATATCATCTCACTCTCTCCCACTATTTATTTTCTTTATGTGGCTTCATTTCCATCTTGTGAGGGCAACAGGGCAGAAACAGCACACACTTACTTTCTATCCTCTCAGCCAAGAGAAAAGGAAGAAGAGTTTCTTCTCACCTAGTCCAATGAACCAGAACCGAGTCCCACTGATCTGACTGTGTGCATCTGTGTGCCAGTCACTTTCACCAGGGGAATGAGCTCTGACTGCCCAGACTTGGACCACTTGCCCACCCAGGGAGCTGGGGGAGGGGGTGGTCTGCTCTGCCCTGAGCACCTAGATGGGGTGGAGGTGGTATGCTAAGATAGCATGCTGCTGCTGCTGCTAAGTCACATCAGTCGTGTCTGACTCTGTGTGACCCCATAGATGGCAGCCCACCAGGCTCCGCCGTCCCTGAGATTCTCCAGGCAAGAATACTGGAGTGGGTTGCCATTTCCTTCTCAGCATATTTAGGTGCTATTATCAGGAAAAGTGTTGGATCCTGGACCAACCCAAGCTATCTGAATCTACTGGAGGTAGTTGTCAGGTCTCGAAGAAATCTCTCTTATGGGAGAAGGGAAAGTTAGAGTTAAGAATAGGAAAGACAGTCTGGAGCTGATCAAGTTATACATCTTAGATCTATGCAGAACTGCTTCCAGTCCTATATCTAGCACACATTTGTCAGACATTTAAACTCTACTCTTACCCACATTAAAAAACTTAAAAGTTGGAGGAGATCAAGATGGTGGAGTAGGGGGAGCTGAGCTCTCCTCTCCCCATGTACACATCAAAAATACATCTGCATGTGGAACAGTTCTCACTGAAACAACCTGAAGTCAGCAGGAAGGCTCTGTTACAACCAAGGCTGTAAGAAATATCCACATGGACACGGTAGGAAGGGAAGAGAAGCAATGGTGTTGGAACCTGCACAACAGGAGGGGTCACAGAAGAGGAGGGGGTTATACAGATTCAGGGATCCTCTTTGGGGAGCAAGGGGTTCCAGCTGCATATTGGGGACTCCATCCCTGACATCCAACACCAGGAAGGTGACCCCTCTTGGCTGGCTTGAAATCCAGTGGGGCTTACAGGAGGGCTCTAGGAAACCAAAACTCCGCTTGTGGAGTGCACACGCCTGCTCACTCCTGAAACAAGGGGGCAGGAAGCAGATTGAAACTGCCTGCGGCTCTGGCCTGTTTCCCATGACCACCCATGTGTGCTCCCTGCCTGTGCAAGCCCCTGCCCTGCCCCTCCCGCTCTGGTGCAGCTCCCTGCTAGGGTGAAGCTGCTGTTGCCCTGGAGAGAGCCCAGCTGTGTGTACCCATGCCTGCATCTGGACAGAGCAAGTGCAGCCCTTGTTGGTGGAGGCATTGGATGTGGAACGGCTAGAACTCTGACTTGCATACTGGGACCGTCCCAGTGCTCATACCCCAACCTGCACTGGACACCCACTTTAGCCCTACTTGTTTTAGCACAGCTTCAATGGGGGGTGAAGGTGAGGTTGTTGGGGGAGAGCACACACTTAGAAGGAACAGAACCAGCTTGGACATGGCCCCAGGGCTTCTGCTCCAGCACATTGGGACTTAACACATCCCTGATGGCGGATTGACAGCCACTGAACATAGGAGAAGCTCTAGCTCCCTGTTCTGGCTCAGTCCTTCCATCTCAAGCCCCACCTCCCACCACGGTGACACTCTGGGGGGAAATGTGGCCTGTGCTCACTCTAGCTCCCCTGTGAAAGCTACTGGGCACATGCAGTCTGCATCAGGATGCTCCCACATAAGGGCACACCTTTGAGACCAGGATAGGTAAGTATTTCACCAAGTTTCATAGAGACAGAGAAAGTTAAACAAAATGAGAAGATGGAAGAGTTTTTTCTTTTTTTTTTTCAAATGAAAGAGCAAGGAAAAAACTCTGAATAAGACAACTAATGAAACAAATACATAATTTACCAAATAAAGAATTGAAAGCATTAGTAATAAGAATGCTAACTGAACTTGGGAAAAGAATAGATGAACACAATAAGACTTCTAATAAGGAACTAGAAAATATGAAAAAGAATCAGTCAGAACTGGAGAATATAATAACTGAAATGAAAGAAACATTAGAAGGGATGAAGAGCTGATGAGGCAATACAAAAGAATTCATCAATGATAGAAGATAGAATAATACAAATGACCCAATCAGAACAACAAAAAGAAAAAAATATATAGATGACAACAGTTTAAAGGACCTCTGGGGCAGCTTCAAGAATACTAATATTTGCAGTAGAGGGGTCCCGGAAGGAGAAGATAAAGAGAAGGGGGTTGAAAATGTACTTGATGAAATTATAGCTGAAAACCTCCTGAATTAGAAAAAGGAAACAGATATCCTAACATGTATAAGAAGCACAAGAGTGCCAAGCAATATGAACCCAAAGAGACCCACACAAAGACATATCATACAAAAAAATGGCTGAGGTTGGAGAAAGAATTCTAAAGGTAACAAGAGAGAAACAGAGTTACATACAAGGGAACTCCAATAAAGCTATAAGCTGATTTTTCTGCAGAAACTTTGCAGGACAGAAGGATGTATTTAAAGTGCATGGTGTGTTTAAAATGCCGAAAGGAACTACAACCTTGAACACTCTACCCAGCAAGATTATCATGCAGAATTGAAGGACAGATAAGGACAGAACTTCTCCAACAAGCAAATACTGAGTTCCTCAATTCTACAATAACCCTAAAAGAAATGTTAAAAGGTTTTATCTAAGTGGAAAAGAAAAGGCTACAACAAAATGTAAGAATCTATAGAAAAGGAAAAATTCCACTAGGTAAAAAAAAATAAAAACAGAAAAATCTCAAATAAACAACCTAATTTGCAATCTAATGGAAAATGAAGGAAAATGATAGGAGAACAAGATGGAGGAGGAGTAGGTGGACGTGGAGTACATCTCTCTCCACAGATACATCAGGAATACACCTTCAGACACAGAAGTACATGCAGAACACAAGCTGAGAGCAGACTGAAGTACCTGACCAGTGGAAAAGAATGTATCAGTTCAGTTCAGTCGCTCAGTCATGTCCGACTCTTTGCGACCCCATGAATTGCAGCACACCAGGCCTCCCTGTCCATCACCAACTCCCACAGGTCACTCAGACTCACGTCCATCAAGTCGGTGATGCCATCCAGCCATCTCATCCTCTGTCGTCCCCTTCTCCTCCTGCCCCCAATCCCTCCCAGCATCAGAGTCTTTTCCAATGAGTCAACTCGTCGCATGAGGTGGCCAAAGTACTGGAGTTTCAGCTTTAGCATCATTTCTTCCAAAGAAATCCCAGGGCTGATCTCCTTCAGAATGGACTGGTTGGATCTCCTTGCAGTCCAAGGGACTCTCAAGAGTCTTCTCCAACACCACAGTTCAAAAGCATCAATTCTTTGGCGCTCAGCCTTCTTCACAGTCCAACTCTCACATCCATACATGACCACAGGAAAAACCATAGCCTTGACTAGACGGACCTTTGTTGGCAAAGTAATGTCTCTGCTTTTGAATATTCTATCTAGGTTGGTCGTAACTTTCCTTCCAAGGAGTAAGCATCTTTTAATTTCATGGCTGCAGTCACCATCTGCAGTGATTTTGGAGCCCAGAAAAATAAAGTCTGACACTGTTTCCACTGTTTCCCCATCTATTTCCCATGAAGTGATGGGACCAGATGCCATGATCTTCGTTTTCTGAATGTTGAGCTTTAAGCCAACTTTTTCACTCTTCTCTTTCACTTTCATCAAGAGGCTTTTTAGTTCCTCTTCACTTTCTGCCATAAGGGTGGTGTCATCTGCATATCTGAGGTTATTGATATTTCTCCCGGCAGTCTTGATTCCAGCTTGTGCTTCTTCTAGCCAAGCATTTCTCATGATGTACTCTGCTTATAAGTAAAATAAACAGGATGACAATATATAGCCTTGACGTACTCCTTTTCCTATTTGGAACCAGTCTGTTGTTCCATGTCCAGTTCTAACTTGCTTCCTGACCTGCATATAGGTTTCGCAAGAGGCAGGTCAGGTGGTCTGGTATTCCATTCTCTTTCAGAATTTTCCACAGTTTATTGTGATCCACACAGTCAAAGGCTTTGGCATAGTCCATAAAGCAGAAATAGATGTTTTTCTGGAACTCTCTTGCTTTTTCCATGATCCAGCGGATGTTGGCAATTTGATCTCTGGTTCCTCTGCCCTTTTTTTTTTTTTTTTTTTCTCTGCCTTTTCTAAAACCAGCTTGAATATCTGGAAGTTCACAGTTCACATATTGCTGAAGCCTGGCTTGGAGAATTTTAAGCATTACTTTACTAGCGTGTGAGATGAGTGCAATTGTGTGGTAGTTTGAGCATTCTTTGGCATTGCCTTTCTTTGGGATTGGAATTAAAACCGACCTTTTCCAGTCCTGTGGCCACTGCTGAGTTTTCCAAATGTGCTGGCATATTGAGTGCAGCACTTTCACAGCATCATCTTTAAGGATTTGAAATAGCTCATATATATATAGAACTACGCAAAACTCGGTAGGATGAGGAACTAGGGGGAAAAACAGGAGTCTTAGTAGGCCTGGATCTGACCTTGGCTGGTGGGTTAACTGAAGCAGGGGTCTGATACCCGACATTGGGGCAATTGTCTGATTCAGAGAAGAAACATTTAAGGCTGAGAGTGAAACAGCTGATCTGTGGCAGCCTAAATAGAATGAGAATCAGACAGTCCTTGCCACAGCCATACATACCCCAAACAGGGATGCAGGTCCCCTGGAAGGTGCAGCGGCTGGGAGCTGGAGTTTAGGGATTGTGGAGCAATCCCAGGGCGAGGGCTGCTATTGACTGCGGAGAGTCGGATTGAGGGGATGTGAGGGAGGAGACTGTGGTGGGAAATGCCTGTGGAGGAAAGCCAGGCAGCCATGGAAGCAAGGCGATACTGCTGAGTCATACATAGGGGGTGGAGCCATCCCCATAGCCTCTCTTTCCACACACACCAGCATCAGCAGCTGAACAATAGAGAAGCTGGCCCATCAAATGCCTGACGCACTGAACTACAGAGTAGGACCCTAGCCAGTATGCCCCATTAAGTGCCCGGTGCACGGATCTACAGAGTAGGACCCCAGCCAGAGGGGTCCTCTATGTGCCTGATGCACTGAACAACAGAGAAGGACCCCAGGCAAGGGAGCCCTCTAAGTGCCTGAATGGGCAGAGCTATGGAGAAAGACTGGCCGAAGAGGCCTTTTGATTGCCAGCTACAAGAAGCTCAAAAAAGACTCTGATAGGGCCATAACTCCTGCAGAGGAGGTAGGCTGTGTCCCTGCACACTCAGAATCACCAGGGACCCTGCAAGTCAAGTAACTGTGCCACCTTCAAGCTCAATTCTCACCGGGGCAGAGCTGCCACAGACAAAAATAGTCTTGCGTCTGTGCTTGCAGGGTCGCTTCAGTAGTGTTTGACTCTTTGTGACCCTGTATACTGACTGCCCGGCTTATCCGTCAGGGAGGGAGGTTCTCTAGGCAAGAATACTGGAGCGGCCATACCCATTTAAAGCACTATATTTCCTGCTGCCCTAGGCGCCAACTCCCCTGAGTACATGGTGCTGCCAGAACCCGTGCAACCCAAGCAGCTTCACCACCTTGACCCATGTGCTCCAGGGCAGACTCAGGAGCAAACCCCAGTGGGTGACCCACATGCAGAGGTGGAAATAAAACCACAATTGAAACTCAGGGGCAGTGTGGCTAAAGAAGAAGACCCAAAACCTTCCCACCAGCTGTACAAGCTGCAGATTAAATCCACATGATCAACTAGGCAAACTCTGTGTCTATGGAATATATAAAAGGTCATCGAGAGCGCTCACAAAAGAAAACACACTAGTTCTGATAGCTGTGGACATTGGAGGCAGGAACACACAGGAATAGGACCAGATTAGAATCTCAGCTGCCCCCACAGCAGGTCCAGAGATTAGCACAGTGTTGGAGGGCATCCTAGGAAGGTGATGGGGACTGTGACTTCCAGCGAGGAAAAGGACTCTGACAACAGTGACTCAAGAAAAACATTTATTATTCTTATGTTTTGACTTGTTCTGTAGAATCTTTTTGATTTTTTTCTTTTTTTGTCCTCCCCCACCCATTGTAGTTGTTGATTTTATTGGCACTATGAAATCTAATTAAACTTTTGAGCTTTTAAAATTTTTTTCTCAGTCACATTTTTTATTGTTGGTATAAACCTCTCTCTCTATGTTGGGCTTTTGCAGTTCTGTGGAGTTTTCCTTTATTTTTTTTCTTTTTTATTAATTTTAGTTTTTTAAACCTTTTATTATTTTTTCTACATTTATTCCTTTGTTTGCTTTTTCTACTGTTATTTTCCCCTTGCAGTTAGTCTTTAATGTATATAAATCTTCTTTATCTATCTCTATTTAACTTTGCATATCAACTCTTTCTTTCTCTACTTTATTTCTTTTCCCCTTAACAAGTTTGTGAATTTTGTTTTCATTACTTTATTCGCCACTTGGCACCTTGCTTTAGTTTTGTTTTCCAGTTTGTGCTTTAGTTAGTTTTGTTCTGGTAGATATAATCTTCAGTTTCCTTTGTTTGCCGGGTCAATCAGTTGTACTTTATTTTTGTTGAAATGTTTTGATTTTGCTTATGGATGTGTATATATATATGTGTGTATATTCAGTCGCACTCTTTGTTGTTGTTATAAACCTCTGCCTCTACATTGGGCTTTTGCATTTCTGTGGAGTTTTACTTTTTTTTTTCTTTCTTCTTCCTTTTATCTTTTCTCATTCTTATAATTTTAATTTTTTTTAATTTATTATGTTGTTTCTACATTTATTCCTTTGTTTGCCTTTCCTGCTGTTCTTTTCCCCTTGCAATTAATCTTTAATGTATATAAATCTTCTTTATTTACCTCTATTTAACTTTGCATATCTATTCTTTCTTTTCTTTCCTCTCAACGCATTTGTCAGTTTTCTTTTCACAGCTTTATTCCCCAACTGACACCTTGCTTTTGCTTTGTTTTCAGGTTGGGCTTTAGTTAATTTTATTCTGGTAGATAAAATTTTTGGCTTCCTTTGTTTGCTGGGTCAATCTATTGTACTTTATTTTTGTTGGGCTGTTTTGATTTTGCTTGTGGGTGTATATATATGTGTATATTCAGTCACATTTTCATTGTTGTTATAAACCTTTCCCTCTATGCTATACTTTTGCAGTTCTGTGGAGTTTGTCTTTTTTTTTTTTTCTTTCTTCCATTTCTTTCTTCTTTTCTCTTTTTTGTAATTATATTTCTTTAAACCTATTATATTTTTTCTATATTTATTCCTTTGTTTGCCTTTCCTGCTGTTCTTTTCCCATTGTGGTTAATCTTTGATGTATATAAATCTTCTTTATTTACCTCTATTTAACTTTGCATATCTATTCTTTCTTTCCTTTCCTCTCAACATATTTGTTATTTTGGTTTTCATTGCTTTATTCCCCCTTGGCACATTGCTTTAATTTTCTTTTCGTTTGTGCTTTAGTTAGTTTTCTTCGGAGAAGTCAATGGCACCCCACTCCAGTACTCTTGCCTGGAAAATCCCATGGACGGAGGAGCCTGGTAGACTGCAGTCCATGGGGTCGCTAAGAGTCGGACACAACTGAGCGACTTCACTTTCACTTTTCACTTTCATGATCGGAGAAGGAAATGGCAACCCACTCCAGTGTTCTTACCTGGATAATCCCAGGGATGGGGGAGCCTGATGGGCTGCCGTCTATGGGCTCGCACAGAGTCGGACATGACTGAATCAACTTAGCAGCAGTAACAGCAGCAGTAAATATAAGTTATGATTTCCTTTGTTTGCCAGGTCAATTTACTGTACTTTCTTGTTTTTGGACTGTTTTGACTTTGCACATGGGTGTATATTGCATTATTTTAATTATTGTTTGCCTGATTTTGTAACAGCCATTTGTCTGGGTTTCATCTTTGGTTTCTCATTTTGGGGTATTTGTTTTAATCTCACCTATGCCATAACAAACCACTGTGGAATCTTTGTTCCTGACCAGAGATCAAGCCCTGAGACTTTGGAGTGGGAGCACTGAACCCAAGACCCTAGACTACCAGAGAACTAATTCTAGGGAGTAGAAGAAAACAATAAAATGGGAAAGACTGGAGATCTCTTCAAGAAAATTAGAGATACTAAGGGAACATTTCATGCAAAGATGGACTCAATAAAGGACAGAAATGGTATGACCTAACAGAAGCAGAAGATATTAGGAAAAGGTGGCAAGAATACACAGAAGAACTGTACAAAAAAGATCTTCATGACCTGGATAATCACGATGGTGTGATCACTCACCTAGAGCCAGACATCCTGGAATGAGAAGTCAGGTAGGCCTTAGAAAACATCACTACGAATAAAGCTAGTGGAGGTAATGGAATTCCAGTTGAGCTATTTCAAATCCTAAAAGATGATGCTGTGAAAGAGCTGCACTCAATATGCCAGCAAATTTGGCAGTGGCCACAGGACTAGAAAAGGTCAGTTTTCAATTCAATCCCAAAGAAAGGCAATGCCAAAGAATGCTCAAACTACCACACAATTGCACTCATCTCACACACTAGTAAAGTAATGCTCAAAATTCTCCAAGCCAGGCTTCAGCAATATCTGAACTGTGAACTTCCAGATGTTCAAGCTGGTTTTAGAAAAGGCAAAGGAACCAGAGATCAAATTGCCAACATCCACTGGATCATTGAAAATGCAAGAGAGTTTCAGAAAAATATCTATGTCTGCTTTATTGAATATGCCAAAGCCTTTGATCACAATAAACTATGGAAAACTCTTAAAGAGATGGGAATACCAGATCACCTGACTTGCCTCCTGAGAAATCTGTATGCAGGTCAGGAAGCAACAGTTAGAACTGGACATGGAACAACAGACTGGTTCCAAATAGGAAAAGGAGTACGTCAAGGCTGTATATTGTCACCCTGTTTATTTAACTAATATGCAGAATACATCATGAGAAACACTGGGGTGGATGAAGCACAAGCTGGAATCAAGATTGCCAGGAGAAATATCAATAACCTCATATATGCCGATGACACCACACTATGGCAGAAAGTGAAGAAGAACAAAAGAGCCTCTTGAAAGTGAAAGAGGAGAGTGCAAAAGTTGACTTAAAGCTCAACATTCAGAAAGCTAAGATCATGGCATCCAGCCCCATCACTTCATGGCAAATAGATGGGGAAACAGTGGCTAACTTTACTTTTTGGGCTCCAAAATCACTGCAGATGGTGACTGCCATCATGAAATTAAAAGACGCTTACTCCTTGGAAGAAAAATTATGAGCAACCTAGACAGCATATTAAAAAGTAGAGACATTACTTTGCCAATGGAGATTCATCTAGTCAAGGTTATATTTTTTCCAATGGTCATGTATGGATGTGAGAGTTGGACTATAAAGGAAGCCGAGTGTCGAAGAATTGAAGCTTTTGAACTATGGTGTTGGAGAAGACTCTTGAGAGTCCCTTGGAGTGTGAGGAGATCCAACCAGTCCATCCTAAAGGAGAGAAGTCCTGGGTATTCATTGGTAAGACTGATGTTGAAGCTGAAACTCCAATACTTTGGCCACTTGATGAAAAGAACTGACTCACTGGTAAAGACCCTGGTGCTGGGAAAGATTGAAGGCAGCAGGAGAAGGGGACAACAGAGGATGAGATGTTTGGATGTCATCACCGACTCAATGGACTTGAGTTTGGGTAGGTTCCAGGAGTTGGTGATGCAGAGGGAGGCCTGGCATGCTGTGGTCCATGGGGTTACAAAAAGTCGGACATGATTGAGCGACTGAACTGAACTGAACCTTCAGCAGTATCAGATAATGAGAACTCACACTACGGAAACCACTTGAATCTAAGAGCCAGCATCACTTAACCACCAGTAACATCATGTGCAGGACGCCTCATAGAAACAACCAACAAAGCAAAAATACAAACCCAATCATCAGCAGACAGAATTACCTCCTCCCTTAACCTTGCCCATCAGAGGAAAAACAAACAAACAAACAAACAAAAACACTTAGCACAAATCTACCCTATAGGAAGTTTACACAAACCACTAGACCAAACTTAGGAGGGCGGATACCAAAAGGAAGAAAGAATTCAACCTTGAAGCCTGGGAAAAGGAGACATCAAACACAATAAGTTTTTAAAAATATAATGAAAAAGCAGAGAAATACTACACAAATGAAGGAACAAATGAGAAACACAGAAGTCCAAATAAACGAAGAGGAAATAGGCAAACTACCTGAAAAATAATTCAAAATAATGATAGTAAAGATGACCAAAAACCTTGAAAACAAAATGGAGAAAATGCAAGAATCAATTAACAAAAACTTAGAAGAACTAAAGAATAAACATACAGAGACAAACAACACAGTCACTGAAATTAAAAATACTCTAGAAGGAATCAATAGGAGAATATCTGAAGCAGAAGAACAAATCAGTGAGCTGGACAATAAAAATGGTAGAAATAGCTTCTGAAGGGCTGCTGCTGCTGCTGCTGTTGCTAAGTCACTTCAGTCGTGTCCAATTCTGTGCAACCCCATAGATGGCAGCCCACCAGGCTCCCCCGTCCCTGGGATTCTCCAGGCAAGAACACTGGAGTGGGTTGCCATTTCCTTCTCCAATGCATGAAAGTGAAAAGTGAAAGTGAAGTTGCTCAGTCGTGTCTGACTCTTAGCGACTCCATGGACTGCAGACTACCAGGCTCCTCTGTCCATGGGATTTTCCAGGCAAGAGTACTAGAGTGGGTTGCCATTGCCTTCTCAATAAAGTAAAAAGAATGAAAAGAACTGAGGATAGTCTCAGAGAACTCTGGGACAATATCAAATGCACCAATATTCAAATTATAGGGATCCCAAAAGAAGAGGAAAAGAAAGATTATAAAAAAATTTTTGAAGAGATTATAGTTGAAAATTTTCCCCAACATGGAAAAGAAAGTAGCCAATCAAGTCCAAGAGGCACAAAGAGTCCCATACAGGGTAAACACAAGAAGAAACACACCAAGTGGTATACTAATCAACCTAACAAAGACCAAACACAAAAAAAAGAATATTAAAATCAGCAAGAGAAAAGCAGCAAAAAACATAAAAGGGAAACCCCACATGCTTAACAGCAGATCGTTCAGCAGAAACTCTCCAGGCCAGAAGAGGATTGCATGATACATTTAAAGTACTAAAAGGGAAAAATCTACAACCAAGATTACTGTGCCTGGCAAGTATCTCATTCAAAATTGATGGAGAAATAAAATCTTTTCAGACAAGCAAAAGTTAAGAGAATTCAGTACCAAAAAACCAGCTTTACAACAAATGTTAAAGGGACTTATATAGTCAAGAAATACAAGAGAAGAAAAAAGATCTATAAAATCAACCCTGAACAATTAAGAAAATGGCAATAGGAATATATATATATATATATATATATATATATATATATATAATTACTTTAAATGTAAATGGATTAAATGTTCCAACCAAAAGACACAGACTGGCTGAATGGACACAAAAACAAGACCCATATATATGTTGTCTACAAGAAATCTACTTCAGATCTAAAGACACATATAGACTGAAAGTGAGAGGATCAAAAAATATATTGCATGCAAATGAGAAGCAAAAGAAAGCTGGAATAGCAATCTTCATATCAGACAAAATAGGCCTTAAATAAAGAAGATTACAAGAGATAAGGAAGGACACTACATAATGATCAAGGGATCAATCCAAGAGGAAGACATAACAATTGTAAATATCTATGCACACAACATAAGAGCACCTCAATACAGAAGACAAGCACTAACAGACATAAAAGGAGAAATTGACAGTAACACAATAATAGTAGGAGACTTTAACACCCCACTCACAACAATGGACAGAGCATCAAGAGAGAAAATTAATAAGGAAACACAAGTCTTAAATGATACATTAAATGAGATGAATATCATTGATATCTTCAGGACATTCCATCCAAATGCAGACTACATCTCAAGTGCACATGGAACATTCTCCAGGGTAGACCACATCTTGGGTCACAAATCAAACCTTACTAAATTTAAGAAAATTGAAATCGTATCAAGCATCTTCTCCAACTAAAGCACTATGAAACTAGATATCAATTATAAGAAAAAATGTGGAAGAAACATAAGCATATAGTGATTCAAGAACAAGTTTCTAAATAAACCAAAAGGTTACTGAAAAAATCAACTGGGAAATAAAAAAAATTTCTAGAAACAAATGACAATGAAAACATGACAACGCAAAACCTACAGGATGCAGCAAAAGCAGTTCCAAGAGGGAAATTTATAGCAGTACAATCCTACCTCAAGAAACAAGAAAAATATCGAATAGACAATCTAACTGTACACCAAAAAAAAAAAAGGCAAAAAAACAAACAAAAAAAAAACCTAGAAAAAGAAGACCAAAAAGGCTCCAAAATTACTAGAAGGAAAGAAATCTCAAAGATCCAAGCAGAAATAAAAGAAAGAGAAAAGAAAAAAAAAATAGTAAAATAAGACTAAAAGCTGGTTCTTTGAGAAGATAAACAAAACTGACAAACCTTTAGTGAGACGTAACAAGAAAAAAAGAGAGAAGATTCAAATCAACAATATTAGAAATCAAAAAGAAGAGATTAGAACAGACAATGCAGAGATACAAAGGATTATAAGAGACTATTATGAACAACTATATGGCAATAAAATGGATAACCTGGAAGAAACGGTCAGATTCTTAGAAAAGTTCAGTCTTCCAAGACTAAATCAGGAAGAAATAGGAATTATGAACAACCCAATTATAAGCACTGAATTTAAAGCTGTGATCAAAAATCTCCCAGAAAACAAAAGCCCAGGACCAGATGGCTTCACAGGAGAATTCTATCAAACATTTAGAGAAGAGCTAATGCCTATCCTTCTAAAATTCTTTCCAAAAACTGCAGAGGAAGGAATACTTCCAAACTCATTCTATGAGGCCACCATCACCCCGATACCAAAACCAGACAAAGACAACACACAAAAGAAAAACTACAGGCCAATATCAC
This sequence comes from Bubalus bubalis, assembly GCF_019923935.1. NCBI lineage: Eukaryota > Metazoa > Chordata > Mammalia > Artiodactyla > Bovidae > Bubalus > Bubalus bubalis. The sequence goes on from NC_059177.1 coordinate 1,180,146, forward strand.
TGATGAACATAGATGCAAAAATCCTCAACAAAATTTTAGAAAACAGAATTCAGCAACACATCTAAAAGCTCATACGCCAAGATCAAGCTGGGTTTATTCCAGGAATGCAAGGATTCTTCAATATACACAAATGAATCAATGTGATACGCCATATTAACAAATTGAAAGATAACCATATGATAATCTCAAGAGATACAGAACAAGCCTTTGACAAAATTCAGCACCCATTTATGATGAAAACTCTTCAAAAATGGGCATAGAAGGAACCTACCTCAACATAGTAAAGGCCCTATATGATAAGCCTACAGCAAACATTATTCTCAATGGTGAAAAACTGAAAGCATTCCCCCTAAAATCAGGAACAGGACAAGGATGTCCACTTTCACCACTATTATTCAACATAGTTCTGGAAGTCCTAGCTACAGCAATCAGAGAAGAAAAAGAAATAAAAAGAATCCAGATCAGAAAAGAGGAAGTAAAGCTCTCACTGTTTGCAGATGACATGATACGGTACATAGAAAACCCTAAAGATAGTATCAGAAAATTACTAGAGCTAATCAGTGAATTTAGCAAAGTTGCAGGATACACAATCAATACACAGAAATCACTTGCATTTCTATACACAAACAATGAGAAATCAGAAAGAGAAATTAAGGAATCAATCCCATTCACCACTGCAACAAAAAAAAAATTAAATATCTAGGAATAAACTTACCTAAGGAGACAAAAGAACTGTACACAGAAAAGTATAACACACTAATGAAAGAAATCAAAGATGACATAAACAGATGGAGAGATATTCCATGTTCCTGGCTAGGAAGAATCAATATTGTGAAAACGGCTATATTATCAAATGCAATCTACAGATACAATGTGATCCCTATCAAAATGCCAAAGGCATTTTTCACAGAATTAGAACAAAAAAATTTCATAATTCATATGGAAACACAAAAGACCCCAAATAGCCAAAGCAGTCTTGAGAAAGAAGAATGGAGCTGGAGGAATCAAGCTTCCGGCCTTCAGATTATACTACAAAGCCACAGTCATCAAGACAGTACAGTACTGGCACAAAAATATAGACCAATGGAACCAGATAGAAAGCCCAGAAATAAACCCATGCACCTATGGGTACCTTATTTTTGACAATGGAGGCAAGAATATACAATGGGGCAAAGACAGTCTCTTCAATAAATGGTGCTGGGAAAACTGGACAGCTACATGTAAAAGAATGAAATTAGAAAACTTCCTAACACCATACACAAAGATAAACTAAATATGGATTAAAGATCTAAATGTAAGTCCAGTAACTATAATACTCTTAAAGGAAAGCATATGCAGAACACTCGATGACATAAGTCAAAGCAAGATCCTCTATGACCCACCTCCTAGATTAACAGAAATAAAAGCAAAAGTAAACAAGTGGGACCTGATTAAACTTAAAAGCTTTTGCACAGCAAAGGAAACTATAAGCAAGGTGAAAAGACAACCCTCAGAATGGGAGAAAATAATAGCAAATGAAACAACTGACAAAGGATTAATTTCCAAAATATACAAACAACTCATACAACTCAATACCAGAAAAACAAACAACCCAATCAAAAAGTGGGAAAAAGACCTAAACAGACATTTCTCCAAAGAAGACATACAGATGGCTAACAAACATATGAAAAGATGCTCAATGTCACTCATTACTGTGTTGTGTTAGTCACTCAGTCATGCCCAACTCTTTGTGACCCCATGGACTGCAGCCCACCAGGCTCCTCTGTCCATGAGATTTTCCAGGCAAGGATACTGGAGTGGGTTGCCATTTCCTTCTCCAGGGGATCTTCCCAACCCAGGGATAGAACCCAGGTCTCCTGCACTTCTTTACCGAGTAAGCTACAAGGGAAGCCCCACTCATTAGAGAAATGCAAATCAAAACTACAATGAGATATCTTTTCACACCGGTCAGAATGGCTCTCATCAAAAAGTCTACAAACAATAAATGCTGGAGAGAGTGTGGAGAAAAGGGAACACTCTTGCCCTGCTGGTGGGAATGTAAATTGATCCAGGGACTGTGGAAGACGGTATGGAGATTCCTTTAAAAACTAGGAATAGAACCACCATATGACCTAGCAATACCACTCCTAGGCATATACCCTGAGGAAACCAAAATTGAAAGAGACACATGTATCCCATTGTTCATTGCAGCACTATTTACAATAGCTAGAATATGGAAACAACCTAGATGTCCATTAACAGATGAATAGATAAAGAAGTTGTGGTACATATACAAGATGGAATATTACTCAGCCATAAAAGGGAATGTATTTGAGTCAGTTCTGATGAGGTGGATGAACCTAGAACCTATTATACAGAGTGAAGTGAGTCAGAAAGAGAAAGATAAATATCATATTCTAACACATATGCATGGAATCTAGAAGAATGGTATTGAAAAAATTATTTTTATGGCAGCAATGGAGAACCAGACATAGAGGATAGACTTATGGACATGGGGAGGGGGAGGAGAGGGTGAGATGTATGGAAAGAGTAACATGGAAATATACATTACCGTATGTAAAATAGATAGTCAACGGGAATTTGCTCTATGGCTCAGGAAACTCAAACAGGCGCTCTGTGTCAACCTAGAAGGGTGGGATGGGGAGGCAGATGAAAAGCAGTTTCAAAAGGGAGGGGATATATGTATACCTATGGCTGATTCATGTTTAAGTTTGACAGAAAACAACAAAATTTGGTAAAGCAATTATCCTTCAATAAAAAAATAAATTAAAAAGAAAAGAGAGAAATGATAAAGATAAAAGAGGAAATAAACAAAATATAGACAAAAAATAGAAAAGATCAATGAAACCAAGAATTAGTTTTTAGAAACAACTCGTTGTTTTTCAAAACCACAATGAGATATCACCTCACATCTTTCAGTGTGGCTGTTACCAGCAAGACCACAAATAACAAATGTTCGTGAGAATGTGGAGAAAATGGAACCTTCCTACACCAATTTCCTTCCTGTAAATTGGTGCAGCCACTATGGAAAACAGTATGTAGGTTCCTCAGGAAACTAAAAATAGAACTACTGTATGATCTGGCAATTACACTCTTGGGTATACATAAAGAAAATGAAAACACTGGTTAGAAATGATACATGCCCCCAGTGTTCATAGCAGCATTATTTATAACAGCCAAGATATGGAATCAACCTAAATGCCCACGAATAGTTGAATGGACAAAAAAGATGTGGTATAGGACTTCCCTGGTGGTCCAGTGGTTGAGACGTCACACTTCCATTTCAGGGGGCATGGATTTGATTCTTGGTTGGGAACTAATTGGAGAAGGAATTGGCAACCCACTCCAGTACTCTTGCCTGGAAAATCCCATGGATGGAGGAACCTGGTAGGCCATGGGGTCGCAAAGAGTCGGACACAACTGAGTGACTTCACTTTCACTTTTGACTTCACTTTGGGAACTAATATCCCACAGCTTGCATGTTCAGTTCAGTTCAGTTGCTCAGTAGTGTCCGACTCTTTGCGACCCCATGAATCACAGCACGCCAGGCCTCCCTGTCCATCACCAACTCCCCGAGTTCACTCAGACTCACGTCCATCGAGTCAGTGATGCCATCCAGCCATCTCATTCTCTGTCGTCCCCTTCTCCTCCTGCCCCCAATCCCTCCCAGCATCAGAGTCTTTTCCAATGAGTCAACTCTTCGCATGAGGTGGCCAAAGTACCAGAGTTTCAGCTTTAGCATCATTCCTTCCAAAGAAATCCCAGGGCTGATCTCCTTCAGAATGGACTGGTTGGATCTCCTTGCATGGCCCCCCAAAGAAGATATAGTATAGATTAACAGTGGACTATTAATCAGTCCTAAAAAAGAGTGAAATTTTGCCATCTGCAACAACATGGATGAACCTGGAGGTTTTTATGATTATTGAGATAAATCAAACAATGATAAATACTGCATGTTATCACTTATATGTGGAATCTAAAAACATAAAACAATTGAATAAATATAACAAGAAAGAAACAGACTCATATATATACAGAGAGAGAGAACAAACTAGTGATTACTAATGTGGAGAGGGATGGGGGAAGGGCAAGATTGGAGTAGGGGAATAAGGGTACAGGCTTCCTGGTATAAAATAAATAAGCTGCAAGGATACATTGTACTGCACAGGAAATATAGCCAATATTTTTATAATAACTTTAGTTTTTAATTAATTAATTTTATTTTTGGCTTCACTGAGTTTTCATCATTGCATGTGGGCTTTCTTTAGTTGGAGTGAACAGGGACTACTCTTCATGTTGGTGTGAGGGCTTTTCGTTGCAGTGGCTTCTCTTGTTGCAGAGCACAGTCTCTAGGCATGTGGGCTTCAGCTGTTGCAGCACATGGGCTCACTAGTTGCAGTGTACAGGCTCTAGGGTGCTTAGGCTTCTGTAGTTGTGGCACACAGGCTCAGCAGTTGGAGTTCATAGGTTCTAGAGCTTGGGCTCAGTAGTTGTGGCTCACAAACTTAGTTACTCCTTGGCAAGTGGAATCTTCCTGGACCAGGGATTGAACACATATCCCCTGCATTGGCAGGTGGTTTCTTATCCACTGAGCCACAGGTAAGTCCTATTCTTTTCTTTCTTTTTTAACTGCTCAGTCCTGTCTGACTCTTTGTGACCCCATGGACTGTAGCCTACCAGGCTCCTCCATCCATGGGATTCTCTAGGCAAGAATACTGGAGTGGGTTGCCATTTCCTTCTCCAGGGGATCTTCCCAACCAAGGGATCGAATCCAGGTCTCCTGCATTGCAGGCAGACACTTTAACCTCTGAGGCACCAGTGAAGCCCAGGTAAGTCCTATTTAATTTATTTTTTTTTTTACTTTTAAAAATTTTTATTTTTTTTGATATAAGTTTATTTATTTTAATTGGAGCCTAATTACTTTAAATGGAGTATAATATATAAAATGTTGAGCATTACTTTGCTAGTGTGTGAGGTGAGTGCAATTGTGCGGTAGTTTGAGCATTCTTTGGCATTGCCTTTCTTTGGGATTGGATTGAAAACTGACCTTTTTCAGTCCTGTGACCACTGCTGAGTTTTCCAACTTTGCCAGCATATTGAGTGCAGCATTTTCACAGCATCATCTTTTAGGATTTGAAATAGCTCAACTAGAATTCCATCACCTCCGCTAGCTTTGTTCATAGTGATTCTTCCTAAGGCCCACTTGACTTCACATTCCAGGATGTCTGGCTCTAGGTGAGTGATCACACCATCGTGACTATCTGGGTCAAGAATATCTTTTTTGTATAATTCTTCTGTGTATTCTTGCCACCTCTTCTTAATATCTTCTGCTTCTGTCAGGTCCATGTCATTTCTGTCTTTCATTGTTCCCATCTTTACATGAAATCTTCCCTTGGTATCTCTAAAATGTTCCCTAGAATCTCTAATTTTCTTGAAAAGATCTCTAGTCTTTCCCATTCTCCAAGCAAGGCTTCAGCAGTAAGTGAATTGTGAGCTTCCAGATGCTCAAGCTGGATTCAGAAAAGGCAGAGGAACCAGAGATCAAGTTGCCAACATCCACTGGATCATCAAAAAAGCAAGAGAGTTCAAGAAACACTATGTCTGCTTTATTGACTATGCCAAAGCCTTTGAGTGTGTGGATCACAACAAACTGTGGAAAATTCTTAAAGAGATGGGAATACCAGACCACCTGACCTGCCTCTTGAGAAATCTGTATGCAGGTCAAGAAGCAACATTTAGAACTGTACATGGAACAACAGACTGGTTCCAAATCGGGAAAGGAGTACGTCAAGGCTATATGTTGTCACCCTGCTTATTTAACTTATATGCAGAGTACATCATGAAGTTGGATGAAGCACAAGCTGGAATCAAGATTTCTGGGAGAAATATCAATAGCCTCAGATATGCAGATGACACCACACTATGGCAGAAAGTGAATAAGAACTTAAGAGCCTCTTGATGAAAGTGAAAGAGGAGAGTGAAAAAGTTGGCTTAAAGCTCAACCTTCAGAAACCTAAGATCATGGCATCTGTTGCCATCACTTCATGGCAAATAGATAGGGAAGCAAGGGAGGGAAGCAAGGGAAACAGTGAGAGACTATTTTTTTGGGCTCCAAAATCACTGCAGATGGTGACTGTATCCATGAAATTAAAAGATGCTTGCTCTTTGAAAGAAAAGTTATAACCAAGCTAGACAGCAACTTTAAAAGCAGAGAGATTACTTTGCCAAATGAGATCTGTCTGCTAAGTCGCTTCAGTCGTGTCCGACTCTGTGCGACCCCATAGACGGAAGCCCACCAGGCTCCCCCATCCCTGGGATTCTCTAGGCAAGAACACTGGAGTGGGCCGCCATTTCCTTTTCCAATGCGTGAAAGGGAAAAGGGAAAGTGAAGTCACTCAGCCATGTCCAACTCTTAGCGACCCCATGGACTGCAGCCTACCAGGCTCCTGCGTCCATGGGATTTTCCAGGCAAGAGTACTGGAGTGGGGTGCCATTGCCTTCTCCAAAGGTCTATCTAGAGAAAGCTATGGTTTTTCCAGTAGTCATGTATGGATGTGAGAGTTGGACTATAAAGAAAGCTGAGTGCTAAAGAATTGATGCTTTTGAACTATTATGTTGGAGAAGACTCTTGAAAGTCTCTTGGACAGCAAGGAGATCCAACCAGTCCATCCTAAAGGAAATCAGTCCTGAATATTCATTGGAAGAACTGATGCTGAAGCTGAAACTCCCAATACTTTGGCCACCTGATGCAAAGAACTGACTCATTGGAAAAGACCCTGATGCTGGGAAAGATTGAAGGAAGGAGGAGAAGGGGACGACAGAGGATGAGATGGTTGGATGGCATCACCTACTTAATGGATATGAATTTCAGTAAGCTCCAGGAGTTGGTGATGGACAGGGAGGCCTGGTGTGCTACAGTCCATGGGGTCCCAAAGAGTTGGACATAACTGAGCGACTGAATTGAACTGAATCTATCACTATGCTGTACACCTGAAACTAATATAACATTATAAATCAAATGTATTCTAATTAAAATAAATGAAATAATCAATGGCACCCTGAAAAAGTTAAAAATTGAAAAATGTATTGCAAGTTGCTATAATGGAAATATATCTTAAATTCAGAATGAAAAGTTAATTAGGAGATATGATTTAACAAAACACTAATAGTCCAACAATAAAAATTTGTTAGTCATAATTCAACTTTGTAAAGTCAAAATAATCTAAAGATGAAGTAAAATGTTTATTGCCTTATAAATAATTGCACACATTCTCCACTGATACCACCAAATCACCTTTACTTTAAGTCAAACATACCTGGATACCACCTACCCAATGTCTGGTGTATTTGAAATTTAGCTGCCCACAGGTAATCTCAGAATGAATTCCCTGCTATCTTCCTTCTTGCATTTTGCAAAGACTTGTAAATCATCTTTGTGCAAAATACTGTGCTGGCCCAGGCGTTCAAGTGATGAGCCATCTCTATGGCCCTTGCCCCCTCAGAACCTACATTTCATTGAGAAAGAGAGACATTAATCAACGTGTACAATGTGTAGGTACCTATGAACAAGAATAATATGTATTAGGGGAACTTGATCCTCTGTGTGTGTGTGTGTGTGTGTGTGTGTATGAGATAGGGGTCCAAAAAGTACAGGGATTCTTGAGGAAGTTACACTAGAGTTGAGCTCTATGGATGGCCAAATGAAGGGTGGTGCTAGCGGCAAGACTATTCCAGGAAGAAGCATAGACTGTATCAAAGCCCTGAGGTCAGAGGGAGCATAGGGGATTCTACAAACTGAAAATGCACCTTTGGTGGGTGGAACACAGAAAAGAGAATTGGCATAGATTGAGATTGGCTGAGAAAGGCATGCAGAAGTCTGATTATTCAATAATATACAGATCAAATGGAGAAGGAAATGGCAACCCACTCCATATTCTTGCCTAGAGAATCCTGTGGACAGAGGAGCCTGGTGGGCTGCTGTCCATGATGTCACACAGAATCAGACATGACTGAAGTGACTTAGCATGCATGCATTCATTGGAGATGGAAATGGCAACCCACTCCAGTTTTCTTGCCTGGAGAATCCCAGGGACAGAGGAGCCTGGTGGGCTGCCGTCTATGGGGTCAGGCAGATTCAGACACAACTGAAGCGACTTAGCAGCAGCAGCATACAGATCAAGCATAAACATGGAGTTTTACCCTGGTTAGTAACATGATATGGAGAAATTTGTATTTTGAAAAGGTGTCTCTGGTGGCAACATGGAGAATGAATTGGAGAAGACTAAGAGTTTAGATGGCATCACTGACTCGATGGACGTAAGTCTGAGTGAACTCCGGGAGTTGGTGATGGACAGGGAGGCCTGGCGTGCTGTGATTCATGGGGTCGCAAAGAGTCGGACATGACTGAGCGACTGAACTGAACTGAACTGAACTGAAGAGTTTAGATAGATCAATTAGTTGTGGTTCCCGGAAAAAAAAAAAAAAACAGGATAACTAGTAGGATTTACATGTGAGGATTGAAGGACATATGGGCTCAATTATTGGGATTAAATTTGATGAGTTTGTATTGGAATTTATTACATCTGTGCTGTCTTTTAAATATCCAAGCAGTAATATCAAGTAGGAAAATTTTGAAATCAAGTCTGAAGCTCAGAAATGTAGTGTAGAATGGAAATGAAGCATTGTGAATCTGTCAGTAATATTTAAAGCCTTAAAAATTGTTAAGTTCACCCAGAGAGAAGAAAAACTGAGAGACAGAAGAGAAAGAAATCTCACCTTGATCTTGAAAAAGCCCCACATTTATTAACAAGGTGGAGGAGGGTGAAGTGGCAAATGAGACAGAGATGGAGCAGACAGATATGTAAAAGGAGGACCAGGAGAGAGTGTGCTGGGGAAGCCAAAGGTAAACAATGATTCACAAAGGAGGAAACGGTCAGAATGCCAAATGCTACGGAGAAGCCACGCAAGATAAAGAATAAATATTACCCACTGGATTTGGTGATGTCAGAGTCGTTGGTGACATTAGTGAGAGCTGTTTTGGGAAAGTTTGGGGGGGTGGATGCCAGATTTACGTGGGTTGAAGCATGACTCAGATCCTGTTTTCATAGGACTCCTGATTTTGATTCTGTCCTTTTATAATTCTTTGTCTGCCCTTTGAACCTGGTCTCCCTGTCTTGACTCTCAGACTTGACTCAGCTCCAATCTACAAGACCTTCCTTCTTTCCTAATAGTGCCTTTGAAGCCCTCTTCCTGGTTCTAGTCCAGCCAGCATCCCAGACATCATATAAGCTATTTTTTAAGTGAGGATAATTGAAGCTTTACCCATCGGAGTAACGAGATGTGGACCTCAGGCTTGAATCCAGACTTTACCACTAATTGCACAAAATTGGAAAGTTACTTAACTTCAGTTTCCTCATCAGTGAAGGAGGACTAATCATACCTATTTTACTATGTCATTGTGAGGATTAGTATTCCCGGTACACAATCATTGTTCAATAAATGGTAAGTTACTTTCCCCCAATTTTGCTGCCCTTTCAGGAAACAACATCTCTTTAATCATCTCTGTAAGGAGCATTCCTAAACTTAAAGAAACATTTCGAAAGCGATATATTGTAATGAGGGAATGTATGCGCTTCCCTGGTAACATTTCTTTATTCACCCAATGTTTATTTATCAAGACCCTTCCACGTGACAATCACAGAGCTAGGATTTGGGCAGTCAGTGAATCAGTGATGATCAAGAAGGACATGGCTCAGTGCCACAAGAAATTCATAATCTAGTGCAGCAGGTAGATAATGTAACACAAAAGTAAAGTCATAAATAACATGATTGTAAATTTTGATAGATATTGGGCAGGACATATAAAAGGGCTGCTTCAAGTGGAGTCATTGGAGGAAAGTTTTTCTGAGAATTTTGTGTGTAAGCTGCCATCTGAAGGTGTGAAGGAATGAAGGGCATTCATCATTTTGACCTTCATTGAGAGTCTGAACTATAACACAGAGATCCCCGAGGAACTAATGAAATATGTTGGTACATCAGTCTCTACATGGAATCCTTATTAACTAGGTGGCTATGCCTTATTAACTTGTAGTATTTTTCTTTCTCCTTCACCATCTGTCAGCTGATTAAGTCAGTCATCTTTTAAAAGTTTGCTGTTTCTCATCTATTTATGAGCTGAGAAATTTAATAATTATGCTGCTTGCCCACATGCTAAGTTACTTCAGTTGTGTCTGACTCTTTGTGACCCCATGGACTGTAACCTGCCAGGCTCCTCTGTCCATGGGATTCTCCGGGCAAGAATACTGGAATGAGTTGCCATGAAACCATCTCCTCCTCCAGGGGATCTTCCGGACCCAGTGGTCAAACTCATGTCTCTCATGTATCCTGCATTGGCAGGAGGGTTCTTTACCACTAGGCGCCACCTGGGAAGCCCAATCTGCTGGTTAGAAACACAGAAAGATGAAAATGAAATTAGCTTTGGATGAGTCCTCTCATGAATACAATACTGAAACTTCAGCGCCTTAACTACACCAGCTCATCAAGTTTCTTGGGGTCTTGCTTCAATTTGCTTCTGGGATCTTGGCAAAATTCTGACAAGCAAGGTTTGGAGTAGGTGACTTCTGGACAAGAAAGGTGATGCTGTGCAAATGTAAGCAATTATGACACTTATCTTTCTAAATCAGGTGATCAATTGAATCTGTGTGAAACCCTAGTGTGCAAATTATTAACTGTAAACCTGTGAGGGGCCTGGGCTAACAGACTAACTAGTTCCTTTCCGATTTTGTGGTTCTCTGTCCTTTCATTGATGGCTCATGATATGGTGTCCTCTCCTTAGGACCTCTATCTTTGCATTCCTCTGAGCAGACAGCTTGGTTTAGAACTGTGTTTGGAGTGAGAAGAAAAGGGATGAGAGGAATGCCCAAGTGACTCACCTCCTAAGTCACATTCAGGGTTGCTCATGAGGGGTTGTTTTAGAAGCTCAGAGTTATCTGCCATAATAATGTTTCTCCTACAAGAGAGTTTAGTGATGGGGAGGTGAGAAAAAGGGAAGCAAGTCCTAAAATGATTTTCTGTCCTTAAAAGTGGGAATGACTGTGTTTCTTGCTCTTTTGTTACAATATCTCCCATGAAGGATAATTTTTTCATAGTTTTAGATTGTCTCTTCTACTCCAAGAATACCAGATAACTCAAGTCAATGTGCATTATATATTTAATGTCTGTGCAAAAACTTGCTTTTAGTAGAAAAATCTGAGGCAAAAGAAGCATTCAGTTTTGTAGTCTTTTCAGAAATATTTTAATTTAGGTGACTGATTTGAATATCATAGGCCATGGTGGTAACAGGGAGAGAAAGTAAGAAAACTCTTCTGTTTAGCAGAATTTAGGAAATATCTGCTGTTTGGAAAAGACATCCTTTACGCTTAGAAAATTCAGGAGTTAAAATGATTTGCTGTAATTTTGGCATTGGATAGTCCACATACTAGTTTCTTTTGTAGAATAAGAAATTAGAAAAAGGATTCAGTTCTTTTTTAAGCAATAAAAGGGTCATTAAACCCTCATTTTGGTTTGAAATTCCTCATTTTTTTGTTATTTACATTGGTTCTTATTCAATACTTCTTCCACTGTATATTTCAAATAAAGTTAGTTTTTGTTATTCTATTTTTAGCTCTCTTTCCTGCCCCTGCCGTCCACCAAAATAGGAAAGTTGGATTTCATTTCAAGTTTGCAATTTCCCACTGAAAGCCCCACTGAGCTCTTCTTGTTCCTTTGTTTTCTGGTGGGAAATATTTTTTCTCTCTTTCTGAGGGAGAGTACGCTGCAAACCTTCTCTCCTTTTCCCTGAGGGATGGCTGAGATGACGCCTTTGGCAGGGGGCAGGCTCTTGGTCTCTGAGTAGTGACGGCGGCCCTGCTGGCCTTCACACACCCGGTGCTTCTTACGGAAGTTCAAGAGATGTGAGCCCTTTGTTAGCCTCCATCTCAGTGCTTACTCATTGCAGGTACAGCTTCCCATGACCTATTATCTGTGCTTCTGCCCTCAGGTTCCATTGGCTCCTGACAGTGGTCATTTGGCTTAAGAGATGCTCTTAATCCAAATGCTGTGATGAGAAAAACCCAGCATCTCTCATCGTTTGAAACTTGACAGTGTTCTCTGTGCTTCTTCAGGCACTCTCATCTCTTAAATCATTTGCTATATCCATGATGCCCAGAAAGCTCAGTGCTGCTCTAAAAGGCAACCTTGGATCAACCCATGCAGAGCCCCATGGTGATGGGTACCTTGATACCAGGCTCTTTTGATGAGTGTCATTGTTCATCCAACAACTGTTCATGGAATGTCAGTTATGTGTCAAACACTTTGCTAGGTGGTAGGGATTTCCAAAGGAATTTTAAAATTGCCTGAGCCTCTGAAGGGACTAGTATGAAAGATCTAAATTAAAAACAAAGCAAAACAAGCAATACAATTGATTAGGTACCATAGACAAACCACAGGGTCCAGAGGAAGCAAAGATTAAATGTTCCTCCAAGATCCTCTGTCTTCATGGAGAAGGTGAATGTTTAACCCTTCCTTTGGAACAGAATCTGAGATCTGGCAGGAATAGCTTGAACAGAGGCAAAGAGGAATGGAACAGCCTGCAAGATTTTTGTACTGTTAGAATGTGAGTTTCTAGGAACAAGGAAGTTGCAGGAAATAAAAATACAGAGGAAGACAAGTGTTGTGTCCTGATGGGCTTGCATATCCTTTGCTAAGGAACTTGTATATATTCTATGAGTTCTGTCACTGCAAGAAAGAAAGAGAGATATTGACTCTAACTTTAAAAGGTAACCCTATAAAATAATTCCCTGGCAGTTCAGAGAGAGGGCAGGCAGAAAGAAGTGTCTGATATGAGTAAAAATAGTTGGCTGTATTGAAATAGTTTGTAGCTTTGGAAGTCCTGGGGAAATCCCTGAGCAGAACCACACATTCTTTCAGAGGAGCAGGAACCTAGGACTGGCAGGACCAGTGAGATCCAGGGAGTGAGTGCCCAGGAAGATCAGTGGAGACTGCATAGACATGGAATGATTGACACTGAGGTGACCTGTGTTTGTCTTTGAGCATGACTGAGTGCCCCTTGAGGCTTCCCTGAAGCAGTTAGGTACAGCTGAATAGGGGTGTATTGGTAGCTGAGATCTCAAGTGAGAAAATGAGCCATTAGACTTTTAAAAATTATGTTGTAGTTTTACTGAAGCACGTGTGAGTGCATGCTAAGTCACTTCAGTCATGTCAGACTCTTTGCAACCCCCTGGACTATAGCCTGCTAGGCTTCTCTGTCCATGGGATTCTCCAGGCAAGAATACTGGAGTGGGTTGCCATGCCTTCCTTCAGGACATCTTCCTGACCCAAGGATGGAAACTGTGTCTCTTGCATCTCCTGCATTGTCAGGAAGGTTCTTTACCACTAGCGCTGCTTGAAAAGTTCCTTACTGAAGTATGGTTGATCTAGAATATTGTGTTAGTTTCAGGTGTACAGCAAAGTGGTTTTATATATATATATATGTGTGTGTGTGTGTATACATGTGTGTGTGTGTATATATATTTTTTTTCCCTTGTAGTTTATTATAAGATAGTGAATGTATTGAAAATAAAACTGAAATTCGCTCAGTCAGGTCTGACTCTTTGCGACCCTATGGACTGTACAATCCATGGAATTCTCCAGGCCAGAATACTGGAGTAGGTAGCCTTTTCCTTCTCCAGGGAATCTTCCCAAACCAGGGATTGGACCCAGGGCTCCCACATTGAAGGCAAAATGAACTATTTGGCCAACCCAATAGTTCCCTGTGCTATACAGGAAAGCCTTGCTGTTTATATACTTTATATAGAGTGTTAATTTCATGCTCTGTTATACCTGTTAATTTCATACTCCAAATTTATCTCTCTCCCCTTCATTCTTTAGTAACCATGAATTTGTTCTCTATGTCTGTGAGTCTCCATTTTGCAAATAAATTCATTTATTCTATTTTTTTTAGAGTCTACATATAAGTGATATCATGTAACATTTGTCTTTTTCTGTTTGACTTACTTCACTTGGTATCATCTGTAGGTCTATCCATATTGCTGCAAATGAGTTCCTGATTTTAAATGCCATCTGCAGGGTGGTAAACATTTGGGGAACAGTTGGAGTTTCATTCTGAGACCTAGACATAATACAAGTAGTGTTTGCCACAGCAGAGTATTTAACTCTAGAGTGAGATTTTATTTCTTCCAAACAAAGAAAGTAAAGCTTAGAGAGGTTGAGAAAAGTGCCCAACATCTCAGAGCAGCACACTTGCTGCTGATCTCAGGGAGAGTCTGGCATCTTGACTTACTTTCTGATTTTCTGTCCTAATTGTGAAGTTGTTGCTGATTTTCTCCTGGGAGCACAGGAGTCACTTGTGATGATGGGATTCAAATATTTTTCCTTAATGAACAAGCACAGTAAGATTCTATAATAATATTTGTATAAAAATGTGGTTTTCATCAACCAGTCATATAGGGTAAAATCGGCCCTTGTTTCTATCTCCATCCCACTTTATTTATTTTTCATAAAACCATGAAAGAAATGAAAACATATAAGTTCGAAAACACAGACACATTTATATACACAGATTGGGAAATACAACATGAGGTTTTCATAGACATTATTTGCCCACTTGATATGAATTCTGAGTTAAGTACTCCACAAACATCATCACATCTAGTCTTCAAAAGTGACATTTCTTTTATGTGGTATGTGGACAATTTTGCAATTATATATTGCTCATGTGTTATTAACTTGTGAAAGTGATTCAAACCACATTGTCATTATTATAGAAAGTGGCAGGAGGTGCCCGCACATGCAGTGTGCTGACCCAGAACTACAAATCTAATACAGGCCAGTCTGCAGCTTACTGAACAGTAAGTTGTGTCTGAACAGTAGTCCATTAGGCAACAGTGGAAAAGCGAAAATCATTTGAATTAGTAAGATTAAAGTACTTACAATAGTATAATATCCAAGGCCTGCCCATAGAGTGATGAGATAATGTCCCAAACATCTTTTATTTAGACTGCAAAGCTTCATAATTGTGAAAATTGAGCACCTGGCGGGTGGTGAGTTTCCTGAAGATGCAGGTGCTTAGGCAGG
This sequence comes from Bubalus bubalis, assembly GCF_019923935.1. Lineage (NCBI taxonomy): Eukaryota > Metazoa > Chordata > Mammalia > Artiodactyla > Bovidae > Bubalus > Bubalus bubalis. The sequence goes on from NC_059177.1 coordinate 1,195,278, forward strand.
AACTGAGTGACCATATGCAGCATCGCTAGGCTTGTGGGCAAGATTGGTTTGCTGAGTGCCCTATCCCACGACTTTATGATGGCCAATTATGTTAGTCCACATTAAACCATGTAAATAGACAGTAACATTCACAGTCAACTGTACAAATATTAGACATAGATCCAGTGAAAGATGGAGATCCTGTCTCCTTGCTAGTACAAGAGTTCTTGGTGCTAGACCAAGACCAGATCGAAAATACACAAATTGTATGATCAGAGATTAAAATCAAGTGACAAAGTAATACCTGCTCCTTAATTATTAGGAAAATTCCCAACTAATTATGAAAATTAAACATCTGCATGCTTTTTTCATTTCATATATAAATGAAAAAAGTAGGTCACTAGCACTTTACTGGAGAAGGCAATGGCACCCCACTCCAGTACTCTTGCCTGGAAAATCCCATGGACGCAGGAGCCTGGTGGGCTGCAGTCCATGGGGTCGCGAAGAGTCGGACATGACTGAGCGACTTCACTTTCACTTTTCCCTTTCATGCATTGGAGAAGGAAATGGCAACCCACTCCAGTGTTCTTGCCTGGAGAATCCCAGGGACGGAGGAGCCTGGTGGGCTGCCGTCTCTGGGGTCACACAGAGTCGGACACGACTGAAGTGACTTGGCAGCAGCAGCAGCAGCAGCATCTTTTACAATGATAAAAAGAAAATGATGGTTGAAATGGTGAAAATGAATTTTTGAAAAGTGGCTTATTCAAGTGAGATCTTAATTATTAAAACTATTCATTAAGATAAATAAACAGCACCTTGGCCTCCAACTCCATGCTGTTCCACTTGCAGTTTCTCACCTTTTACACGGTCATATGAATAAATTATCAAAACTAACGGATTTTATAGTGGAAAGTCTGACTCGAAGAAGTTTTTACCAGAGTGTGCGTTTTCCAGGCAGAACTTGTAAAATTACCAAGAAACGAAGGCTTTAAAAAACAATATTATAAAATGCTCCATCATTCCTGGGCAGTCTTCTTTACTTCTGGAGCTCAGGCAGCGATGGTTCCATCCTTCTTTGTCTCTCTTGGAAACTTCGACTGCCCTTCTAAATCTTTTGCTTACTTGCTTGTCATCCTACACAGCTTTTAAAGTACTTTTTAAAGCTCAGGTACTACTCTTTCATTGTTCTTTACAATTTTGTTTGATTTTTGTATGTTTAGGCTTAAAAATGGCACATATCCACAATTTAAAAATCATACAAAAATACTAAAAGAAATTTAAAAAGCTTGTTTCAAATCTCATTAATGGGAAGTAGCCATTACTGGCACTAGATGTACATTTCTCTAAGTATCACTTAACGTGTAATTGCAGATCCAAAGACAGAAAAAAAAGGACAGAAATAATTCTAGAAAAATATAAGCAAATTACATATGATGTTTCAAAATAAGTTACACTACAGTTAATTTTGTTTGAACTTAAAAGAAACTAAGTTGAAAGAACTGAGATTTATTTTTGTCTATATTCTATTCAAATAGTTATAAATTATTTCTTTATATTTTTAAAATATTGTAAATGTTGTAAAACACTTTAAAAGACCAAAGTGATTATCTGGGTTAAATGAATGTTTCAACATTAGGTTTTAATTATTTATACCCCTATACCTCCATTTTTTCTTATTTATATGATTATTTAAATATTTAAAACTTTTATTATGAGATAACAATAAAGGATAGATGGCTGGATGGCATCACTGACTAGACATGAGTTTAAGTAAACTCAGGGAGATAGTGAAGGACAGGGAAGCCTGGCATGCTGCAGCTCATGGGGTCACAAGAAGTTGGACATGACTTAGCGGCTGAACAACAACAATTATGAGATAATAATAAATTCATATCTATAAAGAAATGTAAGACATGCAGAGATATTTCTGTATATCTTTCCCTCCAAAATAATATCTTGCATATGTACAGTATCCCAACCAGGAAATTAAGATTGATTTAATCAATCTTATTCAGAGTTCACCACTTTTACATGCTATTGTGTGTGTTTAGTTTTATGTAATTTTGTCATGTATGTAAATTTGCATGACCACCACAACAGTCAAGACACAAACAGATCCATCTTAATTATTCCTCAAACCCTTGCATCAAGAATCTGTTCTTCATATCTGTAATTTTCTCATTTTAAGAATACTGCATAGATGGATACATACATTATGTAAACTTTTGATGTTGCTGTTTTTCCCCTCACCTAGTATGATCCCCTTGATGTCATTTCAACTTGTGTACTTCATAGTTTACTCTTTTTTTTATCACTATTACCCATGGTATGAATGAACTTCAGTTTATTTAACCAATCTCCCACTGAAGGATATTTGGATTATTTCCAGTTTGGGCCTATTACAAATTAAAATTCTATGCACATTTATGAAAGGTTTTTCATGAACATGTTTTCCTTTCTCTGGGAAATCACCTGAGAATGAATTTCTGGTTGTGTGCTGAGCAACACATCTTAGTTTTGTAAGAAACTGCCATGCCCCAGAGGGGCTGTACCATTTTGTGTTCCTGTTTACAAAATGTGAATGGTTCAGTTTCTCTGCATCTTTGCAAGCATTTGGTATTGTCATATATTATTTTTAGATATCCACTGTAATAACATTTATGTCCTTTCTTATAATTACTCTTCACCACAATTATTTCTTCCTATGGCTGTATTGCAGGTCAAGAAGCAATAGTTAGAACCAAACATGGAACAACAGATTGGTTCAAAATTGGGAAAGGAGTGCATCAAGGCTGTATATTGTTACCCTATCTATTTAACTTATACTCAAGAGTTCAGTTCAGCTCAGCTCAGTCACTCAATTGTGTCCGACTCTGCGACTTCATGAACCGCAGCATGCCAGACCTCCCTGTCCATTACCAACTCCCAGAATTTACCCAAACACATGTCCATTGAGTCAGTGATGCTATCTAACCATCTCACCCTCTGTCGTTCCCTTCTCCTCCTGCCTTCAGTCTTTCCAAACATTAGGGGCTTTTCAAATGAGTCATCTCTTCGCATCAGGTGGCCAAAATATTGGAGTTTCAGCTTCAATATCAGTCCTTCCAATGAACATGCTGGACTGATTTCTTTTAGGAATGGACTGGTTGGATCTCCTTGCAGTCCAAGGGACTCTCAAGAGTCTTCTCCAACACCTCAGTTCAAAAGCATCAATTCTTTGGCACTCAGGTTTCTTTATAGTCCATTATCACATCCATACATGACTACTGGAAAAACCATAGTCTTGACTAGTCGGACCTTTGTTGACAAAGTAATGTCTCTGCTTTTTAATATGCTGTCTAGGTTGGTCATAGAGTACAACATGTGAAATGCTGGGCTGGATGAATCACAAGCTGGAATCAAATTGCCAGGAGAAATATAAATAACCATAGACATGCAAGTGATATCACCCTTATGGCAGAAAGTGAAGAGGAACTAAAGAGCCCCTTGAAGATGAAAGATGAGAGTAAAAAAGCTGGCTTAAAACTCAACGTTCAAAAAACTAAGATCATGGCATCCAGTCCCATCACTTCATGGCAAGTAGATGGGGAACAATGGAAACAGTGAAAGACTTTATTTTCTTGGGCTCCAAAATCACTGTGGATGGTGACAGCCATGAAATTAAGAGACACTTGCTCCTTGGAAGAAAAGCTATGACAAACCTAAGCAGAGACATTACTTTGCCAACAAAGATCCATGTAGTCAAAGCTATGGTTTTTCCAATAGTCATGTATGGACGTGAGAGTTGGACCATAAAGAAAGCTGAGCACCAAAGAATTGATGCTTTTGAGCTGTGGTGTTTGAAGAGACTCTTGAGAGTCCCTTGGACTGCAAGGAGATCAAACCAGTCAATCTTGAAGGAAATCAACCCTGAATAGTCACTGGAAGGTCTGATGCTGAATCTGAAGCTCCAATACTTTGGCCACGTGATGCAAAGAGCCTACTCATTGGAAAAGATGATGATGCTGGGAAAGATTGAAGGCAGGAAGAGAAGGAGATGATAGAGGATGAGACAGTTGAATGGCATCACCAACTCAATGGGCTTGAGTTTGAGCAAACTCGAGAAGATAGTGAAGGACAGGGAAGCCTTGCATTGCAGTCCATGTAGTCACAAAAAGTCAGACTCGACTGAGCGACTGAACAATAGCTGTATTTTTCAATAGGTTGAAAACTCAACGTCAATGAATGGTGTTTGGATAGGTGAATGGATTTTGTTAAGCACTTTGTTTATTTTTTAAATAATTAATTAATTAATTTTTGGCTGCATCAGTCTTTGTGGTGGGATGCAGGCTTCTCTCTAGTTGCAGCATATTTATTTTTTTGGGCTCCAACATGCTCCGTGTGTACAGATCACGTGGGTCCTGTAGCTGTGGTGTGAGGGCTTAGTTGTCCCGTGGCATGTGGGATCTTATATTCCCAGTCAGGGATCAAACCCACATCTCCTACATTGAAGGCATATTCTTAACCACTGGACCACCAGGGAAGCCCCTTGCTATGCATTTTTGTTGTTGTGCCTTGTGTTTAAAACTTCTATTAAAAAAAAATCATATTGGTATAGTAGTCCCCATACTCTTACTTAGTTAAGAATATTCTGGGTTTCAGTTCTAGTGGGCATTACTTTGTTGTTTTGTTTCATTTCTAGTTATTACAAAGAACCTGAATCCACTCCCCTCTCCCCCAGTGTAGCTTGTTTTTCCTACCTGAATACTTTCATAATTCTTTATTATATTTGAAGCGCATTTATTTCACTGGCTATGTCTTGCTGTGGGCTTTCCCAAATATGTTTATTTTAGGTTAATCTACATAGTTAAATATAACTGATCCTCAATGACGTGGGCTTGAAATTCAGGTTCACTCATAGGCAGATTTTTATGTACTATATAGTAATACAAGATCTCTGGCCGGTTGAATCTACAAATGTAGGAACCTCAATAGGGAGTGTGTGTGTGCTAGTCGCTCAGTCATGTCTGACTCTTTGTGACCCCCATGGACTGGAGCCCACCAGGCTCCTCTGTCCAGGGAATTCTCTAGGCAAAGATACTGGAGTGGGTAGCCATTCCCTTCTCCAGGAGATCTTCCCTACCCAGGGATCAAACCCTGGCCTTCTACATTGCAGGTGGATTCTTTACTTTCTGAGCCACCAGAGAAGTCCCCTCAATTTTCAGGTACTATAAAAATTCAGCTGTTGTTGGGGAGGAAACTGAGGCACACGGGCTCCCCAACACCAGGCCTCTATTTGCCAGTCCAAGGTCTACTGCACCCTCCTGCTCTCCACCTCCAGTGGAATGCACTGCATGAAGCAGCCTGTGTGGTTCAAGAGTCAACTGTATTTCTTTATTTCAGAAAAGCTTTTTGTACCTTTGAATGTTTTCTGTTAATTTTTTCTTGTTTTATTCTTAAGAAACAACAATTCCTTTTACCTCTGGCAGGCTCTCTCTGCTGGGAGGCAATGGAAGTGGCTAGTTACTACAGCTGTCTCTCCCTCAACAGCCTGTGATATTGAAGTGGGTCTTAGTGGGGATGTTCCACTGTCCCCACATCTCCTTGCATTTTGCAGCTGTGATCTCAGTGATGCGGCTGGTGCGTCTCTTGATTGAAGCTTTGGGAGGGAAGCCCCAGGTTTTTCCAGCAGGCTTGAGTCCAGGCTGGGAAGCAGTTTGTGAGTATGTTTCACTGTTTGTCCCATGGGGTTTGTAAATGTCCTTGATTCATAAAAATTGTGTTTTTTTCCCTCTACATTTCATCTGTTTTGTTGTTTTCGAAGTATTTGAGGGAGAAGAATTAATCAAAGTGCCCAACACATCCATCTGTAGTAGGAAGTGTTCATGATCTCATCTTGACCTTGTGTTCCTGGCAGAATGTTGACACAGAGTTGGATAATAATTATTGAATGACTGAACAAATTAACAAATAAATTATTTTCTTTACCAAGCAGAAGTCTTGGAAAATGATATGGGTGTAATAAGCTGAAAGAATAACTAAGACTGGCTCTGACTGAGTGATCCACTATAGAAATTTGATATTTTCATTATTTCCTGAGTTGCTCATATATAAATCAAGTAAGTGAATTATTAATAATCTCTTTTCATTGTAAAAATTGCTGAAATAAATGGATCATTATCATCCAGCAATTTTGGTTGTAAGAATATAGCTATCTTCATTAAACTTCTAGGGCTGTGAGATTTTACCTATTGTAATTACTACTGAAATTTCATGGGTAAGAAGAAATAAAAGAAATTCCAAGTAGCAAAAAGAATCCAACCACCATAACATCAAGTTCTTTGGGTTTTCTTTTTTTTTTTTTTTTGATATTTTTTTTAAATTTTATTTTATTTTTAAACTTTACAAAATTGTATTAGTTTTGCCAAATATCAAAATGAATCCACCACAGGTATACATGTGTTCCCCATCCTGAACCCTCCTCCCTCCTCCCTCCCCGTACCATCCCTCTGGGTCGTCCCAGTGCACCAGCCCCAAGCATCCAGTATTGTGCATCGAACCTGGACTGGCAACTCGTTTCATACATGATATTTTACATGTTTCAATGCCATTCTCCCAAATCTTCCCACCCTCTCCCCCTCTCACAGAGTCCATAAGACTGTTCTATACATCAGTGTCTCTTTTGCTGTCTCTTACGCAGGGTTATTGTTACCATCTTTCTAAATTCCATATATATGTGTTAGTATACTATATTGGTGTTTCTCTTTCTGGCTTACTTCACTCTGTATAATAGGCTCCAGTTTCATCCACCTCATTAGAACTGATTCAAATGTATTCTTTTAATGGCTGAGTAATACTCCATTGTGTATATGTACCACTGCTTTCTTATCCATTCATCTACTGATGGACATCTAGGTTGCTTCCATGTCCTGGCTATTATAAACAGTGCTGCGATGAACATTGGGGCACACGTGTCTCTTTCCCTTCTGGTTTCCTCAGTGTGTATGCCCAGCAGTGGGATTGCTGGATCATAAGGCAGTTCTATTTCCAGTTTTTTAAGGAATCTCCACACTGTTCTCCATAGTGGCTGTACTAGTTTGCATTCCCACCAACAGTGTAAGAGGGTTCCCTTTTCTCCACACCCTCTCCAGCATTTATTGCTTGTAGACTTTTGGATTGCAGCCATTCTGACTGGTGTGAAATGGTACCTCATAGTGGTTTTGATTTGCATTTCTCTGATAATGAGTGATGTTGAGCATCTTTTCATGTGTTTGTTAGCCATCTGTATGTCTTCTTTGGAGAAATGTCTATTTAGTTCTTTGGCCCATTTTTTGATTGGGTCATTTATTTTTCTGGAGTTGAGCTGTAGGAGTTGCTTGTATATTTTTGAGATTAGTTGTTAGTCAGTTGCTTCATTTGCTATTATTCTCTCCCCTTCTGAAGGCTGTCTTTTCACCTTGCTAATAGTTTCCTTTGATGTGCAGAAGCTTTTAAGGTTAATTAGGTCCCATTTGTTTATTTTTGCTTTTATTTCCAATATTCTGGGAGGTGGGTCATAGAGGATCCTGCTGTGATGTATGTCAGAGAGTGTTTTGCCTATGTTCTCCTCTAGGAGTCTTATAGTTTCTGGTCTTACGTTGAGATCTTTAATCCATTTTGAGTTTATTTTTGTGTATGGTGTTAGAAAGTGTTCTAGTTTCATTCTTTTACAAGTGGTTGACCAGATTTCCCAGCACCACTTGTTAAAGAGATTGTCCTTAATCCATTGTACATTCTTGCCTCCTTTGTCAAAGATAAGGTGTCCATATGTGCGTGGATTTATCTCTGGGCTTTCTATTTTGTTCCATTGATCTATATTTCTGTCTTTGTGCCAGTACCATACTGTTTTGATAACTGTGGCTTTGTAGTAGAGCCTGAAGTCAGGTAGGTTGATTCCTCCAGTTCCATTCTTCTTTCTCAAGATCGCTTTGGCTATTCGAGGTTTTTTGTATTTCCATACAAATTGTGAAATTATTTGTTCTAGCTCTGTGAAGAATGCTGTTGGTAGCTTGATAGGGATTGCATTGAATCTATAAATTGCTTTGGGTAGTATACTCATTTTCACTATATTGATTCTTCCAATCCATGAACATGGTATATTTCTCCATCTATTAGTGTCCTCTTTGACTTCTTTCACCAGTGTTTTATAGTTTTCTATATATAGGTCTTTAGTTTCTTTAGGTAGATATATTCCTAAGTATTTTATTCTTTCCATTGCAATGGTGAATGGAATTGTTTCCTTAATTTCTGTTTCTGTTTTCTCATTATTAGTGTATAGGAATGCAAGGGATTTCTGTGTGTTGGGTTTTCTAATTGATCCTGTTCTTCAAGTTTAACACAGGGCTGGGCACACAGTCACAATAGCAGGGCTCTGGTTTCTGAGGATATTGGTAAAATCACAGTAAATAATTGCAAAGTTTAGAATTATGTTCTGAAATTCACTTGTCATAAGATGCAAATATTTAAGAAAGTATTTATGAAACATAACAAATGTTAACTAAAACAAAACAAAATAACCAAGGAACTTTTGTACACTGTTGATGGGAATCGAAGTGGTAACAGCTTTTGGAAAAGGAAACTGCCTATTAGAGGTGACAACTGCATTCCCTGCAAGCCAAAACTCTAACTTCTAGCTGTAACCCTGACAGAAATCCACGCCCATGTGCACCGAAAGACACATACAAGCATTTGTAGAAGCACTGTTTGTAATAGCTCCAAACTGATAACAGCCAAACTGTTCATCGAGAGTAGAATAGATAAGCAAATTGTGGTAACTCATATGAAGAAATGCTATATATTAACTTAAAGGAAAGAACTAGAGCTTCAAGGATCAATCTCACGAACATAACGTTGAGTGAAAGAGACCAGGTTCAGAGGAATGAATATTGCATTGTTCCTTTGTCATACCCTTAAAACCAGGTAAAACCAATCTCTCATGTTAGAAATCAGCATGGTGGGCTGATTTTTGAGTGGATGGACAGGGTACTGATTGGCAGAGGCCTGGGTGGAGCTTCTGAAGTGCCAGCAAAGTTTTATTTCCTGACATGTATGAAGGTCACATGAGTGTGTTAACTTTGTGATCAGTCATCAAATTATTCACTTTTGACTTGTGTGCTTTGCTGTATATCATATACCTCAATGGAAAGTTGAAAACATATAAAAACAAACCTCAGAATAGAGAATTTCAGATGGGGCTTCCCTGGTGGCCTAGATGGTAAAGAATCTGCCTGCAATGCAGGAGACCCAGGTTCAATCCTTGGGTCAGGAAGATTCCATGAAGAAGAGAATGTCTACTCACTCCAGTATTCTTGCTTGGAGAATTCCATGTATATAAGAGCCTGGCAGGCTACAGTCCATGGGGTCACAAAGAGCTGGACACCACTGAGTGACTAACACTTTTACTAGATAGGAGATTGCAAAAAAATGGAGAGAGCAGTGAATAATGTATCTGACAATTGTGTGCATGTGTATAAGTGAGTAAAATTATGTGACTTAGGAAGAGGAAATAGAGGCATAAATGACAACTCTTGAAACAAAGAGACAACTCCTAAAGGAAACCAAAATAAGTACTAAATTATACTAACAATACATTAAGGTTGCTTGGAGCTGGTGCAGAGAGAGGGACATATGACCATGTTTTTTTTGTTTTTTTTTAAGATTTTAAATTTTATTTTATTTTTAAACTTTACATAATCCGCCACAGGTATACATGTGTTCCCCATCCTGAACCCTCCTCCCTCCTCCTTTCCCATTCCAACCCTCTGGGTCGTCCCAGTGCACCAGCCCCAAGCATCCAGTATTGTGCATCGAACCTGACCATGTTTTAAAGGTCACAATAGTATGGGAGATTTAAAGGATGGGAAGTGAGTCTATTTTAAAAGAACCCTCATTCTTATGTGATGAGATGGTGATGAAACAGAATTTTATGGAGAGCTAGTTGGTCCCTTGTTCTAAAAAATGGCATCATGTATATCTGAGAGCATAGAGAAGGAAAATTATAACTAATGAAATGTACAGTGAAAATTCAAAACAATCACTGAAATGATATTAAAAACATTAAAAATGACAAAAACAAAAAGAAGAACAAGGTAACATGATTTATGGGATTGTATTAAGTACATGAGTCACTGCATTATGTGTGGGCCACAGTGATTCTTTCATCTTGGTGTCCTCCTCTGAGTGCAGGCTGGATCAAATGACTTCCTTTGAAGAATACAAGTGGAAGGATGTCACTTCTGAGATTAAGTTACAAAAAGACGATGGTTTCTGTCTTGCCCTGCCCTCTCTTGTTCTTCTGGTCACTTTCTCTGAGCAAAGCCAGCTGCCATATGGTGAGCTGTTTGTAGAGAGGGCCTTGTGTCAAGGAACTAATGTCTCCCACTGTGGCCAAAAATGAAGACCCCCCCCCCCACCTCCATGTTGTTGTTGGTGTTGAGTCACTCAGTCATGTCTGACTCTTTGTGGCCCCGTGGACTGCAGCACTCCAGGCTTCACTCTCCTTCACTGTCTCCTGGAGTTTGCTCAAACTCATGTCCATTGAGTTGGTGATGCCATCCAACCATCTCATCCTCTGTCATCCTCTTCTCTTCCTGCCTTCAATCTTTTGCAGCATCAGGGGCTTTTTCAATGAGTCTGTTCTTCACATCAGGTGAAGTTTCAGCTTCAGCATCAGTCCTTCCAATAAATATTCAGGACTGATTTCCTTTAGGATTGACTGGTTTGATCTCCTTGCAGTCCAAGGGACTCTCAAGAGTCTTCTCCAACACCATAGTTCAAAAACATCAGTTCTTTGGTGCTCAGCCTTCTTTATGGTCCAATGCTCACATCTGTACATGGCTACTGGAAAAACCACAGCTTTGACTATAGAGACCTTTGTCGGCAAAATGGTGTTCTGCTTTTTAATATTTTGTCTAGGTTTGTCATATAGCTTTTCTCCCCAGGAGAAAGCACCTTTTAATTTCATGGCTGTCATCACTGCCTGCAGTGGTTTCGGAGCCCAAAAAAATGAAGCCTGTCACTGTTTCCATTGTTTCCCTATCTATTTGCCATGAAGTGATGGGACTGGATGCCATCATAATTTTATGAATGTTGAGTTTAAGCTGGAGTTTTCACTCTCCTCTTTCACTTTCACCAAGAGGTTTTTTAATTCCTCTTTGTTTTCTGCCATTAAGGTGGTGTCATCTGCATATTTGAGGTTGTTGGTATTTCTCCTGGCAATCTTGATTCCAGCTTGTGATTTATCCAGCCCAGCATTTCTCATGATGTATTCTGTGTATAAATTAAATAAGCAGGATGACAATATATGGTCTTGATGTACTCCTTTCCCAATTTTGAATCAGTTCGTTGTTTCATGTCTGGTTCTAACTGTAGCTTCTTGACCTACATACAGGTTTTTCAGGAGGCAGGTAAGGTGGTCTGGTGTTCCCATCTCTTAAAGAATTTTCCACAGTTTTTTGTGATTCACACAGTCAAAGGCTTTAGTGCTGTCAATGAAGCAGATGTTTTTCTGGAATTCTCTTGCTTTTTCTCTGATCCAACAGATGTTGGCAATTTGACCTCTGTCTGGTTCCTCTGTCTTTTCTAAATCCAGCTTTTACATCTGGAAATTCTCAGTTCATGTACTGTTGAAGCCTAGCTTGAAGGATTTTGAGCATTACCTTGCTAGCATGTGAAATGAGTGCAATTGTGCGGTAGTTTGAATGTAAGATCTGGTAAAGGCTGTGCAGAGCTGTCTGTAGCAAGGGAGTCAATCATTATCACTTACATTTTGTTAAAACTCAAAGGCAAGCAGTGGAATAGGAAAGCTGTATAGTGGAAGAAAGAGGTTTCAGGTGTGTCATGGCTGAAGGTTGCTGGCTTGTGGAGGCTGGAGGTGGCTACTAGAAGGGACATCCTATCAGTTTGTTAGAGGGACACATTTGGCTTCCTCTGGTTGGTCCTAAGTTGGAAGTAGGGACAAAGGGAAGCTGTTGGTCATTCATCAAGTCCTGGGCATTTTGGACTGAATGTTTTAGGATTATTATTTGGCTCTCAATTGTCACTAGAGACAGCAGGCTGGTTCCTGTGGATAAGAGGTTGGCTCCCTGGGCAGTTGCGGCAGATGGGAAGGGGTGGTGGTCAAAGCTCTACTTTTATATATAGGTCATTGTAATTTGTAAATTCAGTCTCCCTGTTCCCATTTTGGTCATTCTCTCATTTGCAAGAGGTTGTCCAATTCAGGAAGAACTAGGGATCCAGATCATGACACTAGGAGATTGTCCAGTTGTCTTCATAATCACTTATGTTGCAAGATCTTCCCAATCCTTTTATTATATCATCATGGCAATCATCTGATGAGAGAGCTGCTATGTAGAAGCCTTAAAGACTCTGGAGAGAATGCAGCAGAGTATTATCATAACTACTGTGACAAAATCAAGAATGATTACTAGTACTTGTAAAATTCTTCAAAACCAGATTCCCAGTTGCCCAACCCAGGCCAAGAAAACAAATCCCATGGGCTACAAGGATCAACCTTAGTTAGTCAAATAGCTTTCTGCTTAAAACAAGGTATAGTTTGTTCAAACTTGCTTGTTTCATTGTCTCAAGAACAATAAGAAGTATTGGCAATGTCCACAGTCAGACGTACCATGACTAAGTAGAAAGAAATGAAGAGCAATGCAATTGTTCATCACTTCCTGTGCCAATGAGTTTAGGTGGATCCCTTTAGGGCAGAGAAAGTGTCAGTATATTTAGTGGTAGGTTTCTTATAGCCTTTTCTATTTGTATGATCCCACAGATGGGAGTGCTGCTCTAATTGCTTACAGAAATAATGAGTCAGTAATTTTTCAAGTAGTGTATCTGAAATAATCAACGGTGGCCTCGTTTTGGAACTCATATCCGAATCTGAATTTCCAAACTTGTTGAGTTATAGAACTGGAGTCTTCATATAAAGACAAGTCTTAATACTACTTTCTGAAGTATTCATTTGAGGCAAACACAATCAGGCATCCTGGCCACAAAGAATAGTATCCAGTAGAAACACATGGTACTCTAAGAAAAAAGGATTTGCTCACAGCACAAGGTTGAAACCAAGATCTTACATGAGTTGGTTACATTTTTGAATTTTTATCAGTCTCTGCCAGATAGTATCTGGACCATTGTTCTGCAAAGATTTTTGAATGCAAAGTTAAAATTATGTAGGGCCTGATCAATAGATTTCAATAATTTGTTCTTTTTCTAAGAGAAAGAGTCACTAGCAAAATAACAGACTGATTTATTTAGATTCTGTTGTACATGTAGGTGCAAGTGGAAATGCCATAGGCTATGATTGCCTATGGTCTCATTTCATGAATGTGGAATTGCCCAGAAGTTTTGATGGTGGAAGCCTGGTAAGAGATGGATTACACAGCATTCAGTAAGAATGAAGGCCATGGCTACTGTTTGGGATCAAGTAAGGATGGTTTCAGAATGAGTGTGTTCTGATTTAACAGATAGTAAGGGAAGAAAAAAGCAAAATGGTCATTATGGGTGGATGATGGCAGGAGCTATAGAAAATGACAAGAATGATTATCAGTGAGTAGATAAGCAAGCAAACAAACAAATAGAAATTAGATGAGGTCTTAGTTTTGTGTCTTAGGTGGAAACAGTCCAGTATCATTATCATCTATTTGTTCTGAAGGTCTTAGGTCAGTTATTTGCTTTTGAAGACTGGTTGCTTTTGGAGGATCTTTGATGATCCCTAGTTTGAAATCCCTTATAGGAATAGTCTTCCAATTGTGTGGGGCTCTGAATTTCTTCTTTAGTTGTAAATTGTGAATCCAAAATTTCACATTTGTCTCAGACTTTCAATGTTGTATGTATCAATGACAGTTCTGACAGAGTCCCTTCCAGCAAGGTTCAAGAGCAATTTGTCTCTGATCTCTCTTACAGTAACAAAGCTCCTTTTGAACAATGTAAAAAGATGTAGGAAGGTGGCCTTGACCATTGATGAGAGGACTGGATATAGTGCATGATTCGCTTGCAGTGTTTTGCCATGTCTGTATGCAGGAAGGTAGAGTCTGGTGTGCGAGTTGAAGTCATGGGTTCTCTAGTCATTAATTCATAGATAGATAACCAATGTGTCCCCCAGAGAGTGGGCTGTATGTCCATAAGGCCTCGAGGGATATCTTTGGGCAAGGGTGCTCAAATGTTTCTGAAATTATTGGTAATTTTAATTTATGAATGTATTTGGTGAAGGAAATGGCAACCCACTCTGGTATTGTTGCCTGGAAAAATCCCGTGTATGCAGGAGTCTGGTGGGCCACATTCCTTGGGGTTGCAATGAGTCGGACACAACTTAGCAACTAAACATCAAAACACTGGTCCTTCAACTTTTGCAGATTGTAAGGGTTCAGTACAGGGTGGTGTTTGAGTAAAGGATACTGTTTTACAGAGTTCTTTTATATGTGCCTCAATCACTTGATGCAACAGAAACACAAAAATCAAGCGTCTTTTCAGCAACTATAAGGACTATAGCTTTTTGGCAACTAAATGCTTCAGCCCATCCTGAAAATAGACACACAGTAACTGAAATGTATTCAAATTTCACAGAGGCTGGAAGCTGGGTAAAATCATCTGAAAGTGTTTAAAGAATTTTGAGGCTTTGGTTTTGGGCGATGTCCCACCTTGACACTTTCTCCAAGATTATGTTGTTGACACGTGGGTGACACATGACCTGAAAACTAACCTCAACTATCTTTTTAAAGCTTCCCCAACAATGTTGACTTAGGATACTAACCAATTTGGCTGTTCTATGATGAATGGTTTCATGGAGAAGCTTAGCTAATGACCAGTTGAAGTCATCTGGTGCTACCAAGTGGCCATCTCGAGCGTTCCAGAGATGATCAGGGTGAAGGATGTGACCAGATTTTTCCCATTCTTCCTTCCCAAAACCTGGGGATAAATGTTAATATTTTATAATGATGTTTCTGAATTCCTCCAGAGATTTATCCTTTGAGAGTTTAGATAGGCTCGTAACCTGGTTAAAGATGCTTGTTAGGCATAATCATCAATAGAGTATTTCCTTCAACTTCTGTATTTTTTTTTTTTTTTGACTTGGGCCTCAACATTTTACATAGCTGCCTCTCTAGGAAGGCAGTGCTCATGGAAGAAAAAAATCATAGGTGGAAGAGAGAAGAAGGCATACATATGGAATTTAGAAAGATGGTACCAATGATCCTACATGCAGGGCAGCAAAGGAGACACAGACGTAAAGAACAGACTTTGGGACTCAGTGGGAGAAGGCGAGGGTAGGATGGTTTGAGAGAAGAGCATTGAAACATACACATTACCATATGTAAAATAGGTGACCGGTGTGAGTTCTGTGCATAAAGCAGGACACCCAAAGCCAGTGCTCTTGGACAACCCAGAGGGATAGGGTAGGAAGGGAGAGGGAGCGGGTTCAGGATGGGGGGGGAACACATGTATACCTACGGCTGATCCATGTTGATGTATGGCAAAAACCATCACAATATTGTAAAGTAATTATCCTCCAACTAAAATAAATAAATTAATTTTTTTAAAAGTTAGGGAAGTAGAACAACAAACTCCCATCTACCTATCATCTAGATTAAAAAAGAAAAAAAAAGACAGTGTACAAAGGTTTCTTTTTTTCCACACCAACACTTGTTATTTCCTGTCTTTTCAATGATAATAATTCTAACAGGTGTAAGATACTATCTCATTGTGTTTTTGATTTGCATTTCCCTGATGGTTAGGGATGTTGAGCATCTTTTCATGTACCAGGTCGATGAATTCCAATATTTGTTCTGTATTTTTGGTAGTTATGTAACTTTTACTCTTTCAGCATTTAAAGTACTGAATGATATTTATAAATTTGAAAAATGCTAAAGTCACTTTGTGTTCTTGGCTCTTTCAATTTGAGAATAGTATGTTTATTATCTTTGTTCTATATTCTTGGCTTTAGTTGCTAATATTTTATTTATGGTTTATTTATGGTTTTAATAAAGATTTATAGTTTTAGTTAAGATTTATTTTTCTATTTATAAAGAAAGATTAATGCTGAATTTTTAATTTTTATACTGTTCATACCTGGTACTGTTATATAGTTTTTTCAGTTTCCTGGCCTGTGTTATGAGTACTTCCTCTTTCTCTCTTTTCTAGAAAAATTTTCATGAGATTGAAACAGTCAGCTCCCTGAAAGTTTGTAGAACCTATCAGCAGGTTGTTTGGGGCCTGTTGTTTTATTTGTTGGAATATTTTAAAATAATTTAATTTCTTTACAATTATAGGAACATTAAGATTTTCTGTTTCATCTTGGAATTATTTCTGTTAGTTATATATTTTTTAGAACATTGCTCATTTAATTTTTTTCAGTTGTATAAAGTTGTTCTTAGTACTTTAATTTAGACTTTGATCTATCTGCAGTTATACTTATTTTTCTTGTTCTAGTATTCTATTTGAGGAGAAGGCAATGGCACCCTACTCCAGTACTCTTGCTTGGGAAATCCCATGGGCAGAGGAGCCTGGTAGGCTACAGTCCATGGGGTTGCTAGGAGTCAGACACGACTGAACGACTTCACTTTCACTTTTCACTTTAATGCACTGGAGAAGGAAATGGCAACCCACTCCAGTGTTCTTGCCTGGAGAATCCCAGGGACCGGAGAGCCTGGTGGGCTGCCATGGGGTTGCACAGAGTCGGACACTACTGAAGTGACTTAGCAGCAGTATTCTATTTGAGCTTTTTTTCCGTGGACAATTTCAGCAAAATCTTACCTCTTTTATGAGTCTTTTCTAAGATTCTACTTTTTGGCTTTGTGTATCTTCTCCATTATACATTTGTTTTCTAGTTAGGTGATTTATTCACTTATTTTTAATATCTTTTCCTTTTAAATTTCTTTGAATTTATTCTTTTGCATTGTAAGCGTTTATTTATTTATTTTTTAAATTTTATTTTATTTTTAAACTTTACATAATTTTATTAGTTTTGCCAAATATCAAAATGAATCCGCCACAGGTATACATGTGTTCCCCATCCTGAACCCTCCTCCCTCCTCCCTCCCCATACCATCCCTCTGGGTCGTCCCAGTGCACTAGCCCCAAGCATCCAATATCGTGCCTCGAACCTGGACTGGCAACTCGTTTCATACATGATATTTTACATGTTTCAATGCCATTCTCCCAAATCTTCCCACCCTCTCCCTCTCCCACAGAGTCCATAAAACTGTTCTATACATCAGTGTCTCTTTTGCTGTCTCGTACACAGGGTTATTGTTACCATCTTTCTAAATTCCATATATATGCATTAGTATACTGTATTGGTGTTTCTCTTTCTGGCTTACTTCACTCTGTATAATAGGCTCCAGTTTCATCCACCTCATTAGAACTGATTCAAATGTATTCTTTTTAATGGCTGAGTAATACTCCATTGTGTATATGTACCACTGCTTTCTTATCCATTCATCTGCTGATGGACATCTAGGTTGCTTCCATGTCCTGGCTATTATAAACAGTGCTGCGATGAACATTGGGGTACACGTGTCTCTTTCCCTTCTGGTTTCCTCAGTGTGTATGCCCAGCAGTGGGATTGCTGGATCATAAGGCATATCTATTTCCAGTTTTTTAAGGAATCTCCACACTGTTCTCCATAGTGGCTGTACTAGTTTGCATTCCCACCAACAGTGTAAGAGGGTTCCCTTTTCTCCACACCCTCTCCAGCATTTATTACTTGTAGACTTTTGGATCGCAGCCATTCTGACTGGTGTGAAATGGTACCTCATAGTGGTTTTGATTTGCATTTCTCTGATAATGAGTGATGTTGAGCATCTTTTCATGTGTTTGTTAGCCATCTGTATGTCTTCTTTGGAGAAATGTCTACTTAGTTCTTTGGCCCATTTTTTGATTGGGTCATTTATTTTTCTGGAGTTGAGCTGTAGGAGTTGCTTGTATATTCTCGAGATTAGTTGTTTGTCAGTTGCTTCATTTGCTATTATTCTCTCCCATTCTGAAGGCTGTCTTTTCACCTATCAAGCTACCAACAGTATTCTTCACAGAGCTAGAACAAATAATTTCACAATTTGTATGGAAATACATAAAACCTCAAATAGCCAAAGCGATCTTGAGAAAGAAGAATGGAACTGGAGGAATCAACCTACCTGACTTCAGGCTCTACTACAAAGCCACAGTTATCAAGACAGTATGGTACTGGCACAAAGACAGAAATCTAGATCAATGGAACAAAATAGAAAGCCCAGAGATAAATCCACGCACATATGGACACCTTATCTTTGACAAAGGAGGCAAGAATATACAATGGATTAAAGACAATCTCTTTAACAAGTGGTGCTGGGAAATGTGGTCAACCACTTGTAAAAGAATGAAACTAGAACACTTTCTAACACCATACACAAAAATAAACTCAAAATGGATTAAAGATCTCAACGTAAGACCAGAAACTATAAAACTCCTAGAGGAGAACATAGGCAAAACACTCTCTGACATACATCACAGCAGGATCCTCTATGACCCACCTCCCAGAATATTGGAAATGAAAGCAAAAATAAACAAATGGGACCTAATTAACCTTAAAAGCTTCTGCACATCAAAGGAACCATTGTAAGCATTTAGAGATATGCATTTGGGAAGTATATGCTTGGTAAAATTTTCAGTCTTTTTTAGTTTCAAATTTTCTGTGCTCATATGATTTAGGTGAGGCTTTTGCAAGCAACCTAGAGATGGCTTGTTTTGGTTTTATTTGTTAAGCCATTGTATTTGTGAAGAAATTCTCAGTATTTTAGTGAAAGAGTTTAGTATTCATTATGATCACGGATTCATTTGGTCTCTTATTTTATGTTTTTGCTCTCTGTGATTTACTTTGTTTCTTTTTACTTGATTTGCATTCCATTTAAATCAAGTTTAAAATCCTGTTTCTACTTTTGTGCTAAATTTTAACATGTTAGAATATATATTTAACCAAGTTAAAAGTTAATATCTTAACCCCCCTGTTCAGTTCAGTTCAGTCACTCAGTTGTGTCTGACTCTTTGAGACCCCATGAATTGTAGCACACCAGGCCTCCCTGTCCATCACCAACTCCTGGAGTTCACCCAGACTCACCAAATGCTACAGGAAACTTGGAACATTCTAGCTTTGATAGCCACTTCTTTACTTTATTGTTTACCAGAATATAGTTCTTTTTTCCTGTCAGCTTTCAAACCAGATATTATTTCTATTATATCATAGATGTTATGTTTGTTTAGATTTATACTTGTTTACCAGTTTTCTCCCTGTCATTGTTTGTGTCTCATAACATTTTTCTGAGTTTATTTTTCTACTTCCTGAGGAACATTCTTTAAAAGTTCCTTTATGTAGGTGTATTAATGGTAAACTTTCTAATTTCTATTTGTCTATGAATTAATGCTAAGTTGCTTCAGTCGTGTCTGACTCTTTGAGACCCTAGGGACCGTAGGCCTGCCAGGCTCCTCTGTTCACAGGATTCTCCAGGCAAGAGTACTAGAGTGGGTTGACCTTCCCTCCTCCAGGGGGTCTTCCTACCCAAGGACTGAACTTGTATCTCTATGTCTCCTGCATCAGCAGAGGTGGTGTCGCCTGGGAAGCCCCCACCATCTTTATTTTGTTCTGTCCTTTAAAATATGGCTCTGCTGGGTGCAGAGTAGATTAATAATTGTTTCTCTCAGTCTTTTCAAGTATTATCCTACTGTTTTCTGTGTTCATATCATTGAGAAATCTGATGTCAGTCTTACTGTCTTTACTTTTTATATGATTTTTCTTTTATCCCTGGATAATACTAAGATGTTCTGTTATCTTTGGTATTTTACAGTTACACTTTGATAGAACTGGAAATGACTTTTCATACAAGCCTTGATCTACCCCTCCCCATGTAAATCAGAGATATAGATCTGGATAGGTTATTTATTTAGAAACTGATCAGAGGGAAAAGGAAAGTGGGAGTAGAAAAAAAAGAAACAGGGATGTAGGGAGAGCCAAGGCAAGGGCACCTTATCGATCTGGTCACTGCTACAGAAAATTGGGATTTAAGCCCTCTGGGACTCTCTGAGGTAGGTTTTAAGTGACTGTGTGGGATGCACTAGGGGAGCTTTTATCCACTGGTTCCTGTTCCTCGCTGGTCAAGGATTGTTCTATGAAGTATTAAGTCTCTTGAAATATCAGGGTTGATACACAGGTGGGTCTGTCAGGTTCCCACATGCACCAGAGAAGTGCCAGAACAGAAAGGAAAAGCTGTGAGTTATACCTGAAGAAAGATGGTTGTTGTAGTAATGGATGGAGTAAAAAGTGGCCAACGAAATGTGAGATGGGGCACAAAAAGCGTCCCACATCTTTTCTAAACTTTTCTCTTTTCTTGGCTGCACTGGGTCTTCCCTGTTCCCTGTGGGCTTTCTTTAGTTGTGGCAAGCAGGGACTACCCTCTAGCTGTGGTACGTGGGCTTCTCTCACGGAGCATGGGCTCTAGGATGTGCAGGCTCAGGAGTTGTGGTGCATGGGTTTGTTGCCCCACGGCACGTGGAATCTTCCCAGACCAAGGATTGAATCCATGTTCCTTGTATTGGCCGGTGAATTCTGACCACCAGGGAAGTCCTGTCCTACACATTTCATTTTTGTTTCTTCAGTTTTATGTATGTTATATATCCCGAATCCATGGATTTTGTGTTTTATAATTTCCAGAAAACTTTCAACTGTTATCTTTTCAAACACTATCCTTCCTCTCTTCTCTTTCCTTTGATCTTCTTATTCTCTGTGACTCTGATTGGGCAGGATTTAGACATTTAATTTTTTTCTCTATGTAGCTTTAATTAAAAAAATTTTCCCATATCTTTGCCCCTCTATGCTGTATCCTGTGTAATATCTTATACTCTATCTTCCAGTCTGACTTATTGTGTGTGTGTGTGTGTGTGTCTGTGTGTGTGTGGTGTGTTTCATTTTGACAATTGCTTTTTCATTTCTTGAGTCCTGTTACTATTTATAATCATCACAATAATCTGTTTATGCTAATTCTTGGGGCCTAAGTCTTCTATTTGTTGTTTCTACTGTCTCTCAGTCATAGTGACTTTTTTCCTCATACACTTGCTGATTGTGGGCTTAAGGCTTGTTTTTTCTCTGTGTAAATACTGTGAAATTAGACTGAGGGTGTGTGTATCTAGAGAAGATGTACATCTTCTTCCGTCAGGGCCTAGGGAGTCCTTCAGATTTAGGGGCAATGGTAGGCAGAATAACGGCCCCCAGATATTTCCCACATTCTAATCCCTGGAACTTGAGTGTATTAACCTTACATGGCATAAAGAACTTTGAAGACTTGAATTAACTTATGAATGCTCAGATGATGAGATTCTGTGAATTATCCAGATGAGCCCAGTGTAATCACAATATCCTTAAAAGTGGAGAAAATGGATAGAGGGGTAGAATGATGGCAGCATGAGAAGAACTTGGCCTGATGCTGCTGACTTTGAAGGTGGAGGAAGCAGGCCACCAGCCAAGGAATGAAGGCAGCATCTAGAGGCTGGAAAATGAGGAGGAAAATTCTCTCATGGAGCTTCTAGAAGGGTCCCAGCCCTGCCAGCCGAGACAGACCCATTTTGGATTTCTGATCTCCAGAACTTATAAGATATTTGTGTTGTTTTCAGCTTATATGGAAAAATTGTTATTCAAACTAGTAAGCATCAAATGAAATATCTGTGTTTAAATATAGAAAATTTACCTAGTAGGAAATGTTTTAAATGTGTAAACAGCAAACTGTAGTCTACACAGTTATTTATGAATGAATTTTTATTTTAAAAAGTGCTGAGTTGTCTTTTGTGCCTAGCGGGATGACAAAATAACTGATGTGTTAAAGATGAACGTGGTACTTTCACCCATAATATGTCTGATGTAAATTAATGCAATGCTTATTGCCATTAAATTAGCAGCACCTTTTATGAGAAAAATAGCAAATGAATAGATATACACAGTGATAAGTAAAAGACACCTTTTGATCAGAGTCCTACTTCTGGGAATTTAAACTAAAGACTGTATCCAAAAGCAAAAAGGTGATTACTGTAGTATTTATTCACAATAGATGTCCATATAAAATATTGGCATCAAACATAATATTCCACAAAAAATTAAAATGGAAGTGAATTAAAGGATGTAAAACTTCAAATAATAATTATAGAGTTGATGCGATATGAAAATGCTTGACAGAAAAGAAAAATATAAACTCATTTCTACCTTTCTCTGCAACAGAAAAATGAAAATAGATTGGCATAATGGGATAGCAGCATTAATTTAACAACAATTAAGCAAAGATCAATTTTTGAAATGACATGTTTTTAAATGTGGGGTATTGCATAGGAACCTGGAATGTCAGGTCCATGAATCAAGGCAAATTGGAAGTGGTCAAACAAGAGATGGCAAGAGTGAATGTCGACATTCTAGGAATCAGCGAACTGAAATGGACTGGAATGGGTGAATTTACCTCAGACGACCATTATATCTACTACTGTGGGCAGGAATCCCTCAGAAGAAATGGAGTAGCCATCATGGTCAACAAAAGGGTCCGAAATGCAGTACTTGGATGCAATCTCAAAAAAGACAGAATGATCTCTGTTCGTTTCCAAGGCAAACCATTCAACATCAGAGTAATCCAAGTCTATGCCCCAACCAGTAACGCTGAAGAAGCTGAAGTTGAACGGTTCTATGAAGATCTACAAGACCTTTTAGAACTAACACTCAAAAAGGATGTCCTTTTCATTATAGGGGACTGGAATGCAAAAGTAGGAAGTCAAGAAACACCTGAAATAACAGGCAAATTTGGCCTTGGAATATGGAATGAAGCAGGGCAAAGGCTAATAGAGTTTTGCCAAGAAAATGCACTGGTCATAACAAACACCCTCTTCCAACAACACAAGAGAAGACTCTATACATGGACATCACCAGATGGTCAACACCGAAATCAGACTGATTATATTCTTTGCAGGCAAAGATGGAGAAGCTCTATACAGTCAGCAAAAACAAGACCAGGAGCTGACTGTGGCTCAGACCATGAACTCCTTATTGCCAAATTCAGACTGAAATTGAAGAAAGTAGGGAAAACCACTAGACCATTCAGGTATGACCTAAATCAAATCCCTTACGATTATACAGTGGAAGTGAGAAATAGATTTAAGGGCCTAGATCTGATAGATAGAGTGCCTGATGAACTATGGACTGAGGTTCGTGACATTGTACAGGAGACAGGGATCAAGACCATCCCCATGGAAAAGAAATGCAAAAAAGCAAAATGGCTTTCTGAGGAGGCCTTACAAATAGCTGTGAAAAGAAGAGAAGCAAAAAGCAAAGGAGAAAAGGAAAGATATAAACATCTGAATGCAGAGTTCCAAAGAATAGCAAGAAGAGATAATAAAGCCTTTTTCAGTGATCAATGCAAAGAAATAGAGGAAAACAACACAATGGGAAAGACTAGAGATCTCTTCAAGAAAATCAGAGATACCAAAGGAACATTTGATGCAATAAATGTTCGATAAAGGACAGAAATGGTATGGACCTAACAGAAGCAGAAGATATTAAGAAGAGATGGCAAGAATACACAGAAGAACTGTACAAAACAGATCTTCACAACCCAGATCATCACGATGGTGTGATCACTGACCTAGAGCCAGATATCCTGGAATGTGAAGTCAAGTGGGCCTTAGAAAGCATCACTATGAACAAAGGTAGTGGAGGTGATGGATTTCCAGTTGAGCTACTCCAAATCCTGAAAGATGATGCTGTGAAAGTGCTGCACTCAATATGCCACCAAATTTGGAAAACTCAGCAGTGGCCACAGGACTGGAAAAGATCAGTTTTCATTCCAATCCCAAAGAAAGGCAATGCCAAAGAATGCTTGAACTACGACACAATTGCACTCATCTCACATTCCAGTAAAGTAATGCTCAAAATTCTCCAAGCCAGGCTTCAGCAATATGTGAACCGTGAACTTCCTGATGTTCAAGCTGGTTTTAGGAAAGGCAGAGGAACCAGAGATCAAATTGCCAACATCTGCTGGATCATCGAGAAGGCAAGAGAGTTCCAGAAAAACATCTATTTCTGCTTTATTGACTATGCCAAAGCCTTTGACTGTGTGGATCACAATAAACTGTGGAAAATTCTGAAAGGGATGGGAATACCAGAACACCTGATCTGCCTCTTGAGAAACCTATATGCAGGTCAGGAAGCAACAGTTAGAACTGGACATGGAACAACAGGCTGGTTCCAAATAGGAAAAGGAGTACGTCAAGGCTCTATATTGTCACCCTGTTTATTTAATTTCTATACAGAGTACATCATGAGAAATGCTGGACTGGAAGAAACACAAGCTGGAATCAAGATTGCCGGGAGAAATATCAATAACCTCAGATATGCAGATGACACCACCCTTATGGCAGAAAGTGAAGAGGAACTCAAAAGCCTCTTGATGAAAGTGAAAATGGAGAGTGAAAAAGTTGGCTTAAAGCTCAACATTCAGAAAACAAAGATCATGGCATCCGGTCCCATCACTACATGGGAAATAGATGGGGAAACAGTGGAAACAGTGTCAGACTTTATTTTTCTGGGCTCCAAAATCACTACAGATGGTGACTGCAGCCATCAAATTAAAAGACACTTACTCCTGGGAAGAAAAGTTATGACCAAGCTAGATAGCATATTCAAAAGCAGAGACATTACTTTGCCAATAAAGGTCCGTCTAGTCAAGGCTATGGTTTTTCCTGTGGTCATGTATGGATGTGAGAGTTGGACTGTGAAGAAGGCTGAGCGTCGAAGAATTGATGCTTTTGATCTGTGGTGTTGGAGAAGACTCTTGAGAGTCCCTTGGACTGCAAAGAGGTCCAACCAGTCCATTCTGAAGGAGATCAGCCCTGGGATTTCTTTGGAAGGAATGATGCTGAAGCTGAAACTCCAGTACTCTGGCCACCTCATGCGAAGTGTTGACTCATTGGAAAAGACTCTGATGCTGGGAGGGATTGGGGGCAAGAGGAGAAGGGGATGACAGAGGATGAGATGGCTGGATGGCATCACTAACTCGATGGACGTGAGTCTGAGTGAACTCCGGGAGTTGGTGATGGACAGGGAGGCCTAGTGTGCTGGGATTCATGGGGTGGCAAAGAGTCGGACACAACTGAGCGACTGATCTGATCTGATCTGATGTAATATCAAAATATACTTTAATTCCTTATGATTGGTATTGGTAGTTAAGAGGCTTTGTGAGTGTCAGTCCCTTACTCTCCCAACCCCAGGATGGCATCTGCGCCCTCAGTCTTTCTGGGCCTACAATACATACACGGAGTGTTTGGAAGCTGAGCCTTGAGTGCAAAATGCAGCCTGCCACGGGTTTTCTGCCAAATGCCTGGGAATAGGGCTGACAGTGTCTACAAAAGACTAGGTCAACTTTGTTTCTCCCTACCATCAGGTATGGTCAGCTACATGACTGACCTGCCATGTACTAGGTCTCTTGTTTTATACTCCAGGTCACATTGGTGAATTTTTTTTTTTTTTTTTCAGCTCTGTAAGTTCTGCTAGATTCTTTTTGTGTCTGTAATCAAGTATAACTCCTCAGAGAGTTCAGGTGACCCTCCCTTCTCTGCATAGTGGCTACCCATCCCCTCAGATGTCAACTACTTCTGTGCACTCCTCTGCCACTTCTCATACATTTCTTGGCTGCCCAGTCCATCGAGGTCTAGAGTTGATCACATCTGTTGGATATATATAGGATTTTCGTTGATCTGATTGTGAATAGGACTAATCACTGCTCTGTCTACCATCTCTAAAAAACTTTACACTGGATAATATGACTTCAGCTGGGTAACTTATTCATTTATTTTTTAGCCTTCAGTCTGAGTCATCCTTATTTATGAGGTTTACTGCATGACCTGAGATGGGAGATGTTGATCTGAGAGTGTAAGTTTCCCAAACTCATTCAAGCAATGGGACCAGGGGTTGTTTCGGCTCTTGTTTGTGAAAAGATATGTGTGCTGAGCTTTGGAGACATACCTGGAATAGTTGGCATAGGTTTATGTCTCGGGACATTCCAAGGATACATTCAGGTGTGCAATCACCCTGGCTGTTGCAATACATAGAAATGGGATGTTCTGCTGGAGTTAGAATAACCTCAAACAGTACAAAGTACAAACTTCTCATGAACTTGAAGTTTTCTCTGGACTCCCCATGTAACTATTGAATGTCAACCCCTCCCCCACAGAAAACAAATGGACTAAATCCAGGTTGTAGATGAGTAATCATGAATGCGCCTTACACTGGAGCTACGTTAGATTTTCACTTGGAATTCAGGTGCTTGTCTGAAACTTGGCATCTTGGAACTGAAAAGGCAAAGACTATGAAAAGAATGTTTAATTTGCTCCGTGCAGAAACTTGACATCCAAATGCTATTTAAAGAAATAGTTTGATAATCTGGAAGCGTGACATTTTGAACAGTCTTATTAATTAAAACCTTTCTGTCTTTTCTGTCATACTTTTACATCTCAAAATCAGTAACTAAATATTTCATTTGTTGAAAATTATTTGTTGATCTGTTTCATTTGTATTTTTAATATTATAAGTATTGCACTAAGTATTACCCAGATACTGTGCTAAACAATTTAGAAGATTTATTTCATTAAATCCTTATGACAGCCTGAGTTACAATTTCTTTCTGTTTTATACAGATTAGAGAATTGAGACTTAGAGAGGTTTATTAACTTGCCTTAGTAAGTAAAAGTCTTAGGAAGTTATAAGGCTTAGTAAATTTCACAGCTCTGATTTGAACCTAGGTAACTTAATTCCAGAACCCACTCATGTACTTAACCCTGCACTGTGTGGTGTATGACCAACACAAACAAAAGTTTTTGAAAGGTCAAAACAGATGTCCTGGCATCGAAACACTAAAGGTCATACACTTTTCTTAGTCCTAGTGTCTACATTCTGCTCTGTCCTCTGACCTGCCTCACATTGCCTCGCGTGCTGGTGATGCTGATAATGGGGCAGGGTGTATGTATGTGTCAGTGACTGAGTGCCACTTCTGAGCTGCCGTAACATATTTACTCTGGACACATCTTCCCAATCTGTTTCATGTCTGTCCTAATGGGTGCCCAGGGAATCTTATCATGAAATAGAGAATGCAGTTCGTGCCTTACAGGAGGAGATCTAGCCCTTCTGAAGACAAGGTTAGCTCTGGAACAGGAACATAGCTATAGCAAGTTTAGAATTAATTGTCATTCCTCCCTTCCCATTAGAAGTATTTTAAATATAAGAAAAGGCTTTAACTAAGTGATTGCTAAATCTACCTTTTCTCAAATCCAAGAAATGAACGTTTTCATCACTTAAAATCAGTAGTAGATTTTAGAATCAGCAGAGTCTAGAATCCTGCATGGCATTTTGGAAATAAATTATGGTGATGGTTTCAGGACATTGTGACGGCAATCAATGCCACTGAATTATACATGTAAAAACAGATGAAGTGGAAATTTTTTTATATATATAGATAGATATTTTGTCACAATAAAAAGTCAGTAATAAGGGCTTCCCTGGTGGCTCAGTGGTAAAGAATCTGCCCGCCAATGCAGAAGACATGGTTTCAATCCCTGGTCTGGGGAGATCCCATATACCTTGGAGCAACTAAGCCCGTGAACCACAACTATTGAGCCACTAACTAATGGGCTTCCCCAGTGGCTCAGACAGTAAATAATCTGCCCACCATGCAGGACACCTGGGTTCGATCCCTGGGTCAGGAAGATCCCCTGGAGAAAGGAATGACTACCCACTTAAATGTGGCGCTTTAGTTAAAGACAAGGCCAAGGACAATGTGAGACACAGAATAGAGCTGCATATGCAGCCTACATGAAAGGGCACAACAGAGGTTGGTACAAAGTTCCTGTGGATAGAGGGAACACCTGTGGGGGGGTTGAGAAAAATGAGAGATGAATTTGGTAAATGGAGCTAGCAAGGAGTATCAATCTGCACTTGAGGCCAGCCTTTGTCATGGGAGACACCCTGGAAGACGGAAGCCTGAACACACACATGTGGCATCAGCTTCTTCCCAACTCCATGCCTGCACAACCAGTAGACTCGGAGGTCCAAGTGCTCTAATGGACCTGTGGTCCCAGGGTACACACTTGGGGCCAGGATTCAGGGAGAAGTCTTGTCTTTTACAAGAAGACCCTGAGAAAGCATGTTTTAGAGATTCCCAAGAGATACCAGTCAGACTGTCTGGGGAAAGGGGTTTGTTCTTCAGAATACTTTAAGCAGCATCCTGCTGACACCAGCCAGCAGGTTGAAAGGAACTGCAACACTAAGCTGAATTCCTATTTGATCAAGTAAAGAGAGCTTAAGAACAGAGAGGTTCCTCCACCTACCAACACACCCTACATTTTATCTGAAGGGTCCAAGTTTTCAAGCTGTTTGATGGTTTATCATCTGACCTATACAGTAGAGAGAAACGCTCTACAAGTAGACAGAAAGAAAAAAAAATTACAACTCTACTGATGAGTCTTTGAATAGAAGGGTTCTAACTGAACAAAACTGAGGACAAGATAGAAGAGAACTTTGATGAAAGTTGAGATAATTCTTAGTACAATCTCAAATAACCTACACGGTAAGTAAATAGAAAAAAACCCCAGAAAGACTATACTTTCAGAGATCATTTGTGTAATTCAGTGCTAGGGAAGTTCCCTTAAGTGCCAGGAATGTAAAGTATGGCATGACAGCTGTAGACAAGGCCACTCTGATATATATGAAAGTTGAGAAAAGATTAAATCCTAAGATTTTTCATCACAAGGAAAAACGAGTTCTTTTTTTTTCTTTTTATTGTAACTATATGAGATGATGGATGTTAGCTAAATTTAACAATCATTTGGTATTCATTTCATAATATTTGTAAGTCAAACTGTTGTGCTGTCTACCTTAGACATATACAGTGATTTGCACTAATTATATCACTGTAAAACTGGAGGGGAATAAAAAAAGTCCAGGAAGAGGAAAAGTAAGCAAATCTAACTCCTGTGGTGTTGAATCTGACCAAGTTTTACCCTCATTTTGAAAAACTGGATTTCTCTCTTTTCTTATTGAGCTGTAGTTCTTTATACTACAGCTTAATAAGATATGGCCCTTTGTTGGAAATAAACAATACACACATCTTCCTCTCTTTGTAGCTTTCATTTCCATACCCTTTATAGTGTTTGATGCACAGATTTTCTTAAATTAAAATAGTCCAATTTATTATTTTTCTCTTTTATGCAGTTACTATTTTTTTGTGCCTTGCACTTTGCTTTTTTTCTAAAAGACTCATCATTTTTCTTTCCAAATCAGTCTACAATACATTTGGAATTGATCATTTTTGTGTGTGTATGATGTGAGGCAAGAACCAAGCTTAAATTTTTTCATAAGGGAACCTCCTATTGGCCCCGTCCTGTGTACTACTATAAACCTGGTGGCTGTATTTATGTGACTCTGTTTCTGGATTTGCTGTTCATTCCATTGGTCAATTTGCCTGTCTTCAGATAAATTCCACATTGTCTTGATTATTACCGTTTTATTGACAATTGGCAGGGTAAGTTTTCCAGCTTTGTTTTTATTTTACAAGATTGCCTTATCTATTTCTAACCTTTCGTATTTCCTAATAAGTTTTTGGAATTGGCTTGTCAACTTCAACATAACAATAAATACCTGCTGGGGAACTGAGTGGGAATCTCATGGAATCTACAGATCAGCTGAAGGAGTTGACATATCTATAACATTGTACCTTCCAGACCATGACTATAATGAATTCTTTGGTTTATTAAGGTGTTCATTGTACAATAATAAGGTTTCAGATTTGCTATGGAGAAATATATTTTGTTAGATTCATTCCTACCATTTCTCAATGATTTTACAAATGATTTGCTTGTTAAATCTTTATCTTTTTGCTGTTATGTTGCTATATAATTTTTCAATGTAACAGCAAAATTTTCACAATTTTATTATGGAAATGTTTAAATATGTGGGAAATTTGAAAAACTACAATGAACCTAATGAATACTTATATACTACCACACTGACTTGAATTTAACACTTTATCTTATTTGCTTTTACATATATTTATCCATTGCTGCATCTGTCTATTCACCCATCAGTCTATCTTGTTATTTGGATATATTTTGAAATAGTTTGCAGACATTAGTACTTTCTTCCTAATTACTTCAGCATGCATTATCATCAACCAGAGTTTGGTATTTTTCGTGGTTCCTTTATTTCTTTTGAGGTAAAATTTTCATACAATGAGATGACTGTCTGAAGTATATGGTTTGAAGTTGACAAATGCTTATACTCATGCAACCCAAATCCCTATAATTATACAGGCAATTACCATCACCATGTTCCCTCATGCCTCATCATAGTCAATCTGTAACCCCATGCTTCTAGAGGTAACTGCTGTTCTGAATTTTTCAACACAGTTTTCACCTGTGTTAGACATTTGTGTAAATGAAATCAAGTTACACACTTGTATATGTAACTAATCTGTTCTTTCTTATTCCTGAGTAGTAATCTATTTTGGAAATAGACCATAACTTACTGATTCATCTACAAATTGACATATGGGCTGTTTCTAGTTTGGAGTTATTATAAACATTTATGCATAAGTTTTTTTTTTTTTTTTTGGAGGACATTAGTTTTCATTTGTGTTAGATAAATACTCAGAATTGAACTTGCTGAGTCAAGGGTACTTGTAGGCTTAGCTTTATAAAAACTGCTTGGAAGTTTTCCCAAAGCAGCACCAGCCATATCCACTAGCCTGATGAGTCAACTTCCCCTTGTGGTAAAGACCTCACATGGGAAATGGAGGTGTCATGTCAAGTGATAAATAAATGTCAGTCTCCTTTCATGTCTTCAAATACAACACTGGAAGTTGTGGAAAGAAACATAATTTCATGCTGCTGTTTCTGAATGGTTTCTGTTCCATTCTTTGTCTTTTTTAAAAAATTAATTTATTTATTTTAATTGGTGGCTAATTACTTTACAGTATTATAGTGGTTTTTGCCATACATTGACATGAATCAGCCATGGGTATACATGTGTTCCCCATCCTGAACCCCCCTCTCACCTCTTTCTATTCCATCCCTCTGGGTCATCCCAGTGCACCAGCCCTGAGCACCCTGTCTCATGCATTGAATCTGGACTGGCGATCTGTTTCACATATGATAATATATATATTTCAATGCTATTCTTTCAAATCATCCCACCCTCACCTTCTCCCTCAGAGTCCAAAAGACTGTTCTTTACAGCTGTGTAAAGACAGCTCTTTTGCTGTCTCGCATATAGGGTTATCACTACCATCTTTCTAAATTCCATATATGTGTTAGTATACTGTATTGGTGTTTTGCTTTCTGGCTTACTTCACTCTGTATAGTAGGCTCCAGTTTCACCTACCTCATTAGAACTGATTTAAATCCATTTGTTTTAATGGCTGAGCAATATTCCATTGTGTATATGTCTTATTTGATATCTCTGTAACCTCTGGCACTGTGGCCTCCTTCTTATTTCTTGAGAAGCTTTTTCTGTATTGGTTTCTTTGATAGTGTTCTCCTCTCCTTCAG
This sequence comes from Bubalus bubalis, assembly GCF_019923935.1. NCBI lineage: Eukaryota > Metazoa > Chordata > Mammalia > Artiodactyla > Bovidae > Bubalus > Bubalus bubalis. Next base: position 1,226,862 of record NC_059177.1, read on the forward strand.
GGTTTTTATTTCTCAGGTTGCTTTTCAGCACCTCCCTTCTCCTTTCTCCTTAAATGCTGGCATTCTGCAGGGTTCTCTCTTTCCTGGATGACCTCATCCAAACCTGGCACAATGATTTCCTGACCAGTGAACAAAACATGAGGAGGGATTGGTAGAGCTGAATGTCAGCATCTTTTGACCTCTAGTGAGATAATAGAACCAGGCACTGCTGGGTCTAATAGTGGCTGCTAAGATCAGAAACAGGGAAGTAAGAAGACATGAGGTGCCTCATGACAGGAATATATGACATCACCTGTGCGATTAAAATTTGAACTTGAATCTGATCAGACATCTAGATTTGATTACCTGTTTACAGAAATATAGAGAATGGTGTCCAATCAGCAAAATCTAAACTATGTAAAATTCTACAAGACAAACCATTCATTTTTCTCAATAAATAAATTGGGAAAGAGGCAGGAGAGAAGGAAGAGAGGAAGAGAGAGAGAGAAAGGGAGAGAGAAGATTAAAAAACAAAAACCTTAAGAAAAACTCTTGCTTGAATTCTGATTTGAACAAAATTAAAAACAAACAAGCATGTATCAGTCATTGAGAGAACTTTGTATACCAACTGGATATTATGTAATATTAAGAAATCATTGTTAATTTTTTATGTGATAAAGGTATTGGGATTATTTTTTAAGACAAAGAATCATTCTTAAAACATTTATGGGTAAAAAGATAGGATATTGAATATTTAGTTCAAAATAATAATAAGATAAGCTATTGTTGGGGATATGGGTAAAACAAGATTGGTGATGAGATGAGAATTGTGGAAGCTGTCAGAAGAACTCTTCTTGTGAAAGTGGTATTTAAACACAATCTTGAACAAGCTGCTGTGGTGGCCTGTGTGCCTGTCTGAGGGAAGAAAGTTCCTGGAGGAAAGCAAGCACAGAGCCCTGAGCTGAGAGCTCTCCTGCCAAGGTCAAGTTGAAGGACAGGAGGAAGGCAGGCAGTGGAGGGGAGGGAGATGAGAACCATGGGGAATGATCTGGAAGAAGTGGCTGTAACTTCTACCTCCTTAAGCCTTGTGTGCCACTGAGGAGATAAGGCTTTTCCTTTTCAAATACCTGGAAACCTTTGAAGTGTTCTGGACATGGGTGTCTCGTCACTGAATCACATCTGAAAGAACCACTCTGGGCTGTGGTGTGGACAATGAGGCCAACAGTGGCAGGGAGAAGAGGTGCATTCTCTGAATAACTGACATAGGAGACAAAGGCTTGATGTAGGTGGTGGAGGTGGTGGTGGTGGTGATGAGAAAAGGTGGATCCTGAATATATACTGAAGATAGAGCTGACAGGCTCTAAAACAGATAGGATGTGAGTGTGACAGAGCAGGAGCAAGGGCTAGATGGCCTGTCCAAGACCTGGCACGTGTCAGGAGCACAGGATATACTTCTTCAATGAGCAAGTGGATGTCACAATCTAATATAGTCTCCACTAAATTGAAATCCCTCAAGGACTGGGATCACACCGTATCTGACATTACACCACCAACACTGCACAGTCCTGATTCACCCTGGAGCCCACCAGATATTTCCTCCACAGTCAATGTTCCCATTATCCAGGTGGGTGGAGAGGAAAATTAGTTTGGAGTGGCAGCGGTGGACTATCTGCTAATTGGAATTTCTGCTTCTAGGCCTGCAGCCCCCAATGATGGCCCCATGCTTATCAGCCCCCAAGGGCACTTGGCCAGTGGGGAATGCACACACCAGCTATGAATGTCACAGTTATTCATTCAGGAGCTATGAGTGCATTTCAGATGTATTTTCAGACCTGATGCTGCAGTAGGAACACAGTGTGTTCAGTGGGAAATTGAGACCACAGAGGCAGATGCCTCACTCTTTTTAGGTTGCCAAAAGTTCAACCGAGAGGAAAAGGAGCACAACCATTGTTTCTTGAGGAACAAAGATGAATCTTGCCCAAAATGAAGAATGGGCAGAGCTCTGGTTCTTAAGTGCTCATTCAAACTGCCCCTTGTGTGTGGCGGGTACAAATGAAGGGCTGAGTGGGAATGGCTAGGATTCTAACCTGACCTACTAAGACTTGTCTGGGGTGCCAGCTGCTGGCCTTGACTGGAGTCCAAAGTGCTGGACCCAGAGAAAAGGAAATCACAGGGGCCTGGACTGGCCTTTTTAATTTTTTATTTCTGCATCCTGGTGTGGTAGAGCCCACAGTTGGCAAGACTTGCAATTTCCTGGCTGCTTGTTCCTCTGCACGATGGCACACACAGCTTCTTCCAAAATCCCAGTCAACTTACTTCTCAGAGTTACCCCAGAATGCACTTTTACAAGGGGTGCCTGGTGTGGCAACATTCAGGCCTCAGGAAATAAAATAAAAAATATTTTCTTTTATCCACACAAAAATAAATCAGCAGACAGTGCAACTATTATTTGCAAAAGCGCTAAATTTGGTGCCATGAAAAGATGGGAGAAAAGCACTTTACATATTACATGCCAACAGTGTGGTAGCATCAGGCAGACACCCAACCAAACTCAGAATATGCTTGTGGAATGAATCATTCTCTCTGTCTCACTGCCAAATATGCAATATTGACACAAGATTACATACACAACTTCTTATTGCAATATTATTTAGAATTTGAAGATAGTTTACTAAAGTGAATAAACAACTGTTGCTGCTGCTGGTAAGTCGCTTCAGTTGTGTCCAGTTCTGTGCGACCCCATAGACGGCAGCCCACCAGGCTCAGCTGTCCCTGGGATTCTCCAGGCAAGAACACTGGAGTGGGTTGCCATTTCCTTCTCCAATGTATGAAAGTGAAAAGTGAAGTCGCTCAGTCATGTCCGACTCTTCGCGTCGTCCATGGGATTTTCCAGGCAAGAGTACTGGAGTGGGTTGCCATTGCCTTCTCCTGAATAAACAACTAGGACTATTTAATAGAAAGAGGAAACTAATTCAATAGACTCAGTCAGTTCAGTGCAGTCACTCAGTCATGTCCAACCCTTTGCAACCCCATGGACGGTAGCAAGCCAGGCTTCCCTGTCCATCACCAACTCCCGGAGCCTACTCAAACTCATGTCCATTGCGTCAGTGATGCTATCCAACCATCTCATCCTCTGTCATCCCCTTCTCTTCCTGCCTTCAATCTTTCCCAGCATCAGGGTATTTTTCAATGAGTCAGCTCTTCACATCAGGTGGCCAAAGTATTGGAGCTTCAGCTTCAGCATCAGTCCTTCCAATGAATATTCAGGACTGATTTCCTTTAGGATAGACTGGTTGGATCTCCTTACAGTGCAAGGGACTCTCAATAGTCTTCTCCAATGCCACATTTCAAAAGCATCTATTCTTTGGCACTCAGCTTTCTTTATAATCCAACTTTCACATCTGTATATGACTACTGGAAAAACCATAGCTTAACTAGATGGACCTTTGTTAGTAAAGATATGTCTCTACTTTTTAATATGCTGTCTAGTTTGGTCATAACTTTTCTTCCAAGGAGCAAGCATCTTTTCATTTCATGGCTGCAATCACCATCTGCAGTGATTTTGGAGCCTCCCAAAATAAAATCTCTCATTGTTTCCATTGTTTCCCCATCTATTTCCCATAAAGTGATGGGACCAGATGCCATGATCTTAGTTTTCTGAATGTTGAGTTTTAAGCAAACCTTTTCAGTCTTCTCTTGTATTTTCATCAAGAGGCTCTTTAGTTCTTCCTAACTTCATGCCATAACCTCATCTTCATGCTGAGGTTATTGATATTTCTCCTGGCAATCTTGACTCCAGCTTGTGCTTCATCCAGACTGGCATTTCACATGATGTACTCTGTGTATAACTTAAATAAACAGGGTGACAATATACAGGCTTGATGTACTCCTTTCCCGATTTGGAACCAGTCTATTGCTCCATGTCCAGTTCTAACTGTTGCTTCTTTACCTGCATGTAGATTTCTCAGGAGACAGATAAGGTGGTATGGTATCCCATCTCTTGGAGAATTTTCCGCAGTTTGTTGTGATCCACACAAAGGCTTTGGCCTAATCAATAAAGCAAAAGTAGATATTTTTCTGGAACTCTTTTGCTTTTTTGATGATCCAGTGGATGTTGGAAATTTGATCTCTGATTCCTCTGCCTTTTCTAAATCCAACTTGAACATCTGGAAGTTAATGGTTCACATATTGTTGAGGCCTGGCTTGGAGAATTTTTAGCATTACTTTGCTAGTGTGTGAGATGAGTGCAATTTTGCGGTAGTTTGAGCATTCTTTGGCATTGCCTTTCTTTGGGATCGGAATAAAAACTGACCTTTTCCAGTCCCGTGGCCACTGCTGAGTTTTCCAAATTTACTGGCATATTGAGTGCAGCACTTTCACAGCATCATCTTTTAAGATTTAAAATAGCTCAACTGGAAATCACCTCCACTAGCTTTGTTTATAGTGATGCTTCCTAAGGCCCACTTGACTTTACATTCCAGGATGTCTAGCCCTAGGTGAGTGATCACACCATTGTGGTTATCGGATCATTAAGATCTTTTTTGTATAGCTTTTGTATTTTTGCTACCTCTTCTTAACATCTTCTGGTTCTGTTAGGTCCATACCATTTCTATCCTTTATTGTGCCCATCTTTGCATGTAATGTTCCCTTGGTATCTCTGATTTTCTTGAAGAGATCTCTAGTCTTTCCCATTCTATTGTTCTCCTCTATTTCTTAGCACTGATCACTGAGGAAAGCTTTCTTTTCTCTCCTTGCTATTCTTTGGATCTCTGCATTCAAATTGGTATATCTTTCCTTTTCTCCTTTGTCTTTCACTTCTCTTCTTTTCTTAGCTATTTGTAAGACCTCCTCAGACAACCATATTGCTTTTTTGCATTTCTTTTTCTTGAGAATGGTCTTGATCCCTGCCTCCTGTACAATGTCTTGAACTTCCATCCAAGAGTGCCATTTCTTCAGGCACTCTGTCTATCAGATCAAACCCCTTGAATCTATTTGTCATTTCCACTGTATAGCCATAAAGGATTTGATTTAGATCATACCAGAATGGTCTGGTGGTTTTCTTTACTTTCTTCAATTTAAGTCTGAATTTGGCAATAAGGCTCAGGAAGACTAAATAATTTGGCTCACATGCAGTATGTACCAGATATTTACTAGGAATTTCATTCCTATTTACTAATATTAATGTGATATTAAGGAGATGATTGAAGACAGTGTTGCACATGTTAACCTTTGTAATAAGTGCAACTTATCAATTCAAGGGCTTTGGAAAAATTTCAAGTCAATTCTAGTACCATAGCTAGCATTAGTCACTCACGTGTGTTGGACTCTTTGTGACCCTGTGGGCTGTAGCACACCAGGCTCCTCTGTCCATGGGATTCTCCAAAAGATAAGAATACTGGGGTGGGTTGCCATTTTCTTTTCCAGGGATCAAACCTGGGGAAGATGCCTTCCCAATCCAGGGAACAAATCTGGGTCTCTCACATTGCAGGTAGATTCTTTACCATCTGAGCCACCATAGAAGCCCAAGTTAATTCTATGTCTGACTTTATTCAAGCATCATCATGGTTCATTTCATTTGATTCATTTTGTTCTTTCATTTTGACACATCAAGGTCATGAAGCCTGGAGATTCGTTGATCAGCATGTAACAGTATCCTCTAAAGAGTTGACCCATAGTAGCTCAACCAGAGTCCTTCCTGGGATGGAAGGATTCAGGAAGCCAGCTGGTCTACTTGCTCCTTTAGGGTAGCCTTACCACATCCACAGGAACAGTTCTGAGGACCTGCTCTCAACCATTATTCAGCTTTCTGTCTATATGGATTTGCATGTTCTGAACAGTTGACAGTATACAGCCTTGATGTATTCCTTTCACAATTTGGAATAAGTCCATTGTTCCATGTTTGGTTCTAATTGTTGCTTCTTGACCTGCATACAGGTTTCTCAGGAGGCAGGTAAGGTGGTCTGATATTCTCATCTCTTTAAGAATTTTTCACAGTTTGTGATCCACACAATCAAAGGCTTTGGTGCAGTCAATGAAGCAGAAGTAGATGTTTTTCTTGAAATCCTTTGTGCTCTCAATGATCCAATGAATGTTGGCAATTTAATCTCTATTATGATGGAAATGAATTAAAGAAATATTATCATGATTTTGCTTCTCATGTATCATTGAAGTAGACTCTATATCACATTCAGTTCAGTTCAGTCACTCAGTTGTGTCCGACTCTTTGCGACCCCGTGAATTGCAGCATGCCAGGCCTCCCTGTCCATCACCAACTCCCACAGGTCACTCAAACACAAGTCAATTGAGTCGGTGATGCCATCCAGCCATCTCATCCACTGTCGTCCCCTTTTCCTCCTGCCCCCAATCCCTGCCATCATCAGAGTCTTTTCCAATGAGTCAACTCTTCTCATGAGGTGGCCAAAGTACTGGAGCTTCAGCTTTAGCATCATTACTTCCAAAGAAATCCCAGGGCTGATCTCCTTCAGAATGGACTGGTTGGATCTCCTTGCAGTCCAAGGAACTCTCAAGAGTCTTCTCCAATACCACAGTTCAAAAGCATCAATTCTTCGGTGCTCAGCTTTCTTCACAGTCCAACTCTCACATCCATACCTGACCACAGGAAAAACCATAGCCTTGACTAGATGGACCTTTGTTGGCAAAGTAATGTCTCTGCTTTTGAATATGCTATCTAGGTTGGCCATAACTTTCCTTCCAAGGAGTAAGCGTCTTTTAATTTGATGGCTGCAATCACCATCTGTAGTGATTTTGGAGCCCAGAAAAATAAAGTCTGACACTGTTTCCACTGTTTCCCCATCTATTTCCCATGAAGTGATGGGACCGGATGCCATGATCTTCGTTTTCTGAATGTTGAGCTTTAAGCCAACTTTTTCACTCTTCTCTTTCACTTTCATCAAGAGGCTTTTGAGTTCCTCTTCACTTTCTGCCATAAGGGTGGTGTCATCTGCATATCTGAGGTTATTGATATTTCTCCCGGCAATCTTGATTTCAGCTTGTGCTTCTTCCAGCCCAGCATTTCTCATGATGTACTCTGCATAGAAGTTAAATAAGTAGGGTGACAATATAGAGCCTTGATGTACTCCTTTTCCTATTTGGAACCAGTCTGTTGTTCCATGTCCAGTTCTAACTGTTGCTTCCTGACCTGCATATAGGTTTCTCAAGAGGCAGGTCAGGTGGTCTGGTATTCCCATCTCTTTCAGAATTTTCCACAGTTTATTGTGATCCACACAGTCAAAGGCTTTGGCATAGTCAATAAATCAGAAATAGATGTTTTTTTTCTGGAACTCTCTTGCTTTTTCGATGATCTAGCAGATGTTGGCAATTTGATCTCTGGTTCCTCTGCCTTTTCTAAAACCAGCTTGAACATCTGGAAGTTCACAGTTCACATATTGCTGAAGCCTGGCATGGAGAATTTTAAGCATTACTTTGCTAGTGTGTGAGGTGAGTGCAATTGTGTGGTAGTTTGAGCATTCTTTGGCATTGCCTTTCTTTGGGATTGGAATGAAAACTGACCTTTTCCAATCCTGTGGCCACTGCTGAGTTTTCCAAATTTGTTGGCACATCGAGTGCAGCACTTTCACAGCATCATCTTTCAGGATTTGAAATAGCTCCACTGGAATTCTATCACCTCCACTAACTTTGTTCATAGTGATGCTTTCTAAGGCCCACTTGACTTCACATTCCAGGATGGCTCTAGGTGAGTGATCACACCATCGTGACTATCTTGGTTATGAAGATCTTCAGTTCTTCTGTATATTGTTGCCACCTCTTCTTAATATCTTCTGCTTCTGTTAGGTCCATACCATTTATGTCCTTTATTGAGCCCATCTTTGCATGAAATATTCCCTTAGCATCTCTAATTTTCTTGAAGAGATCTCTAGTCTTTCCCATTTTGTTGTTTTCCTCTATTTCTTTGCATTGATTGCTGAAGAAGGCTTTATTATCTCTTCTTGCTATTCTTTGGAACTCTGCATTCAGATGCTTATATCTTTCCTTTTCTCCTTTGCTTTTTGCTTCTCTTCTTTTCACAGCTATTTGTAAGGCCTCCTCAGAAAGCCATTTTGCTTTTTTGCATTTCTTTTCCATGGGGATGGTCTTGATCCCTGTCTCCTGTACAGTGTCACGAACCTCAGTCCATAGTTCATCAGGCACTCTATCTATCAGATCTAGGCCCTTAAATCTATTTCTCACTTCCACTGTATAATCATAAGGGATTTGATCATAAGGGCTGCGCGGGCACAGGAGGGCTGAGAGGAGCTACTCCACATTCAAGGTCAGGAGGGGCGGCAGTGAGGAGATACCTCTCGTCCAAGGTAAGGAGCAGAGGCTGAGCTTTGCTGCAGCAGCCGTGAAGAGATACCCCATGTCCAAGTTAAGAGAAACCTAAGTAAGATGGTCGGTGTTCCAAGAGGGCATCAGAGGGCAGAAAGACTGAAACCATAATCACAGAAGACTAGTCAATCTAATCACAGTAGAACCACAGCCTTGTCTAACTCAATGAAACTAAGCCATGCCCTGTGGGGCCACCATGCAGGTCATGGTGGAGAGGTCTGACAGAATGTGGTCCACTGGAGAAGGGAATGGAAAACCACTTCAGTATTCTTGCCTTGAGAACCCCATGAACAGTATGAAAAGGCAAAACGATAGGATACTGAAAGAGGAACTCCCCAGGTCAGTAGGTGCCCCATATGCTACTGGAGATCAGTGGAGAAATAACTCCAGAAAGAATGAAGGGATGGAGCCAAAGCAAAAACAATACCCAGCTGTGGATGTGACTGGTGATAGAAGCAAGGTCCGATGCTGTAAAGAGCAATATTGCATAGGAACCTGGAATGTAAGGTCCATGAATCAAGCCAAATTGGAAGTGGTCAAACAGGATATGGCAAGAGTGAATGTTGACATTCTAGGAATCAGCGAACTAAAATGGACTGGAATGGGTGAATTTAATTCAGATGACCATTATATCTACTACCGCAGGCAGGAATCCCTTAGAAGAAATGGAGTAGCCATCACGGTCAACAAAAGAGTCTGAAATGCAGTACTTGGATGCAATCTCAAAAATGACAGAATGATCTCTGTTCGTTTCCAAGGCAAACCATTCAATATCACAGTAACCCAAGCCTATGCTCCAACCAGTAATGCTGAAGAAGCCGAAGTTGAACGGTTCTATGAAGATCTACAAGACCTTTTAGAACTAACACCCCCCAAAATATGTCCTTTTCATTATAGGGAACTGGAATGCAAAAGTAGGAAGTCAAGAAACACCTGGAGTAACAGGCAAATTTGGCCTTGGAATATGGAATGAAGCAGGGCAAAAGTTAATAGAGTTTTGCCAAGAGAATGCACTGGTCATAGCAAACACCCTCTTCCAACAACACAAGAGAAGACTCTACACATGGACATCACCAGATGGTCAACACCGAAATCAGATTGATTATATTTTTTGCAGCCCAAGATGGAGAAGCTCTATACAGCCAGCAAAAACAAGACCAGGAGCTGACTGTGGCTCAGATCATGAACTCCTTATTCCCAAAAACCACTAGACCATTCAGGTATGACCTATATCACATTAAAGGGATGATAAATAAAAGTCCATGGTAATTTAGGCAAAGGTTGTATGAAATAACTTCAAATTGCCTCTTTAGTCTAATCTGCCAGGATGTTATACTGTTGGGCTATCTTGTTGTTTACTAAATTAGATAAATAACATATAGTCTGTTCAGATGATGACTTATTAGCTCACCCCATTATGCATGCATCCTAAGTCGCATAGTCATGTCTGAGTCTCTGCAACCCAATGGACTGTAGCCCACCAGGCTCCTCTGTCCATGGGTGCTCCAGGCAAGAATACTGAAGTGGGTTGCCATGACCTTCTCTAGGGGATCATCACATTATATATTTTTTAAAATGATTACTGTGAAGTTTTTTCCCTAAGCTGAATCAAGTTGTTAAATGAAGCAGTTTAATGACATATTTCCAGGGTTTTAGTTTCTGAAACTTGTGTTTAGGTACTAGTGATTTTTTAAAAATTAATTAATTTTTAATGAATTAAATTGCTTTACAGAATTTTGCTGTTTTCTGTGAAACTTCAACATGAATCAGCCATAGGTATACATATACCCCCTCCCTTTAGGAACTCCCTCCCATCTCCCTTCTCATCCACCCCTCTAGGTTAATAAAGAGCCCCTGTTTGAGTTTCCTGAGCCATACAGCAAATTCCTGTTAGCTATCTATTTTACATATGGTAATGTACATTTCAGTGTTACTCTTTCCATACATCTCACCCTCTCCTCCCCTTCCCCATGTCCATAAGTCTATTCTCTATGTCTGTTTCTCCATTGTTGCCCTATAAATAAATTCTTCAGTACCATTTTTCTAGATTTCATATATATGTGTTAGAATACAGTATTTATCTTTCTCTTTCTGACCCACTTCACTTGGTATAATTGGTTCTAGGTTCATCTACCTCATCAGAACTGACTCAAATGCATTCCTTTTTATGGCTGAGTAATACACCACAACTTCTTTATGCATTCATCTGTCGATGGACATCTAGGTTGCTTCCATGTTCTAGCTCTTGTAATTAGTGCTGCAAAGAACAATGGGATACACATGTCTCTTTCAATTTTGGTTTCCTCAGGGTATATGCCTAGGAGTGGGATTGCTGAGTCATATGGTGGTTCTATTCCTAGTTTCTTAAAGAATCTCCATACCATCTTCCATAGTGCCTGGATCAATTTACATTCCCACCAGCAGGGCAAGAGTGTTCCCTTTTCTCCACACTCTCTCCAGCATTTATTGTTTTTAGACATTTTGATGAAGGCCATTCTGACTGGTGTGAGGTGATATCTCATTGTATTTTTGATTTGCATTTCTCTAATAATGAGCAATGTTGAGCATCTTTTCAAGTGTTTGTTAACCATCTCTATGTCTTCTTTGGAGAAATGTTTGTTTAGGTCTTTTCCCCCACTTTTTGATTGGGTTGTTTGTTTTTCTGGTATTGAGTTGTATGAGTTGTTTGTATATTTTGGAAATTAAACCTTTGTTAGTTGTTTCATTTGCTATTATTTTCTCCCATTCTGAGGGTTGTCTTTTCACCTTGCTTATAGTTTCCTTTGCTGTGCAAAAGCTTTTACATTTAATTAGGTCCTATTTGTTTACTTTTGCTTTTATTTCCTTTAATCTAGGAGGTGGGTCATAAAGGATCTTGCTTTGATTTATGTCATCGAGTATTCTGCCTATGTTTTCCTCTAAGAGTTTTACAGTTTCTGGTCTTACACTTAGGTCTTTAATCCATTTTGAGTTTATCTTTGTGTGTGGTGTTCAGTTCAGTTTAGTCGCTCAGTTGTTTCTGACTCTTTTCGACCACATGAATTGGAGCATGCCAGGCCTCCTGTCCATCACCAACTCCCAGAGTTCACTCAAACTCACGTCATCAAGTCGGTGATGCCATCCAGCCATCTCAACCTCTGTCGTCCCCTTCTCCTCCTGCCCCCAATCCCTCCCAGCATCAGAGTCTTTTCCAATGAGTCAACTCTTCGCATGAGGTGGCCAAAGTTCTGGAGTTTCAGCTTCAGCATCAGCCCTTCCAATGAACACCCAGGACCGATCTCCCTTAGGATGGACTGGTTGGATCTCCTTGCAGTCCAAGGAACTCTCAAGAGTCTTCTCCAACACCATAGTTCAAAAGCATCAATAGGAAGTGTTCTAATTTCATTCTTTTACATGTAGCTGTCCAGTTTTCCCAGCACCATTTATTGAAGAGACTGTCTTTGCCCCATTGTATATTCTTGCCTCCTTTGTCAAAAATAAGGTACCCATAGGTGCATGGGTTTATTTCTGGTCTTTCTATCTGGTTCCATTGGTCTATATTTGTGTTTTGGGGCCAGTACTGTACTGTCTTGATGACCATAGCTTTGTAGTATAACCTGAAGTCAGGAAGGTTGATTCTTCCAGCTCCATTCTTCTTTCTCAAGATTGCTTTGGCTATTTGAGGTCTTTTGTGTTTCCATATGAATTCTGAAATTTTTTGTTCTAGTTCTTTGAAAAATGCCTTTGGTAATTTGATAGGGATCACATTGTATCTGTAGATTGCATTTGGTTATATAGTCATTTTCACAATACTGATTGTTCCTACCAGAACATGGAATATACCTCCATATGTTTATGTCATCTTTCATTTCTTTCCTTAGTGTCTTACAATTCTCTGTGTACAGTCCTTTTGTCTCCTTCAGTTCAGTTCATTTCAGTAGCTCAATCATGTCTGACTCACAGCGACCCCATGAACTGCAGACTGCCAGGCCTCCCAGAGTCCACCCAAACCCATATATATTGAGTCGGTGAACCCATCCAACTATCTCATCCTCTGTCATCCCCTTCTCCTCCTGCCCTCAATCTTTCCCAGCATCAGGGTCTTTTCCAATGAATCAGCTCTTCACATCAGGTGGCCAAAATAATGGAGTTTCAACTTCAACATCAGTCCTTCCAATGAACACCCAGGACTGATCACCTTTAGGATAGACTGGTTGGATCTCCTTGCAGTCCAAGGGACTCTCAAGAGTCTTCTCCAACACCACAATTCAAAAGCATCAATTCTTCGGTGCTCAGCTTTCTTTATAGTCCAACTCTCACATCCATACATGACCACAGGAAAAACCATAGCCTTGACTAGATGGACCTTTGATGACAAAGTAATGTCTCTGCTTTTTAATTTGCTGTCTAGGTTGGTCATAACTTTCCTTCCAAGGAGTAAGCGTCCTTTGATTTCATGGATGCAATCACCATCTGCAGTGATTTTGGAGCCCAGAAAAATAAAGTCTGACACTGTTTCCACTGTTTCCCCATCTATTTCCCATGAAGTGATGGGACCAGATGCCATGATCTTCGTTTTCTGAATGTTGAGCTTTAAGCCAACTTTTTCACTCTTCTCTTTCACTTTCATCAAGAGGCTTTTTAGCTCCTCTTCACTTTCTGCCATAAGGGTGGTGTCATCTGCATATCTGAGGTTATTGATATTTCTCCCAGCAATCTTGATTCCAGCCTGTGCTTCCTCCAGCCCAGCGTTTCTCATGATGTACATTGCATATAAGTTAAAAAAGCACAGTGACAATATAGAGCCTTGACGTACTCCTTTTCCTATTTGGAAACAGTCTGTTGTTGTTCCATGTCCACTTCTAACTGTTGCTTCCTTACCTGCATACAGGTTTCTCAAGAGGCAGGTCAGGTGGTCTGGTATTCCCATCTCTTTCAGAATTTTCCGCAGTTTATTGTGATCCACATAGTCAAAGACTTTGGCATAGTCAATAAAGCAGAAATAGATGTTTTTCTGGAACTCTCTTCCTTTTTCAATGATCTAGCAGATGTTGGCAATTTGATCTCTGGTTCCTCTGCCTTTTCTAAAACCAGCTTGAACATCTGGAAGTTCACGGTTCACATACTGCTGAAACCTGGCTTGAAGAATTTTAAGCATTACTTTACTAACGTGTGAGATGAGTGCAATTGTGCGGTAGTTTGAGCATTTTTTGGCATTGCCTTTCTTTGGGATTGGAATGAAAACTGACCTTTTCCAGTCCTGTGGCCACTGCTGAGTTTTCCAAATTTGCTGGCACATTGAGTGCAGCACTTTCACAGCATCATCTTTCAGGATTTGAAATAGCTCAACTGAAATTCCATCACCTCCATTAGCTTTGTTTGTAGTGATACTTACTAAAGCCCACTTGACTTCATATTCCAGGATGTCGGGCTCTAGGTTGGTGATCACAACATTGTGATGATCTGGGTCGTGAAGATCTTTTTTGTATAGTTCTTCTGTGTATTCTTGCCACCTCTTCTTAATATCTCCTCCTTCTGTTAGGTCCATACCATTTCTGTCTTTTATTGCGCCCATCTTTGCATAAAATGTTCCTTTGCTATCTCTAATTTTCTTGAAGAGAACTCTAATCTTTCCCATTCTATTGTTTTCCTCTATTTCTTTACATTGATTGCTGAGGAAGGTTTTCTTATTTCCCCTTTCTATTCTTTGGAAATCTGCATTCAAATGGGTATATCTTTTCTTTTCTCCTTTGCTTTTTGCTTCCCTTCTTTTCACAGCTATTTTCAATGCCTCTTCATACAACTATTTAGCTTTTTTGCATGTTTTCCTTGGGGATGGTCTTGATTCCTGTCTCCTGTATAATGTCACGAACTTCCATCTATACTTCATCAGGCACTCTGTCTTTCAGAGTGTCTCCTTAGGTAAGTTTTTTCTTAGATGTTTAATTATTTTTGTTGCAATGGTGAATGAGATTGATTCATTAATTTCTGTTTCTGATTTTTCATTTTTAGTATATAGAAATGCACGTCATTTCTATGTATTGATTGTGTATCCTGCAACTTTGCTAAATTCACTGATTAGCTCTAGTAATTTTCTGATACTATCTTTAGGGTTTTCTATGTACCATATCAAGGGAACATTTCATGCAAAGATGGGCTCGATAAAGGACAGAAATGGTATGGACCTAACAGAAGCAGAAGATATTAAGAAGAGGTGGCAAGGATACACAGAAGAACTGTGCAAAAAATATCTTCACGACCAAGATAGTCACGATGGTATGATCACTCACCTAGAGCCAGACATCCTGGAATGTGAAGTCAAGTGGGCCTTAGAAAGCATCACGACAAACAAAGCTAGTGGTGGTGATGGAATTCCAGTTGAGCTATTCCAAATCCTGAAAGATGATGCTGCGAAAGTGCTGCACTCAATGTGCCAGCAAATTTGGAAAACTCAGCAGTGCCCATGGGACTGGAAAAGGTCAGTTTTCATTCCAATCCCAGAGAAAGGAAATGCCAAAGAATGCTCAAACTACTGCACAATTGCACTCATCTCACATGCTAGTAAAGTAATGCTCAAAATTCTCCAAGCCAGGCTTCAGCAATACCTGAACTGTGAACTTCCTGATGTTCAAGCTGGTTTTAGAAAAGGCAGAGGAACCAGAGATCAAATTGCCAACATCCGCTGGATCATTGAAAAAGCAAAAGAGTTCCAGAAAAACATCTGCTTCTCCTTCATTGAAAGCACTAAAGCTTTTGACTGTGTGGATCATAACACAGTGTAGAAAATTCTTTAAGAGATGGGACTACCAGACCAACCTACCTGCCTCCTGAAAAACCTGTAGGCAGGTCAAGAAGCAACAATTAGAACCAGACATGGGACAGAGGACTCATTCCAAATTGGGAAAGGAGAATGTCAAGGCTGTATATTGTCATCCTGTTTATTTAACTTATATGTAGAGTACATCATGTGACATGCAGGATGGGTGAAGCCCAAGCTGTAATCAAGATTTCTGAAAGAAATATCAATAACCTCAGATACACAGATAACAGCACCCTCATGCCAGAAAATGAAGAGGAACTAAAGAGCCTCTTGATGAAAGTGAAAGAAGAGAGTGAAAGCATTGGCTTTAAACTCAACATTCAGAAAACTAAGATCATGCATCTATTCCCATGACTTCATGGCAAATAGATGGGGAAACAATGGAAACAGTGGGAGACTTTATTAGTTGGGGTTCCAAAACTACTGCAAATGGTGACTTCAGCCATGAAATTAAAAGACGGTTGCTCCTTGGAAGAAAAGCTTTGACCAACCTAGACAGCATATTAAAAAGCACAGACATCACTGCCAACAAAGGTCCATCTAGTCAAAGCTATGGTTTTTCTAGTAGTCATATATGGATATGAGTGTTGGACCATAAAGAAGGCTGAATGCTGAAGAATTGATGCTTTTAAACTGTGGTGTTGGAGAAGACTCTTGAGAGTCTCTTGGACTGCAAAGAGATCAAACCAGTCCATCCTATAGGAAATCAGTCCTGAAGAACTGGAAGGATTGATGCTGATGCTGAAGCTGCAATACTTGGCCAACTGATGTAAAGAACTGATTCATTTGAAAAGACCCTAATGCTGCAAAGTTTCAAGGCGAGAGGAGAAGGGAATGACAGAGGATCAGATGACTGGATGGTGTCAGAGAATCAGTGGGCATTAGTTTGAGCAAGCTCTGGGAGATGATGAAGAACAGGGAAGCCTGGCATGCTGCAGTTCATGGGTTCACAAAGAGTCAGACATGACTAACTGAACAATAAAAAGTGGTTTCTAGTATTTTCACAAAGTTGAGCAACCATCGCCTTTATCTAATTCAGAGTAGTATTTTCATTTTCCCCCAAAGAAGCTTGATTTCTGTTAGCAGTCACTCCCCATTCCTCTCCTGTCCCCAGCCCATAGCAACCATTATTCAGCTTTCTGTCTGTATGGATTTGCCTGTTCTGGACATTTCATATGAATGAAATCATATAATACATGCACTTTGTGTCTGATCTCTTTCATTTAGCATAATGTTTTCAGAGTTCATCCACATAGTTGCATGAAGTATTCCTATTCCTGGTTGAATAATAATCTCTGTTGTATGGCTATATCAGATATGCAGATGACACTACCCTTATGGCAGAAAGTGAAGAGGAACTAAAAAGCCTCTTGATGAAAGTGAAAGAGGAGAGTGAAAAAGTTAGCTTAAAGCTCAACATTCAGAAAACAAAGATCATGGCATCCGGTCCCATCACTTCATAGGAAATAGATGGGGAAACAGTGGAAACAGTGTCAGACTTTATTTTTCTGGGCTCCAAAATCACTGCAGATGGTGACTGCAGCCATGAAATTAAAAGATGCTTACTCCTAGGAAGGAAAGTTATGACCAACCTAGATAGCATATTCAAAAGCAGAGACCTTACTTTGCCAACAAACATTCGTCTAGTCAAGGCTATGGTTTTTCCTGTGGTCATGTATGGATGTGAGAGTTGGACTGTGAAGAAGGCTGAGTGCTGAAGAATCGATGCTTTTGAACTGTGGTGTTGGAGAAGACTCTTGAGAGTCCCTTGGATTGCAAAGAGATCCAACAGGTCCATTCTGAAGGAGATCAGCCCTGGGATTTCTTTGGAAGGAATGATGCTAAAGCTGAAACTCCAGTACTTTGGCCACCTCATGCGAAGAGTTGACTCATTGGAAAAGACTCTGATGCTGGGAGGGATTGGGGGCAGGAGGAGAAGGGGACGATAGAGGATGAGATGGCTGGATGGCATCACTGACTCGATGGACGTGAGTCTGGGTGAACTCCGGGAGTTGGTGATGGACAGAGAGGCCTGGCGTGCTGCAATTCATGGGCTCGCAAAGAGTCGGACATGACTGAGTGACTGAACTGAACTGATGGCTATATCACAATTGGTTTACCCTTTTAACTATTGGTGGGTGTTTGAGTTGTTTTCAGTTTGAGAGTATTATGAACAAAGCTGCAATGCACAAATGTGTAAAAACTTTGTGCACAAGTTTTTCTATAGACACATGTCTTCAAATCTTCTGGGTATATACTTAGAAATGGAATTGCAGAGTCATATGGTAGCTTTATGTTTAACCTTTTGAGTAACTGCCAAACTGTTTTGCAAAGTGACTGCATTATTTTACCCTCCAGCCAGCAATGTATGAGGTCCGATTTCTACATATCTTTGCTGATGTTTAATTTCCATTAACGGTTTGTTTTTTTTTTTTTTTTTGTAGTCATCCTAGTGGGTGTGAAGTGGTATTTCTTTGTGGCTTTGGTTTGCAGTTCCTTAATGGTTAATATCCTCCAGTACTCTTGCCTGCAAAATCCCATGGACAGAGGAGCCTGGTAGGCTGCAGTCCATGGGGTTGCAAAGAGTTGGGCACGACTGAAAGATTTTACTTTCACTTTTCACTTTCATGCATTGGAGAAGGAAATGGCAACGCACTCCAGTGCTCTTGCCTGGAGAATCCCAGGGACAGAGGAGCCTAGTGGGCTGCCGTCTATGATGTTGCACAGAGCTGGACATGACTGAAGTGACTTAGCAGCAGCAGCAGCAATGGTTAACGTCTAGTCAAGGTTATGGTTTTTCCAGTAGTCATGTATGGATGTGAGAGTTGGACTATAAAGAAAGCTGAGCATTGAAAAATTGATGCTTTTGAACTGTGGTGTTGGAGAAGACTCTTGAGAGTCCCTTGGACTGCGAGGAGATCCAACCAGTCCATCCTAAAGGAGATCAGTCCTGGGTATTCATTGGAGGGACTGATGTTGAAACTGAAACTCCAATACTTTGGCCACCTGATGCGCAGAGCTGACTCATTTGAAAAGACCCTGATGCTGGGAAAGACTGAGGGCAGGTGGAGAAGGGGATGACAGAAGATGGGATGGTTGGATGGCATCACTGACACAATGGACATGGGTTTGGGTGGACTCCAGGAGTTGGTAATGGACAGGGAGGCCTGGCGTGCTGCGGTTCATGAGGTCGCAGAGTCAGACATGACTGAGCTACTGAACTGAACTGAATGGTTAATGTGGATCATTATTTTTTCATGTGCTTATTGGCCATTTGTATATTTTCTTTGGATAAATATCTATTTAAATTTTTAATCTGGTTTTTAATTGAGTACTTTGTATTTTTGTTGTTAGGTTGTAGGAATTCTTTCTATGTTCTGAATACTAGATCCTTATGTGATACATGATTTGCAGATATGTTCTCCTATTCTTTGGGTTGCTTTTCACTTTCTTGATTGTATTTTTGATGCACAAAAGTTTAAAATTTTTAATAGTTCAATTTATCTGCTTTTCTTTTGCTGGTTGTGCTTTTGGTGTTGTATCTAAGAAGTGATAATCAAATATGAGGTAATGTTCTGGATCACTTGCAGTTCCATATGATTTTTAGAATCAACTTGTCAATTTCTTCAAAAAAATAAACTGAAATTCTGATAGGTATTGCCCACTGAATCTGCAGATTAATTTGAATAGCATTACTCTTTTAACAATGTTAAGTTTTCTGATCCATGAATATGTGCTATTTTTTTTCATTTTTTAAGGTATTCTTCCATTTCTTTCAACATTCTTTTGAAGTTTTCAGTGTAAAAGCATTCAGGCACTTATTTTGTTAAGTTTATTCCTAAATATTTTATTCTTTTTGATGCTATTGTAACTGAAATTTTTCCTTATTTATTTTTAAATTGTTTATTACAAGTGTCTAGAAATATAATTGATTTTTATATCCTGCAAACTTGCTGAACTCATTTATTAGTTCTAATTGTTCTTTAGTGGATTCCATAGGATTTTCTATATATTTAATACAAGAGCATGTTATATGTGAACAGAGATAGTTTTGCTTCTTTTTCAGTCTGAATGCCTTTTATTTCTTTTTCTTTCCTAATTGTACTGTCTCAAATCCCTCTAGGACACTGCTGAGTGAAAGTGGCAAGAATGACATCTTTGTCTTATTCCTGATATTAAGTAAAGAGCATCCAGTCCTGAATCATGATACGTGATGCCAGTTGTGGGTGTTTATAGATGCCATTTATCAAGATGAGAATATGACCTTATGTCCCTAGTTTGTTGAGTGCATTTATTATGAAAGGATATTGGATTTTGTCAAAAGTTTTTTTGCATTTATTCAGATGATCTTGTCATTGAAAAAATATTAATATAGTGCATTGTATTAATTGATTTCCAGGCCAGCCTTGCATACTTGACATAAATTGCACTTTGGTATGATGTATAATTCCATTCCTATGTTGCTGGATATAGTTTGCTACTATTTTGTTGAATAATTTTGTATCCATATCCATGAGAGATATTGGCCTGGAGTTTTATTTCCTTGTGATGTCTTTGAGTGGTTTCGGTATGAAGGTAATACTACATTGTAAGATGAATTGAGCCTGGCATGCTACACTCCATAGGGTGGCAAACAGTCAGACATGTCTTAGCGAGTGAACAACAACAACAAGATGAATAGAGAAGTATCACTCCTTTCTATTTTTTTGGAAGAATTTTGAAGAATTAGTATTAATTCTTCTTTAAACGCTTGGTACAATTCAACAGGGAAATTATATGGACCCGAGTCTTTCTTTGTGGGTAGCTTTTAAAAATTATTCATTCAATCTCTTTACTTGCTGTAAGTCTGTTTAGATTGTCTAGTTCTTTTAGAGTCAGTTTCAGTAATTTGTGTTTTTCTGTGAATCTGTCCATTTCATGTATATTATCTCATTTGTTAGCATATATTTTTATAGTATTCTTGTTCCTCTGTAGGTTAGGTAGTGATGTCCCCTCTTTTGTTTCTCTCTCTCCACCCCCCCCCCTTTTTTTAGAGTTTTCTCTCTCTCTCTCTTTCTTTGGCAGTTTTTGACAAACATCCCTGGAGAAAAGACTCTGCACTGGGAAATCTCCAAGTTTGGTGAAATAGCCAGTCTTATACATAAAATCTTCCAAGGAACCACTAGGAAGGCCAAATACTGACAATAATCTGAAAATGGGGCTCTGAAGGAGCTCCACCCATGCTCTTCTGCCTCCAGTGGCTGCCAGATTGCTGGCTTCCACAGTGACTGCAGGCTGTTTTCCAGGCTACTGTAGAGTTGGGAAGTGGGATAGGAGGGATCACATTGAAATGCCACGTATATTGCTGTTCTTACTGAAAGTCAGCAGTTCAGTTCAGTTAAGTCGCTCAGTCGTGTCCGATTCTTTGCGACCCCATGAATCGCAGCACGCCAGGCCTCCCTGTCCATCACCAACTCCCGGAGTTTACCCAAACTCATGTCCATCGAGTTGGTGATGCCATCCAGCCATCTCATCCTCTGTCATCCCCTTCTACTCCTGCCCCCAAACCCTCCCAGCATGAGGGTCTTTTCCAATGAGTCAACTCTTTGCATGAGGTGGCCAAAGTATTGGAGTTTCAGCTTCAGCATCAGCCCTTCCAATGAACACCCAGGACTGATCTCCCTTATGATGGATTAGTTGGATCTCCTTACACTCCAAGGGACTCTCAAGAGTCTTCTCCAACACCACAGTTCAAAAGCACCAATTCTTCGGTGCTCATCTTTTTCACAGTCCAATTCTCACATCCATACATGACCACAGGGAAAAACCATAGCCTTGACTAGACGGACCTTTGTTGGCAAAGTGATGTCTCTGCTTTTTAATATGCTATCTAGGTTGGTGATAACTTTCTTTCCAAGGAGTAAGCATCTTTTAATTTCATGGCTGCAATCACCATCTGCAGTCAGCAGTTATTTGAAGAATAAATGTTTCCTAGATTGCTGAAAGAATTTTGGTTAATGCCCAGAGTTCTGAAAATTAATTCTGGCAATTTTTGTCAGTGTTCTCATTGCTTTTATGAAGGAGAGGATTTTTGGGTTTCTTTACTCTGCCATTTTCACTGACATCACTCACTAAATTTATTTTTTATTTTAAAAATAAACATTTGATTATAAATCTTGAATGTCACAGATTACTACATCATTAAACTATTATTTGTGTGAGGTCACATAGTTTTAGAAACTCTGCTTATGAAGCCTTGTTTGAAGCATTATAATAACATATTAAATGGCAAATGGAACAAAACTGATGTGGATGATTGAAAGGTTTTGTTAAAACCTGTGAGCTAGAAACTGCATACCACACACTCCCCACACCTAATCTCATCTTTACACACCCCTCCTCTAACCTTTACAGAATGGGTGCAAAAATGCAGGTTTAGGCTGTGTTGAGGAGCCCATTCCCACCCCTATAAGTACAAGTGAACTTTAGAACCTTGAGTGGCCTCTGAAAGTCACAACTATTCTGTGATCTGGTTACTACCTCCCATTGTTATATGACTCTGGACAAGAGGAAGAGCTTTGAGAATTTTTTTGCTTCATTTGTGGAAACCCACACACAGATGAAAATAAAGGACAGATAGTGATGTTTTATGTTCAAGCAGGAGAGTTGGAAATGTACTTATTATCTGGTTTTCAGTTCTAAGACAGAACCTATTTCTTAATTGTAGCTGTCAAATCACTTTGACTTGTTCAAAGAAAGGGATTAACTCCATGGATACAGACAACCAAATAGCAGGCATCCTTCTTCTTCACCTTCCCTCTCTGCTCCCAGCTTCCATCCCACATCCCAGACACACCCAGGTATTACAACAGCAAGATTTTTTTCCCCCCCAATCAGTCTTCTATGGGAAACTGATGAGAAAGTGGGGAAACTGAGCTTATTAAGTGAGTGAAGATTTTCCTTTTAGGGGATTTGGCTTAAACTCAAGGCTTTGTGCAGTAAATTTGACAGGGGTTCAGGAAGAGTCTTTGCCTGAACTCATCCTGGGACAAGTGGTGTCACACCCATCTCAGAGTTGCATGGCCAGGTGTGAGCAAGGTGTGGCATGCAAAGCAATCTCAGCTGAAATAATAAACGACACATTCCCAGGTTTCTCTTTATTACATTCTTTTCTTCTCATTGGAACTTCACTATTAACTACCATGTCCCCCCTCCCCTCCCCTTTTTATTAAAACTGCTTCCAGTAAAAATTTTGAGAAAACTATCAGCTTCATAAAAGATGAAAGACCAGGTTGAATGAATGTCCCTGTCTAAAGCTTTTATTTTATTTTATTATTTTTTTTACTTTACAATATTGTATTGGTTTTTGCCATACATCAACATGCATCCGTCATGGGTGTACACGTATTCCCCATCCTGAACCCCCTTCCCACCTCCCTCCCCATACCATCCCTCTGGGTCATCTCAGTGCACCAGCCCCAAGCTTCCTGTATCCTGCATCGAACCCAGACTGGCGATTCATTTCTTATATGATATTATACATGTTTTGATGACATTCTCCCAAATCATCACCCCCCCCCCCACCACCGCACAGAGTCCAAAAGACTGTTCTATACATCTGTGTCTCTTTTGCTGTCTCGCATACAGGGTTGTCATTACCATCTTTCTAAATTCCATATATATGTGTTAGTATACTGTATTGGTGTTTTTCTTTCTGGCTTACTTCACTCTGTATAATAGGCTCCAGTTTCATCCACCTCATTAGAACTGATTCAAAATGTATTATTTTTAATGGCTGAGTAATACTCCATTGTGTATATGTACCACAGCTTTCTTATCCATTCATCCGCTGATGAACATCTAGGTTGCTTCCATGTCCTGGCTATTATAAACAGTGCTGCGATGAACATTGGGGTAAAGCTTTTTAAATTTAAACAGTAAAATAAACCTTACGCTAAAGGACGAAGGTTTCTTAATAGATTTGGTAGGCAGGAAAAACAAAAAGAAATGCAATAAAGGCAAAATGGTTGTCTGAGGAGGCCTTACAAATAACTAAGAAAAGAAGAGAAGTGAAAGGCAAAGAGTAAAGGAAAGATACACCTATCTGAATGCACAGTTTCAAAGAATAGAAAGGAGAGATAAGAAAGCCTTCCAAAGTGATCATTGCAAAGAAATAGAAGAAAACAATAGAATGGGAAAGACTAGAGATCTCTTCAAGAAAGTTAGAGATGCCAAGGGAATATTTCATGCAAAGATGGGCAAAATAAAGGACAGAAATGGTATGGATCTAACAGAAGCAGAAGATACTAAGAAGAGGTTGCAAGAATACACAGAAGAGCTATACAAAAAAGATCTTCATGACCCAGATAACAATGATGGTGTGATCACTCACCTAGAGCCAGACATGCTGGATGCAAAGTCCAGGGAATCTTGGGAAGCATCACTACAAACAAAGCTAGTGAAGGTGATGGAATTCCAGTTAAGCTATTTCAAATTCTAAAAGATGATGCTGTGAAAGTGCTGCACTCAATAGCCAGCAAATTTGGAAAACTTGAGAGTGGCCACAGTGCCAGAAAGGGTCAGTTTTCATTCCAATCCCAAAGAAAGACAATGCCAAAGAATGTTCAAACTACTGCACAATTGCACTCACCTCACATGGTAGCAAGCTAATGTTCAAAATTCTCCAAGCAAGGCTCCAATAGAATGTGATCCATGAATTTCCAGATGTTCAAGCTGAATTTAGAAAAGGCAAAGATCAAATTGCCAACATCTGTTGGATCATTGAAAAAGCAAGAGATATCCAGAAAAAAATCTACTTATGCTTTATTGACTACGCCAAATCCTTTGACTCTGTGAATCACAAAAAAACTGTGGAAAATTCTTAAAGAGATGGGACTACCAGACCACCTTATCTGCCTCCTGAGAAATCCATATGGAAGTCAAGAAGCAACAGTTAGAACTGGACATGGAACAACAGACTGGTTCCAACTTATGAAAGGAGTACCTTAAGGCTGTATATTGAAACCCTGCTTGTTTAATTTATAGGCAGAGTCAGTCAGTCAGTTAAGTCGCTCAATTGTGTCTGACTCTTTGCACCCCATGGACTACAGAACGCCAGGACTCCCTGTCTATCACCAACACCCAGGGTTTGCTCAGGTTCATGTCCATTGAGTCGGTAATGCCATCCGAACATCTCCTCCTCTGTCATTCATTCTCCTCCTGCCTTTAATCTTTCCCAGCATCAGGGTCTTTTCCAATGAGTCAGTTCTTCGCATCAGGTGGCCAAAGTATTGGAGTTTAGCCTCAGCATCAGTCCTTCCAATGAATATTCAGGACTGATATCCTTTAGAATAGACTGGTTTGATCTCCTTGCAGTCCCAGGGACTCTCAAGAGTCTTCTCCAGCACCACAGTTCAAAAGCATCAATTCTTCGGCACTCAGCTTTCTTTATGGTCCAACTCTCACATCCATACATGACTACTGGAAAAACCATAGCTTGACTAGATGGACCTTTGTTGGTTCATCAAAGTAATGTCTCTGCTTTTTAATATGCTGTCTAGGTCATAACTTTTCTTCCAAGGGGCAAGCGTCTTTTAATTTCATGGCTGCAATCACCATCTGCAGTGATTTTGGAGCCCCCCAAAATAGTCTCTCTCTGGTTCCATTGTATCCCATCTATTTGCCATGAAGTGATAGGACCAGATGTCATGATCTTAGTTTTCTGAATGTTGAGTTTTAAGCCAACTTTTTCACTCTCCTCTTTCACTTTCAAGGAGAGGCTCTTTAGTTCTTCTTCGCCTTCTGCCATAACAGTGGTGTCATCTGCATATCTTAGGTTATTGATATTTCTCCCAGCAATCTTGATTACGGCTTGTGCTTCATCCAGCCCAGAGTTTTTCATGATGTACTCTGCCTATAGCTTAAATAAGCAGGGTGACAAAATACTTCTTTTCCTATTAGGAACCAGTCTGTTGTTCTATGTCCAGTTCTAACTGTTGCTTCTTGACCTGCACACAGATTTCTCAGGATGCAGGTCAGGTGATCTGGCATTCCTATCTCTTTCAGAATTTTCCACAGTTTATTGTGATCCACACAGTCAACAGCTCTATCATCATCAATAAAGCAGAAATAGATGTTTCTTTGGAACTCTCTTGCTTTTTTGATCATCCAACAGATGTTGGAATTTGATCTCTTGTTCCTCTGCCTTTTCCAAATCCAGCTTGAACATTTGGAAGTTCATGGTTCACATATTGTTGAAACCTAGTGTGGAGAATTTTGAGCATCGCTTTTCTAGCATGTGAGATGAGTGCAATTGAGCAGTAGTTTGAAAATTCTTTGGCATTGCCTTTCTTTGGGATTGGAATGAAAGCTGACCCTTTCTGGCACTGTGGCCACTCTCGAGTTTTCCAAATTCACTGGCATATTGAGTGCAGCCCTTTCACAGCATCATCTTTTAGAATTTGAAATAGCTTAACTGGAATTCCATCACCTTCACTAGCTTTGTTTGTAGTGATGCTTCCTAAGACGCACTGGACTTTGTATTCCAGGATGTCTGGCTCTAGGTGAGTGATCACACCATCGTGGTTATCTGGGTCATGAAGATCTTTTTTGTATAGTTTGTCTGTGTATACTTGCCAACTTTTCTTCATATCTTCTGCTTCTGTTGGGTTCATACGCTTTCTGTCCTTTATTGTGCCCGTCTTTGCATGAAATGTTCCCTTACTATTTCTAATTTTCTTGAAGAGATCTCTAGTCTTTCCTATTCTATTATTTTCTTCTATTTCTTTGCATTAATCACAGAGTAAGACTTTCTTATCTCTCCTTGCTATTCTTTGGAACTCTGTATTCAAATGGGTATATCTTTCCTTTTCTCTTTTGCCTTTTACTTCTCTTCTTTTCACAGCTGTTTGTAAGACCTCCTCAGACAAGCACATTACGTTTTTGCATTTCTTTTTCTTGAAGATGGTCTTGATCCCTGCCTCCTGTACAATATCACAAACCTCCCTCCATAGTTCTTCAGTCACTTGGTCTATCAGATATACTCCCTTGAATCTATTTCTCACTTCAACTGTATAATCATAAGGGGTTTGATTTAGATCATAATTGAATGGTATAGTGTTTTCCCCTTCTTTCTTCCATTTAAGCCTGAATTTGGCAATAAGGAGTTCATGATCTGAGCCACAGTCAGCTCCCGATCTTGTTTTTTCTGACTATATAGAGCTTCTCCATCTTTGGTTGCAAAGAATATAATCAATTTGATTTCTGTGTTGACTGTCTGGTGATGTCCATATGTAGAGTCTTCTCTTGTGTTGTTGGAAGAGGGTGCTTGCTATGACCAGTGAATTCTCTTGGCAAAACTCTATTAGCCTTACCCCTCCTTCAGTCTGTACTCCAATGTCAAATTTGTGTATTATTCCATGGATTTCTTGACTTCTTACTTTTGCATTCCAGTGCCCTATGATGAAAAGAACATCTTTTTTGGGTTTTAGTTCTAGAATGTCTTGTAGGTCTTCATAGAATCATTCAACTTCAGCTTCTTCAGCATTACTGGTTGGGGCATAGACTTGTATTACTGTGATATGGAATCATTTGCCTTGGAAATGAATAGAGATCATTCTGTTGTTTTTGAGATTACATCCAAGTACTGCATTTCAGAATGTTTTGTTGACTATGATGGCTACTCCTTTTCTTCTAACAGAGTCTTTTCCACAGTAGTAAATATAATGGTCTTCTGAGTTAAATCCACCCATTTCAATGCATTTTAGTTTGCAGATTCCTAAAATGTTGATGTTCACTCTTGCCATTTCCTGTTTGACCACTTTCAATTTGCCTCTAGTCATGGACCTAACATTCTAGGTTCCTACTCAATATTGCTCTTTACAGCATCGAATTTTATTTCCATCACCAATCACATGCAGAAGTGGGTGTTGTTTCTGCTTTGGCTCCTTCTCTTCATTCTTTCTGGAGTTATTTCTCCACTGATCTCCAATAGCATATTGGGCACCTACTGTCCTGGGGAGTTCATCTTTCAGTGCCCTATCTTTTTGCCTTTTCATACTGTCCAAAGGGTTCTCAAGGCAAGAATACTGAAGTGCCATTCAGTATTTGCAATTCCCTTCTCCAGTGGACCACATTTTGCCAGAACTGTCCACCATGACCCATCTGTCTTGGGTGGCCCTACAGACATGGCTCATAGTTTCATTGAGTTAGACAAAGCTGTGGTCCATGTGATAAGATTGGTTAGTTTTCTGTGTTTGTTGTTTTCAGTCTGTATGCCCTCTGATGGAGGAGGATAAGAGGCTTATGGAAGCTTCCTGATGGGAGAGACTGACTGAGGGGGAAACTGGGTCTTATTCTGATGTGTGGGGCCATGCTCAGTAAATCTTTAATCCAATTTTCTGTTGATGGGTGGGGCTGTATTCCCTCCCTGTTTTTTGACCTGAGGCCAAACTATGGTGGAGGTAATAAAGATAATTGCAACCTTTTTCAAAAGGTCCCATGCACACACAGCTACACTTAGTGCCCCCAACCCTGCTGCTGGCCATCCCTGACCCTTCCCTGTGCCAGAGACTCCTGGACACGTACAGGCAAGTGTGGGCCAATCTCTTGTGGGTTCACTGCTCCTCTCTCCTGGGACCTGGTGAACACAAGGTTCTGTTTGTGCCCTCCAAGAGTCTGTTTTCCAGTCCTGTGTAAGTTCTGGCAGCTCTATGGAGGGGTTGATGGTGACCTCCTCCAAGAGGGCTTATGCTGTACTCAGGTCTGCTGCACCCAGAGCCTCTGTCTCTGCAGCAGTCAACTTCTGACACATACCTCTGCAGGAGACACTCAGTCTTCTTTCTCAGTCTCTGTGGGGCCTCTGGGTCCTGGTGTGCACAAGGTTTGTCTGAGTGTCTCTGGCAGGTATGGGATTTGATTCTAAATGTGATTTCGCCCCTCCTACCATCTTGTTGGGGCTTCTCCTTTGTCCTTTAACTTCAGGAATCTCTTCAAAGTCGCATGAAATACTGGGCTGGATGAAGTACACGCTAGAATCAAGATTTCTGTGAGAAATTTCAATAACCTCAGATATGCAGATAGCACCACCATCATTGCAGAAAGTGAACAGGAGCTAACAAGAGCCTCTTGATGAAAGTGAAAGAGGAGAGTGAAAAAGCTGGCTTAAAACCAACATTGAGAAAACTAAGATTGTGGTGTCCAATCTCCTCACATCATGGCAAATAGGTGGGGAAACAGTGACAGACTTTATTTTCTTGGGCTCCAAAATCACTGCAGATGGTGACTGCAGCCATGAAATTAAAAGACATTTATTTACTCCTTGGAAGAAAAACTATGACCAACCTAGACAGCATATTAAAAAGCAGAGACATTTTTGCCAACAAAGATCCATCTAGTCAAAGCTATGGTTTTTTCAGTAGTCACATATGGATGTGAGAGTTTTACCATAAATAAGACTGAATGCCAAAGAATTGATGCTTTTGAACTGTGGTGTTGGAGAAGACTCTTGAGAGTCCCTTAGACTGCAAGGAGATCAAACCAGTCAATCATAAAGGAAATCAGTCCTGAATATTCATTGGAGGGACTGATGCTGAAACTGAAGCTCCAATACTTTTGGCCACCTGATGTGAAGAACTTTCTCATTGATGGAGACCATAATGCTGGGAAAGATTGAAGGCAGGAGAAAAGGGGACAACGAGGATTTATATGGCTTAATGGCATCACTAACTAGATGGACATGAATTTTAGCAAACTCTGGGAGTTGGTGATGGATAGGGAAGCCAGGCATACAGACCATGGGGTTGCAAAGAATTGGACCTGACTGAGTGACTGAACTGAACTGAAATTGGTGGGCAAATGCAACAGCCTGGGCACATTAAAAGTGTATTGAGGGGGTAGAATTCTCTTCCTGTTACCCTGACACCCAGAAGCCTTTCTCAGGCAAGTATGAGTGGTTGTGTATCTCATGTCTCTGTGAGGACCTTCTCCCTGTCCTCCTTCCAAAGCAGCAACATGTGACTTAATTTATGACATATTCATCAACAGAAAGGTTCTAAGAATCCCCCATAGACTTTAGCATGTGCATTTCTCAACACTTCTGCCCAGTTTTCAATCAGTTCTGTTATTTTCTTACTTTAATCCAACCTTATGTCAGTTTTAATCAATAACCTATATGTTACGAGAAGTGGGTCCACTCCTTTTAACACAGTCATCTGTCCTGTTGCCATTCCCCCAATTTTCTTGAATCAACTTTGCCATTTCTATAATCTCTAAGAGCTTGATTTTTCCTAGTATTCCACTGTGCCATTTATATTCCGAGTTTTTTCCACATAGTTTGGCTTAACTAACACCGTTGATTCTGCCTATTGACAGACCTGGTAACATATTGGCCTTGCTGATTTTAAAACTCTGATGAGAATGGTCATGTGATGTGTTAGAATTATCTGCTGGAAAGTAACTAGGAGAAGGCAATGGCACCCCACTCCAGGATTCTTGCCTGGAGAATCCCATGGATGGAGGAGCCTGGTAGGCTGCAGTCCATGGGGTCGCTAAGAGTCGGACACAGCTGAGCGACTTCACTTTCACTTTTCACTTGCATGCATTGGAGAAGGAAATGGCAACCCACTCCAGTGTTCTTGCCTGGAGAATCCCAGGGACAGGGAGCCTGGTGGGCTGCCATCTATGGGGTCGCACAGAGTCGGACATGACTGACGCGACTTGGCAGCAGCAGCAGCAACTAGGTCTAAAGGCAGTTATGGCATCTGGTTCCATCACTTCATGGAAAATAGATAGGGAAATAGTGGAAACAGTGTCAGACTTTATTATCACCATCACTGCAGATGGTGATTGCAGCCATGAAATTAAAAGACACTTGCTCCTTGGAAGGAAAGTTATAACCAACCTAGATAGCACATTCAAAAGCAGAGACATTACTTTGTCGACAAAGGTCTGTCTAGTCAAGGCTATTGTTTTTCCAGTGGTCATGTATGGATGTGAGAGCTGGACTGTGAAGAAAGCTGGGTGCCGAAGAATTGATGCTTTTGAACTGTGGTGTTGGAGAAGACTCTTGAGAGTCCCTTGGACTGCAAGGAGATCCAACCAGTCCATTCTAAAGGAGATCAGTCCTGGGTGTTCCTTGGAAGGAATGATGCTGAAGCTGAAACTCCAGTACTTTGGCCACCTCATGCGAAGAGTTGACTCATTGGAAAAGACTCTGATGCTGGGAGGGATTGGGGGCAGGAGGAGAAGGGGACGACAGAGGATGAGATGGCTGGATGGCATCACTGACTTGATGGACGTGAGTTGGAGTGATTTCTGGGAGTTGGTGATGGACAGGGAGGCCTGGCATGCTGCAATTCATGGGGTCACAAAGAGTCAGACACAACTGAGCGACTGAACTGAAAGGCAGTTTGTATCTTTAATATCATCCTATATTTGTCTTGTGCAGTCATTTGTTTCCAAGTCCATCTATTTTATTCCTCTTAATTCCAGAAGACTAAAAAAAAATTTACTATGAAGCTTATACTCATAACAAGGCAATCTGATGTGAGTTTTCTTACCATTTATTGGATACAGTCACATTCCTCCGCTATCCCTCTTATCATCCATCCTGTCTTCCTTTCCCTTCAGACTTAGAGAATGAATGTTTATCATTTCCAATGTTGACATTTGCAACTTGACAGGTACATTCAAATGTACACATTAATTCTCATTGTATTGCATTTCTTTTGTTCACATTTTCCTTTAAAACCTTGATACAGTAGTTGTTATAAAGTCCTTATGTGTCAGTTCCATCATTGCTGTCCATTCTGGATCTGTTTTTATTCACTGATTTGTTTGTATTCACTGCTTCTTCACATGTTTGGTGCTTCTTAAGTAAATGCTGCATAATGAACACCATGATGTTGACATTTGGATTTTGCTATGTTTTAAAAGAACACAAAAAATTTTTGACAGGTAGTTGCATTTCTTCAAAATCATCTTGATCCTACTAAAACTTATTGAAATGCTTCATTAGGACAGGAAGGCAATAGCACCCCACTCCAGTACTCTTACCTGGAAAATCCCATGGATGGAGGAGCCTGGTAGGCTGCAGTCCATGGGGTCGCTAAGAGTCGGGCACGACTGAGCGACTTCACTTTCACTTTTCACTTTCATGCATTGGAGAAGGAAATGGCAACCCACTCTGGTGTTCTTGCCTGGAGAATCCCAGGGAGCCTGGTGGGCTGCCATCTATGGGGTAGCACAGAGTCGGACACGACTGAAGCGACTTAGCAGCAGTAGCAGCAGCAGCAGATAGTTTAGTTCTACTATTCAGGTTGACTTTTCTGGGATCTCTACTGGATGCCTTTGGCATCTAATGAACTTTCTACACTCCAGCTGGTCTGCTCTGTGCAAGTTCCAGTGGTTGTTCAGCTTTAGTTTGCTAGGAGTTGTTCTTTCCACAGTAGTTTTTTTGTTAAGTCTCATGGAATCATACTCTCTGAATGCATAGCTTACTCTTTAGCCAAAGACTTAAGGAGACTCTATATTCAGATTTCTGGAGCTCTTTCTCTACATTTCTCCCTCTTTTCTTGTATAATGTGTAAATTTTAGTCAACATCTGTCCTCTCAATTCAGCAAAACTATTGCATTCTGTTAGGGTTCTCTCTCCTTATGCTGTTTATCTTTATGATATTACATCTTTCTATTTATGAACATGGTATATCCCTTCACTTTCTAAGTTCTATTTAATGTCTTTAATAAATGTTTATAATTTCTCTTCCCAAAGTTTCTGTGTCTCTGTTAGATATATTTCTTGTTTTTTAGTAGATATCACATATTACATCTTTACTTTTTATCATTTTATTTTTTAATAATTTAAAACTAATAGAAAATTCCATACTGCAAAAAAGTTACAAGAATAATGAAAAGAACTTCAACACAATTTATACTTGACAATTTTAAATATTTGTCATATTTTGCAATCACTTTTATCTAAAACATATACTATAGCTTAAATATCTCTCAGCCATTTGAGAGTTCAGTTCAGTTCAGTTGCTCAGTCATCTCTGATTCTTTGTGACCCCATGGACTCAAAATATGCTTTTGGAATGAATCAGTCTCTCTGTCTTACTGCCAAATATGCAATACAACACAAGATTACATACAAACCTCTTATTGTAATATTATTCAGAATTTGAAGATAGTTAAGTAAAATGAATAAACCACTAGGACTATTTAATAGAAAGAGGAAACTAGTTTAATAGGATCAGTCAGTTCAGTTCAATTGCTCAGTCTTGTCCAACTCTTTGTGACCCCATGGACTCTATGTAGCACATCAGTTTTCCCTGTCCATCACCAAACCCCAGAGCCTACTCAAACTCATGTTCATCATATCAGTGATGCCATCCAACCATCTCATCCTGTGTCATCCCCTTCTCCTCCTGCCGTCAATCTTTCCCACCATCAGTGTCTTTTCCATTCAGTCAGTTCTTCGCATCAGGTGGCCAAAATATTGGAGTTCTAGCTTCAGCATCAGTCTTTCCAATGAATATTCCAATGAATATTCAGGTCTAATTTCCTTTAGGTTTCACTGGTTTGATCTCCTTGCAGCCCAAGGGACTCCCAAGAGTCTTCTCCAACACCACAGTTCAAAAGCATCAATTCTTCAGTGCTCAGCTTTCTTTATAGTCCAACTCTCACATCCATACATGACTACTGGAAAAACCATAGCTTTGACTAGATGGACCTTTGTTGGCAAAATAATGTCTATGCTTTTTAATATGCTGTCTTGGTTGGTCATAGCTTTTCTTCCAAGAGGCAAGCATCTTTTAATTTCATGGCTGCAGTCACCACCTGCAATGATTTTGGAGCCCCCCAAAATAAAGTTTCTTACTGTTTCCATTGTTTCCCCCATCTATTTACCATGAAGTGATAGGACTAGATGCTATGATCTTATTTTTCTGAATGTTGAGTTTTAAACCAACTTTTTCAGTCTCTTCTTTCAATTTCATCAAGAGGCTCTTTAGTTCTTCTTCACCTTTATGCCATAAGGGTGATGTCATCTGTGTGATCTGAGGTTATTGATATTTCTCCCAGCAATCTTAGTTCTAACTTGTGCTTCAACTAGCCTGGCATTTTGCATGATATACTCTGCATATATGTTAAATAAACAGGGGGACAATATACAGCCTTGACGTATTCCTTTCCCAATTTGGAACCAATCTGTTGTTCCACGTCTAGTTCTAACTGTTGCTTCTTGACCTCCATATAGATTTCTCAGAAGGCAGGTAAGGTGGCCTGGTATTCCCATCTTGTTAAGATTTTCCACAGTTTGTTGTGATCCACACAGTCAAAGGCTTTGTTGTAGTCAATAAAGCAGAAGTAGACATTTCTCTGAAACTCTCTTACTTTTGCGATGTTCTAATAGATGTTGGCAATTTGATACCTGCCTTTTCTAAATCCAGCTTGAACATATGGAAGTTCATGGGTCACATACTTTTGAAGCCTCACTTGAAGAATTATGAGCATTACTTTGCTAGCACGCGAAATGAGTGCAACTGTGGGGTAGTTTGAACATTCTTTGGCATTGCCTTTCTTTGGGATTGGAATGAAAACTGACCCTTTCTAGCACTGTGGCCACTCTCGAGTTTTCCAAATTCCCTGGCATATTGAGTGCAGCACTTTCACAGCATCATCTTTTAGAATTTGAAATAGCTTAACTAGAACTCCATTATCTTCAGTAGCTTTGTTTGTAGTGATGCTTCCTAAGATGCACTGGACTTTGCATTCCAGGATGTCTGGCTCTAAGTGAGTGATCACACCATTATGGTTATCTGGGTCATGGAGATCTTTTTGGTATAGTTCTTCTGTGTATTCCTGCCATCTCTTCTTAATATCTTCTGCTTCTGTTATGTTCATACCATTTCTGTCCTTTATTGTGCCCATCTTTGCATGAAATATTCCCTTGCTATCTCTAATTTTCTTGAAGAGATCTCTAGTCTTTCCCATTCTATTGTTTTCCTCTATTTCTTTGCACTGATCACTTAGGAAGGCTTTCTTATCTCTCCTTGCTATTCTTTGGAACTCTGTGTTCAAATGGGTATATCTTTTCTTTTCTCCTTTGCCTTTCACTTCCCTTCTTTTCTCAGATATTTGTAAGGCCTTTTCAGACAACCATTCTGCCCTTTTGCACTTTTTTCTTGAGGATGGTCTAGATCCCTGCATCCTGTAGAATGTCATTAACCTCTGTTACAGTCTTCAGGCACTCTCTATTTTATATAGTGCCTTGAATTTATTTGTCACTTCCACTGTATAATCATAAGGGATTTGATTTAGGTCATAACTGAATGGTATAGTGGTTTTCTCTTCTTTCTCAATTTAAGTCTGAATTTAGCAATAAGGAATTCATAATCTGAGCCACAGTCAGCTCCCAGTCTTGTTTTTGCTGACTGTATAGACTTCTCCATCTTTGGCTTCAAAGAATATAATCAATCTGATTTCGGTATTGACTGTCTGGTGATGTCCATGTATAGAGTCTTTTCTTGTGTTTTTGGAAGAGGGTGTTTGTTATGCCTAGTGTGCTCTCTTAGCAAAACTCTATTAGCCTTTGTGCTGCTTCATTTTGCACTCCAAGGCCAAATTTACTTGTTACTTCAGGTTATCTCTTGACTTCCTCCTTTTGCATTCCAGTCCCCTATTATGAAAAGGACATCTTTATTGGGTGTTAATTTTAGAAGGTCTTGTAGGTTTTCATAGAACCATTCAACTTCAGCTTCTTCAGCATTACCAGTTGGGGCATAGACTTGGATCACTGTGATATTGAACGGTTGCCTTGGAAACAAACAGAGATCATTCTGTTGTTTTTGAGACTGCACCCAAGTACTGCATTTCAGACTCTTTTGTTGTCTATTAGGGCTGCTCCATTTCTTCTAAGGGATTCTTGCCCGCAGTGGTTGATAAAATGTTCATCTGAATTAAATTCGCCCATTCCAGTCCATTTTCAATCATTGATTCCAAAAATGTCGATATTCACTCTTGGCATCTCCTGTTTCACCACCTCCAATTTACCTTGATTCATGGTCCTAAGTTCCTATTCAATATTGCTGTTCACAGCATCAGACTTTACTTCCATCACCAGTCACAGCCATAACTGGGTGGTGTTTTTGCCTGGACTCCAAAAATTACAAAATTAAGTACCTTCATTGCATAGAAATTCAACACACTTTTCCTGAGAACAATAATATTCTTCTAAATATTTGTAGTTAAGTTATAAAATTCAGGAAACTTAATATTTATGCAATATCGTTCTTTAGACTATAATCCAAGTTATAGTTTGGACTTCGCAGGTGGCACTAGTGGTAAAGAACCAATCTGCCAATGCCAGAGATGTGGGTTCCATCCCTGGGTTGGGAAGACCTCTGAACGAGGGCACAGCAGCACACTCCAGTGTTCTTGCCGGGAGAATTCCATGGACTGAGGAGCCTAGAGGGCTCCATAGTGTCACAAAAAGTCAGACACAAGTGCAGTGACTTACTGTGGTACAACATATAGCTTTGTCTCTCTTTTTAATAATTGTCCTTTATAACAATGATTTCCAGTATAGAATCTAGTCCAGAATTGTGCATTGTAGCTGCTGCTGCTGCTAAGTCACTTCAGTCGTGTCTGACTCTGTGCAACCCCATAGATGGCAGCCCACCAGGCTCCGCCATCCCTGGGATTCTCCAGGCAAGAACGAACACCGGAGTGGGTTGCCATTTCCTTCTCCAATGCATGCAAGTGAAAAGTGAAAGTGAAGTCGCTCAGTCGTGCCTGACTCTTAGCGACCCCATGGACTGCAGCCTACCAGGCTCCTCTGTCCATGGATTTTCCAGGCAAGAGTACTGGAGTGGGGTGCCATTGCCTTCTCCATTGTCACATCTAATTAGTTTAATTTTAGCTAGGAATAGTTTGGTGTTCATGCCATTGATGGTTTTAGAGAATACAGGACATTCTTTATAATTCAATTTGGGTTTTTCTAATTCTATGATTAGATTTAGAGAATGGAAATAATACCGTATTTTTATTAGATACATGTTCATATTTCTAGTTCTAGACAATGTGCCTTGTAACCTCTGTATCATATATTTTAGTTAATTGTTTCCACGTGCTGAATTCTGGCTATATTTATTCAAATTCACAAAAATCTTTCAACTATTTTAAATCTATTAAACTTTGTTTTTTAAATATCTTTCTTTTTTTTTAATCTTATAAACAATTTTATTGTCTGATGCTATTGTTAATGGCATAGTTTGCTCTATTTTCTTTTCAGCTATTTTTTTTTTTTAAATAGAAAGGCCAGCATTACCCTGATAGCCAAAGTCAGATCAGAACACTACAATAAAGTAAACTTGTGGACCAACTTGCCTAATAAATATAGATGCAAAAATCCTCAACAAAATATTAAGTAGAATTCAGTAACACACTACAGGGATCATACAGCATAATCCAGTGATATTTATCCCTGGAATGCAAAGATGACTCAAAATAGCAAATCAAAAAAAGTAAGCCACCACAGTAATAGAATGAAAGATAAAAAACCATAAGATCATCTCAATCAGTTCAGTTCAGTTTAGTCACTCAGCCATGCCTGACTCTTTGCAACCCCATGGACCATAGCTCTCCAGGCATCCCTGTCTATTACCAATTGTTTAAAACTTTATGCAGCATTTATATTCCTCATTAGAATATTCTGTTATTTAAATGTTGGTCTAAATCTAACGTTTGCTCTTGCTTTAGACTCTCATTCATTTTTTTTTTCTTCCTTTAGTTGGCTATTTTAGACTATGGACTTAATGTTGAAGATGATTTTATCCTAGGCAATCCTGGTAGGCTAGATTGGAAGAGGATTAGATTTGGTCTTTGACAGATGTTCTGGGACATTGCATCATAATATTATTTTTATTTTATGTGTAACAGGATTGTTCCAACATCTTTTGAAAAAATTTTTAAGATATGCTTATTTATATTTTTCTAACCCCTGAATATTAAAAAGCAGAGACATTACTTTGCCAATAAAGGTTGATCTAGTCAAAGCTATGATTTCCAGTAGTCATGTATGGATGTGAGAGTTGGACCATAAAGAAAACTGAGTGCCAAAGAACTGATGCTTTTGAACTGTGGTGTTGGAGAAGACTCTTGAAGGTCCCTTGGACTGCAAGGAGATCAAACCAGTCAATCGTAAAGAAAATCAGTCCTGAATATTCATTGGAAGGACTAATGCTGAAGCTGAAACTCCAATACTTTGACCATCTGATGCGAAGAACTGACTCATTTGAAAAGACTCTGGTGCTGGGAAAGATTGAGGGCAAGAGGAGAAGGGGATGACAGAGGATGAGATGGCTGGATCACCATCCAACCATCACCAACTGGCGATGGATGGCATCACCAACTTGATGGATATGAGGTTGAGCAAGCTCCAGAAGTTGGTGATGGACAGGGAAAGCTTGGCATGCTGCAGTCAATAGGGTCACAAAGAGTTGGACATGACTGAGCAACTGAACTGAATTGAATCTCTGAACAAGTCAAAGATATTTTAGCTAGTTTTCCAAAGACATTGCTATCAAAGATTTAAATAAAAACTAGTAATCATACTTTGGTTGCTGTTTCATTAAAAACTTAGTTTGTCCAGTTAAGACTATTTTTGCGTTCTTGATGTACCTTTTTACTATCAGCATACTTTTGAACTTTTCTAGAATTTTTAAAATCACTGTATTAAAACACTTTCTTTTAAAATGTTTTTGACCTTTCTAGATAAGTATTTACATTACACTATCTCATGTATGAATCATGTCTTTTGAATATTTTGTAGTATCTTGAGATGTGTTTAGAAAAACTATACATTAGACAAAATATTAACCAAAACATCCATGCTCATTGTTTCTTACTATTTTGAGAGGTATTTCTGTTCTGACCTAATCTTTTTTTTAAAGAATTAAAGGCCATATCATGTTATTAAAAACTATCATTGTACTTAATTTTCCTCATAACCAAATTATAAAACAATAGTGGATCATGAATTGCAAAGCGATGCACAAATTAAAACACTAAGTGACAGAGGAATGAGGCCAAGGTTGCAATGGGGCTGCTTGTGGGTAATCACAGGTTTCACATGAACAGCCTTCCTATTCCCCTGCTCGTAGCAGTGCTTACTGGAAATCTAAGCACACACACAATAGCCTCCCTTTTAAATATTTCATAATTGTCCATTCCAGTTAAAGCCCAGGTCATTCAGCCTCTGCTTATGGTGCAAGGCTTTATCCAAGGGTCCACCGCTGGGCTACAATTCAAGTGTGCCCAGAGATATTTTCCTCACATTTTGCTTCAAAAAGATACATGTAACCCAATTAAAATTTTCAACTATACAGAAAAGTTGAAATAACTAAATAATGAATATTCACATACCCACAACCTAGGTCCCATGATTGCTAACATTTTGTTACTTTTATTTTATCACATATATAATAAATCTCTCCATATAATGATCCATCTTATTTTTTGACACACTTCAAAGTAAGTTGCAAATATCAGTATGCTTTATTTATAAAATTTCAACATTCTTATCAGTATTTGTTTCTTAATTTTTTAGGTAAAATTTACAAAGGGAAATACTGCATGATTCCATTTATACAAAGTTCTAAAGTGGAAAAAAATAATATGGTAAAAAAAAAATCAGAACCATGATTACTTCTGGAGTGAAGAGTATGAAGGGTGGAAATTGATAGGGATGTGGCCTACAGGAATTTCCTGGGTTCTAGCTAACCCACATATATAGTAAGTCTATCTATTCATCAATTCTCCTAATTTGTTGATGTACTCCAAAGTAAGTTGCAGATATCAATATGCTTTACTTCTAAATATTTCAACTGTCTGATCAGCATTTGTTTCTGGTTCTTAATTTTTTAAGGTAAAATTGACATACAGTGGAAGGCACAAATGCTAAGTGTATAATTTGCAATTTTGACAAACTTCTATCAACAAAATAGAAAAACAGCTAGAATGCAGAAAATTCCTT
Source organism: Bubalus bubalis (assembly GCF_019923935.1). Taxonomy (NCBI): domain Eukaryota; kingdom Metazoa; phylum Chordata; class Mammalia; order Artiodactyla; family Bovidae; genus Bubalus; species Bubalus bubalis. Next base: position 1,265,999 of record NC_059177.1, read on the forward strand.
TGGGCTATTTCCCTATTAATTTCTACCCTACTTAGTCCCTCACCAAAAAGGGAAGCATAGTTCTGACTTTTTTTTTTTTTTAACCATATATTATTTTTTTTACTTTAGAACTTTGTATAAATGAAATTGCTCTTTTGTGTAAGTCTTCCTTGGGAGGTGAGATGGTAAAGAATCTGCCCGCAATGCGGGAGACCTGGGTTCAATCCATGGGTTGGGAAGATCCCCTGGAGAAGGAGATGGCAACCCACTCCAGTGTTCTTGCCTGGAGATTCCCAAGGACAGAGGAGCCTGGTGGGTTACAGTCTCCATGAAGGTCACAAAGAGTCAGACATAACTGAGTAACACACACATCTTTATTCAGTGACATATTTCTGAGACTCATCCATGTTACTGTTATTTTCATTTCTCTGTTAATGCTGAGCAGTGAGAGCCCAGTGTATGACTGTCTTGCACTTTGCCTTCAGTTTCCTGTTGGTGGACATCTGGACTGCTTCCCGTTTTTGCATATTATGAATAAAACTGCTATGGGCACTCATGTACAGATCTTTCTGTGGTTAAGTGATTTCACTTCTAGGAGTGGACGTGTTGGGCCACAGGGTAGGTGTGTGTTTGATGAAAAATAGCAAAGCCTGTTCCAAGGTGGCTGTTCCATTTTCACTGCCCCCAGTGATGTTGCAGCTGTCGTTCTGTTTATCTTAACCATTCTGGTGGGTGGGTTGTGACCTCTGATTTGGTATTTGCTTGATGACTAATGCTGCTGGATACTTTCTCATATCCTTATCAGGCATTTGTATATCTTCCTTTTTGAAGTATATGTTCAAGGCTCTGATAATTTTACAGCTAGATACAACTTAAGAGAGAAACTAATATATTCCATTAGATGTCATAATGTACAAAAAGCAATAGCCCTCCCTTATATGTAGAATCTAAAAGGAAATTATACAAATGAACTTACTTACAAAACAGAAAGACATACTCAGACTTAGAGAACGAACTTATGGTGCTGGAAGGAAGGATAGTTATGGAGTTTGGGATGCACGTGTTCACCCTGCTAACTTAAAACGGATAACCAACAAGAACATGGAACTCTGCTCAATGCTATATGGCAGCCTGGTTGGGAGAGGAGTCTAGGGGAGAATGGATATACATTTATGTATGGCTGAGTTGTTCTGCTGACCACCTGAAAGTATTGCAACATTGTTAAGTGTTTTTTTTTTTTTTAAAGCAGCAGTCTTAAAAAAACAGTATTGAAATATTAAATCAGAAATTGGCAATTAGAACAAAGAAAACAATAAACAGAGATAACAAAAGTTGGCTCTTAAAATATTTATACTAGACAGTTCACTAGAAAATAAGAAGGAACTTAGAAGGAAAATAGCATAAATTAGAAAATGTAACTATGTAAAAGAACACACAAATGTTTCAAAAGTGAAAGTGAAAATAATCTATATATGTAGGAAACAGTTTTAAAACAATATGATACACCAGGCATGCAAATAAATTTCAACAAAAAGGCAATTTTCTGATAAATTGAACTGTCAAAATACACCTCAAACTCAGAAAAATGTAACTGTCCACAAGAATAAGGACACTTGCAACTTTATCTGGCAGGTGTAGGCTCTTTCCTGACATCATGAAATATTTACATTTAAAGTCCTTGCAACAGTTCATCTCTTGGCTCAGAGAATCTCCCATTTCATCATCCTTTGTTAACTTTGAACTCTTTCTACATCAATAACCCTAGAATGAACCCAATGCTGTTTCTCCTCTGTACATTTGATTTGTTAAACTGTATTGCACAATTGATGCTGCTTATTCTGTATCAAAGTCTGCATGGGGCATCACTTGGCACCATGGCTGAAGGGCACACTGGATGCTGTGCAACCCACCTTTCAAAGGCTCCTTAGACTTTATGTCCACAGATTAGATCAGATCAGTCGCTCAGTCGTGTCCGACTCTTTGCGACCCCATGAATCGCAGCACGCCAGGCCTCCTTGTCCATCACCAACTCCCAGAGTTCACTGAGACTCACATCCATCAAGTCAGTGATGCCATCCAGCCATCTCATCCTCTGTTGTCCCTTTCTCTTCCTGCCCCCAATCCCTCCCAGCATCAGAGTTTTTTCCAATGAGTCACCTCTTCGCATGAGGTGGCCAACGTACTGGAGTTTCAGCTTTAGCATCATTCCTTCCAAAGAAATCCCAGGGCTGATCTCCTTCAGAATGGACTGGTTGGATCTCCTTGCAGTCCAAGGAACTCTCAAGAGTCTTCTCCAACACCACAGTTCAAAAGCATCAATTCTTCAGTGCTCAGCCTTCTTCACAGTCCACCTCTCACATCCATACATGACCACTGGAAAAACCATAGCCATGACTAGCTGGACCTTTGTTGGCAAAGTAATGTCGCTGCTTTTGAATGTGCTATCTAGGTTGGTCATAACTTTCCTTCCAAGGAGTAAGTGTCTTTTAATTTCATGGCTTCAGTCACCATCTGTAGTGATTTTGGAGCCCAGAAAAATAAAGTCTGACACTGTTTCCACTGTTTCCCCATCTATTTCCCATGAAGTGATGGGACCGGATGCCATGATCTTCGTTTTCTGAATGTTGAGCTTTAAGCCAACTTTTTCACTCTCCACTTTCACTTTCATCAAGAGGCTTTTTAGTTCCTCTTCACTTTCTGCCATAAGGATGGTGTCATCTGCATATATGAGGTTATTGATATTTCTCCTGGCAATCTTGATTCCAGCTTGTGTTTCTTCCAGTCCAGCATTTCTCATGATGTACTCTGCATATAAGTTAAATAAACAGGGTGACAATATACAGCATTGACAAACTCCTTTTCCTATTTGGAACCAGTCTGTTGTTCCATGTCCAGTTCTAACTGTTGCTTCCTGACCTGCATACAAATTTCTCAAGAGGCAGATCAGGTGATCTGGTATTCAGTTCAGTCGCTCAGTCATGTCCGACTCTTTGCGACCCCATGAATCGCAGCATGCCAGGCCTCCCTGTCCATCCACTCCCGGAGTTCACTCAGACTCACGTCCATCAAGTCAGTGATGCCATCCAGCCGGCTCATCCTCTGTCGTCCCCTTCTCCTCCTGCCCCCAATCCCTCCCAGCATCAGAGTCCTTTCCAATGAGTCAACTCTTCACATGAGGTGGCCAAAGTATTGGAGTTTCAGCTTTAGCATCATTCCCTCCAAAGAAATCCCTTCAGAATGGACTGGTTGGATCTCCTTGCAGTCCAAGGGACTCTCAAGAGTCTTCTCCAACACCACAGTTCAAAAGCATCAATTCTTCGGCACTCAGCTTTCTTCACAGTCCAACTCTCACATCCATACATGACCACAGGAAAAACCATAGCCTTGACTAGACGGACCTTCGTTGGCAAAGTAATGTCTCTGCTTTTGAATATGCTATCTAGGTTGGTCATAACTTTCCTTCCAAGGAGTAAATGTCTTTTAATTTCATGGCTGCAGTCACCATCTGCAGTGATTTTGGAGCCCAGAAAAAATAAAGTCTGACACTGTTTCCACTGTTTCCCCATCTATTTCCCATGAAGTGATGGGACCGGATGCCATGATCTTCGTTTTCTGAATGTTGAGTTTTAAGCTAACTTTTTCACTCTCCACTTTCACTTTCATCAAGAGGCTTTTAAGTTCCTCTTCACTTTCTGCCATAAGGGTGGTGTCATCTGCATATCTGAGGTTATTGATATTTCTCCTGGCAATCCTGATTCCAGCTTGTGTTTCTTCCAGTCCAGCGTTTCTCATGATGTACTCTGTATATAAGTTAAATAAGCAGGGTGACAATATACAGCCTTGATGTACTCCCCACAGTTGTCAACAATTCCTTGTCCCTTCCATCTCATATGGTTGGAAGGTTTGCAGGAGAATGGGAATTGCTAGGTTGAGGAATATAGCTTCCAGACTTGGATTTCTGGGTTTAGTGTCGGAAAGTTCACTAAATGTCACTATGTGTTAAATGGCCCTGAACTCTCCTCGTTTTTCTCATTGTAAAGAAACTTCCATAGCAATGCTGTTGCTAATTCACTTCAGTTGTGTCCAACTCTGTGTGACCCCATAGACGGCAGCCCACCAGGCTCCCTGTCCGTGGGATTCTCCAGGCAAGAACGCTGGAGTGGGTTGCCTTTTCCTTCTCCAATGCATGAAAGTGAGAAGTAAAAGTGAAGTCGCTCAGTCGTGTCCGACTCTTAGCGACCCCATGGACTGCAGCCTACAAGGCTCCTCCGTTCATGGGGTTTCCAGGCAAGAGTACTGGAGTGGGGTGCCATTGCAATGGAGACACACAAATTCCGGCAGCTGCCACGGACTCCTCCTGCCACTTCCAGATGGTCTGCATTCCCCACGGTTCAGGCCGTGGAGCAGGTGCCCTCTCAGGCTCAGGAACTGTATTTCTTCTGCATCAGATGAAGCCATTTTAGTCTGATATCCAGTTGCTGTTCAGTAGCTCAGTTGTGTTCACCTCTTTGTGACTCTTTGTATCTGGGTCACAGACTCGCCCACATCCCCAGGCTCCCACCCAGGAAATCCTGACTTATGTGATCTGAGCTGCAATGTTCGTTACTTTTAACAAAGCTCCAGAGTTGATGTTGATGTGTTTTTCTCAAGAAAGACTTCCTTTTAAAGGAAAAAAGAAGCTCAATATATCCTATGTTGATATATTATTTACATTATTTTTGTATGTATTCAACATAACTTCCTGCATTTATCATCCGTACACAGCTCTAAAACCAAACACATTTACTAAGCAAATACCATAACAATCAAAAGCAACATTAATTCATAGTGACTGATGATACTTGTTGGAATTCATAGTTGGGAGATGACATTTTATATTAACAATTAAATCCAAGCCTGCACTTAGTTATACACTTCAAAATGCATTATTAATTTTAAAAAATCCCATTTATAAAAACCTTGTTTATTAACTAGTATCCCTGCTACTAAATGCATGTTTCAGACTGGCACAACGGTGACTGAATTCTTCATCAGCACAATAAAGTGCTGACTTGCTGAGTTTCTCTGGCTGATTACACTGACCCACTCTGCAAGTTAGCTTGCTTCTTCACTGCTTTGTTCTACTCTAGCAAATTCTATCCCTTCATTATCCCAATGTGCTGCAATACCATTTAGCCTGCCCTTGGCTCCAGGGCATTGTTTTGCATTAAGTCCACTTCTGATCTTTGATCATTAGTATACCAGCAACTAAAGTAACACATTTAACCACTCTCATGTGTGGTCTCATAGCATCAAGACCTCAACAGTGGAAATTAAAGTCTAATATAATAAGACTTTTCAGTGGCAGAAGTTTGTCTTTAAAACTAGTAACCTGGGATGTCTTTACAACTGGGAACCTGTTACTGGCATTTTAACATTACACCTTTGCCCACTTAATGGGATTCACACATACTTAATTTGAAAGTGAAAGTATTACTCTCTCAGTCATGTCCACTGCTAGGAAAGTCCATCCTCAAATCATTTTGTGAGACTAGTAAAACCTTGATCTTCATTCCCTGGGAGCTCAGTGGTAAAGAATTCACCTGCCAATGCAGGAGACATGGTTTCAATACCTGGATCGGGAAGATTCCCTGGAGAAGGGAATGGCTACCTACTCCAGTATTCTTGCCTAGAGAATCCCACACACAGTGGAGTCTGGCAGGCTATAGTACATGCAGTCGCAAAGAGTCAGACGTGACGGAGAGACTAAACACATGCACCATATGTGTGAAGGCAACTCATCTCAGCCGGAACAGGTCCTCTCTCTATGGTCTACAGAAGGATTCATTCTTGTCTGTATAGTCATGGCATAAGAGAGAACATACTTTACTTTAAATTTTTGTTTTTTGATTTATTTATTTTTTGAGAGAACATGCTTTAAGTTGTCTAAAGTGTTAATCACTCAGTTGTGTTCGACTCTTTGCGACCCCATGAACTGCAGCCCATCAGGCTACTCTGTCCATGAACACTGAAGTGGTTAGCCATTTCCTTCTCCAGGGAATCTTCCCCCACCCAGGGATCAAAGCTGGGTCTCCAACATTGTAGGTGGAGTCTTTACCATCTGAGCCACTTAGGGAAACTTAAAATTGTCTGCTGCTGCTGCTAAGTCACTTCAGTCATGTCCGACTCTGTGTGACCCCATGGACGGCAGCCTACCAGGCTCCCCCATCTCTGGGATTCTCCAGGCAAGAACACTGGAGTCGGTTGCCATTTCCTTCTCCAATGCAGGAAAGTGAAAAGTGAAAATGAAGTCGCTCAGTCGTGTCCAACTCTTAGCGACCTCATGGACTGCAGCCCACCAGGCTCCTCTGCCCATGGGATTTTCCAGGCAAGAGTACTGGAGTGGGGTGCCATAAATTGTCTAGTTCTTATCAAAACACACTGTGAGAAGTAATGATTATAGTAGTATCTCAAAAACTTATAAAAAGAACAGCAAGTTAAATCTTTTCCCCCAAAATGAAGAGAAATAGACAAAACCAGAAATTGTTTAAATGGGAAAATAATATATAACAATGAAAGTAACAAACAAAATGTCTTTTAAAAAATGCAATACATGGATGCTTTTGTCAGGAATTTGTTAATTTATTTTAGTCTAGGTCAACAGTCTTTGTATTTTAATTGAAATTATTTACATTGAATGTAATTCTAGATATAATTAGGTTGAAATCCATTTTCTTATAGATTGAAAGAGTTGAAAAACAATTGCTTTCTACTTGTTTTCCTTTTCTTTTGTCTTTTGCTTGTTTGGCTTGATTGGGCACTTTTTATTATTTCAGCTCTCTAACCATTAAATAGCTAGTGATACCTTCGTTTATGATTCTTTAATGGATACTCTAGAGTTTACAACATGTACCTTTGTCTAAAGAGAGTCTAACAGGAAGTAGTAGTTCTATCACTTCTCAGACAATGTAAAAACTTGAGAACACATTTATTACATTTAACCTCCCATCTTTTGTGATATTTTTATGTATTTTACTTTTCAAGTATTTCACACCATGAAGATATTAGTGTTATTTTATAAAACTAATATTCATTTAGATTTACTGATATATTCATTCTTCCCTTTGCTTTCGTGTCTTCATGCATTTGGTTCTGATTGGAATCATATTCCTTCTGCACCAAGACCTCTTTCAGTAGCTCTTCTGAAATTGGAGCTTGAATATTAATCAAACTTCAAACTGATTACATCAGTTTTCATTGATGTTATTTTCTGTTCCAGGAATCTCTCCAGGATCCCACATTGCCTTTAGTGTCATGTTTTTTTACTATCCTCTGGTCTGTGATATTTCCCTTGGTTTTTCCTTATTGTTAATGACCTTGACACTTTTGATGACTCCTTGGTATTGCTAATTTTTGTTTGTTTTTAACCATTCTAATAGTTTTGTAATGTTATTCACTGTGGTTTTAGTTTACATTTCTTAATGAGTAATCATGTGCAGAATCTTTTTATATGCTTATTTGTCATCTATACAAACCTTCCTTTATCAAGCCTTTGTGTAAATCTTCTGCTCATTAAAAAATCAGATTGTTTTCTAAATGTCGGGTTTTAAAGTATTCTACATGCGTTCTGGATATGAGTTCATTGTCAGAATGTGATTTGTAAATATTGTATCTATTTATGTGACTTGTGGTTTAATTCTCCTAACAGTGTCATTTAAATAGCAAAAGGCTTTAAATACATATGAATTCAATTTGTTTTTTTCCGTGGATAGGGCTTTTGGTGTCATTTTGAAGAACTCTGCCTACCTCAAGGTCACAGAGATTTTTTTTCCTAGTTTGTTTTTTTTTTTGTAATTTTATATTTTGCATTTTGAGATATGCTATTCCCAGGTGGTGCTAGTGCTAAAGAACCCACCTGCCGATGCAGGAGACAAATGACACAGGTTTGATCCCTGGATTGGGAAGATCCCCTGAAGAAGGGCATGGCAACCACTCCAGTATTCTTGCCTTGAGAATCCACATGGACAGCGGAGCTTGGTGGTCTACAGTCCGTGAGGTCACAAAGAGTCAGACGCCCTGAGCAACTAACTCACACACACACAAGATGTGAGATCCTGGTCAAAATTAATTTCTTTTGCAGAGGACATCCCATTATTCTAGTACCATTTATTGAAAAGACTTTTTGTTCTCTAATGAATTGCCTTTATAACTTTGAAAAAATCAGTTTAGTATATTGAGGTGTTTTGTTCCTTTGATCTGTGTGTCTATCCCTTTGTAAGGTACTGATGGGTAGAAAAACAAACCTGAAAACAGGTTCGTAGGAATAACCCCAGGAACGATAGTTCAGTATTTGCTAATCCAGTGTTTTTGGCAACTTCATAGAATATAACTACTGCAAATAAGGAGAACTGACTGTGAATATATTTTCAGCCTTTTCTACTCCCAGGCTACCTTTATGAATTTACTGGAAGGTAGTTTCCACCCAAACAACTGAAAATACCAGTTAATTGGAAAGCAGGAAAGAGGAAAAAGAATATGCAACAGAGGGAGAAGCAATGGGAATTCCAGGATGATTTTGAGCTCTAACCAGAGTTTAGAGCAAAGATATCCAATTGTTCCTGCTCTGCCTTCCACACTTTGTTGCCCAAATCAGCTGAGATAACTTGGTCACTCCATGGAGCGTTTTCCTCTGCTACCCGTGAGAGTGGGACATTGGGTATGTTGTATAGCTTAGAAGAAAACACCCCGTTCTCATCCTATCCCCAAAACATACTCTTGCTGGAATGCACTAGAGCCTTTTTATAAGTTTTTACTTTTTCATCCACCACTGACATTCCCAAATGGGGATTTGGTAATGTTTCAGGAAAACTGAAGTCACACTGTGATCCTGGGAAAGATACAGACCTGCCTCTCTTATCCAGGAAACTTTTCTAACAGTGGCAAGATTGACCTTTTCTGAGGGAGCAACTCTTAAAACATCTGAATAATGTATTTATTCTGTATACACATGTACATGAAAAAACTACAAATAAAACTAAGGAAGGGATTAGCGAGTCATTCAGCACAGTGGTTACCTTGGAGAGGATAGAGGAGTGGGATAAAATCAGGAAGCATTTCTGAGGGGCTGGTAATGCTCTATTCTCAAACTAGGTCCTGTGTGCATACTATTTGCTTTATTACCTTTCAGACTATACACACCACACACAAACATGTACATAAGCATATATCAGTCACACTCTTTTCTGTACTTAGCATACATTTAAGAAAATAACTTTAAAAACCACAGTCTTTCTCAAATACCCAAATAGATAATTTGAGAAGTCCTAATAGATGTTTCTGGACTCCCCAAAGCCTTGTAGTAGTTGGATGTCTTGGTTCCTCCATTGAAAATTTTGTTAAATTGTTATTGTAGTACATTGATTTCTTATTTTTAAACATAAAGTCTTTCTATGCAAAAATAGGTTAGCATAACATAGAAGGAAAATTAGGTCAGAATTTGGATAGGGGATTTAGTTTCATAATAAGTCAGGTCGTTTTATCAAGCTATGAACACTTAAGAACATTTCTTCCCAACAGGGACCTACTCTGTATTTTCTTTCATTTTCTCTTCAAATTTTTTTTGGCTGTTTTCTCACTATCGCAGCTCCTTTCACATAAAGGTTTGTTTCAATTTGGCCCAGATCTATATTTTTCCCTTGTAGACTGAAGCAAAGGAGAAATTTCTTACAAAGGAAAAATAATACAGATGATAAAAAGAATGTAGAGTAGGGAAAACTTGATCTAATTAACAGACATGTCTATATGGAGAAGCATATCAAAACTGATGGAACACTTTGAATTAATTATTTAGAAAAGTCCCATTTACATATGATAAGACAAATGTCCATTAACTAAAGTTGTGAAATACCCTGTGTGTTCATCATTGCATTCTCTGACAGTCTTCCCTGAACTCAAGTCTCTTGAGATAATTTTATTTTCTTTTTTACATGTGGAATTCATTTTAACTTTGTACAGATAGGAAGCCAAGACCATGTCATATAAATCTTTTATTTCTCAAGTTTGTGAAGATGTGCAATTTCTGTTTCAGTGTCCTATTCTATGTCAGTGAGCAAGGGGATAGTAGCCCATTCATTAGAAATGGAATAAGTTCAGGAATATCTCCTTAACACTGAAAATTAGTGTCTTGACAGCTAGGTGAATAGGATGTTTAGTGATAATCAGCTAAATGAAGTTTTGTGATAACTCATTGGCTAAGGAACTGAATGCACACATTTGCACTAGACTTCTTGCAGTTTTTCCATCTTCTCTATCCAGAGGACAACACCTTACCCAACATCCTCACTTTTCTACACTGAAAAGCTTAGCTTAGCTGGTGGGCTGAGGGATCATGAAAACTCACAGTTCTGAGAAAGAGATAAATACTAGAATGATGCCTCTGAAAGGAGATTTATTAGAGCTCTCCCCTCTCCTCCTTTGCATTCCTTTATTATGGGTGAGAAGTGGGCATGATTAAGACGCAGTCTGAAGGAATTCTTGCTGGCTTCAAAAGAATAGAATAAAATCATCCAAATCTATTATGCAAATTGATCTTTTCCCCTACCTTATTACCTTGGAACTTTGAATAGATCAGTTTTAAAGAAATGAAGTGTTTTTATATGCCCTGATATAAGTACACAACAAATTTTTAAAATGATAGAATATACATTATTTTTAATAAATCATCTTGAAATTTTCCAGTGGTCTTAGAATTAGGGCTCGCCTTCCATCCTTTGAACATCCTCCTTGGATTTTGTACATCTTCATCATAAAACTAGTGTTCCTGTTAACAGTGCTGGCCTTTCATTTCTGTGAGGTCAGGACCTGCCTCTTATATCCTCAATTTCCAGACTTTAGTGAATGCCTCAAATGTATACACTGAGGATACGAATGAATATTAAATAAGACCTGTTAATATCATGCGAATATTGTGTATGTTTCATAAAGGAAAAAAGAACTATATTTTCTAATAAGTATAAAGCTTGAATCAGTGAAGTGTGGCTTTTCTGAAAATACGTTCTACTGAAAATTAGTTTTATGAGACTTTTCAAAGAGTTAGCAAAACAAAAGCCTCTCTTCTTATTTCATAATTAAGCATTTGGAGAAGTGGAAATTGCCAGATTAAGCAAAATTGAACATGTTGCTTTACTATGTAACACAGAAATACATTTAATAGGTGAAAATTTTTTAATATGGTGCAAATCTGTAAGTGGGGAAAGAGCCCATATCATTTCTCTGACTTATATGGCTGAAGAGGGCCTTTTCAAGAAACTTCCTTCAGGAATAATATTTCACTTTTGGAACTGCTGTGTTCAAACACAGCATGCACTTTTGTTTAACCGAATATTCCATTTTAATTAATCTGCTGTTTGGCCTCATATTGTTTATGATAACGTATCGATTCAGACATAAGAGGGAGACAAATGTTGCTTGAGAATCATTCCTCTCATCAATGGCATTTAGCAACTCTGCAGTACTCTGGCCTGGAAAATCCCATGGATGGAGGAGCCTGGTGGGCTGCTGTCCATGGAGTTGCTAGGAGGCGGACACGACTGAGCGACTTCACTTTCATTTTTCACTTTTCTGCACTGGAGAAGGAAATGGCAACCCACTCCAGTGTTCTTGCCTGGAGAATCCCAGGGACGGGGGAGCCTGGTGGGCTGCCGTCTATGGGGTCGCACAGAGTCGGACACGACTGAAGCGACTTCGCAGCAGCAGCAGCAGCACTTGAAGCGACTCTGAGACAGGCTCCTCTGTCCCTCACCTTACAGGTGAGGTAACTGAGACTCCAGAGAGGTGACAGCTTGTAGCTGAGGCGCTTTGTGGGACAGGAGTCTAATTCAGGTTTACCTGGTTCCAGGGTCCAAGTTTGCTCCACTGACTTTCTCAAATTTAAAATGTGGGCCTTTCCATGACATCCATCTTCATGACTTGGAAATTTAATGGCAGCAGCAGCAGCCCTAAGAGGGGTGCCTGGGAGGGTCCTGACACTATGACCTCTTGTGAGAGAGCTTGCCCCTTTCCTGCTCCTTAGAAAGTTTTCTTCTTTTCACTTCCAGTTGCCTGGCTATACTTTCTGCCCTTAAATTCTTTGAGGTCTTTTCCCTTCTTCATGATGATCCCTTCTTTTACTATTTCTTGTGGATTTTTATTTTCTGAAATAACATTACTTTTGTCTGAGACAAAGCTGGAAAGAAGAAGGAAAGTTACTTTCAGCTCTTAATGTATGCTTTATGTCCTTTGGCATTATTTCAATGGGAATATTTACCTTTTTCTTACTGTTTATGAAAGTCTTTTATCTGCAAAGAATATTAACTGTTTGTATTTTATAAAAATTGCATGTGTTTTCTCCTTTTATTTCCCTTTTACTTTTGTGGGTGGATTTTTATAATGCACATAAGATTTAAATTATATATAATTATATCTAGGTATATATAGTCCCTTGCCATTTCCTCTAGCATGTATTCTTGTTTTCTTTCTTAGAAATTTTCAGTCTAATTAGACTTTAGAGTTGTATATTCCTCACTTATTTTTGAATGTACTTTTTGGTGTGTAGTACTGTATGTCAAATGTTGTTTTAAGTACTTTTGGGTCAAGTCTGAAGAACATATTTTATGACTAAGTAAATGAATAAATAATCAAGTGGAAAAATAAACAAACAGTGGGTTATCCCAGATGCCATACTCATTTTTACACTCTTGGCACCTGAGGAGAGCCAGACCTGCCTCACATGCTTAATGGATGCTGGTTGAGTAAACAGGGAGTGATCATACTGTATTTACAAAGTTTATAGAGGATGTCCTTCCTATTCTTAAAGGGTTGGGGAAGAAACTTCTGTTGAGTTGATGATATGCCAGCTAGTTGGTATGCCAGTTATACGGTAAAAGTTATCTGTATTCTTCCCATTTAACCAAAGAATGCCCATTTTTCCTATGTGAAGGAGAGAAGCAGCTTCTTTTCCATTAAAGTTTGTGTGTATACAAGTGCCTAAGCAGACAATGATTTTGTTGGTTTTCACTGAGACGTGTGTTCTTATGTGAAAAAGTAATATAGAAATGAAGATTTCAATCCCTTTTACATACCCAAAAGGTAAAGTTGTATATTTAGCAAATAAAAATACAGGATGTCATTTAAATTTGGAAAACAGCTGTAACTGGCAAATTTTTGTAATGTATTTGCAAAAGTTGAATGAAAAGGGCATCCCTGGTGGCTCAGACAGTAAAGAATCTGCCTACAATGCAGGAGACCAGGGATTGATCCTCGGGTTGGGAAGATCCCCTGGAGAAGGAAATGGCAACCCACTCCAGTATTCTTGCCTGGGAAATCTCATGGACAGAGGAGCCTGGCAGGCTAGGGTCCATGGGGTCGCAAAGCGTCAAATGTGACCAGCATCTAATCAGCCAACTATGAAGTCAATAAAGGAAGAAAGAGAAACATGCATGATGCCTGGCAAACCTACCATGAAGATTGCCATGTTCTTCTGCCCTCCCCTCAGAAGAAAGCTACATGCACAGATGATCCCTGGCAACCTTGCTCCTCCTTCCCTGGGAAAGTCCTACTAATGCCTGCTCCTAATGCTGTAAGACAGTCCTTTCTGAAGCGTTAATTCAGTCATATTTATTAAAGTCCTGTTAATAAAGCACCTGCTGAGCTCTGAAAGATATGAAAACCACTAAGAAGCACTGTACTTGTAGACTGCATGTCTTTGTCCCCCTCCCCACTTTGTATGTTGAAGCCCACCACCTCCTGCCCACACACACAATGTGATGGTATTTGTGAGGGCCCTTGGGAGGTAACTAGGTTTCAATGGGGCCATGGAGTGGGGCCCCATGATTGGATTGGTGTTTTCATAGAAAGAGGGAGAGAGAAGAGAGCTCTCTCCTGTCTGGAGCACGTGAGGAAGTGGCACACAGGCAAATGTTGGCTGCCACCAGCCCAGCGAGGAGGCCTCACAGTGAAACCCACCTTGCCTGCACCATGATCTTGGACTTCTGGCCTCCATAACTATAAGAAAGAATTTTCTATTATTATAGCCACCTGCTCTGTGGTATTTCATTATGACAGCCCGAGCTGACTAGTATGGCACAACCCTCAACAAGTCCTTTAAGTGGAGACAAATGTGTAAGCACCCTAAGGTATCATAAAAATACTTTATTAGAGATAAAATGTTGTTATAGGTATGCTTATTAATTAAAAAAAATTTCTCTTTCCTCACCTCTGCATCTCAGAAGAATGGGGCAGTGATTTTTATTTTGTTCACAATTGTACCCTCAGTTCCCAGAATAGTACCTGGCACATAGTAGGCACTTTCCAAATGTTCATCAAATTAAAGAAAGGCTTGGTGAATGACAAAAAGGAAATGTAAGTGAACTCTAACAGAAAGGATTAGAGATAATTCAGTGAAGATGGGTTATGAAGTTCGACAGGGGAGATGGAAGAGAGAACAATGTGAATAAATATAGGAAGTCATGAATTTCATGAAGAGTCTGAAATATGTATAGACTTTAAAAGTTGTTTATATTCCTATTGTAAAAAAACTTGAAAGTCATGATGAAGCTTTCTGAACTTTATAAGCTAATATTTCTCCATGTAAGTAAGATGATGATAGATGTTCCAAGAAAATGATACTCTATAGTACATTAGTTTGAAACATATTATTTTTTTTTCATTTATAGAAAGACAATAATTTTTTATTTTTTTAATTTTAAAAATTATTTCTTTTTCAAAATGAAGTATAGTTGATTTACAGTGTTGTGTTAATCACTGCTGTACACCAAAGTGATTCAGCTTTACATACATATTATTTTTAATATGCTCCCTTAAAGATCAATTCAGATATAAAGGCCCTAAGTACTCCTGTAGTAAAAACCAACTAACCTACTTACCAACATAACACAAAAGTCTGTTTGCCTCTGGTTAATTCATTCAATTATCAGACTTATTTGACAATAGAATCTTTTTCTTAAGGACCATTATTTAAACTTGTGCATCAAATGTCCTGGAATATTAGACCCTGGAATCATAGATATTTGAATCATCCTGTGGCATCACCCTTCCTATCTACTCTGTTCCATGGCAAGTTCATAAAGTAAGATTTAATGCAGAGACCTGCATTCTAATCTAGCCTTGCAACTGGTTCAGGCTATTTATTCATCCTCCTTGAGCACTTTTTTCTTGCAGCTGTAAAATGAAGAGACTGAATAAAATCATCTTTAGTTTTTATGATTTTATGCTCAATCCCCTTGAGAAGCCTAGACTTCAATTCAGCTCAGAGAAAAATGTCCTTGAGATCTGAGGACAAGATGACCTCAGACATGGGATGATGTTGCAATTTCCTCAGAGACCTGCTTCTAGGCTATAACTTCTTCCTCTCTGGATGCATCATTTATACCCTAACATTTAACAGTTGAATCTGCCTTCCATGCTGAACTTTTTTCCCTAGAGAAGCAGGTGGAGCTCTCTGGTATTGGTTTGGTTATAAAATTTTGCCAAATAGTTTGGAACAAAACTGTTGATGTCAAAATTTTTTTTCTAGATGATAAGGTTTTTCCACACTGTGATCTAATTTGTGGAATCTGTGAGGTTGTTCAGCCTTGATTATTAGAATTGACATATAAATATGAGCATAACAAACATTATAATAAATTGTACTATACACTTTGATGAATTGTTTTAAAAGTGACTGATTTAAATTGTGTAGAATAAGCCATTATGCTTGACCATACAGTCAGAGGACATAAAATAGCAAAAGAACCCATGTTTGTAGTATAACTAAACAGAATGTTATCCTCTGCTCTTTATAATCCACCAACCTGTCAAAGTGTGAAATTTGTGTTTACATATGAGGATAAGTCATATTTCCCACCAACCAAAATTCAAAATGGAAGAGAAGATCATAACAAGTGTTCTTCCTACATCATCCCTTCAGCTATTTATTTTCTCTTTCCCTACCCAAAAAGGTTTAGTTTTACCTTAAATGAAAGCATCTTATACTTGTATATACAAACACATAATTATTTACTTCTCCACTTCTTTGCCCAAATTCCATCATTCATTCTGAGCCTTGGGAACGTGCATATTGATTCTTTCAGAAAGGTAGCGGTCATGATGCTCCAGAGTATCATGCATCTCAAAGTTGTCTTGAGCTCCAACCCATGTATCTATTAGCCTGCAGGCAGCCTCATATCCTCAGGTGCCATATTAGCATCTTCACGTTTTTGTGAGTGTTAAGACATGAAGGAGGTTGTGAAGGTCTAAACAGTATCCTCAAATCCGCTTGATTCTCAGTTACTTTTTTATACAGGTGGCTCCAACTTCAAGCTTCTCCTTCCTCTTTCTGCATGTGTGTGACTCTTATTCTAGCATTAGGGCAGCTCTTGTGTGTCTCCTCCAGCGTGTATCTACTCCCCTGCCCCAGTCCAGTCTGATTTAGCCTTCCTGCCTCTGTGCTCTCACAGCTTCTGAGCCCACCTTGTCACTCTGTATTGTCATGGTCCTTTCACCTGTCTCCCATCCCCACTAGACCAATTTGAGGGCATGAATTAGGTTTTCCATATGTGAATTTTTATCTAACTCAAGGGCTGATAAATACAAGCTTACTCGATAAATAAAAGATTGAATAAATGGGAATAGAAAGTAAGTTATCAGTGGAGAAAATGGATTCCACCAATAATTTATCTGCATCCAAACTCAAGACTTGGGCTTCCCAGGTGGTGCTAGTGGTAAAGAACATGCCTGCCAATGCCAGATAGATGTGAGAGGGGCAGGTTCGATCCCTGAGTTGGGAAGATCCCCTGGAGGAGGGCATGGCAACCCACTCCAGTATTCTTGCCTGGAGAATCCCATGGACAGAGGAGTCTGGCACATAGAGTGGGACATGACTGAACCAAGCTAGCACGCACACATAAGATTTGTTAAGCAAAAACACATGTGTACACACTACTGAACAGTGCAGTTTAGTGGTTATCACTGCCATCCAGAGTCAGATTCTTCTCATCCCTGCACCAACACTAAGCTGTGAGTCCTTGGGAAGTCTACTTAACCAGTCTGTGCCTCTTTTAAAGAAACATAAAATAAGAATATTAATAGTCCTTAATTCATAAGGATTTTATGAGGAATAAATGAATGTGTGTGTGTGTGTGTGTACAGAGAGAGTATAAAACGGGTTGAATAAGAGTTTAATATATATATTTATTATTCCTTATTAAGTAATAATTGAGATTTGGAATCCAAAGTAATTTGACTCAGATATTTTCACATAATGAACAAATTTGTGTACAAATAGATAGCTACTCTTAAATGTGTTATTTCCATGTTTCAGTGAAAAGTTATAACTTATTCCTTTGCTCAAGGCAAACATATGGGGGATATTCTTGACTCATCTCAGTGTCTCACTTGCCTTCTCCCTCCATCTAATCTGTCACACACTTGTGATGATTCCATATTCTAAATGCTTCACAAACCTTTTCACTTCTCTTCAACCCTCTTGTCAGTTGCTCTATTCAAGGCCATGTTACGCCTTCCTTGGACTGCTTCAGGAGCCCCCGGTCTAATCTTGCTGTTTCCAGACTTGTTCCTTTTCTATTCCATTTCCAGACTGCAAGCAGAAGGGATTTCCAAAAAGGCTATTTTTAAATTATATCGCTCCCCAGATGAAACTTTTCCATGATTCTTCCTGAGATCTTAGTTCTGTAACTATATGGCAGGATCTGACAACATGGAGTTTGTGCCAATCTTTCCAATTTTCTGTCATTTTCAACCTGTACTCTACACTTCATCCATACCTTCAGTTCTTGCATTGGGCTGAATGCAAGACTCCTCTTGAGTCTAGTCTTGTGCTGAAACAATTTTTTTTTTTAGCTTGTGGCAACTTTGGACTTTATTTTGTATTTTCTTTTTTTAATATAAATTTATTTATTTTAATTGGAGGTTAATTACTTTACAATATTGTATTAGTTTTGCCATACATAAGCATGACTCCACCACAGGTATACACGTGTTCCCCATCCCAAACCCCCCTCCCTCCTCCCTCCCCATATAATATCATATATGAAACAATTTATCTTTTCTCTTCCACTCCTTATTCTTACAAAAATCTCATTGAATCCTCAATAATTTTCACAAGGGTAAAGAGATACAAACAAATTGGATAACAACTGCTCTAAGATAGTGACCTGGCCAAAACAGCCTAGAGAGAGAAATTTCTCTATATTTCATGAATGTGTAGGCATATTGTCCTAGTTAAAAGAACAAAACTTCAGAAGTGGTTACCATTAATGTCTTCTGAGAGATAAGAAAGTTAATGAAGGCATGAAACACATAAAGAGATACTATTGAAAAATAAAGATGAAAAAGACAGAAGATATTCAAAGAACAAAAAGAGTTCATAGAAGTTAAAAATGTGACAACAGAATTGAAATAAGGAATGAAAGACAGAGTAAAATAATTCTCCAAGACAGCAGAACGCAAAGAAAAGAAAGGTAAGAGCAGAACCTGGGAAGACTTTCTGAGACATCGAATAGCTGAAGAATAGAAATCCCAAAGAAAGGAAGAAACATATTCAACAGAAAAGAAAAAATGAAAGTAATGAGTCAAGAAATTTCTCAGGACTGAAGGACCTGAGCGTCTAGGGTAAAGGCGCACCCAAATACCTGTGTGCCCAATTTGCAACAGTGCATTGTAGCAAAACTTGAGGAAGAAATAGTTTCCAAGAAAATAATTAAGAATCAAAATAGAATTGAACTTGTCATCAGCAGCCAATGCAGGAGATGTGGGTTCAATCCCTGGGTCAAGAAGATGCCCTGGAGAAAGAAATGGCAACCCACTCCAGCATTCTTTCCTGGGAAATTCCATGGATAGAGGAGCCTGGTGGGCTACAGTCCATGGGATCACAAAAGAACTGAAAATGACTTAGTGACAAACAGCAACAACAAACAACCCCATTGCATGTTGAGGAAGATCTGCACTTTCAGCTGGTAGGGGCTTTTCCTCTTTGTTCAGCAGTGAATTTCTATCTAATTAATCCTTTATTCTGGAAGGGGAAAATTTAAATTATATAATAGTTGATTAAAATTAAATGCAAAATAAAGTAAGTAATGAAACATGACAACAAGATGACAAGCTGGGAACCCAGCTGTCAACTTCAAAACTAGAGTATTATTTACATCATTGCATCAACTTGCATACTCTTTCTCAGTCCCATTCCCTGACACCATACAGAAGCAACTACCACCCTACATTTTGTTTTTATTACTCCCTAGCTTTGAAACGTCCAAAGACTACATACCATATGATACAGTTAAGGCATTTTTGCTCTATATAATTTCTAAAATCCAATTAAAATTACAAAGAATGAAAATACAGGGGAAAAAAACACTTCTTTTTAATAAAATGAAGAACTAGCTATAATACAACCTTAAATAAAAATTGTGAAGCTTAATTTTGTGAAATCAGGATGCAGGGAATTCAAGGGAGCTGAAAGCTAAAACCTACCACTTCAAACTTGAAGCAGAAGGAAGTTTCTTTAAGAATGTCATCCAGGAAGACTGGCTGAGATGGCAGATAGATTCTGAACTCACCTTCTCTCATGAGTACATCAAACTCACAATGATCTGCAGGACAACCATGGATGAATAAGACTAGAACTTACCAGAAAAGACTTTCTGAAGATGAAGACATAAAGAGGAACCACAATGAGACTGGGAGAAGGGGTGAACTTGTGATATAATCAAATCCCATACCTGCCAGGTAGAGGACCCATACACTGGAGAATATTGCAGAGGTTCTCCCATAGGAATGAGAGTCCTGAGCCCCACATCAGACTCCCCAGCCCGGGGGTATGGCAGTAGGAAGATAAGCCCCCAAAGCTTTTGGCCCTGAAGGCCTGTGGGGCTTAATTTCAGGAGCTCCACAGGACCGGGGGAAATAGAAATTTTACTCTTCAAAGGCATGCACACAAAAACCTCACATGCCCCCGGACCCAGGGTAAAAGCAGTGATTTGATAAGATTCTGGGCCAAACATATCTGCTGATTTTGGAGTTTCCTGGAGAGGCAGGGTTTGACTGTTGCTCACCCTGAGGACATGGACACTGGTGGAGACATATTTGGGAGCATTAAACCATATGAACACTGCTGTTGGTGGATGCCTTCTTGGTATATTAGCACCAAGACCTTGCCCCACCCAACAGCCTGTAGGTACCAGTGCTGGAACACCTCAGGACAAACAATTAACTTGCTCAGGTAGTGTCAACCAACAGGCTGTCTAAGGATTTCCTGAGCCAACAGCCACCTCTAGACATGACCCTAGACATGGCCTTGCCCACTAGGGGGCTGAGACACAGTTCTACCCACCAATGGACAGGTACCAGCATTTCTTCCCTGGAAGCCTGCACTAGCTTTTAGACTACCCTCACTCACCAGCGAACAGACATCAGTAGCAAGAACACTACAATCCCAAAGCCTGTGGATTCAGCCTGCCCTCAATGAGTCAGACTCTACCCTGAGACTAGCAGGGCCCTGGTTCTGCCCAGTAGCAGGTGAACACATTTCAGGACAACATGGGCACCGTATCCAAATGTGTCAGAAACCACCCCCACCTACCAAAGTATCTGAAATGAGTTCTGAGATTCCTGGGCCCTGCAGGCAGACTACAGGAAACATCTGTGCCTGCTAGTAATTTGGCAATAACCCCAGGACCTTGCTTCACCTGCCAGTGGGTGAGCAACAGCTCTGCAGTTTTTGGGACCCTGACTCCACCCACCAGAAAGCCAGCACTAGCCCTGGGATCCCCCACAGTTCTACCAACAACTGCCTTGTGACCAGGCCCCAGTGAAGAGCAGCCAGCAGCATTCACACAAGGCAGGGCCTGGCAACCAACCAAAACAGGAGCCAACCAGGACTAGGAGACTGCCCACATAGTCAGGCCGCCACAACAGAAGGAGCCATGCAGTCCTCTTAGGGGGAATTCCCGGAGCATACAGCCTAAGTGAAGGTAATGCACTGCTTAGAGGCACAGGATGTCTCCTACAGAGGGCCATTTCTCCAGGGCCAAGAAATCTAACTAACCTACCACATACATAAGAATACAAA
Organism: Bubalus bubalis; assembly: GCF_019923935.1. NCBI lineage: Eukaryota > Metazoa > Chordata > Mammalia > Artiodactyla > Bovidae > Bubalus > Bubalus bubalis. The sequence goes on from NC_059177.1 coordinate 1,287,081, forward strand.
TAGCAACTTAGACAAAGTTAGATGTCAGAGGAAAATGTTTAAGGCTGGGAGGGTTGGGGGCAGGAGGAGAAGGGGACGACAGAGGATGAGATGGCTGGATGGCATCACTGACTTGATGGATGTGAGTCTGAGTGAACTCCGGGAGTTGGTGATGGACAGGGAGGCCTGGTGTGCTGTGATTCATGGGGTCGCAAAGAGTCGGACACGACTGAGCGACTGAACTGAACTGAACTGAAGAAACAAGATAAAACCCCAAAGGAACTAGTGAAGTAGAGATAGGTAATCTATCTGAGAAAGAGTTAAGAGTAGTGATTACAACGATAACTAGAGAACTCAAGAGGAGAATGGATGAATAGAGTAAGAAGCTAGAAGCTTTTAACAAAGAGTTAGAAAATATAAAAAGCAACCAAACAGATTTAAAAATGCAATAACTGAAATGAAAAATACACTAGAAGGAATCAATACTAAATTAAAGGATACAGAGTAACAGATCAGTTAGCTGGAAGGCTGCTGCTGCTACTGCTGCTAAGTCACTTCAGTCGTGTCCGACTCTGTGTGACCCCATAGACGGCAGCCCACCAGGCCCCCCCGTCCCTGGGATTTTCCAGGCAAGAACACTGGAGTGGGTTGCCATTTCCTTCTCCAATGCATGAAAGTGAAAAGTGAAAGTGAAGTCGCTCAGTCATGTCCGACCCTAGCTGGAAGGCAGAGAAGTAGAAGTCACTGCTGCTGAACAGAAAAAAAAAAAAGAATAAAAGAGATGAGGACAGTTTAAGAGACCTCTGAGACAACATCAAGCACAGTAATACACTCACTATAGGGGCCTCAGAAGGAGAAGAGAGAGAGAAAGACCACTGAGAAAACATTTGTAGATATAACAGATGAAAACTTCACTAACTTGAGAAAGAAAACAGTCACCCAAGTTCATGAAGTACAGGGAGTCCCATACAGGTCAAACGCAAAGAGGAACAAACCAAGATATGTTGCAATTAAAATGACAAAACTTAAGTTAATGGGAGAATATTAAAAGCAACAAGGGAAAAGCAACAAATAACATATAAGGGAACTCCCATTAAGCTGTCAACTGATTTTTCAGTGGAAACTGTGCAGGCCTAAAGGGAATGGTGCGATTTATTTAAAGTGATAAAAGAGAAAAATTTACAGCCAAGAATACAGTCTGGGGGCTTTCCTGGCAGTACGGTGGTTAGGACTTTGCCTTCCAGTGAGGGGGATGTGAGTTGATCCCTGGTGAGGGGCCTAAGATCTCACATGTTTTGCAGCCAGAAAATCAAAACATAAAACAAGTTATATTGTAATAATTTCAATAAAGACTTAAAACAATTTAAAAAGCAGAATAAACTCTACCAAGCAAGACTTTTTTTTTTTTCAGAGGTTTTTAAGACTAGGAGAGTGCTATCACAAATTACACAGCCAAGTTCCCCACATTTGTGGAAATTGCAAGGATCAGCACATTCAGAGTGCAATGGATAAGCCTTGTCCTGAGGAAAACGCCTTCATGATCACGGAATCTCTTCTGCCAAGTAAGTATATTCTCTTTCACATTTGATGGTGCAATCAAAAGCTTCACAGACAAGCTAAAGTGAAAAGGGGTCAGTGTCACCAAACTACCTTTACAATGAATGCTAACTTTTTTTAGGTGGAAAAGCCACAACTAGAAATGAGAAACTTACAAAAGGAAAAGGCTCACTGGTAAGGGTTAACATACAGTGAAAGTGAAAGTGAAGTCACTCAGTTGTGTCTGACTGTCTGTGACCCCATGGACTGTAGCCTACCAGGCTTCTCTGTCCATGGGATTTTCCAGACAAGAATAATGGAGTGGGTTGCCATTTCCTTCTCCCGGAGATCTTCCCCACCCAGGGATCAAACCCAGGTCTCCTGCATTGCAGGCAGCCACTTTACCTTCTGAGCCACCAGGGAAGCCCAGTACAGTAAAGGTAGGAAATCATCCACATACAAAGCTAGCAGTGAGGTTAAAAGACGAAAGTACTAAAATCATCTCTATATACAATAAGCAGTTAAGCAATATGGAAAACAATTAGATGTAGTATTTGACATCAAAAACAGTAATCATTAGGAGAAGAGAGTATAAATACAGGGTTTTAAAAGTGTGTTTGAAATTAAGAGATCAGTAACTTAAAATAATCATCTCTCTCTCTCTTTCTCTCTCTTTCTATATATATAAGTTATGGATTTTTGTATCTATCTATAGTTACTGAACTATATATATAAAATTAAGAGATCATTAATAATATAATAGGTATAACATATATTAACTATATAATAAGACATCAGTAACTTAAACAATCATATTTCTCTCTACATATAGATATATAGAAAGAGATTGCTATAGAAAAACTTCAAACCAAAAATTTATAATAGACATACACACAAAAAGGAAAAAGGAAACCACACATAACACTAAAGATAGTCACCAGATAACGAGAGAAGAGAATAAAAGAAGGGGAAGAAAAGACCTACAAAAACAAATTCAAAACAATTAACAAAGTGACAATAATAACATATATATTGATAATTACCTAAAATGTAAATGGACTAAATGCTCCAACTAAAAGATGGAGAGTGTCTGAATGGATTAAAAAAAAAATAAATAAGACCTGTGTACAAGTTGCCTACAAGACACTAACTTCAGATTTAGAGACACATACAGACCAAAAGTGAGGGAGTAGAAAAACATACTCCATGCAAATGGAAGTGAAAAGGAAACCAGAGCAGCAATATTTATATCAGAGAAGATATATTTTAAAATAAAGGCTTTACAAGAGGCAAAAAGGGCATTCATTACATAGTGATCAAGGGATCAGTCCAAGAAGTTACAACAATTAGAATATACATGCATCCAACATAAGAGCACCTCAATATAGAATGCACATATTAACAGACATAAAAGGAGAAATCAATAGTAACTCAATAATAGTAGAGTATTTTAACACCCCTCTTTCATCAGAGAGAAAATCAGTAAGGGAACACAGGCCTTACATGGCACACTAGACTAAATGAACTTGCTTGATATATAGAGCATTCTATCCAAAAACAGGAGAACACACATTCTTTTCAAGTGCACATGGAACATTCTCTAGGATATATCACACAATGGGCCACAAAACAAGCCTCAGTAACTGTAAGAAAATTGAAATTACATCAAACGTCTTTTCCAACCACAACACTCTAAGACTAGAAATCAACTACAAAAAAAGAAAAAAGAAAAAGCAGCAAAACCCCACAACACACGGAGGCTAAAAAACATGCTTCTAAACAACCAGTGGATCACTTAAGAAATTAAAGAAGAAATAAAAAAGACCCAGACAGAAATGAAAACAAAAACATGATGATGCAAAACCTATGGGATGTAGCAAAAGCATTTCTAGGAGGGAAGTTTATAGCAATAAAAGCTTATCTCAGGAAACAAGGAAAATCTCAAATAAATAACCTGACCTTTATACCTAAGGGAACTAGAGAAATAAGAAAAAACAAACCCCAAAGTTAATAGAAGAAAGGAAATCATAAAGATCAGAGCAGAAATAAATGAAATATAAACTAAAAAAATTAGAAACATTCAATGAAACTAAAGGCTGATTCTTTGACAAGATAACCAAAGTTGATAAACCTATAGCTAGACCCATTGAGATAAAAAGGGAGAGGGCCCAAATCAATAAATCAGAAATAAAAAAGGAAAAGTTATACAGACACCACAGAAACACAAAACCTCATAAAAGTGCTACAAGCAAGTACACATCAATAAAATGGACTACCTAGAAGAAATGGACAAATCTTTGGAAAGGAACAATCTCCCAAAACTGAACCAGGAAGAAATAGAAAATATGAACAGATCAATTACCAGTAATAAAATTAAATCAGTAATTTTAAAACTTCCAACAAGCAAAAGTCCAGGACCAGATGACTTCACAGGTGAATTCTACCAAACATTTAGAGAAGAGTCAATGCCCTGATGGCTCAGCAGGTAAAGAATCCACCTGCAATGTGGGAGATGCAGGAGATGTGGGTTCAATTCCTAGGTTGGGATGATCCTCTGAAGAGGAAATGGCAACCCTCTCCAATAGTCTTGCATGGAAAATCCCATGGACAAAGGAGCCTGGCAGGCTACAGTCCAAAATGTCACAAAGAGTTGGACACAACTGAGCCACTGAGCACGTACAATGCTTATCTTTATGAAACTGATTCTATGAGGCCAGCATTACCCTGATACCAAAACCAGGCAAAGATATCACACAAAAAAGAAAATTATAGGTCAATATCACTGATGACAGTAGATGCCAAAACCCACAAAAAAATACTAGCAAACTGAATTCAACAATATACTAAAAGGATCATACACCACAATCAAATGAAATTTATTGCAGAGATATGAGGAATTTTCAATATCCTTAAATCAGTCAATGTGATAAACTACATCAATGAATTGGAAAATAAAAACCATGTGATCATTTCAACAGATGCAGAAAAAACTTTGATAGACTTTAACATCCGTTCATGAAAAAAAAAAAAAAAAAACTTTCCATAAAGTAGGCATAAAGTGAACACATGTCAACTAGTACAGGCCATTTATGACAAACCCGCAGCTAAAATCATACTCAATGGCCAAAAGTTGAAAGCATTTCCTCTGAGATGACGAGCAAGAAAATGATGCACACTCTCAGCGCTTTTATTCAACCTAGCTTTTTTGGAAGTCATAGCTATACCAATCAGAGAAGAAAAAGAATTAAAAGAAATACAGATTGGAAAGGAGGAAGTTAAACTGTCACTGTTTGGAGTTGACGTGATATTATGAATAGAAGATCCTAAAGATGCTACCAGAAAACTAAGAGAATTCATCAATGAATTCAATAAAGTTGCAAAATACATTAATATACAGAAATCTGCTGCATTTCTATGCACTAAAAATAAAATATTAGAAAGAGAAATTAAGGAAACAATCCTATTTACCATCATATCAAAAAGAAAAAAAATACCTAGGAATAAAGCTACCTAAAGGAGATCAATCCTGGGTGTTCTTTGGAAGGACTGATACTGAAGCTGAAACTCCAGTACTTTGGCCACCTCATGTGAAGAGTTGACTCATTGGAAAAGACTCTGATGCTGGGAGGGATTGGGGGCAGGAGGAGAAGGGGACGACAGAGGATGAGATGGTTGGATGGCATCACCGACTCAATGGACATGAGTTTGAGTGAAGTCCGGGAGTTGGTGATGGACAGAGAGGCTTGGCATGCTGCAGTTCATGGGGTCGCAAAGAGTCAGACACGACTGAGCGACTGAACTGAACTGAACTAAAGAGGCACAAGAACTGTACTCTGAAAACTGTAAGCTGCTGATGAAAGAAATTGCAGACAATATAAACAGAAGGATATATTGTTTCCTTCGATTTGAAGAATCAATATTGTTAAAATGACCATACTATCTAATGCAATCTATAGATTCAATGCAACCCCTGCAAAACTTTTCACAGAGCCAGAACAATTCTAATACAGTGTTTCAGGTTTAAAAATAAAATTAAATTAAAAAAAAAAGAGGAAAAAAAATAATAAAATAAAATTTGTACGGAAACACAAAGGACCCTGAATAGCCAAAACAATCTTGAGAAAGAAATGCTGAGGGAATTACACCCTCCTTGACCTCAGAGAGTATACCACAAACAGTATGGTATAGCACAAAAACAGACACATAGGTCAATTAAACAGAATGCAGTATTAAAAAGTGAGGAGTGCGGAATAACTCCAATGTTTGACTGGAGTAACCAGAGGACGCGAATGGTCATTGCCTGTAATGGAGAAGATGGGGTGGGTGGGTCAGGTTTGTGCAGGAAGACTGGCAATGTACAGTAACATCAAAATACATAGATGGTAATAGAGGTAAGACGTGAAGTAGAATCATGAAGGCTGTGAATAAAGGCAAAGAAAAAGCATATTTAAAGACGGGGCCCAATTTGGGGAATTTAGTGATATAAAAAGAACAAACTAAAGAGACAGTGATATAGGAGGTGCTATGGATTGAACTATGTCCTCCCAAAATTTATATACTGAAACTATAACTCCCAATATGACTGTGTTTGGAGATACAACTTTTAGGAGGAAATCAAGGTTAAATGAGGACAGAAGTATGATGGCCTAATGAGATAGGGTTAGTGGTATTATAAATGAAGAAAGTCTTTCCCTCTTTCCTTTTCTTCCTTTCTCTCCCGCTCCCCCCACTTCATCCCACCATGCACACACATGGAGGAAAGTCCATGTGAAGAGGACACAGCAAGAAGGTGCTGTCTGCAAGCATTTTGATCTTGGATGTCCAGTCTCCAGAACTGTGAGAAGATAAATTTTTGTGGTTTAAGCCCACCCAGACTATCATATTTGTGGTAGGGCTGAGTAGCTGCCAGAGCTGCCTAGACAGGAGGACACCAAAAAAGTGTAGTGTCCTGGGAGCAATGGGTCATAGCTTTTCAAAAATGTAGAGGTAATCACCAAATTCAAGAGAGTGATTCTTTGCAGTTCAGAGAAAGTCTTGGGGTTGAACAGATGGCAAGGGGGGTTAATTTTTATTTTTATTTTTTAGTGTTTATTTCTCAATTTAGGTGGTGTGTGTAGTTCTACATCTTAATATTTTAAATATATTTTTGGGTGTATGAAATATTCTATAAAATTTGAAAAACTCACAATGAGAAGAGCTAAAAGAGGATTTTTTTTTAAAAGGACACTCGGTTGAAATAGACCATAAACAAATATCACATGCAAATAAATTAAGTTTCCTACAGGAAAACAATAGAAAGGGAAAGACGAGACATGTCTTCAAGAAAATTAGAGATACCAAGGGAACATTTCATGCAAAGATGGGCTCAATAAAGGACAGAAACAGTTTGAACCTAATAGAAGCAAATTAAGAAGAGGTGGCAAGAATTCACAGAAGAACTATACAAAAAACATCTTCATGATCCATAAACCACGATGGTGTGATCACTCACCTGGAGCCAGAGATCCTGGAACGTGAAGTCAAGTAGGCTAAAGCCTACTTCCTAAAGGAAGAATTACTAGGAACAAAGCTAGTAGAAGTGATGGAATTTCAATTGAGCTATTTCACCTTCCAAAATATTATAATGTTGCTAAAGTGCTGCACTCAATATGTCAGCAAATTTGGAAAACTCAGCAATGGCCACAGGACTGGAAAAGGTCAGTTTTCATTTCAATCCCAAAGAAAGGCAATGCAAAAAAATGTTCAAACTACCACACAATTGCACTTATCTCACATGCTAGTAAAGTAATGCTAAAAATTCTCCAAGTAAGGCTTCAACAGTACATGAACCAAGAACTTTCAGATGTCCAAGCTGGATTTAGAAAAGGAAGAACAGAGATCAAATTGCCAACATCCATTGGATCATCAAAAAAGCAAGAGAGTTCCAGAAAAACATTTACTTCTGCTTTACTGACTATGTCAAAGCCTTTGACTATGTGGATCACAAAAAATCGTGGAAAAATCTTAAAGACATGGGAATACCATACCATCTTACCTACTTCCTGGGAGATCTGTATGCAGGTCAAGAAGCAACAGTTAGAACCGGACTTGGAACAATGGACTGATTTCAAATCAGGAAAGGAGTACATCAAGTCTGCATATTGTCACTCTGCTTATTTATCTTTTATGCAGAGTACATCATGCAAAATGGCAGGCTGGATGAAACACAAACTGGATTCTGGATTGCCAGGAGAAATACCAATAACCTCAGATGTGAAGATGACACCACCCTTATGGCAGAAAGCGAAGAGGAACTGAAGAGCCTCTTGATGAAAGTGAAAGAGGAGAGTGAAAAAGCTGACTTAAAACTCAACATTCAAAAAACTAAGATCATGGCATCTGGTCCCATCACTTCAAGGCAAATAGATGAGGAGACAATGGAAACAGTAAAAGACTATTTTCTTGGGCTCCAAAATCACTGCAGATGGTGACTGCAGCCATGAAATTAAAAGACACTTGCTGCTTGGAAGAAAATGTATGATGAAACTAGACAGCATATTAAAAAGCATCGATGTTACTTTGCCAGCAAATGTCCATCTAGTCAAAGCTTTGGTTTTTCCAATAGTTATGTGTGGATGTGAGAGTTGGACCATAAAGAAAGCTGTTCAGTTCAGTTCAGTCGCTCAGTCATGTCTGACTCTTTGTGACCCCATGAACTGCAGCATGCCAGGCCTCCCTGTCCATCACCAACTCCTGGAGTCCACCCAAACTCATGTCCATTGAGTCGGTGATGCCATCCAACCATCTCATCCTCTGTCATCCCCTTCTTCTCCTGCTTTCAATCTTTCCCAGCATCAGGGTTTTCCCCAATGAGTCAGCTCTTCACATCAGGTGGACTAAGTATTGGAGTTTCAGCTTCAGCATCAGTCCTTCCAATGAACACCCAGGACTGATCTCCTTTAGGATGGACTGGTTGGATCTCCTTGCAGTCCAAGGGACTCTCAAGAGTCTTCTCCAACACCATAGTTCAAAATCATAAATTATCTGAAGCTCAGCTTTCTTTATTATTCAACTCTCACATCCATACATGACTACTGAAAAAACGATAGCCTTGACTAGAGGGATTTTTGTTGACAGAGGAATGTCTCTGCTTTTGAATATGCTGTCTAGGTTGGTCATAACTTTCCTTCCAAGGACTAAGTGTCTTTTAATTTCATGGCAGCAATCACCATCTACAGTGATTTTGGAACCCCAGAAAAATAAAGTCAGCCACTGTTTCCACTGTTTCTCCATCTATTTCCCATGAAGTGATGGGACCGGATGCCATGATCTCAGTTTTCTGAATGTTGAACTTTAAGCCAACTTTTTCACTCTCCTCTTTCACTTCCATCAACAGGCTCTTTAGTTCTTCTTCACTTTCTTCCATAAGGATGGTATCATCTGCATATCTGAGGTTATTGATATTTCTCCCGGCAATCTTGATTCCAGGTTGTGCTTCCTCCAGCCCAGCGTTTCTCATGATGTACTCTGCATATAAGTTAAATAAGCAGAGTGATAATATACAGCCTTGACGTACTCCTTTTTCCTATTTGGAACCAGTCTCTTGTTCTATGTCCAGTTCGAACTGTTGCTTCCTGACCTGCATACAGATTTCTCAAGAGGCAAGTCAGGTGGTCTGGTATTCCCATCTCTTTCAGAATTTTCCACAGTTTCCTGTGATCCACACAGTCAAAGGTTTTGGCATAGTCAATAAAGCAGAAATAGATGTTTTTCTGAACTCTCTTGCTTTTTTAATGATTCAGCAGATGTTGGCAATTTGATCTCTGGTTCCTCTACCTTTTCTAAAACCAGCTTTAACATCTGGAGTGCTGAAGAATTGATGCTTTTAAATTGTTGTGTTGGAGAAGTCTTCTGCGAGTCCCTTTGCCTGCAAGGACATCAAACCAGTCAATCCTAAAGGAAATCAGTCTTGAATATTCATTGAAAGAACTGATGCTGAAGCTGAAGCTCCAATACTTTGGCCACCTGATGCAAAGAACTGACTCATTTGAAAAGACCCTGACGCTGGGAAAGATTGAAGGCAGGAGGAGAAGGGGATGACAGAGAATGTGATGGTTGTATGGCATCACCGACTCAATGGCCATGAATTTGAACAAGCTCCAGGAGCTGGTGATGGGCAGAGAAGCCTGGTATGCTGCAGTCCATGGGATCACAAAGAGCTGAACATGACTGAGTGACTGAACTGAACCTAAAATACAGACTCTAAGAATGAGTTGAAAAAAATTAAGAAAGCTAAAGACAGAAACACAAAACTGATTTTAGGAAGTGCATATTTAAAAAACAAAAAGACCTATCTAGAAATGATGAATAATATACAAAGTAAAGTGTAACAGAAATGAAGTGAGGGTCAAATTTAACAAGATGAATGGAACCAAGACTAAAATCATAGAAAGTGAAGAAATGGAATGTTGTTTATAATAAAAATCAATTCATAGAGTTGATAGTAATCAATCTTTGTGCCCTCAGTGTAAGATTAATATTGTCAAAGATTATATTATAGTATTATATTATGATGATATTATAAATAAATACTATTAATAACACAAGGAATTATTAATAAATCCACAGTCAGAGAGAAAAATTCAGAAACTGACTGTTCAGAAAAAAAATTCTAAAAAATATTTGAGCAACATCACTAAGAAGCTCAAGTTTTATAGACTTATAACAAATTAGCTCTCTCTAAAAACAATATTTTTCTTTTTCAAATACACAGTGGATCACTTAATATCAATCTGATATTAGGCTACAAATAGCATCCATATAGATAAAGAAGATTTATAAACAATACAGACCATATTATCTAAACTGAACAGTGTATATATACTAAGAAGAGAATAGGAACAAAAATCTGTCTAACTGAAGATTAAAATACAATGCACTAAATAACTCAAGAGGAAATCTAACAGAAACTGAAAACTAAGAATAAACAAAGCTGGAACTTTATAACCAAAACTTGTAATACATGTTCTAAGCTGTACTAAGAGGAAAATGTATAGCCATATATACAGTTTCTAGAAAACAATAGGTTAGAAAATAAGTGGCTACAAAGTGAAAGTTGCTCAGTTGTGTCTGACTCTTTCTGACCCCATGGACTATACAGTCCATGGAATTCTCCAGGCCAGAATACTGGAGTGGGTAGCTTTTCCCTTCTCCAGGGGATCTTCCCAAGCTACAAAGGGAATAGCAAAAATAACCATGAGAAAGTAAGATGACATAATCAAACTAAACAAAAGAGAAAATAAATAGCAAATAAGCCAATCTCAAAAAGTTAGCCTGATATATCAAATCAAAAGCAGTTTCTTCATAAAGATCAAACATTAGAAAGGTTTGATCAGGAAAATTAGAGAAAAACATTACCAAAATTATTAGGAATAAAAAAAATATAAATATAATGGAGATTAAAAATGAAAGAATATTTAACACAGTAGATAAGAAAATCTAGGTGATTCTGTAGACAAATTTTTGTATTCATTTTTCTAGATAAATATTAATTTCCTAATATGACATTTGAGGACAATGAAAACCAAAGAAAACTAATAGCCAAAGGAAAAAAATCTACAGTGAGAGAGAGGGAGACAGAGATAGACAGAAATGTAACATGGCCTTTGTAGTTTTGGGAATGACTTTTTATCAAAACAAAAAACAAAAAAAAAACCCATAACATTGTTAAAGTTACCCATGTATTTAGGAAAAATGGAAAACTTTTAAATTTATAAGATTGTCATGAAAGTAATAATACCAAAAATTATAATTGATTTTAATAATGAGCAATATAAAAATCCCAAATATATTATTAAAAATTATCCTTGGGCCTATCTGAAGACCAAGAAGTGTATCTGAAGACCAAGAAGTGTATCTCAAGGATGCAAGGATTGCTCAATACTAAGAAATATATTTGTGTAATTTATATTAATAAGAGGCTAAATAGTATGGTTAAGTTTGTGGGCTCTGGAAACAGACTGCCTCAGTTTGAATCGTAGGTCTGCCAGGTTTTACCCTTATGACCTTGGATAAGTTACTCAAACTCTCTGCTCTTTGGGGTCTTCGTTTGTAAAGCAGTTATTATAGTTGCAGCTACCTCATTAAGTTTTGTTTGGGTAAATAAGTAAATATATGTGGAAAATTTAGAACACTGCTTGGCAAATTAATAAATAAAGAAGAAATGTTTAATTTAAAGATATATATATAATATTTTTATTAACATAAATAAATAATTAAGTTTAAAAGAAATGAAACAAAAATATAGAGTATTGCTTTGCATTAATAAGGTACCCTGAAAACTGAACTTTAAAATACTAGGCCAAGGGATGAATAAAAAATGTTCATATGTTGTCAGATGCCCAAACAGTACATAAAACTGCAAGACTCATTTCTAACAAAATTATAAATAACTTTTCAATAGAAAGAAAATCCATAACCTAAAAAGCAAATGGACCTACTGGAAAATTACAGGAGCATCAATTTGTTTAATTTTTGCACCATCATTCTTAATGGTAAAACTTTAGAACGGATTCTGTGAAGTCAGAGAATACAAAAATGTGAATCTTAATGCTACTATTCATCTGTGTTCTGGAGGTTTAAGACAATGTAGGGCTTCCCTTGTGGCTCAGCTGGTAAAGAATCCGCTTGCAATGCGGGAGACCTGGGTTCGATCCGTGGGTTGGGAAGATCCCCTTGAGAAAGGAAAGGCTACCCACTTCAATATTCTGGCCTGGAGAATTCCATGGACTATACAGTCCACGGGGTCACAAAGAGTTGGACACGACTGAGTGACTCTCACTTTCACGTTCACTTTTGTAATATAATAGCAAAATCATGAGGTTAAAAAAATGAAATGGCAGATGCTGTGCTTATGCAGACATTCCCAAGACATAACCAAAAAGAGATAGAGAAAGGATTAAAATATAATATCACTTGTTCTCCTATATAGTAACAATGCACAATTATAAATAATACAAAATAATTCAATTTATAATAACAATTTATAAAATTTTTAGAATAAATGTGGGTTACATAAGATATGTGTGAAAAACATACAATTTGTGAAAAAAATAAAAATAAATAGAAACCATGTTCACAGTAAGGAAGATTTATTATAATAAGCATGTCAATTAACCTGGAACAGCTTGTAAAACAAAAATCTTGCGATACTTTTCAAAGAAATTGACAAGCTGATTTTGAAGTTAATCTGGAACAGTCACGTGCAGGATTAGTCAAGGGAAAGTTTGAAGAAGATTAGCAGTGGAGCAATGTCCACTCAGGACAGTTTCAGTTCAGTTCAGTCGCTCAGTTGTGTCTGATTCTTTGCAACCCGACCCCATGGACTGCAGCAAGCCAGGCTTCCCTATCCATCACCAGTCTCTGGTTCCTCTGCCTTTTCTAAACCCAGCTTGAACATTTGGAACATCTTGAATCATGTACTGTTGAAGTTTATCCCACCAGAAATCAAACGTACAATGCAACTAAGGGAACTAAAACTGCAGGATTATGTAAGAATTGAAAACAGATCAGTAGCATATACCCGTGTGAATACAGAATTTTTAATATTCAGTAAATGCAACATTTTAAATCAGTCTTATGAGAGCAGGGGTCCCCAATCTTTTGGCACTGGGACTGATTTCATGGAAGACAATTTTCCCACTGATGAAGGTGGTGGCAGATGGTTCTGGGATGATTCAAGTGTATTACATTTATTGTGTACTTATTTCTATTATTATTACCTCAGCTCCACCTCAGATCATGAGGCATTAGATCCTGGAGTTTGGAAACCCCTGATAGATAACCTCAAGTGGATACTACTATCTTATAGTGGCAGTTGGGAGATAAATCAGTGAAATGTCATAGAAGGCCAAGAGCTAAGTGTGCACATCTTTCCCCAACTGCCTTCACTGACGCCATGTTGGTAGCTGTGGTGGGAGTACTTACAGAAATTCACAAATGTTGCAATTCAGGGATTTCCCCTCAAGGCTTTCCTGTGCTCCCCACCTCTACTTCCATGAATGTGTCAGGTATTTACTAGCTGCTGCTGCTGCTACTGCTGCTGCTAAGTCGCTTCAGTCGTGTCTGACTCTGTGTGACCCCATAGACGGCAGCCCACCAGGCTCCCCCGTCCATGGGATTCTCCAGGCTAGAACACTGGAGGGGGTTGCCATTTCCTTCTCCAATGCAGGAAAGTGAAAAGTGAAAGTGAAGTTGCTCAGTCGTGTCTGATTCTTCGTGACCCCATGGACTGCAGCCTACCAGGCTCCTCCGTCAATGGGATTTTCCACGCAAGAGTACTGGCGTGGGTTGCCATTGCCTTCTCTGAGCACAGCATACATCCTTTGAACAAACAATTCTACTTGTAACAATAAGCCCTGTAGAAACCCTCTCCATGTTGGATCAGTTCAGCAGAAAGTAAAAGAGTGACCAAGTCAAACTGAATTACATCATAACAACACTTGTGATCTCGCAAGGCGGGAGTTCAGAAGTCTAGCACTAGCTGGTTGACTCAGTGGCTCAACGGTGTCATCAGTGACAGGTTCTCTTCATTGCTCTATTCTGTTGCTCATAGAATTTGCTTCACTTTAAGTCTCTCAATTATAAGATGAATGGTCCAGTGTGGGAAGAGATAAACTCTCCCTTGACCATAGAACCTGTTTTCCCCTTTGAATGACTGGGTCCACTCAGGTCAAGAGAGTCACTAGGGTAAGGCTGCTTTGAAGCCTCAGTTTTCTCAGGATCGGCTGCGAAATGGGGATTTGTGTGGCCAGTTGAATCAAGTCAGGGTTTTTCTAGGCCCAGGTATATCTCCTAAGTTTAAAAAAGAAAAAGATTTAAAAAAAGAAAATCTTCAAAGCAATAAAAATGATAAGTATTCATTGTATAATCACATTTACTTAGAACAAAACAATTCTCACGTGTGTGTGTCTGTTTGTCTATCTGTGCCTATCGAGGTGTGAGGAAGGAGAAAGAGGGAAAAGGAGGAAAGGGAGGGTGAGGAAACCAGTTCTGTCAAGGGATGGACCCAACCCGCTGTAGCTGTGTGACCTTGGGCACATTACTCAACCTCTCTGGCCTCAGTGTCTGCAACCGTACAATGAGGATAACAGTGTCTACCCTATGGGATTGCTGTGATGATTAAATGAAAGTATCTGTAAAGCTCATTGGAGGATACTCAGCAGATATCAATGCTCTATAAAGGTATATTGATATTTCCTTATTCTTTCTATGCAATTAGATATAAATTTTTAGCTGTGAGAATTTTTTGTAAGATAAAATAAATGAAAAGTAGTGTTCCCAGGGAAGCAATACCACCAGCTGTAATTAAGGACCTGGTATATTCCAGGACTGGGTTGGGCCACCTGTGAGCTGCCCCATGAGAGGCAGAGGGGAGCTCGGCTGGGAGCATTTACTCTCTGGCCTTAAGGCTTCTTTCAGGATGTTCTTCAAAGGACATATCTTACACTTTTCTTGAAAGAAAAAATGTAAAGGTAGCTTTCTTTTTGAAATGTAATTTTGTGCTTTATAATGCAATAGAATGAAAGTTTTTCTTATCTCATTTGTTTATTGCATTGAAAGAGTTATTCTCTTTTGCTATAGAGAGCCCACTGCAGTTTGATAAAAGTTATGACATATTTTTAAATTACATTCAATTTAAGTGCAATACCAAACAAGGTATCTGCCAATTTCTATCATGGAATATCCAGCCTCTATGAATCCTGTTGGTATATATTTTTGAAATGAAATATATAAATGAAAATATGAGTATTTTCATTTAGTGGTATTTTGAGTTTGCAAATGATTTTACATCTTAGTTTTTAAAGTTAACAGTACATTATAAGCTCCTATTTATATGTTCTTATATAATTTTAAAACTATATACTGCAGTGCTGCATTCCATATTATATTGATCTGATGGGGTTATGGGAAGTTCCCTGGGTGTTAATCACAATAGGCCGCCTAGCCTGCACCCTTGGCAATGAAAGATTGTAAATTCTGCTGAGATGTTTCCAAGATTCAGAAGACAGCACTACCCCAGTGTGTACTGTTGGGTGTTTTGTGTTGTTTTGTTTCTCTCTTGGTTAAAGGAGAAATCAAGTCCAGGGCTGAGTTCAAGGCATTCATGGCTGGGATAGTAGCCAGGCTGTCTGTCTTTGGAAGTGGGTTCCTGTCTGGGGAGGGACAGAGGCCCCGTGCAGCGTGGCCCAGACCCTGCCGCCCGCGGTGCCAAGTGCGCTGAGCTCTGCATTGAGCCAGGGAGACCCGGAACAGCTGCTGATGCTTCGATGTCAGAGCTGACATGGGGTCACCATAGCGACGGAGGCGGCTGCCAGAGAAGCCCGGGGGCGAAACCCCGCCTGAAAGGACAGGAAAATGACACTGGCCAGTTCGTGCCCAAATACCCACTAGGTAGAAGACAGAGCTGGTTACAGATCAATATAAAAAGAGAGAAAATGCAAATCAGTCCAAATTATATAAAACCAACAAATAATTACCGGTCCCAGTATTTCCAGCCGGGAGCAAGAGGGTCGGTCTGGGCAAGGGACAAGACTGGTGTTTAAGTCCCGCCTCTAAGATTTGATGCAGTATTTGGCAAAATACAGTGCTAATTTATTTGCACATGAAATAATGTTTACCTTAAATGAAGTGTGGAGAAAATTAATGAAAATATCAGATGTAAATTGCTGGGGGCTTAAAGAACAAGCCAGCGCCCCTTTAGAGAAACAAGACACAGTTTAAGAGAGTAAGACACTTTGATGGAATGATAATCGAGGCTCCTAATTGTGACTTCAAAGAGTGTAACTGCTGAACTGATTTGTTTGTGCAGTTTTGATATTAGATTTATTTTATTATGTATTCCTGAAAGACACTCTATTTGGAGTAGACGTATCATAAATATTTAATTATCTGAAAATTAAATCAACCATCATTCTCTATCTTATTCTGGATAAATAATTTACTTTTATTAATTCTAATATAGAAGCTACTTTCCCTTTATTTTCCCTTGTTATTTCTGACTGTAAAAGAATTGTCCACTCAGTAGAAAATTTGAGATGCAATTGAAGCTATAAAAATGTGGAGAAGAAAATATCTATAACTCCATGCCCAAGAAACCAATTTTAACATCTGGAATATTTTTTCAAGAGTTATCCTTATGCATTTTTTATCCTAATTGAATTCATATTGTATATGATTAAATTTTTGCTTTGGCTTAGTGGTATTTAAAGGCATTTTTCCCTGCAGAGGGAAATTAAATTGAATGTAATTTTTAAGATTGCATTTTATTTCTTTGACATATTATGATTTCATTATTGATCCCTGGATCTTGAGGATGCCCTGGAGAAGGAAATGGCAACCCACTCTAGTATTCTTGCCTGGAAATTCCCATGGACAGAAGAGCCTGGTGGGCTACGGTCCATGAGATTTCAAAGAATTGGACATGACTGAGCGACTAACAATCACACATATTATAGAGAATTTAAAATATTTTCTTCATTAAAATTAACCCTAAGTTAAATATATTTGGGTTAAATGCCTGTCAACATTTTAGATTATTTCATTAGAATAAATAAGTTACTTAGAAGTGGAGTTAATGTGTCAATATGTATGAGAATAACACCATTCTTGTTAATACTGCCAAAATTCTATTAATTGCCAAAATACACTGACAGAAGTTATTCGGTCCCCTCAGATACCACTAGTGAGAGTCAAGCAGAAACTTTCAGAAAAGTTTCTAAATAGCTTCCCCAATAACTTCCATCTGTTTATTTCATCTTTGTACCTTAACATTTGAAATCATATCATTTTTAATTGAAAAGTTTTTATAATTAGGAAGCTGATGTCTTTTTTAATCTCCATTTATGTATTTATTTTAATATAAATTTATTTATTTTAATTAGAGGCTAATTACTTGACAATATTGTATTGGTTTGTACACATGTTCCCATCCTGAGCCCCCCTCCCACTTCCCTCCCCATACCATCCCTCTGGGTCATCCCAGTGTCTTTTAAATGCAAGGAGATCCAACCAGTCCATTCTGAAGGAGATCAGCCCTGGGTGTTCTTTGGAGGGAATGATGCTAAAGCTGAAGCTCCAATACTTTGGCCACCTCATGCGAAGAATTGACTCATTGGAAAAGACTCTGATGCTGGGAGGGATTGGGGGCAGGAGGAAGAGGGGACAACAGAGGATGAGATGGCTGGATGGCATCACTGACTCAATGGACGTGAGTCTGAGTGAACTCCGGGAGTTGGTGATGGACAGGGAGGCCTGGCGTGCTGCGATTCATGGGGTCGCAAAGAGTCGGACACGACTGAGTGACTGAACTGAACTGAATTGAACTGAACCATTTCTAATTTATGTTGTGGTTTATTGGTTCATGACATTTGTTTAAAAGATGATTTTGTTTGTGTGATATGGGTGGGTAAGTAATTTGGGCCATTTCATCCACTCAAAGCAACTAGAGAATGTGGCAAGATACCACCAAGGAGACCTAGTAAATCAGTAACCACTGAGTCAGGACGCAGGGAGAGAGTGAAGTCAAACAGGCTACCCAAGGTTTAGAGGTCTTCATCCTTTTGCTGCAGTGTGGGCAGGCTCAAAGGGACAGAGGTTCCATGGTCTCCCAAGAGGAAGGATGAATCTGGCAACCCAGTTACTTTTGATTGGACTTTGGAAACCTGCTCTTCAGTAGTGAACTAAAAGGCAGTAAGACCTGTGCTCTGGAATCCACATAAGGAGTAAGTGTGACCCAGCGCCCTTTCTTGGTTGTCCCTCTTTCCTTGTTTCACTCCTCTGGTTGCTCATTTCTGCTTCCTGGGATCATTTTCCAAGTAAAGCACTAGCTGGTGAACTTTAGTCTCAGGGCTCTGCTTTGGAGGGATCCCAAACTAGTACTGCTGCTAAGTCACTTCAGTCGTGTCCAACTCTGTGCGACCCTATAGACGGCAGCCACCAGGCTCCCCTGTCCCTGGGATTCTCCAGGCAAGAACACTGGAGTGGGTTGCCATTTCCTTCTCCAATGCATGAAAATGAAAAGTGAAAGTGAAGTCGCTCAGTCGCATCCAACCCTCAGCAACCCCACGGACTGCAGCCTACCAGGTTCCTCCGTCCATGGGATTTCCATTTGGCATCAAAAGGAACCTTAGAAAACAGATACTCAAGGTGGGGTTTTACAGCTGGTTCACTCACTGGGCAGATGGAAATGAGAACACACATCTGACTGTGTGCGGATGGCGCATGTAGCCCCATCACTATTAGTACTGTCATCAGTGGGGGATTAGGTTAAGATATAGTTAGAAAGGAAAGTAACAAGTTGTATACTTGTGCCGGCTTTTGAATTGAATGGGAAAAAATGGTCTTTAAAATTTAGCTTTTGTTAGCTTCTTTGAAAGCTTCAGTTCTAAGTACTCTGAGATTCAAAGGGTCTCCAAGGCAGTGTTTGTGCACCCCCTTATCTCCTTCAGGTACAAGGGTCCAGCATCTAACTGCTAACATTGCAGAGCTGCAAAGGGGAATGAATGAACACAGCCTTACCAAGTGTCCTACGTTGAGGGCCCTAAGAGGAGCTAATGGAATCTGAGAGCTGAGATTGGGTGTATGTATGTGGACATGCTCAGAACGTGGGCTCATAGGTTCCCCTGAATCTTCTGGGGCCAACAGAAGTAACATCCTCCCACTTTGCAGAGCAGCACAGACTTCTTGTGCTTGCAGACCCGATGGAGCCCTTGCCCGAGAAGCGCCTCACAGGATGACTTTACACCCACCATCACCACCCTCACTGTCTCTGACAGTTACAGACCAATCTCAGCACAAGCTGAGCAGGCAAACCCAGTCCCTGCCTAGGAGGAATAACTGGGACACAGAAGTATTTGCCCCTGAGTTACTATATTAGCTGGACCTGGGAGGCCCCATGTTGGAGTGGACTTTGGCAGAAGCACAAGAGAACATGAGACTCCATGGGGGAACTCATTTGCCCAGCAGCACTAGCCCAGGACTTGGGCTCAACCACCTTCCTTGAACTCCCTGCTGCTAATCCTAAGATACTCCTTGGATGGCTCCTTGAAGCTTGAATATGAAAGTCAGATGGAGCTGCCCCACTACTTCAGGATAGTATTGGAGATGGGATCAAAAAACAGAAAGGGAGAAATGAAGAATGTGTTTATAAGGTAAGATGAGAAGATATAGCATCCTAGCAGGTTTTTCAGGGGCTGCATGAGGATGCTCATGTCACTGAGACAGTGGGGGAAATGCCGCAAGGGGGAGGTAGCAGCATCTTTGGGAATTTCCATGAAGTTCTTAACTGAAATTGATGGTAGGACATAGGGGTGCATAGTGTTGTTTGGAGGGGGTGTTAGTGTGGGATGGAAGGCATGCCGTCATCGCAGGCAGGCACGATGGATACAACTACAGTCCCCACAGTAATTAGCAGCAATGTTGGAGTGCAATTTAGGGCTCCTTGCCTATAAGAATCTGTTCTGAGGAGTGAGATAGGTGGATATCTTGACTTTCTCCAAACTGCAAAAAAAAAATCAAATATCCATCAAATATCAAATGGATGAATAATTGGTGATAAAATCATATAATGGAATTCTCTTCAACAATGAAAATGAACATCTCCAGTTACAAGCAATAATGTGAATGACTAAACTTAATATCAAGCAAAATAGTCAGATGCTAAGGTCATGTATTAAACAGTTATATGTTTATCAAGTTCAAAAACAGCAAATCCAAGTTGTGACAGTATAGAAGAGAAAAATAATATGATTATCTCAATAAATGCAGAAAAATTATGTGATAAAGTTCAACATCCTTTAGCAAGGAATAAATGGAACCTATAACAATGAACATGTTTATTAGTGAAATATTGAAAATTTTTCTTTTAAATTGGATGACCATGGTGTAGGTCTCTAGAAGTAAAATAAGGCAAGTTAAATAAATAAAATATGTAAGGTTTCCAAGGGAGAAGTAAAACTTGTCATTATTTGCCAAGAAAAAGATTGTGGGTAGAAATTCTAAAAACTTTACAAATAATTGAATTTAACACAATTGCTTGGTGAATTAAATATGGAAAACACAATTTTACTCCTCTGTAACACTGGCAATTAGAAAATGAAATTAAAATTAGACATTACACTTACATCATTAAACATCAGCTATCTGATGTTTAGTAAATCTAATATAAAATGCACAAGCCTTCTATAGTGGAAACTTTAAAACAGTAATGATAGCAGTTAAAGCAGATCTGAATAAGTAAAGCAATGTATTTTGTTGTTGGATTAGATGATTAGCTGTTACAAGGATGCCAATTTTCTAGGAGCTGATTTAATTGACAAAATCCTTATTTTAAAAAGCCACCAGACATGTGTATATACATAGGTGCAAACTGATAAGCTAATTTTCAAATTAATGCAGAATTTTAGCCCCAAGACAAGCTGGAAGAAGTTTAAAAGCTGAAAGATTTATGTATTGGATATCAAGACTTATGATTAAACTTGAATTATTAAAAGATGTGTTATTTGTGCAAAGATAGAGAAATTTGCTACTGAAGAGAATAGACAGCACAAATATAAACTCAATGCATGCAGTCATTTGAATCATGACAAAGATATTATTAGAGGGCAATAGAGAAAGGACAATAAATATATAAATGGTGCTGGGCAGTCATAAAAACTACATGTCAATAAGAAAAGAATTAATCTTTAACTCACATTGTGAAACAAAATACATGGTTTGGTCTCTGCCTCTGCCTCTGCCTTCTCGCACATCTCTCCTAAAACCCTTGTAATTTCACATGAAATAAAAGCACCAGGGATGGCTGCGTGGTGCTGGAGTGACTTTGAGGAAATAACCTGCTTCCAAAGGCGAAGGAGAAGCCCCAGCAAGATGATAGGAGGGGCAAAATCACATTTAGAATAAAACCCCATACCTATCAGAAAGCTCAAATGACCTTGTGCTCACTGGGAGCCAGAGACGCCACAGAGACTGAGACGGAACTGTGTGTGAGTGTCTCTTGTGGAGATACGGGGAGGCAGTGGACTGCCCTGGGGGAAGGGGCTCTGGGTGCAGTAGACCTGGGTATGGCATAAGCCGTCTTGGAGGAGGTCACCATTAACCCCACCACAGAGATGCCAGAACTTAAACAGGACCAGGAAACAGACTGTTGGAGGGCACAAACAAAACCTTGTGTGCACCAGAACCCAGGAGAGAGGAGAGGTGACCCCAGAAGAGATTGACCCAGACTTGCCTGTGAGTGTCCAAGAATCCCTGGTGAAGCCATGGGTTGGCGGTGTCCTGCTGCAGGTTAGTTCAAGCGCCTGCATGGGCACTTTTGAAAGAAGTCACCATTATCTTCATTACCTCCACCATAGTTTGGCCTCAGGTCAAAAAGCAGAGAGGGCACACAGACCCACCCATCAACAGAAAATTGGATTAAAGATTTACTGAGCATGGCCCCACACATCAGAATAAGACCCAGTTCCCCCCTCAGTCAGTCTCTCCCATCAGGAAGCTTCCATAAACCTATCCTTCTCCATCAGAGGGCATACAGACTGAAAACTACAAACACAGAAAACTAACCAATCTGATCACATGGACCACAGCCTTGTCTACTCAATGAAACTATAAGCCATGTGTGTAGGGCCACCCAAGACAGATGGGTCATGGTGGACAGTTCTGATAAAACGTGGTCCATTGGAGAAGGAAATGGCAAACCACTACAGTATTCTTGCCTTGAGAACCCCATGAACAGTATGAAAAGGCAAAAAGATAGGACACTGAAAGATGAACTCCCCAGGTTGTTAGGTGCCCCATATGCTACTGGAGATCAGTGAAGAAATAAATCCAGAAAGAATGAAGCAATGGAGCCAAAGCAGAAACAACACCCACTTCTGGGTGTGACTGGTGATGGAAATAAAGTCCGATGCTGTAAAGAGCAATATTGCATAGGAACCTGGAATGTTAGGTCCATGACTCAAGGCAAATTAGAAGTGGTCAAACAGGAGATGGCAAGAGTGAACATCAACATTTTCAGAATCAGCAAAATAAAATGGACTGGAACGGGTGAAATTAACCCAGATGACCATCAGATCTACTACTGTTGGCAAGAAACCCTTAGAAGAAATGGAGTAGCCTTCATAGTCAACAAAAGAAACTGAAATGCAGTACTTGGGTGCAATCTCAAAAACAACAGAATGATCTCTGTTCATTTCCAAGGCAAACCATTCAAAATCACAGTAATCCAAGTCTATGCCACAATGAGGAATGCTGAAGAATTTGAAGCTGAACAGTTCTATGAAGACCTACAAGACTTTTTAGAACTAACATCTAAAAAAGATGTCCTTTTCATTATAGGGGACTGGAATGAAAAAGTAGGAATAATAGGCAAATTTGACCTTGGAGTACAGAATGAAGCAGGGCAAAGGCTAACAGAGTTTTGCCAAGAGAATGCACTGGTCATAGCAAGCACCCTCTTCCAATGACACAAGAGAAGAGTCTATACATGGACATCACCAGATGGTCAACACAGAAATCAGATTGATTATATTCTTTGCATCCAAAGATGGAGAAGCTCTAGACAGTCAACAAAAACAAGACTGTGGCTCAGATCATGAACTCCTTATTGTCAAATTCAGACTGAAATTGAAAAAGTAGGGAAAACCACTAGACCATTCAGGTGTGATGACCTAAATCAAATCCCTTATGATTATACAGTGGAAGACAAATAGATTCAAGGGATTAGATCTGATAGATTGCCTGAAGAACTATGGACAGAGGTCTGTGACACTGTACAGGAGATAGGGATCAAGATCATCCCCAGGAAAAAGGAATGCAATAAGGCAAAATCATTGTCTGAAGAGGCCTTACAAATATTGCTGTGAAAAGAAGAGAAGTGAAAGGCAAAGGAGAAAAAGAAAGATATATTCATTTGAATGCAGATTTCCAAAGAAGAGCAAGGAGAGATAAGAAAGCCTTTCTCAGTTATCAGTACAAAGAAATAGAGGAAAACAGTAGAATGGGAAAGACTAGAGATCTCTTCAAGAAAATTAGAGATACCAAGGGAACATTTCATGCAAAGATGGCCTCAATACAGGACAGAAATGGTATGGACCTAACAGAAGCAGAAGATATTAGGAAGACGTGACAAGAATACACAGAAGAACTGTGCAAAAATAATCTTCACGACCCAGATAATCATGATGGTGTGATCACTCACCTAGAACCAAACATTCTGGAATGTACAGTCAAATGGGTCTTAGGAAGCACCACTACTGAGCAAAGCTAGTGTAGGTGATAGGATTCCAGTTGAGCTATTTCATGATGCTGTAAAAGTGCTGCACTCAATGTGCCAGCAAATTTGGAAAACTCAGCAGTGGCCACATTACTGGAAAAGGTCAGTTTTCATTCCAATCCCAAAGAAAGGCAATGCCAAAGAATACTCAAAGTACCACACAATTGCACTCATCTCACATGCCAGTAAAGTAATGCTCAAAATTCTCCAAGCCAGGCTTCAGCAATACGTGAACCATGAACTTCCAGATGTTCAAGCTGGTTTTTAAAAAGGCAGAGGAACCAGAGATCAAATTGCCAACATCCGCTGGATCATGGAAAAAGCAAGGGAGTTCCAGAAAAACATCTATTTCTGCTTTATTGACTATGCCAAAGCCTTTGACTGTGTGGCTCACAATAAACTGTAGAAAATTCTGAAAGAGATGGGAATACCAGACCACCTGACCTGCCTCTTGAGAAATCTGTATGCAGGTCAGGAAGCAATAGTTAGAACTGGACATGGAACAACAGACTGGTTCCAAATAGGAAAAGAAGAACGTCAAGGCTGTATATTGTCATCCTGCTTATTTAACTTATATGCAGAGTACATCATGAGAAATGCTGGGCTGGAAGAAGCACAAGCTGGAATCAAGATTGCCGGGAGAAATATCAATAATCTCAGATATGCAGATAACACCACCCTTTGGCAGAAAGTGAAGGGGAACTAAAAAGCCTCTTGATGAAAGTGAAAGTGGAGAGTGAAAAAGTTGGCTTAAAGCTCAACATTCAGAAAACGAAGATCACGGCATCCGGTCCCATCACTTCATGGGAAATAGATGGGGAAATAGTGGAAACAGTGTCAGACTTTATTTTTCTGGGTTCCAAAATCACTGCAGATGGTGACTGCAGCCATGAAATTAAAAGATGCTTACTCCTTGGAAGAAAAGTTATGACCAACCTAGATAGCATATTCAAAAGCAGAGACATTACTTTGCCAACAAAAGTCCGTCTAGTCGAGGCTATGGTTTTTCCAGTGGTCATGTATGGATGTGAGAGTTGGACTGTGAAGAAAGCTGAGAGCTGAAGAATTGATGCTTTTGAACTATGGTGTTGGAGAAGACTCTTGAGAGTCCCTTGGACTGCAAGGAGATCCAACCAGTCCATTCTGAAGGAGATCAGCCCTGGGATTTCTTTGGAAGGAATGATGCTAAAGCTGAAACTCCAGTACGTTGGCCACCTCATGCGAAGAGGTGACTCATTGGAAAAGACTCTGATGCTGGGAGGGATTGGGGGCAGGAGGAGAAGGGGACGACAGAGAATGAGATGGCTGGATGGCATCACCGACTCGATGGCCATGAGTCTGAGTGAACTCGGGGAGGTGGTGATGGACAGGGAGGCCTGGCGTGCTGCCATTCATGGGGTCCCAAAGAGTTGGACACGACTGAGCGACTGATTTGATCTGATCTGATGCGTACAAGACTTTACTGCAGGATTATCTTTAACAGCCAAAAACTGAAAACAGATAAAAATGTCATCAACATTACAATCAATAAAGAATATTCATCATATGCAGTATCTTCATACAATGGAACACTATCCAATAATTAGGATGAATTAGTTACTGCTACATTCAATATAACACTATAAATCTTGCTAACAATGAAGAGACAAAGAAGCCAGTCACAAGAAATGTGTGCTGTGTGATGCCATTATGTGCAGTTTAAATATGGATAAATCTAATGTGTGGTGTTAGAAGTCAGGATGGTAGTTATCTTAGGAAAGGACTCTAGGAGCACTGGCTGCAAGGGGCACTTGAGGGGCTGGCATACTGTAGCTCTTGCTCTAGCTTCTGATTCAATGCTGTGCTTTTGTGTGTGTGATAATTCATCACTTAACATAATTCACTTTTCTGAATGTTAGGTTATTCTTCAAAAAGGTATTCCTAAGAAGGAAAGAAGAGAAGTACTTTACTGGTGCAGAAAAGTTAAACATTCAGGGGTAGAACTAGCTTTAAGCTCAGTCATATCTCATTGCTAACAAATCTTTATTAAGTGTGCAGCAGCACTGGCAGCAGCAGTAGGGTGCGGAGCAAGGGTATGCCCGAGTGCCTTGAATTTATGCAGTTGTTCTCCATCTTGGCCTTCCTTTCTTCTATTTCCTCCCTGTGAGTCATTTCCCCATTTACGTGTGTAAGTTTTCAGTCCCATCAAGGTGACATTTTGCTTTTACGGGAAATAATTTCTTGTAGTTTCCCATTATCTATTACATTCACATAAAATATCCTATTTGGTTGGTGAATGGTCCCACGGACTATAATTTCATTACAACAGGTAGGTAGCAATGAACTAAACTACCCTATCCAAGTAGGGATCAAAGCTATTTCTCTCATCCACTGAGAACTGTTCTTCCAAGCAGTCTATAACAGCCAGGCTGGGCAGAGATGCTTAAGTGAGGGCAGATATATTTACTGTCTAGTATAATAGAGATAATGTCCCCACCCCCACCCCAGGGAAAACGGTAAGCGGATCTACTTGCTGTTCCCTTATAAAACACTGGAGACTTCCCTGGTGGCTCAGACGGTAAAGAATCTGCCTACAATGCAGGAGACCTGGGTTCAATCCCTGGGTCAGGAAGATCCCTTGGAGAAGGAAATGGCAACCCACTCCGTTATTCTTTCCTGGAGAATTCTGTGGACAGAGGAGCCTGGTGGGCTACATCCATAGGGTCCCAAAGAGCTGGACATGACTGAGCGACTAACATTTTTACTATAAAACTTTGGAGTTTCCCAAACTTGGGGCTCTTTGGCTATGATACAAATCCACAGCCAGCATACTGTCCTCTTGGTCACCTCCTCACTACCCAATGGGACTTGGGAAGCAAAGGGAGCTGATGCTAGCTTGAAGTTCATGCTGCCTACTATGCCCTGAGAAATAAAATCCTTTGTCTCGGACCCAAGAGTCACATGTCTTCTGCCAGCAACCATAAAACTGTGGCCGACTAACTTATTAGCTTGCAAGTAGGATAAATCCTCAGACCTCTTGTCTGAGGATTATTGAAAGAGCTATGAGTGGCTTCATCTAGTATTGCTTCTACGCTTATAATATAATCTAAAACTGATATTCTGAGCTTTCTGCTGCTGCTGCTGCTGCTAAGTCACTTCCGACTCTGTGCAACCCCATAGACGGCAGCCCACCAGGCTCCCCCGTCCCTGGGATTCTCCAGGCAAGAACACTGGAGTGGCTTGCCATTTCCTTCTCCAATGCATGAAAGTGAAAGGGAAGTCGCTCAGTCGTGTCCGACTCTTAGCGACCCCATGGAATGCAGCCTGCCAGGCTCCTCCGTCCATGGGATTTTCCAGGCAAGAACACTGGAATGGGGCGCCATTGCCTTCTCCGAGCTTAACAATGATAAATAAAATGCAACTGAGTAAAATGTAAATGCTTTAATCAAAGAATTTGTGGATCTCATCCAGGTTTTAAAGTCAGAAAAAGGGTGAAGCAGGAAATTATCAAACAATGAATTGTTTCAGGGAAGACCACCCTCCTGAGAGGAATAGAAGGATCCTTTTGGGAGGATCACCTCACTAGTGTTGACCAGTTAAGATTACATTTCTGAGAGAGGTTGAAACTACAAGTTAGGTTTGGTATTAAGTCTTGGTTTGCAGTATGGGGTTTAGCACAAATGACTCTACTTGGAATGAGTCTATTTTGGGCCTGCTGTTTTTTTTTTTCTTTTTAACGACAGTATCCCAGATAAGTTGCCAAATATAGTAAGCAAGAATTGTGTAAGTCAGTGACAAAATGGTTCAATATAATCCTCTTTTGGCCTGGGGGTGTGGGCTTAACAATATCTCCTCCAGAGCCACCCAGCAGCCTCTTCTTTTTGGGAGGACTTGCCTGTGCGTGTCTACAAGAGGAGAGGTTGTTTTGTCTTTCAAACACTGACCAGTGTGACTCCAAATGAGATGCTCAGTGAGTGAGAGGCAAGTGCCTGATTGTCCTCCAAAGATGGCTGGAAGGATAGTAACTTGCTCTGAGGAAACTTCCAGGCACTCTTAAGAAATGTTCTTGACCAGCTTCTGCATTGACAGTGTCTCCATTTCTTCCTCGCCACAATCCTCATAATCTCTGCCTCTATTTTTTTAAATCTTTTCCCTCAAACTTTGATCTAATTTCTGACACAGAGACTTCGCTCCTCAAATATGCATCCCAGTCACAGCCTTTGTTTCTGTTTTCACTCAATAAACTCATTTCTTGGGTGTGTGTGGTGGTGGGTAACCGAGAGAGGAGACCCTGGGGTGTAGTTGAAAGGATTTAATATCTTTGTGTAGATAGGGAGGAGCACTTATATTTGAGATGCATTTTTCAGCCACCCTCATATTTCCAATCCAGAGTCATCTTCTGACATGTGTTTGGCTGCACAGTGCCTGTCTTCCTGTGAGGCCCTGCAGGAATCTAAAGCTCACAAGTCGGAAACTAGCTCCAGGTCCCCTCTCTCCATAGTCTCTGTCCCAGGGAGGGCATTTAGGCAGATTCAAACAGAGTGTGGTTGGTCAGCTCCCGCTGAAGGAGGGTGATTCAAATGCTAATGTCAGTTCTCTTTGAATCTTCTGAGTACAAAAGAGAACTGAGCAACATCTGTGATCACTGATGCCTAGAGCTTTGTTTTTAATGACTGAAAGTGAAAGATATCCACAGCAAATATTTTTCCACTTGAGGGGATTTATGTGTATTTAACTTATCTCAAGTTTCCACTAATAGTATTAATGGGTCTTATTGTAATTCTCAGTAACTATAGCCAAGATCATTGTATGAGACTATTTTGATTTTTAGAGGTAAAAGGGAAAGATTTGCCATAGCAAACATTGTGTTCATCCCACTTATCTCTACTTGTAACTCATGTCATTGATAACATTAAAAGTAGCATGCATTTGCAAGTTTCAGGCAAAAAAATGGACTTATTAGAAATTCCACGTGCTAAAATACATCAAGAAAGTATCTTCATCTATTTGAGTGTGCCATAAATTCTCATTGTTGGGTAACTTGAGAGGGCTGTTTGAACTTTTCTTTACTAACACTGGCTGATTGACATTGTCTCTCGTTCTGATAAAAATAATCATTCTGTAAACAAGAGATTGTGAATATAAAAAGCGTCACAGTAAAGGTGTGTTGGCCTCAAAGTAAAGGTGAGATTGGAGATACATTAGTTCAAAACCTTGTATTTTGCACTTCAAGGAGAAACTCCTATGAGAAGAAAGGAAGAATAAAAGCTGACTAAATGGTGATTCCCCTTTTGCAATGCTACAAAAGCTGCTCTTGAAATTTTGCCAAAATGTTTTTTGTAAAAGTTCACGTCTCTACCTAAACAGATTTTTTTGTTGTTTCATATAACTTTCTATATTTTTCTTCAAGTTTAGATATTTACTACAGCATTGAAATAAAAACATAAGAGATATCCCTCCAAAGTCATTCTCACCAGAGAGCACTGTCTGGTACACTGACTTCCTATCTGGTCTCTTATTGCCCAGTTTTAAATTCTTCCAATTCTTTCTCTGTGTGATCACTGAAGTGGGTTTTCTAAATGCAGAATTTACCGCATCACTTCTTTACTTACAGACTGCTGTGAGTCTTCATTGGTCTTAAAGAACAGCTCCTTAGAGTGTCACTCTAAGTCATTCCCAGTCTAGGCCCAATTCAGCCTCATACCCTGACAAGACCTCCACTCCACCTCCAGAGTGACACTGTGCCCATAGTGACATATTAGAGCTCTGAGAGCCCGCCCCTGTTACTGCACCTGCTGGCTCTGAACCTCTGCATTTTTGTTCTGCTGACTTGGATCACCCTTATCTCCCTTTCTCCATTACAGACTGTCGCTGAAGATCTATTTAGGCTCAACTTAAGGTCATTTCTCAGTTATGTATTATTCCTCAAAGAAGAGCAAATGGCTCCACCTTTTAGCTTCCCTTGAAAATTTTCATTTCCTACTAGTGAAGTGTACATATCACATAGCGTTACTGTCATTGGATGGCATCACTGACTCAATGGACATGATTTTGAGCAAACTCAGGGAGAGAGTAAAGGATAGGGAAGCCTGGTGTGCTGCAGTTCGTGGGGTGGCAAGGGGTCAGACATGACTTAGCAAATAAACAACAACAACAACTTCTTTGTAGTATGATTTGTGTTTCTTGCTGACTCACAGTCTGTCTCTTAGAAGGAATTTTTGTTTCCTGTTCACAAGTATACATTTGTTTTTACATAGAAGTCTTAATTATTTATAACACATTTATTGAATATTACCAGAGTCAGTATTCAATCAGGTCAATGATTGAATTGTACTTGGAAATCAAGCTAAGCTTTAAACTGTTTGGAATCTAAATTTGTAGTGATGGAGAAAATAGTAAGAGTTTGAGATATTAATAATGAGATATAAAATGTTATCAGAGCATATGTGGAAGCAAAGGAGACATTAGAAACCTGAAATTTCCCATGATAATAGCAAAACACAGACTGAGAGTAAGTAAAACAAATAAATACAACTAAAGGGTGGCACTGGAGAACAGTAGACAATTCTTTTTTTTTTAATATAAATTTATTTATTTTAACTAGAGGCTAATTACTTTACAATATTGTATTGGTTTTGCCATACATCAACATGAATCTGCCATGGGTGTATACGTGTTCCAAAAGATTAAGTATAGAATTACCATGCATGCATGCATTGCTTCATTCATGACTCTTTGCAACCCTATGGGATGTAGCCCACCAGGCTCCTCTGTCCATTGGATTCTCCAGGCAAGAATATTGTAGTGGGTTGCCATGCTCTCCTCCAAGGGATCTTCCTGACCCAGGGATCAAACCTGCGGCTCCTGCATTGCAGGCAGATTCTTAACTGCTGAGCCACTGGGGGATCCCATAGAATTACCATATGACTCAGCAATTCCACTTCTGGGCACATATCCCCAAAAAATTGAAAGCAAAGACTCAAATAGGTGTTTGTTTACCAGTGTTTAAAGCAGCATTATTCACAATAGCCAATAGGTAGAAACAGCCCAAATGCCCATTGCTGGATGAATGATGAATAAAATATGATATACACACAAAATGGAATATTATACAGCATTTAAAGGAAATGTAATTTAGACATATGCTACAATATTTTGCTAAGGGAAATAAGCCAGACACAAAAAGACAACTATTACATGATTCCTCCACTTATATTAGCTACGTAGAATAGACAAAATCATAGAGAAAGAAAGCATAATTGTTTCCGGGGGCCAGGAGAGGAATGAGTGGGGAATTATTGTCTAATGGGGTACAGAGTTCTAGCTTGAGGTGACGAAAGAATTCTGAAGATGAATAGTAGTGAAGGTTGTACAACAATGTGTATGTACTTAATGCCTTTTAAATGGTTAAGAAGGTAAACTGTATGTCTATTTTACTTTGCCACAATAAAAATTTAAAGGAATCCTTCCAGTTCAGTTCAGTTCAGTTCAGTTGCTTAGTCGTGTCCGACTGTTTGTGACCCCGTGAACTGCAGCACGCCAGGCCTCCCTGTCCATCACCAACTCCTGGAGTTCACCCAAACCCATGTCCATTGAGTCGGTGATGCCATTCAGCCATCTCATCCTCTCTTTGCATCAGGTGACCAAGTATTCGAGTTTCAGCTTCAGCATCAGTCCTTCCAATGAACACTGAGGACAGATCTCCTTCAGAATGGACTGGTTGGATCTCCTTGCAGTCCAAGAGACTCTCAAGAGTCTTCTCCAACACCACAGTTCAAAAGCATCAATTCTTCAGCGCTCAGCCTTCTTCACAGTCCAACTCTCACATCCATACATGACCACAGGAAAAACCATAGCCTTGACTAGACAGACTTTTGTTGGCAAAGTAATGTCTCTGCTTTTTAATATGTTGTCTAGGTTGATCATAACTTTCCTTCCAAGGAAATTTTAATTTCCTTTTAATTTCATGGCTGCAATCACCATCTGCAGTGCTTTGGAACCCCCCAAAATAAAGTCAGCCACCGTTTCCATTGTTTCCCCATCTATTTGCCATGAAGTGATGGGATGAATGCCATGATCTTAGTTTTCTGAATGTTGAGCTTTAAGCCAACTTTTTTACTCTCCTCTTTCACTTTCATCAAGAGGCTCTTTAGTTATTCTTGACTTTCTGCCATAAGGGTGGTGTCATCTGCATATCTGAGGTTATTCATATTTCTCCCGGCAATCTTAATTCCAGCTTGTGTTTCTTCCAGCCCAGCATTTCTCATGATGTACTCTGCATAAGTTAAATAAGTAGGGTGTCAATATACAGCCTTGACGTACTCCTTTTCCTATTTGGAACCAGCTTATTATTCCATGTCCAGTCCTAACTGTTGCTTCCTGACCTGCATACAGATTTCTCAAGAGGCAAGTCAGGTGGTCTGGTATTCTCATCTCTTTCAGAATTTTCCACAGTTTATTGTGATCCACACAGTCAAAGGCTTTGGCATAGTCAATAAAGCAGAAATAGATGTTTTTCTGGAACTCTCTTGCTTTTTCCATGATCCAGCGGATGTTGGCAATTTGATCTCTGGTTCCTCTGCCTTTTTAAAAACCAGCTTGAACATCTGGAAGTTCATGGTTCACGTATTGCTGAAGCCTGGCATGGAGAATTTTAAGCATTATTTTACTAGCGTGTGAGACAAGTGCAATTGTGAGGTAGTTTGAGCATTCTTTGGTATTGGCTTTCTTTGGGATTTGAATGAAAACTGACATTTTCCAGTCCTGTGACCACTGCTGAGCTTTCCAATGCAAAGAAATAGAGGAAAACAACAGAATGGGAAAGACTAGAGATCTCTTCAAGAAAATTAGAGATACCGAGGGAACATTTTATGCAAAGATGGGCTCGATAAAGGGCAGAAATGGTAGGGACTTAATAGAAGCAGAAGATATTAAGAAGAGGTGGCAAGAATATACAGAAGAACTGTACAAAAAAGATCTTCACGACCCACATAATCACAATGGTGTGATCACTCACCTCGAGCCAGACATCCTGGAATGTGAAGTCAAGTGGGCCTTAGGAAGCATCACTATGAACAAAGCTAGTGGAGGTGATAGAATTCCAGTTGAGCTATTTCAAATCCTGAAAGATGATTTTGTGAAAGTGCTGCACTCAATGTGCCAGCAAATTTGGAATCCTTCCAGGATCTGGGAGCATATTCTAGAAACCTACTGTATTTAATATGCTTTATTTAATATGCTTAAATATTTAAAATATTAAATATTTTATTTAAAATGCTTCTGCTAAATAGTAGTAATGTCTTTTAAAAAGTTGGCTTCCTCTACTTACTTTCATTGACATACATATTGATTGTTTCACTTTCATCTGACTCATTAGCACAAATCAAATTAACAACCAATGTTCATGCTGAAACTACCTTTTTTTGGACAATATGAATAATTTTTTTGCAGATTAGACAGTAATCTAGCCTTTATTTATCATCTGATTTTGTTACATTGTACATTAGAAGTAGAAGTATAGGTTGCATTTTGTAATAAATAGCAAGTCACACTGAAGTTATAGGTTAGAGAACTGAAAAAAGAATATATATATATATATTACTATTTGTAAATTGGGCATTTCTTTTGGAGCAGTAAAAATTATAACAAGCAGATATACATATATCCTTGCCTACAGTTTATTTTTTGAAGGCTGGTTGTTAAATATTTTCAACATGTTTTTGCATTGGACACTAAAGAAACTTTTCTAAAAAATACACATAAATAGACATAAAAGGCCCACTTCTCAAACCATAGTTAAGATTATGGGCTCTGGAGTTTAGCTCTACCATACAAGCTGGGTGCTTTATCCATTCCAAGCTTTAATTTTTCTCATCTGCAAAACAGAAATACTGAACACCTGATTTGTATACATATTAAGAAGACTAAATAAATATTTATATGTTTATGTAAAAGTCACAGGATTATGTCTGACACATAGAGTGTTCTTCAGTTCAGTTAGTTCAGTTCAGTCACTCAGTCGTGTCCAACTCTTTGCGACCCCATGACTCGCAGCACGCCAGGCCTCCCTGTCCATCACCAACTCCCGGAGTTCACTCACACTCACATCCATCAAGTCAGTGATGCCATCCAACCATCTCATCCTCTGTCATCCCCTTCTCCTCCTGCCCCCAATCCCTCCCAGCATCAGAGTCTTTTCCAATGAGTCAACTCTTCACATGAGGTGGCCAAAGTACTGGAGTTTCAGCTTTAGCATCATTCCTTCCAAAGAAATCCCAGGGCTGATCTCCCTCAGAATGGACTGGTTGGATCTCCTTGCAGTCCAACGGACTCTCAAGAGTCTTCTCCAACACCACAATTCAAAAGCATCAATTCTTTGGCACTCAATTTTCTTCACAGTCCAACACTCGCATCCATACATGACCACTGGAAAAACCATAGCTTTGACTAGACGGACCTTTATTGGCAAAGTACTGTCTCTGCTTTTGAAAGTGCTATCTAGCTTGGTCATAACCTTCCTTCCAAGGAGTAAGCGTCTTTTAATTTCATGGCTGCAGTCACCATCTACAGTGATTTTGGAGCCCCCCAAAATAAAGTTTGACACTGTTTCCACTGTTTCCCCATCTATTTCCCATGAAGTGATGGGACCGGATGCCATGATCTTTGTTTTCTGAATGTTGAGCTTTTAAGCCAACTCTTTTACACTCCACTTTCACTTTCATCAAGAGGCTTTTTAGTTCCTCTTCACTTTCTGCCACAAGGGTGGTGTCATCTGCATATCTGAGGTTATTGATATTTCTCCTGGCAATCTTGATTCCAGCTTGTGTTTCTTCCAGTCCAGCGTTTCTCATGATGCACTCTGCATATAAGTTAAATAAACAGGGTAACAATATACAGCCTTGACGAACTCCTTTTCCTATTTGGAACCAGTCTGTTGTTCCATGTCCAGTTCTAACTGTTGCTTCCTGACCTGCATACAGATTTCTCAAGAGGCAAGTCAGGTGGTCTGGTATTCCCATCTCTTTCAGAATTTCCCACAGTTTATTGAGATCCACACAGTCAAAGGCTTTGGCATAGTCAATAAAGCAGAAGTAGATGTTTTTCTGGAACTCTCTTGCTTTTTTGATGATCCAGCGGATGTTGGCAATTTGATCTCTGGTTCCTCTGCCTTTTTAAAAACCAACTTGAACATCTGGAAGTTCATGGTTCACGTATTGCTGAAGCCTGGCTTGGAGAATTTTGAGCATTACTTTACTAGCGTGTAAGATGAGTGCAATTGTGCAGTAATTCGAGCATTCTTTGGCATTGCCTTTCTTTGAGATTGGAATGAAAACTGACCTTTTCCAGTCCTGTGGCCACTGCTGAGTTTTGCAAATTTGCTGAAATATGGAGTGCAGCACTTTTACAGCATCATCTTTCAGGATTTGAAACAGCTCAACTGGAATTCCATCACTCCACTAGCTTTGTTCGTAGTGATGCTTTCTAAGGCCCACTTGACTTCACATTCCAGGATGTCTGGCTCTAGATGAGTGATTACACCATCGTGATTATCTGGGTCGTGAAAATCTTTTTTGTACAGTTCTTCTGTGTATTCTTGCCATCTCTTCTTAACATCTTCTGCTTCTATTCATTCTATACCATTTCTGTCCTTTATCAAGCCCATCTTTGCATGAAATGTTCCCTTGGTATCTCTAATTTTCTTGAAGAGATCTCTAGTCTTTCCCATTCTGTTGTTTTCCTCTATTTCTTTGCATTGATCGCTGAAAAAGGCTTTCTTATCTCTTCTTGCTTTTCTTTGGAACTCTGCATTCAGATGCTTATATCTTTCCTTTTCTCCTTTGCTTTTCACTTCTCTTCTTTTCACAGCTATTTGTACAGCCTCCCCAGACAGCCATTTTGCTTTTTTGCATTTCTTTTCCCTGGGGATGGTCTTGATCCCTGTCTCCTGTACAATGTCACAAACCTCAGTCTATAGTTCATCAGGTACTCTATCTATCAGATCTAGTCACTTAAATCTATTTTTCACTTCCACTGTACAATCATAAGGGATTTGATTTAGGTCATACTTGAATGGTATAGTGGTTTTCCCTACTTTCTTCAATTTAAATCTGAATTTGGTAATAAGGAGTTCATGATCTGAGCCACAGTCAGCTCCCGGTCTTGTTTTTGTTGACTGTATAGAGCTTCTCCATCTTTGGCTGCAAAGAATATAATCAATCTGATTCCGGTGTTGACCATCTGGTGATGTTCATGTGTAGAGTCTTCTGTTGTGTTGTTGGAAGAGGGTGTTTGCTATGACCAGTGCATTTTCTTGGCAAAACTCTATTACTCTTTGCCCTGCTTCATTCCGTATTCCAAGGCCAAATTTGCCTGTTACTCCAGGTGTTTCTTGACTTCCTACTTTTGCATTCCAGACCCCTATAATGAA
Organism: Bubalus bubalis; assembly: GCF_019923935.1. Lineage (NCBI taxonomy): Eukaryota > Metazoa > Chordata > Mammalia > Artiodactyla > Bovidae > Bubalus > Bubalus bubalis. The sequence goes on from NC_059177.1 coordinate 1,323,311, forward strand.
AAGGACATCTTTTTTGGGTGTTAGTTCTAAAAGGTCTTGAGTGTTCTTACCAGATGCTAATTATTTTTATAATTCTGTTCCAATAATTTGTGTTTTATACTCTTTTGGAAGTTATCACAAAATAGTTTTTATCATAATATACATATTGGTGTGCTGCTAAGAAAATAACTCAAACTGATCTTGAATTTTTATACCAGAGATTTCCTTTTTTTTTTTTATCATACCCCATTATTAAAAAGAGTTTGAACACAATCCCATTATGTGATTATTTATTTATAAACTACATGCTTCCCTTGTGGCTCAGATGGTAAAAAATCTGCCTGTAATGCAGGAGACCTGGATTCAGTCCCTGGGTCAGGAAGATTCCCTAGAGAAGGGCATGGCAGCCCACTTACTGTTCTTGCCTGGAGAATCCCATAGATAGAGGAGCCTGGTGGCTTACAGTCCATGGAATCTCAAAGAGTTGGACATGACTGAGCAACTCAGCACACAGCACATGCATATTCTACTGAACCACATACATTATAAACAAAATAGAATTAAGAAAAGAGACAAAGATCATAAGAGACTACTATCAACAATTATATGCCAATAAAATGGACAACGAGGAAGAAATGGACAAATTCTTAGAAAAGTACAACTTTCCAAAACTCGACCAGGAAGAACTAGAAAATCTTAACAGACCCATCACAAGCACGGAAATTGAAACTGTAATCAAAAATCTTCCAGCAAACAAAAGCCCAGGTCCAGACGGCTTCACAGCTGAATTCTACGAAAAATTTAGAGAAGAGCTAACACCTATCCTGCTCAAACTCTTCCAGAAAATTTCAGAGGATGGTAAACTTCCAAACTCATTCTATGAGGCCACCATCACCCTAATACCAAAACCTGACAAAGATCCCACAAAAAAAAGAAAACTACAGGTCAATATCACTGATGAACATAGATGCAAAAATCCTTAACAAAATTCTAGCAATCAGAATCCAACAACACATTAAAAAGATCATACACCATGACCAAGTGGGCTTTATCCCAGGGATGCAAGGATTCTTCAATATCTGCAAATCAATCAATGTAATACACCACATTAACAAATGGAAAAATAAAAACCATATGATTATCTCAATAGATGCAGAGAAAGCCTTTGACAAAATTCAACATCCATTTATGATAAAAACTCTCCAGAAAGCAGGAATAGAAGGAACATACCTCAACATAATCAAAGCTATATATGACAAACCCACAGCAAACATTATCCTCAATGGTGAAAAATTGAAAGCATTTCCTCTAAAGTCAGGAACAAGACAAGGGTGCCCACTTTCACCATTACTATCAACATAGTTTTGGAAGTTTTGGCCACAGCAATCAGAACAGAAAAAGAAATAAAAGGAATCCAAATTGGAAAAGAAGAAGTAAAGCTCTCACTGTTTGCAGATGACATGATCCTCTACATAGAAAACCCTAAAGACTCCACCAGAAAATTACTAGAACTAATCAATGACTATAGTAAAGTTGCAGGATATAAAATCAACACACAGAAATCCCTTGCATTCCTATACACTAATAATGAGAAAACAGAAAGAGAAATTAAGGAAACAATTCCATTCACCATTGCAACGGAAAGAATAAAATACTTAGGAATATATCTACCTAAAGAATCTAAAGACCTATATATAGAAAACTATAAAACACTGGTGAAAGAAATCAAAGAGGACACTAATAGATGGAGAAATATACCATGTTCATGGATTGGAAGAATCAATATAGTGAAAATGAGTATACTACCCAAAGCAATCTAGAGATTCAATGCAATCCCTATCAAGCTACCAACAGCATTCTTCACAGAGCTAGAACAAATAATTTCACAATTTGTATGGAAAAACAAAAAACCTCGAATAGCCAAAGCGATCTTGAGAAAGAAGAATGGAACTGGAGGAATCAACCTACCTGACTTCAGGCTCTACTACAAAGCCACAGTTATCAAGACAGTATGGTACTGGCACAAAGACAGAAATATAGATCAATGGAACAAAATAGAAAGCCCAGAGATAAATCCATGCACATATGGACACCTTATCTTTGACAAAGGAGGCAAGAATATACAATGGATTAAAGACAATCTCTTTAACAAGTGGTGCTGGGAAAGCTGGTCAACCACTTGTAAAAGAATGAAACTAGAACACTTTCTAACACCATACACAAAAATAAACTCAAAATGGATTAAAGATCTCAATGTAAGACCAGAAACTATAAAACTCCTAGAGGAGAACATAGGCAAAACACTCTCTGACATACATCACAGCAGGATCCTCTATGACCCACCTCCCAGAATATTGGAAATAAAAGCAAAAATAAACAAATGGGACCTAATTAACCTTAAAAGCTTCTGCACATCAAAGGAAACTATTAGCAAGGTGAAAAGACAGCCTTCAGAATGGGAGAAGATAATAGCAAATGAAGCAACTGACAAACAACTAATCTCGAGAATATACAAGCAACTCCTACAGCTCAACTCCAGAAAAATAAATGACCCAATCAAAAAATGGGCCAAAGAACTAAATAGACATTTCTCCAAAGAAGACATACAGATGGCTAACAAACACATGAAAAGATGCTCAACATCACTCATTATCAGAGAAATGCAAATCAAAACCACTATGAGGTACCATTTCACACCAGTCAGAATGGCTGCGATCCAAAAGTCTACAAGTAATAAATGCTGGAGAGGGTGTGGAGAAAAGGGAACCCTCTTACACTGTTGGTGGGAATGCAAACTAGTACAGCCACTATGGAGAACAGTGTGGAGATTCCTTAAAAAACTGGAAATAGAACTGCCTTATGATCCAGCAATCCCACTGCTGGGCATACACACTGAGGAAACCAGAAGGGAAAGAGACACGTGTGCCCCAATGTTCATCGCAGCACTGTTTATAATAGCCAGGACATGGAAGCAACCTAGATGTCCATCAGCAGATGAATGGATAAGAAAGCAGTGGTACCTATACACAATGGAGTATTATTCAGCCATTAAAAAGAATACATTTGAATCAGTTCTAACGAGGTGGATTAAACTGGAGCCTATTATACAGAGTGAAGTAAGCCAGAAAGAAAAACACCAACACAGTATACTAATGCATATATATGGAATTTAGAAAGATGGTAACAATAACCCTGTGTACAAGACAGCAAAAGAGACACTGATCTATAGAACAGTCTTATGGACTCTGTGGGAGAGGGAGAGGGTGGGAAGATTTGGGAGAATGGCATTGAAACATATAAAATATCATGTATGAAATGAGTTGCCAGTCCAGGTTCGATGCACGATACTGGATGCTTGGGGCTGGTGCACTGGGACGACCCAGAGGGATGGAATGGGGAGGGAGGAGGGAGGAGGGTTCAGGATGGGGAACACATGTATACCTGTGGCAGATTCATTTTGATATTTGGCAAAACTAATACAGTTATGTAAAGTTTAAAAATAAAATAAAATTAAAAAAAAATAAATAAATAAAATAAAATTTTTGTATTTCCTATCAATAAATTCAACCTTTTAGCTTTCATCTTTGTTATAGGTAGTATTTTCCCAATGCAGCCACCCCAGTGCATCCAATCCCATGCATTCTTCCGTTGTATTGTTGACACTCCTTCCAGGAGAAATTTTGTCTACATTTCCTCCCTATTGAATCTGGTGAGCCTCTGGCTACTGTATGACTTTCAAGGCTAGATCATAAAAGGAAATTCCACTGCGACTTCCACAGTAGTCCAGTGGTTAAGACTCTGCCTACTAATGCAGGAGACATGGGTTTAATCCCTGGTCCAGGAAGATCCCACCCGCTTTCAAGCAACTAAGCCCATGCACTGCAGCTAATGCGCTTTCAGTCTAGAGCCCACAAGCCGCAGCTACTGAAGCCTGCTTGCCCTACAGACTGTGCTCTGCAACAAGAGAAGCCACTGCAATGAGGAGCCCATACACCACAACTAGAGAGTAACCCCCATTCCTGCAACTGCAGAAAGCCCACACATAGCAACACAGACCCAGTCAGCCAGAGTAAATATTTCTTTTTAAAAGGAACTTCCACCTGACTCTTTCTCCCAAGACATATGTCTTAGAAGCTCTCTGGTGACATTTAAAAAGTCAGCTACCCTAAGGCACTCATGGACAGGCTACATAAAGACATAGAAAGATATCCCCAAAGCCCCAGCTATTCTAGCCCCCGACATCATCCATCACAAATATGAATGAGTGAACCCTTAGATTATTCCAATTCCCAAGCTTTCAGGAAATATAGTTGACATGGAGTAATGCAAAAATGAGCCCTTATGGTGCCCTGTTAAAATGCAGATTCATGAGCAGTATGAACCATTGGCATTAGACACAGTTTTCTAGTGATTTCTAATGCACCAAATAGATAACCAATACATAACAAGTAAAATAATAAATAATGAAAAAATAAACCTATTATTGCATATATATCTTTTTAGCTGAGCACAATGAATATGCTTCACTAATTTTGAAACTCTTGACGTAAAATCATATGATTTTAGGAGACTATTTCCAGAATGATGGCACAAGGACCTCCATGAACCTCCCTCCCCAGATAAATAACCTGACTGGCAAAAATTAGAAAAGAAACTTGACTATTTAAATCACTGAATGCACACACAGGAAAGGAAGAAGCATTTGTTTTAGAAAATCTGCTTGGTAAGAACAGTGACAGTCTGTGGCATTTAAGCTATGACTCACTCATTCTTTTCTCACACTAGCTCAGCAAAGTGGAAGCTCCACTCCGCAGAGGTGCAGCCAAGAATACAGTGCTCCCTTTTTCATCAGCTCCCAAATGATGTGATACCTCTGAGGGGCTGGCCACCAGCTCAATGTTGCAGAGGCTGAATCTGAAGCAAGAAAGGTGAGAGGTCTGGAGAGCTCTTCCTCCACCTAGCCCATACTTATAGGACAGAAAGTACACAAGCACAGCAGGCTAAGAATACTGGTGCCCCAGCTGCTCTCACCACAGTTCATAAGCCAGAGTCCGCATCCCAGGAGAGGACAGCAGAGAAATCTACAAGCAGCTGCCCTACCGCCCAGTAACCTGTTTGTGAAGCAGAGTGTCATTCTGAGAGACTTGGGGGGTACTGAGCTGGTCTTTACCTCCAGAGCAGTTTCATAGAGGTTTTGCCCAGCAGGCTATGTAGGTCATAAGAACACAGACCTTTAAAACTCTACCCAAGGGAACTAACAATTTGGAACAGAGTGTGGGGAAATTCAAGCCTAAGGGTGCTCTGGAAAACAAAGAGGTGAGCAATATATGATGAGAAATTAAAAGGTAGCCCCATGACAGCAACAGGCTACAGGGTAAACAGGCTAGAAGTTTATCAGAGAAAGCCAGGAAAAGAGACAACAAAAAGGAGCCCTCCTTTGGTCAGAACAATCCTGGACAAGTGGCCTCAAAGATCTGGATCAGAATAGGTAGCAATTTATGCCCCAAAGCATTACTGAAAGCAATAGAATGACCAGCCTGCAATTAATGGAAGCTAAGAACAGGTACCATGCCAAGGTAGACAGACAGTTTAACATAAGAGAAAATAAAATAAATGGGGCTCTGCCAAATCCACTACTATAGCAGGATGACTGTACATGCCTAAGGCTGTGCTTTTGAGGTGTGGCATCGAAGTTGTACACTGCAGGGAGATAAACTTCATTACATAGTTCAGCAAAGTATTAAACAGATTAAAAAAAATAACAAAGAACAAGAAGCCTTACAAAGAATGGAAGCAAGGTGGGAGGGATCAGCATCCATTGTTGCTGAAATAGTGGGTCCAAAATGATCAGTTTTGAATGAAAATTTACCAGATTTCCAGATAGAAAGGAAAATATGATCCATACATAAGAAAAAAAGGCAGGCATCAGTACTTGAGAGACTACTGTGTTCAAACTTAGCTGACAAAGGTTTCAAAGAAGCAGTGAAGACTTCAAAGAACTAAAATATAAACAATGCTTAAAGAAATAAATGCAGGTTCACTCTCCAGGTCAGGGAGATCCCCTGGAGGAGGGCATGGCAATCTGCGCCAGTATCCTTGCCTGGAGAATCCGTGGACAGAGGAGGCTGGTGGGCTACAGTCCACAGGGTTGCAAAAAGTTGAACATAATGGAAGCAACTTCACACACCCAAAGAAATAAAGGAAGTTATAATAACAGTGTCTCATCAAATAAAAAATAACAATTAAGACAGATAAATTATTTAAAAATAAAGAACCAAATGGAAATTCTAAATTTGAAAATATAACTAAAATAAAAATATCTCTAAATGGGTTCAACAGTAATTTGAGTTGGAAAAACAAAAAATCACAGAATTTAAAAATGAAGTGAAAGAGATCATGCAATCTAAACAACAACAACAGCAAATCAATTTTTTTAAAAAAGAGCTTTAGAGAAAGTCGGATGTGTAAACTACAACATGTGTATTAGGCATAGAGAGAGGAAATATAGAATGGAGAAGAAAAATGTTTTAAAAATTAATGGCTGAAAGCACAAAATTTGATGAAAAACACAAATCTAAAATCCATCCATATGCAAGTAATATAAACCCAACAAGATTCATATGCAGTCACATCATAGAGCAAAAGACAAAGACAAATTCTTGAAAGCAACAATATTCACGTTTTCAGGAACACCAATAAAATGAACAGTTGACTGGTCACTAGAAACAATGGAGGCCAGAGGCAGCAGCATGACATATTCAAATTCCTAGAAGAAAACTGTCAACGGAGAATCTTACATCCACCAAAACCATATTGCAAAAATGAGGGTAAAATAAGGACATTCAAAGGTACACAGAATGGTATAAAATTTATTGCTCGCAGACTCGCTGTGTGAAAGTGAAAGTGTTAGTTGCTTATTTGCGTCCAACTCTTTGCTACCCTATGGTCTGTCCATGGAATTCTGTAAGCAAGAGTACTGGAGTGGGTTGCCATGCCCTCCTCCAGGAGATCTTCCCAACCCAGTGATTGAACCCAGGTCTCCCACATTACCAGCAGATTCTTTATAGCCTGAGCCACCAAGGAAGCTCATGCTGTGACCTTAGGCTATGCCATTCTTTTAAAGGTTGTGCCCTGCCCCCTTCTTTCCTGTTTCAATCTCATGTAAAATATGTATTGCTATAAATAAGAAAAAAATATATATATATAACTGGCCATCTTCCTAGGGTAGAAGAATCATAAAACATTAGAAATGGTATGATAATATTACTTTTAATAAAAATAATATACATTACTTTGTGTGTATGCTAAACTGCTTCAATCATGTCCAACTCTTTGTGACCCTATGGACCATATCCCCTCCAGGCTCCTCTGCCTGTAAGATTCCACTGGCAAGAATACTGGGGTCAGTTGTCATTTCCTCCTCAGGGGATCTTCCTGATGCAAGGATCAAACCTGCATCTCCTGCAGGTGGGTTCTTTACCACTAACACCAACTACCTATGTGCTATTATTTCTTGGTAAATTAATTTTCTTTCTTAATAGAAAGTAATACGATAATCTCTTTTTTTCTGTTACAACTACTGCTTGCTGGATATGTCTGTCATCCAAGAGTAGCCTCTTAGTTAAAAGGAAACCACATATTAACTTTTAATGATACATAGTTTATGTTAATGCTACAGGCCAGCCTTGTCTCCGTGCCGTGGCTCTAGCAGCTGTGTGTACAGAATCAGTTAGTCATTTGTCAATGGTAGAGCAATTAGGTAACTGCAGTTTCTAATTTTGTCCTATTCCTGCTGTCAGAGCTTTGCTGTCCTCAAAATATTTGCAATAGTCCTTGAAATCCACCTTATTTTACTTAAATACTGAAACCCAAGAAGCCCAAAGTTATCAGTAAACAAGAAAAGAAATTTCATCTTGTGACTGGAAGCAAGGTCCTGATTCATGTTTAATGACTCACTCGAAGAATGTGTTGCATTCCCGTCCACCCATCAGACATATATAAAATGAACAGCTTGCTTATATTTGGATCTCTCTCAGAATTTATCATGTTGAGCCTTTATCTGCCCTGTTTGCTGAAGAAAGCCATGTGGTGTGCGGAATGTGGTTGCAGCGATGGACTCACAATCAAAGGGGTCTGATGTTTGGCCTGTGGAGAGGAAGCTGGGAGATCTTGATGAATACGCTCACCTTGTTGGCTCTCAATTTTTCACCCAGCAAACAAGTTAGTCTTACTAGAATAGCCTCTAAGAGTGGAGGATTTTTAGGTTGACTGCTGCTGCTGCTAAGTTGCTTCAGTCGTGTCCGACTCTGTGCGACCCCATAGAAGGCAGCCCACCAGGCTCTGCCGTCCCTGGGATTCTCCAGGCAGGAACACTGGAGTGGGTTGCCATTTCCTTCTCCAATGCATGAAAGTGGAAAGTGAAAGTGAAGTCACTCAGTCATGTCCGACCTTCGCAACCCCATGGACTGCAGCCTACCAGGCTCTTCTGTCCATGGAATTTTCCAGGCAAGAGTACTGGAGTGGGTTGCCATTGCCTTCTCCGTTAGGTTGACTAGCTTTTGTGAAGAATGACAGTGATGAATCTGTGATATGGTCCCAACAGAAGAGCCCTCTTACAGCACCTCAGTCAGCTCTTTGGAAAGCGTAAGCCCTCTGTTCTGAGGTGAGCTGGGGAAAAGGAGTGACGGGCACATAATGGAACTACTGCAAAAATAGCCTTGAGTACAGGTCCCAACAGTGTGGGCTTAACAACTATGTCCTTATATACAAAGGAAAGGGTTTGTTTGTTTGTCTGAAACACTGCCTTAAAGGAATCTCTGCTTTCCTTTTGTGTTAAAGATGGGAGAAACCAGCCTCAAAGATAAACCCAGAATAAACTTACTGCAAGAGTACATTTAAATACATTCAACTTAAAAGAAAAGAAGAAAGAAGAGGGATTTGTCCTCCCAGATATTGACATAGCATTAAAGCACAGCAGAACTGGCAAAAGAACAGACAAATAGACCAAGGCAGTTTAATAGAGACCTGGGAGAAAGGTGGTTGTATAAATGGGAACTCAATATACCATAAATCAAATGGGGAAGAATGGACTGTTTCATAGAGTCCACTGGGAAAACTGGCTCACTTTATGGAGAAAAACAAAACTGAATTATTCCTTGACACCAGATGAATTAAAGACCCAAGTGCTGAAGGTAAAATTACAAAGTCAACAGAGAAAAAAAGTAGAAGTATATCTTTTCAAGGGACAGGAAAAGTCTTCTTGAACAAAATTTTTTAAAGCAGATTCAAAGGCAAACATAGTGATGATGTTTTGACAGACAAAAAGATTTTCAATCCATGAAAGGTAACTGTGGGTAACTGAAACAAGACTGAATGAAAAAAGATATTTATAATATCTAGAAGTGACATGCAACTTCTGGTTTCTGGTCCAACATGTAAAGATGGTGAAAGTCTCATCCTCAGAAAAAGAAAAAGAACTTAAATAAAAATCAAGTTTTCTCATATATTTCAGAGAACTGAATTCAGGGCAGACTAGCATGCTCCAAACTGGAGGGACAGCTGAGCAGATACAGAGAAATACAGTTTACAGTGAACAAAGCTGCTGTTGGAAAGAACAGCTGAAGATGGGAGCTTAAGCTGGGCCAGCTTCTGAGATAAGAATTCCAGGAGACTAAGCCTTCATTTTCCCTCCAGAAGCCCTACCAGGTTCTCAGGGTAAAGATAGGAGAAAAAATCCGCATGCTTCTGTCAGGGTAAGAGGAAAAGTTACCATTTTGAAACACACCCGGAGCATCCCGTTCTCCTTAACAAAGACCTGCCCTCAAGAAAAAACTATTTTGACAGAGTCTAAACAACCTGGGTTTTACCAGAGTCAACCAAAAGGGACTGAGGGGAGGGAAATACCCAAACACAGCCTTTTCCAGCCTTCCACATATGAATAAAAGAATACCCAAGTCTATCTCTTTCTAGCCTTCTTGTGTCACTTAAGGTCTTAAGTGTGGGATGGTGGCAGGAAGCTGAGGGTCACTTGTGAAAGTCACAGCCCAGGCGCACAGAGTCACTAAAGGACTGAGACAGGATACAGGACTGAGATGGAATTCTGGAATGCTCTTCCCTCCATACCACTACACTAGGCGGCCACATCAGCTTTCCTGTGTAATAATAGGGTTATACAGCTGAAATACCTGCAAGGCTCAGCCTCTATTTTAAAAGGAGTATCTAAGAAAACACAAAGAATACAGGCAAGAAAAAGATTTTTTTTCTAAATATTCTCAGAAAATTTAAGCCTCTGACCTCTACAAACATTAAATACTGGGAACCTCCTACCCAGATAAAACCTCACATTAAAGGCCTACTGATCTCAGTTTCTTTTACCCAGCTTTTTCCATATCCAACTTTCAACAAAAAGTTACATAGCATGATAAAAAGAAAAAAAAAAAATCCAAAGAGGCAAAGAAAGAATTACAGACTCAGAAATGGCAGGGATAAGGACTCTGGAATAATCAGACTGAGAATTTAAAATAGCTGTGATTACTATGCTAAGAATTCTGATGGAAAAGTGGTCCACATACAAGAATAGGTGAATAATGTCATCAGAGAGGATGGGAAACTTTAGAAAGAATTAAGAGGAAATATTAGAATTAGAAACACTGAAGAAGAAATGAAGGCTGCCTTTCATGGGGTCACCAGCAGACAAGGCATATCTGAGGAAAGAATCAATGCAGTAGAAACTCCCAAATGGAAAAGCAAAGAGAAAAACAAAAACCAACCAACCAAACAAAAAAAAACCATGAAAAAACACAAGAGACTATCCAAAGACTGTGGGGTAATTACAAAAGGTATAGAGATGATACACAATCACTGTCTAGAATGAAAAGGAAAATCCTGCCAAAGAAAACATTATTAATTAAACATTCAAAAACCATACATTCTAGAAATGAGAAGCAGCAGAGGAAAACAAAGCCAATAAAGGACATGAAGAGTTGCTCAAACTCATCTGAAATCATTAAAATAGGAATTTAAAAAGACGAGATATCACTTAATATTTCTAGATTGGCAAAAGTTAGAACATTGCATAATGCCAAGTGTTGGCAGAGAAGACGGGGTTTGGGAATGTCCATGCATGAAAGTGGATTGGTACCCACCTGGAAACCATCTGCTAAGTCAGCTGAAGAATGTGTACATTATATATAGCATGAATGTACCCTACATTCCAAAAGAAATTGCTTCAAAAGGATACAAGGTAAATGTGTAGAGAATTCATTTTGATAGTGAAACAAGAACGAAGATGGCAGGGCACAGCATTTAAAGGAATGACATAGTCTTGGATATGACATGAATTGGCTAGAACCAGCTTGGTCCAAGATGGCAGAAGATTCATCTTTCAAGTGGACCTTGAGCTTTATTATACTGCTACTGCTCATTCTCTCAGTTGTGTCTGACTCTTTGCAGTCCCATGGAATGTAGCTCACCAGGCTCCTCTGTCCATGGAAGTTTTCAGGCAAGAATTCTGGAGCGGTTGCCCATCCTTCTTCAAAGCTTAATTATATGCTTATTGTAATAGATTAACATATGCTAAAACAACACATCCACAGGCTCATGACAGTTCTAAGCCTGGCCATAAAAGGTCAAAAAGTGAGCAGTGGCCTAATTCCTGGAAATCCCCACCCCTTCCCCAAATAGTTGGAATAATCCTCCCACGTGTTAGCCTATGAAATTACCCAGCCCATAAAAACTAGCCATGCCATATTTGGGGGCTTCTTGCCTTCTGAGATGGTCCTCACTCTGTAGAGTTTGTTTCTCTCAGGGCTGCTCTGGTCTTTTGATATGCACCACATTCTGTCTATTCCTCTCTAAATTAATCCACTACTTACTTATTGCTTTGTCTCTCACTGAATTCCTTATGCAATGAGACATCAAGAACCTGAGCTTCATTGAGTTCCGAGACCAGGTATATGATTTTATTTATTTATCTGGCTAAGTTGTGCAGCATGCAGGATCTTAGTTTCCTGACCAGGGACTGAAGTCATGACCCCTGCCTTGGGAGCACAGAATCTTAATCACTGGACCACTGGGAAGTCCCAGGTATGTGATTTTAATTAAAAGACAGGGGGTTCAAGTCCCAATCTCAGTTTTGCAGTTTGAATAGTAGGAAGTAGGAGTTGACCAGGGTGATAGCACCAGGAAGAAGGGAAAATTGCTGTCTATGCCACAGTTAAGTGTTAAACCCAGTGAAATACAGTGCTGTACTACTTAGGTCAATCAAAAATCATGAGCCCTCCATACAAATGAAAATGTGTATGTTAAATTAGAATGGTTAATCATAGGGAAAGTGGGAGCTAGCAGTCAGTCAGTCAGTTCAGTCACTCAGTCGTGTCCAACTCTATGCGAACCCATGGACTGCAGCACACCAGGCTTCCCTGTCCATCACCAACTCCTGGAGCTTGCTCAAACTCATGCCCATCGAGTCAGTGATCCCATCCAACCATCTCATCCTCTGTTGTCCCCTTCTCCTCCTGCCTTCAGTCTTTCTAAGCATCAGGGTCTTTACAAAGGAGTCAGTTCATTGCATCAGGTGTCCAAAGTATTGGACTTTCAGCTTCAGCATCAGTCCTTCCTATGAATATTCAGGACTGATTTCCCTTAGGATAGAATGATTTGATCTCCTTTCAGTCCAAGGGACTCTCAACACCACAGTTCAAAAGCTAGAAGTAGAGGATGGAAATAAAAGACAATTTGAAAAACATGAAAGAAGAGGAACAATTTGCTAGGAGAGAACAAAATGTTGGAGGAGTAGGTGGACGTGGAGTACATCTCTCTCCAAGCATACATCAGGAATATACCTTCAGACACAGAAATGCATGTAGAACACCAGCTGAGAGCAGACAGGAGTACACAACCAGCAGAAAAGAATATATAGAACCATGAAAAACTCGGTAGAACAAAGGAAATAGGGGGAAAACAAGAGTGTTAGTAGTACTGGACCTGTTCTCAGTGGGTGGGGGAACTGAAGCAGGGGTCCAATCCTCACATCAGGGCAACAGAGTCAGAGGAGAAACATTTAAAGCTTAGAGTGAAACAGCTGATCTGTGGCAGCCTAAATGGAATGAGAATCAGACAGTCCTTGCCCAGCCATACATACCGCGGACAGGGACACAGGTCCGCTGGAAGGTGCAGTGGCTGGGAGCTGGATATAGGGATTGTGAAGCAATCCCAGGGTGAGGGCTGCTGTTGACGGTGCAGAGATGGATTGAGGGGATGTGAGGGAGGAGACTGTGGTAGGAAATGCCTGTGGAGGAAAGCTGGGCAGCCATGGAGCAAGGCAGTACTGCTGAGTCACTCACAGGGGCTGGAGCCATCCCCATAGCCTCCCTCTCCCCACACACCAGCATAGGCAGCTGAACAATAGAGAGGCTGCCCCAGCAAATGTCTGATGCACTGAAATGCAGAGTAGGACCCCAGCCAGGGTGCTCCTTAAGTGACTGATGTGCCAATTTACAGAGTAGGACCCCAGCTAGGGGAGCCCCTCTATGTGCATGATGCACCGAACAACAGAGAAGCACCCCAGGCAAGGGAGCCCTCTAAGTGCCTGAATGGGCAGAGCTACAGAGAAAGACTGGCAAAAAAAGTGTTTGATCATCAGCTACAAGAGGCTCAAAAAAAGACTCTGATAGGGCCATAACTTCTGCAACAGAGGCAGTCCGTATCCTTGCACACTTGGCGCCACCGGAGTCCCTGAAAGCCAAAGAACTGTGCCACCTTCACGCTCAACTCTCACTGGGGCAGAACTGCCACAGACAAAAAAAAAAAACAAACTTGTATATGCAACCCTTTGTGACCCTGTGAACTGGCCTGCCAGGCTTCTCTGTCAGGGGGGTTCTCCAGACAAGAATACTGGAGGGCATTGGCCAATACTTGTTGCCATACCCTTCTAGAGCACTATATTTCCTGTTTCCCTAGGTACCAACTTCCCTGAGTAACTGGTGCTGCCAGAATCCCTGTGACTCAAGCAGCTGCACCACTTCCACAGGTGGCCCTCACAGGGGCAACCTAAGGTCCTCCAGGCAGTCTCAGGAGCAAACCCCGGTGGTTGACCCGTATGCAGAGGTGGAAATAAAATCACAATAGAAACCCAGGGGCAGTGTGGCTAAGGAAGAAGACCCAAAACCTTCCCACCAGCTGTACAAGCTGCAGATTAAATAAATCCACATGAACAACTAGGCAGGCTCTGTGTCTATGGAATATATAAAAGGACGTTGAGAGCTCCCACAAAAGAAAACACACTAGCTCTGATAGCTGTGGACATTGGAGGCAAGAACACACAGGAGCAGGACCAGATTAGAATCTGACCTGCCCCTACAGCGGGTCCAGAGATCTGCACAGTGTTGGAGGGCATCCTAGGGAGGTGGACTGTGACTCCCAGTGAGGGAAAGGACACTGACAGCAGTGACCCAAGAAGAACATTTATTTATCTTATCTTTTGACTTGTTCTGTAGACTCTTTTGGATTCCCTCCCACCCCCAATCTGTTGTAGCTGTCAATTTTATTGGCACTATGAAATCTAATTAAGCTTTTTTTCCTCAATCACATTTTTTATTATTGTTGTAAAACTATGCCTCTATGATGGGCTTTTGCAGTTCTGTGGAGTTTGCCTTCTCTCTCTCTCTCTTTTTAATTTTAATTTTTTAAGCCTATTATTATTTTTTCTACATTTATTCCTTTGCCTTTCCTATTGATCTTTTCCTCTTGCAGTTAGCCTTTAATGTATATAAATCTTCTTTATCTACCCCTATTTAACTTTGCACATCTATCCTTTCTTTTCTTTCTTTCCTTACCTCGTATTATATTTGTTAGTTTTACTTTCATTGCTTTATTCCCCAATTGGCACCTTGCTTTAGTTTTATTTTCCAGTTTGTGCTTTGGTTAGTTTTGTTCTTAACTGGTAGATATAATTTTTGGTTTCCTTTGTTCATCGGGTTAATCTGTTGTACTTAATTTTTGTTAGAGAATTTTGATTTTGCTTATGGGTGTAAATGTATATGTGTATATTCAGTCACACTTTTTATTGTTGCTATAAACCTCTTCCTTGCATCAGGCTTTTGCAGTTCTGTGGAGTTTGCCTTTTTTTTCTTCTTCTTCCTTTTTTCTTTTCTCTTTTTATAATTTTAATTTTTTAAACCTATTATATTTTTCCACATGTATTCATGTGTCAGCATTTCCTACTGCTTTTCCCCCTTGTAGTTTATCTTTAATGTATATAAATCTTCTTCATCTACCTCTATTTAACTTTGCATATCTATTCTTTCTTTCTTTTCTTTCTTTCCTTTCCTCTCAATATATTTGTTAGTTTTATTTTCATTGCTTTATTCCCCAATTGGCACCTTGCTTTAGTTTTGTTTTCCAGTTTGTGCTTTGGTTAGTTTTGTTCCTAACTGGTAGATATAATTTTTGGTTTCCTTTGTTCACTGGGTCAATCTATTGTACTTTATTTTTGTTGGACAGTTTTGATTTTGCTTATGGGTGTATATGCATATATATGTATTCAGTCACACTTTTTATTGTTGTTATAAACTTCTGCCTCTATGTTGGGCTTTTGCAGTTCTGTGGAGTTTGTCTTTTTCTTTCTTTCTTTTCTTTTCTTTTTTTTGTAATTTTAATTTTTAGTTTTTGAAACTATTATATTTTTGTATATTTATTCTTTTGTTTCTCTTTCCTACTATTCTTTTCTCCTTGCAGTTAATCTTTAATGTATATAAATCTTCTTCATCTACCTCTATTTAACTTTGCATATCTAATCTTTCTTGCTTTTCTTTATTTCCTTTCTTCTCAACATATTTGTTAGTTTTGTTTTCATTGCTTTATTCCTTACTTGGCACCTTGCTTTAGTTTTGTTTTCAAGCTTGTGCTTTAGTTAGTTTTGTTCTTAGCTGGCAAATATAACTTTTGACTTCCTTTGTTGACAGGGTCAATCTATTGTACTTTATTTTTGTTGGATTGTTTTGACTTTGCTTATGGGTGTATATGTATATGTGTATATTCCATTATTTTAATTACTATCTGCCTGATTTTGTAACTGCCATTTGTTTGGGGTTCATCTTTGGTTTCTCATTTTGGGGTATTTGTTTTAACCTCACTTAATGAACAGTATGAAAAGGCAAGGACAGGGAGGCCTGGCATGCTGCGATTCATGGGGTTGCAAAGAGTCAGACACAACTGAGCAACTGAACTGAACTGAACTGAACTGAATGCCATAACAAATCACTTGTGGAATCTTTGTTCCTGACCAGAGATCAAGTCCTGAGCCTTTGGAGTGGGAGCACTGATGCCAGGACCCTAGACTATCAGAAAATTAACCCTAGGGAGTATCAAATAGTGAGAACTCACACAAAGGAAACTGCTTGAATCCAAGACCCAGCATCACTCAGCCACCAGTAGCCCCCTGTGCAGGACATCTAATCTAAACAACAAACAAAACAAAAATACAAACCGAATCATCAGCATACAGAATTACCCCCTCACTTGGCCTTGCGCATCAGAGGAAAAACAAACAAACAAACTAAAAAAACTCTGCACAAATCTCACCCTATGCAAAGCTCACAGAAAGCTCTGGACAAACCTTAGGAGGGCAAAAACCAAAAGGCAGAAAGAATTCAACCTTGAAGGGTGGGAAAAGAAGACCTCAAACACAATAAATTAAAAAAAAAAATGAAAAAGCAGAGAAATACTACACAAATGAAGGAACAAACTAGAAACACAGAAGTCCAAATAAATGAAGAGGAAATAGGCAAGGTACCTGAAAAATAATTCAGAATAATGATAGTAATGATGATCAAATGTCTTGAAAGCAAAATGAAGAAAATACAACAATCAATTAACAAAGGCTTAGAAGAATTAAGATTCTCCAAGCCAGGCTTCAGCAATATGTGAACCGTGAACTTCCTGATGTTCAAGCTGGTTTTAGAAAAGGCAGAGGAACCAGAGACCAAATTGCCAACATCTGCTGGATCATGGAAAAAAGCAAGAGAGTTCCAGAAAAACATCTATTTCTGCTTTATTGACTATGCCAAAGCCTTTGACTGTGTGGATCACAATAAACTGTGGGAAATTCTGAAAGAGATGAGAATACCAGACCACCTTATCTGTCTCCTGAGAAATCTGTATGCAGGTCAGGAAGCAACAGTTCGAACTGGACATGGAACAAAAGACTGGTTCCAAATAGGAAAAGGAGAACGTCAAAGCTGTATATTGTCACCCTGCTTATTTAACTTATATGCAGAGTACATCATGAGAAATGCTGGGCTGGAAGAAGCACAAGCTGGAATCAAGATTGCTGGGAGAAATATCAATAACCTCAGATATGCAGATGACACCACCCTTATGGCAGAAAGTGAAGAGGAACTAAAAAGCCTCTTGATGAAGGTGAAAGAGGAGAGTGAAAAAGTTGGCTTAAAACTCAACATTCAGAAAATGAAGATCATGGCATCCAGTCCCATCACTTCATGGGAAATAGATGGGGAAACAGTGGAAACAGTGTCAGACTTTATTTTTCTGGGCTCCAAAATCACTACAGATGGTGACTGCAGCCATGAAATTAAAAGACACTTGCTCCTTGGAAGGAAAGTTATGACCAACCTAGATAGCACATTCAAAAGCAGAGACATTACTTTGCCAACAAAGGTCCAGCTAGTCAAGGCTATGGTTTTTCCTGTGGTCATGTATGGATGTGAGAGTTGGACTGTGGAGAAAGCTGAGTGCTGAAGAATTGATGCTTTTGAACTGTGGTGTTGGAGAAGACTCTTGAGAGTCCCTTGGACTGCAAGGAGATCCAACCAGTCCATTCTGAAGGAGATCAGCCCTGGGATTTCTTTGGAAGAAATGATGCTAAAGCTGAAACTCCAGTACTTTGGCCACCTCATGCAAAGAACTGACTCATTGGAAAAGACTCTGATGCTGGGAGGGATTGGGGACAGGAGGAGAAGGGGACGACAGAGGATGAGATGGCTGGATGGCATCACTGACTCGATGGAAGTGAGTCTGAGTGAACTCCGGGAGTTGGTGATGGACAGGGAGGCCTGGCGTGCTGCGATTCATGGGGTCGCAAAGAGTCGGACACGACTGAGCGACTGACTGAACTGAACTGAACTAGAAGAATTAAAGAATTAACACACAGAGAAAAACAACAAACTTACTGAATTTAAAATACTCTAGAAGGAATCAATAGCAGAATATCTGAAGCAGAAGAATGAATCAGTGAGCTGGAAGATAAAATGATGGACATAGCTTCTGAAGGGCAGAATAAAGTAAAAAGAATGAAAAGAACTGAGGCTAGTCTCAGGGACCTCTGGGACAATATCAAACACATCAACATTCAAATTATAAGGGTCCCAGAAGAAGAGAAAGAGAAAGGTTATGAAAAAAATTTTGAACAGATTATAGTTAAAAATTTCCCCAACATGGAAAGGAAATAGTCAATGAAGTCCAAGAGGCACAAAGAGTCTGATACAGGATAAACACAAGGAGAAACACGCCAAAGTGCAAGTGTGAAAGTGAAAGGAAGTGAAAGTGAACTCGCTCAGTCGTGTCCGACTCTTTGCGACCCCACAGACTGTAGACTACCAGGCTCCTCAGTCCATGGTATTTTCCAGGCAAGACTACTAGAATGGATTGTCATTTCCTTCTGCAGGGGATCTTCCCAACCCAGGGATCGAACCTGGGTCTCCCATATTCCAGGCAGACGCTTTACCATCTGAGCCACCAGGAAAGCCCAAAAAACATGCCAAGATACATACTAATCAAACTAACAAAGACTAAACAGAAAGAAAAAATATTAAATGCAGCAAGGGAAAAACAACAAGTAACATGCAAGGGAAACCCCATACACTTAAGAGTGGATCTTTCAGCAGAAACTCTGCAGCCCAGAAGGGAATAGCAGGATATATTTAAAATACTGAAAAGGAAAATTTCATTCAAAATTGATGGAAAAATAAAAAGCTTTTCAGACAAGGAAAAGTTAAGAGAATTAAGTACCATCAAACCAGCTTTACAACAATTTTAAAGGGACTTTTATTGTTAAGAAACAGAAGAAATGAAAAAAGATCTACAAAATCAACCCCAAACAATTAAGAAAATGGCAACAGGAACATATATCAATAAATAGCTTAAATGTAAATGGATTAAATGTTCCAACCAAAAGACACAGACTGGCTGATGGATACAAAAACAAGACCCATATATATGTTGTCTACAAGAAACCCACTTCAGACCTCAAGACATATATAGACTGAAAGTGAGAGGATAGAAAAGTAGAGGATTGAAAAATATATTCCATGCAAATAGGAAGCTAAAGAAAGCTGGAGTAGCAATCCTCATATCAGCCAAAATAGGCCTTAAAATAAAGAAGATTATAGGAGATAAGGAAGGACACTACATAATGATCAAGGGATCAATCCAAGAGGAAGACATATAATTGTAAATATCTATGCCACCAACATAGGAGCACCTCAATACAGAAGACAAACACTAACAGACATAAAAGGAGAAATTGACAGTAACACAATAATAGTAGGAGACTTTAACACCCCATTCACACCAATGGACAGATCATCAAAACAGAAAATTAATAAGGAAACACAAGTCTTAAATGATACATTAGATGAGATGAATATCATTGATATCTTCAGGACATTCCATCCAAATGCAGAAGGACACACCTTCTTCTCAAGTACACATGAAACATTCTCCAGGATAGACCACATCTTGGGTCACAAATCAAATTTCACTAAATTTAATAAAATTGAAATTGTATCAAGCATCTTCTCCAAGTGCAATGTTATGAGAACAGATATAAATTATAAATAAATTATAAGATATAAATTATATAAATTACAAATTATAATTAAATTATAATTATATAAATTATAAGAATATGAATTGTTATAAACTATAAGAAAAAACCTATAAGAAACACAAGCACTTGGTGATTAAAGAACACATTTCTAAATAACCAAAAAGTTACTGAAGAAATCAACAGGGAAATAAAAAAATTTCTAGGAGCAAATGACAATGAAAACATGACAACTCAATACCTATGGGATGCAGCAAAAGCAGTTCTAAGAGGGAAGTTTACAGCAGTACAATTCTACCTCAAGAAATAAGAAAAACATTGATTAGACAATGTAACTTTACACCTAAAACAACTGGAAAAAGAAGAACAAACCCACCCACCCCCCTCCAAATTAGTAGAAGGAAAGAAGTCATAAAGATTCGAACAGAAATAAATGAAAAAGAAATGAAAAAAAAACAATAGTAAAGATTAATAAAACTAAAAGCTGGTTCTGTGAGAAGATAAACAAAACTGACATACTTTTAGTAAGACTCATCAAGGAAAAAGAAGAATAAAATCAACAAAATTAGAAATGAAAAAGGAGAAATTAGAACAGACAATGCAGAAATACAAAGATTTATAAGAGACTATTATGAACAACTATATGGCAATAAAATGGATAACCTGGAAGAAATTGACAGATTCTTAGAAAAGTTCAATCTTTCAAGACTGAACCAGGAAGAAATAGAAATTATGAACAACCCAATTACAATCACGGAATTTGAAGCTGTGTTAAAAAATCTCCCAAAAAACAAAAGCCCAGGACCAGATGGCTTCACAGGAGAATTCTATCAAACATTTAGAGAAGGGCTAATGCTCTTTAAAAAAATTGCAGAGGAAGGACCATTTCCAAACTCATTCTATGAGGCCACCATCACCCTGATACCAAAACCAAAGACAACACACAAAAAGAAAACTACAGGCCATTTTCACTGATGAACATAGATGCAAAAACCCTCAACAAAATTTTAGCAAACAGAATTCAGGTACACATCAAAAAGCTCATACACCATGATCAAGTTGGGTTTATTCCAGGGATATAAGGATTCTTCAAAAGACTCAAATCAATCAATGTGATACACCATATTAATAAATTGAAAAATAAAAGCTCTATGATAATCTCAAGAGATGCAGAAAAAGCCTTTGACAAAATTCATTACCAATTTATGATTAAAACTCTTTAAAAAATGGGCATAGAAGGAACCTACATCAACATAGTAAAGGCCATTTATGATAAGCCTATAGCAAACATTATTCTCAATGGTGAAAAACTGAAAGCATTCTCCCTAAGATCAGGAACAGGGCAAGGATGTCCACTTTTACCACTATCATTCAACATAGTTCTGGAAGTCCTAGTTAAAGCTATCAGAGAAAAAAAAAAAGAAATAAAAGGAATCCAGATCAGAAAAGAAGAAGTAAAGCTCTCAGTGTTTACAGATGACATCATACGGTACATAGAAAGCCCTAAAGATGGTATCAGAAAATTACTAGAGCTAATCAGTGAATTTAGTAAAGTTGCAGGATACAAAATGAATGCACAGAAATCACTTGCATTTCTATATACTAACAATGAAAAATCAGAAAAAGAAATTAAGGAATCAATCCCATTCACCATTGCAACAAAAATAATTAAATATCTAGGAATAAACTTACCTAAGGAGACAAAAGAATTGTACACAGAAAAGTATAAGACACTGATGAAAGAAATAAAAGATGACATAAACAGATGGAGA